>NC_052155.1:86784455-87984455 GCF_902713615.1 Scyliorhinus canicula | reverse complement strand
AGCAGGTTTCTGCCTTGTACTTGCCATGGATGGCCATCTGTGCCAGCAGGGCTGCATCCTGTACACAGCTCACTTTGGAAGAGGGATCAGAAATTTCAACTTAATTTAGTAGTTCTACCGGGGAACGCCAAAGATGCATGAAAAGAAAATTGTCTCTTTTTTAGTGGCCTAATGATCCTGGCCTGAATTCTCATGTAAGGCCCAAATTGAAACTTTGACAGCCCACAGCCCCCGATCCTATCAATCCCAGTCCAGATACCTCCAAGGTCCCAGAGACTGAAAGCTCCTCATAATGGGATGCACCAGCCTCACCCCTTCTTGCCTCCATCAACCCAATCCACGACCCCCCCACCACCACCACCCCCCCCCCCCCCCCCCCCCCCCACCCCATCCTCAACCCTTTGGGTTCCAGTGTAAATTCCAGTTCTTCTGGTGCACCAGAGTTCCATTCCTGCACTAAACCTTTCACTTCTTCCTGAGTGCTTTGCTGTCAATTGCATTTATTGATACAATTTTTCAATATGTGCTTGGCTCTTGTAAACATTCCATCCTAATACAATGATACAATACCATAATAGCAATAACTATTCTGTATATGATTATATTTTCTTCTTGCTAGCCAGCATAGTGGTTAGCACTGTTGCTTCACACGCCAGGGTCCCAGGTTCAATTCCCAGCTTGGGTCACTGTCTGTGCGGAATCTGCACGTTCTCCCCGTGTCTGTGTGAGTTTCCTCCGGGTGCTCCAGTTTCCTCCCACAAGTCCCAAAAGATGTGCTTATTAGTTGAATTGGACATTCTGAATTCTCCCTCTGTGTACCCGAACAGGCGCCGGAGTGTGGTGGCTAGGGACTTTTCACAGTAACTGCATCGTTAATGTCAACCTACTGGTGACAATAATAAAGATTATTATTATTATTCACTAATGAACCGCTCTGTACATGGTGATCTAGACGCAGCACCAGTGTCTAAATCTGTATTCATTGAGCTTATGAATTCAACAACTTGTGCATTGAGTTAAGTTTTAATGGCACCATGTATACCCAAATAGATGGAGTTGCCACGGGACCCATCTCTCACTAACATCTTTGTTGTTTTCCATAAGGAAGTCTTAGGTGGAATGACATCTAACCTCTTACCTGTTGTATATTTCCAATATGTGGATAATATTTTTGCTATATCTGAATCTGCAGCTGCAAGTAAGAATTTCTTTACACACTTTAATGTGTCCAATCCTGAGCTCAAATTCACCTTTGAAATAGTGCAGTCAAAAGAGCTCCCTTTCTTCAATGTTCCTGTTGCGAAATCTGCCAATGGGTTCTCCACATCATTCTTCTGCAAGCCTACCTTTACCGTTCAATGCACACATCGGCATTATTACAATTTCACATGCTATAGTATTGACCTTAACGACAACCTTGTAAATAGGGCCTGAACCATTTACTCACTGTGCAAGCTTGATGCTGAAAAAGCCACCTTGGGGATAATGGCTACCCTGATCAGATCATTGCTTGTTGTATATCGCTCAAACTCACGAATGTGTCCAGGGCCGCCACTTCTGATTCTGAAAAGTGCCTCAAATTACCCAGGAAGGGTAAGGTATCTCAAAGATTTGAGCTACAGGTTAAGCGAGCTGTTTTACATTGTTGCTCTGCAGTAGAAACATAAGTAATTTTGGCCACTTACAGGATGCTGCCACCAAACCAAAAAGAGATTCTGCCTATCACATAAATGAGTGATATGGTATATGAGTTTCAGTGCTGTGAGATGCCAGGTATGTAGAACATACGAATGGTGGACCATCTCAAAGTGCACTTCTCTTCAGATGTTCACAACAGGAAAAGTGTTGACCATACATAACTAGCTGGGCTTTTAAACTCAGAGCATAGGGCAGAAAGTCCGATGGAGGGTGGAAAAGTCAGTGTGGTCCCTGCTGGGTGGTGAAATGTCTGAACACATGCAATCTTCTGCTTTTTAGCTCATTAATGCATCAGCGAAGAGCTTGGTGAATCTCATAATGAAGCAGGCAGGAAGTCTCCTGCCCTGCCATGGGGCTGGTTTTGCACAGTGGGCTAAACAGCTGGCTTCTAATACAGAACAAGGCAACAGCACATGTTCAATTCCCGCACCGGCCTCCCTGAACAGGTGCCGGAATGTTGCGACCAGGGGCTTTTCACAGTAACTTCATTGAAGCCTACTTGTGACAATAAGCGATAATTCTTAAGTCTTGGTGCCATATTTAAACAACACCCAGAAGGACATTCACTCGCTACAGGCCAGGTTTGCAGATAAGACATCCATGTTGGCATCCAAAAGGAAGTGACCTTCGACCCCATGTTTTAGCGAATCCTCCCTGGGGATTCTCTTCCAGCCATTCAGGAAAGGTAGGGTGCCTTCTTTCCAAGGAATGGGAGCTGGAGGCCCTCCCACCTGACAACACTGGTCTGTGTGAAGATTTCTGGAGAGCGTAGCATCCATAATGCAAATAAAGACCACCCTGCAGTGCAGGCAATGGATAAGTGATCTGCTACGCTCCACCGGGTAAATATACTGTCTACTCACTGCAAACGAAAGTCTCATAAGGGCATTAGGCAGTCCAAAGGTGAACATGCACAGGGATGTCATACTCGACCTGCAGATGGGACACCAATATTGAATGTGTGCAGTCACTTTATGGCTCTCCATTTCAAGCAACTTCCTGGACAAACACATCTTAATAATTTCCGGGGGAAGTATTAGCAGAGACAATCGGTGTACATACTTTAGAACAATCCATTTAACCTTTGGGTTCACAGTCAATCACTGAGTTTTTCTGTAGGTCAGGATTGGCCAAAACAAAAGGGAGAGTGCCAAGACGGGAGTTGGCACCCCAGAGATCTGTGCTATCTCAAGCCTTGAAAATAGACCACAGAGCTCGCTCAAGAGGAGACAGATTATTCCTGCAAGAAAGGCCTCCCCCAATAAGCCAGTGAGGATGCATCTAGTAAGCATCAATAAGATTCAGACTGTGAGTGATTATTTTCTGCATGAACCTGTTTAGTTGATAACTCATTCTTACTTTTCTTTATTCCAGGAACCACCAAGAAAGAGGGAGGATGTCTTCCTCCAGATGCCACAGCCCAGCCAACAGGTCATCTCTAAGGAGGAAGCTGCAATATTCTCAGAGGCAGAGCCATCACTGTGTTCAACTACAACCTTCATCAGATGCTTTCACCTTGGTGGATCCCAGTTCTAGAGTAGGCTGGGGTTCACTATCGGGTGATCACCTCACAGACATGGGTCCACAACAGGTGGAGGAAGTAACAAATGAGTTCTCTGACATTCAGAGGACTGCTACAGACCAGGTGCCTGCTGAGGCCAGGTTCCGATGGTCAGCCTCTGTACTCGTCCTTCACAGACACTTTGGAGGTGCAGAGTCAGGCAGAGGAACATCAGGCAGAGCTGTCAGTGTTGTCAGAGGTAAGCTGGACACAAGGATGGAGGAGTCTGTTGTGTTATGCTGCTTCGGATAACACAGGCTGCTACTTGATGCAGTCTTAACTAAAGGATGCTCCAGACTCTGAAATTAGTTCAATGTGTTTATAGAACTATTAACACAGTTCTCAAATAAGTTCGACTCTCTGCTAATCTAACTGTAGTAACTCAGTCTAACTGTACCAGCTTGCTCTGAGCCACGTGCTGGGGTGTGATGCTGCTGATCAACCCTGTCTAACTCTCTAGATGTCTGTCTGTGGAAAGAGTGCCTAATCCCTTCTGCAGTGTTTATGTCATGCCCCCTTGTGGTGATGCCACCTCTGAGTGCCCTGACTGCCCATTGGTTGTGTCCTATTCTGAGTGTTTACTGGTTGCATGTTTGCATATCATGACAGAGTCCATCCACATTCTGCATGCCATTGTGGGTCTGGCATGCGAGCACTTAAAGTCTCCATGGAAACATAGAAACATAGAGCATACAGTGCAGAAGGAAGCCATTCGGCCCATCGGGTCTGCACCGACCCATTTAAGCCCTCACTTCCACCCTATCCCCGTAACCCTATAACCCCTGCTAACTTTTTTTGGTCACTAAAGGACAATTTATCATGACCAATCCACCTAACCCACACGTCTTTGGACTGTGGGAGGAAAACGGAGCACCCGGAGGAAACCCACGCAGACACGGGGAGAACGTGCAAACTCTGCACAGACAGTGACCTAGCGGGGAATTGAACCTGGGACCCCGGTGCTGTGAAGCAACAGTGCTAATCACTGTGATACCGTGTTGCCCTCTTGGAGGTGGCCATCTTGGGTGGTGGCCATCTTGGAGACCCAGGTTCAGTAGTTTCTGCTAGATTTGTGATCTTACCTACACGCTAGCCATGGGTGAAATTCAGCAGTGGCTAGGCAAGAAGGCATTGGAATACCTTCCTCTAGGGTGCCCCTTTGCCTCAAGTAATCAGGGAGGGGTCGTCAGTCACCAGGAAACAGGAGGATGGGCAGCACGGTGGTGCAGTGGGTTAGCACTGCTGCCTCATGGCACCGAGGTCCCAGGTTCAATCCCGGCTCTGGGTAACTGTCCGTGTGGAGTTTGCACATTCTCCCCGTGTTTGTGTGGGTTTCGCCCCCACAACCCAAAAGATGTGCAGGATAGGTGGATTGAACACACTAAATTGCCCCTTAATTGGAAAAAATGCATTGGATACTCTGAAATTTTTAAAAAACGTAACAGGAGGATTACCAGCCAGGCACACTGGAAACATTCATCCAGGACACTCCAAGCCATCTTGCTCCAACTCTCCTATGCCAATGACCCAACAAGCCCAGCTGGTCAGGTTGAGGAGGATTTAACTGGACCCAGCAGGAGGCCCTTAGCAGGCTGGAGTTCTCAAGACCTCAGGCCACCAGCCGCTGTTGTCATCACAGACAACAGGGCATAGCAGTAAGTAGGTTGCCTCCACCTCAGCAGATGATGTTGTGGCTGTACTTACACATAGCTTTATGGTTGGAAAGATTAAGAATTATTGAATGCACACCGGAGGTACAAGTATTCACTCATTGTATATAGTTTTCACTTTTATAAATATATCTTTCTCCAAGTCTCATGGATTCCATTTATATTCAGTTGGCTTCAACCTTTCACAGCCGTTGAAGTGTCCAGAATGTAGTCCCCAATGAAATGCCATCAGGGTCTTCAGCTGCATAATTTGGCAAACATTTTCACCGCAGTGAGTAGTCTATAATTTCACATCCGCAACATTGGGAAATGCACATCTTTTGTGATAGTGCTGCCTTGCCAATCCTGTCAACCTATTATCACAGGCAACTATGCTTTGGCCTCAGGGGAACTGCTCAGTGAGGTTATTGAATTTACCGCTGCTACCGGTGTCTCTTGCTTGTAGATATTATGAATAGTCTTTGCAACCTAAATTATATTTGTAGGTCCAATGTATCATTTACAATGGCTTTCACTTTATGCAAATTAGTATCTGAAGGAAGTACTGTACATCCTCTAACTCCACAGGCTCCACAGGAAGGCAAAATGTCCGCATTTAAGGCTGAATGACATTCTTTGTTGAATTCTCAACTTCTGCCCATATGACACTGAACTCAGCAAGTAAGGATCAAACAGAGCCTTAACCTGCCCATATGAGTGATTAGAATGTGATGTAAGAAGTGTGCGCTTAGCTTAGTGAAGCTGTTTCCTTATCTTTATTTGGACCTGTACAGCTGTTTAGTGGAGCTTTAAGCGTTCCTTGTGAAAAGGCGGAATTCATCACAAGACAGTGATCGCAGTGTCCAGAGTTTAGAGATGGGGTTGGCCTTTGCGAGCCGGTCCATCTTGAGGACTGCAATGGTCTCAGAGCGAGGCATGTTCAATTCTCATAAGGCCCCACTCAGCAGGGTCCATGAGGGAAAAAAAATTAGTATTGAGATCCCAGAAAATGGACAGAAACCCCAATATTTTATTTTAATTTTGTAAAACTGTGAGAAAAAGATTATTTGTCCATGGGTGATTGCACAAAGAAATAGGGATATGTTATTATAAAACAAACTTTATTAGTAACACAGTATCAAAATCTTTAACACCACACCAGAAAGCAGCTTCAAATTACTGCTCAAACAATACTACTCAATACAGTGAATACAATACCCTTAATTGCTATCTTTATTCCCACCGAAACAACAAGAAAATTAACCATCTCAACTCACAATCCACCTTACGTACCAATGACACAGAGTAATGCTTGCTTTACTGAGATATTCTTCAAGAAAGAGATCTCCTGACACTGCTTTATAGAACAGATCTGACTCCAGCCTGAACCCCTGCAGAAGCTCTGGCTGGGTGTCTTCAAACGCTGTTTCAACAGACTTGTTTCAGTTCCCCCTTGTTCTCAGGAAAGTCTGCACTGCTTTAAATACAGTCAATCTCTTTTAACTAACCTACAGTGAGAACAATCTGCCTTACTTGGTCTTAGCTTCCACCAGATCAAAACTAAACTGAAAATGCTTATTATAAGAACAATGATTTATTCCATCTATAAACAACTATTTACAGAGTGCTTTAAAATGGTCTTTCGATACTCAGCTCTAGGGTCCAACTGCTGGGACAAATCCCAACACATTCCAGTGAATTTGCAATTCCCGCCCCTGATTGGACTAGAGGGTTTCATGACCCCTCCCTCAGCCAACACCCCTTAAAAGTGGCTAACCCCTCAAGATGACTAGCTATTACAAAGTCCAAGACAGGGGAACTAAGTTCGAAGACATTGGAAATCAGTAACATCTCATCCTCAGAAGAAATGGAATGGGCACCGACCGATAATAATAATAATCTTTTTAGTGTCACGAGTAGGCTTACATTAACACTGCAATGAAGTTACTGTGAAAAGCCCTTAGTCGCCACACTCCTGCATCTGTTCAGGTGCACTGAGGGAGAATGTCCAATTCACCTAACAAGCACGTCTTTCAGGACCTGTGGGAGGAAACTGGAGCACCCGGAGGAAACCCACACAGACACGGGGAGAGCGTGCAGACGCCGGACAGTGACCCAAGCCAGAATCGAACCTGGAACCCTGGTGCTGTGAATTCACAGTGCTAACCACTGTCTTATCTGGGCATGGCAGCAGCTGCTCAGTTCCATTGTTTGAAAGCTTCCTAGCCTGTCAGTTTCACTGAAGAAGCTCTTCCCAGTGTCTCTCACCTGGTTGACCCTAGTGAGTTTCACGCAGCTCATGAAAACCATACAGTGGCTGTAGTAGCCGAATGCAGGGTTATATCCTCAGTTAACCCCACTTCCTAAATAGTAAAAGGAAAGTCGCCATAGTCCCAGATGACCATAGGCTGCTTTCCCCTTTGAGGGGATAGACTGACTAGTGGTGATTTAACCTGAGGAGCACCACGCCTCAGGTCAGGGGGTGAGGTTGAGAAGGCAGGCCTTCATGAATAACCTCAGCCTGTATTGTTGGCCTTGTTCTGCATCACAAACCAGCTGTCCAGCCAACTGTGTTAAACCTGCCCCCAACTCCCTGAATGTCCAGCTAGTGTATAACCATGCACAAATATAATATATTCGTGAAATAATAATCTGGTGTTCTGGCAGCAGTCATGTGACCTTCAAACTCCAGCAGTCTACTGTTCAATCTGCGTTTCAGCCATCATGACGAGCCAGAGCGGGCCTACTTTGCTAGATGACACAGCTCACTACTATAATGTGTAACCCATACATACATGAGCAACATGCACACAATGAAAGCCATGCTGTCACACAAGATATGATAGAGCAGACGATCAGCAGGCTGACACAATGCTTCTTGCTACCTGCATTTCTCTGAAGCAGTCCTGCAGTATTCAGCAGAGTAGATTTCATGATGAATGCTGTTCTGTTGCTTGTTGCACAACCTCCCTACTATGAGGACACAGTCCTTGCCACAAGCTATACAGTAAGCAGCTGAGGAGCAGAAGCATGAGAAGGGAGAAGAGAAGATTGAAGATAAAGGGAGGAGGCAACCAACACAGCCCCTTTCGGACTAGAATCAATTGACCGACTCACCCAGCCTCGATACCAGTGACTATAACTCCAATAGAATTTCTACGGCTAAGTTTTCTGGTCTTCCTGAACCACTGATGGCGATCCCTGTTGTGGGTTCCCGAGCGAAGGAGATTGCAAAGAAGGTAAAAACCCATTGGCAATGGTGGAACCAGAAGATCCCACTGGCAGCCAATGGCAGGCCTCCTCCACATTATGGGGGTGTGGCAGGGTGGGCGGGGGGTGAAATCCCGCCCTACAATTCTATGAATTTCTCATTCACTAAAAGCCCTTACCTTTTTTAAAAATAAAAGGCACCACAAAATAAACATTGCAAACCAAATTTTAAATCACACCATGTCATTTTGCACACAAATAACAATCACCATTGTGCATTCCTTTGGTGCCTGTATTCCATGCTCCATTGGTTGTTCATGCATACTGTCACCCAAGCAGCTGCAACATGGCTAGTGGAAGCCTTTTGATTTTAATAATAATAATAATAATCGCTTATTGTCACGCGTAGGCTTCAATGAAGTTACTGTTAAAACCCCCTAGTCGCCATATTCCGGCACCTGTTCGGGGAGGCCGGTACGGGAATTCAATCCGCGCTGCTGGCCTTGTTCTGCATTACAAGCCAGCTATTTAGCCCACTGTTCTAAACCAGAAGTAGGACAGACTGCAGCTGGCTTTACCGAACAAACTTGACTAGTTCTGGACCGGAAGGCCCAGCTTCAAATTGCACTATCGCAGTACTGGCAGTAGCATCCTGCTGGTTGATTGACAGGCAAAAGCAAGAATCCTGGCAGGGTAACAGTGATAAGAAGATGAATGCTGCCATCCCGAGAGAGGACAGCCAGTTTGAGCTCCACGGAGATGCTGCATTACCCTGGGACAGTGCTTCAGCAGCCTAAATTACCTATTGGAGGGCAGATGGCTGGACTGCTGTAACCCTTCCAGTCCCTTTGAACATCGATATCCACAGCCATTCTGAGCTTGTGTGACAATGGTCTGAGTTACCACAGCAGCAAACTAATCAGTTTGAAAAGTGCATTTGCCTTTAGACAGACATGTTTTTTGTAAGTGAGATGTGCAAAACGTGACTTGTGAGCTTTACATTTTTCAGAAAAAGATCGAAACTTACCAGAGTTCTTTGGAGTGGTCAGGTGCCCTGTTAGGTAGGTCCCTGGACAACTTTGATATTGTTACAGGTAGACATGAATATGCATAAAAAATTGATAAACTCATCGAAACAGTCAAACTGTTAGGAATTTTCATCCCCTTGGAATTATCAAATTGTCAAGGCATTCAACTTTCCTGGCCTTTCAATTAAAAATAGTCCGTAGCTTAAAAAAGACAGTGCTTGTTATTTCACACTGTATGTTGACAAAGGCCTGACAGTTATCATTATAGGATTTGTGCCGTGACTGATTCCAGTCTCTTAAATTCATACTCGGGTGCCTATCGGTTCAAAGTTTGATTGACTACTCCAATTGGTTATAATGTCATTGGGTCTTTGAATTGAAATACCTGTTTTTATAAGGGATTAAGTAGTTGAAGGAATATGACTACAGGGATTTGTTTTATCAATGATAGTGTTCCTTTTAAAAAGTGAAGTAATTAATAGACTCTTAGAACTTTATTTAAACTCAACATGCAGCCTTAAGTATGCCTCTGGTGGGTAACATGGAGGATATAGGGAAATAGTGGTGAGTGTGGAACATGGGTTGGTACGAGTTGATAATAAGTTGGCATAGGGGCTATAAACTGCCATGAGGGATGGGTAGAGGGGCATAAGTTGGCATGGAGGGTATGAGTGGCCAAAGTGGGGAATATTGTGGCATAAGTTGGTATTACTAAGGCATGGGCAATCTGTAGTGGGTGAGGGGATGTGAGAGATGAGGGCTAGAGAGCTGTTTTTTATTTTGTTGTTTTTCTTGCAGCTAAAACAAAGTGCTGGAGCCCCAAGGCCAGCCTTTCACATAGCCCACCTCCACACCCAGTAGCCTTTGTGGCTACCTCCACACTGTTTCCAGGGTTGGTGTGCCTGATGTCCATTCATACTAGTGCCCTCCCGTAACCTATCAGACCATCTAAGGCACTTTTGTCCGCCTTGGGTTTGTGGAATTGACAATTTTCCCAACTCTGTGCCAACTTAAGGTTGAAAACTCAGGCCTTAGTATCTGGATTCCAGCTGAGATAGCAGATGTGTGTCTTTGTCACATATACTGGATTTCATACAATGTCGATAAAAGGAAGTTCCATTATGCGATCACAAAGCCAGGCATTCTCAAAGTAGATGAATAATTATTTAATGACAATATTTGCTTAAGTGCACTCCATCACTAACAATTAAATGTACAGGAAATCATTAATTATATCGCTGGAGTAACTTAGATGAATCTATGATTAATTGGTATGTAAATGTTGAAAATATCTAACAATAGTTAATTTTCACCAAAACTAACTTAATGGAGATAATAACTTACTTAAAATAAAAATGTTAATATTACTACTAAAATAATAAAGGATAAATATCAAATAAACCAAATTATTACAGCATAATTTCAAGATGTATAATTTTTTAAAAAGATAATCATGCATATATATGCTGCCAATCATTTATCAGTAAGGAGAGAATATGTTTAGATTTAACTGACTTAGGGTTTCATACCTTTTATTGTATTTATTGTCCTGACCAATATTTACCCTTAAATCAACATTACGGTCAGATTGGTCCAAATTTCCAGTCTGCAGATCATCGGAGGTAGGTGGGTAAGTGATTAGGTGGCTGGTAGGTAGGAATTACCAACTTACCAGGGGCTGGTTTAGCACACTGGCCTAAATCACTGGCTTTTAAAGCAGACCAAGGCAGGCCAGCAGCACGGTTCAATTCCCGTACAAGCCTCCCCGAACAGGCGCCGGAATGTGGCGACTAGGGGCTTTTCACAGTAACTTCATTGAAGCCTACTCATGACAATAAGCGATTTTCATTTCAAATGGGTCATTCTCTTGTCGCCCGGAGCTCTGTGTGAGTATCTCTGGCTCTGAGCGAGAATCAAAGACTGGAATAGATCCACTCAATTTACCTTGATAGTTACTCTGTATGTGTGAGATTAAACCTGGTCTAACACCTGGGCAACTCCACAGCTAACTCTGCAATTATTTCCCCAATCACCCAACTACCCCTAGACCTAACCCAACTGCCCACACACACCTACCCACTTCAACAACTCACCCACCTACTCCTTTCACCTAGCCCACCTACCTACCCACCCACCAGCCTCCACACATCACCCACTCACCCAGCTGATCTGGGAGTTTGTGCTGTCAATTTCTTTGACAGCTTTGCAGTAGCTTTAGTGGGTGAAATCTTTGCAGGATGAACGCAGCATTGCCACTGACTGGGAATTCATTCCACTGTCAACTGTGTACAAATTCGATACCAGAGGCGGGATTCTCCAAAAGCGTTGCGATGGCGCGACGCAGGTGTCAAAATCAACGTTGGGCCGTGCGGAAGTTGCGGAATCCTCCACCCTGGAAGGGGCTAGCACTGGCGTGACACCAATCACGATGACATGACCCGGGAATGGGGTCACATTGACGCCGCGTGGCGTTGCTCCACAAAAGACGCCATCGCCGGAGAGACGGCAAAATGGCCGCCTGCCGCACAGCGCCGATGTTCCAGGAGCGGGACATCAAGGCACTCCTGGATGCAGTGGAGCAGAGGAGGGAGGCCCTGTACCCCGGACACGGCTGCAGGGTCACACCACACGTCAGTCAGCGCCTGTGGAGGGAGGTGGCAGAGGTCTTCAGCGCCGTGGCTGTAACAGCCAGGACAGGCATCCAGTGCCACAAGAAGGTCAATGACCTCACGGTAGCATGGTGGTTAGCATCAATGCTTCACAGCTCCAGGGTCCCAGGTTCGATTCCCAGCTGGGTCACTGTCTGTGAGGAGTCTGCACGTCCTCCCCGTGTGTGCGTGAGTTTCCTCCGGGTGCTCCGGTTTCCTCCCACAGTCCAAAGATGTGCGGGTTAGGTGGATTGGCTATGCTAAATTGCCCGTAGTGTAAGGTTAATGAGGGGATTGTTGGGTTACGGGTATACGGGTTACGTGGGTTTAAGTAGGGTGATCATTGCTCGGCACAACATCGAGGGCCGAAGGGCCTGTTCTGTGCTGTACTGTTCTATGTTCTAGGGCAGCTAGGGTGAGTACCGTCCCCACCCCATTCCCTGCCCCTCCCACCTCCCCCGCAAGGGTGGGCGGCACAGCCATAGCTGAAACCGACATGGCTGCACCCACCCATGCAGGCTGCATTAGCCTGTGCACCTATGCCAATATACACACAACCTCTGGTCTGCAAGTATATGTCCGCCTAACACTGTTGCCCTTTATTTCTGTCACCCCTCTCCCCTCCACCGCCCCCCAGGAGTAGCGCGGCCATAACAACCGGGAGCGTGAGAGGATCCGAGGGGGTTAACCTGAATTGCACCCCCTCACCATTCATCAAGAGAGGGCCCTGGACCTTGCAGACGGACTCGAGGACCGGGAGGTTGCGGATGCAGAGGTTGGGGGCGCAGCACCAAGTGAGACCTCCCACTGCCTGCCCCCCCTCCCCACCCATCCCCCTTCCCCCCAACCCCCATCCCCCCTTCCCCGCATCCCCACTTCCCCATCCCACCTTCCCCCCATACCCCCTTACCCCTATCCCCCACCCCCCACCCCTCCCCGTCTACATGTCTAACCACACATTCTATGTTGTGTATTGCAGGACCAAACGTCGACCCACCCGTCCCTGCGGATGCCGACTGCCCCCAGGACATGCCAGGGCGTCTACAAGACATGGAATGACCCGCGCTGTCAGGCGTACGGCACCTCCACCCAGTGCCAGAGCGCCCACAGGATAGAGACCGACCTGGGCCGTCACGCATACGACGCCCCCACCCAGGGCCGGGGCGCCCACGAGCCAGGCATAGACCTGGACCATCAGGTATCCGCAGCCCATATCTAGTGCCAGTGCGGCGACGCCATAGGGCCACATCCAGCGACAGGGAGGGCAGCCACACCAACAGGCCCCCGTCTCAGTCGACCCAGAGACATAGGACACACCCACCCAGGACACCCACACACAGGTCACACCCACACAGGACACATCCACCCAGGACACCCACACACAGGACACATCCACCCAGGACACCCACACACAGGACACACCCACCCAGGACACACCCACCCAGGACACCCACACAGGCCACACCCACCCAGGACACCCACACAGGCCACACCCACCCAGGACACCCACACACAGGACGCAACCACCCAGGACACACCCACCCAGGACACAACCACCCAGGACACTCACACACAGGGCACAACCACCCAGGACACCCACACACAGGACACAACCACCCAGGACACACCCACCCAGGACACCCACACAGGACACACCCACCCAGGACACATCCACCCAGGACACCCACACACAGGACACAACCATCCAGGACAGTGACACACAGGGCACAACCACCCAGGGCATAACCACCCAGCACACCCACACAGGACACAACCATCCAGGACAGTGACACACAGGGCACAACCACCCAGGACACTGACACACAGGACACACCCACCCAGGGCATAACCACCCAGGACACCCACACACAGGACACAACCATCCAGGACAGTGACACACACAGGGCACAACCACCCAGGACTCCCAAAGACAGGGGACGGACGGACAGGAAACACCACCCCAGGGGACTCTGGACTTCGGGTCCGATAAGGACCTCCACATTACGCCACTGCTGTCTCCTCCACCCTCCACCATTGCAGAGACACTCACCTTTGTTGGTCACTTTAGCGATGAGGCTTCTGGTACACTCACTGGTGCGCACCGCACAGCCGTCCCGGTGCAGCAGTTGGAGGTAGGGGCTGCCACAAGAAGCCATGAGCAGAACCAGGTGCAGATCGCAGCGGCACTCAATGCCGTGGCCCAATCTCAGCAGGCCATCGCTCAGGGAATCGGCGCCATTGCACAGGTGTTGGCCGGCATCGCCCAGATACAGACAGGGATGGCCAACTCCCAGAGCTCCATGGTTGCAAACCTGCATACCCTTGTTGATACCAGGTCAGGCCTCCAGGACAGGCAGTGCCAGGTGCAAGGGGTGCACCGGGTGCTGGATCCCTTCGCATCTCTGATCCATAGAGGGGCCTGGGGACAATCGGGCACCCCAAGGGAGGAGGAGGTGCTGGGGCCAGTTACGAGTCCCTCTGCAGAGGAGGTGCAGGAACACCGCGACACCGCGGATGCCCCCCTTCCGTCCCAGATGCATCTGGTGGGCAACGGGCAGAACAGGCTGGCAGCCGTGGCGCAGCCTGGCCCATCCAAGCCGGGCCACCCCAGGAAAAGGCTGCCAAAGGGGACCCGAGTCACAGGGCAGGAATCACAGCAGTCCACCTCCAGTTCTGCTGTACCGTCTGGGGAACCACCTCGACATAGTCATAGGGCCTGTAAGGCCAAAACATTAGACACTGAGTAACTTGGCACGGGTGCAGGGCACAGATTAGTCATAGGGGCTAGGGCACACGTATGAACTGTAAAGTCACTTTCACACCGACAGAAGCTGCCTGTGTGCCATGCCCGATGCATGCGGGGTGGGGTATGAGTTGAGCGGCAGTGTGTGTGTGAGGGGTGATAGGATGTCAAGCTCAGGTGAGTGAGCCCTCCCCCCCCCCCCCCCAATCTATGGGTCTCCCTCGCCATCCCGCCCCCGGGTAGACTACGGGACGGTGCACTGCAGTGTCCAAGTCGCACGCAGGGACCTCCCAGGTGGAGGATGTGATGTACCGTCAATTACCCCGAGACGAGAATGGTGAAACAATCGAGGCTTTCTTGCACTATATGTTGAGCCTTCTGCAGCTGGAACCAGAATGGAAGCAGTGCAGGAGAGCATACACTTTTATACAGTGCCTGCTGGGAGGAGCCAGCAGGCTGGGATTTACTGTGTTAACTGTAGTACAGTGGCAGTACCGTAATACACATAGTGTGTGACCAGTGGTGTTTACCACATTCACCCCCTGTTTAAAAAAAGTGTCCAGCGGGGGTGAAGAAAACATTACAGATTAAGTCTGTCGGGGGCTTTGACCCTCCGCTGCGATCGCCTCAGTCCTGGTGGTGATGTGGGCGCTGATGTGGTCACCTGCAACTCTGGGAGCGTGTTGTCATCTACTTCGTCACCCCTTAGTGGATCCAGTGAGGGGACGGATGCTGCTGGGGCGGGGGCTGCGGTGAGGTTCGCTGGTGGGAGGGTGGGTGGCGCAGGGGTGAATGAAGGAACCAGGTAGGGAGAGCGGTATCAGGTCAGGGGTTGAGGTTGGGGACCCAGCGGGTGCCAGGTCCCGGAGGGAGACTGTGTCCTGTCGCCCGTCAGGGTGCACCACGTAGGCGTACTGTGGGTTTGCATGGAGGAGGTGGACTTTCTCAACCAAGGGATCCAATTTATGGCTCCGCACATGCAGCCGCAGGAGGACGGGTCCATGAACTGTCAGCCATGTTAGGAGCGAGACCCCGGAGGTGGACTTCCTGGGGAAGGCAAACACACGTTCATGAGGGGTCTCATTAGTCACGGTGCACAGGAGTGACCGGATGGAGTGGAGCGCGTCAGGGAGGACCTCCTGCCAGCGGGAGACCGGAAGATTTCTCGACCAAAGGGCCAGCAGGACGGCCTTCCAGACCGTCCCGTTCCCCCTCTCCACCTGCCCATCTGCCCGGGGGTTGTAGCTCGTTGACTTTGCTGAGCAGGAACTGACGCAGCTCATCGCTCATGAAGGAGGATCCCCGATCGCTGTGGATGTAGGTGGGGAAACCGAACAGGTTGAAGACACTGTGCAGGGCTTTGATGACCGTGGCAGAAGTCATGTCGGAGCAGGGGATGGCGAAAGGGAACCGGAAGTACTCATCAATTACGTTGAGGAAGTACACGTTGCAGTCGGTGGAGGGGAGGGGCCCTTTGAAGTCCATGCTGAGGCGCTCAAAGGGGCGAGAGGCCTTCACCAGGTGCGTTCTATCTGGCCGGTAGAAGTGCGGCTTGCACTCTGCACAGACTTGGCAGTCTTTGGTTACGGTCCTGACCTCCGCAATGAAGTAGGGCAGGTTGCGGGCCTTGACAAAATGGAAGAACCTGGTGACCCACGGGTGGAAGAGGTCATAGTGGACAGCCCGGAGTGTGTCCACTTGTGCGCTGGCACATGAACCGCTGGATAGGGCATCAGGGGGCTCATTGAGCTTCCCCGGGCGATACAAGATCTCATAGTTATAGGTGGAGAGCTCGATCCTCCACCTCAAGATCTTGTCATTTTTGATCTTGCCCTGCTGCGTATTGTTAAACATGAAGGCAACCGACCATTGGTCAGTGAGGAGAGTGAATCTCCTGCCGGCCAGGTAATGCCTCCAATGGGCTGGTTTAGCTCACTGGGCTAAATCGCTGGCTTTTAAAGCAGACCAAGCAGGCCAGCAGCATGGTTCGATTCCCGTACCAACCTCCCGACAGGCGCCGGAATGTGGCGACTAGGGTCTTTTCACAGTAACTTAATTGAAGCCTACTCGTGACAATAAGCGATTTTCATTTCATTTGATTTCAATGTCGCACAGCTTCCACAATGGCTTGGGCCTCCTTTTTGACAGAGGAGTGCCGAATTCCGGAGTCATGGAGGGTGCGGGAAAAGAAAGCCACGGGTCTGCCCGCCTGGTTGAGGGTGGCGGCCAGAGCTACGTCTGATGCATCGCACTCCACCTGAAAGGGGAGGGTCTCGTCGACTGCGTGCATCGTGGACTTGGCGATGTCCGCCTTGATGTGGTTGAAGGCCTGGCAGGCCTCAGCCATCAGGGGAAAAACTGTGGACGTGCTGAGTGGGCGGGCCTTGTCCGCATAATTAAGGACCCACTGGGCGTAATACGAGAAAAACCCAGGGCATCGTTTCAGGGCCTTGGGGCAGTGGGGGAGGGGGAGTTCCAGGAGGGTGCGCATATGGCCGGGATCGGGCACTAGGACTCCATTTTCCACAACGTAGCCAAGGATGGTTAAGCAGTTGGTGTGGAACAGGCATTTCTCCTTATTGTAGGTGAAGTAAAGGAGTCTGGCGGTATGGAGGAATTTTTGGAGATTTGCGTCATGGTCCTGCTGATCGTGGCCGCAGATGGTGACGTTATCCAAGTACGGGAAGATAGCCCGCAGCCCGTACTGGTCAACCATTTGGTCCATCTCTCGCTGGAAGACCAAGACCCCATTGGTGATGCCGAAAGGAACTCTAAGGAAATGAAAGAGGTGGCCAGCTGCTTCGAAGGCAGTGTATTGGCGGTCCTCCGGGTGGATGGGGAACTGGTGGTTGGCGGACTTCAAGTCTACTGTGGAAAAGACTCGCTACTGTGCAATCTGATTGACCATGTCAGATATGCATGGGAGGGGGTACGCGTCGAGCTGCGTGTACCGGTTGATGGTCTGGCTGTAGTCAATGACCATCCTGTGCTTCTCCGCAGTCTTCACTGCCACCACTTGAGCTCTCCAGGGGCTGTTACTGGCCTCAATGATCCCCTCCCGCAGAAGCCGTTGGACCTCTGACTTGATAAAGGTCCTGTCCTGCGCCCTGTACCGTCTGCTCCTAGTGGCGACGGGCTTGCAGTCCGGGGTGAGGTTCGCAAACAGTAAAGTTGGATCGACCTTAAAGGTCGTGAGGCCGCAGACGGTGAGGGGGGCCAGGTGTCTGCCGGATTTCAAAGTAAGGCTTTGGAGGTGGCATTGAAAATCAAGACCTAGTAACAGGGCACGCAGAGATGGGGGAGGACGTAAAACCTGAAGTTGCTGAACTCTATGCCCTGAACGGTGAGGGTCACGATACAGTATCCCCGGATTTCCACGGAATGTGATCCTGAGGCCAGGGAGATTTCCTGGGTGACGGGGAGTACCAGGAGGGTGCAGCGCCTTACTGTAGCAGGGTGGATGAAACTCTCTGTGCTCCCGGAGGCAGAAAGGCAGTCTCGTGGCAGTTGATCTTTACCGTTGTCGTAGCGGTCGCGAGGTTGTGGGGCCGAAACTGATGCAGGGTGATGGAGGCGAGCTGCGGAAGATGTTGGGAGGTCCCAGGCTGATCAGCGGTGGCGGAGGTCTCAGCGGGCAGCGGACGGCCTGACGAGCAGGGGTCCTGAGGCGCAGTCCAAGATGGCGGCGCCCACGGGACGCACATGGCGGGCAGCATCAAAGATGACGGTGCCCACGGGCCACACGTGGCTTGTGATGGAGAGGATGGCGGCGCCCCTGGATCACACGTGGGGGGTGTAGCAATTCCAGGCCTGGAAACAGCGGCGACCGACCAGGCCTGGCAATCGGAAACAAAGTGGCCCTTCTTCCCGCTCCCGTTGCAGGTCGCACTCCGCGCCGGGCAGCGCTGCCTGGGATGTCTGCTCTTGCCACAAAACTAACACTTGGGCCACCCGGAGTTGGCTGGATGCCGCGCTGCGCAGGCTTGCGGCGAGCTTGAGTCGGCAGCTGGTGGGGCCCATATTGCCCACGAAGGTGCCGCGCGGTCAGGGGTGTAGGCCTCCAAATTACGGGAGGCCACTTCTAGTGAATTAGCAAGCTGCCTAGTCTCTGCAAGATCGAGCTTAACCCCTTCCAGTAGTCGCTGGCGAACGTACGTAGACTTCATGCCCGTGACATAAGCATCTCTGATTAATAGCTTGGTGTGTTGGACTGCCGAAACTGCCTGGCAGTCACAGTTCCTACTGAGAATCTGTAGAGCCCGCAGGAAATCGTCTAGAGTCTCTGCCAGGAGTTGCCGTCTCGTGGCCAGGAGGTGCCTGGCGTACACTTGATTCACCGACTTAATGTACTGTCCCTTTATTAGCGTCATCGCTTCCTTGTAGGTGGGCGCATCCCAGATGAGGGGAAAAATTTCAGGACTCACCCGTGAGTACAGGACTTGGAGCTTCTGTGGGTCCCAGAGTTCTTCAGCGGCTGCTCTGAGGTAGCCTTCGAAGCAGGCTAGCCAGTGGTCGAAGGTGGACGTGGCGTTGGCTGTGTGAGGGCTCAGCTGCAGGCGATCAGGCTTGATTAGGAAGTCCATCTTTTAAAATCTTGTGCAATAAATTGATGGACCGTCAATTACCACGAGGCGAGAATGGTTAAACAATCGAAGCTTTATTGCACAAGATGTTGTGCCTCCTTCAGCTGGAACCTGAATGGGAGCAGCACAGGAGAGCACACACTTTTATACAGCGCCTGCTGGGAGGAGCCAGCAAGATGGGATTTACCGTGTACCTGTAATACATGCAATTTGTTACTCGGGGTGTTTACAACAGGGTGTTACTGTGGCCATGAGTCAGAAATTGTCTAATGGTGAAGAGCCCGGAGCTCATCACAGAGCGGGTTGTCATCATCCTCCATGGCCTGCAATAGACACGCTTCTCCTGGCGACCGTGTGAGCCCTGTCCATTGTACTGCAGGTGGATGTGCAATGGAGGGGTGGTGTGCATGCAGGTGATGCAGTGGTGGGTGGTGGGCGGGGTCAGGGTAGTGCCGTACTGTGCTGTCCGTGCCCATACAGAGCGATTCCCACCTCCTCTAATCTGTGCACCATGCAGCTATCAACCCGTCCCATGCCCGCTGGTTGAGCCGGTGATGGGTGGGCAGCCTCCTATCGTTGTCCAGCCCATCTGTCCCATACTTTGCCCCCATCCTCCTCATCTGGGGAGTCCTGCTCTTCGTCATGTTGCTCCTCCCCTTCCTCTGCCTCCAGCACATTGCCCCTCTGCTGGGCTATGTTGTGCAGGACACAGCAGACCACAACGATGGGGCCGACCCTCTCCGACGGGTACTGGAGGGCCCCTCCAGAGTGGTCCAGGCACCTAAAGCGCATATTTAGCAGTCCAAAGCACCTCTCGACCACACCTCTGGTCACTGCATGGGCATCATTGTAGCGGGTCTCCGCGTCAGTTTGAGGCCTCCATATAGGCGTCATCAGCCACAACAGCAACGGGTAACCCTTGTCGCCCAGCAACCAGCCCCTCAGCTGGGTGGGGGGTGTCCCTAGAACATGGCGGGTATGAAAGATACTGCCAATATGAACGAGTCATGCACACTGCCCGGGTAACGGTTGCAGACGTGTAGGGTCTTCATGCGGTGGTCACAGGCCACCTGGATGTTCATGGAGTAGGACCCCTTCCTGTTCATGAAAACAGCCCTGTTATCCGCTGGTGGCCACATAGCGATGTGCACCCCATCGATCGCCCTCTGTACCATGGGTATCCTGGCCATGGCGGTAAAGCCCGTTGCCCGGTCCACAGGGAACTGGAATGTGCGCTCCGCGATGTCATACAGGACGTCAATCACTGCACGGATGCACCAGTGTACAGATGCCTGGGAGATACGGACAGGTCCCCACTCGGCGACTGGAATGACCTCGTGGCGTAGAAGTTCAGGGCCACCGTCACCTTGACGGCCACTGTGCGAGGGTGTCCATCCCCTTTCCATGCGATGCTAGGTGTGCCATCAGCTGGCAGATATGGACAACGGTTTCCCGGCTCATCCTGAGTCTCCTCTGCATGCCCGGTCCGTGAGGTCCTGGTACGACGAGCGGCGCCAGTACACACGGGGCCTCATCGGGCACCTCCGGTTGCCGTGGCACCACCACCACCTCCTCCTCCTCCTCCTAATTGTCCTGTCGGGTAGGCAACCCTCCAGCCTGGGTGGCTACCACCTGCCCCTCTGCGGCACGCTCCTCTGCGGCAGCCTCCGCCGCCTCCCTGGCACGCTCCTGCTCCAGCTCCCATAGGCAACATGTAGAAGGGCAGCTCCCGCCACGGCGGCCAACATCGTTGGGTCATGCCCAAACATAATGGTTTGCAGTGGTGGGTGGTAGATGATAAGTCATCATTGCCCATACCCCCCTCTGCAGCCAGGTGCCATGGGCGTCATGGTCACCACTGTTGCCAGCTGGCACCTGGCCAGGCAAACCACCCGATTCCTCGCACACCCATCCCCGCACCCCCATCCCCAGCACACCCGATCCGATCCCGGCACCCCCGTTCCCTGCCCGGTACTCCCATCCCGGCACCTCCGCTCCCCTCCCCGGCACTCCCATCCCCAGCACTCCCATCCCTGGCACTCCCATCCCCGGCACCCCGTTCCCGGCATCCCCATCCCGGCACCCCAGATCCCCTCCCAGGCACTCCCATCCCCGGCACTCCCATCACCGGCACTCCTATCCCCGGCACTCCAATCCCTGGCACCCCCAACTCCGGTACACCAATTCTCGGCACCCCCATCCCCAGCACCCCAATCCCTGGCACCCCCAACCCCGGCACACCCATTCCCGGCACCCCCATCCCGGCACCCCAATCCCTGGCACAGCCAACCCCGGCACCCCCATATCCCGGGCACCCCCGCTCCCCTCCCCCATCCCCGGCACCCCAGATCCCCTCCCCGGCACTCTCATCCCCGGCACCCCCATCTCCAGCACCCCCATCCCCGGCACCTCAGATCCCCTTCCTAGCACACCCATCCCCGGCACTCCAATCTCCGGCACCCGCATTCCCGGCACCCCCATCCCCAGCACCCCAGATCCCCTCCCCGGCATTCCCATCCACGGCACCCCCATCTCCGGCACCCCAGATCCCCTCCCCGGCTCACCCATCCCCGGCACTCCCATCCCCGGCACTCCCATCCCCGGCACTCCCATCCCCGGCACTCCCATCCCCGGCACCTCAGATCCCCTTCCTGGCACACCCATCCCCGGCACTCCCATCACCGCACTCCCATTCCCGGCACCCCCATCTCCGGCACTTCAATCGCCGGCATCCCCATTCCCGGCACCCCCATCCCCGGCACCCCAATCCACGGCACAGCCAATCCCGTCACCCCAATCCCCGGCACAGCCAATCCCGGCACCCCCATCCCCGGCACCCCCATCCCCGGCACCCCCATCTCGAGCACCCCCATCTCCGGCACCCCAGATCCCCTCCCCGGCACTCTCATCCCCGGCACCCCCATCTCCAGCACCCCCATCCCCGGCACCTCAGATCCCCTCCCCGGCACACCCATCCCCGGCACTCCAATCCCTGGCACCCCCATTCCCGGCACCCCGCTCCCCTCCCCCATCCCCGGCACCCCAGATCCCCTCCCCGGCACTCTCATCCCCAGCACTCCCATCTCCAGCACCCCAATCCTCGGCACCCCAGATCCCCTCACTGGCACACCCATCCCTGGCACTCCAATCCCCGGCACCCCCATTCCCAGCACCCCCATCCCAGGAATGCCAGAACCCCTCCCAGGCATTCCCATCCACGGCACCCCCATCTCCGGCACCGACCCTGATCACCGGCACGCACCCCCGGTGCTGCGGAGCATCCTCCAACGGCACTCGCAACACCCCCCCCCCCCCGCCAAGGCCGTGCCGTCTCCTCTCCGAAGACCGCCCCACACCGACCCCAACCTCCTTGTTCGCCGGCGTCAGCCAGCATGGGTATACGGGGCAGCATTCGGGGCAGCAGGGTAGCATGGTGGTTAGCATAAATGCTTCACAGCTCCAGGGTCCCAGGTTCGATTCCCGGCTGGGTCACTGTCTGTGTGGAGTCTGCACGTCCTCCCCCTGTGTGCGTGGGTTTCCTCCGGGTGCTCCGGTTTCCTCCCACAGTCCAAAGATGTGCGGGTTAGGTGGATTGGCCATGCTAAATTGCCCGTAGTGTCATAATAAAAGTAGGGTTAAGGGGAGGTTGTTGGGTTACGGGTATAGGGTGGATACGTGGGTTTGAGTAGGGTGTTCATGGCTCGGCACAACATTGAGGGCCGAAGGGCCTGTTCTGTGCTGTACTGTTCTATGTTCTAGACTGGTGGACACCGTTAAAGACCTACTTTGATTTACGCCGGCGTGACCTGCGGTCACGTCAGCGGGATTTCGGCCCATCCGGGTCGGAGATTTGCAGCAGCCCCGGGGACCATTGCAGCACCCCGGTTCTCCCCATTCTGCGAGGCGATTCCCGTCGGCAGACTTTTTCACGGGCCGGAGAATACACCTGCCGGCGCGGAGCAGTGGGGTGGGATTCCCGCTGCCCCCCTGGGATTTTCTGACCCGGCGGGGGGGCGGAGAATCCCACCCCAGTTCTCCGACAGTACAACAGTGACAACACTTTAAAAGTACTTGATTAGCTGTTCAGCACTTTGGGATATCCTCTGGCTATGAAAGTTGTTATGAGGGTAGGGCTCTCTTTTCGCATTTACATAAACAGTGCTAGTTTTTAATCTATGTAGAAGTGAAGCTACATTGAGATCAAGAAATTGCATTTCATCTGCAGTCCCACCCAAAATTGGATGAAAATACAGAAATGATTGGAGCAAAGAAGCTTGCCACTGTTCCACTGTCCTGATTTTCTGTTTTGTGTCCCAGCTAGAAAGGAAGTCGACTGCCTCTTTCCAACTCAGCACATGTAAATGCCATTAGGGACAGCATCTGCCCTGCCAGTCATCTTCCAGTCACCTGCACCAGTCAATGTTGATCCTGAGGCCCACCTGGTGAAAGGTCGGAATGGAGATCTAACCAATGCCCTTTGTCATTCAATGGCATTACCATCACTGAATCACCCACTATCAACATCCTGGGGGTTACCATTGACCAGACATTGAACTGGACTAGCTATCTAAATACTGTGGCTATAAGCACAGGTCCTGCAGAGAGTAACTCACCTCCTGATTCCCCAAAGCCTGTCCACCATCTAGACATAAACACAGACATAGAACATACAATGCAAAAGGAGGCCATTCGACCCATCGAGTCTTCACCGACCCACTTAAGCCCTCACTTCCACCCTATCCCTGTAACCTAATAACTCCTTCGAACCTTTTTGGTCACTAAGGGCAATTTATTATGGCCAATCCACCTAACCTGCACGTCTTTGGACTGTGGGAGAAAACCGGAGCACCCGGAGGAAACCCACGCATACACGGGGAAAACGTGCAGACTCCACACAGATAGACCCAGCGGGGAATCGAACCTGGGACCCTGGTGATGTGAAGCCACAGTGCTATCCACTTATGCTATCGTACTGCCCATCTACAAAGCACAAGTCAGGAGCGTGATGGACATTGTCCCATTGCCTGGATGAGGGCAGTTCCAACAACATGCAAGAAGCTGATAGCATTCAGAACAAAGCAGTCCACTTGATAGGCACCTCTTGCACAAATATTCACTTCCTTTACCACCGATGCACAGTCGCATCAGTGTGTACATCTACAAGATGTACTGCAGTTACTCACCAAGGCTCCATTGGCAGCACTTTCCAAATCCACAACCATTTAGAAGGACAAGGGCAGGAGACACACGGGAACACCACCACCTGAAGTTCCCCTCCAAGTCATCCACCATACTAACTTGGAAATATATCACCATCCCTTCACTGTCACTGGGACTCCTCTCTAACCACACTGTGGGTGTACCTACACCTTAGGGGCTACAGCAGTTCAAGAAGGCACCTCACCACCATCTCCTGGATGGTAATTAAGGATGGGCAATAAATGTTGGCTGAGCCAGCGATGCTCACACCCCATAAATGATTTTTTTTTTAAAGGTGGAAAAGCCCCAAAATGTATTTCATAAAAGTGAAGGGCCTTTGCCTCTGCCCACTTCTGAACTAAAGCCTCACTTACATAGGCCTCAGTTTCAAGAAGCAACCTATAGAAATGTATTTACTTTGTCTTTGTGACACTTGGGATTCTTCATTGTATTTTTGAGGTGTTGGATTTATGTTCTCATTGCAGCACCACATGGATTTTCCTGTGCAACACTGGTGGGCCCCATGTTCACGTAAAAGACCCCTGACCTGGAAAATGGATTGTGGTTAATTTGACATTGAAGGGACAGGCGGATGTGCAGCCAGGCTTGAACACAACCAGAAGGACAACAATCCGGACAAAAATGTCCAACACAATTTGTTATTTTAGGCCAAGGCCTTATGGTCAGTTATTGGTTACTGTCAACGCCACATTTAATGTGTGCTATTACTTTTCAACTGTGCTTCTATTTTTAAATGTAACATGTTTTCATGGGAAGTTATTTTTTTTTACTGAAAGCGAGATTTATCTTGAATCCCACCAGTGCACGTCCCAAAGGAAAGCAAATGGCACAGAATGGTAAAACCGAAGAGTAATGTTAGTGTGGAAATAGAACATATAAGTAGCAGTTCTATGAAATTTATAATGTTTATTTTATGAAACACTTGATCAAATCTTTGCCATCTTGCTGAAGTGACATTTTGAATTATTATATTAAGGCTATTATATTGAAGTATTAAGGCCGTTCCCTTCAAATACATCCACCATTATAATCTATCTTTATCTTTAATACAAAAATTCTATTATTTTTAACCTTTAAACTTATTTCTGCAAGAAAATGAAGAAGCTTATTTGTTTTTTACCCTTTCTGCATCAAGTTTTATAGTTCATCATTTTGATTTTCTGTCACATTGTTACACCATTCGTTTCCAAAAATATAATAGTAATTATATTTCCAAAAATACAGTAATTATATCTATTAATGGATGTCTTTATTTAAAATAGTGACAAGATAGTGAATGCTGATGTAGCAGGCATCACAGCATAAGTAATGGAAGTTCAAACCAACGCACTGACTTCATTGCATGCACATGGAACTAACATCTACAGATTGGAAAAAGAGCCTGCCAAACTAGATGTGAGTGTTTATTAAAGCAATTTTTTCCTATAAGTGCCAACATGTGGAGTGTTTCAACTCATTGTGGTCCAATCGAAGAGCGTAATAGCCTTAAATTACAGATGACACAACATCAAAATTAGCATAATTCAGCGAAACAGCAATTTGTCAAAAGTGAGTAATGGATAGTCTGCACTGACAATGCATGTATTGTCACAACACAGAACAGTATTTACATAAAACACCAGAGCAAAATAAATGCTCATGTGATTGTGTTTTATTCTTCAAACAATTCGACTTTTCTGCATGAATGTTTATTATTGGCAGAATTACAGAACTGGGAGAACAAACTTAATGTTAAATTAGCAGATGTCCTTTTTATCATGGCAGGTAATATGCATTCATGATGAACAAAGGTGCACGTGAGTCATCTGATGTCGTTAATCTTGCTATTTAAGTATTGAGGATGGTTAGCTTCCAAGCTGACATCAGGCAGATTCCTCTATAGCAGTAATGACAAGCTCAGTGTGTTCAAAGGTTTTTAAAAGAAGATCTACATTGGAAGCCACAAGAATTGAATTATATCCAATCGGGGATTGACAGGACAACTCACAAGCAATGAAGTCAAGAGTGAATTGTAGTTGGTATCATGAGCATCACATAAATCATATCCTGTGACTCTTCATCATGCATTCCGTTTGTATTACATAACTAAAATGACATGGTAAACATTTATTTGAACTGTAGGCTGTTTTGATGCATGGATCAAGCTGAGTTCCAATTGCAGCTGAGTTTTTTCTAAATTACCATCTAATTTAAATATTTTTACTTCATCTCCATGAAATATAAAACGGGCATTGAGTGGAGAAAGAGTTGTGCCACGAGATATAAATTCAATTTCTGTTTAGGGGATATGTTCAAATGTGTCAGTGCGATGAACGTAATTAAAACCAAATTAGAGATTGAAAAGCGAATTTTGCTAAATACTTTCGGCTAAAGCGATAAAAAGGTGGCCAAGATAGCTTCTGAAGCTGAAAGGCAGATTCAGCTTGCGTTTAGTGCAAAAACATAGCCTTGTAAAGGGTTGAAGCCAGCACTGGGAACGTCCACCTAGAAGCTTATTCAGCAGCTGATTACCATTTTAAATGGCCGTGAGTGCTCATTAAAGAGGCTGCACAGCATTTTTATCGTGCTAACTCTTCAACTAATATTCTCTCCTGATCTGCTATTTTGGAGCAAACATGATGTTGCTGTTTATTTCAAGCTGAAAGGGTTACTCATCATTTAAAGGCATTTTCTCCATTTCATGGCCATAGCTGTTGGAGTTGTGAAAGTGACCTCCTGATCTCAGAGATTACCTGTGGCACTTGACTTCACCAACACCCAAGCCACATTCATTCTTCAAATTCTCTGAAGGCTTCACCTAAAAAGTGTAAATACTGCGTTACTCCACATTATTGGAAGCAATAGAGGAGTCAAGAGAAATATATGTTTGTCATGGACAATCACCCAGGACTCCCACTTTGCTGGACAAGGAATGGGAGGAGAAAAAGGAACCAGGCAGAGCCGGGTCAACTGCTACAGGGAAGAAGGGCTGGAGGACAAGGAGGGTCAAGTGGGCTCCTTCCCTCCTGTGAGTAGAGTATACCCCCTTCTCCTCTGGACCTCCTCCAAGTTTTTCTCTATCGTTGTAATAAGAGAGGTGTGTGAGTGGAGCCCACACCTACTGCTCGCTGAAAGTTCTACGACACTTACACTTAAGTGCGAAGCTTAGGTGTTTGTTTCGCAGATCCAGGCAAGTTCAAATTTTGGTACTCATCAGCTGAATTGTGTGCAAAACCTGGACTTCCAAATAGTTTTCCAAACAGCCCTTCAGTTCTGCACCCATTTAGCATCTGTTTCTCCCTCTGGCCAATAACCCTCCAGAAATCAGAGCAATATATTTAATGCGAATTTAACATTTGTAATGCATGTCTACTGAGACTAAATGTGCATAACACATAATTGAAACATCTTCCCACCAAATGGAAGCAAAATAAATAATACCACTTGTTTGCTCCTTAATCAAACAAATTAAACAAAACCTATCCAAAATCTTTAAGTGGATAAGATTTGTAGCACTAAAAAGACACTGAAGCTTATTTAGCTTCATCTACACTTTTCAAAATTAGTGATGGCAATACAGGAATCTAGCTTACATCTTTCTTGTAATTCATGTCTTGTGCCTGTGATCCTCTAGGTATTATGTATTATGAATAGCCAGATGTCTGTTGAGAGGGTTGGTTGGGTAATAAATTGGGCGTGTTAATTACGATTGAACACAGAAGCTAAATGTATTGGAACTTAAGCCAGTCAATGTAGTTTTAACTTTCGTCAGTAATTTGGTACCTTGGGTGAAAGGCAAACATTCTATCAGGCACCCTTCCCTCCTTCCACCACCCCCGTCAAAGCACTGGCTGAGGATGAGTTTAGTTCACCCCCTCACAAAGCAGAAAATCAGAACTAGAATGGAGTCATGTTCAGTTCACTGCATTCTGCTCCTCACTACTGTGGTAATGTTGCTGCAATTGCTCCTTCACAATTCCCCATCTTCCCTTCACTTACTTCCTCCCTCCTTCTATCTCCTCTCTCTCTCTTCTTCCAGCTTTACCTTTCCCCCTTTGCCCTCCCACTCCCTTTCATGCACAGAAATGCAGAGTTGTTATGATGCAGAAGGAGGTCATTTGGCCCACTGTGTCTGCACTAGCTCGCACGGTAGCCCAGTGGTTAGCACAGTTGCTTCACAGTTCCATGGTCCCAGGTTCGATTCCCGACTTGTGTCACTGTCTGTGCAGAGTCTGCACATTCTCCCCGTGTCAGCATGGTTTTCCTCCGGGTGCTCCAGTTTCCTCCCACAGTCCAAAGATGTGCAGGTTAGGTGGATTAGCCATGCTAAATCGCCCTTAATGTCAAAACAAAAGGTGGGGTTACTGGGTTACGGGGATAGGGTGGAGATTGGTCTTAGGTAGGGTGCTCTCTCCAAGGGCCGGTGCAGGCTCGATGGGCCGAATGGCCTCCTTCTGCACTGTAAATTCTATGACCTGTGAGCTGATGCACTTAGTGCTTTTGTTCCGCCTTCTCCCTCTAACCCTGCACATTCTTCCTTTTCAGATAACAATCCTTTGAACATATTTGAATATCTCGATTAAGCCTGCCTCAGGCTGTGTGTACCAGACCTTAGTCACTCACTGAAAAAAAGTTTCCTCATGTCACTTTTGTTTCTCTTGCCAATGACTGTAAATCTGTGCCCTCTCATTCTTTACCTTTCATGAGGGGGAACAGTTTATCCCTATATGTTCGGTTCAGACCCTTCATGATTTTGAACACCTCTATGAAATCTCCTCTCTGCCTTCTCTTCTTAACTTCTCCAATGTTTCTTCATATCTGAAGTTCTTCATCCCTAGAAATATTCTCGTGAATCTTTTCTGCACTCTCTTCAATGCCTTCACATATTACCTAAAGTGCTGCTTACTCCAGATGAGACTAGTGCCTCATACAAGTTTAACATTACTTCCTTGCTCTTGTATTCAATGCCCCTATTATAATAAAGCCTAGGATACTGTATGCTTTATTCACTGTACTCTCAGCCTGTTCTGCTACTTGAATGATTTTGTACATATACCCCAGGTTCCTCTTGTCATAACATCCACTCATGTATATAATGAGATGCAGACAGGCAGTGATTGACACATAGGATGACCAATGAACACACAACACAGAACAACCAATCACCAGATAAGACACCACCACTAGAAAGCTCACAGGGCATTAAGACTCGGGCTCTTTTCAGGACCCAGACACTGAGACAGTTAGAGTGCACAACACAAGTCAGTGGATATTATTGCCATGTGGTAGCTAGTAAGTCTGGTCGAACCAGTAAGAGGTCGTCAGTAGGATTAGTAGAGTGTCAACCCACAACTGAACATGTACAGCCGGTCATAGTTTAAATAAAACAGTGTTGGATCATCTCCGGTGTTAGACGTTTGTTTCTAGCTTCCCTGCGTCCAGTTGCAGTCAACATCAAACCAACCCGCCTTACACATCATGGTACCAGTGTGCTATTAATCCTGCCGAACCTACCTCGAGTGAATTTGCAATGACCAGGAAGCAGCGATCCAGCGAAATGTAAAACATCCAACCTCCTCCGCAGCTCCGCATCTCCGGCTACCTCGCCGCCAATTGGAAAATCTTCAAGCAAAAGTTCCTCCTGTATATCGAGGCCTCCGACCTTGAGGCATCATCGGATGCAAGGAAGATCGCGCTATTTCTCTCGACCGTGGGGGATCACGCCATCCGTATCTACAACTCGCTTACGTTTGCCGATGGCAAAGACAAGACGAAGTTTAAAACGGTCCTGCTGAAATTCGATAGCCACTGCGACATTGAAGTGAATGAGAGCTTTGAACGGTACCTCTTCCAATAGAGACTTCAGGGTAAGGATGAACCTTTTCAGTTCTTCCTGACCCAGCTCCGCATCCTGGCGCAGTCATGCAATTACGGCTCAGCAGCTGATTCCATGATCCGGGATCAGATCGTTTTCAGGGTCCACTCCGATTCCCTTCGGCAGCAGCTCCTTAAACTAAAACAGCTAACTCTCTCCGTCGCTATTGAAACGTGCGTGGTCCATGAGCATGCCAAGAATCGTTACTCTCACATCAGGGCGGCGGAAAATGCAAAACTGCCCTCCCACGAGGCAGAACGGGTGCAGGCCATTGAAAAAATTCAAGGCCTGAGCATCGAGGAGAGTGGCCGTTTCGCGCGCTTTTCCTGGGTCCCGACGCATGCGTGCCACAGCCGGGTGGATGACGAGGCCGACAACCCTAATGCGCAGGCGTGTACCTTGGCCGACCGCACTGCGCATGCGTGTTGGCACACGGAACACGCTGACGTCAGCGTTATGATGTGTCTGAATTGTGGCTCCGCCCATTTAAAGCGGCAATGTCCAGCCAAAGGACAGCGATGCCTACAGTGTGGGAGGCCTGGCCATTATGCAGCCTGCTGCAGGTCCGCTCCGCCGATTATCAGCCAGCGATCCCAGATACGGCGCAGAAGTATCCGTTCAGTACAACAAGACATGCAGGATACTGATCCCAACAGCCCAACGGATCCCGATGCTGATTGCCTCGAATCTCCACATCGGGTGGGCATCATAACCACATGCAAGCTGGTCTCCACTACACCTGTAACCCGCCTTTCGATCCTCAGTGTGGATCCCGACGATGAGTGGTGTGCTATCCTCACAGTCAACCAGGCTCGCATCCGATTTAAATTGGGCACCGGTGCGTCTGCGAACCTCATATCACGTCAGATCTCGACAGCATCCGTGACAAACCAAGCATTCTTCCATCAGCATGCCAACTCCTCGACTACAATGGCAATGCCATAGCTGCCAGTGGATTGTGTCGGCTAGGGGTATCTCACAAGTAATTCAAGGCAACCATACGATTCGAGATCGTTCGGCCTTACAGGGCGTCCCTGCTCGATGCTCGCGCCTGCAAGCTCCTGAATCTGGTCCAGCGAGTCCACACCATGTCCACGACACCGCCACAATGCCAGCAATCCCGCCTGTCCAAGTGCCGGCGTCTCCTGCTCCACCTCTACGCCGATCGACCAGAATTTGGCGCCCACCTCAAAGACTGAATCTATAGGCTTTACCTTTGTAAATTTTGTTTAGTTTGCTCTGTATCTGCACGATAGACACCTTCCCATGTATATATGCTCGTTAACTCACCATTTGTACATAGTCAGGCATGTATATACCTTCATGTTTCATAACTTATTTTAAAAAGAAAGGGGGGAGATGTCATAATATCCACTCGTATATAATGAGATGCAGACAGACAGTGATTGACACATAGGATGACCAATGAACACACAACACAGAACAACCAATCACCAGACAGGACACCACCACTATAAAGCTCACAGGGCATTATGACTCCTGCTCTTTTCGGGACCCAGACACTGAGACAGTCAGAGTGCACAAGTCAGAGTGGACATTATTGCCATGTGGTAGCTAGTAAGTGGGGTCAAACCAGTAAGAGGTCATCAGTAGGATCGGTAGAGTGTCAGCCCATTGCTGAACATGTACAGCCGGTCATAGTTTAAATAAAACGGTGTTGGATCATCTCCGGTGTTAGACATTTGTTTCTAGCTTCCCTGCATCCAGTTGCAGTCAACGTCAAACCAACCCACCTAACACATCACCTCTGTTCCTGATCCCCCTTCAGAGTTGTATCCTTCAATTTATATTGTCTCCCCATGTTCTTCCTCCCAAAATGAATCAGTTGTTTCACATTTTGCTGCATTGAACTTCATATACCTCCTGTCCACCTAGTCTACCAAATTTTCTATGCCCCTTTGAAGTTCTATGCTATCCTCCTCAGCACTGGTAATCATTTCAAGTTTTAAGACCTTAAGACTTGGAAGCAGAAATAGACAAATTCAGACCATCAAGTCTGCTCTGCCATTCAGTAAGATCATGCTGATCTGATATAATCGTCACTTTCTCACCTTAACCCCATAACCCTTGATTCCCTTATTGATTAAAAATCTGTCTATCTCAACCTTGAACATACTGAAGGACCCAGCATCTACAGCCCTCTACGGTAAAGAATTCTACAGATTCACTACCCTCTGAGGGAAGAAATTCCTTCTCATCTCTGTATTAAATGGGTGACCCAAAACTCTTGGATAATGCCCTCTATCCCTATCTGATTTTGCATCATTCACAAATTTCAATGAGCCTTGTATACCAAAGCCCACATCATTAATAAAAATCAGGAATGGCAAGGGTCCCAACTACAAACTTCTTCCAGCTTCTTCCACATTCATTAACTCTGTTTCCTGTCATCAAGCCAATTTTGGATCTGTGCTGCTGCTGCCCCTTTTATTCCATAAATTATAACTGTGTGCACAAGTCTGTTGTGCAGCACTGTGTCAGATGCCTTTTGGAAGTTCATCTGCACAACATTGACAGCATTGCCATCATCAACTCTCTTTTTGCCTCTTCAGCAAAGTTGAACACAATTTCTCCTCAATAAATTTTCCTTCCTCTTCTCCCTCATCTTCAACCTCACTCTGTCTCTTTCCTTTCCTCCTTCCCATCCGACATCCTTCCTCACATTACCCTTCTCCCTCCCTCATTGGGTTTTCCTCTTCTTTCTCTCTCCCACCTCTAATGCTCTTCTTCCTCTCTTCCCACCAGCCTCGGTACTTTGTCCTCCTCCTTCCCCTCCTTTCCCCTCCCAGTCCCTCCAATTTTCCCTCCATCTCCTCCCCTTTCCCATTCCTTTTTATTACCACTTCTCCCAGCCTCCTTTCCCTCCCATTCATTACTTCCTCTCTGCTCCCTAATCCAACATTCCGCTCTCTCCCACATCTGATGCCTTTCCTTCTTCACGTTTTCCCATCACCGATTATCTCCTTCACTTGCTTTGCATTAAATATAGGGTTGTGCCAGAGGACTGGAGGATAGCAAATTTGCACCCTTATTCAAAACAAAAGGGAGAAGGATAAAGCTCAGAATAAGAGGCCAGTCAGTTTAACATTATTGCACAGGAAAGCTTTTGGAACAATACGCCTCATGTAAGTTAACTGTCACTTGGGCAAGGGGAGATAAATAAAAAAGAGCCAACGCAGAACTATTAAGGGCAAATTGCCTTTGACAAACGCGATTGATTTTTTTGATAAGTTAACAGGAGGTAGATGAAGGTAGCACAGTTGATATTGTTACCTTTCAAAAGGTAAAGTATCACATTATCAGTTCATTAGCAAGACTGAAGCCCGTGGGATAAAACAGGCAGTCAAAATAACAGGAAATGGAGTTGTGGTGAATGGTTGTTTTTCAGACAGACAGAGATACACAATGGTGTCTCACGGGTTTCACTGTTGTTTTCCATATATATTAATGACTTAGATTTGAAAGTATAGGGCACAGTTTTGAAGTTTGAAGATGACACTGAACCTGGAGGTGTAGTAAACAGTGAGAAAGAAAGACTAAGAGGAAATAGACAGTCTGGCGGAATGATGGACACAGGGCTGGTGAAATTCAACACAGAAAAGCGTGAGGTCATACATTCTGGAAGGCAGAATTGGGTGAAGTAATAAAAACTCGATGGCAATCATGGTGCATTTTGGGCACAGATTTAAGAGTTGCAATATGATAGAAAACTGAGTGTTTCTTCACAAGTTTTTGAAGGTCACAGGAGAGTTGATCAGCACAATTAATGAAGCAAATGGGATCCTGGGCATTTTAAAATCCATGCATAAAGAGCTAAATCCAGGGAATTGTGATGAACTGAGGTAAAATGCTAGTTTAATCCTAGCTGGAGTATTGCGTTAAATATTGGGCACCACACATTAGGACGGACATGAAGGATTTGCAGAGGGTACAGAGAGGATTTGCTAAAATGGCTCCAAGAATGAGCAATTGCAGTTACTCCAGCCCATCCTGATGTCACCTCCTGCCATTCTCCCCCCCCCCCCCCCCCCGCCACTCCCTGATTTCATTTCTCCCACAGCACTAATTAACCCACCAAGAAAGCAAGTATATTTTATACAAAGCTGAAAGATGATGCCTCCGACAGTGCAGCAGTTCCTCAGCACAGCACTGAGATGTCAGCCTAGATTATGTGCTCAAGTCTCCAGAACGGGGGTTGAACCTATGGCCTTCTGACTCAGAAATCAGAGGGCGACCACAGAGCTAAGGTTGCTTTCAGCACAGTTAACCCTCAAATATTTAACCCTGTTGGACACACTTGACCTTCCTGATGTGCAATGTCAAGGGAGACCAATTGTCGGAATGAACAAATTAGCTCAGAAACACACTTGCCGCTTAAGTACCTTTGTGATGAAATGTTGCCATCTTGTGGCTGTTCAGAAAAACAGATTGGGCAGACATTACACTTCAGGAAGGGCATACAGAGCATACAGACCATTTCAACATGAATATCAGCGATTGGCTAAAATGTTTAAATGTCAGTTGAAAAAGACCTAACAGTAGCTCATCAACCCAACCTCTTTTGAAAAAATATGGCACAGAATTGAAACATTAGCCATAATTGGAGGGTAGTAACAATCTATGATAAAAAATCTATCTCCACTGACCTCATTTGGTCAGTCACCCTCTTCCTTTTTCTATCTCTGACTTTGGGCTCAGATCCAAAGATCAATATGCGCTATCCTTACAGAAAGCCTCAAAGCCTCACTAACAGGAGATGAAAAATAAACCCCAGAGTTTCTTTGAAATTCTCTACCCCAGAGGCCTATGGATGGTCAGTCCTTTCATATATCCAAGGCAGATATAGGTGGGCAGCATGGTAGCACAGTGGTTAGCACTGTTGTTTCACAGCGCCAGGGTCCTGGCTTGAGTCACTGTCTGTGCGGAGTCTGTACGTTCTCCCGTGTCCGCATGGGTTTCCTCTGGGTGCTCCGGTTTCCTCCCACAAGTTCCGAAAGATGTGCTGTGAGGTGAATTAGATATTCTGAATTCTCCCGCTGTGTACCCGAACAGGTGCTAGAATATGGCAACTTGGGGCTTTTCACAGTAACCTCATTGCAGTTAAAATGTAAGCCTTTTGTGACAATAAAGATTGTTATTTTATTATTATATTTTTGGACTGAAGGAATCAAGGGAAATGGAGATAGGGCAGTAAAGTAGGGTTGAGTCGAAGATCAGCTGAGATCTCATTGAGTGGACGAGCAGGCTCAAGAGGCTTTCAGGCCTGCTTGTATTTTTTAAATGCTTATGTTCTTTCAGTATCCTAAAGGGTAAAAGACAGTATCAATAACTAAAATAACTAATGCATGGTATGTATTATTTAGTGTATGCTGTAGTGGTTGAAAATATAAAAACAGTTTGGGTAAAACACCAAGGATTTTGAACCCACCTTCGCCGTCAGTGAGAACAGCAACATGGGTGGAAATGCGTCGAGAATCAGAAAATGCGATTTTTGTCGGCGAGGTCACGTTTTCCAATTTTCCAGGCCCCTCGCCGGGGATGTAATGAGAAAAATGCCACAGAAGGCCGGGAACCTCAGCGTAATACATTGTAATAGCAGTAGCGAGTCCACCCACCAGGACTCCCCTCCACCCCCACCCCCACTAAATATTCATCGGTCGCCAGCGTGGCGTCGCGCTGGCACGATTTACAACATCGGTATGAAAACGAGAACTTGGCCCCCTCACCTTCAAAGGGGATATCGGAGGTGAGTGCTCAGGTTGCCATCACCCTCCAGTGTGGCAGCCACAGAGGAGGCAATGGAGAGGATGAGAGGGACCCAGGTAAGTTCACCTTTGGACCATGGGGGTTTGGGAGGGGAGGGGGTTCAATATTGGCATCTCAGAGGGTGGGGTCATTCACAGGCTTTAGCGGCCCTTCATGCCGAGAAGCCCCTGGGTTTCAGAGGGTGTGGTGGCTGATATGCAGGCAACACTTCCAGCGTCCTCCTTGATGGGCTTGTGGCTCAGTATCACCACTGAGGAATTGCCCTTCCAGATTGACAGCTGGAAAGTGGGTGGGAGCAGGTGAATCCATAGAGTCAGCACTGGGGGAGGCTGTGAGGTTCTTGGGTGGAGTCCCGTGAAAGGCCAGACTGAATGGGGGACTCTGACAAGGGGTGTTTTCTAGCCTCACCTTCACACAGGGAAGAATGACTCTGTGAGAATGAACCCTCACACTCGGGCTGCTCTGTAAAGCCAGAGGGCAAGAGCTGTATGGAGGTTCAAGGCCACTCAGTACTGTTTATGGAGGCCAGGCTGTCGGAGTTTGGTGTCCGGGTGGCTGTACAAGTTGGAAGGCTCGTTTAATCTGCTGGGGGAATGAGGGTGCCCTCCAAGAATGAAATTGACATGCTAATTGTAGTCTTCATATGGATCTGATGTGTCTTACCTGCCACAAGGGGAAACCAGTTGCCTAATCAACTCCCTGACCTTTCATTGACGAGTCAAGTGTGCCAATTTAGTCAGCGTTGCAATGCACGAGTGTGCCATTGATTGGCACCCAATTTTTAACTCTTTGGAAGCATAGATTAAACAAAATAGTTGGAAGCATAGCTCTCAAGCATTGAACATCAAGGCTCATACTCACATCTACATAACAAAGAGGTGCCACAGATGTGGCCCCCACTGTAAAGTGTTATGGTGAAGTCGCTCATCAGTCACCCAGTTCAAGAGTTGACGGAGAGTAGCGTCTTGTTAAAAATTCAGGTCCATTGAATACACTAAACTTTACCTTTGGAGAAGTTACACAGCCTGCTGAGTTTCTTAAGGTCAAAATGTTCAACTCCATTCAGGTGTAGTTGAGAGGGACAACTGTGGGGAAGTGACTATGTGTAATAGGTATGGAGTCAGGGTCATTGGAATGGTGCTCATATAGGGGGATGCGTATGGGTGGTTGTTCCAGATCCTGAGAGGGCTGTGGATCAGGGCATCGTCAGGACTCGCATTGCTCACTTTAATGTTCTCTTCCTTTCAGTTTTTCATTCTGGAGATTCATGGAGCCAGTTGAGCTGGCAATTTTTGTGGGAGCCAGCAATGTCACCAACAGCAGTGACATTGATGTGCCGTTGCACACGCCCAGAGCCAGCATCCTGCAGAGGATGGAGAGGAAGGGCAAGTTGATCTTCTGGGAGCAAGGCCACAGATTGTGGAACCTACGCGCCACGAGTATTCCGGTACAGGACTTCCTTCCTCCAGATATCAAGCATCCAGTGTTGGAAGAGACCGCATCTGATCCGGGGGAATGATGGACCATTTGTGCCAGGTGATGCAAGAGTTGGCACCACATGGACTGGGAGGTAACCCATTGCCTGTCGCCCTGAAAGTCACAGCTGATCTGAACTTCTATGCCAGCGGCACGTTTCAGGGTTACATGTATAACCTGTGGAACATCTCCTAGTCAGCTGCGCACAAGGGCATAATGGAGGTTATGGATGTGCTGTTTGAGAGGGCTCACGTGTACATCAAATTGGACCAGGACCAGGTGAGCCAGGACGCCAGTGCCATGGGGCTTCACCTACACAGCAGCCATGCCCCAGGTGCAGGGTGTCATCGCCTGCACCCACATAGCTCTGCACTCACCATGGCAGCATGGGAACCATTTTTGAACTGCAAGAGATTGCACTTCCTCAATGTCCAGATGGTCTGTGGCCACATGATATGTATAATACAAGTGTTTGCCCATTTTCCAGAGAGCATCCATGACAGTTACAACTTTGGGTGCTCACAGATCCCAGCTATTTGTGAGGGAGAGCAGAGGCTGGAGAGATGTCATCCCTTTATTTATGTTTGAAAGTTTCCCAATCTTCCAGCCTACCACTGGACTTTGCAATGTGATATAACTTAGTTTTTGTCTTTATAATGTCCTTGACCTCCTCATTCAGCCATGGATGTTTTTTACCCCTCTTTCCATCTTTCTTCCTCACTAGGATATAGTTTAGGTGTGAGGAATTGTGTATGTCCTTAAACAACTGCCACTGCTCATCAACTGTCCTACCTTTTAGCCTTCCTGCCCAGTCTTGGTGTGGCACGGTAGCATAGTGGTTAGCACAGTTGCTTCACAGCTCCGGGGTCCCAGGTTCGATCCCCGGCTTGGGTCACTGTCTGTGCGGAGTCTGCACGTTCTCCCCATGTCTGCGTGGGTTTCCTCCAGGTGATCCTGTTTCCTCCCACAGTCCAAAGATGTGCAGATTAGGTGGATTGGCCATGCTAAATTGCCCCTTAGTGTCCAAAAAGGTTGGGTGGGGTTACTGTGTTACAGGGATAGGGTGAAGGTGTGTGCTTGGGTGGGGTGCTCTTTCCAAGGGCTGGTGCAGACTTGATAGGCCGAATGGCCTCCTTCTGCACTGTAAAATTCTATGAAAATTCTCTGATTCGATACAGGCCAGACCTGTCCTCAAGCCTATGTACTTCCCATTAATTCCTGAACATTAGTGTGAACTCCACTTTCTCAGCCCAAACTGAATCTTGAATTCTACCATATTCTGGTCACTACCCCCTCGTGGATCCTTAACTATGAGATCATTAATAAATCCCTCCTCATTACACAATACCAAATCGAGAGTAGCCTGCTCCCTGGTTCCCCAACATACTGTTCCAGGAAACAATCTCTAATGCACTTGATGAACTCTGCCTCCAGGCTCCCTTGCCGATTTGATTTCTTCAGTTTATGTGCATATTAAAATCACCCATTATTATTGCTGTACCTTTCTCGCAAGCCCCCAGTATTTCCTGGTTTATACTGTGCCCCACTGTAGAACTACTGTATGGGGACCTATAGATTACTCCTACCAAGGGCTTCTTCACTTTGTTATTTCTTATTTCTACCCAGACTGATGTGACATCTTGACCTCCAGTCTTTATGTAATTTCTCATAGCAGCACTGATCCCTTTCCTCACCAGCAGGGCGACGCCACCTCCTTTTCCTTACACCCTGGGCTTGATTCTCCAATTCAGTGACTAAGTGCCGGCTCGAATGGAGAATCCGCGGGAATTTTATGTGAAAAAAATTGGCGCCGACCCCTCACCGATTCTGGGACCGGTGAGGGGCTAGCAACGGCACCAACCAAAACTCCCGCCTCCCGTGCCGAAAGCGGCTGGAGAATAGCCGGGTCCCAGGCCGCACGTGCATATGGCTCACAATCTGCTGCAGTCGCACAGAACAACATGCGCCAGCCATGCGCGCACCGGACCCACCACATCCAACCTCATAGCCCACCACCTGGCCACCCCTTAGCCACACCCATCAGTTCCCCCCCAGCACTCGCAGAATCCCCCCCGGCCAATGACAATGATCCCAGCCGGGCTAATGATTTGGGCAAGGACACGCGTCCCGCGCCGTCAGAAACTCAGCGCATCAGTGACGGACCATCGTGAATTGACAGACCGATGAGGCGCCAACGGCATTATGACTGCGTGCAGCACGCGTCACGATTACGCCTTTTCAGAATTCGTGGAGAATCGCAAACCGCCGTCAAACCGGTGCTGGCCCCAATACTGCCGTCAGAACCCATTCTCCTGCCGATCGCCATTTACGATATCGGCGTCGGGCAACGGAGATTCCCGCCCCCTATCTGTCCGAGAAACTGCAAACCCTTGGATATTCAATTCCCAGACCTGGGGCGAGAATCCTGTCGGGTCCGAGAATCGCCAGGGGACGGCGTGAATCCCATCCCGCTGCTCCGACACCGGCTGCCGAATTCTCTGCCGCCAGATTTTTGGTGGGGGCGGAGATCGCGCTGCACCGGTCGGGGGCCATTGGCAGTGCCCCCCCCCCCCCCCCCCCCCCGGCGATTCTCCGGTCCCCGATGGGCCGAGTGGCCGCCTGTTTTCGGCTAGTCCCGCCGCATGGATTAGACCAGGTCCGTACCGGCGGGACCTGGCTCTGAGGGCAGCCTGCGGAATCCTCGGGGGGGGGGGGGGGTGGCTGGGGGATCTGGCCCTGGGGGAGGCCTACCACGGTGGCCTAGCCCACAATCGGGGCCCACCGATCTGCGGGCGGGCCTGTGTCGTGGGGCACTCTTTCCCTCTGCGCCGGCCTCTGCAAAGCTCCACCATGGCCGGCGCAGAGAAGAAACCCCCTGCGCATGCGCAGGAATCACGCCAGTGGTTCTGGTAACATGCTATCGCTCCTGCATATACGCCAACTCGCGCCGACCAGCGGAGTCCCTTCGCAGCTGGTTGGCACGGTTCCAACCACTCCAGCGCTAGCCTAGGCCCCGAAGGTGTGGAGGATTCCGCACCTTCCGGGCGGCTCAACGCCAGAATGGTTCACATCACTCTTTGGCGCCGGTACGGCCCGCCCGCTGGATACCGGAGAATCCCGACCCTGGTCTTGCTGTAATCACGTTTCAGTAATCCCCACCAAGTCATAACCTTTTGTTTCTATTTGCGTCGTTAGCTCATTAAGTTCGTTCCGAATGCTTCTTGCATTGAGATACAAAGCTATTACATTTGTTTTAATGTTATATTTCCCCACTCTTCTCTAATTCCTTGGTGCATGAAGGCATTCACCTGTTCTGTCCCTCACCTTTATTTTCTGGTAACCATCCATCACATTGCTAACCCGCACTCTTACCTCCTCCTTTAAATTGGATTTCCTAGTTTCCCCTACAACTGAACCCTCCCCCACTATTTAGTTCAAAGCCCTATCTACAGCCCTAGTTATGCGATTCGCTGGGACTCTAGTCCCAGCATTCTTCAGATGAAGACGTCCCTTCGGAACAGGTCTTCTCTTCCCCAGTACTGGCGCCAATGTCCCATGAATTCAAACTCATTTATCCCACCCCAATCTTTGAGCCACCCATTTACCTCCTTATTCTTTTGAACCTGTGCCAATTAGCTTGTGACTCAGGTAGTAATCCAGAGAATTTGCCTTTTTGGTTCTGCTTTTTAATTTAGCTCCCAGCTGTTCATACCTGCTTAGAAGAACATCTGACCTTGTTCTACCTATATTGTTGGTACCAATGTGAACCACGACAACTCCCACTCCAAATTCCCCTGCAGCCCCCGATAGTTCCGCCATTCACTTATGCAGCGAGCTGGCACTCACTATCAAAGCTCCCATGGCCCAAAATAATGACTAAGTGTAGGTGAATCCAGGTCTGGACCTTACTCAAAAAACCAGCGTGAAACAGCCCACCAAACAGGCCCAAAATGACACCTCCTCGGGTACGATCGAATGGCCTCATCATGACTCAGTGATACGACGAGGCTGCTAAATTTTGCAAATGGCCTCTCACGAGATTTGCGAAGCTCGGAATGCCTCCCGAGATTTAACGGGTCCCGATCTGGATCTCGCCCTCGCTGGACAAGATTGAGGTTAACATATTTAATTGCGCCATGGGGCTCATTTATATTTGTCGGCACCCGATTCCCCCGAGGCCCGGGAATGAACACCTGTGCCAGGGAGAGCTCATCATGGCGCCGTTTAGCACTGATCCACACAAACATGAAGCAGGCATAATGGTACCTGCGGGGGTCTCCCAGACTATCGGAGGCTCATGGGTGGTCCAGCTCTGGACAAGGTAATACCCTGCAGCTCCTGATGGCATTTTGGCACCTTGTCACTACCAGTCTAGCACCTTGGCACTGCCACCGGGCACTGCTGTTCTGACAAGAGCACTGCCAGGGTGTGAGGCTGGCATTCCCTAGGTACCCTGATGCCAGGTTACCCATCCCAGGGATCTTATCCGGGGGTGCCGTGCCCTTAAGACATAGGGTGAGGCGTCTTGATGATGCCAGAGGAGATAAATTGGGACACTGGAGGCATCCAGAGGCGCCTAGAAACACCCTGCTATACCCGCCCAAAACGGGACTTTGTTTTTTTGTGCGTTAAATCACGCTCTGAGTCATTTTGTGGGTGAATCATGCCCAATATGTTTCCTTAAATCAGGAGACCTAGAAAGCTCACAGAACTCCAGAAATGGTGTCACCAATGCCTTGTACAGTTACAGCAAGATGTCTTACACTCTTACACGCCAACCCCCTTGAAATAAGGGCCAACATTTCATTTGCCGTCCTGAAATACCTGCTAAACCTGTGTGCTAGCTTTCTGTGTTTTGCGCACAAGTACCCACAAGTCCCTTTGCGTTCCTGTTTTCTGACGTTTTACCCTATTTAAATAATACTCTTCTTTTGATCTCCCTTCCAAAATGAACAACTTCACAAATTATACTACAATTGCAAACTATTTTCCCACTTATTTAGGTCTGGGAGACGTCACAGCTGTCACACACAACCTCCACCAGCACAGATACTCACACCTCGGTGGCAATAACTAGTAGGCAGGATTTGGGGTGACTCACTGGTGAGCACCTCACAGCTGAAGATTCACAACAGGCAGAGGCAGGGAAATCCCAGGGATCCCACACTCGGAGGGATGCCAGAGCCAAGCACTCAGTTGAGCCCTGGTCAGATGACGTGCCTCTGGGCTCGGTCGGTCCCAGGGCTGCTGGAACTGCAAACGCAGAATGGCGAGCATCAGGAAGGGATGTCAGCATCGCTCCTCTGACTGCAAGGCTGACTGTGAAGTCCCATCGTCTTCTGTCCAAGGAGATGATGCCAACCCTCTGAGCCAATGAGGCTAACTCTTCGAGGGTGGTGTTTGCAGTGGAGACCTTGGCACAGGACATGCACTCCATGGCAGGGGATGTCCCTTCCATGGTTCAGGTCATGCACATCATGGCCAAAAGTATGAGTTGCATTGTGTAGGACATCAACTGCATGGTGCAGGTACTTGTGGGAATCCATGGTTGTCAGCGGGATCTCACTCCAGCTGCCCCCTTCTCCCACGGCAGAGCCAAGGGGCCCCGTGCACCCATAGGGAAGAGGATCGTCAGGCGCACAATCCTGGGTCTTCCTCCAGGAGACCTAGGGGTGTCCAGCCCATCTGACACCCAACTCCTGGTGACAGACACACCTCCAGGCCCACACACCGAGAAGGGTAGCACTGTCATACCCCTGCTGCCCAAAAGCAGACCGCAATGTTCCGGCCCTCCAGGTGACACCCGCCAAGATCATCTCAGGCAACAGGACGTGGCAGTCAACAGGCTGCTTCATCCTCAGCTGTGGATCCTGGGAAAACACTTAGATGAAGAGGGAGGGTGAGAAATGCTAAAAAAGAATGATAGTCGCAGTGTGGGCACATGTGAATTTAAGCACAAGTAGAAATTATTCACCAGTGTCAGCACCATTAAATGTCATGTTGATCACCCATAAAGTGCTTTCCTGCTCTCATTTAATCGCCTCATGTTCAGCCAGCCCTTGTGTAACACCGCCGTTGTGTAATACATCCTCCATCTGCTCTGACAGGGTGGCAGCTCAATGGTTTTCCCACCTCCCAATGTAACGATGCAGTCATTCTGATATGATTGTTGTAATGCCCCCCTCCCCACCCAAGACAATGCCATCCCCACCAAGGGTAGTACCCCACCACTCCCCACACACACACGCACACACATCCGGGGCAACACACAGGCCTCTAATCTGTTGTAGCATTACTTCAGCATGAGGAAGCCATCAGCTGACAGCTGATGAGAGACAGTCCATCTGCTCAACAGGTGCTGACGGACACCAGGACCCAGAACCTCGGAGGGGTCAGTATCAGCAGAGATGTGTCATTCAGCATCCCATTGCCCCATACCACCCTGTTCAGTGGCAGGTTGCGCTCATGTTTTTGTCAGGCAGGACTCAGACATTTGCCAGAGAAATGAGAGGCATTACTCTGTCCTCACTGCAAGTCATCATAATTCACCTGCATCGTCTAGTCATATTGCTTTCGTACCCTGTCCATTAATGGAGTGACAGGCATGATAACCTCCTGCCGGCAGGAGACAGGTTAGATGGTCGCACACCCCATGAGAGAACATATCTGGCCACCCTAATCCTGTTCCACCCCAAAGTGAGAGGCTATCAGGTCATCCATAGCCCTGTGATTCATTTGAGCTCCAGCCATTGGTCAATGTCCTTCCCCCACCTCCTCTAGGGTTTGCCTCTCGCCGCTCTCCTCGGCTTCCTCCTCTGAGGAGATGTGGCGCTCCCACATCTCCCCATCCAGCTCCTCGCCATGTTGCAGTGTCAAGTTGTGGAATATGTAGCACACCACAATAATGTGCCACACCCTCTGGGGGCTGTAGTGAAGGGCTTCAGGCATCGTTACTGCATTGTTAGCAGGCCTATCGCCTGCTCGACCAGCGCACACTTTGGAGCAGGAACCTTGTTGTACCGAGTCTCAACTTGTGTTTGGAGCCTTCACATTGGCATCACCAGCCACCTCCTGAGTAGGTTTTGTCCCCGAGGAGTGATCCCTCCAGCCGCTGGTCAACTTTCAAGGCCACAGGCAATGGGTGACCTCCCAGTCCATATGGCGCCAACCCCTGCATCACCTGGCGCAGGTGGTCCACTGTCCCTCGGGACAGACGCAGTCTTATCCAGCACTGGATCTCTGACATTGAGAGAGATAATGCTGTCCTCTGGGAGATCCATGACTGGTAGTGTCTCCCATGAGCCACCTTCACATGTGGCGATTTCCTCAGTAACTCAGAGGGCCTTGCCACCCCCTCCTCTGTAAGGCGCTGGTCCTGTCCACATGCAGCCATACTTTGACGTTGTTGCTGTTGCTCTACTACTAGTGTTATGGGCCAGGGTTTAGAGAACCCCAAAGTGTATCATGGAGTTCACCTGACCCACAACTTTTAATAGATTGTGGTATGGGGAGCACACAGCCCATTCTAGAGGCGTGGTGCAGCAGAAAAGTATTTTTTAAAGTTAAATAATGTTTATTCTATGAACTCAAGTTAACCTTTTTAAAACATACAGTGGACATCTTAGCAACCATCAATTCAAATACAACCTCCAAAGAATACAACACTAAGTAATCCTTAATAACTTCCCAAACAACATCCAGAAGACAAAAGAAACACCTTTTAACAGAATTTACATTCACTACTGAGAACATTTATAATTCTGAATTCACCAAATGATCAAGAGATAGTCTTTTCATGGCAGAGAGAACAGCAGTCCAGCTGCTGTGTCTGGTTTCAGCGCCAAGTCTAAAACGAAACCAAAAAAACACAGACACACCCAAGCTTTTCTCAAAGTGAAACTAAGAAGCAGAGCCAGAGCTCAGCTCCACCCACACTCTGACATCACTGCAGTAACATGAGCAGCTAAACATTTCTTAAAGTGACATTCTCATGACACTAGCAATAGCACTGCCAGCTCAACTGGCTCCAAGATCCTCTCAATCCAAAAACTAAAAGAAAAGAAACAGAAATGTGAGCATTGAGAGTGCTGACAATGCCCTGATCCATAGCCCTATCAAAACATGGGACATCCACCCATGCACATTCCCCTATGTGAGTGCTTTTCCAATGATCTTCACTCCCTCCCCTCTCACACAGTGACCATGTCCCCATACTAGCTTCTCCCAACCATACTTGGCTGATGGGCATCTATGTTGGAAAGCCTTAATGGCCCACTTAACCCCTCAAGGATGATGACTGAGGGCACATGGCTGAATTGACTTTATCTCTGTACTGACTTCCCAGAGATATGAAACACAACAACCAAACCTGTCATTTCAGGGCTAATTGATGAGCCGCAGAGGGTTGGGGTGCTCCATCATTGAAGATATTTAAGGCTGGGTTGATATTTTTTGATCTCTCAGAGGGTAAGAGGTATGGGGAGCAAGCAAGAAAGTGGAGTTGAAGCCAATGATCAGCCATCATTGTATTGAATGACAGAGAAGGGTTAATAGGCCATATGGTCTATTGCTGCTCCAATTTTTCTTAAGTTCTTAATTCAAAGTCTTTTAGTTTGGGTACATCACTAATTATTAATGAGGGTAGAAATTGTTATGTATGGTAGCATGGCCCCTTTAAAGGGGCGGGCTCCACATGACCAGCTCAGGGCCAATCACGCAGGAGCATGTGAATCCTAGCCAATGAGAAGTTTGTGCATGGTCTCGAAGCAGGACCCCGGGCAGTGTTGACCAGGGAGCTGAAGTGTTCAGACCTGTTTAAATACTGGAAGCCTCCAGTGAATATAGAACATAGAACATAGAACAGTACAGCACAGAACAGGCCCTTCGGCCCTCAATGTTGTGCCGAGCCATGATCACCCTACTCAAACCCACGTATCCACCCTATACCTGTAACCCAACCCTTAACCTTACTTTTATTAGCACACTACGGGCAATTTATCATGGCCAATCCACCTAACCCGCACATCTTTGGACTGTGGGAGGAAACCGGAGCACCCGGAGGAAACCCACGCACACAGGGGGAGGACGTGCAGACTCCACACAGACAGCGACCCAGCCAGGAATCGAACCTGGGACCCTGGAGCTGTGAAGCATTTATGCTAACCACCATGCTACCCTGCTGCCCCTAATATATCTCGAGCTACCATATTGGTGACAAGGTAAAGGTTTTTGATCACAGCCGACAGTCATCGTGAATTGAGAGGGGAAGGAAAGAACAATTGAGAAAGTAGAGAAGCTCCAGTAAGAGTTAGAATTATTTAAACTATGAGTGGAAATGCCTTTCATTGGGAAACTAAACCAATTTGACCAAGGAGTTCAGGCTTGGAGTGAATACATCTGAACGGCTCCCAGACAGGTCAGGATCCCAAGGAGCGGGAAGAAGCGGGGCGTCAACCCAAATCTAACGTGAACTGCTGTAGTCTCGGGGGGGGGACCATCCCCAGGAGACCTGTCATGTGCGGGAGTATGTGTGCCTCCGATGCAACTGATACCGTGGAAGAAAGTTACTGAGCAAATTCACAGGAGTCTGTTGATGAACCTTTAACACAAATAATAAAACATTTATTAAACATGAAAAATTAACTATATTGCACCAGGCAAAAAGGTTGGAAAGATCTCAATACAAACACATGCTAATATTGCACCTTCATGTCCAGGAATGTACAAGTTAGGTGCAGTTACAGGGATAGGGTGAGGGAGTGGACCTAGGTGGGGTGCTCTTTCAGAGGGTTAGTGCAGATCCAATGGACCAAATAGCCCTTCTGCACTGTAGGGATTCTATTATATTCTATTCTACAAAACAATTGTTCAAATCTTACTGTTCCTTCACCCCAGCTATATCTTTACAGACGGTAGCACGGTAGCATTGTGGCTAGCACAATTGCTTCACAGCTCCAGGGTCCCAGGTTCGATTCCGGCTTGTGTCACTGCCTGTGCGGAGTCTGCACATCCTCCCCGTGTGTGCGTGGGTTTCCTCCGGGTGCTCCGGTTTCCTCCCACAGTCCAAAGATGTGGAGGTTAGGTGGATTGGCCGTGATAAATTGCCCTTAGTGTCCAAAATTGCCCTTAGTGTTGGGTGGGGTTACTGGGATAGGGTGGAGGTGTTGACCTTGGGTAGGGTGCTCTTTCCAAGAGCCGGTGCAGACTCGATGGGCTGAATGGCCTCCTTCTGCATTGTAAAATCTATGAAAAATCTATGACACATATAAATTCAGAAATTAAGCCATTGACCATACTCTATCTATTTTACACTCCAATATTCAGGGTAAGTATGCATTACACCAGCTGGTGAACCGTGGTCAGACACACCATACTCTAAAATACGTGACAGGTGCAGCCAAAACAGGTTCTATGGATCTCTCAACAACCGAGAGAGTTGGTTCCCAAAGTGACCTATCGCTGTTTTTATTCTGGAGAAAACAGAGTTGGAAAAATATAGGTTTTCTGCCTTAGCTTCCAAAGTGAAATTAAAACCTCTTTAGGTCTCTGAAGCAGTTCAGTAAGAACAGATCAAATCACCACCTGTTACTGGCAGTGCACCGCCTTTCAGGCCAATTCATTGGCCACTAGCCAAATCAGTCAAACCGAGTCATCATTGATCTGTCTGGCTACTGAAGTTCTCTGCTTCCATTAAAGGCACAGGTCACAGCTTCCCTCTGCTTGAATTAAAGGCACAGGCCATGGCTTCCTTGTGCTTGAATTAAAGGCACAGGCCATGGTTTCCTTCTGCTTGAATTAAAATTGAAGCTGCCTTAAAGACACATGTCCATAGATCATCCATGGATCAAAAATATAATGGCAAAAATATAACAAAGGGCAAATAAGGGAATAAACAGAAATGAACAGGAAGGTTCCTCAAACTATCCTCCTCCTGCTCCTTGGGAATCCTTCCTTCCAATGGCACTCCTGTTTGGGTAACCTGACTTGCAGATTTGCCCTGTTTCACCTTTAATTTTCAGCGCCTGTTTCCGACTTGATGATGGAAAATGGACAAACTGTACACGTGTGGCCCTTTCCTGGCTGGTGCTAGGTGAAAGCAATGAACTGCACATGCATGATCATTCTCCTGCCGGGCATCAACAAGACGCCCAAGGCACATTGGGAACTGCAGTCCATGAACTCTGAACATCTGCTTTAAGTAAGCTTCACAATATTACAGATTTAAAGTCATTGCAATAAAACAGATATTTAACAAGGAAAATATTTTTATACTGTAAGCTGTTGTGATCTGGAATGCACTACCTGAAACATGGTGGAACGAGATTCAATAACAATTTTTAAATAAATAATTACTTGAAGGGGGAATATCTACAATACTATGGGGGAAGAAGAAGGCAGTCGGACTAATTGGATATAAAGATCTGGTATCGGCATGATGGGCTGATCAACCTCTTTCCTTGCTGAATCATTGCATGGTTTTATGATTCAATCACTGCACTGTTCTGCGTTACCTCACTAAGCAAGAGTTCATGGAAAGGGAGATCCAATAAGGGATCAAAGCCCATGTGGTACAAATGGAAAAATAGACATGGAGTGGGATTCTTCGTTCCTGAGACTAAGTGTTGACGCCGAGCTGCAGACCCTCCTAGGTGCGGTGGAGGAGACCATAAGACCATAAGACATAGGAGCGGAAGTAAGGCCATTCGGCCCATCGAGTCCACTCCACCATTCAATCATGGTTGATTTCAACTCCATTTACCCGCTCTCTCCCCATAGCCCTTAATTCCTTGAGAAATCAAGAATTTATCAATTTCTGTCTTAAAGACACTCAATGTCCCGGCCTCCACCGCCCTCTGTGGCAATGAATTCCACAGACCTACCACTCTCTGGCTGAAGAAATTTCTCCTCATCTCTGTTCTAAAGTGACTCCCTTTTATTCTAAGGCTGTGCCCCCGCGTCTTAGACTCCCCTGCTAATGGAAACAACTTCCATACGTCCATCCTATCCAAACCATTCATTATCTTGTAAGTTTCTATTAGATCTCCCCTCAACCTCCTAAACTCCAATGAATATAATCCCACGATCCTCAGACGTTCATCGTATGTTAGGCCTACCATTCCTGGGATCATCCGTGTGAATCTCCGCTGGACCCGCTCCAGTGCCAGTATGTCCTTCCTGAGGTGTGGGGCCCAAAATTGCTCACAGTATTCTAAATGGGGCCTAACTAGTGCTTTATAAAGCCTCAGAAGTACATCCCTGCTTTTATATGCCAAGCCTCTTGAGATAAATGACAACATTACATTTGCTTTATTAATTACGGACTCAACCTGCAAGTTTACCTTTAGAGAATCCTGGACTAGGACTCCCAAGTCCCTTTGCACTTTAGCATTATGAATTTTGTCACCGTTTAGAAAATAGTCCATGCCTCTATTTTTTCCAAAGTGCAAGACCTCGCACTTGCCCACGTTGAATTTCATCAGCCACTTCTTGGACCATTCTCCTAAACTGTCTAAATCTTTCTGCAGCCTCCCCACCTCCTCAATACTACCTGCCCCTCCACCTATCTTTGTATCATCAGCAAACTTGGCCAGAATTCCCCCAGTCCCGTCATCTAGATCGTTAATATATAAAGAGAACAGCTGTGGCCCCAACACTGAACCCTGCGGGACACCACTTGTCACCGGTTGCCATTCCGAAAAAGAACCTATTATCCCAACTCTCTGCCTTCTGTCTGACAGCCAATCGTCAATCCATGTTAGTACCTTGCCTCGAATACCATGGGCCCTTATTTTACTCAGCAGTCTCCCGTGAGGCACCTTGTCAAAGGCCTTTTGGAAGTCAAGATAGATAACATCCATTGGCTCTCCTTGGTCTAACCTATTTGTTATCTCTTCAAAGAACTCTAACAGGTTTGTCAGGCACGACCTCCCCTTACTAAATCCATGCTGGCTTGTCCTAATCCGACCCTGCACTTCCAAGAATTTAGAAATCTCATCCTTAACGATGGATTCTAGAATTTTGCCAACAACCGAGGTTAGGCTAATTGGCCTATAATTTTCCATCTTTTTTCTTGTTCCCTTCTTGAACAGGGGGGGTTACAACCGCGATTTTCCAATCCTCTGGGACTTTCCCTGATTCCAGTGACTTTTGAAAGATCATAACTAACGCCTCCACTATTTCTTCAGCTATCTCCTTTAAAACTCTAGGATGTAGCCCATCTGGGCCCGGAGATTTATCAATTTTCAGACCTTTTAGTTTCTCTAGCACCTTCTCCTTTGTGATGGCAACCATATTCAACTCTGCCCCCTGACTTTCCTGAATTGTTGGGATATTACTCATGTCTTCTACTGTGAAGACTGACGCAAAGTACTTATTAAGTTCCTCAGCTATTTCCTTGTCTCCCATCACTAGATTACCAGCGTCATTTTGGAGCGGCCCAATGTCTACTTTTGCCTCCCGTTTGTTTTTAATGTATTTAAAGAAACTTTTACTATCATTCCTAATGTTACTGGCTAGCCTACCTTCATATTTGATCCTCTCCTTCCTTATTTCTCTCTTTGTTATCCTCTGTTTGTTTTTGTAGCCTTCCCAATCTTCTGACTTCCCACTACTCTTTGCCACATTATAGGCTCTCTCTTTTGCCTTGATGCATTCCCTGACTTCCTTTGTCAGCCATGGCTGCCTAATCCTCCCTCTGATAACCCTCTGAGGTAGGAACAGCCGAGGGGACGGATGGTCGGAGGGCAGGCTACCCCAGGAACTAGCTACCATCGGGCTTCTGGAACGGACGGTCCCATCGATCATGGAAATGCAGTCGCAGATCCAGGGACGACATGAAGGGTTGTCGGCGAGCATCCAGCACCTGCAGGTGCAGTTGGAGGATTCTAACCGCGCGCAAGAGCAGGAGGTGATGCTGACCATGCATACCAACCAGGCCAACACCGCACAGGTGGCGTCCGTGGTGGAGGCATTGAGGACGAGGGTTTTGGCTGTGGATCAGCATGTCCTAGGCCTGGGGCATTCTGTGCAGGCGCTGGCTGAGGCCCAGGGCAGGGTTGCCACCTCAGAGGCAGCCATGTGCCAGAGACACCTGGAAATTTCAGCGGTGCCCCTGAGCGTGGTCCAATCACAGTGAGCCATGGCTGGGAATATTGGCAGCATTACCCAGGCGCTGGCTAACGTGGTACAGATGGAGGGAGGTGGCCCTGTGCCAGAGGGAGATGGCCCAGTCACTGGCTGATGTGACACTGACCCATAAGGTGGTGGCACAGTCGCAGCGCGACATGTCGTTCAGTCCCAGGCGGCAATGGTCCACTCCCTGTGCTCCATGGCCGTGAATATGCAGACCCTGGTCGAAGGGGGAGAGGGCCTCCAAGACTGGCACGTCCATGTGGCAGGGGAGCCTCAAGGGATAGTCCCGCTCACCCCCCCCCCCCCCCCCGTCCTATGGAGCAGCCCAAGGGGCCACCGGGCACCCTGAGGAAAGAGGAGGTGATGGGGCCCATGCCATTGATTCCCGCAGGGAACACCACAGCTGGCTCTCTCTTCCTCCCGCCCCCCCCCCTCCCCACCCCCCTGACGTTGGTGCATCTGGTGGGACTGGGCGAAATAGGGTGGCACCACATCACCTGAACAGCAGCCGGACCCATCCAGGCCTCCACTCCTGATGTACCGTCTGAGGTCCATGCCCCTGGCCAGTTGCCCCCCACCCTCCAGTCGGTGAACCTGGAGGCGATCAGAGTGTCCCATGCGTGTTGGTCCTGGCGCACAGGTTGTGCGGCCTCCAGAGCCTGCCTGGGCCCCATGTCTGCCCATCCTCGCCCTCCCCGACATCCTCCTGCACTGTAAATTCTATGATTCTATGAATATTGTCGGTAATGGGGGAGCTTGGTAGTACAGTAGTTAGCACAGTTGCTTCACAGCTCCAGGGTCCCAGGTTCGATAGCTGGCTTGGGTCACTGTCTGTGTGAGGTCTGCACGTTCTCCCCGTGTCTGCGTGGGTTTTCTCCGGGTGCTCCGGTTTCCTCCCATAGTCCAAAGATGAGCAGGTTAGGTGGATTGGCCATGCTAAATTGGCCTTAATGTCCAAAATACCTGGGAGCCTGTAGCTGTGAGGCAACTGTGCTAACCACTGTGCTACCGTGCTGCCATGTAGGAACAGGTCTCACCTGACAGCAATAAGAGAATCCCTGATTTTACAACTGTTGTATTCCAAACGTTGCAGAGTAACACATTGTAAAAAATAATTTAATTGAGATTATACCGCTTTTTTACAAAGTTTACAAAAACAAAATCATACATTAACATATAATAATAGGAAGAACCCCCTCCAACCCCTCCCCCACACCAATATCTACTCACCCCCACCCCCCCCCCCCTCCCCCCCACCGCCCACACCCCTGTCTCATCCCCCTAACTGTTCAAGTATTTAATTGGCTTTGCATTCTATATTACACATTTGGGGGGGGTTAGTTATTTACCTGTGACAGTCTCATCAAAATGAAACAGGAGAGGGAGGTATTACATGTCCCTGTTCCCCCCTTTACAATGGCTTGGTTTGTTGCAAATATTCAGGAAAGCCAGCAGAGTGTGGTAGTGTGGTATTTTATAAGATGATTTGAGACTGATCGCCCTGGACACCACAGTAGAGTGGAATTTTCACAACCTAGCCAAACTTAGGAGTTATATTATAATGTTAAATCAAAGGCAGATGAAAATAATAACCATCATGAGTCTGAGCAGCTTGGTGTCTGTGATAGAAATAAGCCGTATGTGGAATTTAATAATTATATAAACTACCTTGGAATCAAAGAAGGTCAGGCCCAACTAGAAATGAACAGTGATCAAAACCAAACATACAAGGTCTGAATCTAATTATAATTAAGATACCACCCTTACACATAAGGGGCGCGATTCTCCACTCCCCACGCCGGGTGGGAGAATCGCGGTAGGGCCGGGCGAATCATGACACGCTGCCCTGGCACCCCCCGCGATTCTCCACCCCCCCCAAAAATGGCGTGTCGCGTTTTTTGACACGCCGCTCGGAGAATCGCCGGTCGCCGTTTTTCACGGCGACCGGCGATTCTCCGGCCCGGATGTCCTGACGAACCCAACCGGTTCACGCCGGCGGCTACCACACCTGGTCGCTGCCGTCGTGAACAGCGCGCGACAGATAAGTGTGGGGCCTGTGGGGGGCGGAGGGAGGATCGAGCACCACGGGCGTGCTCATGAGGTGACTGGCCCGCGATCGGTGCCCACCGATCGTTGAGCCGGCGTCTCTAAGAGACGCACTCTTTTCCCTCCGCCGCCCCGCAAGATCAAGCCGCCATGTCTTGGGGGGGCAGCGGAGGGGAAGACGGCAACTGCGCATGCGCGGGTTGGAGCCGGCCAACCTGCGCATGCGCGGCCGACGTCACTTAGGCGCCGCCGTCGCGTCATTCTCGGCGCCGCTTTGACGCAAGCGTCAAGGCTCGGCGGCCGTGTTTCATGCAACGCCGCTCCTAGTCCCCTGGGGGGGAGAATAGGGTGCGAGGAGCTGCCTCCGACGCCGTCGTGAAACTTGGACGAGTTCACGACGGCTTTCCCGATGCCGCGCGGCATCGGAGAATCGCGCCCAAGATATTAGTTATCCAGTCCAAGGCACACAATAAATATTGACAACATATATCGGATTATCAGATTCACTTAACTCACTCGAGCATCTCTCATGGCAAAGATTCAGCTATTAGAGATCTGCAAAGATATTTCTTTTTCAACTGTAGTCTTCACTCGAGGTTTACAATAAATATTACTTTAATAATTGATGGATGTTAAAATATGTTACTGTAACAATAATTGAGTTAAAAAACTTAGTTCTCTGTAAAAAAGAAGATTGTATTTTCTCTATTCCGAGGACTTATTTAAAGTTGTAATTGATTAGTTTCACTTGACCGTGAATTGCACGTTTTATTCTCTAATGGTGCAGAATTCATATTGTCCCACATGGTCTTATGATGCACAAACTCGTGGATCTGATTCCCATGGGGTGGGATGGAGTCATTGGCTAGGACACAGGGTTTATGAACATAAAATTCACCAAAAATAAATGTTTTATACATTTCTGGTTATGAATGTTCAAGAACCAATGTCTCATTCGATTTGTGTGACTGGATGCAGCTTTCATTTCCTCCGGCAGTGAGTGTGCCATTTTACGCACAGGAAATCATTAACTCAGGCTTGAGTCACGTAAATGTAATGGGAAAGTTTTTTTTTCATCTGCTGAACCACCGACAGATTGAGGAGGATTCTGACCACTGAACTAGTCTTTTGTGGCTGCTCTACCACGCTGTACAATGTTTCCTAAACTTTGGCAACCTTTTAAAACCGGCAAATGCAAAAGAAAGTTTTACTTTATTCACAATAAAATTACTTTTCACCTTTTGCCTCAAACACACACTGGATATTGCAGACATATTAATAGAAGTGAACATTGGCTTCGAACTATTACTCCCTCTTGGTCATAAATGATGTGTGAAAAGAAAAGTTGTCAGTGCTGAAGTGATTGATGCTGCCTTAAATTGCTAAAAGCTTCTAAATGCAATTTCGTTTTGAAACAGCAATGTAGGGAAACCATAAACGTCAGATTTTTACTGACACGTTACTTTTATAAGTAATATTCTTTCTTTGCATGTGCTGAAATTGGTTGTCTCATTCCTAAATCTTTAAAAGTACAGAATTGAGTGAAATGGGACTACCGATTCCCCTCGTTAAAGCGAATGGCCTTTGAGGCTGTATTTAGGGGCTGGATTCAAATCCATAATCCAACATTAACCTCACACCAAGTAGGGCTGACTTCCTATTCCTCTTTCGTACTCTACAGCTTGGCCACTGAAACCAGGCAAGGGGAAGCTGAATATTCCTGCAAATGGTAAGATAAACTGAACATGGGCCAGAATTTTATGTTGCTCAGGCAGGTTTGCGCAAAATTTTGCTTGGCGTGTGCGAGTGGGAGTTGGCTGCATGCCTGCTAACAACTAGGCAGCTAGTTAAAGGAATTGCAAGTCCAACTGACTGGAATTCTACATTGCCCACGCAATTTTTAGGGCAACACGGACTGGTGGCCTTTCCATTTTTTCACTTTGATCATCCAAGGAGCATTGGCTGTGTGTGTTGTGAGGAACCAAAAGAGAAAATGCTGAAATATCTCAGCAGGTCTGGCAACATCTGTAGGGAGAGAAAAGAGCTAACGTTTCGAGCCCAGATGACCCTTTGTCAAAGTGTTGTGAGGATTTCAGGTGAATGTTTGCTGCAGTATCACTGTTGAGATTGCAGACCTTTTCCTCTGGTTTCATGTGAACTATTTGCATTCTTAACCTTGTTTTGAGGTTTTTTTTGTTCTGATAATTCTGTTGGAGCATTTCTGCCCATTGCAGCCTTCAGTGCACAGAGCAATGCCATCTGTATTTCAGTAAGTGGGGATTGTGTACTTCACTGTGGGGACCTCCTCTGAGGAGGAAGAGAGGGACAAAAGGGATAGGAGACCAGGAACTGGATTCTTCGATTTTGACGCTATGTGCTGACGCTGGCGCGGAAAAAGTGGAGTTTTACGACAGAAAAAATTGGCGCAACAACTGCACTGATTCAGCAACTCTAAATGGGCTGGCACCAAAGCCACGTGGAACACAACCGGTTCCATGCGAAACGGCGCCGGGAGAGCGGCTAGTCGCAGAGGGACTTGGCACAGTCACTGAGTGATGTGGCTCTGTCTCTGAGTGAAGTTGTGCAGTCCCTGTGGGATGTGGCACAGTCGTTGTACTCCATTGCCATGAGCATGGAGACCCTGGCCGAGACGAGCGCAGGCGTCCAGGACTGGCAGCGCCAGGTGACGGCACAGCCCCCAGAGCTCACTCCGGCTGCAACCCCGTCCCTAGGAGTAACCCGGGGGCCATCAGGCAACTAGAGAGAGAAGGAGGTTAAGGGTCCATGCCGGTGACTCCCACAGGGGAGGGGCTGGAACGCCGCAGTTCCTCTGAATCCCCCCCCCAACTAGTCTCCAGCACATCCGATGGGCAGCGGGCAGAACATGGTGGTACCACGCCACCTGTGACACCCGGAAGAGTGTCGGGCCCACCCTCGCCCAGTCACTACAGAGAACGGCCGCCAGAGTGGACCCCGAGGGCAGGAATTGCAGCAGACCACCTCCACTCCTGATGTCCCGCCTGGGGACCCACCTAAACAGAGCGCTCGGGCATGTAAGGCCTAGAAAGTTAGACACCAGTTACTTTGGCATGGCGAAGCACGTAGGATAGCATTAGGAGTCCGGGCACAGTTATTGTACATAGCACTGACACCAATAAACATGTGTTCACTGGCGTACCGACCTGTCTCGGCTCTCTGTCCATAGGGTGTGGGGATGGGATGAGCTGGCTGCAGAAGACATGCTGGTTGTTGGAGGATGGATGGAGCAGGGGGTTTGGGGGGTGGGAGTGTGTGTGTGTGTGTGTTGGGGGGGGGGGGGGTGTGGAGGGCCTACCCGGTGCGTGACCCACCACCGCTCACCGTTCTCCACCTCCTCCTCCAGCATTTTGCCCCTCTGCAGTACGATGTTTTGTAGGACACAGAGGATGCCACGATGTGGGAAACCCTCCCAGGGCTGTATTGGGCGGCCGCTCCAGAGCTGTCTGAGCATCTAAAGTGCATCTTGAGGACGCCGATGCACCGCTTGTGATGCCTCTGGACACTGAATGGGCATCATTACAGCGTTTCTCTGTGTTAATCTGAGGTCTCCGGATAGCAGTAGCAGATACCTGTCACCCAAGAATCAACCTCGCACCTGTGAGTTCACCTCAAAGGTGTTGAAAACTATCGAGTTCGCCAAAACGAATGCATCATGCACGCTGCCTTGGTTTCCACCGCAGGTGTGCACAATGTAGTCGCTGGCCACCTGTGCATTGAGGGAGTGAAATCCCTTCCGATATATGAAGCACACATCCCCATGCGCCGGTGCCCGCAGGGGGACATTTGTCCCATCAATCACTTCCTGGATCTTGGGTATACCAATGTATTATGTTCCTTGTACTGTTCTCCAACATAGCCAAAGTCGTAGTGTTGACAAAGAACATAAAGCTATATGTTTAAGTCATAACTAAATTATTTTACACTACTGGTAGCATGTAATGAATTTCCACTACTTGAAATGGTTCGCACACTCTACTGAGTAACAGTTAACAAAATAATAGTACTGAAGCTATGATACAGTAATTAATTATCTCTCTATTATATAACCTACACTCTAAATCAGCTTCACACTATCCTTCTACATCAACGTCTCCAACAGCTTCTCCCAGAATGCCTAGAGACGCAGCCTTTTATATCACTACTTAGTGATGCCATCTAGTGTTGATATACATGAATATCATCTTGTTAACCCTTTACTCTCCTGAGACTATACATATCATTACACAATGATGGCGGCGAATCCCGCTGCCCGGGCAATCTGGTGGGCTCGGTCCCCGTTGCACGTGACATAATGGGCCACACGAGCATATAGGGCATCCATCACGGCATGGATGCACCTGTGCATGGCGGTTTGGAAGACCCTGGACAGGTTCCTGTGACAATATGTATATTGTAAAGTAAATGAAGGGTTAACAAAATGTGAATGCATCCAACCACTAGGTGGTGATCAAGATCATAGGTGTGGATCACGTGATACCCTTCTTTCTGGGGGATAGGGAGTAGTCTTGCTTTCAGAAGACCAGTAGAGAGAATCATAGTTTTAGTTTATTTGTAATATTTATATCTTGTAAGCAAGTCAAATCTACCTAGTGTTAATGAATGATCTTGGTTCAAAACATTGCTTGACATTCTTTGTGAGACCTGCTGAATGGCTGGCTCTCCATCCTCAGTAGCTAGTTGCTGCTCCTGTTCTGCTGGATCCCAGTGAGTTCTCCCAGCGAACCAGAGAAGAAACAGACAGGATGATGCACAGCGAAGAGTGAGTTTGGGAATTTGAAGCTAGGTTGGAATTGAATTGAATCAGCAAGACTGTTCCTTTTTAAATTTCAGGAATTTAAATTAATCTAGAATTATGCAGTGAAGGTTAACAAGGGGCTGCCCCATCCACTCACATAACTGGTTGGCAGTTAAGTGTCAGTCACCTTAAGCTACTTTGACCTAAAAGTAGGTGGCGGGAAGTCAATTCAGGCCAATTTAAAAGAGCAACTTGTAACTCAATCCAAGTGAGCCAGAGAAGACACAGCCAGAGTGAGGCACAGCGAAGATTGAGTTTGGGATTCAAAGCTGGGTGGGGAGGAGGTGCTTTTTATCCCTGGTAAATGACTGGTAAGTAGTTTTCTTTTCATTTGTTTATTTTTTTTCTTTAGTTTTTTGGCATTTTAATTGTATAAATTAACCTAGATTTAAGACATGGCAGGAGATCCCAGACAGGTGTCATGTTCCTCATGTGCGATGTGGGAGCCCAGGGACACATCCACTGATCTTGGCTCCTTCACGTGCAAGAAGTGTGTCCAGCTGAAGCTCCTGTTAGACCGCTTGACGTCTCTGGAGCTGCAGATGAACTCACTTAGGCGCATGTGCGATGCTGAGGATGTGGTGGATAGCATGTTTAGCGAGTTGGTCACACCGCAGGTGAAAGTTACTGAAGGAGATAGAAAATGGGTGACCAAAAGACAGAGCAAGAGTAGGAAGGCAGTGCAGGTGTCCCTGCGGTCATCTCCCTGCAAAGCAGGTATAACGCTTTGGATATTGCTGAGGGAGTTGGCTCACCAGGGGAAAGCAGCAGCAGCCAGGCTCATGGCACCGTGGCTGGCTCTGCTGCACAGGGGGGCAGGACGAAGAATGGCAGGGCTATAGTGATAGGGGACTCGATCGTAAGGGGAATAAACAGGCAATTCTACAGACGCAATCGAGACTCCAAGATGGTATGTTGCCTCCCTGGTGCAAGGGTCAAGGATGTCTCGGTGTGGCTTCAGGACATTCTGTGGGGGAGGGTGAACAGCGAGCTGTTGTGTGCACATAGGCACCAATGATATAGGTAAAAAATGGGATGAGATCCTACAAGCTGATTTCAGAGAGTTAGGAGTTAAACTAAAAATAGGACCTCAAAGGTAGTAATCTCAGGATTGCTACCAGTACCATGAGCTAGTCCGAGTAGGAATGTCAGGATAGATAGGATGAATGCGTGGTTCGAGAGATGGTGCAAGAGGGAGGGATGCAAATTCCTGGGGCATTGGAACCAGTTCTGGGGGAGGTGGGACCAGTACAAACCGAATGGTCTGCACCTGGGCGGGACTGGAACCGCTGTCCTAGGGGGAGTGCTAGTGCTGTGGGGGAGGGTTTAAACTAATATGGTAGGGAGATGGGAACCGATGCAGGAAGTTGGAGGGAAGTAAAACAGGGCCAGAAACAAAAAGCAGTAAGGGGGAATGTGTAAGGCAGAGAAGCCATAGTCAAAAATCAAAAAGGGCCACTGTACAGGGTATAGTGACTGAGGAGAGTGTGAAAAGGGAGGTGGCCAATGCAGGATTGAGGATGCTGTACCTAAATGCGCGCAGTATACGGAACAAGGTAAATGAGCTTGTTGCGTACATTGAAATTGGCCGGTACAATGATGTGGGCATCACAGAGTTGTGGCTGCAAGGGGATCAGGACTGGTATCTAAATATCCAAGGATATATGTCCTACCGAAAGGACAGGCAGATGGGCAAAGGGGGCGGGGTTGCATTGTTAGTAAGGAATGAAGTTTAATCGATAGCAAGTAGCAATATAGGATCAGAAGGCATAGAATCTCTGTGGGCAAAGTTGAGGAATCATGAAGGTAAAATGACCCTGATGGGAGTTATGTACAGGCCCACTAGCAGTAGTCAGGATGTGGGGCAGAAGATAAATCAGGAGATAGAAAAGGCATGTAAAAAAGGCAATATTGCAATAATCATGGGGGACTTCAATATGCAGGTGGACTGGGAAAATCAGGTTCGTAGTGGATCCCAAGAAAAGGAATTTGTGGAATGCCTAAGAGATGGTTTTTCGGAGCAGCTTGTGACAGAGCCTACTCGGGAACGGACAATTCTGGATTTGGTGATGTGTAATGAGGCAGTCTTGATGAGGGAATTTAAGGTGAAGGAACCCTTAAGGAGCAGTGACCACAATATGATAGGATTTACCCTGCAGTTTGAGAGGGAGAAGCTGCAATCAGATGTGACGGTATTACAATTAAATAAGGGTAACTACAATGAGGGAGGAGCTGGCCAGAATTGATTGGAAAAGGAGCCGAGCAGGAAAGACGGTGGAACAGCAATGGCAGGAGTTGTTGGGGGTTATTAGGGAGACACAACAGAAATTCATCCCAAGGAGGAGGAAACATGCTAAGAGGAGGACAAGGCATCCATGGTTGATGAGGGAAGTCAAGGACAGCATAAAGGCTAAAGAAAAAGGCATACAAAATGGCGAGGATTAGTGGGAAACCAGAAGATTGGAAGCCTTTAAAAGCGAGCAGAGGACAACTAAAAAAGCAATAAGGGGGAAGAAGATGAAGTATGAAAATGAAATGAAAATCGCTTATTGTCACAAGTAGGCTTCAAATGAAGCTACTGTGAAAAGCCCCTAGTCACCACATTCCGGCGCCTGTTCGGGGAGGCTGTTACGGGAAGCCAGCTAGTAATATAAAGGAAGATAGGAAGAGATTTTTTTCAACATATAAAAGGCAAGAGAGAGGCAAAAATAGACATTGGACCACTAGAAAATGTGGCTGGAGAAGTAATAATAGGAAACAAATAAATGGCAGACGAACTGAATAGTTACTTTGCATCAGTCTTCACGGTGGAAGATACCATTGGAATGCCAGAGCTCCAGGAGAATCAGGGGGCAGAGGTGAGTGCAGTGACCATTACTAAGGAGAAGGCTCTTGGGAAACTGAAAGGTCAGAAGGTGGATACGTCACCTGGACCGGATGGACTACACCCCAGTGTCCTAAAAGAGACAGCTGAGGAAATTGTGGAGGCATTGGAAATGATCTTTCAGGAATCTCTGGAGGCAGGAAGGGTCCCAGAGGACTGGAAGGCGGCTCATGTAACACCACTGTTTAAGAAGGGAGGGAGGCAGAAGACGAGAAATTATAGGCCGGTTAACCTGACTTGGATCATTGGTAAGATTTTATAGTCTGTTATTAAAGATGAGATCGCGAAGTACGTGGAAGTGCATGGTAAAATAGGACTGAGTCAACACGGCTTTGTCAAAGGGAGGTCGTGTCTGACAAATCTGTCAGAGTTCTTTGAGGAGGTAACAAGGAAGTTAGACAAAGGAGAACCAGTGGACGTGATTTATTTAGATTTCCAGAAGGCCTTTGACAAGGTGCTGCATAGGAGACTCTTAATTAAGTTAAGAGCTCATGGTGTTCAGGGTAAGATTCTGGCATGGATAGAGGATTGGCTGATTGGTAGAAGACAGAGAGTGGGGATAAAGGGGTCTTTTTCAGGATGGCAGCCGGTGACTAGTGGTGTGCCTCGGGGGTCTTTTTACAAGATACATTAATGATCTGGAAGAAGGTACTGAAGACACTGTTGCTATGTTTGCAGATTATACAAAAATTTGTCGAGGGACAGCTAGTATTGAGGAAGCAAGGGGGCTACAGAAAGATTTGGACAAGCTAGAAGAGTGGGCAATGAAGTGGCAAATTAAATACAATGTGGGAAAGTGTGATGTTATGCACTTTGGAAGGAGGAATCTAGGCATAGACTATTTTCTAAATGGGGAAATGCTTCGGAAATCAGAAGCACAAAGGGACTTGGGAGTCCTTGTTCACAATTCTCTTCAGGGTAATGTGCAGGTTCAGTCAGCAGTTAAGAATGCAAATGCAATGTTAGCATTTATGTCATGAGGATTAGAATACAAGACCAGGGATGTACTTCTGAGGCTGTATAAGGCTCTGATCATACCCCATTTCGAGTATTGTGAGCAGTTTTGGGCCCCGTATCTAAAGAAGGATGTGCTGGCAGTGGTCAGTCCTATTCATTGGTGGTGAATCTGTGGAACACTTTGCCGCAGAAGGCTGTGGAGGCCAAATCATTGAGTGTCTTTAAGTCAGAGATAGATAGGATCTTGATTAATAAGGGGGTTCAAGAGCTATGGGGAGAAGGCAGGAAAATGGGGATGAGAAAATATCAGCCCTTATTGAATGGCGGAGCGGACTTGATGGGCCAAGTGGCCTAATTCTGCTCTTATGTCTTATGGTCTTATGGTCCCCTCTGAACAACCCCTGCTCATGCAACCTGAGTGCATCATCCAGGGTTGAAGCAACCAGGCAGATGCCAACCATACCCAACTGTATTCTGGAATCCACTATTTGCAGGGGGTAACTGTGACCTTCAGAGACATTGGCATTGGGTGCCTGATGCACTATCAATTACGACGAGACGAGAGTTGAATGTAATCGAGGCTTTATTACACAGAGATGTGTGGCCTCCTACAGCAGCTGACAAAATGGCTGCTGTTAAGAGAGCACACACATTTATACTCCACCTACTGGGCGGAGCCAGTAGGCAGGGATCTACCCCCGTAGCTGTAGTACAGGGGCCTTACTGTAAAACCCATACATATAATATAATACACACCAGGGACTACAGACAGATGTAACAGCCACAGCATCACTAGAGGGCAGCATCAGAGGCGGGTATAAAGGGTCCAGCCCAAGGGATGATCCGCCTGTTTCAGAAGCACGGGGCTAGTGAGCAGCAGCAGACAGAGACAGCTCAGCATAGGCAGCTTACCTTAGCTTCACTGGTCACACCTCTTGACTGTATTATATCTGGTTAAGCTCTGGAAACAGAACAAACCCATTGAATAAAGTATTTGTGTTAACTGGAAGTCTACAATCTTTATTCAGACTTAGAGAATAACATAAGTACCACATTCACCCCCTGATAAAAATGAGTCCAGCGGGGTTGGTGGAAACTCTATACATACAGATTGGCTTTTAAAAATTACAGAGAAGGTTACAAATTTAGACGATCCGACGCCTTGATCTGTTGTCGAGAGCGCCGCAGTGCTGGTGCGACTCAGGCATCGGCTGGGTCTTCGGTGACTCCGAAAGCGTGTCAAATTCCTCTTCATCCCCGGGTGGGAGCAAGGGGAGGACTGATTATCCTGGAGCAGGGGCTGCGGTGGGGTGCGCCGGGTAAGGGAGGGTGGCGCCGTGGCATGGGGGGATTGTGTGTGGGGAACCAGCTGGTGCCAGGTCCCTGAGGGAGACTGTGTTTTGGCGGCCGTCAGGGTACGCTACGTAGGCGCATTGCAGGTTGGCGTGGAGTAGCTGTACCCTCTCAACCAACGGGTCTGCCTTGTGGAGTCGCACGTGTTTACGGAGGAGAACGGGTCCTGGAGCTGGCAGCCACATTGGGAGCGAAACCCCGGAGGTGGACTTCCTGGGGAAGGCAAAGAGACGTTCATGGTGGGTTTCGTTAGTCGCAGTGCACAGGAGCGACCGAATGGAGTGAAGTGCGTTGGGGAGGACCTCCTGCCAGCGGGAGGCCGGGAGATTTCTGGACCGTAGGGCCAGCTGGACGGCCTTCCAGACCGTCCCATTCTCCCGCTCCACCTGCCCGTTTACCCTGGGGTTGTAGCTGGTCGTCCTGCTCGAGGCAATGCCCCTGCTGAGCAGGTATTGGCGCAGCTCATCGCTCATAAATGAGGATCCCCGGTTGCTGTGGACGTAGGCGGGGAAACCGAACAAGGTCAAGATGGTGTTGAGGGCTTTGATGATGGTGGCAGACGTCATATCGGGGCATGGGAGGGCAAAGGGGAATCGGGAATATTCATCGACCACACTGTGAAAGTACGTGTTGCGGTCGGTGGAGGGGAGGGCCCTTTGAAGTCCATGCTGAGGACTTCAAAGTGGCGGGAGGCCTTCACCAGGCACGCACGGTCTGGCCGGTAGAAGTGCGGTTTACACTCCGCGCAGACCTGGCAGTCTCTGGTGATAGCCCTGACTTCCTCGATGGAGTAGGGCAGATTGTGGGCCTTAATGAAGTGGTACGAAAGGGTGACTCCTCGGTGACAGAGATTGTCGTGCAGGGTCCGGAGTCGGTCCACTTGTGCACTGGTGCATGAACCTCGGGACAGGGCATTGGGGGGCTCGTTGAGTTTACCGAGGCGATACAAAGTCTCATAATTGTAGGTGGAGAGCTCGATCCTCCACCTCAAGATTTTATCATTTTCGATCTTACCCCACTGTGTGTTGTTAAACATGAAGGCAACCAACCGTTGGTCAGTGAGGAGAGTGAATCTCCTGCCGGCCAGGTAATGCCTCCAATATCGCACAGCTTCAACAATCGCTTGGGCCTCCTTTTCGATGGAGGAGTGCCGAATTTTGGAGGCATGGAGGGTGCGGAAAAAGAATGCCACGGGCCTGCCTACCTGGTTGAAGGTGGCAGCCAGAGCGACGTCTGATGCATCGCTCTCAACTTGGAAGGGGAGCGTCTCGTCGACCGCGTGCATCATGGTCTTGGCGATGTCGGCCTTGATATAGTTGAAGGCCTGGTGAGCCTCGGCCGTCAGTGGGAAAACGGTGGATTGAATGAGTGGGCGGGCCTTGTCCGTATAGTTTGGGACCCACTGGGTGTAATACGAAAAGAACCCCAGGCATCCTTTGAGGGCCTTGGGCAGTGGGGGAGGGGGAGCTCCATGAGGGGACGCATGCGATCGGGGTCGGGCCCTAGAACTCGGTTCTGAATCATGTAGCTGTGGATGGCTAATCGGTTCGTACTGAACACACACTTCTCCTTGTTGTAAGTGAGATTGAGGAGAGTGGCGGTTTGGAGAAATTTGGAAAGGTTAGCGTCGTGCTCCAGCTGGTCGTGGCCGCAGATGGTGACGTTGTTCAGGTACGGGAAAGTGGCCCGCAGTCCATACCAGTCAACCATTCGGTCCATCTCCCATTGGAAGTCCGAGACCCCGTTGGTGACGCCAAAGGGAACCCCAAGAAAGTGGTAAAGGCAGCCGTTTGCTTCAAACGCAGTGTATGGGTGGTCCACCTTATGGATGGGGAGCTGGTGGTAGGTGGATTTCAGGGCCACTGTCGAGAAGACCCGGTACTATGCAATCTGATTGACCATATCAGATATGCGTGGGAGGGGATACGCGTCGAACTGCGTGTACCGATTGATGGTCTGACTGTAGTCAATGACCATCCTGATTTTCTCCCCGGTTTTCACCACTACCACTTGGGCTCTCCAGAGGCTGTTGCTGGCCTCGATAATACCTTCCCGCAGCAGCGCTGTACCATCTGCTCCTGGTGGCGACGGGTTTGCAATCTGGGGTTAGGTTTGCAAAAAGGGAAGGCGGGTTAACCTTAAGGGTTGCGAGGCCGCAAACAGTAAGGATTGGTAGGGGCCCGCCATATTTCAGGGTTAGGCTCTGGAGGTTGCACTGGAAGTCCAGGCCAAGTAGCAAGGCAGTGCAGAGGTTGGGGAGGACAGAGAGCCACTGAACTCTACGCCCTGAACGGTGAGGGTGGTGATGTAGTGCCCCCCCCGGATCGCCACGAAGTGGGATCCGGAGACCAGGGAGATTCTTTGGTTAGCGGGGTGTACCGCAAGGGAGCAGCACCTTACTGTATCAGGGTGGATGCAGCTCTCAGTGCTCCCAGAGTCCAGTAGGCAGGATATCTCGTGCCCATTGACTTCACCGTTGTCGAAGTGCTCGCTGATTGTTCGAGCGTGACCGAAACGAGACGCGGCTGGTCGTCGGCGGTTGCAGGTGATGAGCAGCCTGCTGAGGTGCCCGACGGGCAGGGGTCCTGAGGCAGATAAGATGGCGGCGCCCACGGGCCGCACGTGTCCTGGGGCAGGCAAAATGGTGGCGCCCATTGGTTCTGAGGCAGGCAAGATGGTGGCGCCCACGGGCCACACGTGGTCTGAGGAGGGGAAGATGGCGGTGCCCACTGACTGCACGTGGGGGGTGCCGGGTGCCAGGACAAAAAGCAGCGATTGAGCGGGCCTGGCACACTGCACCGAAATGTCCATTCTTGCAACAGGTCTTGCAGAGCGCGCTCCGCACCTGGCAGTGCTGCCGGGGGAGTTTTGTCTGTCCGCAGAAGTAGCATTTGGGTCCCCCGGGGTTGGTTTTCTGCCGCGCGGCGCAGGCGTGGGGTTGGCTGAGGGCGGTCGCTGATGGGGTCCACAATGGGGTGGCCGCCGGTGGGGTCCACGATGCACGGGGGGGGGGGCATGCGGTCGGGGGCATAAGCCTGTACGTTGCGTGAGGCGACCGTAAGTGAGAGCATTAGTTTCTTGGTCGCCACGAGGTCAAGCGTGGCCCCTTCCCAGATGCGCTGGCGGATGTAGTCAGACCCTATGCCCGTAAAGAATGCATCTCTCATCAGCAGGTTCAAATGTTCAGTGGCCGAAACGGTCACAGTCTCTCACCAGGGCGTGTAGGGTATGCCAGAAATCTTCTACGGACTCACCGGGAAGTTGGTGGCGCGTGGATAGGAGATGCCTGGCGTAGATCTTGTTGGTCCGCTGAGCGTAATTCTCCTTTTGTAACGCATTGGCTTCTGCGTAAGTCGGCGCTTCCTGGACGAAGGGAAAAATGTTGGACCTCAGCCGTGTGTACAGAATCTGGAGCTTCTGTGCTTCTGGGATTGGGTCTGGCGCAGACCCGATGTATGCTTCAAAACAGGCTAGCCAATGTTTGAAGTCTTTTTTTGGTGTTGTCTGCTTGAGGATGCAGCTGCAGGCGATCCGGCTTGATGCAGAAGTCAATCTCTGAAAAATCTCTGTGTAATAAATTGATGCACTATCAGTTACGACAAGACGAGAGTAGAATGTAATTGAGGCTTTATTGCACAGAGACGTGTGGCCTCCGACAGCAGCTGATGAAATTGCTGCAGTATGGAGAGCACACACATTTATACTCCACCTACTGGGCAGAGTCAGCAGGCAGGGATCTACCCCCGTACCTGTAGTACAGGGGCCTTACCGTAAAACCCATATATACAATATAATACACAGTGGTGACTACCACAGTGCCCACCAATTCAGTTGGAGGTGATCTCTGGCCCAATCATGTGGCATAATGATTTAATGGTTAATTAGAGACGTGGAGCTGGATTCTCCATTGGCTGATGCCGGAATCCCGAACCACGATCAGGTGGTGAATACGACGTCAGCCAATAATCTATGTCAGCGCCGGGAACCCAGTGAAATGCCATGCTCCAGTGCCTTGATAGCTGGTTGAATGCTTTCCATGCCTCGTGCTGGAGTGGGTAGCAAATTGTGCAGTAAGGGCAGCCAAAGGAAAAGATATAAGGATATGCTTGAGGCCACCTGAGAGCCTGGAGATATTGACACTGACAGGGAGGACCACTCAACATTGCTCCACCTGGCCCATCAAAGAGCAAGCTGCATCGAGTCTCAGTGAGGCACAACGGCAGTGGAAGGAGAGGCAAGCCAACCCGAGGCTGGAAAGTCCACTCCCCTGTGCAATAATATTCCCTCACTGTGGAAGAACGTGTTGATCCAGAATCAGGCTCCATATGAAGACTCACCAAGTCTGACAGATCCTATCCTGATATCGAGGGGCCATTCCCACCTACGTCAATCCTACCCATTACTTACCTTCTCCCCGGCTTCTCGGAGTGGCTGGGACCTTTAAACTTACCAGCTTTATGCCATAAAAAGGGGACAGGTCTTTCTTTCCTCTGACTCTGCTGAACTCAACTGAGCATCAGGCCAACAACAAGGCCCAACTTCTGCTCCATTGCTCTCTTCGGTCTCCATACAGGCTAAACGGCGCATACCAAACATGGGCAAGCCAAGACCAGAGGAGGAATGGCCCCCAATGAATTCAAGGAGGTTCCTGCAGAGCTAGCCAGTGAGGACAGGATTGCTCCTGGGGCAACACAGAGCTTGGCCTCTCACAACAACCTAGGACAGATCTCAGCTCCATCACTTCACCCAATCCTGCAATTCACACGGAGTGCTCTGAGCTCTGAATCAGCTTCAGCTCATCCACTAAAACTGTCCTTTTGTCTGTTGCTGGAAGAAGCAGATCACAGCCAATTAGTCAGCCCAGCATCTCTCCGAGCCTGCGAAGCATGTCTAAGGATAAGGGGATCAGGAAGAACCATCACAGAGCTCACTGGCACCTCTATTTTAGGAACAAAGATACTTGCTGAGTGTTTCACCATCCGCTTGCTCAGAACAGGTATATCCTTCCTAATTATGGTAGTACGATGGTTAGCACTGTTGCTTCACTGTGTCAGGAGCTTGCCTTCGATTCCCGGCTTGGGCCACTATCTGTCACGTTCTCCCTTTGTCTGTGTGGGTTTCCTCCGGGTGCTCCGGCTTCCCCCCCAGAAGTCCCGAAAGACATGCTTGTTCGATGAATTGGACATTCTGAATTCTCCCTCAGAGTACCCGAACAGGCGCCGGAGTGTGGCGACTAGGGGACTTCCACAGTAACTTCATTGCAGTTTTAACGTAAGCCTACTTGTGACACTGATACAGATTATTATTATTTTGCGTGCTGTTGCTTACCACAACTCCACCATTTGTTCAACCCCAGTCACCTAGAAGCCAAGCAATAAAATAGATAAAAATTCAACCTTTACATTTTTTAGCTTTAATTGCTGTTTACAACATGAAATGAAGGTTACAGCTCCTAAAATATTGACTTGCACATGGTAAATATGTCAGTGTGTTTGAAATTGCAAAGGCACAATAGTTCTCATTCCAGCTTTGACCAATAAGCATGTGTATTTGAATTGACCGGCCAAATATTGGTCATGCCATGTTCCAGGTAATTGAATGTATCTCAGAAGGAAAAATAGTCGGAACACTCATGGATGCAAAAACAAATATAGTGACCTTCTCCGAATGATAATAGAATGGGGTGGCAGCAGCCTTGAGGAAATCCTTGGCCTATACTGAGCCAATTTAAGAAAAGCAATAAAAACTCATTTTAAATGTTCTAGTTAACTAAAGCAGGAAGTGATGTTTCGGAACAGATTTATCCACCCTTCTGCTTTGCACTGCCCTGAGGGTTGCAGCATTTTCTATTTTTATTTCATATTTTCAATCTGAATTGTTTATTTATTCTCTCATTCTCTGAGTTTACAGTTGGCACAGATTCTGGCTATATTGGCAGACAATTGACTCGAACAATACAGATTTCCATTCTGGTAAACTCGATCTTCAATCCTGGAATTGTGACCGATGTAGTTATATATTTAGTCATTTCATTGTGACTAATGTAGTTATATATTTAGTCATTTCATGACCATCTTTATAGTTGCAGGAGCCATCATAGGCTGGAAACATTAAAGGAGAAAGAATACGCTGGGGTGTATTTCCACAGTAAAATCCCTCCACCCCTCCAAACCCCCCCCCCCACCCCCCAACACACATTTCGATAACGTGAAGATCATTTTGAAATCTCCTAACCTGCAGGGGATTTTAAAATATTCATTGTTCCTATTCTCCACATGAGAGCACCTCATTCTACAGGTTTCTGTTCTTTCAAGGAGCCTCTAAGTTGGCAATAAAAGGTTCCACTGACAAGTGGGTATGTGGCACAATTGGTGTTGAATCTCTCCATGAAGACACTAACATGGGAATGCCAGCTTATTACCTCCTTCCACAGAGCAGGCAGATCAAAAATGCTGGGTCGCTGAACAGTGAAAATACAAGTCTTTTCCAGAATGTGATGATTTGTTCATAGTGACTGGATATAAAAACACATTAAAATAACAAGCTGCAATTTCCCTTTTGTTCATATTTTTGAGCTCCTCTGTTTCAGAATACTGGAGTGGAAGATGGTTTAGCAGATACACTGTTGTCATATTGCTGTACGAAGACATTCTAACTGACCGACCACCCAGGATTGTAAACAATTTTGGACGAACCAAAGCATCATATTATTGACATTCATAAAATTACTATTTGATCCTTCAGATGGAAACAACAGATACTTGTTTGAAAAACCTATTGGAAATATTGGCTTCCCAGGTACTCCGGACCAGCAATGTGGGAAACATCAATTGGCATCAACGTGTACCTCCAAAGCCTGATCCAAAATTTCACTAGGTTTCTTTGATTTCTTCCCACTTTGCTCCCAAACCAGACATATTAAACTTTATGATAACTCCAAACTCGTTGCCACTGAATTATGTCCTTATTAGCAAAGGAGAACATTTCCTTGCAGATATTTCTTCTTTTTCAGCCTTTTTCTAATTCTCACATTATATCTGTGTGTTAGAGGTATAGCTTTTAAGTTTTGTAAATTGAACTGTAAGCCTAAATTCAGTAGGAATATCCCTGGTGAACATTTAGAGGTTGGCAGACCACACAGACCTAGGATAATTGTAATTCAATATGTAACTTGTGTTTACTGAATAAAGTTAATGTAAAAGGGTGTGAGTCATGAAATGGCAGATGGTCTTACTTGGCTGAACACTGGAGACATGACATTTGCAAGTAATCCGGTAAAAGGTAAATTATTCATGTGGTTTTCCAGAATTAAGGAAACCTTTGCCAATAAAAGATAGTTAATTTGCATTTCTACCTGTGAGAAGGCTGGTTGTGTCACATTACCATGGAGATAGGTGGAGCTTAGTGTGATTCTTTGTTGTGAGTTTATTTTTGTCACTTCAGTTAGTTTATCAAGCCAATAAATACTGGTTGAGAGAAACAGCTGGAAATTTGGGCAGTTGGAGCTCAGTGATAAGATAGACAAAAAACAATGGGTGTTAGCCAGATCAGTAACCTGGCTGAGAAAATATGAAAGGTGTTTATTGTGTTTTACAATTCCCCACCCTCCTGATAGTGCTGCCCCCTCCCCCACCCATAGATATTTTTCCGGAGAATCCCGCCCTAAGTGTCCTAATTAACGTTAGATACTAGTGACAGCCGTCGGAAAACACCCGGCAATTCCTGCTCGCTACCTCACTGAGAAGCTTTTCCGTTAGATCGTGTCCTATGCCCCTTCAAGCAAGCGATCTGACAGGAAGTAAAGCAAAATAACTGAAAAACGTAACCTCAAAATGCCATTAAGACACTTGAGCGTGATCTTCCGGCCTCGTTATGCTCTCGTTCAAGCGAAACGAGGCCTGTGAACAGTGGGAAAGGCCGAAATCGAGAACTGTACAAGGCGCCAAACTGTTTGCGATGCAACTGGCCCATTTCCGTAGGCGAAATCGGGATCTCGCCACAGTGCGACGAGAAACCAATTATCACCACTTAAGCCCAATTTCCATACAATCAGCGGGAGCCACTCCATATCCAACAGCCTCCTATCATTCAGCGGCCTCCCCAGCAAGTGGTCACACTGGCGCTGATTAGTACTACGTAATTAGTATGGGCAGCACGGTAGCACAGTGGTTACCACAGTTGCTTCACAGTGCCAGGGTCCAAGGTTCGATTCCCGGCTTGGGTCACTGTCTGTGCAGAGTCTGCATGTTCTCCCCTTGCCTGCGTGGGTTTCCTCTAGGTGCTCCAGTTTCCTCCAACTGCCCACAGATGTGCAGGTTGGATGGATTGACCATGATAAATTGCCCTTAGTGTCCAAAAAGGTTGGATGGGGTTACTAGGTTACGGGGCTAGAATGGAGGTGTGGGCCTAAGTGGAGTGCTCTTTCCAAGTGCTGGTGCAGACTCGATGGGCTGATTGGCCTCCTTCTGCACTATAAATTCTATGATTCTATGATACTCCTTTTGAAAATTGTGAACAGGTCAGAAGTGCGTCTGTGGTTAACCAAGGAGGTGAGTAGTCATCTTTGCTCATAGGCCAAGAACCTGGGGTTACTGTGCTCGGTGGGTGGTGGGGGACTCTCGGCTGGGGATGGGGTGCCCTCAGCAGCTTTGGGCTGCCAAAGGAGGGATGGAGGCGCACGGTGGGGCAACTGGGGGGCAACCGCCCGCGGCACCAGCATGCCAACCCCTGGATCGTTTACCCATTCCGGCGGCAACCCTTGTCCTTGCCCATTTTCCCCACCGACCACCCAAAACCCGCCACCTCTCACCCCCCCCCCCCCACCCCCCGCCCCCTCCAACCCCCCCTCCCACTGACTGCCGAGACCTTTGGGCCATACAGCTAGAGGCTATTGCGAATCGTGGTTCGGTAATCACTGCACTGGATTACTCCCCATGTCTGCGTGGGTTTAGCCCCCACGACCCAAAGATGTGCAGGGTAAGTGGATTGGTCACGCTAAATTGCCCTTGATTGGAAAAAATAAATTGGGTATTCTAAATTTATTTTGAAAAAGTGAGCACTGCACACAAACCAAGTGGATTCTTAAGTCCGGCCCCCCTCCCGATGGTTATGGGGAGCTTTTCCTGAGGAGACATGGGTGGGGCATCGTTAGCCACACGCATGGTACGTAGTGGTGGGGAGGGGAGTGTGAAGGGAGAGTTGGGGGGGGGGGTGTTGAAAGGGGAGGGGGTGGTGAAGGCCAGTCGTCCTGGTTACATTCCCCGAGCTTCCAGCTGCCGCCACCTCATTCCAGGCTGGCTTGTGGCTGATTCTCCAGGGCCCTCAGGGGAACAGGACATCCCTTCTGGCCTCCACAACATTTAGCAGCCACCCCAGGTCAGTGTCACCGAATCTTGGTGCTGGTCTCCTCCATGCCATTGTTGCGAGCTGGCTGTTGTTAGCTGAGCAAATGCAGCTCAAGTGCTGCTCGACCTTGTTAGTGGGAGATTGGCGAATGCGGACCCTGCAAATCAGCTGGCGAGCCTTCATTTGGCGAAAAGCTCGTGAGTCCTCATTAAGTGGACCAATTTACATTGAATTATGTTGCCGGTCTCACTGGGCCGAGCGCCGGGAAGCTTGCGGCATTTCCTGCTCACTACCACACTGAGAAATTGTTTTGGAGAATCATGCCCTTGGGGCGTAATCCATCGGTCACATTGCGCTCTCACTTGAGCGTGGTGCGGCTGGTGAAACCCGGGAGAGCCCTCTCGCAGGCTTCCAAACACTCTTCACAGCTTGTGGGATTCACCCAAGTCCCATGAGACACGGATTCCCGCCCACAAGGAGCAGGACCAGACGGCATCGCCAAAGCTAGTATTAAACTGACTTTGGCGAACCTACCCGGTATCCATTACGCAATCCACCGGCCTCCCCAGTGAGGCCGCAGCCGCACCAACGTGGGCCATGCAGAACGGCACCCAGATGATGTGTTAGGCAGGCTGGGTGGACGTGTACTGCACTTGATGCAGTGTAGCGAGAGACAGACCTCCAACACTTGATAAGGTGCAACACGATTTTATTTAACGTCTTAACTACTATACATGTTCAACTGTGGGTTAAAACTCTACTGACTTGACTGGAGACCTAGTACTAGCCTGACCAGACTTACTAGCTACCGCGTGGTGTTTGAACTGGCTAGCTCACGAACTCTGACTGTCTCAGTGGCTGGGTCCCGACAGAGCGGGAAACCTAGTGCCCTCTGGCTTTATAGTGGTAGTGTCCTGTCTGGTGATTGGCTGCTCTGTTCTGTGTGCTCACTGGTCATCCTGTATGTCAATCACTGCCTGTCTGCACTCCATCATGTATAGATGTATATTATGACATCTTCCCCCCTTTTTTTTTAGATAATAAATATTAAGGTGCGTGTGCGTATGTATATGTGCGTGACTATATACAGAATGTGCTAAAATTAACTTATATACCTAGGAAGGTGTCGCTAGTGCAGATATAGGGCAGATGAAACGGTAAAACGATATTTACAGAGGTCAAAACGATGAGGTAACAAGATGCACAAAAGTTCAGTCTATAAATTTAGTCTTTGTGGTGGGCGACGAATTCTGGTTGACCGCCTCAAGGGTGGATCAGGGGCCACCTGCACTTGGATAGGCAGGACTGCCGCCAATGCGGTGGTCGCATGGATCGGCAGGATTGCTGGTAGATTGGTGGCCTCATTGTAGGGCACGTTCAGAAGAAACGTTGTGGGTGGCGGGGCATTTTGGTCAGATGGCAGGCGTGGAACTCTACGCAGTGCCCGTCTGTTGCGCCGTAGCAAGGAGCCATCAGCCATGCGGACGAGGAACGATCTCGGGGCCACTTGCTTGACCACCACAGCTGTGGCTGACCAGCCCCCGTCAGGCACGATCAGTTGGGACCAGCTCGGGTCGATCCGTGGCATGAGCGTCATATGCTGATTTCTGTTGGGCCCGAGACTGCTGCATTTTCTGTATGACCGTGGGGTGGTCAAGGTCTGGAACATGGATGGCTGGAACCGTGGTTCTCAGAGTGCGATTCATGAGCATCTGCGCTGCAGACAACCCAGTGGACAGCGGGGTTGCCCTGTATGCCAACATTGCCAGGTTGAAGTTGGAGCCTGAGTCTGCAGCCTTGCATAGCAACCTCTTAACAATATGGACCCCTTTTTCAGTCTTCCCGTTTGTCTGCGGGTAGTGGGGGCTGGAGGTTACGTGACGGAAGTTGTATGACCGTGCAAAATCAGACCATTCCTGACTGTAAAAACAGGGACGGTTGTCACTCATCACCGTAAGGGTGTGGGGGACTGGGTGGGGGATGGACCATTGGGAGAGTGGTGGCATATATTGATTAATAAACACCTTTCTGCACAACCAGTAGGAAACCTCTGTCACTTTCTTTCGCAATGCATTGCCGCGTGCAGGTGATGGGTGTGAGTGAGCACTCAGCAGACAGGCAAGGGTCAGACTATGGCATAGATTGCAGGCTTTGATCACTGCCTTCGACGTGAGGTCGGACAGTTACACCACTTCTGGGTAACTGGAGAAGTAATCGACCAGGAGGACATAGTCACGCCCCTTGGCGTGTAAAAGGTCGACACCGACTTTGGACCATGGGGAGGTCACTAGCTCACGTTGCTGCAAAGTTTCTTTGGGTTGCGCTGGCTGAAATTTCTGACATTTAGGGCAGTTGGGGACTGTGTTGGAAACGTCCTGGCTGATGCCCGGCCAATAGACTGCCTCCCGAGCTCTGTGTCGGCATTTCTCGACCCCCAGGTGACCTTCATGGAGTTGGCCGATCACCATAGCTCGCATGCTCTGCGGGATCACGATTTTGTCGAGCTTCATGAGGATGCCGTCCACCACCGTCAGGTTGTCCTTCACGTTGTAGGACTGGGGACATTGTCCCTTCTGCCAGCCATTTGTAAGGTGCTGCATCACACGCTGTAGCAGAGGATCCTTGGCCGTCTCCTCACGAATTTGGATGACCCTCTCATCAGAGGCCGGAAGGTTGGAGGCACACAGTTGCGCCTGCGCATGGCTTTGGCAGACAAAGTCAGTTTGCTCACACGGTGTGGTGATAGACCTGCAAAGGGCATCTGCAACAATGAGTTCTTTGCCTGGCATGTAGACAAGTTCAAAGTCATAGCGGCGTAGCTTGAGAAGGATTCGCTGTAACCGAGGCGTCATGTCATTTAAATCCTTCTGGATTATGTGGACTAGTGGCATGTGGCCCGTCACTACCGTGAATTTTGGCAGGCAATAAACATAGTCGTGAAACTTGTCAATTCCCGTTAGGAGGCCCAGGCATTCCTTCTCAATCTGAGCATACCGTTGCTCAGTGGGCATCATGGCTCTGGAAGCATACGCAACTGGAGCCCAGGACGAGGAGTCATCCCGTTGGAGAAGCACCACCCCAATACCGTCCTGGCTTGCGTCAGTGGATATCTTGGTTGGGTCGAAGAACGCCAGAACCGGGGCTGTGGTGAGCTTTGCCCTCAGCTCACGCCATTCTTTTTCATGAGCGGGCAGCCACTGGAATTCCGTCGACTTTTTGACAAGATGGCGGAGGGCTGTGGTGTGGGACGCAATATTGGGAATGAATTTCCCGAGGAAGTTGACCATCCCTAGAAAGCGGAGGACCGCCTTTTATCCTCTGGGGTCTTCATGGCGTTGACCGCCGAAACCTTGTCAGTATCTGGCCGCACGCCTTGCTGCGAGATGTGGTCACCCAGGAATTTGATGTCTGATTGACCGAACAAGCACTTGGCCCTGTTGAGCTGGAGACCATGCTCATGGATTCTATTGAATACCTGCTTGAGGCAAGCGATGTGTTCTTGGGGAGTTGTGGACCAGATGATGACATCGTCAACGTACACTCGCACCCCTTCGATGCCTTCCATCATCTGTTCCATTATGCGGTGAAATGCCTCTGAGGCAGAGATGATGCCAAAAGGCATCCGGTTGTAGCAGTAGCAACCGAACAGGGTATTGAATGTGCACAGCTTGCGGCTGGACGCGTCCAGCTGTATTTGCCAGATCCCCTTGGAGGCGTCAAACTTCGTGAAGAATTTGGCATGAGCCATCTCGCTGGTCAACTCTTCTTGTTTTGGTATCAGGTAATGCTCCCGCATGATGTTGCGGTTTAGATCCTTGGGGTCGATGCAGATCCGAAGCTCTCCTCTCTTGATGCAGACCATGGAGCTGACCCAGTCCGTGGGTTCTGTGACCTTTGATATGATGCCCTGGTACTGGAGGTCCTGTAATTGCTGCTTGATGCGATCCTTGAAGGGCGCCGGCACCCGACGTGGTGCATGAATTACAGGGGTGGCGTTTGGTTTGAGCAGGATTTTGTATCGGTATGGGAGCGTGCCCATTCCGTCGAACATGCTGTGGTACTGCGTGATGATGTCATCAACTTCAGCCTGGAAGTTTTCATCAGGTGAGGCCGTTGCATGCGACGATGACATGGTGTGGACTTGCTGAACCAGGTTTAGGAGTTTGCAGGCCCGAGCACCAAGCAGGGATGTTCTGCCAGGTCCTACGATCTCAAACCGCAGCGTCACTTTAATTGACTTATTGGACACTCCGAGTTGCCACGAGCCACTGGCATCTATGGCATTGCCATTGTAGGCAAGGAGCTGGAAGGCCGGCGGAAGAATACTTGGTCCAACGAGGATGGTGTCGAGATCTGATTTCAAGATGAGGTGCGCCGGTGTCCAGTTTGAACCGGATGCGAGCCTTGTTAACTGTGAGGACAGCACAGCACTCGTCGTCGGGATCCACGTCGAGGATCGAGAGGTGCTTCACTATCTTGGAGAAAGGCAGTGCATGCTTCATAATGATGCCCACCCGGTGTGGGGATTTGAGGCACTCAGCATCATGATCTGTTGGGCTGTTGGGGTTGGAGTCTGGCATGGCCTGCTGTATGGAACGGACACAATCTGTGCCTTGGCTGGGGTCGCTGGCTGCTGGGCAGTGGAGCAGATCTGCAAAGGGCTGCGTAGTGGCCAAGCTTGCCACAATGTAGACACCATCGTAATTTTGCCGGACATTGCAGCTTTGAATGGGCGGAGCCACAATTCGGACACGTCATGACGCCAACGCAGCACGTCCCGTGCACCATCGCACATGCGCAGTGCGGTCGAACGACGTATGCACCTGTGCAGTCTGGTCGTCGGTCTCGCCGTCCCTCGGTCATGGCGCGCATGCGCAAGAGCCCGGGAAAAGTCCGCGAAATGGCCACTCTCGTCGATGCTGAGGCCCTGCATTAAATTTGTGCAATAGCCTGCACCCGTTCCGCCTCGTGGGAGGCTAGTTTTGCATTCTCCGCCGCCCTGATGAGGGAGTACCGATTGTTAGCATGATCGTGGACAACGCACGTTTCGATGGCGATGGTGAGGGTGAACTGCTTGATTTTCAAAGCTCTCATTCACCTCAATGTCGCAGTGGCTGTCGAACTTCAGCAGGACTGTTAAATTTCGTCTTGTCTTTGCCTTCAGCGAATGTAAGGGAGTTGTAGATGTGGATGCTGTGGTCCCCAGCTGTGGAGAGGAATAGTGCGATCTTCCTGGCGTCCGATGCGGCCTCGAGGTCGGTGGCTTCGAGATAGAGTTGGAACTTTTGTTTGAAGATCTTCCAATTTGCACCGAGGTTGCCGGCGATGCGGAGCTGCGGAGGAGGGCGGACGTTTTCCATGTCACCGGATGGCTGCTTGCTGGTCAACGCTGATTCACTCAAGGTTGGTCGGTCAAATTGCAGTATCACTCACTTGTACCATGATGTGTTAGGCAGGCTGGGTCGACGTGTACTGCACTTGATGCAGTGTAGCGAGAGACAGACCTCCAACACTTGATAAGATGCAACACGATTTTATTTAATGTCTTAACTACTATACATGTTCAACTGTGGGTTGACACTCTACTGACTTGACTGGAGACCTAGTACTAGCCTGACCAGACTTACTAGCTACCGCATGGTGTTTGCACTGGCTAGCTCACGAACTCTGACTGTCTCAGAGGCAGGATCCCGAGAGAGCGGGAAACCTAGTGCCCTCTGGCTTTATAGTGGTAGTGTCCTGTCTGGTGATTGGCTGCTGTGTTCTGTGTGCTTACTGGTCATTCTGTGTGTCAATCACTGCCTGTCTGCACTCCATTATATACATAGATGTATATTATGACACCAGGGAGTCTCCCGGGCCATCGGAGACCCCTGAATCAGTGCAGAGTGGCTCTCTGAGCCTCCCCCTAGAAAGCAGGCACCTAGGCACTGCCGAGATGACACCTTGGCAGCGCAACCCTGGCACTGCCAAGCTGCTTGGATGGCACTGCCAAGCCTGGGTGCCATGTTGGCAGTTCAAAGTTGCCCCGGTACCAGGGTGGCACTGCCAAGGGTCAGGGCCAGTGGGGGATCATACGCTTAGAATTAAGGTGGAATGTGGGTTTGAAGGGTGGGGTTATGCAAGGCAGGTAAGCAGGGGGCTCTGGAAGGTTAGAGGGGGTGATGCGTGGAGATCCTGGAAGAGGGGGGTGTTTCAATGGGGCTTGTGGGGGCCTGATGTGAGGGGGACCCATAGCGGGGTGTCCTCATTTGGGGAGTGTGGGATAGTGCCCATGTGTGGGGTGGGGGGTGTGGCTGACCCACAAGCTCATTTAGAGATCTGGGCACTGATGTGTTGGGTACTCTAGATCTGTGGAGACTGTGTTTACCTTAGCAGTGACATAGACAGGCTACCAACACTTGTAATAGTACAACATATTTTATTAAGCTAGGAACTGTTGAACATACTTTCACTGTGGGTCGACCCTATGTTAGATTAAACTGAAGACCTATTCCTATCCTGACCAGTCTAAACTGTTAGCACATGGTGAAGGTCTGTGCTACAAGCTGCGAGCTCTGTCCTTCTCAGAGGCTGCATCCCGAATGAGCGGGAAAATGAAATGAAAATCGCTTATTGTCACGAGTAGGCTTCAAATGAAGTTACTGTGAAAAGCCCCTCGTCGCCACATTCCGGCGCCACATTCCGGAGGCTGTTACAGGAATCGAACCGTGCTGCTGGCCTGCTTGATCTGCTTTCAAAGCCAGCGATTTAGCCCTGTGCTAAACAGCCCCTAACTAGTGCCTAACTAGCCCCTAACTAACTAGGAAAACTAGTGCCCTCTGGCTTTATAGTGAGCGTGCCCTAACTGGTGATTGACTGCTGTGTTGTGTGTGTTATCCCCAAGGTAAGATTCATTAAAACCTGTTTCACACTAATGAGTTTCTGATGACCGTGGCACTTCAAGGAGGAGATTTAAAAGTGCCTCTTATTACCAGATATAAGGCAAAATTGGCTTCAATTGTTCATGATGAAAGGCTTTTTGTTATCTTGTAACAACATTAATGCATTGGGACCGAAGGAAATCCTGCTTGAAAACTATTTTTATGGAACAAAAGTGATGTCATGATACTTCTGGCAAAGTAACATGGGTGAAGCAGAACAGTTCTGGGGAACTTCCTTGTTTTATTTCCAATCTGTCCTTTAAGCTGGAACTGCACACGAAAAGTGAAATTGATGAAATGAGAACCAAAAAGTTCTTATTCAGATAAGCAGTGCTCTCCAACATCTTTGCAGTATTACAGAAAGAGAAGCAGGATTTTACCAAAAGAATTGTGTTTTACTACTAAGGCACAATAAATACCATGGAGAAAACAAACTTGCGCGAGTGTTAATTTGGCTGAAAGCGGCAGGATATTTAATAATAACCTGACCTGGTATAATGGTGAATTACTGGGTTTAACTGGCTGATTCAGTATTCTGCCCCCAAACCAGTTGCACAGTATGACTGTGGGACATGGGTTTGCATCAGAAATGGATACTACCGGTAGTTTGTGCTATTAATATGATATAATTGGATATTCTGAATTCCCCCTCTGTATACCCGAACAGGCACCGGAATGTGGCGACAAAGGGCTTTTCACAGTAACTTAATTGCAGTGTTAATGTAAGCCCACTTGTGACAATAAAGATAATCAATTAATATAACATCCACAGTTCTGCTGAGTCCTGCTCTGTGTCGAGCCTACATTAAGATGGAGGGAAGCGGTAGGCTGGGGATAAACTTTACAGAACCCATGAGAACGGGAAACCTGGCATGCCTTAAACATGACCTTGCTGGCGGGGTGCAAAATTTCAATTTCCTGGCAGCGGCTTGAGATGCCAAATAAAAGACAGGTGCGGGTTCGCAAAATGTTGGGCAAGTGGTTCACCCTGCTGCCTCACACCGCCAGGGACCCGGGTTCATTTGCGGCCTTGGCTGACTGTCTGTGTAGACTTTGCACTTTCTCCCCTTGTCTGGGTGGGTTTCCTCCGGGTGCTCCTGTTTCCTCCTACAGTCCAAAGATGTGCAGGTTAGGTGGATTGGCCGTGCTAAATTGCCCCTTAGTATCCAAAAGGCTTTCCTGGGTTACCGAGATAGGGTGGGGTTGTGAGCCACGGTCGGTTGCTATTTCCAAGGGTCGGTGCAGACTTGATGGGCCAAATGGCCTTCTTATGCATCTATGGGCGTGATCTTCTGGCCTTGTTACACTGCGCTCAAGCATAACGAGGACAGTGAATAGCGGAAGAGACCACAAACGTGACTTGTTGGCGATGCAACTGGCCTGCTCCAGTAGGCGAAATTGGAATCTCACCCTAGCATGGCGAGAAACCAATTACATTTATTAAGGCCCATTTACATACAACTAATGAGGGCCACCTGTCATCCAACGGCCTCCTCTCATTCACCGGCCTCACCAGCAAATGCTCACGCTGGCGCAGATTAATATCCTTTTTACAAACATAAATCTGACAGAAGGGCTTCCGTGACGAGCCGAGGAGGGGAGTACCATCTTTTCTCACAGGCAGAGACCCGAAGTGCTGGCCTTGCCACCCCATTGCTCAGTGGGGATCCTCAGCTGGGGTGGCGGACGCTCCGCAGGGGTGGGCTGCCATGGAAGGGTGGGGGAGAGGCGCTGGGGGTCAACTGGGGGGGCAATCACTTGCCGCACCGCCATGCCAATCCTTGGATCCCAACCCCATGCCGGGGCCACCCCACCCCCTGCCCATCTGCCCCACCAATCACCCATAATCCACACCGACAGCTGAGGCCTCTGGCTGTGCAGCTGAAGGCAAGCACGAATAGGGAATTGGCAATTGTTGTTCAGTGAGCACTTGACACATGCCAAGTGGATTCCCGTGGGTAGGCAGGCCATGTAGCATGTGGGAGTCATTGCACAGGATTCCAGTCAAACCTTGATGCCTGGAAACTGTATGGGAGTCAAAACCACACACGCAGCAGCCAACATCAGAACACCCAAGGGATGGGACACACTCCCGGGAGATGACCACGGCCGAAGAGCATGTGTGTGCCACGGGGATGGGGTGTTGCCAGGCAAAGGGTTCAGGGTTCAGCCCACATTGCGGAAGAAAGTGACAGAGGCATTATGTTTGTGCAAAGAGGTATCTAAGGTGCAGTACAATACCTCATTTCTGAAAATGCTGCCCCCTCAACCTCCCCAACCATCAACCCCACCCGTCCCCACCTCTTACCAAACCCCTCCCCCTACCCCAGTGCCCTCAGTGATCTACCACTACGGCTTGGTGTTTCCCAGAATGCACATCTGATGTCGGGGCAGCCAGCTGCTTACCTCATCCCGTGGCCTTCGATGCCCCTGGTGGAGTCATCTGGGGGCGCTGAGGACGGAGGGCCCTGGCTCGATTGTCGGCCGCACATGCACAGCCATGCCGCCCTGTCCCATGTGCTGACCCCAAGATGCAGCCGCATCAAACGGGTGGAACCTGGAAGTGCTGACGGCCACCCATGCCGCCCCATGAGACGGGTCACGGTTGGTACTCTGAGGCCCCTCCTCCCGGTTGGTGCCCATAGGACCCTGTGGTTCACCTTGGGATTGATCTGCTGGAGTGATGCTGACATCTCCCTCTGAACCTTATGGCCGCTCACTGTTGCCCCATCAACTCCAGGAAACTCTGTGTCAAGGGTGCAGCATCAGGCTGGGACTTAGCTGGCTCCAGTAATCCAGCAGACATCTGACTGCTGTCTTGCCTGGGGGTTCCTGCCTCCACCTGATGTACATCAGCAGCTGTGTGGTGTTCACCAGATTATGCCCCAGAAGCCTGACCACTAACATTTCCCACCGAGGTGTGTATATCTGCGTTGGTGGAGGGTGGGGATGACAGCTGTGCTGAGAAAAGAACAGCTGCATCCTCGGAGCTCTCCTACGAGAAGTTCTCCTGGGAGGATGGAGAGGGGGCCGTCCGGGAAGGGCAGGCAACGTCAGCTGGAGGAGCTGCAGTAAAATAGACATGTGGTCAGTGGGAGGGATGGGTCAGACAGTAAGGCAATCAGTACTAAAGTTTGACAGGTCCTCCAGTGGGGCCCGGTGGTTCCTCACCTCTGCGGCCTCCGCCAGCCTCCGCATGGGTGACCGCCTTGTCCTCAACCAAACAGGTCACCTCCAGAGAACCGTGCCCTATGATTATGTCAACCTGTGGCAGGTTTCTACTTTTCATACGTTTGTATGCCCTGAATACTCATTTGTGTGAAACAGGTTTATTAACAAATCTTTTACCGAAGAGATAAAGTTAGTCCCACACAAAAATCTAGTGACACCAGTGATGCACGATTAATGACTCCAGATGCGAGATTGGATGACAATTGAAGGCTTTATTGTACTAGATGTTTCCCCCAGCAGCGCAGGTACAGAATGCAGCTGCTAGGGAGACACAGGCTCTTATACTCCGCCTTACTGGGTGGAACCAGCAGGCCGGCTTCACCAATGATATTGCTGTCTCAGGTACCTCCCACACCAGTGGTCTTACAGCATCAACCTGGGTACGTAATACCCCTAATACCGACTACCACCCTGTTAAAAAGAGTCCGGCGGGGGTGGTGGTCTTGCGTTACACAGTGATAGAGGTTGAGGTTATGGTGGTACCCGGTATACATTAGTACAGTGTTTTGCCTCGTTACATGTCGCAACTATTTACAGTATTTATTTACATTCAAAATGAAGCAATTAGTCGATCGGGGACCCTGGTCGTCCCTTGCGATCATTGCAGTTTCGGCGGTGATGCTGGCACCTGCTTGGGCATCCGTGGCTCCCGGAACATGGCTTTGGCTTCTTCGGCAGCTTCATCACCCCTAGATGGGACTGGTGGGAGAACCGATCCGCCTGGGAAGGGGACGGCTGTGGGGTGCGCCGGTGGGAGGGAGGGTGGTGGGGGTGTGGGTGGGGATCCAGCGGGCGGCAGGTCCTGAAGGGAGCTGTATCCTGTCGGCCGTCGGGGTATGCCACGTAGGCATATTGAGGGTTAGCGTGAAGGAGGTGGACCCTCTCGACCAATGGGTCCGACTTGTGCGCCCGCATGTGTTTGCGGAGCAGAATTGATCTAAGAACTGCCAGCCAGGTTGGGAGCGAGGTCCCGGAGGAGGACTTCCTAGGGAAGACCAGGAGACGTTCGTGAGGTGTTTGGTTGGTCGTGGTACACAGCAGTGATCAGATGGAGTGGAGAGCATCAGGAAGGACCTCCTGCCAGCGGGAGACTGTGAGACTCCTGGACCGTAGGGCCAGTAGGACGGTCTTCCAGACCGTTCCATTCTCCCTCTCCACCTGTCCGTTTCCCCGGGGGTTGTAACTGGTCGTCCTGCTCGAGGCAATCCCCTTGCTGAGCAGGAATTGACGCAGTTCGTCGCTCATAAAGAAGGATCCCCTATCGCTGTATCGAACAGTGTAAAGATACTGTGGAGGGATTTTACGACGGTGGCTGCGGTCATGTCGGGGCAGGGGATGGCGAATGGGAACCGGGAGTACTCGTCAATCACGTTCAGGAAGTACATGTTGCAGTCGGTCGAGGGGAGGGGCCCTTTGAAGTCCATACTGAGGCGTTCAAAGGGACGGGAAGCCTTTATCAAGTGCGTTTCTCTGGCCTGTAGAAGTGCGGCTTGCACTCCGCGCAGATTTGGCAGTTACTGGTGGCGGTCCTGACCTCCTCGATGGAGCAGGGCAGGTTGCGGGTCTTGATGAAATGGAAGAATCGAGTGACCCCCGGTTGGCAGAGGTCCTTGTTGAGAGCCCGGAGTCGGTCCACTTGTGCGTTGGCACATGTGCCGCGGGATAGGGCATCAGGAGGCTCGTTTAGCTTCTCGAGATGATACAAGATCTCATAGTTGTAGGTGGAGAGCTCGATCCTCCGCCGTAAGATATTATCGTTCTTTATCTTGCCCCGCTGTGCATTAACGAACATGAAAGCAATCGACTGATGGTCAGTGAGGAGAGTGAATCTCCTGCCGGCCAGGTAATGCCTCCAGTGCCACACAGCTTCTACTATGGTTGTGCCTCCTTTTCAACTGAGGAACGGCGGATTTCTGAAGCGTAGAGGGTGCGTGAGAAGAAGGCCACGGGTCTACCCGCTTGGTTGAGGGTGGCCGCCAGAGCTACGACGGACACGTCGCTCTCGACTTGGAAGGGAAGGGATTCATCGATTGCGTGCATCGTGGCCTTTGCAATGTCCGCTTTGATGCGGCTGAAGGCCTGGCGGACCTCTGCCGACAGGGAAAACACCGTGGATTGAATTAGTGGGCGGGCCTTGTCCGCATAGTTGGGGACCCACTGGGCATAATAAGAGAAAAATCCCAGGCAGCTTTTCAGGACTTTGGAGCAGTGTGGGAGGGGAAACTCCATGAGGGGGCGCATGCATTCGGGATCTGGGCCTATAAATCCATCATGCACTACGTAGCCAAGGATGGCTAGACGGTCGGTGCTGAACACACATTTATCCTTGTTGTAAGTAAGGTTAAGGATTTTTGCGGTATGGAGGAATTTACGGAGGCTGGTGTCGTGGTCCTGCTGGCCGTGGCCGCAGATGGTGACGTTATCGAGGTACGGAAACGTGGCCCTTAAACCGAACCGGTCAACCATTCAGTCCATCTCCCGTTGGAAGACTGAGACTCCATTTGTGACACCGAAGGGAACCCTTAGGAACTGGTAGAGCCGCCCATCTGCTTTGAATGCAGTGTATTTGCGGTCGCTAGGGTGGATGGAGAGCTGATGGTAGGTGGACATTAGGTCCACCGTGGAAAAGACCTTGTATTGTGCAATCTGATTGACCAGATCAGATATGCGGGGGAGGGGGTACGCGTCGAGCTGCGTAAACCTGTTGATGGTCTGACTATAATCAATGACCATCCTATGCTTCTCCCCGGTCTTTACAACCACGACTTGAGCTCTCCAGGGGCTGCTGCTGGCCTCGGAAATACCTTCCTTCAGTAACCGCTGGACTTCCGACCTTATGAAGGTCCTGTCCTGGGCACTGTACTGTCTGCTCCTAGTGGCGAAGGGTTTGCAATTCGCGGTGAGGTTCGCAAAAAGGGAAGGCGGCTCGACCTTGAGGACGCGAGGCTGCAGACAGTGAGGGGGGGTGGTCTAGGGCCGCCAAATTTAAAAGTTAAACTTTGGAGGTTACATTGGAAATCTAACCCAAGGAGCGTGGCCTTGGTGTCGTGGTTCCCTCACAGAGGTGAGGGAAGACGTTGATGCATTATCAATGACCACAGAAATGAGGATGTAGTCCGAATTGAAGGCTTTAATCAACAAGATGTTTCCCCAGCAGCTCAAGTACAGAAAAGGAAGCTGCAGGGGAACCACGGGTTCTTATACCCTGCCTCAATGGGCGGAGCGACCTTACATTCTGACCAATGGGTTACAAACCAATGGTGGCTCAGCACGCCCAGGGACCGTAGTACCTCTAGTCATACTACCACAGACGTAGAGGAGGAACCTTTTAAATTCCCTTCCCTGGACTGTGAGGTTCTCTATGCAGAACCCTGTGATCTCTACAGAGTGAGATCCAGAGGCCAGGGAGATTCGTTGATTAACTGGGTGGATGGGAAGAGAACAGCGCCTTACTGTGTTGGGGTGTATGCAGCTCACTGTGCTCCCGGAGTCGATCAGGCAGGATGATTTATGCCCATTGATGAGCACGGTCATCGTCGCAGTCGAGAGCGTTCGGGGTCGAAACTGGTCCAGGGTCACCGAGGCAAGTCGTGGCAAAAGCTGGAGGTTTTCTTCGGGCAATGTGTGGTTATCCGAATCGGGGTCCTGAGACTCCAGCCAAGATGGCGGCGCCCACTGGTCGCACATGGCCAGGGGTGTGCAAGATGGCGGTGCCCATCCGTAGCTCATGGTCCCTGGAGGACAAGATGGCGGCGCCCGGGGCCCGCACGTGACTCGGGAAAAGGAAGATGGCGGCGCCCGCTGGCCGCAAGTGGCTCGTGGAGAGGGTTGGGGTGGTGGTCCCGGTTCGCCCCCGGAGACCACAGCGACCGCCCGGGCCTGGCATACCGCCACGAAATGGCCCTTTTTGCCGTACCCTTTGCAGGTGGAGGAGCGGGCCAGGCAGCGCTGCCAGGGGTGCTTGGCTTGCCCGCAAAAATAGCAGCGGGGCCCCCCGGGGTTGCCTGGTAGTCGCGCAGCACAAGCTTGTGGGGGGATAGGGGATGCATCGGGCTCGGCCGTGGGGGGGTTCCACGCTGCCCAAGGGGCTGCCGCGCGGTTGGGGACGTACACGTGGGCGTTTCGGGAGACCACATCCAGGGAGCTAGCAAGGGCCCGTGCCTCCTTGAGGCCTAGTGTCTCTTTCTCCAGCAACCTCTGGCGGATTTGGGAGGACAGCATACCTGCAATGAATGCGTCCCGGATCAAATGTTCTGTGTGGTCGCTGGCTGAAACTTGCGGGCAGTCACAGTTCCTACCTAACACCAGGAGCGCACGGTAGAATTCTTCCACGGAGGGATTTTTTGCCTCGTCGTTAGCAGATGTCGGGCGTAGACCTGGTTTACTGGGCGGATATAGTGTCCTTTCAGCAGGACCATTGCGGCCTTGAAATCGTCCGCATCCTCGGTGAGGGTGTAGATCTCTGGGCTCACCCTCGAGTGGAGAACTTACATCTTCTGGTCCTCTGTGGGTGTAGTTGTGGCCATCCTGAGGTACCCGTTGAAGCATGCCAGCCAATGTTTGAAGGTCGCTGCTGAGTTTGCCGCGTAGGGACTGAGTTGCAGACACTCCGGCTTGATTCGGAGCTCCATTCTTTAAAAACTAGTCCAATAAATTGATGCTCAATCAATGAATCCAGAAGTGAGATTGGATGACAATTGAAGGCTTTATTGGACTAGGTGTTTCCCCAGCAGCGCAGGTACAGAATGCTGCTTCTGGGGAAACACAGGCTCTTATACTCCGTCTTACTGGGCGGAACCAGCAGCCAGGCTTCACCAATGATATTGCTGTCTCAGGTACCTCCCACACCAATGGTCTTACAGCATCAACCTGGGTACCGTATTACCCCTAATAACGACTACCAGAACCAGGTTCATGGTCGGTGAAAGGCAGAGTGCACCAGTAGCTTTGGTGCAGTTGTGTTTGGGTTAAATGGATAAATGGTTATCACATTGAACTTTGTTGTACAAGTGGGGAGAGGTGTGGTAAGATGTGTGAGAATGCTGGGACGTTCCGAGGCGGGAAGGGCTTCGCGTCCTGGGGGTGGTGGTCCTATAAGCAGGTGGGGAGTTGTCATTCAGGCAAGGATGGTAAGATGGTGAAGAATCATACAAAATGAAAACATTCATGGCAAGAATCTCCAGAACAGTTTCCAAGTGCCGAAGCGAGCGGGAATTGCCGGCAACACTGTTCAATGTTAATTGGTCCACTTAACGAGGCCTCACGGGCTTCCTGCCCCAAATGCCAGCTCGCCTGCTGATTCACCGGGACTGTGCTCCCCAGATCCCCCCCCCCCCCCCCCCCCCCCCCCGCTCACAAGTTCGAGCCGCACTTAGGCTGCACTTGCTCAGCCAACCCCAGCCAACCCCAGCCAACTCGCAACAATGGCGCCGAGGAGACCGGCCCCAAGATTCAAGGATGCTGACCTGGGGTGGCTCCTGGACATGGTGGAGGCCGGGGGGGGGGGGGGATGTGCTGTTTCCCCGAGGGTTCCGGATGGTGAGCCACAAGGCAATTTGTGCTGCCTGGCATGAGACGGCTGTCAGCTCGGGCAGTGTGACCAAGAGGACTGGCCTCCAGTGTCGGAAGAAGGTCAACGTCTACACCGGGCAGCCAGAGTGAGTAGACACCAACGTCCCTCTGACAACCCCCCCCCCCCCAAGGGAGCATCCCCCCAAGCAACCCCCAACCCTCCCACAATCCCCCTCCCCCTTCCGCACTCCCTCCACCCACCCCAACCCTTCCTTCACATCCCCCCCCGCCACAACTGTGAACCACACATGTGGCTAGCGATGCCCTCTGTGTGTCCCCTCAGGAAAAGCTCTCCCATAATCAGCAGGGGAGGCCCTAGACTGGCGGTGTGGTGCTGGCCTTGAGAATCCTCACTTCCTTCGTGGAGCCCTGGAAGTGTCCGATGTGGGTGAGGACAGGGTGGTGACCCACGCGGAGGCTGGTGAACGCCACAGAGGTGAGGAACCACCAGGCTCCACCCGGCGGGTCTGTTAAACGTGAGTACTGATTGCCTCACTGATTGACCTATCCCACCCACTGACCACATATCCATTCTCCCATAGGTCCTCCAGCCAACGGTGCCAGCCCATCCCAGGCAGCTCCCTCCCCTGACCCCGAGGTGAACACCTTGGAGGAGAGCTCCAAGGTTGCCACTGTTATAGTCGCAGCACAGCTGTCATCTCCACCCTCCACCAGCTCAGATACACTCACCTCGGTGGGGTATGTTAGTGGACAGGCTTCTGGGGCACAATCTTGTGAGCACCACACTCCTGCTGATTGACAAAGAACAAAGGTAGCACGGTGGTTAGTACAATTGCTTCACAGCTCCAGGGTCCCAGGTTTGATTCCCGGTTTGGGTCACTGTCAGTGCGGAGTCTGCACGATCCCCTCTTGTCTACATGGGTTTCCTCCGGGTGCTCCGGTTTCCTCCCCCAGTCTAAAGATGTGCAGGTTAGGTGGATTGGCCATGCTAAATTGTCCTTAGTGTCCAAAATTGCCCTTAGTGTTGGGTGGGGTTACTGGGTTATGGGGATGGGGTGGAGGTGTGGGCTTGGGTAAGGTGCTTGTTCCAGGGGCCGGTGCAGACTCGATGGGCCGAATGGCCCCCTTCTGCACTGCAAGTTCTATGAAAATAGCACAGGATCAGGTCCTTTGGCCCTCCAAGCCTGCACCGACCATGGTACCTGCCTAAACTAAAGCCGTATGCACTTACGGAGTCCGTATCCTTCCATTCCCACCCTATTCATATATTTGTCTAGATGACCCTTAAATTCTGCTATTGTACCTGCTCCCACCACCTCCTCAGCAGCACGCTCGATATAGTTACCACCCTCTGTGTAAAAAACTTGCCTCGCACATCAATTCTAAAATTTTCCCCATGCACTTTAAACCTATGTCCCCTCGTACTTTACTCCTACGCTAGGAAAGAGCATCTGACTATCCACTCTGTCCAGGCCACCCATAATCCTGTAGACCTCTATCACGTCGCCTCTCAGCATCCGTCGTTCCAGTGAGAAGAGACCAAGTATCTAACCTCTCCTCATAGCTCATGCCCTTCATACCAGGCAACATCCTAGTAAACTGCTTCTGTACCCTCTCCAAAGCATCCACATCTTTCTGGCAGTGTGGCGACCAGATCATTCCAAATAAGGCCTAACTAAGGTCCTGCAAAGCTGCAACATATCTTGTCAATTTTTATATTCAATGCCCCGACTGATGAAGGCCAGCATGCCGTATGCCTTCTTGACCACCTGATCCACATGCGTTGCCACTTTCAGTGATCGGTGGACATGCACGCCTCGATCTCTCTGCCTGTCAATACTCGCAAGAGTTCTACCATTTATTGTGTAATTCCTATTTGCATTGGACCTTCCAAAATGCATTACCTCACACTTGTCCAGTCCAAAGATGTGCGGGTTAGGTGGATTGGCCATGCTAAATTGCCCGTAGTGTGCTAATAAAAGTAAAGTTAAGGGGGGGGGGTTGTTGGGTTACGGGTATAGGGTGGATACGTGGGTTTGAGTAGGGTGATCATGGCTCGGCACAACATTGAGGGCCGAAGGGCCTGTTCTGTGCTGTACTGTTCTATGTTCTATGTTCTAACCTCCATCTGCCATTTCTCCGCCCAAGACACTAACTAGTTTATATCCTGCGGTATCTTCTGACAATCCTCTTCACTATCCTCAACTCCAGTTGTATGCGAACTTACTAATCAGACCAGCTAAATTTTCTTCCAAATCATTTATATACACCATAAACATCAATGGCCCCAGAACTAATCTCGGTGGAATGCCGCTAGTCACAGCCTTCTATTCAGAAAAGCACACTTCTACTGGTACTCTCTGCCTTCTGCGCCCAAGCCAGATCTGTATCCAACTTGCCAACTCTCTGATCCCATGTGACTTCACCTTTTGTACCAGTCTACCATAAGGTACCTTGTCAAAGGCTTTAAGGAAGTCCATGTAAACAACATCTACAGTCTTTCCCTCATCTATCATCTTTGTCACTTCCTCGAAAAACTCGATCAAATTAGTGAGATACAACCTCCCCTGTCACTAATAAGTCCATTTGTTTCTAAATGTGAGTAAATCCTATCTCTAAGAATCTTTTCCAATAATTTCCCTACCACTGATGTAAGGCTCACTGGCCTATAATTTCCTGGATTATCCCTGCTGCCCTTCTTAAACAATGGAACAACATTGGCTACTCTCCAGTCCTCTGAAACTTCACCTGTAGCCAATGAGGATACAAAGATTACTGTCAAGGCCCCTCCTTTGCCTCACTCAGTATTCTGGGATAGATCCCATCAGGCCCTGGGGACTTACCTACTTTAATGCTTTTTAAGATGCCCAACACTTTCTCTTTATTGATATCAACATGACTCAGAATGTCTACACACTCTACCCTATACTCCTCATTCACCAAGTCCTTCTCTTTGGTGAATACCGTGGCAAAGTATTCATTTAGTATCTCTCCCATTTCCTCTGGTTCCATACATAGATTTCCTCCAATATCCTTGAATGGGCCAACCCATTTGCTGGCTACCCTCTTGCTTTTTACATATGTATAAAACACCTTCGGATTTTCCTTAATCCTGTTTGCCAACGACATTTCATGACCCCCATTAGGCTTCCAAACTTCCTACGTGCTTTATATTCTTCACGGGCTTCATCTGTCCGAAGCCTTTTAGACCTTCAATGCTTCATTTTTCTTTTTGACAATGTTCATAATATCCCTCGTTATCCAGGGTTTCCTATACTTGCCGCCCTTATCTTTCGTCAAGGGCCTGGATTCTCTGCACCTCGACGCCGAAATCGCGTTTGGCGACGGGGTTGAGAATCCGTTTTGGCGCACAAAATTGGGAGTGGCGTTGTTTCTTCAATACTCCGAAAATCGCCATACTTATGGAGTACGCCGCACCAGGTATCCAATCCAAAGACGTGCAGGTTAGGTGGATTGGCCATGAGAAATTGCCCTTAGTGACCAAAAAGGTTAGGAGGCGTTATTGGGTTGCGGGGATGGGGTGGAAGTGAGGGCTTAAGTGGGTCGGTGCAGACTCGATGGGCCGAATGGCCTCCTTCTGTACTGTATGTTCTATTGCCTGTATCTGCAGCAAAAGCTGCGAGCTTCCCGATAGGTCACTGCTAGCCCCCTGCAGGGTTGTGAATATGTGGCCCTTTCACACCAGTTTTTCTGTTGTGAAAGGCCACAGTTTTCACAATGGCGTGGGGACTTAGTCCCAAATACGGAGAATCCAGCCCCACAGTTTTCACAATGGCATGGGGACTTAGTCCCAAATACGGAGAATCCAGCCCCACAGTTTTCACAATGACGTGGGGACTTAGTCCCAAAAACGGAGAATCCAGCCCCACAGTTTTCACAATGGCGTGGGGACTTAGTCCCAAATACGGAGAATCCAGCCCTATAATTCTAATCAACTGAATTGAAAGCCTCCCACATGCTTGATGTTGATGTTCCCTCAAACAGCCTTGCCCAGTCAACACTTTCCAGATCCTGCCTCATGCTGTTGTAATGAGCCTTCCCCCAGTCTAACACCTTCACCTGAGAGGCAGCACGGTGGCACAAGTGGATAGCACTGTGGTTTTACAGCGCCAGGGTCCCAGGTTCGATTCCCTGCTGGGTCACTGTCTGTGCAGAGTCTGCACGTTCTCCCTGTCCCTGCTTGTCACGGTCGCAGATGGGCATGGTTGAGGCATTGCAGAGCATGGCCAGGTCACTGGGGGATGTGTCTCAGTCACTGAGGGGCATCGCCAAGGGCGTCGACACGATGGTGCAGACTATAGGGAACCATCAGGCCTGGCAAGCCAGTTGATGCAGGGGTAGCTGGGCACAAATCAGCTGCCCCTGCATCCCAAGGTGAACCCCAGGGCCCTAAGGGCTCCGACCGGGAGTAGGGGGCGCTGATGCCAACCCAGGCCCACCACATGGGGCGGCGAGGATGGCCACCAGCATTCCTGAGTTCTACCCCTCTGATGAGGCCGTGTCTCAGGGTCAGCACATGGGACAGGGCGGCACGGCTGTGCATGTGCTAATGACAAAAAAGCCGGGGCCCTCCAGCCCCAGAGGCCACCCACTAGGGGCATCAAAGGCCACGGGACAAGGTAAGCAGCTGGCTGCCCCCACCTCAGATGTGCATTCTGGGGAAACACCTAGACGTAGTGATAGAGCTTGGAGGTCCAAGCACATTGAGCGTCACTGAGGGCACTGGGATAGGGGGTGAGAAGGGGGTGGGGTTGGGAGCCGGATGGGGGGGGGGGTGGCACTATCAGAAATGGGGTATTGTACAGCACATTAAACAACTCTTTGAACAAAAATTATGCTGCCTCTGTCACTTTCTTCCACGATACAGGATGACCCCCAGACCCTTTGCCTGTCTCTCCAGGCAACCCCTGCTCTTCGCAGCTCTAACCCACCCTCCGGCCATGGTCATGTCCCAGGAGACGTTGCCAGCGCCAGCCCTAGGGTTGCTGGCGCCCCGGGCAAGCTGAACTTCGGCGCCCTCGGGGGGGGGGGGGGGGGGGGGGGGGGGGGGGGTGGGTGGGGGGGGGGGGGGGTGTCGGGGTGTGGTGTCGGGGGGGTGGTGTCGGGGGGGGTGTCGGCGGGGGGGGTGTCGGCGGGGGGGAGTGTCGGGGGGTTGTCGGGGGGGGTCGGGTAGGGGGCGGGGGGGGGGTCGGGGCGGGGGCGGGGGGGTCGGGGCAGGGGGGGTCGGGGCGGGGGCAGGGGGGGGGTCGGGTCGGGTCGGGGGGGGGGGTGCCAGAGATGGCTCCTCCCCTCCTCAGCTTGCCACAGAAGCCCTTCCGTCAAGTTCATGTTTTTAAAAAGGAGTACCAATCGACACCAGTGTGAGCACTTGGCGGAGAGTCCAGTGAGTGACAGGAGGCCTTTGGATGACGGATGGCTCTCATTATTAATTGTATGGAAATGGGCCTTAAGTGATGATAATTGGTTTCTTGCCACGCTACGGCAGGATTCCGAATTTGCCTACAGTACTGGGCCGGCTGCATTGCAAATTGTTTGGCACTTGGCATGGTACCCGTTTTTGGCCACTCCAGCTATTCACTGCGAGCGTCACGAGGCTGCAAAATTGCTCCCTAGCTCTGCTTTTCTCTGTCTACAGATGCTGTCATTCCTGTTGAGTTTTTCCAGTATTTTCTGTTTTTATTTATGGTAAGATGGAGGATAGGCCAAAAAGGAAGAGTTGGTGCTGCTAATATTTGGATCTTGTGGGTCGAATTAAGGGTGCTGGACAGTGAGGAAAGAGCTACAGACAAAGGAGAGGGTGGGATTAGATACCAGAGCAGGTCCAATGTCAGAGCTTGGTGAGGTGTCATGGAATGGGTCACAGGAGCAGAAGAAAGCATTGAGGGGGACAACAGGAGGGTTTATGGGTCAGAGTGGACATTGGGATGGGTAAGTCTGTATGCACAGAGAGAATGATGGAATGTACATGGAAAAGATAATAGGATCCAAGGTAGTGGCAGAGGTTCAAGGGTCACAGAGGGGAGGTGAAAGGTTATGGTGTGTGGGTCAAGGGTAATAGTGACAAAGATGAGGATGACAGGAAAAGTGTGGAAGGAGAGAAACAATTTGAAAGATCACATGCATCATAGTTTGTGTCCGGCAGCTTCTCTGAATATTACCTTGATTGAAGTGGAAGGAGAATCATTTTGGGTGGGTAGAATTCATGTTGAACGCAATTTATCAATTAAAGGACCTCTCTAATAATTAGTTAAATAAATGATAACCATGGACGATCATGTTCTCACATGTATGTCTGCTCTCTTCACATAACCATGGGTCACATTCACCCCATATTGCTGTCACCTTGGGAATAGGAAGAGGGAATGTGAAGGAGAGCTCATGCTGTTCAACAACAGAGACCACAAGGACAACAACAACACCAGAGGGGGAGCCTAGTCCACACACAGACATCCAGGACAGGTACTGGTGAAAACGCACACTGGTGTGTCAACTCAGCCAGAGGACACTTTGCGACACAGCGGCACAGTGGTTAGCACTGTTACCTCACAGAGCCAGTAATCTGGGTTTAGTTCCGGCCTTGGGTGGCTGTCTGTTGTAGTTTGTACATTCTCCCCATGTCTGGTGGGTTTCCCCCAGGTGCTCCGGTTTCTCTCACAGTTTAAAGGTTTGCAGGTTAGGTGGATTGGCCATGCTAAATTGCCCCTAAGTGGCCAAAAGGTTAGATGGGTTTACTGGGTTACAGAGATAGGGTGGGATTGTGGACCTGGTTAGGGTGCTCTTTCCAATAGTCGGTGCAGACTCGATGTGCCAAATGGCTTCCTTCCACACTGTAAGGATTCTATGATGACATCAATCTGTGGCAGGTCTCCACTTTTCAATATTTGCATTCCCTGAATGCTCATTTGTGAAACAGGTTTTAATAGTCTAGCCACCGAAGTTGGCCATTCCCTAAATACAAAATGGAGGAACGCAAAGCATACAGGTTAAAATGGACAATGTTTGCAGCACCAGCAGGCTGCACCAAGCAAATGTGGATTCTGTCTGCTAAGAGAGCAGACAGCACCGAAACGAACATTCCACATACTAATGAGGCAATCTCCGGGATAGTTAACATAGTAATGGAACAATCCCAGAGACAATGGACACAAATGGGAAAGTAACTGCAACATTGTATAGGATACCAGACACCCCAGCAGGGTCCGAAAAAAAGCACCTGAAAGCCCGCCCAGTAGCCAAGGAACCGCCTCAGTATTGGGGGGATTCAAACATATCGATTGGGAAGGGACCCAATCGATTCCCAGCAGGAAAAGGGTCCGCCCAAAGGGGCGTGGATCCCTGGGACCTATAAAAGACAGGTCCCACACTTAGTTCGTTCTTCTGAACCAGCCCTCCTCTCTGGACCAGCATTTCGACCAGTTTTGCCAAGAAGACCTTGAACGAGAGAGAGGAGAGGTTTGAGGACAGCAGCCGCCAGCAAGTAAGTGTCTCACAACGATCTCTACCAGAGATAGACACTCCTGACCCCTTTTTAACCTGTACCAACCTGAAGTCTGCAGACCAGAGCAGAGCAAGAGGCCTTGCCCCCTGATCCGGCAGTTCCTTCGAGATAAGTATTTGTTTATTTAGCGGTAGGAATAGTTTAATCCTCTTAGCGTGTGCATGGGTAGTTTTATAATTGTATTATAATAAACTCAGCCTTTGAACTTGCTAATTGGTGTATGCTTTTATTGCTTTGAACTTCACCTTGAAACTTATGGCGGTATCTTAACGATACCTGGCTAAGTAACGAAACAGAGCCAAATTGAGTGCACTCACACTCACCCAGAATGAGCAACAATAGCTCTTGCCCAAGGAATAAAGTTAGGGCCGCACAAGAATCATGTGACACCAGGTTCATGGTCGCTGAAAGGTGGAGTGTGCCAGTAGCTTTGGTGCAGTTGTGCCCAAGCTAAATGGATAAATAGTTATCACATTGAACTCTGTGGTACAAGTGGGGGGAGGTGTGGTAAGATGTGTGAGAATGCTGGGACGTTCAAAGGCGTACAGGGCTTAGCGTCCTGGGGGAGGTGGTCCTGTAAGCAGGTGGGCAGTTGTCATTCAGGCAAGGATGGTAAGATGGAGAAGAATCATACAAACTCAAAACATTAACTCTGCTTTTCTCGCTCCACAGATGCTGTCAAACCTGCCGGAGTCTTTCCAGTATTTTCTTTTTTTTTTGTTTCAATTATTTTTATTCTTCTCCTTTTTCACATTTTCTCCCAAATTTGCACCCACCAAAAGGGCACGAAAGAGACAAAGGATAAAAATCCCTGCGCACGAGAGATTGGTCTCTTTTGGACCAGCCTGTGTGCGACCAATTACAGCATATCAACTTGCCAAGTTCAAGGATAAGGCCAGCTGAGACAAAACTGAAGACTTCCAACCGACCACGTGGACCCAGGTAAAAGCCTTATCTCACACAGTGCTGGTCACTCGAAGTTAAGTAAAGGTCATCTTAGTTGTTAGGTGTAGTTTAGTACGGAGCCGCGTGTGTTATTGCATAGAGATACAAGTCTTGTGTTATAAATAAACTGTGTTTTTGAACTAACATACTGGTTGTGTGGTCATTTAGTCAATATAAGAAACAGTTTCTGGTTCACATAAAGGGTAAAAAGGCAACATTTATTGGCGACTCTGATGGGAGTCAGTAAATGTTACGCCGAGAGATCCCACAACTTTGAATTAAATTGGAGAAAACAAAAACAAACCACAAGAGTAAGTTTCATGGGCAGTGGGTGGCGCAGTGGGTTAACCTTGCTGCCTCACGGCACCAACGTCCCAGGTTTGATCCCGGCTCTGGGTCACTGTCTGTGTGGAGTTTGCACACTCTCCCCGTGTTTGGGTGGTTTTTGCCCCCACAACCCAAAAGATGTGCAAGGTTGGTGGACTGAACACGCTAAATTGCCCCTTAAATGGAAAAAAAGTTAATTGGGTACACAAATTTTTTTTTAAAAGAGTAAGTTTCATATCGACCAAATGACCAAATTTCGGAAGTGTGCACTAACCGCATGCGTAACTAACAGGGAAGGAGGGTAAGGTAAATTCGTCAGACTTGCATGCAAATCTAGAGGGATTGTGAACCGGAATATAGCCGTAAGCCGTACCCGTTGTTCGATCGACTCCTTATTTCCCCCCGTTCCAAATTTTAAGTAGAGAAGAGATGGCAGCGCAGATGATAGAGAGAATGATGAATCCACAGCAGCAACCCAAGGTTACAGTAGTTGATAAGTCACAGCAGTGCCCCATATGGGAGGATGTGTTGAGAAAGTATTTGAAGGGGAAAGGATGGCCCCTTTCGTCGAATTTTTGTGCAAACACTGAGACAGGTCCAGGAAAGATAGGACAAACTTGGTGGGAGGATTCATGTAAGATATGTAATAAAAATGCAGTAAAGTTTAGAAAGCCAGTGACAATAGCGTGCTGCTTGGTACAGTTGCGAGGCCCGAGGAGGTCATCGAGATGCTCCGCAGACAGTTAGTAGAGAAGGAGGAAGAGAATGAGAAACAGTAAAGAAAGTGAAAACATTATTGAGGAACTCCGGGAGAAGTTAGCCGCTAAAGACAGGGAAATCGCTGATGTTAAACGCGACCATCAGTCTTGCATAGTACACCTTAGCAGCTTCCAAACCCAGTATGACAAGGCCTATCAAGACACACAGCGCGCAGTCTTGATAAGAGTGGATACTGAACATCAGGTCACCCAATTAACAAAGAAATGAACCGATTTACAGGCAGCTTTAAGAGCGCTCCACCACTCCACTAAAGAACAAAGACAGAGCACCGTTGACCACGCTAAATGCCAGCAAAATATAGATAAGCTCCAGTTATTACTTTCTGTTCAGAATGGTTTTATGTGCACCTTCAGGACAAAAGAGACAGATAAGGAACAGATGGCAGATTGGGAAGAGTTAACTGAAAGCGCGCCAATGTATGTTAAAGGAGTGGAAAGTCAAAAGCAGCCGCCACGCATCCCAAAAAAGAAAGGCACCGTTGCACAGGTCGCACCAACCCCCACAGCTGCCCCGACACCCATGAATCCGATAACCGCAGAGAGAATGATTAGAAACCAAGTAGGTCCAGATATCACCTACACCACCCCACTTTCGGTAACCCAGTTAAGGGACGCTTGCGGTAAAATTACTCATTTCAGCCAACCGGAGACCCACATAGTTTCTTCGAGGAGGTGCGCCAGCAAAAGGTTATGTACAGATTAGATGAGAGGGAGGAAGTTAAATTGATAGTAATGAGTCTCAGCCAGTCAGTACGATCAGCTTTGCCAGACCCCCAAAACGTAGGAGGAGGAACCTAGAGGAAATGAAGACCGCAATATTAGATGCTATCAGATACAACAAAGGGGATCCAGTAGAGGGTTTGACCAAATGCAGGCAAAAGAAAGGGGCACATCCGACTGCCTTTGCCGGTCGTCTCTGGATACATTTCAAGGCAGTATACGGAAATTTAAACCGCGCTCACCTAGATGAGGAAGACACCACTAAATGGTCCCGTATTTTAGTTTTGCATGCCACAGAAACAGGTAAAAGGACTTTCATAAATTATGACCCGGCAGATACCACGCATAATGAGATTTGGGTACTCAGACACCTATCCAGGGCATGGGAACAGTCACTTCAGGATCAGATGGACCAGAACAGATTAGAAACCACAATGTACCCAGTCAGAACTAGCCAGGAACACGCATGGATAAATGAGGGCAGAAGAGAGGAACATTACCCCCAACAGTACCCCAGAGCACAAGCCCCAGCCCACGCACCACGAGGTTCATGTTACAATTGTGGACAAGTAGGACATTTTTCCCGCGATTTCACACAAAACCCCCCACACCACCAACGACCCCAACAGCCCAACCCCCAACCCAGAAACAATAGGCCAGATCACGATCACCAGCCGCGACAGCTAGAAGGCAACGTTCGTCCCATGCAAAACACCCAATCAGATAACCTCGCTTATAACGCCCGAGATTGACGGTGTCCAGAGTCTCCAACATGGGTCTGTGACACGTGCTGGGACAACGTCGGAAGTCCGGTAGTCACAGGCACAGCCCGGGGACAAGCAGTTGATTTTCTTTGGGACACGGGATTATCCCGAACCACACTAAACTCCGCAAACCTATTCCAAAAAACATCACAGATACCATCACAATTAGTGGATTCACAGGACACATGCAAGAAGGATACATCACAGCCCCTATATCCGTCCAAATAGGAAACATAGCCACGACCCACCCTGTTGTTCTGGTAGACCTACCTCTGACTGCAGAACACATCCTAGGCATAAACTTTATAAACTCCATAACCTCTCCTTCGACCCCGTAAACAAGTGTGTCTGGCAAATGTCCAAGACAGCTGGAGCCCCCGCCACGCTCTCAGTAGGAGATTACGAAAACAGGATTTGCTCAGTAGGGGACTATTGATTTAACACTTCAGCAATTAGCACAGACAATACCATTAGATGGGTATTAGCCACACACAGAGGTGTGTTTGCTCAACACAAGCACGACTGTGGGCACATTCCAGGTACAATTATGATCTCAGGTCCCAGCCCCAAACCACAGAAACGGTACTGATTGCCACAACAGGCTGAGGGCAAAATTGTAAAGGTAATTAACAGTCTGTTAAAACAAGGAGTGATTCGACCCGTAGTTTCACTCATAATGCCCTGATTTATCCCGTAAAGAAACAGACGGTTCATGGCGACTCACTATTGACTACCGCGAACTAAACAAAGTTACCCTTTTAACAGCCCCTACCGTCCAATTATCTATATGTTCGCCATTGTCATGAAATGCAGACACGCACATAATGAGATACAGGCAGGCAGCTAATGAACACAGAGAACAGGACATAACCAACCAGCAGGCAGAACACTTGCAGGTGGCTTCCCACTATAAAAGGCACAAGGCACTCACACTCCACTTCTTTCCTCTAGGGACATCTACAGAGTGTATATATCACGTAATGCATAGAGCACATGGCGAAGACCTAGTCTGGTTCAGTCAGACAGAGAGATCACACTTCGGTTAGCAGAGAGCCGAACTCACAGAGAACTGTGCTAACTGTGTGACAGGTTCAATAAATCAAATTTAACTAACTTCAGGGTCTGGAGTCTATTTCAGTCATAGCTGCATCCAGTTGCAGCCCGTGGTATCTCAGTGTGCTTAACACGACACCATTCTCTGACGATTTGGAGCTCAGAGTGCGTCGCAGAGCGGGTTGTCATCATCCTCCATGGGATGGACCACACCCGCTTTCACAAGCAACCGTGTGAGTCCAGCCCGTAGTGCCACAGGTGGATGTCTAATGGAAGGGTGGTGTGCATGCGGTGGTGTGGGAGCTAAGGGTGGTGGGTAGTGGGGGAGGTGCTTCTCATGGGTGTTGTGGGAGGTGGGGGTGGTGGGTGGTGAGGTGGTGCAGTACAGTGGTGTCAGTGCCCCTGCTCAGTGAGCCCCTACCCCCCTAGTTGGTGAAACGTGCAGCGATCAATGCCTCCTGTGCTCGCTGGCACTGCCAGTGGTGCCGTGCAGACTGCCGTCCGTATCCAGCCCCCATGTCGCATCGATTGCCCCCCCCCCGCCCCATCCTCCTCATCTGAAGAGGCATGCCCTTCCTCGTGCTCCTCCTGCCCCTCTGCCTTCCCCTCCTCCTCCTCGTCCGCCAGCACATCGCACCTCGGCTGGGCTATATTGTGGAGGACACAGCAGACCACAACGATGCGGCCGACACTCTCCGACGGGTACTGGAGGGCCCCCCCAGAGCGGTCCAGGCACCTGAAGCGCACTTTAGCAGGCCAAAACACCGCTCAACTGCACCCCTGGTCGCAGAATGGGCATTATTGCAGCGGGTCTCCGCATCAGTCTGTGGCCTCCGTATCGGCGTCATCAGCCACGACCGCAACGGGTAACCTCTGTCGCCCAGCAACCAGTCCCTCGGACATGGCGGGGATGAACGATTGTGCCAGGATAAATGAGTCATGCACATTGCCCGGGTAACAGGCGCAGACGTGCAGGATCTTCATCTTGTGGTCACAGACCACCTGAATGTTCATGGAGTAGGTCCCCTTCCTGTTTATGAACATGGCTCTGTTATCCGCTGGTGGACGCATGGCGACGTGCACCCCATCGATCGCCCCCTGTACCATGGGTATCCTGGCCACAACAGTGGCTCCCGCTGCCCGGGCATCCTAGTGGGCGCGGCCCACAGTGAGCTGGATGTAGCGCGCCGTGATGTAATACAGGGCGTCCGTCACTGCACGGATACACCGGTGCACCGATGCCTGGAAGATGCCGGACTGGTCCCCACTCGGCAACTGGAACAACCCCGTTGCGTAAAAGTTCAGGGCCACCGTAACCTTGATGGCCACGGGGAGAGGGTGTCCTCCCCCACTTCCACATGGTGCCAGGTGTGCCATCAGGTAGGAGATATGGCCGACGGTTTCCCGGCTCATCCTGAGTCTCCTCCTGCATGCCCTGTCCGGGAAATCCTGGAAGGACTTGTGGTGACGGTAGACATGAGGCCTCATTGGGCACCTCCGGTGCCGTGGCACTGCCACCACCTCCTCCTCTTCCTCCTCCCCCCTCAGTCCCTCCTCCACCTCATCGGTATTGTCATCCTGTATCTCGCCCTCGTCGTGGTCCTCCTCCTCCTGCGCCTGTCAGGCGGGTGGGCCTCCAACCTGACCGGCTGCCACCTGGCCATCTTCAGCCCGTCCCTCTGCTGCAGCCTCCGCCACCTGTCTGAGCCGCCTGCACCGACGCTGCCACAGGACTGCATGCAGTGCAGTGGCCTCTGCCACGCCAGCCAACATCGCTGGCTGGTGACCAAACATTTTGATCTGCAGGGTGTGAGGGGTAGACAACAGGTTTAACCACGCCGTATGACCCCCTCCACAACCAGATGCCATGGGCTACATGGCCGCCCTTTTTGGCAGCTTGCGCCCCAACCACGCATGCCCCCCACCCCTGCCCACACCCTCGGTGCCCCGGCTCCTGTTGCGCCTCCGTTGAATGGCATTGCTCTCACTGGGGTCTGCCGTGGGCGCTGCCCTGGACCTACCCGCCGGTGGGTGCCGCCAGGTGGGAGTGCCGCCCCCTGTGGTGGTCCGCACGCCCCTCCTCCCCCCCCGGCCCCCAGCCATGGCCGTGCCCGTCCTGCCAGCCCTAGGTTTTCCCCCACGCCGACCCCCACCTCCTGCTGCCTCATCGTCAGCCGCCACAACTGGCTGATGATTTTTAAAAGCAGGTTAGAACCGCGCCGGCGTGACCTTGGGTCCTGTTGGAACTGGACTTCCAGTGCAACCTCAGTAGCCTGACCCTGAAGTTCGACCCCCTCGCACCGCATGCAGCCTCGGGACCCCAAAGGTCGACACTCCCCCACTCTTCGCGAACCTCACCGCTGACTGTAAACCCATCGCCACCAGGAGCAGGCGATACACTGCCCAGGACAGGACTATTATCAAGTCAGAGGTCCAGCGGCTCTTGAGGGAAGGGATCATCGAGGCCAGTAATAGCCCCTGGAGAGCCCAAGTGGTGGTCATCAGGACCGGGGAAAAGAACCGGATGGTTGTAGACTACAGCCAAACCATAAACTGGTACACGCAACTCGATGCGTACCCCCTTCCCCGGATAGCAGACATGGTGAATCAGATTGCACACTACCGGGTGTTCTCCATCGTAGATCTGAAGTCTACGTACCATCAGCTCCCAATCCGCACAGAGGACCGCTACACAGCCTTTGAGGCAGACGGCTGCCACTTCCACTTCCTCTGGGTCCCCTTCGGCGTCACCAACGGGGTCTCGGTCTTCCAAAGAACGATGGACCGAATGGTGGACCAGTACGGGCTGAGGGCCACATTTCCATACTTGGACAACGTCACTATCTGCGGCCATGATCAGCAGGACTACGACGCCAACCTTCAGAAGTTTCTCCAGACCACCCAAGCCCTCAACCTCACTTATAACAAGGAGAAATGGGTTTTCCACACAACCCGACTGGCCATCCTTGGCTATGTCGTGGAAAATGGAGTCCTAGTGTCCAACCGCAACCGCATGTGCCCCCTCCTGCAAAACCCCCTTCCCCACTGCCCCAAGGCCCTGAAAAGATGCCTTGGGTTCTTTTCCTATTACGCCCAGTGGGTCCCCAACTATGCGGACAAAGCCCGCCCACTGATCAAAGCCACCATCTTCCAACTGACGGCTGAGGTCCGCCAGGCCTTCAGCCGCATCAAGGCAGATATTGCCAAAGCCGCGATGTGCACGTTGGATAAGTCAGAGGTCACCCTCACCGCTACCCTTAATCAGGCAGGCAGACCCATAGCCTTTTTCTCCCGTACCCTCAACGCCTCAGAGATTCGACACTCTTCAGTCGAAAAAGAAGCTCAAGCTATTTTGGAAGCTGTACGGCACTGGAGGCACTACCTCACTGGTAGGAGGTTCACCCTCGTCACCACCAACAGTCGGTAGCCTTCATGTTCGACAACACACAGCGGAGAAAGATGAAGAATGATAAAATCTTGAGGTGGAGGATAGAACTCTCCACCTATAATTACGATATCGTGTATCGTCCTGGGAAGATCAATGAGCCCCCAGATGCCTAGTCCCGCGGCACATGCGCCAGCGCACATGATGACTGACTCAGGGCCATCCATAACGACTTCTGGCCCTTCAAGCACCTCAGCATCGACGTCAAAGGGACCCTCCCCTCTACCAACTGCAACGCGTATCTTCTCAATGTCGTTGACGAGTACTCCCGCTTCCCCTTTGCAAACCCGTGCCCCGACATGACCGCGGCCACTGTCATTAAGGCCCGGCATAGTATCTTCACTTTGTTTGGTTTCCCCACTTAGGTCCAAAGTGACCGCAGCTCCTCGTTTATGAGCGACGAGTTGCGCCAGTACCTGCTCGGTAAGGGCATCGCCTCGAGCAGGACTACCAGTTACAACCCCCGGAGAAACAGACAGGTGGAGAGGGAAAACGCGACGGTATGGAAGGCCGTCCTCCTGGCCCTACGGTCTAGGAGTCTCCCAGTTTCCTGTTGGCAGGAGGTCCTCCCCGACACGCTCCACTCCATTAGGTCACTCCTTTGCACAGCCATGAATGAGACCCCTCATGATCGCCTATTTGTTTTCCCTTGGAAATCCACCTCCGGGGTCTCGCTTCCAGCCTGGCTGACGACCAGGGGGCCTGTACTCCTCTGAAAACACGTGAGGAGCCATAAGTCCGACCCCCTGGTCGAGAGGGTCCAGCTCCATCTCACCAACCCCCAGTATGCCTACGTGGCGCACCACGACAGCCTACAAGATACAGTCTCCCTCCGGGACCTGGCACCTGCAGGTTCCCCTACGACCATCACCGTCCTACACCGACATCGCCTCCGCCCCTGCATGGCCTACACACCCCTCCGACACCCCTTCCCCCCATCGCAGAGCTACGGAGTGAAGCTCCAGAAGACATGCTCCCGGAGTCAACACCCGTGCCCGCAGCGATGAGTTCAACACCCGTGCCCGCAGCGAAACCAGAGCTCGGGCGATCGCAGCACATGATCAAGGCACCAGACAGACTCAACCTGTGAGCCACTTCACCCCAGCTGGACTTCAATTTTTTTAATAGGGGGTGAATGTGGTGAATGTAATATGGCAATCATTCACCACTGTATTACATTACATTACATTGTACGACGTTGATGCCCTTGTGGGCTCCACCCCCTGGCTCCGCCCCCTCGGGGGAGGTATATAGATCTGCTGCCTGTAGGCGGCTCTCAGTAGAGAGCACTTGCAGGCAGACACAGTTCTAGCTGATTACAACCACTGTTCACTTCAACTCTCCGTCTCGTGTGAATTGATGGTCGCATCAGGCGCGTCACAAGTAAATTGTAACTTCAGCTTGGGATTGTGGTGAACCAACAGCTCTGACTTCCGTATAGCCTATTTTAGCTCATTGTGTGCATGCTCGCATTTTCTGACCAGAGCCATACATATTTGGCACATTATAAAGTGTGTAAAGGCTTCAATTGTGTTGCATCCATTCAGATGGGCCGAATGGCCTCCTTCTGCACTGTAACTTCTATGATTCTATGATGATCCTCCAAGTTCAGCACAAACTGAGATATGCAAATTTTTGGCTTCACTGATACTTATTTTGCAACCCACATTTTTGTCTTATTGAGATTTGAACTTAGCCCTTCCCCACAACAGTAGCACAATCTCAACCTGATCTTGCCACTCAAACCCCTGACGTCTCACATACTCAGGTCAACTTTGGGAACATTATGGCATTACTCTTTCTCGATATTGGGCGCAATTTAGCGGAAATTAAACAGAGTCCGGTGTCGAACGCATTTAGTCAGCAGCGCCGAGAATGACCCACTATTGAACAGAAGTCTGCTTCATTTTTGGGCTTCGGTGAGGAACACACTGCCGAGGCTGCACTCATTCCCATTAACCAGTTTTGAATGCCGCCCCGATCTCAAGACCCCCCCCACCACGGCTTCCGGATCCTCCCCCCCCCAACTCACCTATAAGAGGGTCATCGTGCCCCCCACAGCCCACCTTATAAGGACAGGCCAACCCCGGGCCCAATCCCGGATGCAGATAAAATGCCTCCCAGGCACCTTGGCACTGCCAACCTGGCACCACCTCTGCAGTGCCACCTGCGCATCTTGGCAGTGGTGCTAGGCTGGATAGCGGGGCAGGTAAATCTCACCAGTCGGGCGTGGCACGGCTGTTAGGTTATTACCCTACAGGAGGCCCAGGGGTCTGCAACTTCAAAGTGCCTGTGGCCTCACCTGAGTATGATTTATCCAGATGAGGGGGGTGGGGCTACCCCCTTTTTCCTCGCACTGCTGGGACATAAATACCCCGACCCAGATGTGAGCTGGGCATAGGAGACCCTTCTGGGAGGGAGTAGGAGGGAGGCAGTGGCATAGTGGTATTGTCACAAGACTAGTAATCCAGAGATCCTGGGTAATAATCTGTGGTCCTGGGTTTGAATCCTGTCATGGCAGATGCTGAAATTTGAATTCAATAAAAAATTTGGAATAAAAAGTCGAATGATAACGTGAAACATTGCCGATTGTCGGAAAAACCCATCTGTTCATTAATGTCCTTCAGGGAAGGAAATCTGCCGTCCTTACCCAGTCCGGCCTACATATGACTCCAGACCCACACAGCGATGTGGTTGATTCTTAACTGTCCCCCTCTGAAATGGCCTAGTAAGCCACTCAGTTCAAGGGCAATTAGAGATGGGTAACTAATGCTGGCATAGCCAGCAACACCCGCACTCTAAGAATGAATTTTTCAAAAAAGTGTAAATAGTAAGGAGAATAAATCAAAAACTTTCTGCAGTCATTGCTTCCGAGTGGTCACTTTCCTGAGACTTTACATCGCCTATCATCATTATGGTGGAAAAGCAGCAATAGCTTAACTTGGAAGGGAATTGACTAAAGCAGTGCAGCAGAATACACCACATAGCGCTACAACCGGTCCACAGCAGACACTCATTCCTGGAGCACCTCGGCATCAAGGATTCCTACGTCAGACTCCTATTCATTGACAGCAGCTCCACCTTCAACACCATAATCCCAGCCAAGCTCATATCAAAACTCCAAAACCTAGGACTTGGCTCCTCCCTCTGCAACTGGATCCTCGACTCCTGACTCATAGACCACTATCAGTAAGGATAAACAACGACACCTCCTGCATAATACTCCTCAATACCGGAACCCCGCAAGGCTGCATAATTAGTCCACTACGATACTCCCTGTACACACACGACTGCGTGGCAAATTTTGGCTCCAACTCGATCTGCAAGTTTGCTGATGACATGACCGGAATGTGTCGGATTTCAATTAACGATCAGTCAGAGTACAGGAGGGAGTTAAAGAACCTAGTGGAGTGGTGTAACAACAACAACCTCTCCCTCAATGCCAGCAAAGCTAAAGAGCTGGTCATTGACTTCAGGAAGCAAAGTACAGTAGTCCCCCGTTATACCGCGCTCCGCAATACCGCGGTTCGCGATATATGGCGGGGAGGCTTATGGACCCCAACTGTCAGCTTCCCTCTCCGGATCAAAGTGAGCCGGCCGCTGAAATTGACACTGCCGGCTGATTGGAGGGAGAGAGCAGCCGGCAGTGTCAATTTCAGCGGCCGGCTCACTTTGATCCGGAGAGGGAAGCTGCTCTCTCACTGAAACAATCAGCCGGCCGCTGAAATTGACACTGCCGGCTGCTCTCTCCCTCCAATCCAACTTTTAAGTTTTAATGTTTCTGATTGGAGGGAGAGAACAGCCGGCAGTGTCAATTTCAGCGGCCGGCTGATTGTTTCAGTGAGAGAGCAGCTTCCCTCTCCGGATCAAAGTGAGCCGGCCACTGAAATTGACACTGCCGGCTGCTCTCTCCCTCCAATCCAACTTTTAAGTTGTTAAAAATGCAGCAGTGCTTGTTTTAATTAGATCCACGATGGGGGTTTTTAATTTATTTTAAAAATCTATGCTAGCGCTTCCCATTGTGAGTCTACGGGGGTCTGACCTCTCCCCCCGCCCCCCGTAGACTCACAATGGCAAGCGCTAGCATAGATTTTTAAATAAATTTAAAACCCCCATCGTGGATATCCGCGGCTTGGATGCAACGCGGGTGGCTGTCTTGGACCCCAACACCCGCGTTATAAAGGGGGACTACTGTATCGTATACATACCTGTCAGCATCAACGGGGCCGAGGTGGAGATGGTTGACAGCTTCAAATTCCTAGGTGTACACACCATCAACAATCTGCCCTGGTCCATCCACATCGGCGCCACCACCAAGAAAGCACAACAGTGCCTATACTTCCTCAGAAAACTAAGGAAATTCAGCATGTCCTCATTGACTGTTACCAATTTTTACAGATGCACCATAGAAAGCATCCTATCTGACTGCATCACTGCCTGGAACTGCTCGGCCCAAGACAATAAGAAACTACAGAGAGTCATTAATACAGACCAGTCCATCACGCAAACCCGCTTCCCATCCATTGACTCCGTCTACAACTTCCGCCGCCTTGGAAAAGTGGGTAGCATAATCAAAGGCCACTCCGACCCGAGTTCTTCTCTCATCCAATCTCTTCCATCGGGCAGGAGATACAAAAGTCTAAGAACACGCACCAACAGATTCAAAAATAGCTTCTTCCCTGGTGTTACCAGACTCCTGAATGGCCCTCTTATGGACTGCATTGATCTCTCCACATATCTTCTCTATTGAGTAGCACGACACTGCAAATGCTTAACCCAATGTCTAGGTCTATATATTTACATTGCGAATGTATTGTATGTCCTATGCTATTTCATGCATGGAACAATCTGTCTGGACTGTAGGAAGAACAATACTTTTCGCTGTACCTTGGTACACATGATAATAAATCTAAATCCAATTAAATCACTGACTGGTTCATCAGGTGTAACCCTCCACAGCATGTTCATAGGCAGCACAGGTCCTTCGTGGACCTGTCAGAGGAACATCAGCCTGGGAGCAGTCAGGGCTGCCCTTTGATAGGTTGAGGACATACTTCTCAATAGAGCATTCAGACATTGATAACATTGGCATCATACTCAGGCTACAGAGGGTTAAAGCCATGGAGTTTAACCACATTCCTGGATTCCCAGGGTACAGAGTAACACATGTGACACTCATCCCTTGAAGGTACCAGCAGAACAGCTACTAACATACAGAAACAGGACAGGTTCCCATTCACTGTGAAGTCAAACGGAAATCCTGCATGTGAATGCCAGGCATATAGGCAACTGCCACATGCAGCCAGCAACAGGCAATAAACTTTTCAGGGGCCAATGGAGAGCATTCTTTCTCATGGCGCACCGGAATTTGTGGAGTAGCCTGTAGCTGCCTGTTTAACAACTCCTGGTTATGTGATTATGTACCCAATAACAGGCTTAAACGTCTGCAACATGTATGTAAATCAGGCTCTTTTCTGTTCAGATGGGAATACGAGCTGGCAATTTCAAGACCAGGATGCAAATTGGATCAATTAGGCAATGGGCGGAAGCGTTATTTAATAAAATCTCCTTTGCCTATCGCTCCAGTTATTACCATGAACAAAACAGTGTAGGTGGCACGGTGGCGCAGTTCTTAGCCCTGCTGCCTCACAACAAGGACTCAGGTTCGATCCCAGCCCCGAGTCACTGTCCGTGTGGAATTTGCACATTCTCCCCATATCTGTGTGGATCTCACCCCCACAACCCAAAGATGTACAGAGTATGTGGATTGGCCACGCTAAATTGCTCCTTCCTTTACTGGAAAAATATTGCTAAAAAATTAACAAAGCAGTGTGCAGTTGAAAATTAAACCAATATATCTTCCATTACAGTTTTCTTTAACTGTAATTTATCACAAACATGTATCAAAACAGGTTACAACAAATGAACACCCCGGGAAACATACTTACCAGCAATCAACTTATACAGTCTGTACATAATTGTTCCCCTTTCTCACCCCCCTCCGACTGCCCCCCATCCCCCCACCCCCGCAACAAACAGCTCCTCAAACACAGTCATAAACACCCCTCACCTTTTCTCAAAACCCTTCTGCAGAGCCCCTTTACTCATACTTTATCTTCTCCAACCACAGGAAGTTGTATAGGTCACCCATCCAAAGCGTTACCCCCGGTGGCAATGCGGACCACCGCTCAAGCAAAATTTGCCGCCATGCAATCAGAGAGGCAAAGGCCATGACATCGGCTTCCTCCTCTCCATGAGCTCCGGCTTCTCTGATACCCCGAATATCACCAGCAAAGGATCTGGGTCCACCTCCTCCTCCACTAACCTGACTACGACTGCGAACACTCCCGCCTAGAATCTTCCCAATTTTTCGCAACTCCAAAATATGTGCGAGTGATTCGCTGGCTCCCCGCCCACACCTCTCACATTCATCTGCTACCCCCTGAAAGAACCCACTCATTCTCGCCCGAGTCATATGCACCCTGTGCAGCACCTTAAACTGTATCAAGCTCATCCTTGTGCAGAAGGAGGTCACATCACCCTACGCAATGCCTCACTCCATACTCCCCAATTGATCTCCCCTCCCAACTCCCCTTCCCATTTTCCATTTTGGTTTTATCGACTTGTTCTTCCACCTTTTTTGACTGCAATGTCAAATGCATGCTGGGGTTCCTAGTTTATTTTTTCAATCTGTCTGTACTTTTCACAGAAAATTACAACATCCTGAACATTTGCAAACCAACAAATGAATTCCCCTTTTGAGTAAAGAGCACTTCCTCACCCCCAACCTTAAACTTCCACTTGTATACTATTTATATTAATGTAAGAACAGTTTCTAAATACAGGCAATTGTACAGACTCACACACAGCGCGATGGCAGTCCTATGTTGCTGTTGCACTTTCAGCAATCCTGCAAATACTAATTCCAGCTTGGAGGATGAGAAAAGTATAAGACCAGAAGGTTTGATGAGCCAGGCCGCAAGTGAATGCTCTGGAATTACAGTGCTTACTCACAAAGCACCAAGGCCACTGGATGACACTGTTCAACAGAGGGCACAAAGCTCAAGTTGTGTTTCAGCAAAGCCAAACATGAACAGGGAAGACAAAGAAATGTGCAAGAGTGAAGTACCACATTCCTCAGAGATCTATGTAGTTCAGTTTGATTACATGGCCAGGACCCAAGAGGAGCTGAGCGTGGGAAAAGGAGAGCGTCTGGAAATCCTCCGCAAAGAAGGGGACTGGTGGCTTGCTCAGAAATCTTGCGAAGGATCATACAAGCACAAGAAATACTGCTCTGGGTTTGTGCCTGTCGAAATACTAGCAAAAGAGAAGAGTTTGGAGGGAGAACCGTGAGTACTAACCCAAATGAAAAAAGATAGTTGGAGTTTTTTTAGAATTTACAGTGCCCAAGGAGGCCATTCAGCCCATCGAGTCTGCACCGGCTCTTGGAAAGAGCACCCTACCCAAAGTCAACAACTCCACCCTATCCCCATAACCCAGTAACCCCATCCAACACTAAGGGCAATTTTGCAAACTAAGGGCAATTTATCACGGCCAATCCACCTAACCTGCACATCTTTGGACTGTGGGAGGAAACCGGAGCACCTGGAGGAAACCCACGCACACACGGGGAGGATGTGCAGACTCCGCACAGACAGTGACCCAAGCCAGAATCGAACCTGGGACCCTGGAGCTGTGAAGCGATTGTGCTATCCACAATGCTACCGTGCTGCCCAGGATGTGATCATGGATGTGATCATGTGATCAAGTGGAAGGGTGCAGACGGAGATGCCGCTGCCTTCCTGCCTCCTTCCAATTATGTCCAGGGTTGGAGGACTGATGGGTGACCTTCCTGCCCAGATGTCAATTGAAGCCCTAGAGGACCATTTAAGGACCTCAGTCCACCACCACTGATATTCAACCAGCAGCGGGGAAAATACTCTCATTCACCTGATGGGTTTACCAGTGGCCAACCATCCCTCATTCACGATTGAGGGTCCTGGCATGGCAAAGGGAGCTCCGCAGGAAGCTACACTCCCATGCCCTTGCTTCCCACCCTCCTGCTGGTGACCCCTCTGCATGACTCCCAGGCCACCACTGCTCATCTGCATCTAGGGATCCATCACCATTCCCTGAAAACCCCACCGTAGCACCGGCAGCAGCTACCACTCCTGAAGGCACTGCCGTACTGTAGAGCTATCAGCTTCTGATTGGTCAGCAGTTCTTAGGGGCAGAATTTCCAATCTACAGGGGACTTAATTGGACATGAGGCATGATGCAGCCCAGATAAGTGTCTGATTGGAATTAAATATTAGTGTGGCCTCCCAGACAAAAGTGACATGGAGCTGCGCCACCATTACTCAAACTAGTGAGTGAGACCCCCATCACCATCATTAAATTCCAGTCAATATCCCATCTGCTGCATTTGAACTATGAATTGGTATTAATTGAGTACAAGAATAAAAGGTTTGGCTTTTAAAAGCAATTTGAATTACCAGTAACCAACCTATCACATAATAAGATACCTTCTTTTCCGACTTTTATTGCGATAAATAAACTAATGCCACAATTACTGAATATTCTTTTGGTAGGCAACTTAAACTTTAAATTACAGAGGAGAACATTCATTCCCTTTTAACATTTAACATGACCAAAAGAGTCTCCCATGGTCGGACTTTACATTGTCTCTCAAGTAGGCATTCATTTCTCCTGGCACCAGTCCAAAATTATTCTTAACGTTTAAGGGTTTACTTTTACTTTCCCACTCTGGTACCGTTTGACCCCAGAACTGTCTTTCATGGCAAAGGTATTCCTGATGATCCTTCCTTTATTTCAAGCTAAGTGAATCATCCAATCTCATTTTAAATCCTCCTGAATTTCGTTTTTTCAATCCGAGTGTGAACACCCACCCACATTCCTGCTGGGATGAACCACAGACCCTTGCTGCCTCTACCTCCCTCTCTCAGTGTCGGATCAAAGAGTCATAAAATCATAGAGGTCTACATCTTCGGCCCATTACTTCTGCACCATCCGAATACAACCACCTAACTATTCTAATCCCTTTTTCCAGCACTTGGCCCATAACCTTGTATGCTTTGGCAATGCAAGTGCACATCTAAATGTTATGAAGGTCTCTGCCCCCACAATTATGAGAGGCATCTATAGAGTAGACAGGAAGATATTTTTCCCCTTGATGGAGGGATCAAAGACCAGGGGGCATAGATTTAAGGTAAGGGATTTAGAGTGAATGTGAGGAAAAAGCTTTCCACCCAGAGGATGGTGCGAACAAGTTCAGTATAATCTTCCTGCTCTTACACTCTATGCTCCGGCTAATAATGGCAAATATACCATCTGCCTTCTTATTTTTGTTTGTTTTTTAAATTTTTTTTGAAATTTAGAGGACCCAATTCTTTTTTTTCCACCTAAGGAGCAGTTTAGCATGATCAATCCACCTACTCTGCACATCTTTGGGTTATGGGGGTGAAACCCACGCAGACATGGGGAGAATGTGCAAACTCCACATGGTCAGTGACCCGGGGCCAGGATCGAACCCAGGTCCTTGGCACCGTGAAGCAGCAGTGCTAACCACTGCGTCGCCGTGCCACCCAACCATATGACTTCTTAATTACTGTATCCACCTGCTCTGTTACCTTAAGGACAATGTATATGCACACCAAAGTCCCTCTGATCCTCGGTGCTTCCCAGGATCCTGCCATTTATTATGTATTCCCTTGTCTTCTTTTTCCTGCCCAAGGGCATTGCCTCACACTTATCCAGATCAAATTCCATTTGTCACTGATCAGTCCATCTGACCAGCCCTTGTACATCCTCCTGTAATCGAAGGCTCTTCTCCTCATTATTTACCACCCCACCAATTTCCGTATCATCTGCAAACTTACTGATTAGCCCTACGACATTCATATCTAAATTATTTATATAAAACATAAATAGCAAGGCCCCAACACTGATCCCCGCGGGATCCAACACTAATCTCTGCGGGACCCCACAGAACTCACACTTCCATTCGGAAAAACATGCCTCGGCCATCACCCTCTTGTTGCTCGTTCTACTGTTAGTGTGATTAACACGCCTCCATAAAGGACATGTGCTTAACACTGGTTTGGCTCTCTATCTGTATCTATGCTCTGGAGTCGCCAGGTGCCGTAAGAGACACCGTCACAAGTTATCAAGGTCAAGTTCAAAGCAATAAATCTAAACACCGATCAGTAAGTCCAAAACAATTAGTGTTTATTATAACAAATATAATAAATACTCATGCACACACTAAAGACTAATACTTATTCCTACTATCAAATGACTAAATACTTATCTAGACAGGGACAGGCAAGGTCAGGAGGGGCAAGGCCTTCTCCCGTTCTTGGTCTGCAACTTCTGGTTATTAAAGTCGGCAAGAGTATAAGCAATGCCTGGGTCACGTAGCGATCGTTGTTTTGGCACTTACGGATAGATGGCTGATGCTCAACGGCCGGTGATGAAAGACAGGATCTGGGGGCTGGAGTCGGAGGTCGGAGTCAGGATGCAACAGCCTAGGCCGGAGTCAGGAAGCAACAGACCGAATCATGTGCGGGACCTTCTTTTTATAGGTCCCAGGAGGTTTAGGCCCCCTTGGGGCGGTTCCCTCATCGATTGGGTCTTTCCCGATTGATACGTTTTGAACTCCCCTTTCCTGGGGTCATTTCTCGATGGCTGGGGCGGTCCCTAGGGCTCATTGTCCTGGTTTCTCTGGCGCCATCCTGGCTGGGTAGCTATAGAAAAGTATCGATTGATACTTAAAATGTTTCTATTGTATCTGGGACTGGGCCGGTATCATCTCATTAGTATGCAGATCGCTTTCCTATTTGCACCTTTGGCTGGGTTTCTGCAACTGCCTTGAAACCGGTTTTGTACGTGCAAAAATGCTACTGCAAGCTGTGTGTCCTTACTATGGCTGTTTTTCCCTGTATTCTTTGCGGTTCTCCATTTTGTAGACTGGTGTCCATCTTAGATGGCTACACTCTTCTTCCTGCCACTCAGCCAATTCTGGATCCAATTTGCTAAATTTCCTTGGTTCCCATGGGCTCTTAACTTTGCCATCAGTCTTCCACGTGGGACCTAATCAAAAGCCTGGTTGAAGTCCAAGTCAACTACGTCAAATGCATTTCCAAATGCAGATTAATTGAGTCTCTCAGAATTGCTTCCAATAGCTTCCCCACCACTGAGGTTAGACTGACAGGCCTGTACTTTCCTACTTTATCCCTTCTAACCTTCCTGAATAGTGGTACGACATTGGCTATCCTCCAGTCCCCCGGCATCTCTCCTGCAGCCAGAGAGAATAGAAAATTATTGCCAGCATCCCTGCTTTTTCCTCGCCTGCCTCACTCAAGAGCCAGGGATATATTTCATCTTGCCTCGGAGATTTGTCTAATTTTAAGCCTGCCAGATGACTCAGAACCTCCTCTCTGTCGATGTAATTCTCTTTCATTTTATTACCATCCTTCTCCCTGATGTCTATCCCCACACTCTCCCTCTCACGGGTGAACACTGGCACAAAATATTCATTTAGAACCCTACCTACATCCTCCGGTTCCACACACAAATTACCACTGTGGTCCTTAATGGGCCGAACTCTTTCCCTAGTTATCATTTTACACTTAATGTAGCTGTAAAACAAAGAACAAAGAACAATACAGCACAGGAACAGGCCCTTCGGCCCTCCTAGCCTGTACCGGTCATGATACCATCCTTGGCCAAAATCCTCAGCACTTCCTCGTGCCATATTCCTCTATACCCATCCTATCTATGTATTTATTGAGATGCTTTTTGAATGCCATTAATGTATCTGCATCCACAACCTCCCCTGGCAACTTGTTCCAGGCACTCACCATCCTTTATGCAGAAAGCCTGCCCCGCACATCTCCTCTAAACTTTTCTCCATGGACTTTAAACTTATGCCCCCTGGTGACTAACCCCTCCATCCCTCCACCTTATTGGCACAGTAGTACAGTGGCTTGCACAGTTGCCTCACAGTTCCAGGGTCCCAGGCTCGATTCCTGGCTTGGGTCACTGTCTGTGTCCAGTCTGCACGTTCTCCCTGTGTCTGCGTGGGTTTCCTCTGGGTGCTCCGGTTCCCTCCCACAAGTCCTAGAAGATGTGGGGCGCGATTCTCCGTGAGAGCGGAGAATCGCGAAGGCTGTCGTGAAAGCGGCCAACTTTCACGACGGCCTCAGAGCCCGCTCCCGGCACCTAATTCACCCCCACCCGGGGGGCTAGGAGCGGGGCTCCGTACTTATCGGCGGCAGGCCGAGAATGACACGCGGCCGGCACCTATATGACGTCAGCCGCGCATGCGCAGGTTAGCCGGCTTCAACCCGCGCATGCGCGGATGATGTCATGACGCAGACGGCACGAAGCCCGCGCATGCGCGGTGGCCGTCTTTCCCCTCAGCCGCCCCGCAAGACGTAACGGCTTGATCTTGCAGAGGTGAAATAGTGCATACGATTTGGGCGCTGGCCCAACATTCGGTGGGCACCGATCGCGGGCCTGTCCCCTCCCGAGCACAGTCGTGGTGCTCTTGCCGCAAAAGGCCCCCTAGAAGCCCCAAACGGGCATCTGCCGCCCGTTTCACGACGGCAGCGTCCAGGTGTGTTTGCCGCTATCGTGAAACGGTCGCGTACGGCAGGCCGCTCGGCCCATCGGGGTCGGAGAATCGCCGTTCGCCGTGAAAAACGGCGAGTGCCGATTCTTCCGAGTGGGGGGGGGGGGGAGGGGGGGGGAATCGCGGGGGGCACCAGGGGGGCATGAAAAATGTCGGGGGGACCTCCCGCGATTCTCCCACGCCTCGTGGGGAGTGGAGAATCGCTCCCGTGCTGTTAGGTAATTTGGACATTCTGAATTCTCCCTCTGTGTATCCGAACAGGTGCCGGAATGTTGCGACTTGCAGCTTTTCACAGTAACTTCATTACAGTGTCAGTGTAAGCCTACTTGTGACAATAAAAATTATTATAAAAGAATGAGTGCCTGCTCATCCACTCTATCCATGCCCCCATAATTTTGTAGACCTCTATCAGGTCACCCCTCAACATCCATCGATCTAATGAAAACAGTCAGAGTCTATTCAGCCTCTCCGCATAGCTAACACCCTCCAGACCAGGTAATATCCTGGTAAACCTCTTATTCACCCTCCCGAAAGTCTTCACATCCTTCTGGGAGTGTGGGACCAGAATTGTGCGCAATATTCAAAGTGCTGCCTTCCCAAGATTCTATATACCTGCAGCATGATTTGCCGATTTTTATACTCGATGGCCCGTCCAGTGAAGGCAAGCATTCTGTTGGACGGGGCATCGAGTATAAAAACTGGCAAGTCATGCTACAGTTGTATAGAACCTTGTTAAGGCCGCACTTGGAATATTGCACACAATTTATGATTTTCCTTTATTTTACCTGCCAGTAACCTTTCATGTCCCTGTTTTGCTCTCCTAATTTTCTTTTTAAGTTCCCTTTTGCACATTCTGTACACCTCTAGAGCTTCTGCTGTTTGTAGCATTGATATCTGCCCGAAGCCTCCCTTTTTTTCCTTATCTAATGCTGTATAGCCCTTGATATCCATGGTCACACCCATTGTCTTGATCGGAACATGTTGTCCGTGTAATCACCCTATTTCATTCTTGAATGTGTCCCACTGTACTGTCACAGATTTACCGAAAAGTGTCTGCTCCCAGTCCACTCTGGCCAAATTTACACCTGATCTTATTAAAATCAGCTTTCTCCCAGTTTAGAACTTTGATCTAAGGTACATCCTTGTCCTTTTCCATAACAATCAGAGTTATGGTAACTGTCCTCAAAATACTCCTACACTGATGCTTCAACCACTTACCTGGCTTTGTTACCTAAAATTAAGTTCAGGACCTCCCGCTCTCTTGTAGGATCCTGGAAAATGGACCTGTCACTGAAATTCAGGGATATCTTTCAAAATAAATTAGTAATTCAATCCTCTGTTGGCTTCCCATGCACCCTTCCCCTCTCAAAACGCACCTCCATGTACCTTGTATAAAGGGGTTGAAGAGATGGTTGCCAAATTTGCTGATGACACAAAGATAGATTGGAAAGTAAGTTGCAAAGAGAACATAAGGAGGCCATAAAAGATATAGATAGGTTAAGGTACGGAGCAAACATCTGGCAAATACAGTATAATGTGGGAAAAAGTGAAATTGTCCTTTTTGGCAGGAAGAAGAACAAAGCATACTATCTAAATAGTGAGAGATTGCAAAGCTTTGAGGTGCAGAGAGAGCTGGGTGTCCTGGTGCATGAATCACAAAAGGCTCCGTATGGAAGTGCAGAAAGTAAAATTCGGAAAGCTAATAGAACATTATCATTTATTGCAAAGGGAAATTGAATACAAAGTAGGGAGGTGGAAACACGTTTGGAGAGTACTGTGTACAATATTGGCCACCTTATTTAAGGGAGGAGATAAATGTGTAGGAAGCAGTTCAGAGAAGATTTACCAAACTAATACCAGGAATTGGTGGGTTGCTTTAAGAGGAAAGTTTAGACAGCCTGGGCTGAGGGGTCTAGACATGGTTGATGTGGAGAGGATGTTTCCCCTTGTGGGAGAATCTAGAACTGGGGATCACTGGTTGAAAATAAGGGGCATCCATTTTAAACAGAGATTATGTGAATTTTTTTTCACTCAAATGGTCTTGAATCTTTGGATTCTCTTCCTGAAAAGATGGTGGAAGAGGGTAGATTCTTTGTAAACAAGGGAAATAAGTTAGTGGGGATTAGCAAACAAAGAAACAAAGAACAGTGAAGCGCAGGAACAGGCTCTTCAGCCCTCCAAGCCTGAGCCGACCATGCTGCCCATCTAACCTAAAGCTTTCTACACTTCCAGGGTCCATATCCCTCTATTCCCATCCTATTGATGTATTTGTCAAGATGCCCCTTAAACGTCACTATCCATCACCTCCTCCAGCAGTTAGTTCCAGGCACCCATTTTGTGTCAAAAACTGTGCAAAAAACTTCCCTCTCACATCTCCTCTCAACTTTGCCCTTCGCACTTGAAAGCTATGTCCCCTAATAATTGACTCTTCCACCCTGGGAAAAAGCTTCTGACTTCTTCATGCCCCCCATAATTTTGTAGACATATATCAGGTCGCCCCAACCTCTGTCCTTCCAATGAGAACAAACCGAGTTTATTCAACCTCTCCTCATAGCTAATGCCCCCCATACCAGGAAACATCCTGGTAAACCTCTTCTGTACCCTCTCCAAAGCCTCCACATCCTGCTGGTAGTGTGGCAACCAGAATTGAACACTATGGGCGGGATTCTCCCCTACCCGGCATGACGGAGGGTCCCGGTGTAGGGGAGTGGCGCCAACCACTCAGGGGTCGGGCCTCCCCAAAGGTGGGGAATTCTCCCCACCTTTGGGGCACACCCCCGCGCCGGAGCGGTTGGCACCAGAAGACTGGCGCAAAAAACCGGCGCCCCCGGCAGCGGGGCTGGCCGAAAGGCTTTCGCCGGTCGGCGCATGCGCCCGCGGTGACGTCAGCGGCCAGCTGCCGCTGACGTCACCACCGGCGCATGCGCAATGTGGGTTTCTCTTCCGCTTCCGCCATGGCAGAGGCCGTGGCGGCCGCGGAATAGAAATAGTGCACCCAGGGCACTGGCCCGGAGTCTGAGCGGGGGGCTCCGATTGCGGGCCTGGCCACCGTGGGGGCACCCCCCCGGGGTCCGATCGCCCCCCGCCCCCCCCCCCCCAGGACCTCGGGGGGTCCGCTTGCGCCGCTGATCCCGCCGTTACAGAGGTGGTTCAAACCTCGGTGGTGGGAGAGGCCTCCCAGCGTCGGGACTTCGGCCCATTCGGGCCGGAGAATCACCGCAGGGGCCTCGCCGATCGGAGTGGCGAGATTCAGCCGCCGCTACCTCCCGGGTGGCGGAGAATCTCTGCCTCCGCGGGGGCCGGATTTTCGGCGGCCCCAGGCGATTCTCCGACCCTGCTGGGGGTCGGAGAATTTCGCCCTATATTCCAAGAGTGGCCCAACTAAAGAATAGCTAATCAACACTAACAGCCTAACTCTATACAGCTGCAGCATGACTTGACAATTTTTATATTCAACGCCCCAGCCAATGAAGGCAAGCATGCCGTATGCCTTCTTGACTACCTTCTCCACCTGCCTTGCCACTTTCAGTGACCTGTGGATCTGTACACCCAGATCCCTCCGCCTATCAATACTCTTAAGGGTTATGCCATTCACTGTATATTTCCCATTTGTATTAGACCTTCCAAATTGCATTACCTCACATTTGTCTGATTACACTCCATCTACCATCTCTCTGCCCAAGTCTCCAACCGATCTATATCCTGTTGTACCCTCTGACAGTCCTCATCACTATCCGCAATTCCACCAACCTTTGTGTCATCCACACAGTTACTAATCAGACCAGTTACATTTTCCTCCAAATCATTCATACTGCAAACAGCAAAGGTTCCAGCACTGATCCCTGAGGAACACTACTAGTCACAGCTCTCCATTAAGAAAAAACACCCTTCCACTGCTACACTCTGTCTTCTATGACTGAGTCAGTTCTGTATACATCTTGCCAGCTCACCTCTGATTCCGTGTGACTTCACCTTCTGTACCAGTCTGCCATGGGGGACCTTGTCAAAAGCCTTACTAATGTCCATGTAGAAAATCTCCACTGTCTTACCTTCATCAATCATCTTCGTCACTTCCTCGGAAAACTTGATCAAGTTAGTGAGACACGATCTCGCTTTCACAAAACCATGCTGCCTCTCGCTAATACATCCATTTGCTTCTTGAAGAATTCTCTCTAATAATTTCCCTACCACTGATGTTAGGGTCACCGGCATGTAATTTATTGGATTATCCTTGCTACCCTTTTTAAAGAAAGAAACAACATTAGCAATTCTCAAGTCCTCTGGGACCTCACCTGTAGCCAGTGAGGATACAAAAATTTCTCTCAAGATCCCAGAAATTTCCTCCCTTGCCTCCCTCAGTATTCTGGGGTAGATCTCATCAGGCCCTGGGGACTTATCTACCTTAATGTTTTTCAAGATTCCCAACCCCTCCTCCTTTTTGAGCTCAATGTGACTCAGACTATCTACACATCCTTGCCCAGAATCACCATCCATCAAGTCCTTCACTTTGGTGAATACTGATGCCAAGTAATCATTCAATACCTCGCCCATTTCCTCTGGCTCCACACATAGATTCCCTCCCCTGTCCTTGAGTAGGCCAACCCACAGCCTTCTGCGGCAAAGAGTTCCACAGATTCACCACCTCTGGCTGAAGAAATTCCTCCTCATCTCTGTTTTAAAGGATCGTCCCATTAGTCTGAGGTTGTGTCCTCTGCTTCTGGTTTTTGCTACAAGTGGAAACATCCTCTCCACATCTACTCTATCCAGGCCTCACAGTATCCTGTAAGTTTCAATAAGATTCCCCCCTCATCCTTCTAAATCCAACGAGTACAGACCCAGAGTCCTCAACCGTTCCTCATACAACAAGCTCTTCATTCCAGGGATCATTCTTGTGAACCTTTTCTGGACCATTTCCAAGGCCAGCACATCCTTCCTTAGATACATGGATATGAACTAATGGCTCATTTAAATATGGTGAGCTGGATCACGCCCAGCAAAGGCGTGATCCAGATCATACCGTACAGAACCAGTCAGGTGAATCATGCGAGGGGTCACACCTGGAGTGGAGCCCAATTTGGCACCCTTGCACAATTCACCCGTTGCACCCGGATCCATGCTGGGTGCAATTGGAATTGGAATGGTTTATTGTCACATGTACCGAGGTACAGTGAAAAGTATTTTTCTGCGTGCAGCTCAAACAGATCATTTCGTACATGGAAAGAAAAGAAAATACGTAATCGGGCAACACAAGGTGCGCAATGTAAATACATAGACACTGGCATCGGGTGGAGCATACAGGAATGTAGTATTAATCAGGTAATTTAGGAGTCTGGTAACAGTGGGGAAGAAGCTGTGTTTGAATCTGTTTGTGCCTGTTCTCAGACTTTTGTATCTCCTGTCCGATGGAAGAAGTTGGAAGAGTGAGGAAGCCGGGTGGGAGGGGTCTTTGATTATGTGACGTGGTTACTGAATCACATCCTTTATAAAACCCCATATTTATAACACTTCCCCCTGAAAGAGAAAAGTCATCATGGTAGTGGGAAGTTTTCAAAACCACTATCCAAAATATAACAACTATAAAATTCTACACTTCCAACAACTAATTTCTGACACACAATACATGCAATATTCTTCCCCTCACTCCCGTGCTGTTACATTTTGCCATAAAACAGTCCACATTGACAGCATCACACTGTTTAACGTGTATCAACGAAATGTATGTAACAGTTCAGAGTTCAAGTCCACTTCACATAGATTTTCTTAAAGTTTTTTCTCTCATACGAAGGAGGGTTCGTTTTGCTGCTCGTAGCTGCACTCTCCATTAGGCGTAAATTTCACAGCATTTTCATGTCCCTGGTAAAACGATGGCAGAACCGATTCAGTCTGATTCAAGATTGTTACTTGCAGCCAATCCCTGTGACCTTCGATTTCCATTAGGTGTAAGCTGTAAATTGAGATGGAATACTCTGTCAGAACTCTTTGTTTCATGTGACTTTAATATGTCCTTTTGTCTTTCTTTAGAAGACTGTGGTTCACATGGTCCAAGTTTTAATTCCGGATATCCATTCTTATCGGTTTTATTGTCCAGGTCAAAAATGATCACAGCTAGTCACACAATAGAATTAACCTTCTCCTGTTTAAATGCTAGAATATAGCTTTCTTTTTCTGCTTTCATGTCAATGATCAGTTACAAAAATCCTGATTCTTTGTGTCGGTAATTCTTGGATATCTTTAAATTCATTCCCCCAGTTAGCACCAGTTTTGCTCAACTGTTCTCTCACAAGAACAATGGTTTAGTTCTTCCAAACTCTTACGGTCAACTTTGCGCCCGCCACTGCCGTCAACGCAATCAGTAACACGGACACAAATTCTTGCGAGATTCAGGGAGCAAGATTCTCGCCGGCGAGTTCTCAATTCCTGATTTTAATATTTTAATAGATTTAATAGAACCACATTTTTATAGATTTACATACATTTTAATCTCATTACCAAGCCCTTCCACCACATGATCCTCTCCTCACTCAATATTGCAACCCTCCGGACATGATATTGGGATTGTGCCTGGGGGAGGGGGGAGGATTATTTTCTGTTCTGTTGGGATGGCTTTTTTAAAGGGTGGCTGATCTCTGTGGAGCCGGCCTTGCCGGGTCTGTCAGGCCCCGCTCCATCACAATGGCGGTGTAAACCAAGACCCCTGAATTTTGTTTTTCAAAGTGACTCAAAATCTGGACTAAAATCTCAGCTATGCAGTTGGAGAGCTACACACTGGGTTTCATTCAGAGTCTGATGCTGAAAAAAAGTATGGGAAATTTTGCCCTTAACTTAAGCGGACAACTTCAATGTGCTGTAGCTTCTGAGCTCCGGGGCAGTGTATCTGAGGGGGTACCCCAAAGACTGGTGCTGGGGAACCCCCAGGTAATTACCAGGCAAGGATTGCATGGCAATTTCCCGGGAACATCAGACTTCCTTTGGGCAATTGCTCGGCTCTGAGGACCATCCAAAAATGCAGTTTAAGTCGCAATCTTTAGATGATTTCAACTGTCTTGCAGAAAAACGGAGAAGAATTAAAACCACATCTAGATTCCAGGTGGTTATTATACTGACTTTTGTCGACCTCCCCCAGCCGTTAGTAACCGCCAAAGGGAAACCCCCCACACTCCGAATACCCTCTTCTACTGACCTGACCAACACCCAGGACGTATAAGCCACCAGGGGAGTGGGGGGTTATGTAGGGACGTGGGGAGGGTAGTGAGGGTTAGGGAATGGGGGCAGCACCATCGGGAGAATGGGTGTTTGGACTTTGGCTGCTGCTTGTGTGGTGTTTCGTTCCGCAGTGTTCAAGCACAGTGTCCAGGAATCAAGGTGTGATTGAGACGCTAGGCAATGGCTTCCACATGCGACATGGCCCGCCCAGCCATGGAAACCACTTGGGATGTGTGAAGTGCTCACTTAACCACAATTGCCAATTCCCCATTAGCGATAGCCTTCAGCTGCACTGCCAGAGACTTCAGCAGTCGGCGTGGGTTATGGGTGGTCAGTGGGGCAGATGGGCAGGGACAATTGTTGGCCCTGGAATGGGTAAATGATCCAAGGGGTTGGAATTGTGGTGCCGCGCAGGCCCCGCCGGTTGCCTCCCCCCAGCACTTCCCCTCCCCCCTTCCATGGCGGCCAACCCCTGCGGAGCGTCCCCCACCCCCAGCTGAGAGCCCCCACCTCCCACAGAGCACAGGGGTGGCAATCTCAGCATCCGCAGGTTCCTTGCCTGTAAATAAAGATGACTACTCATCTCCTCAATTTCCCACAGTAACCCTACTGCCAGGCTCACATTTTTCAAAAGGAGTACTAATCAGCGCCAGCGTGACCAGTTGCTAGGGAGGCTACTGAATGACAGGAGGCCATTGGATAAGGGGTGGCTCCCGTTAATTGTATAGAAATTGGGCTTAACTGGTGATAATTGGTTTCTCGCCCGCTACGGCGAGATCCCAATTTCACCACGGGAGCGGGCCGGTTGTATCACAAACTGTTTGCCGCCTGGCGCAATTCTCCCACTATTCACCAGCCTCATTTCACTTGTGCAGGAGCGTAAAGAGGCCAGCAAATCGCGTCCCTAATCTCTCAGACAGCTGTTACAAGTGTCAAAGGCTTCCTAGAAAGCGCACAACACACTTGAATACATCTTAAGTACCTGCTTTGATGCCTACCACAATATTATTACTATTATTATTTATAACCACAATTGCTACGATTGACAGCAACTTTCCACATCAAAAGCAGCTAAATGCTTTCTGCTATGAGAAAAGAGGTGTTAGCGGTTCAGGTATTCCGGACCTGAAGTGAGTATCTTTCAAGAGTATATCAGGCTCAGCCACCGGAAGAGGGAAATCTGTTTCTCTGTGAAGACGCCGAATAGCTCTCACGAGAGGAGGTTACTTTTCTGTGTCTTAAACAGTTAAACAGGATTTCAGTTATGTCCTAATGAGTGATATTTGGATACATCACTCATGACTAAACCTCCTAACTCTGTGAATCCATGTCATTTAAGACTTCCTAAATGAGTGTCTAGGATCTAAAACGTATTGAGAATACGACAGCACAGTTCATTTCTAGTCGTATTTTACTATGAAATACTCTCAATTTATACATACAGAATTGCAGAGTTAAAAATATGAATTGATTAACAGTGTTTGATTTCTGTTAAAAATATAAATCAGTACACAGTCCTTTGTTATCTGCTACCAAACTAACGTCTGTAAGAGAAGGATACATCTAAACATGGAAAATCCTAAAGTACTTCATTTCAATTTCTAATACATTTCTGAGAAGTTTAATAAAGACATGCTTACATAAACCACCATGGTCTTTTGTTGACAAAGCAGGTTGAGGAACGGAACTTTGGCTGTACTCTGAGCAGGAGAAAGAGTGAGCACTGATTCTGTGAACCTTGCCTGTTTTTTTATACATTTCTTCCTATTTAGTGTATGTCCTTTCCTGTGTCTTATCTCCCTAGATGGGCAATTTCCTAAAGCAAAATGGCCAGGTTTGTGGTTTATCAACAATATGTGATTTAATTTCTTAGTGTTAGCTTGAATGTCAGGTGTTTAAGATATATGATTGGACAGGGAGTTGTTTGAGACACATCTCTAGTTTTGTCTATTTCTAATGTGTCAACTTTCTTAAATACATAGATGTTCAGATAGCCACTATTACGAATGCCATTATCTCAAGTGTCAAAAGTTATACAGCTGAGAAGGAAGTTTGCTAAATTTATTCTACTTGCTATCTCTATATTCCTCCCCGTGCTCTGGCTTGTGGTTATAATTGCAGGGAGGTAATTTGAAGAATTTATGGGCTGCCAATCTCAAGGATCTTCCTTAAACCCTGCTCTTATCTGAAGCGATTTGATGATCCTAGGGGTCAGCTGAAGTTTTTGCAGTTGGTACTAACTTTTGAAAGACCTTTCTTCCAAAGTGGTTTTATTCCACTTTGAATCAAAACACTTTGTGTATTGATTTCTACTGCTTATAAATGTCCTTATTCTAAACCTAATGTTGCGGACAGTGTGATATCCATCACAAAGGAAGTTAAACCACCTAACCCCTGTGATGTCGTGAGAGCTGTCAATCATAGCATGAGTGTTTATAAACATTGTGGTTAGTATCAAAGCATGGTACTTCAGATGCATTCAAGTGTGTTGTGGGATTTCTAGGATGCTTTTGACACTTGTAACAGCTGTCTGAGAGACCTGTCTCACCATTTTCAGTTGCAGTGCAAATCCGGGTATGCCATGGAATGGCACGGAAAACTCGATATGCAAAAAATTGTTTTCCAAGTGCCATGGAATGGCACAACGGGGGCGCTCCGACCACCAGAGGCGACTAGTCCTGATAATCCGCTGGCGGGAGCACTTAGATTCCAACATGGAGCATATCGGCCTTTATAATAAAATTGTCAATTCTTTTTGCTTACCATTCTAACTTTGTAGCAATTTTCTCAAATGATACAAAGTATGTTTCAACTCCTTCCTGACTGCATATAGTCACAAGGCAAATATTCCTTGCCAAATCAAAACCTGTAGTTAAATCTGTCCCATTGCCTGCTACTCCCTGTTCACATAATCAAAACTTTTCTCTATCTAATTCAAAATTTCTGGCTTTCCTCTCTCTTTAAAATTCTAAGTCAAGATGTTGCATGTCCCTTTCTTTTTCTTTTTCCTCTCTTTCATGAAATGTTTCAGCAGTAGACAGCCATTTTAACATTTCAATGAATGCAGCAAAGGTATTTTGTTCATTCGTCTCCATTTAAACTATCGCAAATTCCAATATACACATCACAGTCTATGGATCTGAAATCCCGCAACAGCCCCCAATTTGTTACAAGCTCCATAGGGACCAATAATTTTTCAAAATAAATTTGAATTCCCAGTGATCAACTTAAAGGATCACATGACAAGACTTCATGTTTTGAAACTTTTACTGAAATACATAAACTAAAGGCGACATAATTTTCATTTATGCAACTTATTAAGCAACTTATGCTTTAAACTTCAGAATAAAATGTTCCTCTTTTAATGTTTCAAATGACTAAAACTCGCCTGTTCCATGGTTATACTTTACTCAGTCCCTTAAGTAAGCATTCAATTCTTCTGGAACCAGTCCAAAGTTATTCTTAGTTCCTAAAGGTTTACTTCAATGATTGCCCTTTCTCACTCTGCTTGCTTTTAACCCCAGACCTGCCATTCATAGTAAGGGTTTTTTTGGAGATTCTCCCTCTAGTTCATAACAGTGCTCAATGCCTCCACTGCAGCTGGGAATATTGCTGTGGGGACAGACGGGTAGGTGGTTGGATGACGCCAATGACATGGCACCCATTTTTACTCCTCACCACCTGTGATTGCAGCCAGGAGGCCATAGAATTCAACTCGAAGACAGATAAATTAATAACAGAACAGATGGTCCAAAGCTTGTCCATTAACTATTAATGATGTGGAGATGCCGGCGTTGGACTGGGGTGAGCACAGTAAGAAGTCTTACAACACCAGGTTAAAGTCCAACAGGTTCACCTGAGGAAGGAGCTGCGCTCCGAAAGCTCGTGTTTGAAACAAACCTGTTGGACTTTAACCTGGTGCTGTAAGACGTCTTACCATTAACTATTAAGGCATGTCTTAAAGGAGGAAAGAGTGATATAGACACAGAGTGATTTCGGGAGGGAGTTCTAGAGCTTTGGCAGATTAATTCATGGCTACTTGAGATAGTGCAATTAAAATTGGTGATGCTGTAAGAGGCCGGAATTAGAGGAGTTGATGTCTCACAAGGTGCAGGGAAGGAGGAGATTAACAGGTAGGGTGAAGAGAGAGCTCACTGAGGGATTTGAAAGGCATTTCTTCACAGGGAGACAATGTAGATCAGTGCAGACACGGGTGATCGGACTGTGAAAGCACTATGTCACAACAGGTAGGGTTTTGAAAGACTTCAGAGTTTCAAGGGGAAGAACTTGTGAGGCTGGCCAGGAGGGCATTAGAATAGTCACATCTTGAGGTGACAAAGGCATGAGGCATGACAAGGCAGAATTAAAGTTTCAGCAGCAGATGAATTGAGGCAGTCATTGTGTCAATGGAAGTAAAAATCAAGGACTATATAAAATGAACTGCCAACTTGCTATCAGCCATTCCCACTGTCACATAAAGTTACAATATACCTCCAACATGGCTTGTTCTTCTGAGTAGATAGTGGAATTTAAAATCCTGCAGTATTTTAAGTCACATATACAATTACAGGGGAAACTGTAATTCTTTCCGAATGAATGAGTTAGATATCAATTGAACGGTCTTTCTGATTTGTATTCATCATTTGACCTCATGAGTTAGCATTAAGGGTGAATTGTGGAGTTAGGTGTCAAGTTCAATTATTATATTAGGCTAGATTTTCAAAGCCCCATTGGGACCAAGTGGAGGTGAGACCTGAAAAAAAAAGCTGATGAGCAGAATGGCCAAAGTTCCATTTTGTGGCTGACTTTGGCCATGTTCAGAAGGGCAGCAGGAGAAGACCCTGTCATAATATACACATCAGTATATGATGGTGCATAGACACACACTGACTGACACACTGTAAGACCAATCAACACACACAACACAGCAGCCAATCACCAGTTAGGGCACGGTCACTATAAAGCCAGAGGGCACTAGTTTTCCCGCTCATTCGGGATGCAGCCTCTGAGACAGACAGAGCCCGCAGTCAGTAGCACAAACATCTACCATGTGCTAGCAGTATAGGCTGCTCAGGTTAGGCATAGGTCTTCAGTCAATCTAACATAGTGTCGATCCACAGTGCAAGTATGTTTAACAGCTCATAGTTAAATAAAATAGAGTTGTACTTCTACAAGTGTTGGTAGCCTGTCTATGTTACTGCTAAGGTAAACGCAGTCTCCACAGATCCAGAGTACCCAACACATCAGACCCCTGAACCGGCCTGTTCCTATGACTGATGAAACTCACTTTTCTGTAGTCTCAGTGACAGTCCATCTTACATAAGTGTTTTTAAATTTTCGCGGAGGCTTCTGTAATTGGCGAGCTTTACCCTAGCCACATGGAGACATGAATCATGGACTAGAATTGGGAAGTGTTTAATAGGTCAGTTTAGTACTGTCACAACTATCAGCATTGCAAGGGTTGATGTAGTGTTGAGAGTAGCCACTAGAGGGAGCTACAGTTACAACTATATAAGGCAGTGATGCTAGACATTAGGGGAGGAGTGTATGTCGGAGTTAGCTAGTGAAGGTCAGAAGAGAAGATAGTGTGAGTACAGATCATAGTTTAAACCAACAGTGAGATGAACTATAGATGAGTGTAGTGTATGTATTATTAATCAACTGTGAATTCTTAAGGCATATGTGTCGAATCCAAGTTGGTAGTGTTAATAAATTAGAGCTTTGTTTAAGTTAAAGCTATTTTGTGGTCTTTGTGAACTCTATGCCAACCATCCTGAAATAAGCAACACAAGAACACCGCAGCCAGGGGCAGGATTCTCCGTTTCAGAAACAGGAGGTGGGATTCTCTGCCCTTCGCATCCGTTTTCAGGTACCCCCTGCCATCTTGCTGTCTGGGATGAGTGTGCGGGGAGTGGAGTGCCAATATGCGGCTGTAGCTTGTCAGTCTCTTGAGTGGCAATCCTGACCCTGGCAAATCAGACACCGTTTTTCATTGGAAGCGATGGAAATCCATCACCAGTGCTAGCCCATTAACGGATTGTGATTTGCTCTGGGAACGGTGTCAATTTAGTTGTTACAGAAGTGCACCGGTGAAGGTATAAACTCCTGTGGGTGGAGGTGGGGGGAACAGCCGGAAGACAGCCCGACTCCCGGAACTAGCTGATGTCCAGACGGATCTTGGTCTTCTGGAAAAGGTGGTACATACACAGAACCGTGGACTACATGAGGGGCTATCAGCAACCAACCACTATCTGCAGGTGCACTTGGAGGAGTCCAATTGCCTGGTAGGCAGGAGGCGGTGCCGACCATGCATGCCACCTAGGCCAACACCACACAATGGGGGTCTGTGCCACAGGCCTTGAGGCAGAAGGTAATAGCCATGGATCAGGATTTCCAAGGCCTGGAGTACTCTGTGCGGACCGTGGCCAAGGCACAGGACAGGGTTGCCCTGCCACAGGCACAGCCATAGGGCCACCTTGACATTGCAGCAGCACTACCGAGCTTGGCCCAGTCACAACGGGTTATAGCTGAGGACATTGAGGGCATTGCCAGGATGCCGTCTGACCAGAGACAATCCCAGAAGGAGCTGGCATAGTCACTGAGTGATGTTCCACAATCCCAGAAGGAGGTGGCCCAGTTCCTGTGCTCCATGGCCAAGGGCACGAGACCCTGGTCGAGCAGAGAATGGGCCTCCAGGACTGGCTGCGTCAGGTGATGGGGGAGCGCCAGGAATTTGCTCCGGTCGCACCCCCATCCCAAAGAGTCGCCCTCGGGCCAGCGGCACCCTGAGGGAGGAGGAGATGAAATGAAATTAAAATGAATGAAAATTGCTTATTGTCACAAGTAGGCTTCAAATGAAGTTACTGTGCAAAGCCCCTAGTTGCCACATTCCGGCGCCTGTTCGGGGAGGCTGGTACGGGAATTGAACCGTGCTGCTGGCCTGCCTTGGTCTGCTTTCACAGCCAGCGATTTAGCCCTGTGTTAAAACAGCCCCTGATGGTGGGGCCCCTGCCGGTGACTCCAACAGGGGAGGTGCTGGAACACCGCAGCCTCCCAGACTCCATCCCACCCACCCTGGCGCTGGTGCATCTAATAGGCAGTGGGCACAACAGGATGCACCACGTCATCTGAGACACCCGAGCAACTGCCGGTCGACACCAGTTAATTTGACATGGTGCAGGACACAGGATAGCGTTAGGGGCTAGGGCACAAACCGTTATACAGATGTTCAGCTGTTTTGTTCAGCACAAACGCCTGTGCACAAAAGTTCCAAACTGCCTCTGTGCTCTTTCAGAAGTGTGTGAGGGATGGGCTGGGCTGGGCTTGCTGCGGATGAGGGGGGAGGGGGGGATTGATGGTGCAGGGATAGTTCCTCTATCTCCCGCTGGCTGTTGGGAGGCCTGTAGTAAACCCGCAACATTGTGACTGCACCCTTCTTATTCCTGATCTCTGCCCAGAGAGCCTCGCGGCCCTCTGAGGTGTCCTCCCGCAGTACAGCTATGATATTCTCCCTAACCAGTAGCGCAACTCCTCTACCCCTTATACATGCCCCTCTATCCCGCCTGAAACATCTAAATACTGGAACGTTTAGCTGCCAATCCTGTCCTTCCCTCAACCAGGTCTCTGTAATGGCAACAACATCATAGTTCCAAGTACTAATTCAAGCTCTAAGTTTATCTGTCTTACCTGTTATACTTCTTGCATTAAAACATATATGCACTTCAGGCCACCAGTCCTGCTGTTTTCAGCAACATCTCCCTGTCTGCTCTTCCTCAGAGCCATACTGGCCCTATTTCCTAGTTCTCCCTCAATTTTTTCACCTTCTGACCTATTGCTCCGGTACCCACCCCCCTGCCATACTAGTTTAAACTCTCCCGTGTGACACTAGCAAACCTCGCGGCCAGGATATTTATGCATCTCTAGCCTTCTTATACAGGTCACATCTGCCCAGAAGAATTCTTAGTGGTCCAGATAACTGAAACCCTCCCTCCTACACCAGCTGTATAGCCACATGTTTAGCCTCACTGGTACGTGGCACAGGGAGTAATCCCGAGATTACAACCCTTGAGGTCCTGTCTTTTAACTTACTGCCCAGCTCCCTGAACCCCTGCTGCAGGACCTCATCCACCTTCCTGCCTATCTCGTTAGTCCCAATATCTACCACAACCTCTGCCTGCTTGCCCTCCCCCTTCAGGATGCCCGCTACTTGTTCTGAGACATCCTGGACCCTGGCACCAGGGAGTCTCTTTCCCATCCACAGAGGCACCTATCTGTGGCCTAACTATCGAGTCCCCTATGACTATTGATTTTCTGCGCTTTGACCCTCCCTGCTGAACATCAGAGCCAGCCGTGGTGCCACTGCTCTGGCTGCTGCTGTTTTCCCTGATAGGCCATTCCCCCTGACAGTATCCAAAGGGGTATACTTGTTCGAGAGGGGGCAACTGTTTTGAAAATAAATACCTGACCATAGCTGATGGTCGGCTGAGGCCAGAGGGCACCCAGGGGGGGGTGGCCTGAGGGCACATCTATAAGACCTGTGGCCCGAGGCTCACAGGGGGTTGTCAGTAATGTGCACAGCTGCATGGCCGCCTTGCCGGCTGCTGCAATGGTGTTCCATGCCCGTCCACCCCGACTCCACAGCCCACCTCCTGGCCACCTCTTGCTACGCCCCCTCCCCCCCAGCTCTGGCAGAAGCCCGCCAGCCAGCGGCACAACTGTCAGCAAAGTATGGCGATGTTGGACACTTTCCATACCCCTTCTCTCACCCTTAACAGCCACCACGCTGGTTTAGCGATTTGTAAAAGCACAAGTGAACCGCACCATCAGAAACTCGGCCCATCGGAGGCGGAGGCCCCGGAGAATACTGGGTCAGGCCCGCTAGTGGTATGCAAACGGTGTCCACTGTGCGTGTGTTCTGGTACACATTGACGCGCTGTCAAATCGGCGTCCGCTGTGATTTTGGCGTCAGTAACTATTCTCCACCAAATCGCGTTTCGTGATTTCGCCGTCAGCCAACAGAGAATCCCGCCCGAGGGGGTTCGTTTTGTGAAGAGAGATTGAGCAGTTTAGGCCGATACTCTCTCGGGTTTAGAAGAACAAGAGGAGGTTTACATGAGGTATATAAGATGATAAAAGGTATTGACAAAGTAGACGCAGCGCCAATGCTTCCTCTAGTAGGGCAATCTAGAACGGGACACCATAGTTTCAGGATGAGGGGTAGCAGATTTAAAACAGATATGAGGAGAAATTCCTTCTCTCAAAAAGTCATGAATCTGTGGAATTCACCACCCCAGAGTGCAGTGCATGCAGGGAAATTGAGTAAATTTAAGGAGATAGACAAATTTTTAATTAGTTATGTGTTGAAGGGTTATGGAATATGGACAGGAAAGTGGAGCTGAGGCCAATTTGAGATCAGCCATGATCGTACTGAATGGCGGAGTGGGCTCGAGGGTCTAAACTGCCTATTCCTGGTTCTAGTTCTTACGTTCTTATGTTGTGTAAATGAACTGAAATATCTATATTAATAAAATTGCAAAAGCATCACATTTTCTGGACACCTCTCATTTTACTTTACAAGATGTAATTTGTTGTAGATTTCATTAGTGTATTGAAAATTAGCAAATTATGCACAGGGCCAAAATATCAATGAATAATCCATTTGTACTGTGGGACAGTGGTTAGAACTGTTGCTTCACAGCACCAGGGACCTGTTTCGATTCCCGGCTTGGGTCACTGTTTGTACGGAGTCTGCACGTTTTCCCCATGTCTGCGTAAGTTTCCTCCCACAAGTCCTGAAAGACGTGCTTATTAGGTGAATTGGACATTCTGAATTCTCCCTCAGTACCCGAACAGGTGCCATAGTGTGGTGACTAGGGGATTCTCACAGTAACTTCATTGCAGTGTTAATGTCAGCCTACTTGTGACACTAATAAAGATTATTATTATTATGTACATAGGAAACCATTGCATTGCAAAGTAGTAAGTCATCTCTCGTATGGCTTATCCAATATCATACTCATTTCAATTACAGGTGGTATTGTGGAAAAATGACCCGATTTGAGACAGAAAACCATCTCCTTTCTTCAAGTCAGGATGTTGGTTTGTTTCTTGTCCGCAAAAGTGAAACGGTACAGGATACGTATGTATTATCAGGTAAGAAATCTACAACAAAGTATAAAATGGAGTAAAAATGAGCGATGTATCATTAAAACAGGATCCACCAGACAGACACTGGACTTCTCCCTGCAACTTAAAAGACAGTAACACAATCAGTGAGTTTAGTGTGTGGTCTGGACGCTTACAGAGGAATATCTATCAAAATGACAGATGACAAACACATTGGCTTCTTTATGGACTTTTAGGTGCCCAATTTTATGCCAGTACCATAGGCAAAGTGTAATCCAATTACTAAATCAATGGCTGGTTGGGATTTCCACCCCATTTCCAATAGCGTTACAATGATTTGAAAGAAGCAGCTTCAAGAAAATTCTTGGTCAATATTGAAAAGGGAGCTTTACTTTGCATTTAACCCACTGGAAAAATTTATGACAGCATGAAGTGGAAATTATGTAAAACCAGGGGTGATTTTTGACTTTTGAATGTTCAACAACACATTTTCAAAATAGTGCAGGCTCCTTTCTTGGCGAATGGTAAGCCTGCTTGTTTAATGCTATTACAGTGTCATTATTGTCAGGCAATAAAAGTGAAAATTTGCAGTGTTTCTCCAGCACTAATATTCTTCATAATAAGAATTGTAAAACTCACAGTAATCAATATAAATATGAAATGTGGTGATTGATTATTGATAGGATTTTTGTTTCAGCTAAAGATGGAGATTTGATCATTCATATCAGGATTTTAGAAAAAGAAAATGGTCGATTTCACATAACGGAACATCCGGATTTCGACACTATTGCTGAACTGGTTGAACATTATAAGTATAATGCAATCCATTATGGTATTAAATTAAATAGGCCAAGCAGAAAGGTAAGTTCAAAAGCCGAATATATTCAAATAATTTGTATAGAATCTTAAAATGCTATTCTTCAATTCTCTCAGGACAGTGAAGAAATAAGAGTTTGCACATTCTCCCCGTGTTTGCGTTGGTTTCGCCCCCACAACCCAAAATATCTGCAGGGTAGGTGCTAAATTGCCCCTTAATTGAAAAAAATGAATGGGGTACTCAAAATTAATTTTTTTTAAATCTGGGGAGGGCCTCAGGTGGCACGCTCCTCGATGAAGCCGCTTTGGAGGGGGCGGAGCATCCGAAAACAGACGCGCCTCCAATTCCGTCCTAAAAAGGGATTCTCTGTCCGATCGCCGATTACGATTTCGGCATCGGGGAACAGAGAATCCCGCCAATGGGCCTGAATTGGTGCAAGTATTTACAAGAGGGGACTGGGCATTGTCTTGTTATGCTCTTGGCGTAGCATAAGCTGCTTCCTTGATGTTCACTCTAACAAAGGAAGGTTCAGACGTAGAGATAACTTCAACACGTTTATTAAACTATTTACAATTCTCCTACTTGGATTCGCCACTACAGTTAATCCTTCTATAGCTACTCAGACTGACGAACCAGTCTGCTACAATCCAGCTGGTGGGTGTGATGTTGAATCAACCCTGTGTCTGTACTCACTGAGTGTCTCCACTGGAAAGAGAAAGATCATGTGTGCTGTGTCTTTTATATATGGGTTGGTGTAATGCCCCCCTGTGGTAGTGTCACCTCTGTGTGTATCATGAATGCCCATTGGTCGTGTCCTATCTTACTGACCTATTGGTTGAGTGTCTGTGTGTCATATCTCTGGTGCTCCCTCTAGTGTCTAGCCAGTCTACATGTACTTACATTAACCCCTTGTGTATCTACAGTGATGCATATCACCACAGGCATCATGGCTGTTAAGGGGAGCATGAAGACAAGGAACCCTCAAAAACTCTCCGAAATTGTCGGGTTTGCTGTGGGGTGGCTGATTGCACTGGAGGAGTAGCGGGAAACAATTCAGTGCCAAGTCCGTGCACTAAGTGGGCTGGATTCTCCATCCCGCCGTGCCAGATTTCTGGTTCAGCACGCCTGTGGGATGCTCCATTTCACCGGCTGGTCAATGGGGTTTCCCATTGTGGGGCAGCCCCACGTCGTCGGGAAACCCCCGGGCTGCAGGCAAAATGGAGCACCCTGCCGGCGGAGAATCCAGCCCCACCCAGAATCGGGGTGGTCTGACTTAGATTGTCATTGCTGCAGTATGTGTTTTAAACTCACCCCTAAGGTGCTACTTACAGGCCCCTGGCTGTTCTCACAGCTGACTGTAAATTTTCAGAGAGCCTCTGGTCATCTGGGATTCCACCCAGACTGCCCCACTGGAACCACTCAGACCCTAGTTAGCTCATCAATGGGATGGGTGTGGCCAAGCTCAATCAGTGGCCCACCAGGTGCTGCCAAACCTCAGTGAACCCATCAGAAGCACAGCCCCAATGCAGGGAAAACAGGGGGACAGCAGAGCACACCCCAAAGGATACATGCACCATGGCCTTTGGCATCCTCCCTGTCACACTGCCCCAACAGGGCAGAGGCCTCACTAGTGACACCACCAGCTAGCCCACCCCTCAGGAGGGGTGTCTGTCCACCGCTCGCCTGCTCCCACCAATCTTGCTCCTGGACAGGTTGTCACAACTTGTGTGTCACACCCAGGGCCCACATCACACTGCAGCTAAGCTCCCTGCCGATGCACAATTCCCTCACTCGCCCCCATCTGTAGGACCAGCCTGCACACAAGCCTCTGTATGGATCTGATTGGTGGCACACGGTGACCTTCTCCATCGCACAACCAGTTGCCATCCTGCTGGCAGGGTAACACGTGGCCCACCCAATGATGAAACCCACAGTAGACCCCACTGGGGGAAACAGGACAGGGGCCATACAGCCTTTCAGTGACATGGGTTGCTGCAGCCATCGGTACCCCTGTTGACAGGGACGGGTGGCAAGGTTTGAGGCTCCATATATTGAAGGTCCAGGCCACTGACATGGTGACAGGGGTGCAACACATCGAAGGGGCTGGATGGGGGTGGGGTGGAGGGGCCATGGTGATGATGGCGCAGCAGTACAACATAGGGTGACCATGTAACCTGATGGCTTTGGATGGGCAAAGGAATACCCATCTTGCGAAAGCTTCCGTCTCTTATTCCCCCCTGCAGAGGATGAATTTCAGAGTCCAGCCAGCTATTCTTGCTATTTACCTGGTTGCAGCGACTACTGCGGATGCATTGAGGCTGGAGGAGCAGGGCCAGCTCAGTGAGGATCCTGCCCAGAAGAGCAGGGACCAGCTGGTGAGGCTCAACATGCCGAGGAGGAGGTGCGAAGGAGGCACCACATCACCCGCATTTATATCGTCGGTGCCTGCCCTTCGAGGAACTGCCAGACCGCCTGTGTCACGAAAAGCTTTAGCTTACCAGTGAGCCCATGAGCCACCTGTCACAGTGAGGGTTTGGAGAAGGACACCTACTCCCAGTGGTTGTTAAGGGCAGCATGGTCGCATAGTGGTTAGCACAGTAGCTCCACAGCACCAGGGTCCCAGGTTCAATTCCCAGCTTGGGTCACTGTCTGCGGAGTCTGCACATTCCCCCCGTGCTTGCGTGTGTTTCCTCCGGGTGCTCCAGTTTCCTCCCACAGTCCTAAGATGGGCCGGTTAGGTGGATTGGTCATGATAAATTGCCCTTCGTGTCCAAAAAGATTGGATGGGGTTACTGGGTTCCGGGATAGGATAGAGGTATGGGCTTGGGTGGGGTGCTGTTTCCAAGAGCCGGTGCAGATTCGATGGGCTGAATGCCTCCTTCTGCACTGTAAATTCTATGATTCTATGATTCTAACGTGATGGTCATCCTGATATTTTTTGCCTTTGGATCATTCCAGGGCTCGAGCGGGAACCTGTGTGGGATTTCACAGATGTCCTCACAGACGTGCGTGTGATGGATGCCCTATGTGCCCAGGCATTGGACAATATCACCTTCAATCTGGACCAGACTGACCAGGATGCCCGCCATTTCTGGCATACCCCAGGTCCAGGTGCTGACTGATTGAATGCATGTTCCTTTCCAAACACCAGTTCATCAGGGGATGACCGTCATCAATAGGAAGGGGTTCCATTCCCTGAATGTGTAGTTGGTGTGTGACCACCAGCTGCACATCATGCACACCTGCACCCAATACCCAATCAGCATGCAGGATGCTTACTTCCTGCAACACTCTGAGGTTCCTGGCACCTTTGAGGCTCTCCCTCAGGTGAATGGTTGGTTCTTGGGTGACAAAGGTTACCCACTGAGATCATGGTTGATGATACCTGTGCGGAGGACCCAGACCGATGTGGAGACCTGTTACAAGGCACCCATGCAGCAACCAGGACTCTTAAGTGCTGAAAACCCATTGTTTACAAACATCAACCACACCAAAGAGCACTAAGTGCATTGCAATGACCTACCTGAGTGATTAGAATGCACTTAGTGGTTGGAATGCACTTATATCTTTTTGATGTGGTTGATGTTTGTAAACATTGGGGTTTCAGCGCTTAGTCACTCATCCAAGAAGAGAGATTAATGAATCAAGGCTGCAGCTGTTTTGTGGATGCTGCCAATCGCAGCCCACTATTGGAAGTGAACGAATGGCTTGCAGCTAGTGGATCTAAGGGGATAAACACGTGCCGCAGCTGTTCTCTTTCTGGGAATGGACAAGTGAGCGTTATAGGTGTAATTTTTTTCACTGTCCCTGTCTAAGCTGCTCTTTAGCTTCCAGACAGGGGTATCTTTTCTCACATTTGGTGAGACCTGCAGTAATCACTGTCTACGTGACTTGCAGCCCAGGGGACCAGAGAATCATGGAGGGCTGGAGAATAGGTCCCGCACCCCAATCCCGCTGCCAGCGGGTGGATCGTGCATCGCGTTCAGATTTGCACCCGCTGACGCCCCCGTCAATCCTGTTTTATTTGATTCTCCACTGCATTTGGGACCAGCTACCAGCGGTGGGCAGTGTAGAATCCAGGCCTTCATCTTCCAAATGGAGAATTCTGGCTGATATGTTTGAATCTGCAGCCACATGTAAGGATTTCCTTACACACCTTAATATGTTGCATCTATGTTCAAATTCATTTGTGGGATGGAGCGGCCAAACATGTTCCTTTCCCTCAACGGTGAGAAATCCACATATGTGTTCTCCACTGCTGCCTGGGCCCATGTCCTCCCCCTCACCCGTATCCTATTCGTCGGACGAGGCCTGCCCTTCCTCCTCTTCCTCATCCTCCAGCACATCGCCCATCTGCTGCGCGATGTTGTGGAGAATGCAGCAGTCCGCTACGATGCGGGCGACTCGCACACCATCATACTGGAGGCTTCCTCCAGAGCGGTCCAGGCACCAGAACCGCATCTTCAGGAGGCCGATGCTCCACTCAGCCACACTCCTGGTGGCTGCATGGCATCATTGTAGCGATCGTCCTCGTCGGTTTGTGGCCTCCGGATAGGTACCATCAGCAACGGCCGCACCCAGGAATTAACCCCTCAGCCTTGGGGGGGGGGGTTGCCGAGTGTGCCAGGATGAAGGAATTGTGCACACTGCCCAGGTATCGGGCACAGAGGTGTACGATGCGCAGCTGATGGTCACAGACCAGCTGAACGTTCATTAGTGGTACCCCTTTCGGTTATTGTACAGCATGCTGGTATCTGCAGTAGGTACCCATAGGGCAACATACATCCCATCTATCGCCCCCTGGACCCGGGGCTTCCGGGGGATGGTGGCGAACCCCGCTGCCCCAGCATGCTAGTGGGCTCGGTCCACATTGAAATGGATGTATTGATCTGCCTGGGCATATAGGACCTCCGTGATGGCATGGATGCACCTGTGCGCTGAGGTCTGTGAGATCTCGGACAGGACCCACTCGGCGACTAGAAGGATCCCATCGCGTAGAAGCTCAGGGCAACCGTCACCTTGACGGCCATTGGGGATGGGTGTACTCCCCCATACCCTTGTGGTGCCAGGTGTGCCATCATATGGCAGATGTGTTGCACTGTCTCTCTGCTCAGTCGGAGTCTCTGATGGCATGCCGGGTCCGGCAGGTCCTCGAATGATAGGCACTGCCGGTACATGAGGCCTCATGCGACACCTCCTCAGCATCTCCTCCTCCTCGGCCTGTTGGAAGGATGGCACCATCATGTCTGACTGCCACCTACCCCTGTGCAGCCCGTTCCTCTGCAGCCCATTCCACTGCTTGCCGCTCTGCTGCTTCCCGCTCCCCTGCTGCGGTTCCCTCCTCCTCTTCAAGTGGCTCCTGGTCACATGCTCGCAGAGCTGCGACCATCACCAGGGCAGCCACCATTGCTGGTCGAACACCAAATGCCATTGTCTGCAGGGGGTGAAAGGCCAATATGTTAGCGTGGTGCATACTCCCGTGCCCTACCAGGTTCGATGGTTACACGATGGCCCTGGTTGGCAGTGCGGGATCCGCCCCCACATATCCTTCCCCCACCCTCTCACCCCTGCCCTGTTGGTGTCCGGCACCATGGTGGCCCCTGGTTCTAGAGCCCGTTCCTGCTGCCAGAGGAACTGTTGACTGGCACTACCCTCACTGGGGGCTGCCGTGGGTGTGGCCCTAGGTGGTACCCCGGTAAGTGACGTCCGGTTGGGTGCTGGGCGGTTGGGCGGGGTGTTTGGGACCGGGTGGGGCACGCTGTGGTGGGGAGATGGGGTGTGAGGGTGGGCACACCCATACAGCTGATGCCACTGTGTAGAAACAGGGGCCAAGATGGTTAGTCAGTAGGTGCGCAGCAAGGTGGCCGGCGTTATTGCAGTCTGTGCCTAGGCACTGCCCCAGTCCTGTGGGGGGGCACCCCGGCTGCTCGGCCTGTTCCCTCCCGTCCCCCTGCCTTGGCTGGGGGGGGGCCCTCATCCAGCCAGTACGGCCAGTGTCCGGGCCGGCAGCCCGCATTCACTCCACTTCAAGTCCTACCTCCTCTCTCTCGCTCAGCACAAGTGAACCACGCCGTCGGGGATAAAGCCCATTTGAGTCGATGAGTCACAGAAGCTCCAGAGAATGGGGGGGGTCAGGCCCGCTAATGATGTGCCAACAGTACTTAAACGCCATGCAACGACCAATGCATTTATGCCATTTTCGGGTGCTGGAGCATCCCAATTTGGCGTCAAACTGGCGCCTACCCCGATTTTGGCGTCGGAGGCTATTCTCCACCTAATAGCATTTCACGTTTTTGGCAAACGGACAATCCTGCCCAGGGTAAATTGAGAGCAATTGGCCGGATTATCTGGTCATTGCAATTCTCTTTTCCCGCCAGCAATAGCCGGCGGGTTTCCTGGTGGCGTGAGGTGATTACAATGGGAGAGTCAAGCGGCAGGAAGATAGAATCCTGCCGCCAGTGAATGGCGTGCAGCCGGGAAACTGACAGCTAGTTAGGAGAATCCAGCCCATTATCTCTGCTGGGTGAGGGGGTCTATACCTTTGAGTTAGATTTTACAGAAATGAAATTAGGAAACACTTCTTCACACAAAGTGTGAAAAGTTTGGAATTCTCTTCAGCAAATAGCAATTGATGTTAGATCAAATGTTAATTATAAAATTGAAATTAATTTTTGTGAATCAAAGGTGTTGAGGAATATAGGAAAAGCCAGGGTTGTGAAGTCAGCTCTCTGATTAGCCATCTTATTCAATGTGGGGTGCAGGCTTGAATGGTCTTTTCCTGCTTTTACATGTTGAAGGTAAGTTGTGATCGCCTAAATGGATAGAACAAAGAACAAAGAAAATTACAGCACAGGAACAGGCCCTTCGGCCCTCCCAGCCTGCGCCGATCCAGATCATTTATCTAAACCTGTCTCATATTTTCCAAGGTCCACTTCCCTCTGTTCCCGCCCATTCATATACCTGTCTAGATGCCTCTTAAATGATGCTATCGTGCCCGCCTCTACCACCTCCGCTGGTAAAGCGTTCCAGGCACCCACCACCCTCTGCATAAAAAACTTTCCGCGCACATCTCCCTTAAACTTTCCCCCTCTCACCTTGAAATCGTGACCCCTTGTAACTGACACCCCCACTCTTGGTAAAAGCTTGTTGCTATCCACCCTGTCCATACCCCTCAGAATTTTGTAGACCTCAATCAGGTCCCCCCTCAACCTCCGTCTTTCCAATGAAAACAATCCTAATCTACTCAACCTTTCTTCATAGCTAGCACCCTCCATACCAGGCAACATCCTGATGAACCTCCTCTGCACCCTCTCCAAGGCATCCACATCCTTCTGGTAATGTGGCGACCAGAACTGCACGCAGTATTCCAAATGTGGCCGAACCAAAGTCCTATACAACTGTAACATGACCTGCCAACTCTTGTACTCAATACCCCGTCCGATGAAGGCAAGCATGCTGTATGCCTTCTTTACCACTCTATCAACCTGCGTTGCCACCCTCAGGGTACAATGGACCTAAACTCCCAGATCTCTCTGCATATCAAATTTCCCTAAGACCCTTCCATTGACCATATAGTCCGCTCTTGAATTTGATCTTCCAAAATGCATCACCTCGCATTTGCCTGGATTGAACTCCATCTGCCATTTCTCTGCCCAACTCTCCAATCTATCTATATTTTGTTGTATTCTCTGACAGTCCTCCTCACTATCTGCAACTCCACCAATCTTAGTATCATCTGCCAACTTGCTAATCAGACCACCTATACCTTCCTCCAGGTCATTTATGTAGATCACAAACAACAGTGGTCCGAGCACGGATCCCTGTGGAACACCACTAGTCACCCTTCTCCATTTTGAGACACTCCCTTCCACCACTACTCTCTGTCTCCTGTTCCCCAGCCAGTTCTTTATCCATCTAGCTAGTACACCCTGAACCCCATACGACTTCACTTTTTCCATCAACCTGCCATGGGAAACCTTATCAAACGCCTTACTAAAGTCCATGTATACGACATCTACAACCCTTCCCTCATCAATTCACTTTGTCACTTCCTCAAAGAATTCTATTAGGTTTGTAAGACATGACCTTCCCTGCACAAAACCATGCTGCCTATCACTGATAAGTCTATTTTCTTCCAGATGTGAATAGATCCTATCCCTCAGTATCTTCTCCAACAGTTTGCCTACCACTGATGTCAAGCTCACAGGTCTATAATTCCCTGGATTGTCCCTGCTACCCTTCTTAAACAAAGGGACAACATTAGCAATTCTCCAGTCCTCTGGGACCTCACCCGTGCTCAAGGATGCTGCAAAGATATCTGTTAAGGCCCCAGCTATTTCGACCCTCGCTTCCCTCAGCAACCTGGGATAGATCCCATCCGGTCCTGGGGACTTGTCCACCTTAATGTCTTTCAGAATACATAAAACTTCCCCCTTCCGTATGACAACTTGACCGAGAGTATTTAAACATCCATCCCTAGCCTCAACATCCATCTTGTCCCTCTCCTTTATGAATACCGATGCAAAGTACTCATTAAGAATCTCACCCATTTCCTTTGAGTCCACGCATAAATTCCCTCTTTTGTCTTAAAGTGGGCCAATCCTTTCTCTAGTTACCCTCTTGCTCCTTACATACGAATAAAATGCTTTGGGATTTTCCTGAACCCTGTTAGCCAAAGATATTTCATGACCCCTTTTAGCATTCTTTATTGCGCGTTTGAGATTCGTCCTACTTTCCCGATATTCCTCCAAAGCTTCATCAGTTTTGAGTTGCCTCGATCCTATGTATGCTTCCTTTTTCATCTTAGCTAGTCTCACAATTTCACTCATCATCCATGGTTCCCTAATCTTGCCATTTCTATCTTTCATTTTCACAGGAACATGTCTGTCCTGCACTCTAATCAACCTTTCCTTAAAAGACTTCCACATTTCAAATGTGGATTTACCCTTAAATAGCTGCTTCCAATCCACATTCCCTAGCTCCTGCCGAATTTTGTTATACTCTGCCTTTCGGACCCCTCTTGTCCTTGTCCATGAGTATTCTAAAACTTACAGAATTGTGATCGCTATTCCCAAAGTAATCACCGACTGAAACATCAACCACCTGGCCGGGATCATTCTCCAATACCAGGTCCAGTATGGCCCCTTCCCGAGTTGGACTATTTACATACTGCTCTAAAAAACTCCCCTGGATGCTCCTTACAAATTCTGCTCCATCTATGCCCCCAACACTACACGAATCCCATTCAATGTTGGGGAAGTTAAAATCTCCCATCACAACCACCCTATTGCTCCTACATTTTTCTATAATCTGTCTGCATATTTGTACCTCTACTTCATGCTCGCTTTTGGGAGGCCTGTAGTAAAGTCCCAACAATGTTACTGCACCCTTCCTATGTCTCAGCTCCACCCATATTACCTCAGTGCTCAAATCCTCCATCGTGCCCTCCTTAATCACAGCTGTGCTATCATCTCTGATGAGTAATGCAACTCCTCCACCCCTTCTACCTCGCTCTCTATCCCTCCTGAAGCATCTATACCCTGGGATATTCAGTTGCCAGTCCCGCCCTTCCCTCAACCAAGTCTCAGTAATACCAATAACATCATATTCCCAGGTACTGATCCAAGCCCTAAATTCATCTGCCTTACCTGCTACACTTCTCGCATTAAAACAAATGCACCTCAGACCACCTTTGCGTTCATAATCTCTTCCCTGTCTACTCTTCCCCTTAGTGACCTTGAGTTTATTGTCTCGTACCTTACTGGCTTTAGTTGCTGCTTCTTTACTGACCTCTAACTTCCTAATCTGGTTCCCATCCCCCTGCCACATTAGTTTAAAACCTCCCCAACAGTGTTAGCAAAAGCACCCCCTAGGACATTGGTTCCAGTCCTGCCCAGGTGTAGACCATCCAGTTTGTAATGGTCCCTCCTCCCCCAGAACCGGTTCCAATGTCCCAAAAATCTGAACCCCTCCCTCCTGCACCATCTCTCAAGCCACGTATTCATTCTGACTATTCTTGAATTTCTACTCTGACTGTTCTGTGGCACTGGTAGCAATCCTGAGATTACTACCTTTGAGGTCCTACTTTTTAACTTATCTCCTAGCTCCCTAAATTCTGATTGTAGGACCTCATCCCTTTTTTTTACCTATATCGTTGGTACTTATATGCACCACGACAACTGGCTGTTCACCCTCCCCCTTCAGTATGTCCTGAAGCCGATCGGAGACATCCCTGACCCGAGCATCCGGGAGGCAACATACCATTCGGGAGTCTCGTTTACGACCACAGAAACGCCTGTCTACTCCCCTTACAACTGAATCCCCTATGACTATAGCCCTACCAGTCTTTTTCCCGCCCTTCTGTGCAGCAGAGCTAGCCACGGTGCCATGAGCCTGGCTACTACTGCCTTCCCCTGGTGAGTCATCTCCCCCAACAGTATCCAAAACGGTATACCTGTTTTGGAGGGAGATGACCACAGGGGACACCTGCCCTGCCTTCCTGCTCTTTCTCTGCCTTTTGGTCACCCATTCCCTGTCTCCGTCACCAATCCTAATCTGCGGTGTGACCAACTCACTGAACGTGCTATCCACGACCTCCTCAGCATCGCGGATGCTCCAAAGTGAGTCCATCCGCAGCTCCAGAGCCGTCATGCGGTCTAACAGGAGCTGCAGCTGGACACACTTCCCGCACATGAAGAAGTCAGGGGCATCGGCCGCGTCCCTGAACTCCCATGTTGCGCACGAGGAGCATAACATGGGTCTGGGATCTCCTGCCATTTTTACCCTTTACCTTAACTGATTACAAATATAGTATCATATAATTATTACGTGAAATGAATAAAGATTTTACTTACCAATCACAATACTCACCAACACACGAAGAGTTAAATTTCTCCCAGCAACTGCTAATTGGAGCACTTTCCTTGCCAGCCAATCAGGTCACTGCTTTGCTGTGATGTCACCCTTCAAGGTAAGTTTTTAAAGAGATAAACTTACCTTCCCGACAACCACGGTTGTTTTTTTTTGGTTAGAGGAGGGGATAGGGAGGGAAACACTGAGGAAGTGTTTCGGGTTTAATTGTCACTTGACAACAGCCCCTTCACAAACCACCTTCAAATTAAGCTGACCGCACTGCACGTATGCAAATCTCCCCGGAACAGGCAATCAGTAGCTCCGCTCTGCTGCCCTCTGCTGGATAGGATTTTGTTTCCCCAAATTGGCCAGGACCTTTACCTGTATTGTTATCCACCTGGTTTGGGTGGATGCACGATGTATTGCAATTGTGTGGATCAGAGGAATCTTTACCTGCCCAATATTGCCTTATATCCTTTATCTCATTCTGACTAGTGTCTGACTGAAGTTACATGTTCTTCTTAAGTCAGTAATTGTTCATCAACAGAAAAAACCATCTCTCCGTCACTTATCATATAAAACAGTGGACAAATGGGAAAGACCAAAAGAAGAATTCACTTTAGTAAAGTGCATAGGATCTGGTCATTATGGAGAAGTGTGGAAAGCCATCTGGAATGACAATGTACCTGTTGCGATTAAAATGTTGAAAAAAGGTAACTATACTTTAAAAATTCATTTATTGCCATTAATTTAAATTATAATGAATTAAAAGTGGGTGGTCTTATGTTCAAAGTGGTTAAGAACTGGTGCGAATCTTGGCAAATTGGTTGTGTGCGACTAACATGCAAGTTTCCAAGGCTAAATCAGTACCGCGAGTATTCACATCTCTGAATAGAAGTATGGGTAAGTACAAAGAGGTAATCTAGCACCAGAGTTGCTCGCCGGCCGTGCTGTTGGGAACCCACCATAGGGATTATCTATGGCAGGATCCGAAGGTGCCACTGGCAGAAAGGGCTGGAACATCTCACCCATCAGGTGAAATATAATATAGGCCATGGGAGTCTCGCATGCTGCTGGACGTAGATGAGAGCCCTACGTTGGCTCTTTATGGAAAGGTCCACTATATAAAGTGCCAATCAGGCATTGAATTGGACAGGGTGTGTCCTCCAGGGAACTCAATACCAAAGGTGCTCCCAGAAATGGCCATGGCAGTGTGGTAACTGGCTCTCCAGCCAGTAGAAGAACCCACTGCCTTGACCATCGAATTCCTCCCATACTGTGGCACCTACCTTCCATATGGAGACATGTGTGTTCTTGGCCTCAGTACAATAGTTGACACACTAAAAGATGCTGGAAGTGCTTTCCACAATATTCCACAATGCTAGGGAAAGAAATTGTCCACAGGAGTTGGGAAGTGCAGCAGGTGGTGGTGCGGCTCTTGCTTAATACTTGGAGGAAATAAGTACACAATAAACAGGAATAGGAGTAGGACATTTGGCCCTTCAGCCTGCTCGGCAATTCAATAAGATCATTGTTGATCTGATGAGGCCTCAACTCCACTTTCAAGTCCTTGACTCCCTTTTCAGTCAAATATCTGTATAACGTAGGCTTCAGTATTTTCAATGACCCAACCCCCACCACTCTCTGAGAACAAGACTAATAATTCTCTGAGAGAACAAAATTCTCCGAACCTCCATCGTAAATGGGAGACCTCCTAGAGGGGAAACATCCTCGTTGCATCTACTTTTGTCAAGTCCCCTCAGAATCTTCTCTGTTAAGATTATATTAAGATCACCTCTTATTCTTCTAAACTACAATGTGTATTGGCCGAATCTGATCAACTTTTCCTCATAAGTCAACCGTTTCATTCCAGAAATCACCCTAGTGAATCTTCTCTGAATTGTTCCAATGCAAGTATATTCCTCCTTAGTAAGATGACCAACATTCCAAGTGTGCTCTTATCAATGCCTTTCACAGTTGTAGAACAACTTCCCTACTTTTATACTCCCTCACCCTCACAATAAAGACCAATATTAATTTGCCTTCTTAGTTACTTGCTGCACCTGCATGCTGACATTTTGTGAATCAGGTACAATGACAAACACATACCATAGCATTCTACAATCCCTCTCTGTTTAAACAATACTCTACTTTTCCATTCTTCCTGCCAAGGTGGAGAAACTCGCACTTTCCCACATTGTGCACCACCTTTCAAATTGTTGCCCACTCATTTAACACATCTGTATCCCTTTGCAGACCTTTGTATCTTCTTCACAATTTGCTTTCCTACCTATCTTTGTATCATCAGCAAATTTGTCTACAATACAGTTGGCTCCTTCATCCAAGTCATTGACATAAATCATAAGTAGTTGAGAGCCACTGCCTTAAGCAACAGTGGATGACAAACTAGGAGATGTCGCAAATATTGCCAGCTCCAGCTTGGATGGATCTAGACGAATAAAAGTTTATTGCGATGGTCGTCTTTACTACCAATGACAATATCATCCTCTGAGACTGTAGTTGTGGCTGCAGAAGGTGGTAGATTTCAGTGAGGATATATTAAGTGCAACAAATATATCTCCAAATATTTTTCTCAGTGGGGTTGAGTTTGAAGAATTGCTCTTTGAACATGTTGACAGATATACTCACGAACTGAGAGTCCATCTTCCCTTCCTCTTCATTCTTCAAGCAGCTTGTCCTACTCTGTGTCACATCTGTTCATTATTCTTGTCACGCTAAAGGCTAAGAGTGATGCATACCACCGCACCAATATCTGGGAGCAACTTTGTGGAGAAATCTAAAGTTTGAATAAAGTACCACTGTATGTGACACATCACTCCATGTAGACTATAGCAACTTTAACCAATTCCAGAAATTATGAAAAGCTTCTATAGTCACAGAAAAATCGATCAGTAACTAACCTTAAAGTAGCTGAGCATCTTTTTAAACATCACTGGAGTGAGTGGGTGAAGGGGGGAAGGATTACTTTCTGTGACCAAGTGCACGTTCAGCTCTTCAAGGTTAAGAGAGGAAGTTGGCTGGAGCGCTGAGGTTCAAAAAGGGTCTGCTGGTGTTGAATCTTCACAATCTGCTTGCACTGCATAACTCTAGCAGATACCCACTGCACACATGCTAATACCATCATCTAAATGGTGTGTGCAGGTAAAACTGCACTTGTAGCCCTGAAATTATGTAAGCTACGGAGCCAAATTTTACTGCTTATAATTTCTGAGCTACTGCCCTCATTCCATTGCCTCCCCCAATTTAGTATCATCTACAAATTTGACCAGTTTCCATTGGATTGCTAATTCCAGGTCATTGGTGTTCAATTCTAAGGCCATGAGCACGTTACTTAATTCTCCCACCCTACCCTGATATATTAACATGATAATTTGTATCCCATCATCCACAGTGCTCATAAATCTTGTCTGACAATAAATATACTCAATATATACCAATGATGATCGAACGGGCTTATTTCCGTACTTGTGTTCTGTGCCATTCCCTTTTGAGCCATCTTTTCCCTGATCTGGTGCTCATTCCTTAGGTTATCTCAGTGGGAAAAGCAAGTATAGTGGCACATTACTGCTTCCTAAAGGGATTTTGTACCACACCTGTTGGAATTACCCTCTCAATCCCAATACCCACCCACTTCCTGCCAGGCCATGAAATGGCTCTATTACCATTTTTAGTACTTTTTGTTCCATGTCAACTGGTTGTTCCTAGAGTTTTCTAAGGTGGCCTACTCAGTTGGTTCGATAGGTCATCACCTTGAGCAGCAGTGTTTCACTTGTATTTGCAAATGCTGCTGCTGAATCAAACTGTAATTTATGTATTTACAGATATTACAGATTCGAGCAATTTTCTGAAAGAAGCACAAATTATGAAGCACTTCCACCACGAGAACCTGATCCCTCTGTATGCCGTATGCACCAGAAAACAACCTTTCTTCATTGTCACTGAATTGATGAAACATGGAGATCTCTTGAAATATTTAAGGAGTGAGAATCTAGAATATTTGCAAGCTAAACAGATTTTCAGATCATTCTGACCAGGAACTAATGGCCAGAATTCTCCAGCTGTTGCGATTCACTTTTCCAGTCGGCAGCGCACCCCCATCCATGGATTTCCCAGCGGCGTGCAGTGGTTTTAATGGGAAATGCCATTGACAAACGGCGGGAATATAGAATCCTGCCGCCAGCGAACAGCGCACCGCTGTGAAACACGCGACTGGGGAAGCGGAGAATCCAGTGTTATGAGAACACATTCAAATGCTTGGTGTGGTAAGATTAACAATTATCATATCTCTTTTTAGGATCAGAAGGCTGTTTTACAATTGCGCAATTAATAGACATTTCAGCCCAGATTGCGACGGGAATGTCATACCTTGAATCCAACTATTACGTTCATCTGGATTTAGCAGCAAGAAATATTCTTGTCGGAGACAATATGATTTGCAAAATTTCAGACTTTGGACTTACTAAATTGTTAAAGGTAAGCATGGAATATATTTGATGATAAAAGAATTTGGAAGAACTTGATGATGTTTTAAGCTCATTTGCTCGCTATCAGCTTCCATTAATATTGTAGCGTGAATGACTTAAGTAATTTTTTAAACAATATTTTTATTGAACTTTTAACATTTTATATAAAAAAGTTTACAAAACACAACAGAACAAACACATATATCAGAAAGTTCAAGCAACAACGGTAACAAGAACCCCACTAACAGATATGCAACTCAGAACAACCTCTCCCGCCTCAACTGTACCCCATTTACCTCCACTAACAGCTAACAGTGACCAAAATAAACAGCTGCCAACTATGATAGAACCCACCGATCAACCCCTCACTGTGAACTTGGCCTTCTCGAGATACAATAATTCCATCAAATCACCCAACTATGCTTCAGCATTGGGTGGTGTTGCATGCCTCCAGCCAGCAATATTCACCCCTGCCCTGTCCTCAACTCTGTTTGGTCCAAAACCCCAAATACAGCGACTAATGGACAGCGCTCTAAGTCAACATTCAGAATCGCTGATATGGTACGGAAAAAGAACCCCCATAACTCACCAGCTTGGGACAGGACCAGAACATGTGCATATAGTGAGCAGGCTCTCTCAAGCACTGCTCACACTTATCCTCAACCCTGTCAAAAACTTGACTCATCCTGGCCCTGGTGTGGTGTGCCCCAAACACCACGTTCAGCTGTATCAAGCTCAACCTTGTGCAGGATGACGTAGCATTCACCTACCCAGGGACTCACTCCACATCTCTTCCTCCAAAATGGGTCCTAACTCCTTCTCCCACCTTGCTTTCACCTCCTCCACAGAAAACTGTTCTTCACCCATGATCCGCCCATATATCCCAGATATTATGCTCTCCTCTGACCCCACATGGGAGTATCCCTTCCAGCAAGGTAGACAGCGGTGCCTCCAGGAAAGTCAGAAATGTCCACCGAACAAAGTCTCGCACCTGGGAATATCTGAACCTGTCGAATCCCCCAAGCTCCGCTTTCTCCTTCAACTCCTCCCAACTCGCAAAGCGCCTCTCCAGAAACAAATCCCTCATCCTTTTCAGTCTCTTTTCTTTCCATCCCTGAATGTAACATCCAATATTGCTGGCTCAGACAAGAGGCTCCTGCAGATTGGGGCCCATCTTGACACCACCCTCAGCCTAAAATGCTGACGGAGTTGCTGAAATATTTTTGGCGTGGACTACCACTGGATTCACAGAATATTTTCTTGGCGAGATTGGCAGGGCCTCCAGGCCCGTCCCTCTACATGACCCCAACTCCATCTGTACCCAACTTCCTGATCCCCAAACTACCCCAACACCTTCTCCATGTTGGTCGCCCAGTAATAATACGTCAAGTTTGGCAGCGACAACCCCCCCTACCTGCCTCTCTCACTGTAGGATCCCTCTCCAAATCTGAGATTTTCTCCATGCCATATAAAGCACATTGTGAGTTGCTCCATCTCCTGAAAAATGACTGGCAGAAAGACTGGGAGGCATTGAAATAAGAACACAAATGGTGGCAAAATGTTAATCTTCACAGATTGAACTCGGCCCACCAGCGACTGTGGAAGGCTGTCACACCTCTGCAAGTTGGAGTGTGTGACTGACCCAACACCAGATCTCTTGGCACATAGGAAGAAGCTGCAAATGCAGTTTGACCTATTGTACACCGGCGGGGTGGTGCGACAGCTGCAGCTCTTAAAGGGGCTGGTATATGAGTTTGGGGAGAAGGTTAACCGATTGTTTGGGCATCAGTTCAGGCAGCAAGAGGCTCCCAAGGAGATTGTGCAGCTGTGAGAACCTGGGGGTAGGTTGGTCTCCACCCCAGAGAATGTTAATGTCATGTTGCGTCCCATGTCCCTTCTATGAGGGACTTTACAGTTCAGAGCCGGCAGAGGATGAGAAGGAGAAGATTGAGTTTTTGGAAGGCTTGGAGTTGGGTTGGAAGGAGTCAGTTGGGGGGATGAGATGCAGGAGGCATTGAAGACACTGGTGGGGCTAGATGAGGTCCGCAGGGCTCTGGGTAAAATGCAGGTGGGGAATGTGCAGGGACTTGATGGGTTCCCAGTAGAATTTTACAAGATGTTCGCAGACCAGCTGGCTCCATTGGTGCTGATGATCTTTAATGACTAATTGGTGCAGAGTTCCCTTCAGGAGACATTGAGGCAGACGTCCATCTCCCTTCTTCTGAAGAAGGACAATGACCCCACAGAGTGTGGGTCATACCAGCCAATCTCTCTGCTCATTGTGGATGTAAACGTTTGGCTAAAATCCTAGCGTTGAGGATTGAGCCCCGCCTCCCAGAGGTTGTGAGGGAAGACCTGAGGGGGTTGCTGATGGACAGAAAACAGTCGTCCAAGTTGTGGTGGATAGTTAATATACAAAGAACAAAGAACAATACAGCACAGGAACAGACCTTCCGGCCCTCCAAGCCTGGACCGGTCATGATACCAACCTTTGTCAAAACCTTCAGCACTTCCTTGTGCCATTTTCCTCTATACTCATCCTATCCATGTGTTTGTCAAGATGCTTTTTGAGCTCCGTTAATGTATTTGCTTCCACAACCTCTCTTGGCAACGCATTCCAGGCACTCAATACCCTTTGCGTAAAAAACCTGCCTTGCACATCTCCTCTAAACTTTGCCCCACGGACCTTAAACCTATGCCCCCTGGTGACTGACCCCTCCACTCTGGGAAAGAGTGCCTACCCATCCACTCTATCCATGCCCCTCATAATCTTGTAGACCTCCATCAGGTCACACCTCAACCTCCGAATTTCTAATGAAAACAGTCTATTCAGCCTTTCCACATAGCTAACACCCTTCATACCAGGCAACATCCTGGTAAACCTCCTCTGTACCCTCTCCAAGCCTCCACATCCTTCTGGTAGTGTGGCAACCAGAATTTAGTACCTCACCCATTTCCTCTTGCTCAATACATAGATTCCCCCCAATATCCTTAAGTGGTCCAATCCTTTCCCTGGCCACCGTTTGCTTTCTACATATAAATAAAAAGCTTTGGGATTCACCTTAATCCTACTTGCCAAGGACTTTTCATGACTCCTCCTAGCCCTCCTAATTTCCCGCTTCAGTTCCTTCCGACTTTCTTTATACTCCTCAAGGGTTTTGGCTGTTCCCACCCTTCTAGACCGTACAAAAGTCTCCTTTCTCCGAAGTTGATTTATTATCCAGCAGCCGCACCCAGTCCAAATTCTTCAATTCCTGTCTAATGTTATCATAATTTGCCTATTCGCAGTTTAGCACCTTAACACAAGGACTACAACAATCCCTGGCCAAAAGTACCCTAAAACATACGGAATTGCGGTCACTACTCCCAAAACATAGTTCTTACAGTGGAGGTGGGACCAGAACCGGAGATTACAATGTATCTGGACATTGAAAAAGTATTCAATAGGGTTGAATAGAGCGACTTGTTCACAGTTCTGGAGAAGTTTGGGATTGTCCGGGTTTGCATCATGGTGCGCCGGCTGCTAGTGTTCAATTTCACTCATTTAAAACTGCATTTGAACCTTATAACAATATTATATTTCAATTGGTGGTGGCTGGATTATAAATTTGCTTATGTTTTTGCTTCAGTATCTGGTTTATAATTTATCTTTCCTTAATTTATATTTGTTTGTTCATCAGCTAGAGAATGGAGCATTTGTCACATCTTTAGCCCCAACCTCCAAGTACTCCCGGTGTAACTACAGCCAATAGTTGGCAAAATAACGTTTACTATACATTGTCAGGTTGTTAGTGTAAATTAGAAACAACAGTAGTTTCTATACTAAGCCCTGGGGCACTGCATTTAGTTCTCCCACCCTATCTTGAAATGTTCACACTATCTCTGACATCCCATCACTCACAATATTCGTATGTCCTGTCTGACAATAAATATACACAGTACATATCAATGACGATGGAAGCAGTTTATTTCCTGAACTGAGCCTGTGCCACTCCCCATTGCTGGACATTGATGAAAGTATGATGGTGATGGTCTGGCATGCACTGCCTGGGAGGGTGGCAGAGACATCCTTTATAAAGTACCTGGATGATTACTTGGCACGTCATAACATTCAAGGCTATGGGCTAAGTAACTGGCAACAGGGTAGGCAGGTCAGGTGTTTATCATGCATTGGTGCAGATTCAAAGTGCCTCTTCCCCACTGTATTATTCTGTGGTTCTGTGATAGCAGGGCTGGTTTAGCACAGTGGGCTAAGACAGCTGGCTTATAATGCAGAACAAGACCAGAGGCGGGGGTTCAATTCCCGTTCCAGCCTACCTGAACAGGTGCCAGAATGTGGTGACTAGGGGCTTTTCACAGTAACTTAATTGAAGCCTACTTGTGACAATAAGCGATTATTATTAGTTGGTGAGTTATCTCTGCCGTAATCTGGTGCTCATTCCTTGAGTTACCTCAATCGGAGAGGCAAGTATAGAATCACATTGCAGCTTCCTAAAGGGAATTTGTACCACACCAACCCTCAGAAGTGCACCCTCAACATTTTGAATTTCTTCCCTTTACAATAGCTAACATTATGACCTCTACGCTGAGAGGTTGTTCCCCCGGACTGGAGAGCTTAGAACTCGGGATCATAATCTCATGATAAAGAGTTAGATGTTTAGGATACAGGTGAGAGAAATTCTTTCATTCAGAGGGCTTGAAACTCTCTGCCCAAGAGCGATGTGGATGTTCTATCACTGAGATATTCAAGACTGAAATCCGTAGATTTGTAGACTTTAAGAGAACTAAGCGGCATGGAAATACGGCTGGAAAATTGATTTGAGGTGGGAATTCAGTCATGATCTTATTAAATGACAGAACAAGCATGCTCCTGCTGCAGTTTTTTACATTCGTATGTGCTTTTGACAATGAAATCTGCAATTGAATTGCAATGGTGTCAAATGAAGGATAATGTTTAAGAAGCAAACCCAATTTTACACTTCCACTTTGAACCTCACCTCTTGCCAGTGTTTGTTAGAACATTGAGTGCACAAGGTATATAGGTTTCCAACTACTTAAAACAAACAGACTTAGGGATAAGTGACCATAATATGACAGAATTCTTTATCAAGGTGGATAGTGAGTTAGTTGATTCTGAGACCAGGGTGATGAATCTCAGTAAAGGTAACTATAATCGAATGAGACATGAGTTGGCTATGGTGGACTGGGAAACATTACTGAAAGGAAGGACAGTGGACAGACAATGGCAGGCATTCAAGGAACAAATAGATGAACGCCAAAAGTTGTTTAACCCTATTTGGCGCAAGTGTAGAAAGGGAACTGTAGCCAAACCGCAATTATAAGGGAAATTAAAAGTCGTATTAGATTCAAAAAAGAGGCATTCAAGTCAGCAAGAAAAAGCAATAGACATGAGAATCGGGAACAGTTTAAAATTCAGCAAAGGCAGACCAAGGAATTAATTATGGAGGGGAAAATTACAATATGAAAGTAAGCTAGTGAGGGACAAAAAAACTGAATGTAAATGTTTCGGGAAGGTATGTAAAGAGAAAAAGATTGATAAAAATGAATGTAGGCGCCTTACAGTCAGAAATGGGGGAATTCATAGCTAGAAACAATGAAATGGGTGAGGAACTAAATTCGAACTTTGCTTCTGTCTGTCATAATATACACACAAGTATATGATGGTGCACAGACAGGCAGTGATTGACACACAGAATGACCAATGAACACACAGAACACAGCAGCCAATCACCAGACAGGACAGGACCACTATAAAGCCAGAGGGCACTAGTTTTCCCGCTCTCTTGGGATCCAGCCTCTGAGACAGTCTGAGCCCGTGAGCCAGAACTAGAACATACACCATGTGGGAGTAAGATAGTCAGGTTAGCCTCAAGGCTCCAGTCAACTCAGCATCGTGTCAACCCACAGTTAAAGTATGTATGATAGTTAAGTGTTCAATAAAATCGAGTTGCATTTCTTCAAGTGTTGGAAGCCTGTCTCTGTCACTGCTGCAGTAAACGCATCCTCGCAGACCCAGTTTACCCAACACATCATGATACCAGTGAGTCATGCTCGAGTTTGACGGACTTACCTTGAGATTGTCTGCCTTTGACCAGCGATCAGCCATCCGGTAACATGGACAGCGTCCACCCTCCCCTGCAGCTCCGCATCACTGGCAACCTCGGTGCAAACTGGAAGATTTTCAAGCAAAAGTTCCAGCTGTATCTTGAAGCCACTGACCTTGAAGCCGCATCAGATGCCAGGAAGATTGCTCTCTTCCTCTCTACAACCGGGGACCATGCTGTCCAAATCTTTAACTCCCTCATCTTTGCTGAAGGCAAGGACAAGACAAAGTTTAAAACAGTCCTGCTGATGTTCGACAGCCACCGTGACATCGAAGTCAACGAGAGCTTTGAACGTCATGTGTTCCAGCAGAGGCTTCAGGGCAAGAATGAACCTTTTCAGTCCTTCTTAACCCATCTCCGTATCCTTGCGCAGTCCTGCAACTACGGCTCCACTTCCGACTACATGATCCGCGACCAAATCGTTTTCGGGGTCCACTCCAATCCCCTTCACAAGCAGCTCCTTAAAGTTAAGCAGCTCACCCTTACGATCGCCATCAAAACCTGCGTCCTACACGAGCACGCTAACAACCGGTACTCCCATGTCAAGTCGGCAGAGACGCGCAGCAAGGCCCGCACGATGCGGAGTGGGTTCAGGTCGTAAAACAGCTCCAGGACCTGAGTCTGGATGAGGGCTGACGTTTTGCGCACTTTTCCTGGGCCCCTGCGCATGCACGCCACGACCAAGGGACCAACGACAGCGGCAAGGCCAATGACCGAACTGCACAGGTGAGCATATCGTTCGACCGCACCGCGCATTGCGGCGGCGCAAGGAGCGTCCTGACGTCGGCGCCATGACGTGCAACAACTGTGGCTCCGCCCATTTAAAGCGGCAATGTCCCGCGAAATCTCGACGCTGTCTCTAGTGTGCAAGCTTGGCCACTATGCAGCCCTCTGCAGATCTGCTCAACTGCCCAACACACAGCGATCCCAGCCGCAGCGCAGGAACGTCCGGACAGTACAGCAACCCATTGCAGACTCCGACATGGTTCCAGATCCTGACACCGTGGGCCTCACATCACCATTCCGGGTGGGCATCATCACCAAGCATACGATGCTTTCAGCCAAGAAGGTGAAACTCCCAGTAATGAGCATTGATGCAGACGACAAGTGGTGTGCCACGCTTACGGTCAACAAGGCTCGCATACACTTCAGGTTGGACACTTCAGCGAACCTCATTTCAAAGTCTGACCTTGACACCATTCACGTCAAGCCAAGCATTCTTCCGCCGGCCTGCCAGATCCTCGACTACAATGGCAATGCCATTGCTGCCAGTGACTCATGCCAGCTTGCGGTATCCCATCTTTCTTCAAAAGCAACCCTGCATTTTGAAATTGTAGAAACCACAGAGCTTCCTTGCTCGGTGCTCAGGCCTGCAAAATCTTGAATCTTGTGCAGCGGGTTCACACCATGTTGTCCGCAGAGGCAATGGCCTCGCCAGATGTCAACTTCCAAACCCAATTAGATGACATCATAGCACAATACCACAGCATTTTTAAAGGTATGGGCACACACCCCTACCGATACAAGATACTACTGAAGCCGAATGCCACACCTGTGGTTAATGCACCGCGTCGGGTGCCGGCACCCCTGAAGGACCGCCTCAAGCAGCAGCTGCAAGACCTCCAGGACCAGGGCGTCATTTCTAAGGTCACAGAACCCACAGACTGGGTTAGCTCCATGGTTTGTGTCAAAAAACCATCAGGGGAACTCAGCATTTGTATTGACCCCAAAGATTTGAACCGTAACATCATGAGGGAACACTACCCTATACCTAAACGAGAAGAGCTCACCAGCGAAATGGCTCACGCCAAGTTTTTCATGAAGCTGGATGTCTCCAAGGGGTTTTGCCAAATACACCTGGACACGTCCAGTCGAAAGCTGTGCACATTTAACACCCTGTTCGGTCGTTACTGTTACAACCGGATGCCCTTTGGCATCATCTCTGCCTCGGAGGTGTTCCACCAAATAATGGAGCAAATGATGGAGGGCATCAAGGGGGTGCGAGTGTACGGCGATGATATCATTATCTGGTCCACAACTCCTCAGGAGCACATCCATCGTCTCAAACGAGTGTTCCATAGGATCCACAAGCATGGCCTCCAATGCAATAGAGCCAAATGCTCGTTCGGTCAACCAGAATTTGTCGCCCGCCATAGAGACTGAATTTCTAGACTGAATGTTGCATTACCTTGTGATCCGTTCACACATCTGTACATATTGTTTCTTCCTAATTTGTTAGCTGCCCTCTATCTGCACTAGACACCTTCCCATGTAAATACGTTCACATACTTTATATATACTCAGTCTCCTACACACACACACACACACAAACTTACTATTTATTGACCTATACGCATATTTTAAAAGTAAAAAAAAGGCTGGAATAAAGGAGTCTTTTTCCAATTGGCAGGCAGTGACTAATGGAGTACCACAGGGGTCTGTGCTAGGACCTCAACTGTTCACAGTATATATTAATGATTTGGACAAGGGAACTAAATGTATTATCTCCAAATTTGTAGATGATGCAAAATTGGATGGGAGGGTGAGCTGTGAGGAGGACACAGAGATGCTTCAGCGGGATTTGGACAGGCTGAGTGAGTGGACATATGCATGGCGGATGCAGTATAATGTGGATAAATGTGAGGTTATCTGCTTCGGTAGCAGAAATAGGAAAGCAGATTATTATTTCAATGGGTGTAAATTTAGAGAGGTAATACTCAGCAAGACCTTGGTGTTCTTGTGCATCTATCAATGTAAGTAAGGGTGCAGGTACAGCAAGCAGTAAAGAAGGCAAATGGTATCTTGGCCTTCATAACGGGAGGATATGAATACAGGAATAGGGATGTTTTACTGCAATTATACAGGGTATTAGTGAGGCCTGGAGTATTGTGTGCAATTTTGGTGTCCTTATCTGAGGAAAGACGTTCTTGCTATGGATTGAGTGCAGCAAAGGTTTACCAGGCTGATTCCTGAGATGGTGGGATTGTCTTATTAGGAGAGACTAAATTGGTTAGGATTATGTTCATTGGAGTTTAGAAGAGTGAGAGGGAACCTTATAAAAACGTAGAAAATTCGATCAGGATTAGAAAGGGTGGATTCAGAAAGAATGTTCCTGATGGTGTGCAAGTCCAAGACTAAGGGTCATAGATTGAGGATAAGGGGTAAACCTTTCCGGACTAAGGAGAGGGGAAATGTCTTCACCAGAGAGTGGTGAATCTGTGGAATTCACTACCACAGAAAATAGTTGATGCTAAAAAGTTATGTAATTTCAAAAAACTGTCAAATATAGCATCTTGGGGCTAAAGAGATAAAGGGATATGAGGGTGAAAGGCTGGATCAGGGTATTGAACTGATGATCAGCCATGATCATAATGAATGGCGGTGCAGGTTCAAAGGGCCAAATGACCTCCTCTTGTTGCTCGTTCTGGGTGAGTGTGCTTACTCAATTTGGCTCTGTTTCGTTACTTAGCTCTGGAGTCGCCAGGTATCGTTAAGATACCGCCACAAGTTTCAAGGTCAAGTTCAAAGCAATAAAACCATACACCAATTAGTAAGTTCAAACAACTGAGTTTATTATAATACAATTATAATACTACCCATGCACACGCTAAGAGGATTAAGCTATTCCTACCGCTAAATAAACCAATACTTATCTCAAGGGAACTGCTGGATCAGGGGACAAGGCCTCTTGCTCTGCTCTGGTCTGCAGACTTCAGGTTGGTACGGGTTAAAAAGGCGTCAGGGGTGTCTATCTCTGGTAGCGATCGTTGTGAGACTTACTTGCTGGCGGCTGCTGTCCCAAACCTCTCCTCTCTCTCGTTCAAGGTCTTCTTTGGCAAAAGCTGGTCAAAATGCTGGTCCAGAGAGGAGGGCTGGTTAAGAAGAACGAACTAAGTGTGGGACCTGTCTTTTATAGGTCCCAGGGCTTCACGCCCTTTTGGGCGGACCCTTTTCCTGCTGGGAATCGATTGGGTCTCTTCCCAATCGATATGTTTGAATCCCCCCAATACTGAGGCTGATCCTTGGTTACTGGGCGGGCCTTCAGGTGCTTTGTTTTCGAACCCCGCTGGTGCCGGGGTGTCTGGTTTCCCATACACTGTTGCAATCACTTCCCCATTTGTGTCCATTGTCCCTGGGATCGTTCCATTACTATGTTAACTATCCTGGAAATTTCCTCATTAGTATGCGGAATGTTCGTTTCGGTGCTGTCTGCTCTCTTAGCATTGTCCATTTTAACCTGCAAGCTTTGCGTTCCTCCATTTTGTATTTAGGGAATGGCCAACTTCGGTGGCTACACTCTGCTTCTATTTTCGACATATATTTATTTCTATGTAAGCTACATTAAAATAATGGATGTGTTACAGATATGGTAAGCATTTCTTCACTGTTATAATCAAAAGTTATTTTAAGTTAATATTTTGATCTTAGATAAGTTATAAAAATATTTAAATGTGGTTATGTAATTAATGTATTATAGTTGCATGCTCTCACAACAGGATGTCAGCACTGCCAACATACCTAATTGTCAACTTCCCATTAAATGGACTGCTCCAGAAGTGGCATTAATGAATGAAGTTTCAATGAAATCTGATGTGTGGTCCTTTGGCATTGTTCTGTTTGAGATCACTACATATGGGATGATACCATATTCTGGTAAGCTTATATATTTATATCCATATATATATATATCACTTTATTGCCTTATATTTTTTACTTCAGTCGTGAATGAAATTTTCTGAAATTGCAGGAATGCCAAATAAATTGGTCTTATCCGAACTGCTCCAAGGCTACAGGATGCCATGTCCTACTGGCTGTCCACAACCCATCTACAACATTATGAGAGAATGCTGGAATGATATTCCATCTGAAAGGCCATCATTTAGCACGTTAAAACTACAACTGGAAGACTTCATCATAAACAATTACAGCTGTCTGTATTAACCATCTTTGAAATTAGCGAAAATGTACTTTAAGTTACCAACAAAACAAAAGAGGCTTCAAAATGAATATCGTACTTGATTTTGCACTAGGGTGGGCAGTGAGGCTAATGGCACTGATGAGTGCCATGGAAATTGGACGACAGCTTCTGCTAACTGCATATGTGCAGTTAAACATGAAAGTCAGTACATTTCTGTCTGAGGTATTTTATCCCTTCAAAATTTGCACTCTGTCACCGAGAGACTCACCTTTTAAATAATTTGAACTGCAAGAAGCTACAGTCCTTCCCGGCAATATATGAACTAAATTCACCAGATTATTGGCTGACAGGAATTTCCAAGGGCCAAACCCATAGGAAGTCCATGGGCAGGTATGCGCCGGATGAATGATACACTGCTGACTGCAAAATCTGACCTACTGTGTTTTAACAATGCACATTCAAATTATTTTACTATGGCACGGGCTTTGCATAAATATTGTACAAAACCACAATGCTGTCACTTTTGATGTGACAACCAAAATTCTGTCACATGCCACAAAAAAGTGAATAAATGCAACAAGGTTCGTACAGCTTTTCAGCATATTTGGATCAAAACTAGTGATTTTATTTCATCTGGCTATGTTGGTAATTGTACAGTTAAGGGAAGTGTCAAAATGTTTGCAGGTATGCCTGTTGTTAGTGGCTGTGCAATGTCCATTAAAAAATTATCTTTGTGCTGTATTTGCAAAGTCATGGCATTACAAATGCATACTTTTCAATGCTTTCACTTTTGCATCTAATAGCACATGAACAGCATAATCCAGGCCATTGCTGGAGCTTTATAATTTTGTGTTTTGGGTACTTATTGTGCTGATATGCATCACTGAAAATACACAAGGGGATAATGTAAATTCATGTAGACTAGCTAGACACTAGAGGGAGCACCAGAGGCATGACACACAGACACTCAACCAATAGGTCAGTTAGATAGGACACGACCAATGGGCATTCACAATACATACAGAGGTGACAATGCCACAGGAGGGCATTACACCAACCCATATATAAAGGACACAACACACATGATCTTCCTCTTTCCAGTGGAGACACTCAGTGAGTAGAGACACAGGGTTGATTCAAGATCACACCCACCACGTGGATTGTAGAAGACTGGTTAGTCAGTCTGAGAATCTATAGAACGATTAACAGTAGTGGCGAACCCGAGTAGGAGAATTGTAAATAGTTTAATAAACGTGGTGTAGTTATCTCCACGTCTGAACCTTCCTTTGTCAAGTGCACATCAAGGAAGCCGCTTATGCTACGCTAAGAGCATAACAAGACATGGTACCAGAGTGAACTGTTTCAATCCATATAGCCATAACTCAGTGTACAGTGACAACCAGCAACAAAACCCAGGCAAGATATTCGAGATCCCGGTTCCGCAGCGGCTCCAGTGCCACGGCAATCTCCGCGAAAACTGGCGGGCATTCCGGCAAAGGTTTGAGATCTTCCGGGTAGCAGCCGACCTACAAGACGTGGCCGATGCTGAAAAGACAGAACTGCTGCTCACCATCACTGGTGCCAGAGCAGAAGATATCTTTTAAAAATTCAAGTTCTCCAAAGGACAAAGAGCGACTTCCAGGCAGCCCTGGACAAATTCGGCAAATACTGTGAGGAAAACACACTCCAACCAGCAGAAAACGGTAAGAGAAGCGGCAGTACTCACCACGAGGCCGAGATCCCGGAGCAGAGATACAAGTCTGCCACGCTCACGTAAACAACAGCAAGACTATGACAGTCTACCACGCTCCAGTGAACAGCAGGACGACTATGAGAGTCTATCATGCTCCAGTGAAGAACAAAGCGACCATGACAGTCCACCCACATTGTTTGAGCCACAAGAAGAAGACTCTGACAGTCTACCCAGCCCAAATGAACAACAAGAAGCTACTGAGGCTCTACCCACTGTATGTAAGACAGGTGGCGACAGCATCCCACGTCCCATACAAGATGTGCAATGTGACAGACCTCAGCTAGTGTGTACAGAGGCACTCGACGATCACTGTGAGACCACTGGTGATTCCGGTGACACCACGTTACTTCAAACCTCATTTGCTCAAGCCTCTCCACAAGTAAATGCATTCCTGCATGTTTTGACTCCAGATGTGGAGCCTCAAGTAATCTCAGCTGACTCCAGTGAACGTGCAAAGACTCCGGACGGGGAGCATTGACAAACCACACTGACTCAGGTGAAACAGACCAGACTCCAGATGGGGAGCAACCAAATGCCAAAGCTGATTCACGTAAGCCGGACTTTACTCCAGACAGGGAGTGCCGCAAACGCAGTGACAGCACGCTCAGGGTGACAGCAGATTCCACGATGCACACTGACACGAGTAACTATGTGAAGGACTTGTACAATCCACAGCGTGTGGTCCTTGAGCGCAGCGAACACAACAACAGCACCAGCAAACTCAACATCCCAACCTATAAACACCATCTCACAGACAATGGCACGACGCGTACCAATGACAAAGACTACACCAATGGAATTGCGACTGATACGACATGATACAACTCTGCCCATGAGGGACACTGTTACTGCTCAGCTCAGTACAATGACATACCATGGCAGGGTGATGCATTTTCCCAACTCACGTGTGCTGCACTACCAACAGGCAACCTGGCTTTCAGGACAGATGCCATCCAACATCGCTATCACAAGCATCGATAAAAAAGACTTCAAATCAGACAGCGAAGTGATTTGACCACTTCTTGGTTCCTGATTCACAGGGACACTGATAGCGTTCACAAGGACATGCCACTATCAAACTCACCACCCCACCAAGAGAGACATTTGACCATGATGATTGATGGGTTTTGGACTCACACATATGATTTGGACTTATTGTTTAATCACTGTTCTCATGACTTGTACATACAATCACTTATCTACCTATTTTTCTTCGATTTTCTTTAAGTGTACAGAAAATATGTAACATGAAAAAAGGGGGGAATGTGGTGATATGCATCACTGTAAATACACAAGGCGGTAATGTAAGTACATGTAGACTAGATAGACACTAGAGGGAGCACCAGAGACATGACACACAGACATTCAACCAGTAGGTCAGTAAGATAGGACACGACCAATGGGCATTCACGATACACACAGAGGTGACACTACCACAGGAGGGCATTACACCAACCCATATACAAAGGACACAACACACATGATCCTCCATTTTCCAGTGGAGACAGTCAGTGAGTAGAGACACAGGGTTGATTCAATCTCACACCCACCACGTAGATTGTAGCAGACTGGTTAGTCAGTCTGAGTAGCTATAGAAGGACCAACAATAGTGGCGAACCCGAGTAGGAGAATTGTAAATAGTTTAATAAACGTGTTGAAGTTATCTCCACGTCTGAACCTTCCTTTGTCAAGTGCACATCGAGGAATCAGCTTATGCTACGCTAAGACCATAACAAGACACTTATTTCTCCATATTAGATTTGTGTCAGCTTTCAAATAAACTGGAGTGTTCAAGTGCACTTGCACTGCAGCAGCAGGACTCCAGGTCCTGTGGCATAAAGAAAAACAAGGAGAGATGACAAAAGCATCAAAAAGGCTGGCACCAACCCCAAAACTCTGATGTATGAAAAGCAATCCCAATTATATACATAAACATAAGCTGTTCGACTGAAAATGTACCATGACATGGGATGGCATTCAGGTATATCCAACATTCTGCCATTTTTATTGCAGTTCAGCAGAACATTGTCAGCAGCTGTGGAGATTTAGAAATGAGTGAAGAGAGCTGTGAATGGTGAAGAATCCCTCAGTGTACTTTGATATTTGGCACCTGACTTGGTGGGCAGGCGTCTCTGATCCTGAGGCTAAGTGTTGACACTGTCGTTTCTCGACAGCGTCAACATGGCCTCAGGATAAGCAATTCTGACCCCTACAGGGGCCCAGCATGGCACTGGAGTGACCCAAGCCGTTCCAACTGCTGATCCTGGTGTCAACTGGGCGCTGCGGGGTCCGCGCATGCGCAGTGGCTCCATTCTCCGTGCCAGGCCCGACGCAACATGGCGTCCCCCCGAGGACTCCAGTAGACGGCCTATCAGCCAATTCCCGCCGTGTGGGATCACATCCATTTTATGCCGGCTACCTCCAGCCAGCAGCAATTGCACCTTTTGGCAAATGCATTATTACGCTGAGTGCATTGCTAAAGGCAGGTAATGAGCATTGGATCAAGAACATAAATAAAGACCTGCAACAGTTGAGTGTGGGGAAGCAGGAAGAGGCTGCTGTTTTGCTGAGCTGTTATGAGGAGAAACTTTCTTAAGGTGAAATATTAGCTTCAGACTGATTCCTTCACCAGGTACAATTGTTGGGGTTAATAGAAGATGAGGAGAGGTGAAAGAAGATTGGAGGTGTCCAGTTCTATGATCTGATCCTGGGATGCAGCATGTGGTCCATTTTCAGGGTCATGGAGAGGGGAGAGGGGGGGAAGGGGGGTCCGACCCCGGGGGGGGGGGGGGGGTGCGCCGGCCCCTGTAGCCCTACGCCGTGTTGCGTCGGGGCTGGTGCGGAGAAGGGAGCCATGCGCGCAATCGCACTCCACATACGCACGTTGGCGCCAGTTACACTGCGCATGCGCAGACCCGCAGCGGCATTTGACGCCAGTATTGGCAGCTGGAGCAGTCTGGGTCACTCCAGTGCCATACCAGCCCCTGTAGGGGTCAGAATCACTGTTCCTGAAGGCATGTTGACACCGCCATGAAACAGGACAACCCCATATTTCAAACGGTGAATATAAATGAGGTGCACAGTCTCATCATCATATGAAAGTGCCAATACACCACCTGGAGTGAGTTGTTCATCCAACCTGGGCTCCCCTGTCCAACCACCAGGGGTGGATGGTTTGGGGTAAGGTTCAGATTTCTAACACTTTAATCCCACCACTGTCCAATCCAAACCTGCCTGTTTTGGGAGTTAATACCCCCCAATAGATCTGAAAGCTGATAGTTGTCACATATGATTATGAATGCTGGACCTGAGACTAATTCAACAATCAATATGCACAGCACGGAATAAACCATGGCCCATGTGCTGTCACATGTTGAGCCTGTGCGTTAACTATGAATGCATCGCATGATCACTTCAGATTTTATTCCACTTAAAGACACAGCCCAATAACACGACTGAGGAATCTGATAAGTGTTCACAATGTTTAGTCTCCATTTCCAGCAGGTGATTCAACCAAGGTCAGTCTGAAAATATTACCCTTTCCCCCTGATAGCCTGTTCCATCTCATAGAGTGACTTGTCATTGCTGATTCTCTCTTTGGCTGTGTGAGATCATCTTACTCCAAGCAATTGTACCCATAAACTGGCACAGTTGTGTAATACCTAATAATCTTTCCCAGTGTTTCCAGCACATCTGGCGCCAAATACTGGGATGACATCATTTAATTTTAGTTTTCTGACCTTGCATTCTGAGATGGCAGTGAATTCCGATCTAAAAATTAAGGCCTCAAAATTATTCAAGGATGCTCCTGTGATCTGATGTGTTAAGAACCCCGCTGATGTTACCTGCAAGTGTCTCAAAACCCTGCAGGATAACCTGAAACACCGAACAGGTGCCAGAATGTGGCTACCAGGGGCTTTTCACAGTAACTTCATTGCAGTGTTAAAGTAAGCCTACTTGTGACAAGAAATATTAATATTAATATATTAGTGGCGTATTTTTGGTTAGAATAATGTGAGGAGCCATGTACAACCCAGTGAGAAACCAGTCCAGTTGTGTAAACAATTAATAAAATATATTCATGAAAGTAAAATAAAAGAAAAAACAAATGACAAAAGACTAATTATCACATTATCACACTTGCGTATATGAATAACTAAACAGACCATTTTATCTGAAGTTACCTCTTGTTTTGAAAATATGTCCACATTAACTGAACTCACTGAGACACCCTTTTTCCCAAGCAACATCCAATTTCAGTAACTCTATAGGTTTCTGATATTCCCCTCTGTGGATTCTGCTGTCTACTTTTCTCAAACTCCTTGCCTTTAGAAGTTATTATTTGTATAGCCCCGTTGATCTCTGGTAAAAAAAAATGTCTGATATGACCATTTGCACCTCAATGTCTTGAGACTCCTTTTAAAATGTTTTAATCATTCAAATTCTGTTAGGGCAAATTGCATATAATTATTCCTCTAGATGTCTGCTAGTCTTGTTACTTGTCTTTTATTTTATTTTCATCTCAGATTCACTGTTAATGGCACAGCACCTTCAGGTGCTAATTTCCACCTACTGACTTGTACAGCACTTTCCTGCACTGGACAACACACTTTTCAGTTCTACTCATTCCTCTCTCCGCAGACATCTTCCATCCCCATCTGAGCAGCCAACACTTACACCTACCCTCAGAATATTGTCCCCTTACCCCCATGCCTCACAGTCACCATACACAAATGTTATCCTTCACTCTCACCAATCTGAGCATTTATAGCTCTCTCTCTCTCTCTTCCCCCTTGCAAGAGAAGAGAGCACAAAATTGGTGAGATTCAGAGGTGCCAGATTGTGGGTGTGGCAGGGATGGTGGACATCCAGTGACAGGCACTTTGTCAGCTACTGAGAACACATAACTGCCTGATCCACTGGGAATGGGGCTTTGCCTGTTGGGAAAGGGAATTTGTGTGGAAAATCCTTTGCAATTGCTTCCTTAGTAACTTCAGCATGGAAGTTCTCAACCTCTCCACTAACTACCCCTGAGAAAGATAGAAGGAGGCAAGAGCACATCAGGATACTGGCCTGACTGTTTTTTTAAAAATAAATTTAGATTACCCAGTTAATTTTTTTCCAATTAAGGGGCAATTTAGCGTGGCCAATTCACCTATCCTTGCACATCTTTGGGTTATGGGGGTGAAACCCACGCAAAAATGGGGAGAATGTGCAAACTCCAGACGGACAGTGACCCGGAGCCGGGATCGAACCTGGCACCTCGGCACCGTAAGGCAGCAGGGCTAACCCACTGCACCACCGTACTGCCTCTGACTGTTTTTTAAAAAGTTTCCCACCACCTCCACTTCCAAACCCACTTTCACTGGCCTGGGATAATGCCCGCTTTGATTTTATGACCCATCTTTGTAACTACATGCCAAGCAACTGAGTCTTTCAAAAAGTTGGTTACATATCTGCTCCTCTGCTCTTTTTCTTTTGAAATCTTGAGCCGTTCTTGGCTTTACCTGAAATTTCCAGCCGCCCCAGCCTGCACAGTACCTCCCTGTTACACAGGAGTTACATCAGCCAAGATGTGGCCCATAATACTGGAGTGGATCAGCAGGTGGAAGCGCTGCCCTTGCAGTGTAAATGGCCCCTAGAATTTTGAGTCCTTAATATTTGCAAATGGATATGCCCTCAGAAAAAGTCCAACTATATCATCAGCTCACAGACTTTGGAATCAGTTCTCAAAAATGCCTTGTTTACAAAATCTGACTATGTTGGGTCAAAGTTCTGAAATGTTGTCCTTGTCCTTTATCTACACAGTTGATTTTTGCTTGCAAATATTTTGCAAATCAGCGGGACCGTGTAAATAGCTCAGCATTTGAGCCTAGAAATAGCTGTGTGTGTAAAGTTTAAGCCAAACGTAACTCAAGGCAATGAGGCAGTGAAATCGGTAACATGACTTTATCACTGCTTCTGTGTGCTGATGGTAAATTCTACCCCAGAAGGATCAGACTGGCTGGAGTGAGAAATTGGGAAATTTTGAGTGCTTCCCTGAATGATTTCACAATACTGCCAGATATGGCCATTTTCTTGTGCTGACATCCTTTGCCTTAAGCAAAACAGAAACAAAGCTGGGGACATTTTTTCTATACAAAATTGGATTTTTTTTCTACGCATGCTTTCCCATCACCTAAAGGCATTCCTAAAGTATTCCTAAACCCCCGGTAGCACTGCCCGGCCCTTAACGCGAACTGCAGCAGCTTCGGGAGAAAAGGACATTTTGCCAAAGTTTGCCTGGCCAGGTCCAAGAACTTTAACTCACATACTTTACTGCTATCTGTATTTTCCCAACTTCCCTTTTCCTGCGCAGTATTGTTCTTTGTTCTTTAGGGTTTTGGCAAAGGGTGGTATCATGACTGTTACAGTCTTGGATGGTCACAGGGCCTGTTCCTGTGCTGTATTGTTCTTTGTTCATGCACTCTGTTATCATGGGGCAGTTCCACAGCTTCCACTGCAGCTTCTCCTTCTGTAAAATCCACTCCATTTATACTGCTTGACATGCAAGATTTGAAAACTACAAATAATGTCTACTGCTACATCACCTGATCAGTATTGACGTGTTGAGGGACAATATACTAACGGTATAAGTTGATACTGCACCATCTACAGAATGAAGTCTTGCTCATCACACTTGTCCATAGAGCTACACCTTTCTAAGGCACCTCATCTAAAAGGCAGGGACAGATACGTGAGATCAAAGATGAAGCTAGTTGCACTATCTCAAGCTATATCTGGACACATGTCACAATGTTTGCTGTTACCACTTCCAGTTATAGAACTCTAATGAACCTCAGGAATTGAGGAATGTCAAAAAGGTAAACAAGGGAGAGTTTAGTGGTGATCAGATGAATGGGTCGAAATGTTTCACAAAAGACAGGATGGATTAATTAGGTTCGGCAGTTGGTAAACAATGCAAGAAAGAAATGAGTTGTTGCCCTGAAATTCTGGTGGGATTGCACTGCCAGGGGAGAATGATGCAACCTGAATGTACCTTCGTGGAAAATCCAGGCTCAATCCCAAATTACTGGGCCAAGGGACATTTTGCACATGGGCGTCAGTGACTTGGCATTAGTGAGGACCATCCTAATGGACGTCCGCAGGGGCAGCATCATGCCACTTAGACAGAGGAGAGATGGTCCGATTAGGGCTGATGGAACCAACAATTCTACGGACATGTGCTTATACGATTAGAATAGCGGTTTTAATATACTCACAACAGAGCCAGCCTGTTAGCCATTGAACTTTCGGTGAACTGGCCGGCTGACCATGTGGCACTGATCTTTATACAGCAGCTCCAGGGGGAGGAGTCTTGGGCGGAGCCAAGGGAGAAGCCCAGTACAATTCTCGAGCATTCCCAGAGCTACTCCCCCTGGTGGTCAGGTAGTGCAACTGCACTTACAATAGGGGCTGGTTTAGCTCACTGAGCTAAATCGCTGGCTTTTATAGCAGACCAAGCAGGCCAGCAGCATGGTTCGATTCCCGTACCAGCCTCCCCGGACAGGCGCCGGAATGTGGCGACTAGGGGCTTTTCACAGTAACTTCATTGAAGCCTACTCGTGACAATAAGCGATTTTCATTTCATTTTTTTTCAATATAGGCACATGTATATACAGATTATAATCCGGTGTGAATCACATTCATCACATTCACCCCTTGTGAAAAAAATTGAGTCCAGCGGGGGTGGTGGCTCACAGAGTTAGTCTGTCCGGTGGACGAATTGTTCGTTTCGATCTGCGGAGCACCGGGGTTGCAGCCTCTTGCGCTGGCTGGGTAGGTGTTGAGAGCTGGGGTACGATGGCAGACTCCAAGGCGGGTCTCGTCCGAACTGTATACACCTCTGTCTCGATCGGAGACTGGGGGCGCTGGAGGCGGGCTGGTTCTGGCGCATGGAACCGGTGGGGTGAGCTTGCGGAATCGGGGGAGTGAGGGGGCGGCAGCATAGGGAACGGGGTAAGGGGTTCCTCAGTGGGGGTAGGGGGGTGGGCTGAATCCAGCAGGTGCCAGGTCCCAAAGGGATACTGTGTCCTGGCGACCGTCCGGGAACTCCACAAATGCATACTGGGGTTTGGAATGGAGGAGGCGCACCTTTTCAACAAGGGGGTCAGTTTTGTTCCCCCTGACGTGCTTCCTCAGGAGGACCGGGCCTGGTGTCCTCAGCCACACCGGAAGTGAGACTCCCGTGGTAGTGCCCCTAGAAAAATTGAAGAGTCGCTCTGAGGGGTTTGATTTGTAGCTGTACAGAGGAGGGATCTGATTGCGTGGAGCGTGTCTGGGAGGACTTCTTGCCATTGGGAGACTTGGAGTTTTCTAGACCGGAGGGTCAGTAGGACGGCCTTCCAGACCGTCACGTTCTCTCTCTCCACCTGTTCGTTCCCCCTGGGGTTGTAGCTGGTAGTCCTGCTCGAGGCGATTCCCTTGTCGAGCAGGTACTGACGCAGCTCATCGCTCATAAAGGACGAACCCCGGTCGCTGTGCACGTAGCTGGGGAAACCGAACAGGGTGAAGACACTATGCAGGCCCCTAATGACTGTTTGGGAGGTCATATCAGGGCATGGAATGGCAAAAGGGAATCGGGAGAACTCGTCGATGATGTTGAGGAAATAAATGTTCTTGTTAGTGGAGGGGAGTGGCCCTTTGAAATCGATCGCAAAGCGTTCAAAGGGCCTAGAAGTCTTGACCAGGTGGGCCATGTCTGGTCTATAGAAGTGCGGTTTGCACTCCGCACAGATCGGGCAGTCCCTGGTGACCGCTTTTACCTCCTCGTTGGAGAAAGGCAGGTTTCAGGCTCTGATGTAGTAGGCGAGCCGGGTGACCCCTGGATGGCAGAGGTCCACGTGGATGGCTTTCAGACGGCGGATCTGCACGCTGGCGCATGTCCCGCGGGATAGGGCATCCGAGGGCTCATTGAGCTTCCCCGGTCGATATTTAATATCGTAACTATAGGTGGAGAGTTCGATCCTCCACCGAAGGATTTTATCATTTTTTATTTTGCCCCTTTGCGAGTTGTCAAACATAAAGGCAACCGATCGTTGGTCGGTGATGAGGGTGAACCTCCTACCTGCGAGGTAGTGCCTCCAGTGACGAACAGCCTCCACGATGGCTTGTGCTTCCTTCTCGACTGAGGAATGTCGGAGTTCTGAAGCAGATAGGGTACGGGAGAAAAATGCAACGGGCCTCCCTGCCTGATTTAAAGTGGCTGCTACAGCTACCTCTGAGGCGTCGCTCTCAACCTGAAAGGGAGTGGATTCATCCACCGCCCGCATGGCTGCTTTGGCGATGTCCTCCTTGATGCCGTCGAAGGCCTGGCGTGCCTCGGCTGACAGAGGAAATCGTGTGGCCTTAAAGAGTGGACGGGCTTTGTCCGCATATTGAGGGACCCACTGGGCATAGTATGAGAAGAACCCCAAGCACCGTTTGAGGGCCTTGGGGCAATGAGGGAGGGGGAGTTCTAAGAGGAGTTCTAACATGCGGTCCGGGTCTGGGCCCAGGACTCCGTTCTCCACAACGTAGCCAAGGATGGCCAGTCTGTTTGTGCGGAAAACGCATTTCTCCTTGTTATAAGTAAGATTTAATTTCTGTGCCGGTTGGAGAAAACGGTGGAGGTTGGCGTCGTGGTCCTGCTGGTCATAGCCGCAGATGGTAACATTGTCCAGATACGGAAACGTGGCCCGCAGCCCGTACTGGTCTACCATTCGGTCCATTGCTCGTTGGAACACCGAAACCCCGTTAGTGACGCCGAAAGGGACCTGGAGGAAATAGAAGAGGCGGCCATCGGCCTCGAATGCCATGTAGTGGCGGTCCTCCGGGCGGATTGGGAGCTGGTGGTATGCAGACTTCAGATCCACCGTGGAAAATAGCCGATATTGGGCGATCTGATTAACCATGTCTGCAATTCTGGGGAGGGGATACGCGTCTAGGAGCGTAAAGCAATTTATGGTCTGGCTATAGTCGACAACCATGCAAAATTTTTCCCCGGTCTTGACGACCACCATCTGAGCTCTCCAGGGACTATTACTGGCCTCTATGAACCCTCACTAAGCAGCCGTCGGTCCTCCGATCGGATAAAGACCCTGGGCGCGATTCTCCGCTGCCCACGACGGGTCGGAGAATAGCGGGAGGGCCTTCCCGACAATTTTCCCGCCCTCCCACTATTCCCCCCCCCCCCCCCCCCCACCACGGCCGCCCCACGACACGAATTGCTGCTCGCCGTTTTTTACGGCGAACAGCGATTCTCCCCAGGCCGATGGGCCGAGTTCCCAGGCCTTTACGGCCGTTTTCATGAACGCAATCACACCTGCTCTCACCGTTCGTGAAAACGGCCGCAAAGTGCCGTCCCGGACAACCATGGCACCGATTGGCACGGCCGCACCACGGCCTGGCCAAGGGTGGCATGGTCCTGAAATCGGTGGGCACCGTTCGCGGGCAGCGGGTCCGATACCCGCGCACTATTTGTTCTTCCGCCGCCCCGCAGGATCAGTCCGCGGGGCGGCTGAGGGGCATGATGGCCTGAGCATGCGCGGTTTTGACGCGTCTGCGTGATGACGTCATCCACGCATGCGCGGGTTGGAGCCGCCCAACCCGCGCATGCGCGGCTGACGTCATTGTGCGCGTCAGCCGCCGTGACGCTTGGCGCGCGGACTTAGCGACGGTCGCTAAGCCCGCGATGCCGTGCTTCACGGGGCCGTGCTGCTAGCCCCGCCCAGGGGGGAGAATCGGGTCCTGGGAGGGGGCGCGGAGGCTGCCGTGAAACACGGCCAGTTTCACGGCAGCCTTTACGACTCGCCGCATTTGCGGAGAATCGCGCCCCCTATCCTGTAGGCTGTATCGCCTGCTGCGAGTAGCTACTGGCTTGCAATCTGGAGTGAGATTGGCGAAGAGCGGAGGGGGGAGATGCGCAGCGTGGTTAGGCTGCAGATAGTGAGTGGGGGCAGGGGCCCGCCGAAGCTGAGGGTGAGGCTCTTGAGGTTGCACTGGAAATCCAGGCCTAATAAGAGTGGCGCGCAGAGGTCGGGCAGGACATAAAGTTTAAATTTAGAATAACTAGCGACTCGAATTGTGAGCGTAGCAATGGTGCGTCCTTGGATTTGGACTGAGTGGGAGCCCGAAGCGAGGGCAATAGTTTGGCTCACCGGAAAAATAGAAAGCGAACAGCATCTTACCAGCTCTGGATGTATAAAGCTCTCGGTGCTCCCGGAGTCAAAGAGGCATGGCGTGCTGTACCTGTTGATCTGGACCTCCGCCATCGAACTTCGTAGGTGCTTGGGGCGGGATTGATCCAGGGCGACTGCGCTGAGTTGCGGGTAGTCGGCGGCTCGATCAGCTGTGCTGGAGTGGCCCCGTGATGACTGCCCTCTGAGTTCGTTGTCGTTGAGGTGAGTTGCAGAGTTTGAAGGGGATGGATCCCAAGATGGCCGCCCCCATGAGTCGCACATGGCCGGCCGCATGGAGGAGGATTGCCAAGATGGCTGCCCCCATGAGTCGCACATGGCCGGCCGCATGGAGGAGGATTGCCAAGATGGCCGCCCCCATGAGTCGCACATGTCGGGTGGGGGCGGAGTCGGCATACAGGCTGCAGCATTTCGGGGCCTGCAGGCCTGTGAATTCAGGGAACGAGTGCTTTGAGCCGTGGGAGGGTTAGAGGCTGGGGCTTTCTTCGCCAGACACACTCTGGCATAGTGTCCTTTTCGCCCGCAGCTGCTGCAGGTCGCGGATCGGGCTGGGCAGTGCTGCCGCGGGTGCTGGCTTTGGCCACAGAAATGGCAGGCTGGGGCAGCTGAGTAGCTGGCTGGGGCAGCAGAGTAACTGGCTTTGGCAGCGCGGTAGCTGGGGGGCCGTGCGGCACAGGCTTGGGGGGACTGTTGGTCGGGGGTCCATGATGAGGTCGCGGGGTCCGCGGGAAACGAGGTGAGGCTGCGGAAGGAGACTTCCATAGTGGTAGCAGCCTCCACAGTAGTGTCTAAGTCCTGGGCCCCCTTTTCTAGCAGTCTTTGGCGCACATAGTTAGACCTAAGGCCCGCCACGAAAACGTCCCGCACAGCAAGCTCCCTATGTTCAGCCGCGGTAACGGCTTGATAATTACAGTCATTGGAAAGATTGTTCAATTCCCTTACAAACTCGGCTAGCGTTTCTGTAGGCTGCTGACGGCGAGTCGTAAACACGTGGCGTGCATAAACCTTGTTAATGGGCCTAACGTACATTTTGTCCAGTATTGCCAGTGCTGCGGTGTAAGAACCGGCCGGATTCAGCTGTGTGGAGATTCTGTGGCTTACCCTCGCATGCAGTAGGCTGAGTTTTTGTTCCTCCGTTGTTCCAGCGGTGCTGGCTTCTGCCAGGTAGGCTTTAAAACATCTCAGCCAGTGGGAAAAAATTTCCTTAGCCTCTGCATCCTGTGGGTCGAGTTCTAGGCATCCGGGCTTGAGGGCTGCTTCCATGATTTCTTCGACTGTTTCCTGAGTATATTAAATTGTTGGAACCAACAATTCTACAGACACGTGCTTGTAGGATTAGAATAGCGGTTTTAATATACTCACAACAGAGCCAGCCGGTTAGCCATTGAACTTTCGGTGAACTGGCCGGCTGACCATGTGGCACTGATCTTTATATAGCAGCTCCAGGGGGAGGAGTCCTGGGCGGAGCCAAGGGAGAAGTCCAGTACAATTCTCGAGCATTCCCGGAGCTACTCCCCCTGGTGGTCAGGTAGTGCAACTGCACTTACAATATAGACACATGTATATACAGATTATAATCCGGTGTGAATCACATTCACCACAAGGGCCAAACAGAATATTTATAAATGTACATCTTCACCATTCAGAGGGTTTTCATGGACATTTTCTCCATGATCTATTATGCACATGTTCTGTGATCACAAACTTTGAAAGGTGCATGAATAAATGAGACTGGAGGGAGAGAGACTGGACTAGAAATTTGATTGTGCTTGTAATTGTTCACATTTTTTAAAACTATGCTGTTTCCCACCATTTGCTTTTCACTGTAGATTATTTACAAAAAGATAAATGGTCTGGCACTGAACCCCAGCTGTAGGTGCCACAAATAAAACACCAGCTACTAACTTTGTTGCAACTTTGGACTTTTTCGATCGCAAGCTCTTGAAAAATAAATAAAGTTCCAAAAATACTCATGATTTTCCACAAGTTTGGCAGAATGTTAAAATCATCCAAAGTTCAATGAATGATCCAGAATACCACATAGAAGAAAACAGGAAATAGCCACATTTAAGAAAGAAAAATGCAATATTCAAAACGCTCATTTAGAAGTTTCATAACCAAATTGCCTCATAAACGTAATTGAAACAGGTTTTTAGCCTGCTTGATTTGTTTATTTTCTCTTTTTATATGAAACCCAATGGCTTGGACACTGCGTCCACCCGCGAGAAGCAGGCTTTGTGGTCGGCCGCAGAATAGCACGTTTGGGCCAAAATCAGGATTCATGCCAGGCAGCAGACCCGTCGTGGGCCTCTGTGCCCACCTCACCAGCTGTAGTGGGTTTCCTGATGTCCCAGCCGGGCTTCCTGCCCTAACTTGGCAGGACCATGCAAATAGCTCATTAGAGCTATCTTAGATCTAATTGATGGATGCAGTGTCCATGAACTAGCTGGGATGCTCTGCACCACCTCCGACCACACACACACACACACACACACACACACACGCCCCCCCCCCCCCCCCCCCCCAACACCCCTGCCAAGGGTCTTGCTGGCGTGAATTGGTACAAGCGTTCAGGAACTTGGACCAGGTGCCTTATAGTCCGAGGGGTGGCAAGGTGATAAGTACCCTCCCAACAATTGCTGCCAGGGTGCAGAGGGGGCTCCATCATGGGAGATGGGGTTCAGGAAGGCTTGTGCTGGGCTGGAGGGGCTCAGGTCGGGGGTCTTCCCTGGGGTGGGGCTAATTTGGCTGCTCTCCCCACCTGCAGCATTTAAACCAATTAAACTGTTGGTCAGTATGTAAAAATAAAGCTTTCTCATAAGAAAGTGAAAGTGTCCTCATCTGTACCCCTATACATTTTAAACAGAAGTCGGAATTCAGAGACTACTAAATCGAACCTGAATAATTGTTCCTGGAAGGAACTATCTTGGAAGTACTGTCCATCTCAGGATGCTCGCTGGCAGAACATTCACAGGACTTTGAGTTCATCTGAAACATTACAATTATCCCACTGAGAGTGATCTTGGATAATGGCCTTCACTATGGATAGAACAGAAAGCCAGTCAAGCCTGTAAGCTCAGCTATTTCCCCAGAGTGGCGGTACAAAACATAATGATTGAATAAAGAGCAAACATAAAAACACAACATTGATTCTTCCACAATAAAAGAAATGTCCCTACCTCCCTTGTAACTATCAATGTGTGCCAACCATAAAGTGTACCAGTACATTTAGCTCTCTCAGTTATTCTCAACAAATAACGGTGATAATAATGAATAAAGTAAAACAAATGTAACACAAAGTTTACAAGTGAAATATAAGTTTGAAAAGCACCTGTGCCACCTTTGTGTTCTCGATAAGTCTTATTTTAATGGCATTAGAGATGGCAGCAAAGTTGTGGCCATGATGAGAAGCCTCCCTGTTCGTCCAGGCTCTTGGACAGCTGCATTGTCCACTGATGGTGGATTTCACCAATGAAAATTTTCCCCCACATGGTGGCCACATGTGACCCCTGTGCTTGCTGCTGCCACTTTAAATTTTGATTGGAATCACATGGGAACTGGCAACAAAATAAGAGAGCAGAAGTGGTGCCCACTTCTTGATCCCCCGGCGTTAACGATGCATCATGGTTCGAATTCCAAAACAATTTTCCAGTCTGTGGTGAATGTATTATGCCAATAATCCACCATTGTATTTGTATCTGTGCTGTTGCCCTTGTATTTGTATCTGTGCTATGCTGTGGCCCTTGTGGGCTTCTCCTATGGGCCATTGTATGGCATTATCCATAGGGGAACATGTTGCGGCATGTATGGGCTCCGCCCATGGCTCCTCCCCTTGAAGGGAGGTATAAAGAGCAGTCGACCTGTAGGCGGTTCTCAGTATTGGATCAGTCGCAGGCAGGCACTGTTCTAAGTTGATTAAAGCCACGGTTTACTTCTACTCTTGTCTCGAGTGAATTGATGGTCACATCACAGTCTAAACAGCACCCATTCACTCTAAATCTACTTCCTGTCTACAGGCCAATCTTTAATTCATGCTACTACATTTCTTCTAGTGTGAAGCACCTTTTATTTCCAACAAAGACCGCATCAAATACTTAACCAAACACCTTCCAAAATCAATATAATATGACATGTACTGCACTCATTTTACCCTCTTTTATTGGTCACTTCTTGAAAAATGATTGCATTTATCAAAGCAGATCTTGTTCAAACTTTTATGCACGTAGCTATTATTATGCCAGACTGCTATTGGGCGCGATTCTCCGACCCCACGCCGGGTGGGAGAATCACGAGAGTGCCGGGCGAATCACGCCACGCCACCCTCGCACCCGCATGCGATTCTCCCACCCCCCCAAAACACGACATGCCACTCGGAGAATCGCCGCTCCGGTCTAGCGCCGATTCTCCGGCCCGGATGTGCCGAGCGGCCTGCCTATTACGACTGGTTCACGCCGGCGCCAATCACACCTGGGGCAAAATTCTCCGACCCCCAGCAGGGTCGAAGAATTGCCTGAGGCCGCCTAAAATCCCGCCCCCGCCGTGGCAGAGATTCTCCGCCACCCGGGAAGTGGCGGCGGCGGAATCTCGCCACTCCAATCGGAGAGGCCCCTGCGGTGATTCTCCGGCCCGGATGGACCGAAGTCCTGCCGCTGGGAGGCCTCTCCCGCTGCCGAGGTTTGAACCACCTCTGGAACGGTGGGGTCAGCGGCGCGAGCGGGCGCCGGGGTCCTGGGGGGGGCGGGGGGCGATCGAACCCCGGGGGGTGCCCCCACGGTGGCCTGGCCCGCAATCAGGGCCCCCCGCTCAGACTCCGGGCCAGTGCCCTGGGTGCACTATTTCTCCTTCCACAGCCGCCATGGTGGAAGTGGAAGAGAGCCCCACATCGCGCATGCGCCGGCAGTGATGTCAGCGGCCAGCTGCCGCTGACGTCACTGCCGGCGCATGCGCGGACCGGTGAAAGCCTTTCAGCCAGCCACGCTGCCGGGGGCGCCGGTGTTTTGTGCCAGTCTTCTGGTGCCAACCACTCCGGCGCGGGGCTGGCCCCCAAAGGTGGGGAGAATTCCCCACCTTTGGGGAGGCCCGACCCCTGAGGGGTTGGCGCCACTCCCCTACTCCGGGACCCTCCGTCACGCCGGGTAGGGGAGAATGCCGCCCCTGGTCGCTGCCGGCGTGAACAACGCGCGACCGCTGCGTGTGGGGCCTGTGGGGGGGCGGAGGGAGAATCGAGCACCAGAGGGGTGCTCAGGAGGGGTCTGGCCCACGATCGGTGCCCACCGATCGTCTGGCCAGCATCTCTGAAAGACCCACTCTTTTCCCTCCGCCGCCCCGCAAGATCACTCCAACATGTCTTGCGGGGCAGTGGAGGGGAAGACGGCATCTGCGGGTGATGTCATTTAGGCGCCGCCGGCCGCGTCATTCAGGCGGCGGTGCTTTGACGCAAGCGTCAAGGCCCGGCGCCCGAGATTGATGTGCCGCCGCTCCTAGCCCCCTGGGGGTGGGAGAATAAGGGGCGAGGAGCGGCCTCCGACGCCGGAGTGAAACACTCCGGTTTTCACTCCGGCGTTGGCACTCAGTCTCCCTTTGGGAGAATTACGCCCATTGTGTTCAAAGAAATGTTAAATGATCTCTACTTGTTGTCTTCCAGAGAAGAGATATTAACATAGATGCTACATCATCCATGGAGAAAGAGTGCATATACACATGTCACTTGACACCTGCTGATACCAGCAAAGGTAATCTGGTTTTCTGTCAATGTACAACCTGGTTCCTTTATGACCTCAGCCCTGCAGCCACAACCTCTGGGGCTGATAGGCTCAAAGAGCAAAACCCTACATCGCTACACTAGGGTGACTTCTCTCATCTGACTACGACCTGTGGTGATGAGGACAGGGAAAATTTTCCACCGCAGAAGCCAATGGGGTATCATACATGGGCGCGGTTCAGCGGACCAAGGTTAAAGTCTGCTGAACGGCACGTTTAGCAGCGAGTTTCTCGACAGCCATGGCTCCAAGAAATATCCCGCTACCCAGGTGCCGTGGGGAGAACCAGGGTGCCACCCTGCCCTGTCCCCCACCCCCCACCTGGGGGTCTCTAATGGCTGGAGACCCCCCCCCCCCCCGGTTCCGTTACGACTGGGCCACATTTGGGTGGATCAGTACTAAATGGCACTTTGGCGAGGTCTCCCAGGCATGGCTGGTGAGTCATGGATGCCGGGTGAATCCTGAGTCCGGATATTTCAATAAGAATAATGAACCACAAGAAACATTAAAATATTCAGATCTGGATCTCGCCCAGTGAGGGTGCGATCCAGATCGTGTTCACAGAGTGAGTTGGATGACTTGAGCAAGGTTTCGCGCCAGGGATGGAGCCCAATTAGAGACTCACGGGCGATTCATCCGTTGCACCTGGATCCACGTAAGGTACAACGGCGTCACTGAATCACGCCCCAAATCTTCTATCCCAGCATAATTAATTATGCATCTGGGGGGTGTTTGCACCATCATTTGTGGCAGGGCAGGCTTGGTGGTCCCACTGCCATATCTGGGTGCCATATTTCAAAGGCGGCCGACATCACTGACCCACCATTAAAGAAAGACGTTGGACATCCTGAAGAAAGACGATGGACCTATAGGCTCACTCTTAGGCTGGAAAACAGACCTTCTCAATGACAGTGAAGCTGGAAGACCCACCTGATAGTTACTGCCCCACACACAGCTGTGGTTTTCCAGGGTGATGTGACCATCAATTTACTCGAGACACGATAGGAAGTAAACTGTGGTTTTAATAGACTTACAACTGAGCCTGCCTGCGACCAGAAGAACTGAGGGCAGACTCACAAGGCTGCAGCACTTTATACTTCCGGTAGTGGAGGAGCCATGGGCAGAGCCGAGGGTGGAGCCCTGTACAAGCTCCTCATCTCCCTCTGTGGGCAGAGCCGCGCAACGGCTCACAGAGCCCACAAGGACACAATGCTATACAGTGTGAACGCAATACTATACAGTGTGAATTACATGATGTACATTCACCACACAGGGTCGCGAGTGGTTTCTATCCTAAACTTCGAAGGTCGCCCGAGGCTGCCTTCAGATAAATCCCAACCTCTGCACACGGCGTTGGTCCAGACATGTCGCAGAAAATCAGACGTGGGGAGAAGATTCCAATCAGGCCTTCATCTGCATCTCATCAGTGGCTTGCAAAGTGGTTTCCCATCAGCCTCCAGTGGATCCCCGATCTGCCCTGTGATTTCATGCCGGCATGAAACCAATGTCTGGGCCTCCCACTAATTTCTGCACCCCCCCCCCCCCCCCCCCCCCCCCCCCCCCCGCCCCACCCCCACCTGCCATTGCTCCCACCCCTCGGCCATGGGAGAATTCTGCCCTTTATGTTCAACAAGTACCTCATCGCAGCTATGATTGCGCACATTTTCAAAACACTGTCCAGACTGCATTCCCCTATTGCGCCTTTGGACTCCTGCCATGATAGCAATCTTTTACGAGCTGCTGCTATGTCTGGTTTGTGCCTTTTTTGTCCCCATGTGCTGTCCTGGGTCGTTGGCGCTGCAGTCTTTGATAACTGTAATTTACGTTCCAACTGTTTCAGGTTCCCAGTGCTAATTGCAAATCAAAATGTTAAATGTGGTTACTGCTAGCAGCAGTAAACTAAGTAAGAAACTAATTGCCAGCCTGCATTGAATACAAAGCAACAATAATCAGATGAGGTCAGGCTTGGGTTTTGTGAACTTATCTAAGTTTGCACTAGATCCACAAAGCCACTATTTCTGGACTATTTACTCACCCGTACACTTGTTTTGTGTATCTTGCTATGTTTAAAGTGAGTTCAAATAATTAATCCTCTTTTGAAGCCAAGAGCTTGTTGTTAACTGATCATATTGTGAGCAAAGTTCATATCCAAAAGTGTTCATCTACTGAAGATAGTGTTAAAAATAGCCTGCAGAGTAAATTTGTGTGGGCTTTCTTTTTCAATGGGCTAAAACGTCTGGAAACACTATAGATTCTGATTTAACTGAAAACACATTTCTGTTTCATAATATAATAGTTTAACCAAATACGCCATAACATTATTACTTGTTAGGAGATATATAGTCGTTTATCAAACTCTTCCAGCAAAGTAAGACCTACTTACCTCTTTTCTTTGCCTGAAAGAATTTGGCGGGAGGGCAGATTGGGGATGCCACTGGAGGCTGACGTGAAATCGCAAGCCACCAATGAGATGCAGGTAAAGACCTGATTGGAATCTTCTCCCTGCATGATCCGAACGGAGGCCCAGAAATTGGTTTCATGCCAGCATGAAATCACAGGGCAGATTCTCTGCCCCCCTGACCCCAAACACCCCGCTCAACTGCTCACCGCCCACCAGCAGACCACCCAAGGCCACACCCACAGCAGCCCCCAGTGAGGACCATGCCAGCCAACAGTACCCCTGGCAGCAGGGATGGGCGCTGGGACCAGGGGCTCCCATGGTGCTGGCAACTGACAGGGCAGGGGTGAGGGGATAGAGGGGGGGGGGGGACATTCGGGGCCAGAGCCCTCAGTACCAACCGGGGCCACCGTGCAGCCTATGGAACCTTGTTGGGCACGGGAGTATGCACCATGCTAACATGGTGGCCTTTCATGCCCTTCAGACAATGGCGTTTGGAGTTCGACCAACAATGGTGGCTGCACTGATGGTCGTCCTAGCTCTGCGAGATGCCCTGCGGCCGTTTGAGTGGGAGCCACTCAAAGAGGAGGGGGAATCTGCAGAAGTGGAGCGGACAGCAGCAGAGCGGCCAGCTGCGGTACGGGCTGCAGGGGGGCAGGTGGCAGCCGCACAGGCTGGAGGGCCACCCGCCCAACAGGCCGAGGAGGACGAGGTGCCAAGGAGGCGCCACATGATGCCTCGTGTATGCTGTCAGAGATCGCAGCTGAGCAGGGAGACAGTGTGACATATCTGCCATATGATGGCACACCTGGCACCGCAGAGGTATGTGAGGACACCCGCTCCCGGTGACCGTAAAGGTGACAGTCACTCTGAACTTCTATGCGACGGAGTCCTTCCAGTCGCCGAGTGGGGACCTGTCTGGGATCTCACAGACCTCGGTGCACAGGTGCATTTGCGCTATCACGGAGGCCCTGTATACCCAGACGGATCAATACATCCATTTTGATGTGGACCGAGCCCACCAGGATGTTCGCTGCCATCGCCAGGATGCCCCCGGGTCCAGAGGGCGATAGACGGGAAACATGTCACCTTACCGGCACAAACCAAAATGAACGTTCGACCCGGTATTCTCTGGGCAGTGTGCACGATTCCTTCATCCTGGCACATTCGTCGATTCCTGACAGGTTTGAGCAGTTCAGGTGCCTGGACTGTTCTGGAGGGACCCTCCAGTACGAGGCTGAGAGGGTCGCCCGCACCGTGGTGGCCTCCTGCATTCTTCACAACATCGCACAGCAGAGGGGCGATGTGCTGATGGAGGAGAATGAGGAGGAAGGGCAGGCCTCGTCCTATGAGGAGGATGCGGGGGAGGGTGAGTATGGGCAGGACATGGGGCTCGGGCAAGGATGGGAGGCCACACGACATGTGCATCAGGGCCAACATGCATGGGATACTCTGATCGCCTCCAGGTTCACCGACAAGGAGGGGGGGTGGATGCGCTGGTCAGGGGCACGACACCACATCCCAAACCCACAGATCCTCACTTCCCACCCCGCCAAACCACCCGCTTGCACACCCCTCCATTATACATACCTGCAGCTGTACGAGGTGGGGGCCCTGGGTTGGCAGTAACAGCGGGTCTGGTCACATGGGATGGAGGATGATGACAACCCGCTCTGTGATGAGCTCTGGTGCGTTGAATGACAATGTCTGATTCATACCCATGGTAGCACCATTCCATCTCAACGTCGTACCGAATCCCTGGGGTGGGGGTGCTGAGGATGGTCAGGGTACGACGGGGAAGAAGGAGGATGGGGAGCATGGTCCACCCACATGGTCTGCACCAGTCACCACCCACCCCCCCCCTCCCCCTCAGCCAGTCCGGACCAGACCACCTCTACAAAGCACTGATGAAGGTTGTAACGATGGTGGCAGATATTTATTTTGAACAAATACATACAGTCTGTGCCCTAGCCCCTATAACTAAGCTGTGCCCTACACCTGTGCCAACTTAACTGGTGTCTACCTTTCTGGCCTTAGGGGCCCGAACACTATGGCAAGGTGGTTCCCTAGACGGTACCGCAGGATTGGAGGCAGCTTGCTGTGACCCCTGCCCTGCCCTTTGGCGTGAGTCTCCTTAGGCAACCCGGCCAGCATGGGCCCGGTCGCGTGGTGCCACCCTGTTCTGCACGCTGCCCACCAGATGCCCCAGGGACGGGGGGTGGTCACCCGACCTCATGGCCCATCCCCTGGCTGCCCCGCTCCTTCCCCCCCCAACTGGGCCATGGTCGATGCCCCCCTCCCCCTCAGCCAGGCCTGCCAAGGGCAAGACCGGCAACCCACAGTCGTGCCTCTGTGAACGTGACGTGACCTACATCCTATGTTCCTTAACAGCCAGGGCGCCTGTTTCCTGATTTTTAAAACCATAAGTGAGCCTCGCCATCAATAATTCCTCTTGTGGAGGTGGAGCATCGCAGGAGCCCCGGACGGCCCCGTTAATGATATGCGGAGTAGAATGCATTGATGCCACTGTCAAGGCACTGGAGCATTCTGTCTCGTGCTTGGCACTAGCCATGGTTTTCGGATCATGCGTAATTCTCTGCCCAATCGACTTTGTGATTCCGTCGTCGCTGGATGGAGAATCCTGCCCTTTGAATCTTCTCCACATCCGAATGGTAGTAATTGTGTGCAACTGACCCACGTCTCTGGAACCAAAGCATTAACTTTTTTTAAAAATAAATTTAGTGTACTTAATTCATTTTTCCAATTATGGGGCAATTTAGCAGGGAATGTGCAAACTCCACATGGACAGTGACCCAGAGCTGGGATCGAACCTGGGACCTCGGCGCCGTGAGGCAGCAGGGCTAACCCACTGCGCCACCATACTGCCCACCAAAGCATTAACTTCCCTGAAGTGGGTGCTCATATCATTTATTGTACAAAGAGAATGCAGAATTCATGTGGGGAGTTGTAAATTTGCTGCAGTGTCTTAATGTGTGTGATCTTTCAAAGAGGCCACTTTCCTTCCGGAAAATTAATCTGAAAATCATACGGATGAACAAATTTGCAGCTGTGACATACTTGCAGACCAGAATATGATTTCATGAGACTGCAGATCTGTAATACCCATCAACTTCTGATGCTCTGAAATTTACTCAATCAATACTGTGGACAGAATTCAGAGCAAGGAGCAATAAATCTGTGGTGTAGACATAAACATAGACATAGAATTTACAGTGCAGAAAGAGGCCATTTGCCCATCGAGTCTGCACCAGCCCTTGGAAAGAGCACTCTATTTAAGCCCACACTTCCACCCTATCCCAGTAACCCATCAAACCTTTTTGGACACAAAGGGCAATTTAGCATGTCCAATCCACCTAACCTGCACATCTTTGGACTGTGGGAGGAAACCGGAGTACCCAGAGGAAACCCACGCAGACACAGGGAGAATGTGCAAATTCCACACAGTATTGGACCAAGTATGTTGCACAACACGCGATGGACCATGTGCTTGTTTCTCGACACCATTCCTAACATCAGGAAGAGGCAGTATCGGGACCTGCAGTGCTCCTCACCACCAGTGGCAGGAAGCTATTTGCTTCATTAAGATGCCGTCTTATCTCACCAGCAATGGGAAGGATACAAACTGTCCTCAGCATAGGAGTCCTCTTGCCTCTGCCTGTTTTTTTGTGAGCACATGCACTGGGGCTGTCAGCTATGAGGGTGCTGATCGTCCACTCCCACTCTCATGGTCACCAACACCCCAATCGAACCCACCCAGCCCCATTGTCAGCATCTCTTATTGTATTTCGTAAGAGTTGCTCACCCTGCCACTGGAGGCAGTTCTGGTGCCAGGAGGTGGGCACCTAGCAGTATCTGGGGGAACTTCACTGCAGGAATCCCTGTAGAGGCCTCCCTTGCTTGCATAACTACCTGAACATTGCTCTGAAGCCCTGTAAAGGGCACTGCCCAGTGCCCCTGCCCCTACTACAGTGGTGGCCTGGCTGCAAGAACCATTTGTTAAGTTTAGAAAAGTTGGTGAGAAGGAATCTTCATCTTCGAATACAGCCTGCTGTTTCCGTCAATCTGGAAGACCTCTGATTGGTCCCCTTCCACATTGCCACTCATCCATTGCCCTTAATTTGACAGGGACCCTGTCTACATACCAATCTAGGGAGTAACTCCATGAAAATGCCAATGTGTGGCTGGTTCCCCATGAGGGCAGGTTCAGGACCTTGAAGCAATCCCACCTTTTATTTCCTCTCCAGTAGGCAAAATCCACCTCACAGACAAAAGGATATTTCTGAGGAGCTGTGGCTTTGCTGCTGACAGCAATTTACATTTATATAACACCGTTTGCATGGTAAAAAAAAAAAATAGCAATCCACCTTTATAAACCTGAACAGTACCGCCGATACATTCTCCAAAAAGATGGTCATCTTTCCCCATTCCTTGGATACTTTCAGACATCTAGCTCATCCTCAGAGATATGTAGAAACAAAATGAAGCCATGAAAATGTTTCCCTGACAAAAAGTACAGGGTCCTTTTTAAGAAGCACTTTTACCTATGATCCAAAAGGCCAAGGGTTCAGTTTTGATTCCAAAGAGTGAGGAATTGTAAAAGCATCACTTTGATAGAAAACATAATTTTTAAAAGGTGAGGGATGAGTGAGCATTGATATTCAGAAAGATTATGGTATCCTTGAATTCAAATCATAAATATTCTACACTAATCACAAAATGCTGACATGTAGGTGCAGCAAGCATTAAGGAAAGGGCATGTTACTTTTCAAGGGGAGGTGTTGGCACAGTGATATTGTTACTAGATTAGTGATGCAAGGTAATGTTTTGGGACCTAAGTTTGAATCCCACTACACAAGGTGAAATTTGAATTCAACGATAACCTGGAATTGAAAGTCTAATGATGACTATGAATCCATTGTTGTTTCTCCTATATGGTTAACTGATGTCCTTTAGGGAAGGAAATCTGTTATCCGTACCATGTCTGGCCTTTATGTGACTCCAGAGAAAAAAAATTACAAGGGAGTTAGAATGCAAGAGTATTTTCTGGTGAATGGTCATCACCCGGAAACATCCAGCAAGATTTAATGGTCAGGATGGTAACACTGGAGAGCTGGCGACAACCCCCTCATGCCAATTCCCAGGTGCCTTGATGGGGTTTAAACCTAATCAGCTGCATGCTGGCTGCTGTTGGGGTTCCTGGGTTCTGCAGGATGATGTCCCACCTTCAAGACCTGTTGACCAACTGGAGCCTGGTAGCTCTTTAATACCAGCAGCACCACCAAGAGTTGGGTCCACTGACTGTACTGCTGGAAACTGAGAGGAGGAACATTGCTGGAGGCCTTGAAACAGTTAGTTGGTGAGCATGTCAAGGCTAGTCAGGCAGGCCTTGGCGAGAGGGAAAGAGGTGTTGATTTAAAGGATAGTGTTGTTTTTCTACAGCCGGTGGAGTTCCCCATAGTGCACGTAATGTGCAAGCAGCAGGGCCACCCCCATGGCACTCGTGTAATTCTCCCCCCCCCCCTTATTACTTTTGCTTCTTTTGGCAATTATTTTCAATCTGTTCTCTATCGTTCTCAATCCTTTCACGAGCAGGAACTGTTTCTCCCTATCTATTCTATCCAGATTCCTAATAATTTTAAATACCTCTATCAAGTCTCCTCTCAGCCTTCTTTTCTCCAAGGAAAAGGGCTCCACCGTATTTTCATAACTGAATTTCCTCATTCCTGCAACCATTATCATGAATCTTTCCAGCTCTCCCTCCAACACCTTCCCATCCTTCCCAAAGTGCTGCCCTGAACTGGATGCAATACACCAGCTGAGGCTGAACTCGTGCCTAATACAAGTTCAACATAACCTTCTTGCTCTTGTATTAATAAAGCCCAGGCTATGGGGAAGAAGGCAAGGAGTGGATCTAGATGAATTGCTCCTTCTGTGATCCAGCAGAGATAAGACTGGTCAAATGACTTGTGCAGTAGTTATTCTATCATTCTAAGAAACTGAACCAAAGCTATACATATGAGCACACAGACACACATTCTGAAGCAGTGTCCACAGTCTTTTAAGTGGCAATTAGAAAGTTAATGGAAAAAGAATATTGGAAAGTTATGAGGAGTGACGAAAGGAAAAAACCTCTGTAGATTTGAAGGACTGAATTGCTGTTTATATATTGTAGCATTCGACCATTCGATGCCATGGTTTTGAAATAGAGTCATCAAAATGACAGGAAAGGAGTCCAATCATACCACTGAATCGATAATGACTTTTCAACAAAATATAATCTTTGATCCCATTTGAGTAACAAAAGATGGTGAGTCACAGAAGTTGGTAAAAAAAAAACTCATTTATTATTAAAAAAGTATTAAAAATAGTTCCATAATTATTTCAGCAGAGTATCACATCGGTAAGTTTCACGATTAAATGCTCAATAATCTAGGAGCAGTGATCAGCCTGCCATCCACAGGTTTTCCTTTGATTAATTGGGATCAGATCAAACATATTCAAAAGGACAAACAGTTTTGCTGGTACTTTTACATTCTGAGTTTTGAAATCTGGTGTGCCACTATCCAAGAACGTAACTACCTCTTTGAGTTGAAATTACTCCCATCAAAAGAAACACACACACACAAAATTGAATTTTCCACCTTGCATAATCATGCCAACATTTTCACTAAAATTAACAGAAAGAATTGCATATCCCATGGTGGCTTGTGGCGTAAAAGCATTGCAATAATTGTCATGTTACTTAGTTTCCACCACATGGTAAAACAAAACAAAAACATTTTCTTGTATATCATGAGATATGGTCATCCTCAATCAGTTTCATGTCACTTATTAGACAACTGAAGAACAGTCAATGCTTAATACAGGAACAGTGTGAAGCAAATAAATTAAGAATTAATATCAAATCAAATAATGTGAAAGACATTGCCAGTACATTTCTACATGAAGACATTATACAATGCCTGAAATGATCTCAACATTTGTGTCGACACTACACAGGAATCACCCTGAATTGAGCCAAAATATTGAAAACATATTTCACTTAATCCAAAACACCACAAACTTTTACAGTTTTTGAAATTAGTTTTCCTCTTCTCAAAACCTAAACACAAATGTTTTGAGATTATTGGTGTGCTTCTTGTTAAATCATCTTGGTCAGTTGAAGAATTATTAAATGACAACAGTGTCGATGGAACTTGTTTCTCGAGATGGGCAGGTTATTTCACAGCTGTTCAAAGACTTTCCCCTGTAAATCACTCCCAATTCCCTGAGCCAATTCCAAATATTGTAGATTAAGATCTAATCCACAGAAACCAAATGTTCCAAGAATCATCGCTGCTCAACGATGACCACTGTAAAAAAAAAAGTTAATTTGCTTAAAAGATTTGTTCATTTAATTGTGTTCTATAATAATCTCAATCCCTTATGATTGATTAATATATTTGTGATATTCTCCAGTATAACAGTGAGGAAATATTCAGGGTGCAAGAATTTGTGGGTGTGGGGAATGGATTTTCTTATAATTTAGGAATGACAAGCAGAAGCACGCAATTCAGCCCTTCGAGCCTGCTCTGCCATTCAATCAGATCATGGCTGATCTCTTCCTGGTCTCAAATCCACCTCCCCACTTGCTGCCCATATCTCTTTAACCCGTTTTTTGTTATCAGAAATAACCGTTCCTGTCCGATTAAAATTCTTTCCCCTTGTTTTTGGTATTATTTAACGGAGGTGAAACAGAGCCCCATGTTGAGCATTTTAGCCGGGTGTTTCCCAGTGCTCCCAGCAAAGAACATAAAGAAATCGAATGGGACTCTGCATCATTTCAGGGCCTCGGCAAGGAACACATCACCAAGACCGCATTCAGTCTCATATCCTGCACTAATGAGCAAAATGGCGGCCCGATCTCTGGACCCCCCCCCAACTGCAGCTTCTGAATCCCCTCCCCTATACCTATAAGGGTAGGTAACCCCCGAGATGGCCAAAATGCCACCCGGGTACCTTGGCAATGCTAGCCTGGCAGTGGGCCCATTGTGGGCAGGATCCAGATTGCAATGTCTCACAACATCCCATAACATCTGGCAAGGTCTGGCAAGCCAGGTAAATCTTTGCCGGCCGCGTCACGCAGGGAGTTGGGCATGACACTGTCATTAGATCGTGACCCATGCTAACAAGTATCAGTTATATTGTATTTATTTAGATTCTTGAGATGACTGAGCTCTCAGAAACTGCACTTCCATGACTATAGGTAATAATGATGAGCCACTCATTACACAAATCACTTCGGATTTATACCTTCATCCAAAATCAAAATGCCCTTAAGAGTTTCTTCAATCCTTACCTTCCTGCAGATAACTCAGTGTTAGCAGGGTGATGAGTTGCCTCACAGTTCAGGAAGTTCTTTAACCATAAACATTTCTGCAATGTAAGAAGAACTCCTGAGGACAGAGAAGAAAACAATTATTAGCTAGAATACAGTAGAAGGAAACACTTACAATTCTGTTTTAGCTCTTTTTTTTAAATTACCTTGATGAGATTTTTCATGTTCCATGGTCATTTCCAAACAGCATGAACCATTGGAGGCCACACTTGATGTGGAATTATGCCGGGCTAGAAAGAAACAGGAAAATTACAAATTCTATAAACATAATATTATTTTCAGAAATACAAGATTTGTAAATATTATAAAACTCTCGAATATCTCCATACTCAAAACAACCCAATTTCCCAAAATATATTTCAATGCTACCATTCGGCCTTGTGAAGCCAGAAGTTCTGGATTTGATCCCAATCCCATGACTTTATATGCTTTCATAATATGGCCAAACAGGTTTGAGTATCAACCTGCAAAATCCTTCCAACACATGCCAATAGCAGATGGTAAGAAAAGAATGACCGCTGGTCAGCCATACTTGATGTGGAGTGATGCTCTTCAAACTATAAGCCTCTGGGGACAGGCTGGCGACCTGTTCTTGAAATACCTCGCTATGGGAACAGATGATAGTCTGCCTTGTGCACCACTAGGTGCAGGAAGAGAAACAACAACTCATTAAAAGAACAGGAATATTATTGGCCATTTATGGGCCCCATTTGTACTAAATTCTGAAACTGCGATTTCAGAGGGCCAATATTTCCCTACAGTGCCAATATTCACTGGCTACAAGGTCAATAAATTGAAGGATTATGAGCAGGGCTATGCTATTCGGACACTTGAGCCTGCTCTACCTTTCAGTAAGACCATGGCTGATTCTGAGGAAGAGAATTCCACAAACTGCTGACCTTTTAAAGGACAAAGAAAAGTACAACACAGGAACAGACCCGTCGGTCCTCCAAACCTGTGCCGATCATGATTCCCTAACTAAAAAAAACCCTTCTGCCCTTACTTGATTTGTATCCTTCTTTTCCTCCTTATTCATGTACCCATCCAGATGCCTCTTAAATGTTGGTAATATGCCTGCTTACACCACATTCCCGGCAGTGCGTTCCAGGCACTCACCACTCTGTGAAAAATGTACCCTGCACATCTCCCATAAACCTTCCCCCTCTTACCTTGAACTTGTACCCCCATGTAATTGACACTTCCACCCTTGGAAAAAGCTGCTGACTGCCCTGAAATAAATTCTCCTCATCTCCATCTTCAGAGCAGCATTATATAACTGAAGTGCGATCAACGAATAGGTAACAGGGCTAGCAATCGCAGCAGCAGGAAGAGCACCAGAATCCAGCAAATCAACACCATTATCAATCCAGACGATTAACTCTCAGGTTTCAAGCACTGCACATTAGAGTACCCAATTCTTTTTTTCTCCCCCAATCAAGGAGCAATTTTAGCGTGGCCAATCCACCTACCCTGCACATCTTTTGAGGTTATGGGGGTGAGGCCCACACAGAATGTGCAAACTCCACACGGACAGTGACCCAGGGCCAGGATCAAACATGGGTCCTCAGCGCCATGAGGCAGCAGTGCTAACCACTGTGTCACCAAGCCTCCCTGCGATTCACAAGGATAAACCTCAAGACTAAACTATCAGAAAAATAAAAACACTGGCATCACACATTAGGGAGCTCCATGTCACGTTCAGCTCCCAAGACTGACAGACACCATTTTGATATTCTGGCTAACTGTTGCCATGCCCAAAACAGTTTGTTGTGCTTGTAATTTATTTTACTGGTACACTTAAAGAATAGGAAAAATTGTAGCAAAGTAATACAAGCTACTTGTCTGCTGAGATATTAAACCAGTCTACCTGCTTCTGTGGATCCCTGGTTAGAAAAAAACAGCGGAGTTATTACCAATGTCCTGCCGAAGACTTATCCCTCAATCAACATCACATAAAACATAGAACATAGAACAGTACAGCACAGAACAGGCCCTTCAGCCCTCGATGTTGTGCCGAGCAATGATCACCCTACTTAAACCCACGTAACCCGTATACCCGTAACCCAACAATCCCCCCATTAACCTTACACTACGGGCAATTTTAGCATAGCCAATCCACCTAACCCGCACATCTTTGGACTGTGGGAGGAAACCGGAGCACCCGGAGGAAACCCACGCACACACGGGGAGGACGTGCAGACTCCACACAGACAGTGACCCAGCCGGGAATCGAACCTGGGACCCTGGAGCTGTGAAGCATTGATGCTAACCACCATGCTACCGTGAGGCCCCTACACGTAACCTGATTATTAACATATTGCTGTCTGTGGGAGCTTGATGTGCATAAATTGGCCATTGCCTCTCCCAGATTACAAAGTGACCCCACTTCAAAAATGTTTTCCATTTGCTGGAAAGCGCTTTGAGATGTCTGGTGGTCATGAAAGGTGCGATATAAATACAAGTCTTTGTTTTTGTAATCTCTGTTTCGGTCATCATTGGAAGCTGAGATGAGCTTCATTAACATCCTGTAGTAATTAATTCCATAGAAATAGGAAAATAACTGGTTTGATTTTACCCCTTCAGAAAACCCTGAACTGATGATAACGAAATATGGTGGAAAGTTCAGTGCTGTACCAAATAGTGTTTTATACATTTAAAAAATGTCAGTACAGAGATCTCATTCATCTAACAGTCAGAAAATGTATATGCAAAAATAAAAAAGTATTTACTACTTTTCCATGCCTCCTCCCCACCGCCCCTTCACTTTAGGGGCTGGTTTAGCACACTGGGCTAAATAGCTGGCTTGTAATGCAGAACGAAGCAGCAGCGCGGCTTCAGTTCCCGTACCCGCCTCCCCAAACAGGCGCCGGAATGTGGTGACTAGGGGCTTTTCACAGTAACTTCTTTGAAGCCTACTTGTGACAATAAGCAATTATTATGTAAAACACGAGCACAGCTCTTAGTTATCGTTCCCATACCAAAAGAAAAACTAACATTCAGCTCTACTTGGTGAGCAGTACCTGACAACGAGGAGCAAATTTATTCCAGAGAAAAATATTTTTCATTAAATCAATAGCCACGGTTTGATCGATCAGTATGCCCGTTCGCAAAGTGAATACCAGATAAGAGGTGTGTGTGGGGGGGTGCTAAACACCTACTTCGATAATACTGATTCCGTGCTGCAAGCAAACAGCCAGCTGAAGGAACAGATGCCATGGCGACCCAAGGGTGTAGGACTGAGTCTGAAGGATTCCCTCAGCGATGCGAGTGGTCTGATCCTGAAAAACATCAAACAGAAAACGGTTTAAAAACTACTGAAGCATATTGTAAAACTACCGTGGGCAGCTCAAGCAAACATTAACCACCAGAGAGATGGCAGCAAACAATCAGGATTGAAGTGAGAATGTTTTTTTATGCTTACACTTTATGGGACGGGGGCGCGCACACTGACTGACTGCAGCACCGTCTTTGAGCAGAAAGTTTCCTGACACCAGACCGTGGCAGTGACTGCTTCGGCAGTGTGGAGCTGGCTTTTATAGCTCAACAGCCTCTCTGCATTGGACTGTGTGCAGTGTGGCACGTTAACTGGGCTGAGTTTCAGCCAGCTGGAAGCACAGGGAAGAAACAACCAGTTCAGACCAGAAATAACAGGCTGCGGGACTCCTGCCAAGCATCAAAGTCCAATGAACGCAGAGTCCGGCTCATCAGTGCTCCAGGGGAACGGCGGTAATGAGGTGGGAATCCGAACACTTTGTCCAGTCATCACTGTGCCACTCAATACACATTTAGACTTCCTTGTTTCCCGGCTATGACCCTGGAGCCCCGCAATAAGAATAAACGCTGAGGAAATATTAGCTCAGCCTATGTAAAATATACGTAAACAAAGAGTCTGACTAACAGGAGGAAGGGTGGAAAGCGATTATGTCAGTCTTATCTGATAGAAAGTGACTGGCCACACTGCAATCTCCAGTCAGCTGATGTTTACAGCCGCACTTTTTGCAGTCTAAACTTGGCCCAGTGAAATTTCAGTCTTTTTCTTCTGCAATCACTCCTTAATTCGCATGATTGACACCTAAGAGCTCAGTGTCACTAGTCATGGGTTCTCTGGGTTCTTGTATGGCTGATGAGCCCAATCCCAGAGCCATACCTTTGACTGCACACTTGGCAGGTGTTTCCAGGAGGTGGAATCAGTCCTTGGACTCGAAATCACGGGCATTCTTTCTCAGGCTCCATTTCCGGTCCTCTTTTTTTAAAAATTAATTTTATTCCAAATGTATATGAAAAGTTACAACCACATAAACAATTCAGGAAACAAAATTCCCAACACACAACGATACAACTTGTACATGTTTTCCCCCCTTTTTCACCTTCCCCTTCACTCCCCCCCCCCCCCCCCCCATGATGAACAACCCCTCAAACACGGTCATGAACAGCTCCCACCTCGCCTTCAAACCTTCCGCTGAACCCCTTTTCCAGCCGAAGAAAGTCATATAAGTCACCCAGGCAGCCCGCTACCGCATCGCTGACCGGCACTCCAATAAAATTTGTCGATGGGCAATCAGAGAGGCGGAGGGCACAATATCGGCCTTATTCCCCTCCATCAACTCCGGTTTCTCCAATATCCCAAATATCGCCACCAAAAGGTCCTGCTCAACCTCCTCCCCATGATCCTTGTTCGTGCCGTGAACACTCCCGCCCTGAATCTCTCCAACTTTTCCCAGCCCCAGAATATATGAACATGATTCGCTGGTCCCCGCCCACACTTCTCACACTCATATGCCACCTCCTGAAAGAACCCACTCATTCTTGCCAGAGTCATATGTACCCTGTGTACGACCTTGAACTGTATCAGGCTCATCCTTGCACACAAGGAGGTTGCATTCACCCTTCGTAGCGCCTCTCTCCATACTCCCTAGTTTATCACCCTTCCCAGCTCCCCTTCCCATTTCTCCTTAATCTTCACCACCCGCTCACCTCACTGGTATTCCTGCCACCTGTATGTATCTCTGATCCTGCCCTCCCCTTCCCCATCCGGAAGCAACAATCACTCCAGCAGGGTGTACCTTGGCAACCTGGGGAACTCTTTCCAAACATTCCCCGCAAAGTCCCTTACCTGCAGGTACCTAAACTCACCTCCTCTCGGGAGCTCTGGCCTCTCCTTCAATTCAACTATACTGGCAAACCCTTCTTCCAGATACAAATCTCTCAACTTAACCAGCCACACATCTCTCCACTTCCTATACATGCCATCCATCCTCTCAGCTCAAACCCATGGTTTGCACATAGGAGCATTAATACCGACATCCCCTCTATCCTAAACTGGCTCCTCAGCTGGTTCCAGTGGACTGCACCACAGGACTCTCTGAGTATCTGCTTGGCGCCATTGGCAATGCCGTGGTCACCATAGGCCTTAAGCTGAGCCCCTTCAAGATTCCTCCTCCATCCTATCCCATTCTACCCCATCTCCTTCAAGGGCAGTGTGTCCCACCTCTTGAGATCCTACCTAGCCTCCTCCAACAGTTTTGTTAAATTCCATTTATGAAGCATCACCCATACCTGAACTTCCAGGTATCTAAATCTATCTCTGACCACCTTAAATGGCATCCCCCCTAAATTGCCTCGCCGACCCAACTCATTCACCGGGAACATCTTGCTTTCCCAACATTTAACCTATATCCTGAGAACACCCCAAACTTCCCCAACAAGCCCATGGTCCTCTCCATGCTCTTCAATTGGTCCGAAATATACAATAGTAGGTCATCAGCATAGAGCAACACCGATGCTCTCGTCATCAACTCGTAATCCCTTGCCGACCCCCTAAGAGCCATTGCCAGAAGCTCTATAGCCAGCGCAGACAGCAGCGGCAACAGCGGGCACCCCTGCCTTGTTCCCCTGTGTAGTTCAATGTTCCGTGTACCCATGTCATTGGTCCACACACTTGCCCTCGGTCCCACATATAACAGGCGCACCCATGCCACAGACTTTGGCCCAAACCCAAACGTTCCCAGGACCTCAAAAAGGTACTGCCACTCCACCCGATCTAATGCCTTCTCCGCATCTATGGACACCACTACCTCCAGTATCTGAGCTCCCAACGGGGTCACAATCACATTTATCAGCCTCCTTATATTACTAGAGAGCTGCCTGCCCTTTACGAAGCCTGTTTGGTCCTCTGCAACCACCTCTGGGACACAACCTTCCATCCTTCCCGTCACCAACTTAGCCAGCACTTTTACATCCGTATTTAACAGTGATATGGGCCTATACAACACACATTCTGATGGGTCCTTTGATATTAACGTAATTGTTGCTTGCATCATCATCTCCGGCAGCTCCCCCTCCTCCAATGCCTCATTAAACACCCCCAAGAGATGTGGTGCCAGGTCCGTCGCGAATTCCTTATATAATTCCGCCAAGTAGCCAATTATACTGTCCAATATATCCACTAGCCCCAGGGGCTCGTCTCGCGCCTGCCTCTTCTCTTCCTCCGACTGTGTAAACTCCAGTTCATCTGGGAACCAGATTAGGAAGTTAGAGGTCAGTAAAGAGGCAGCAACTAAAGCCAGTAAGGTTCTAGAAAATAAACTCAATGTGACGAAGGGGAAGAGTAGACAGGGAAGAGATGATGATCGCAAAGGGACAGGTGGTCTGAAGTGCATTTGTTTTAATGCGAGAAGTGGTGGAAGGGAGTGTCTCAAAATGGAGAAAGGTGACTACTGGTGTTCCACAGGGATCCATGCTCGGACCACTGTTGTTTGTGATATACATAAATGATCTGGACGAAGGTATAAGTGGTCTGCTGAGCAAGTTTGCAGATGATACTAAGATTGGTGGAGTTGCAGATAGCGAGGAGGACTGTCAGAGAATACAGCAAAATATAGATAGATTGGAGAGTTGGGCAGAGAAATGGCAGATGGAGTTCAATCCAGGCAAATGCGAGGTGATGCATTTTGGAAAATCGAACACAAGAGCAGACTATATGGTCAATGGAAGGGTCCTGGGGAAAATTGATGTACAGAGAGATCTGGGAGTACAGGTCCATTGTACCCTGAAGGTGGCAATGCAGGTCGAAAGAGTGATCAAGAAGGCATACAGCATGCTTGCCTTTATCGGACGGGGTATTGAGTACAAGAGTCGGCAGGTCATGTTACAGTTGTATAGGACTTTGGTTAGGCCACATTTGGAATACTGCGTGCAGTTCTGGTCGCCACATTACCAGGAGGGTGTGGATGCTCTAGAGAGGGTGCAGAGGAGGTTCACCAGGATGTTGCCTGGTATGGAGAGTGCTAACTATGAAGAAAGGTTGAGTAGATTAGGACTGTTTTTGTTGGAAAGACGGAGGTTGAGGGGGGACCTGATTGAGGTCTACAAAATGATGAGAGGTATGGACAGGGTGGATAGCAACAAGCTTTTTCCAAGAGTGGGGGTGTCAATTACAAGGGGTCACGATTTCAAGGAGAGAGGGGGAAAGTTTAAGGGAGATGTGCCAGGAAAGTATTTTAAGCAGAGGGTGGTGGGTGCCTGGAACGCTTTGCCAGCGGAGGTGGTAGAGGCGGGCACGATAGCATCATTTAAGATGCATCTGAACAGATATATGAACGGGCGGGGAACAGAGAGAAGTAGATCCTTGGAAAATAGGCAACAGGTTTAGATAAAGGATCTGGATCGGCGCAGGCTGGGAGGGACGAAGGGCCTGATCCTGTGCTGTAATTTTCTTTGTTGTTTGTTCTTATCTAAGAACTGTCCCATGTCCCCCTCTTCACCCCCCCCCCCCCCCCCCAACCCGGGTCCGCCCAGTACAGCCCATTATAATAATCCCTAAATGCCTCGTTTATCTTCCCCGACTCTGACACCACATCCCCTTGCCCAGTCCATTTCTTCACTATTTCCCAGGATGCGGCCTGTCTCCGTAGCTAAAGTACTAACATTCAACTCGCCTTCTCCCCATATTTGTACTGCACCTCTCTTGCCCTACATAGCTGTCCTGCTGCTCTCCCCGTTGTCAGCCTCTCAAATTGCCACTGTAATATTTTTCCTCCTCGCCAATCCACCCATGGTGGGCATGCTCAAATACTCCCTATCCACCTCCACTATCTCATTCATTAGTCCTTCATATTCCTCCCTCATTTTCCTATCCACATGTGCCTTGAATGAGATCATCTCCCCTCGGACCACCGTTTTTAGCGCTTCCCAAAATGTGGCCGCCGAAACCTCACCTTTTTGGTTCAATTCTACATAATCTTTAATCACAGCCCGCACTTTGTCACAAAACCCTCTACCTGCCAACAACCGCAAATCGAGCCTCCACCCCGGCCTCTGCTCCTGTCCTGATCTAAGCCGAATCTCCAGCCAGTGGGGCGCATGATCTGAGATTACTATCCCCACGTACTCTGCCCCCTCCACCCCAACCAAAATCTCCCAGCTCACGACAAAAAAGTCAATTCTGAAATATACCCTGTGCACATGCGAAAAGAAGGAATAATTCCTTGCCCCTTGGTTCTTGAAGCACCATGGGTATACACATTCATCAACATCACTGGCGTCCCTTCTAATACCCCACTCACAATCACATACCTCCCACCTGGGTTTCTCACTTCCTTCACGCTCACAAACCCTGTTTTCTTACTCATCAAAAAAATTGTTAAATATTTTTTTATTGGGTTTTTGAACAAAGTATATTTACCGTTATGTACACAGAATAATATATATATATATATAGAACGGAAGGGCACACACAAACATACCAAAAAAATAAAATAAAAAAGAAATAAAAAATAAAATAAAATAACTGGTAAGGTATTATGCACCAGCTCAAAAGCAGCAACTCTGTACAATTGCCAATATTATTTACAACACATAAGTAGGCATCTGTTTGTGGGGGGGGGGGGGGTAGATATACATTTGGGTGCCAGAGAAACTATTATAGAGGGTAATCCGCAAATGGGTCTGGTGTGGGTGTTGTCACTTGCTTCTCCCAGACGGATTTCGCTGTCATCGTCGCCTCGCCTTCACCTCCGCTTCAGCCGTTCGTCCCGTCTTTCGCCTGTTTTCTCCTTGCTCTCTATTCCTGTAGATGCCAATTTTGTTATCGTTTCCCGTGCCCTCCTTCTGGCTATCATTCCCCTGCCTCCCTCTCCCACCTCTCTGGTTCTCCTCTATCGTTCCCTGTCTCTTCACTCTTCCCACCCCTCCCCTTCTGCCCCTTTCCTCCCCCTCCCGTGGTTCACCATTATTTCCTCTTCAGTTTAGCTGTGTGTCGTTCCCCCCCCCCCCCCCCCCCCCCCTCCCCGGTCTAGCTCTCCCTCTCATGCCTTGGCTATTTTCCCCTGATTCATGGCTATTCTTCTGCTTGTTTGTTGGCCACAAACCGGTCCCGGAACAATTGGGTGAATGGCTCCCATGTTCTGTGGAAGCTGTCGTCTGACCCTCGGATGGTGAATTTGATTTTCTCCATTTGGAGAGATTCTGAGAGGTCGTACAGCCAGTCTGCAGCTCTGGGTGGTGCTGCTGACCGCCAGCTGAACAGGATTCTATGGCGGGCGATCAGGGAGGCAATGGCAAGGGCGTCCGCCCTCCTCCCCTGGAATAGATCTGGCTGGTCTTATACCCCGAAAACCGCCACTTTCGGGCATGGCTCCACCCTCAACCCCACCACTTTGGAGATTGCCTCGAAGAAGGCTGTCCAGTACCCCGCAAGTCTGGGGCAAGACCAGAACATGTGGGCGTGGTTGGCCGGGCCTCCTTGGCACCGTTCACATCTATCCTCCACCTTCGGGAAGAAGCTACTCATGCGGGTTCTTGTTAAGTGGGCTCTATGTACCACTTTTGGTTGCATCAGGCTGAGCCTTGCGCACGTGGAGGTGGAGTTGACCCGATGCAGTGCTTCGCTCCAGAGTCCCCACCGTCTCATCGTAATTGATAGTGCATCAATTTATTACGCAGAGATTTTAAATGATGGATCTCCGCATCAAGCCTGATTGCCTGCAGCTGCACCTTCAAGCGGACAACGCCAAGTCGGCTTTCGCACATTGGCTAGCTTGCTTTGAAGCATACATCGGATTTGCGACAGAACCACCCTCAGAATCACAGAAGCTCCAAATCCTTTACACATGGCTGAGCTCCGACATCTTTCCCCTCATCCGGGACGCGCCAACCTACGCTGAGGCCATGGCGCTACTGAAGGAGAATTACGCTCAGCAGACCAACAAAATCTGGGGAAAACAACAGGATGGTCGTTGACTACAGTCAGACCATTAATCGGTACACGCAGCTCGATGCGTACCACCTCCCACACATATTTGATATGGTCAATCAGATTGCACAGGACCGGGTCTTCTCGACAGTGGACCTGAAATCTGCCTCCCACCAGTTCTCCATTCGCAAGGCGGACTGCCAGTACACCGCGTTTGAGGTGAACGGCTGCCTTTACCATTTCCTTTGGGTTCTCTTCGGTGTCACTAACGGGGTCTCGGTCCTCCAACGGGATTCGGAGATGGACCGAATGTTTGACCGGTACGGACTGCGGGCCACTTTCCCATACCTGGATAATGTCACCATCTGCGGCCATGACCAGCAGGACCACGACTCTAACCTTTCCAAATTCCTCCACACCACTAAACTCCTCAACCTAACCTACAACAAGGAGAAGTGCGTGTTCAGCACGGACCGATTAGCCATCCTCAGCTATGTAGTTCAGAACGGAGTTCTAGGGCCCGACCCCGACCGCATGCGCCCCCTCATGGAACTCCCCCTCCCCCACGGCCCCAAAACGATGCCTGGAGTTCTTCTCGTACTACGCCCAGTGGGTCCCTAACTATGTGGACAAGGCCCAACTACTCATCCACTCCACAGTTTTTCCCCTGATGGCCGAGGCTCACCAGGCCTTCAACCGTATCAAGGCTGACATCGCCAAGGCCGCGATGCACGCCGTCAACGAGACGTTCCCCTTCCACGTCGAGAGCGATGCATCAGATGTCGCTCTGGCCGCCACCCTCAACCAGGCAGGCAGGCCCGTGGCATACTTGTCACGCACCCTCCATGCCTCCGAAATCCGGCACTCCTCTGTCGAAAAGTAGGCCCAAGCTATCATTGAAGCTGTGCGGCATTGGAGGCGTTACCTGGCTGGCAGGAGATTCACTCGCCTCACTGACCAATGGTCAGTTGCCTTCATGTTTAACAACAGACAGTGCGATAAGATCAAAAATGATAAAATCTTGAGGTGGAGGATCGAGCTCTCCACCTACAATTACGAGATTTTGTATCGCCCCGGTCAGCTCAACAGGGCCCCCCGATGCCCTATCCCGAGGAACATGTGTCAGCTCACAAGTGGACCGATTCCGCACCCTGCACGATGATCTCTGTGACCCAGGGGTCACCCGCTTTTACCACTTCATAAAGGCCCGCAATCTGCCCTACTCCATCAAGGAAGTCAGGGCTATCACCAGAGACTGTAGGTCTACGCGGAGTATAAACCTCACTTCTACCGACCAGACCGTGCGCACCTGGTGAAGGCCTCTCGCCCCTTTGAACGCCTCAGCGTGGACTTCAAAGGGCCCCTCCCCTCCACCGACCAGAACACATACTTTCTCAATGTGGTCGACGAATATTTGAGATTCCCCTTCGCCATCCTATGCCCCAATATGACGTCTGCCTCCGTCATCATAGCCCTCAACACCATCTTCGCTCTGTTCGGCTTCCCCGCCTAGGACCACAGCGACCAGGGATCCTCATTTATGAGCGATGAACTGCACCAGTACCTGCTCAACAGGGGCATTGCCTCGAGCAGGACGACCAGCTACAACCCCAGGGGAAATGGGCAGGTGAAGCAGGAGAATGGGACGGTCTGGAAAGCCATCCAGCTGGCTCTACGGTCCAGAAAACCCCCGGCCTTCCACTGGCAGGAGGCCCTCCCCGACGCCCTCCACTCGATTCAGTCACTCCTGTGCACTGCGACTAACAAAACTCCCCATGAACGTCTCTTTGCCTTCCCCAGGAAGTCCACCTCCGGGGTTTCGCTCCCAACATGGCTGGTAGCTCCAAAACCTGTTCTCCTCCACAAGCACGTGCGACTCCACAAGGCGGACCCGTTGGTTGAGAGGGTACAGCTACTCCACGTGAACCCGCAGTACACCAACGTAACGTAGCGTACCTCGACGGACGCCAAGACACAGTCTCCCTCAGGGACCTCGTGCCAGCTGGGTCCCCACATACCCCCTCCCCCCTCCGCCAGGCGCCACCCTCCCTCCCCCTGGCGCACCCCACCATAGTCCCCGCTCCAGGACGATCCGCCCTCCCCTTGGTCCCACCCGGGGGTGAAGATGAGGTCGACACACTCCCGGAGTGACCGACGACCGAATCGATGTCTGAATCTCCACCAGAACTGTGGCGCTCGCAACGATGGATCAAGGCGCTCGATCGTCTAAATTTGTAACCACTTTCTTAAATTTTAAACAACCTGTATGTAAATAGTTTTCCACCACCCCCGCTGGACTCTTTTTTAACAGGAGGTGAATGTGGTAGTGACCACTGTTGTATTGTGTATACTGCATACGAGGGTATTATGGTAAGGCTCCTGCACTACAGGTAAGGGGGTAGATCACTGCCTGCTGGCTTCGCCCAGTAGGTGGAGTATAAATGTGTGGGCTCTCCGACCTACAGCCATTTCGGCAGCTGCTGTGGGAGGCTCCACATCTCTGCGTAATAAAGCCTCAATTACTCTCTACTCTCGTCTTGTCGGAATTGATAGTGCATCACGGTGTCCCTCCGTCCTGTCCCCACTTTTTGAAAGTGGCGTCAGTCAGCGCTGGTGTGAACCTATGGTTGTTGCAGATGGGAGCTTTGTCCGGCATTTTGGTCAGGCCAAATTGCTGCCGTAGTTGGTTCCAGGATTGGAGAGTGGCTGTCACCACTGGGCTGCTGGAGTGTTTTCTAGGTGGTGATGGGAGTGCCGCCGTGGTGAGGGCCCGGAGGGAGGTCCCCATGTGGGAGGCCTCTTCCGCGTCCACCCACTCGGCTTCTGGCTCCTTAATCCATCCCCTTATTCGCTCGGCCGTCGCTGCCCAGTGGTAGAATTGTAGGTTTGGGAGGGCTCGCCCCCCCCGCTGGATTTTGCTTTTACTCATCAAAAGTGACACTCCCCATGACTTTGAATCAAACCTCGTGTAAAACCTGACCCACCCACCCCTTCCTTCACCTAACCTGGTCCTTCACGCAGAGGTGAGTCTCCTGCAGAAAGACCACCTCTGCTTTCAAGCTCCTAAGGTGCACAAAGACCCAAGATCTTTTGACCGGTCCATTGAGCTCTCGCACATTCCATGTTATCAGCCTTGCCGGGGCCTTACACCTCCATTCCCCTCTCCATCCACCAACCTCCCCTTTTGGTTCCACTTCTGTTAATTTCACCCTATACCTGGCCCATCCAAGATGGCCCCTTTCTCCACCCCTGACCATGTTTCTTCTCCAACCTTGCCTCGTCACGTCATATGTCACCCAACGCTTTGCCAAGTAGAGCACCCCAAACCTGATATGCCATCGATATAGCACCGTCTTGGCTTTGTGGAATCCCTCATGCTGTTTTGTGAGCTCAGCTTCAATGTCCTGATATATTCGGACCTTGTTCTCCTCCCATTCACAGTTACGCTTCTCCCTGGCCCACTACAGACTCTTCTCTTTCTCCACGAACTTATGGAGCCTCACAATCACTTCCCGCGGCGACTCCCCTGCTCTAGGATTTTGCCTCAGAGACCTGTGCGTTCTGTCCACTTCAGGGGCCTTATCCAGCACTCCCTCCACCACCTGCCCCACCAGCATCCTCGAAACGTACCTCATGGCACTCGACCCTCCACTCCTTCAGACAGGCCCACTCTTCGCCGATTCTGCCTTCTCAAACTATATTCTTGCTCCTCCACCTTTGCTCTCAACATCTTGCAAAGATCTCCTCAGAGAGGGCAGCACGGTGGCCTAGTGGTTAGCACAACCGCCTCACGGTGCTGAGGTCCCAGGTTTGATCCCGGCTCTGGGTCACTGTCCGTGTGGAGTTTGCACATTCTCCCCGTGTCTGCGTGGGTTTCGCCCCCACAACCCAAAAATGTGCAGAGTAGGTGGATTGGCCACGCTAAATTGCCCCTTAATTGGAAAAAATAATTGGGTAATCTAAATTTTAAAAAAAAGATCTCCTCAGAGCCCCACCTCCGCCTCCCATGCCACCACCCGATCACTGTAGTCTGACATCACCCTCTCAATCTCTCGGATCTGCGACCCTTGTGCCTCCACGTATTTTTCCACCCTCTCCATGGAGCTCTTTAAGGGTGCCACAGCCCCTTTTATGGCCTTCAAGCAATCTTCCTGCATCTTCTTCCTCTGCTGGCAGAACTCTTCCTTGATGAAGGCCATCAACTGTTCCATCTCGTGCTTTCCAATTTGCACTAACTCTTCCTCTTTCACCATCCTTCCACTGGCTGCTGTGCCACAGGTCTCTTCCAACTCCTTGGCCAGATCTTTCACCTTCTTCTGCTGGGTTTAGTAAACAGTTTCCGGGCATCCTCTTGCAGTTGGATGTCCTTAAATATTTATGCCCCTTGTAGCCATTTAAAATGGCCACCTGCAAAGGACTATGGGAATTGTGGTCAATTTGGGACACAGACAGGTATGCAGCCTCTGTGTAATGTGCAAAGAAACCAGACCTGGTAAGAAACTCCCAGTTCATTAAAGATCGATCACCATTTTCCCCAAGACTATAGCATTCGCATTAAGGACCATCAATGATAGCAGACTAACCGGCGCCACCCCCCTTATTTGGAAAGGCCTACGTGCCTGAGACAATGATAGTTAGGACACGCCCAACCATCGAGGTATCCGCCCCCTAATTGGCTAAGATCAATGAGGGTGATTGAAACCCTATTGATCCATTGGACCTGGAGTAAGGTCCGCCCAAAAGGGCGCAAAAGAGACGAAGGATAAAAAGCCCTGCGCACTAGGGATCGGTTTCTTTTGGGACCGGTCTGTGTGTGACCAACTGTAACAGAACAATCAAGTTCAAGGACCCGCAACCATTTCCTGAAGGATGAGCCCAGCTGAGACAAACCCAACAACTTCCAACCGACCATGTGGACTGGGATAAACACCTGATCTCACACAGTGCTGGTCACTCGAAGTTAAATAAAGACCATCTTAGTTATTAGGTGTAGTTTAGTACGGAGCCACGTGTATTATTGCATAGAGATACAAGTCCTGTGTTATTAATAAACTGTGTTTTGAGATAACATACTCATTTAGTCAACATAAGAAACAGCTTGTAGTTCGCCTAAAGGGTAAAAAGGCACCCTTCAATCAGGACGTTCCTCCAAGTAGGTCTCTTCTGAGCAAAGGTCTCCCAGGTGTTGACGTCTATGCTGCATTTCTTGAGGTAAGCCTTCAGGGCGTCTTTGATGTTAGTCCGTCTATCCACCCAGCTGATGCAGAGAATCCATTTCAGACAGCGTTGATGGTACATTTCCAGGGCCTTGAGGTTTTGTCTGAATGTAGTCCAAGTTTCTGAGCTTGGAGATTCTCTTCTGAGAGAGTGGAGAGACGATGTCATAGAATCATAGTATACCCACAGTACAGAAAGAAGCCATCCGCCTTGACTCAGCCGCCAGCTTAAAGTGCTGTCTAAACTGCCTCCAAATCGTCAACGTGGCCGGCACGCCGGACTCGCCGAATACCTCCCTGGACAATCGGAAGCGGCAAAGTTACCAGCGCCTGCAATCCTGACTCCATCTTTCCCCACAGAACTCCCCCCCCCCCCCCCCCCCCCCCCCCCGCTCCAGCCCCGCACCTTCTCTGCATTCGCCAGCCAATAATAATACAGCACGTTTGGGAGGCCTAACCCCCAGCCCGCCGTCCCCTCCTAATCCTGACCACCTTTCCCCCCCAAAACAAACAAGGAGATCAACCTGTCCACACCCCTGAAAAAAGACTTGGGCAAAAAGAGCAGCAGACATTGAAACAAAACAGGAATCATGGCAAAACATTCATTTTAACTGCCTGCTCCCGGCCCGCCAACAGCAGAGAGAGATTGTTCCACCTCACCAAGTCCGCCTTCACCCTCCCCACCAAACTAGTGAAATTAAATTTCCAAAGCCCTGCCTAATCCCAACCACCTACACCCCTAAATACCTAAAATGAGATGCTGCCTAGTGAAATGGCAGCCCCCACCCTTCTCCCACTCCCAGGGGGAGATCACAAAAACTTACTTTTCCCTAAATTCAGTTTAAAACCTGGAAACTGCCCGAATCTCTGGAGTCACCTCATTATACTCCCACCAATGTGCTCGGCTGCAAAATATACAGCAGCAGATCATCTGCATTTGGGGATGCCCTATGTTCCACCCCCCTCTCATGGGAAGCAGTGGCGGAGTGGTATTGTGACTGGACTAATAATCCAGAGACCCAGGATAATAATCTAGGGATCCAGGCTAAATTCAGACAATGGCAGGTGGTGGAATTTAAACCCAATAAAACATCTGGAATTAAAAGTCTAATGATGACCATGAAACCATTGTCGATTGTCGTAAAAACCCATCTGGTTCACTAATGTCCTTTCTGAAAGGAAATCTGCCTCCTTACCTGGTCTGGCCTACATGTGGCTCCAGACCCACAGCAATGTGGTTGGCTCTTAAATACTCCCTTGAATGGCCTAGCAAGCCATCAGTTGTATTCAACCGCTACAGAAAAGAAACAAAACTGGATGGACTAACCAGCATTGAACCAGGCACCGGAAACAATAACATCTGGGGGCTTGTGCCAAAGTTGGGAGAGTTGTCTCTCAGACAAGTTAAGCAACAGCCTGACATAGTCATACTCACAGAATCATACCTTACAGACAATGTCCTAGACACCACTTTCACCATTCCTGGGTATGTTCTGTCTCACCGGCACAGTGGTAGACAGTCAGGAGGGAGCTGCCCTGGGAGTCCTCAACATCGACTCTGGACTCCATGAAGTCTCATGGCTTCAAGTTAAACGTGGGCAAGGAAACCTCCTGCTGATTGCCATGTTCCGGCTACCATCAGCTGATGAATCAATACTCCTCCATGTTGAATACCACTTAGAGGAAGCACTGAGAGTGGCAAGGGCACTGAATATACTCTGGGCGTGGGACTTCAATGTCCATCGCCAAGAGTGGGTTGGTCGGGTTCTAACGGACATAGCTGCTAGACTGGGACTGCAGTAGGTGGTGAGGGAACCAATAAGAGGGAAAAACATACTTGACCTCATCCACACCGATCTGCCTGCTGCAGAAGCATCTGTCTATGACAGTATCGGTAGAAGTATTTTTTTATAAATTTAGAGTGCCCAATTCACTTTTTCCAATTAAGGGGCAATTCAGTGCAAACACAAGGAGAATGTGCGACCTCCACATGAACAGTGACCCAGAGCTGGGATCGAACCTGGGACCTCCGCGCCGTGAAGCAGCAGTGCTGTCCACTGCGGCACCATGCTCCCCTCCAGTATCGGTGGAAGTGACCACTGCACAGTCCTTGTGGAGACAAAGTCCCGTCTTCACATTGTGGATACACCTAGGGGGATGCCCTGGGGGGAGACCCATATGATCTGTGGTCTTAAGTTCACAGTGGGCAGTCAGAGGTGTGTGCAGCTGTATGGCTGCCTTGCAGGCCCCAGCAATGGTGTTCCGTGCCCCGTCAACCCCGACCTCACAGCCCCTCTCTCTCTCCCTCATCAGCCACGGCGCCAGTTTCACAATTTTTAAAAGCACAATTGAACTTCGCTGCCAGGAATTCACCACAGTGGAGGTGGAGAATGGCAGAGCCACCAGAGAAAACCGATCAGGCCTGCTAATGATATGCCAACGCCGTTTTACTGTACGTTCATTCTGGAATGCATTGACACCACTTCCGAGCTGCTGGAGAATTGCATTTGTGCGTGAAACCAGCGCCCGCCACAATTTGAGCATCAAAACCAGTTCTCCGCCCAATCGCATTCCCGAGTCGGCTGATGGAGAATCACGCTCGGATGCTCCCGGTCCCTTGAAGCAAAAACCACCACGAGTTCACTCCTCCCATCTCCCAGCCAACACCTTAGCCCCACCCCACCCCCCACCGACTGGGTCAATGAGAGTGGCTAGGACCGGTCAAACTTCAGTTCCAAAATTACATTCCAGTTCCTCCTACTATCAGCTCATGGGTATCCAAATCCGGGATGGCATCCAGCCCCTCTTCACAAACCCCGCATCGTCCCAGTTGGGGCTATAGAACATAGAACATAGAACAGTACAGCACAGAACAGGCCCTTCGGCCCTCGATGTTGTGCCGAGCAATGATCACCCTACTCAAGCCCACGTATCCACCCTATACCAGTAACCCAACAACCCCCATTAACCTTTTTTGTTTTAGGACACTAAGGGCAATTTAGCATGGCCAATCCACCTAACCCGCACATCTTTGGACTGTGGGAGGAAACCGGAGCACCCAGAGGAAACCCACGCACACAGGGGGAGGACGTGCAGACTCCGCACACTCATACACTATGTACACTCGCCAGCGCCACCAATCTCGCCTCTAAAGCACCCATCACGATCACGTACATGCGTCCCTGATCAGCCACTACCTTCTCCATCTGGAACCTCACCCTCTTGCCCAACACTATCGCTACCCCTCAAGCCCTACTATCAAGCCCCAAATGATACACCTGACTTACCCAACCCTTCCTAAGCCTCACCTGATCCATCACCTTCAAATGGGTCTCCTGTAGCATCACCGTATCAGCCTTTAAACTCTTCAAGTGTGTAAAAACTCTCGATCTCTCGAGGTCTTCCTAACCCCCTCACGTTCCACGTCACTATTCCCACCGTGGGTCTCTCACGGCACAACCCCCCCCCCCCCCCCCCCCCCCGCCCTCCACACCTCCGATCCACCATCATCATAACCCCAGGCCCTGCACCTCCGGGCCTGGCCCACCCCATCCTTTTGTGACTGTCGATGCCCTCCCCCCCCACCCTCCCAGAATCCTCCCATCCACTTCGTCTTGCAAACACCTCTCTCAGTATCGTTCCCCTCCCTCTAAATTTTACAACTCCAAGGCCCATCAAAACTTGTTCAACCAGCTCCAATGACCATGGCCCCTCCTCCCACCACACTCCCTTTCACGAGCCAACCTTTGCTTGCTAGTGCAGTGACCCCTGCCAAAGCCGCCCCCACTCCTCCCATTCCCCTCCTCAGTAGCCTGGCCCCACATACCACAACAATCCCCCACCTCCCTTATTTAAAGAACAGTGCAAAACCACGCCCCCAGAAAAAAGACATAAACCCAACCTAAGACATATGGGAACAAGCATAAACAAAGGAAAACTATGCCCCCACTGTCATAAAATCCACTCATGTATATCATGAGATGCAGACAGGCAGTGATTGACGTACAGGATAACCAATGAACACACACGACACAGAACAACCAATCACCAGACAGGACACCACCACTATAAAGCCCACAGGGCATTAAGGCTCTCCCTCTCTCACAGGACACGGCCAGGGAGATAGTTGCAGTGCACAGGCCAATGAACATCATCACCATGTGGTAGAGAGCTAGTCTGGTCAAGCCACTAAGAGGTTATCAGTTAGGTTAATAGAGTGTCAACCCACAAAAGCTTATGTACAGCAATCAGCAGGTTGAATAAAACAGAGTTGGACCATCTCCTGTGTCGGAAGCCTGTTTCTCGTTTCACTGCATCCAGTTGCAGTCGATGTTAGACCAACACAGATAACACATCATGGTACCAGAGAGCTATTAACTCCAACGAACCTACCTCGAGTGAATCTGCAACGACCAGCACGCAGCCATCCAGCGGCATGGAAAAGATCCAACCTCCTCCACAACTCCGGATCTCCGGCAACCTCGGCACCAACTGGACAGTCTTTAAACAGAAGTTCCTTCTATATATCGAGGCCTCCGACCTCGAGGCAGCATCGGATGCCCTAAAGATCGCGCTGTTCCTGTCGACTGCACGGGACCACGCCATCCACATCTTTAACTCGCTCACGTTTGCCGATGGCAAAGACAAGACAAAGTTCAAGACAGTTCTGCTGAAATCCGACAACCACAGCGACATTGAGGTGAATGAGAGCTTTGAACGGTACATCTTCCAACAGAGGCTTCAGGGTAAGGATGAACCTTTTCAGTCCTTCTTGACCCATCTCCGCATCCTAGCGCAGTCATGTAATTATGACTAGACGGCTGATTCCATGATCAGGGATCAGATTGTTTTCGGGCTCGAATCTCTGCGGGAGCAGCTCCTCAAAATCAAACAGTTGACCCTCTCTGTCGCCATCGAAACGTGCGTTGCCCATGGGCATGCCAGGAATCGTTACTCCCGCATCAGGGCGTCAGAAACTGCAAAACTGGCCTCCCACGAGGCAGAAAGAGTGCAGGCCATCGCAAAAATGCAAGGCCTGAGCCTCGAGGAGAGTGGCCGTTTTGCGCGCTTTTCCCAGATCCCTACGTGTGCGCCACGACCGGGTGGACGGCGAGGCCGAAGACCCCGATGCGCATGTGCGAATGTCGGCTGACTTCACTGCGCATGCGCGATGGCTCTCAGAACGCGCTGATGTCAGCGTCATGACGTATCCAAATTGTGGCTCCGCCGATTTAAAGCAGCAATGTCCAGCCAAAGGAAGGTGATGTCTACAGTGTGGAAAGCCTGGGCATTACATGGCCTTATGCAGGTCCGCTCCACCGAGCAACAGCCAGCGCTCTCGGCTGCAGTGCAGACGTGTCCGCTGCGTACAACAAGGCATGCAGGATTCAAATCCCGACAGCCCAACGGACCCCGATGCTGACTGCCTCAAGTCTCCATATCGGGTGGGCATAATCACCACATGCGAGCTGGCTTCCACCGTGCCTGCAAACTACCTTTCAATCCTCACTGTGGATCCTGACGACGAGTGGTGTGCTGTCATCACGGTTAGCCAGTCTTGCATTCAATTTAAATTGGACACTGGCGCATCTGCAAACCTCATATCACAGTCGGTCCTCGACAGCATCCGAGGCCAACCTAGCATTCTTCCACCAGCCTGCCAGCTCCTTGACGACAATGGCAATGCCATAGCTGCCAGTGGATCGTGTCAGCTAGGTGTATCTCACAAGGCAATCAAAGCGGTGTTACGATTCGAGATCGCCCGGCCTGACAAGGCATCCCTGCTCAGTGCTCGCACATGCAAACTCCTAAATCTGGTTCAGCGCGCCCATGCCATGTCCTCGACACCAGCGACTGCCTCGCCCAATGTAAATCTCCAGGCTGAAATACTCGACATTCTCACACAATACCACAACGTGTTTGATGGAATGGGCACACTCCCATATTGTTACAAGATATTGCTCAAACCGAATGCCAGTCATCCATGCATCGCGCAGGGTGCCAGCCCCTCTCAAGGATCGTCTGAAAACACAGCTCCGAGAGCTCCAAGACCAGGGTATCATCTCAAAGGTCACGGAACCAACAGACTGGGTCAGCTCCATGGTCTGCGTCAAGAAGCCCTCTGGTGAACTCCGCATTTGCATTGATCCCAAAGACCTGAATCGCAACATCATGTGCGAGCACTATCCGATCCTAAAGCGTGAAGAGTTAACCTGTGAGATGGCTTATGCCAAATTCTCTACCAAGCTGGATGCCTCCCGTGGGTTCTGGCCGATACAGCTGAACGAGTCCAGTCGGAAGCTGGACTCCATTCGGCAGGTATTGCTACAACCGCATGCCTTTTGGTATCATATCAGCTTCCGAAGTATTTCATCGCATAATGGAGCAAATGATGGAGGGCATCGAGGGGGTGCGAGTCTATGTAGACAACGTGATCATCTGGTCCACGACGCCCGAGGATCACATCGCTTGCCTCAAACAAGTTTTCCAGAGGCTTCATGAAAACGGCCTCCAGCTCAATAGGGCCAAATGTTAATTTGGCAGGTCCGCTATCAAGTTTCTGGGTGACCACATTTCACAGCAGGGTGTGCAACCTGACGCTGACAAGGTGCTGGCAATCAATGCCATGAAGGCACAGAGGACAAAAAGGCGGTGCTCCGTTTCCTCGGGATGGTGAATTTTCTCGGGAAATTCTTTCCCAACATGGCATCCCACACCACAGCCCTCCGGCATCTCGTAAAAAAGTCGACAGTGTTCCAGTGGCTTCCCACACATCAAGCGGAGTGGCTTGAGCTGAAGGTGAAGCTCACTACAGCCCCAGTACTGGCATTCTTTGACCCAACCAAGGATACCAAGATATCCACAGACACAAGCCAGGACCGCATTGGGGCGGTGCTCCTCCAGCGAGACGACTCCTCGTCCTGGGCTCCAGTGGCATACGCCTCCAGGGCCATGACTCCAAACAAACAACGGTATGCCCAGATCGAAAAGGAGTACTTGGGTCTCCCGACAGGAATAGTCATCCCGCCTGTCCAGGTGCCGGCGTCCCCCCTCCACCTCTGCGGCGATCGACAAAACATTTGTTGCCCACCACAAAGAATGAATCTATAATCTTGTAAATTTTGTTCAGTTTGCTCTGTATCTGCACGATAGACACCTTCCCATGTACATATGTTCATTCATTCCCCACTTGTACATAGTTATGCATGCATATACAGCCACGTTCCAAAATTTATTTTAAAAAGGGGAGATGTCATAACATCCACTCGTGTATATCATGAGATAGAGACAGGCAGTGATTGACACACAGGATAACCAATGAACAAACACGACACAGAACAACCAATCACCAGACAGGACACCACCACTATAAAGCCCACAGGGCATTAAGACTCTCCCTCTTTCACAAGACACGGCCAGGGAGATAGTCACAGTGCACAGGCCAATGAACATCATCACCATGTGGTAGAGCTAGTCTGGTCAAGCCAGTAGGAGGTTATCAGTTAGCTTAATCGAATGTCAACCCACAGCAGCTTATGTACAGCAATAAACGGGTTCAATAAAACAGTGTTGGAACATCTCCTGTGTTGGAAGGCTGTTTCTCGTTTTACTGCATTCAGTTGCAGTCGATGTTAGACCAACACAGATAACACATCACCCACCATTTATAAGCCAGAAAAATCAAATAAGCCCCTATCAAATACAAAAAACCCTCCATAAGCAATAACACAATCCCTATCCCTCAAACCAAGTCCAAGTCCCAACTCTCATTTCAGTCCCAGTCCTTCAGTCTTCACAAACGCCTCCACCATCTCAAAATAGAAACCCCTCAAATTGTGCGTCACTCTCAATTTTGCAGGGTAGACCACTCTGAAACTCACGCCGTTGCTTTACAATGCCACCTTCACCCGTCCAAAGGCCACCCGCCTTCTCGTCAGCTCCGCCGTCAAGTCTTGGTATATTTGTATACCAATGTCTTCCCACTTCACCTCTTGCCTCCACTATGCCCAAGTCAAGACCTTCTCCTTCATGTGGAACTTATGAAAGCACATTATGATCGCCCTTGGTGGCTCATTTACTTTGGGCTTTGACCTGAGCCCTGTCCAACTCGTGGGGGGATTCTTCCCCCTCCCCCATCAACTCCACCAGCATCTTTGCGAAGTACTCGGTTGTCCTTGGGCTGTCCGCCCCTTCAGGCAGGCACACAATCCACTGATTTTGCCTCCTTGACCTGTTCTCCAGGTCCTCCACTTTAACTCTGAGCCCTGTGTTGACCTCCGCCACCTTCCGCAGCTCCTCACTCATCAAGGTGAACTAGTCACTGTGCTGCAACAGAGCCTTCTCCGCCCCCTTCAACTGCTCTACTTGCTCCTGCACCTTGACCAATGCTTTCATCACTGCCGCCTTTACTGGGCAATCGCCTCCTCCACTCACTCTTTCATCACACTCACTTGACGACGGACGTTCACTCGCTCCCTTCTGCCCAGTGCCCATCTTCTGGGTCTTCGACATCTCAAACCTTTCTTACAACTTCCCACACCAACTCGTTCACAAACTACCCCTGACACCAGGCATAAAAGTCCAAAACCCAGAAACTCCAGCAGGAGCCACTCTGTGTGCAACCTCCACCTACATGCCGCCACCGGAGGTCTTGTTTTAATTTGGCTGTAGCAGGTACAGTAATCCTGGGTGAGATTGCTGCAGAACTTGGAGTCAATATCAAAACTCCTAAGAGAAGCCTTCAGAGCATCCTTGTTGCACTTCATGTGACCACCATGTAAATGCAAGCCAGTCTCAATCTCTCCATAGAAAACTTGCTTTGGTAAGTGAGTGTCAGACATTCTGGCGACATTACCAGCCCAACTTAATTGTATTCAATATGTTGTGGATGCTTGGCATCTCAACTCAGTGTCTGGTAATTTGTTCTCCCATCTGATCTTCTGAAGCTTCCAAAGGCAGCGCAAGTGAAAGTGGTTGATGATGGTACACAGTTCAAGTCTCACATGCATAGAACAGGGTGGGCAGAACTATTACTTGAGACTTTCAGTTTGTGGGCAGACTTCTCCTGTCATTCCCAGGTTGATGTTTGAAATCTGCCAAAGGCTACACTTGCTTTGGCAATAATGGCATGTATCTCATCACCACTATAGACAGCTCCAGAGATTGGGGTACTGAGATAAACTTATTCTCTGTTGACAGGCTTTGGACATGGATCGAAACATTGGATAGGGCTTTCCTGGTACAAGCTGGTATGTTTTCTTCATGCTGATCAAGTGATTATATTACATTTGGAAGGGATAGAGCACATTCTTAAACCCAGATTTTAAAGCAAAACAAAGGAAACTATGAAGATATTAGCACTGCTGCCTCACAGCTCCAGGACCCCGGGTTCAATTCCCACCTCCGGTTATTGTCTGTGTGGGGTTTATACTTTCTCCCCATGTCTGCGTGAGTTTCCTTCGGGTGCTCCGGTTTCCTCCCAAAGTGCAGGTTAGGTGGAATGGATATGCTAAATTACACCTTAGTGTCCAAAAGGTTGGATGGGGTTGCTGGGTTACAAGGATGGGGTGGAGGCTGGGCTTAAGTGGGGTGCTCTTTCCAAGGGCTGGTGCAGACACGATGGGCTGATTAGCCTCCTTCTGCACTGTAAATTCTATTCTATCCTATTCTACTCTATTCTATTCTATTTTATTTTATTCTATCCTGTTCTATTCTAAGTGGCTTATAAGGTTGCAGAAAATGTTGGCAAGCCTGATGATCAGGAGCAATTTGGAATCCGGCATAAGAGGACCAAGAAACTGATAAATGGAGGGAAAAGACAATGTGAATGCAAGCTAGAATAAGCATAAAAGCCATACAAGCTTATTTTGGTATGTGAGAATGAACAGATTAGCAAGGACAAACATGGGTCCATTGCAGGTGGAGACAGCACAATACATAACTGAGAATAGGGAAATGGAAGGGAAACTAAACAATCAGTTTGCGTCAATCTTCATGGAGCAAGATACACAAAAACTCCCAGAAATGCAAGGGAACCAAGGAGCTCATGAAAATAAGGAATTTTTAAAAATTGTATTAATAAAGAAGTAGTGCTCAAAAATTATTTGGATTGGGGGTTGATAAATCCGCTGGAGCAGATGAGTTACACCACTGAGTGTTGAAGGAGGTGGCTATAGAGCTGGTGGATGCATTAGTCATGACGTTTCAAAATTCTATAGATTCTGAAAAGGTTCCTGTATTTTTAAGGCAGAGGTAGGCAGATTCTTCCAGCTCTGATGAAGTGTCATCCAGACTCGAAAAGTTAGCTCTGTTTTCTCTCCACAGATTCTGTCAGACCTGCTGAGATTTTCCAACATTTTCTGTCTTTGTTGCAGGTAGATTCTTGTTAGGCAAGTCAATCAAAGGTTATCAGGGTTAGATGGGATTATAAAATTCGAAACACAAACAGATCAGCCATGATCTTATTGAATGGCCGATGAGGCTCAAGGGGTCAAATGGCCTCCTTCTGCTCCTAGTTCATCAGTTTGTGTGGCTGGAACATAGCAAATGTAGCCTCAATATTTAAGAAGGGAGAGAGAGAGAGGAAACAGTGAACTAGAGACCTGTTAGTTTGATGTCAGTGGTAGGGAAAATTTAGAATCTGTTATAAAGGATGCGATAACTGGACACTTAGAAAATACTGGTAGGATTGGGCAAAGCCCGCATGAATTTATGAAAGGGAAATTATGTTTGACAAACCTGTTGGAGTGTTTGGATTATATCACTTGTAGCATAAATAAAGGAGAACCAGTGGATGTGATGTATTTGGATTTTGAGAAGACTTTAAAAAAGGTTCCACACAGGAGATTAGTAAACAAAATTAGAGAACATTGCATGAGGGATAATTTACTGTTATCAATTGAGAATTGGTTAACACAGAGGAAACAGGGAGTTGCAATAAACGGTTCATTCTCAGGATGGCAGGTTGTTTACCAGTGAGGTACCCGCAAGCTTCACTGTTGGGGCCACATCTGTTCACAATCTACATAAATGATTTGGATGGAGGGACAAAAAACAATATTTCCAAATTTGCTGATGACACAAAACGAGGTGAGAATGTAAGTCCTGAGGCTAAATGAATGGGCAAGAAAATTATGTGAATAAGAGTGAAGTAGAAAAATATTTTGCAGAAAAAACAGAAATGTACAACTCAAAGTTGGTGTAGGTTTTTCTGTCATGAACCATCATGCCAGAACGTTCACTTGTCTTCCCAAGGGTCTTAATCATCGTCTGATTGTGTTTAAACTCCCCTTGCATGTCATTAAGCAAGCAACTCTCATCATAGAATATACAGTGCAGAAGGAGGCCATTTGGCACATTGAGTCTGCACTGGCCCTTGGAAAGAGCACCCTACCTGAGCCCAAACCTCTACTCTATCCCTGTAACCCAGTACCACGACCCAAACTTTTTGGACATGAAGGGCAATTTAGCATGGCCAATCCACCTAACCTGCACGTCTTTGGACTGTGGGAGGAAACCGGAGCACTCGGAGGAAACCCACGCAAACACGGGAGAAAGTGCAAACTCCGCCCAGACAGTGACCCAGGCCGGGAATCGAACCTGGGACTTTGGAGCTGTGAAGCAACTGTGCTAACCACTGTGCTTCCATGCCACCTCATCCAAGCCTAATGAATCAAGGATAAATTCTATGATGACTTCAACTCCTGCTGTACCAAAGTCATACAAGCTAATTATCCTTGGTAATTTCAATGCAAGATTTGGTCAAAAGTGGGATGGTGTCATCAGGGAAAAAACAGTGTTGCTAGTTGTACCAATGGTCTCCTCTTGCTGAAAATGTGTGCTCAGCATGAGCTCTTCATCACCAACATAGTTTACTGTTTCTTTGATCACATCTTAGATGCATTGGAATCTTATCGACTATGTCATCAGAGGAATGGGGAGAATGGGTGTGTATCAAAAGCTTTCAGACAGCTGAATGGACTAATGTATTGTCATTTCAAAATTAATCATCAGGGTCTATCCCCCTAGATATCCCAGGACATGAGGTCCAGATGTATCTCAATGTCTCAAGCTGGTAGTTATGAAAGAACCTCTCTCAGAGGAACTCAAGAGTTGCCTGTCGACAGTGAAAAGGGTAACCCACTGAATTGAAGATGACTGGGTGACTAAGGATATAGTGTAATCCATAGGATACAGATGCCCTTTGCTCAACCTCTCATAAGCATCGAGATTGGCTTGATGAAAACAATAAAGTAATCTAGAAACTCACTGACCTACATTGGTTCCAGGTCCATGATGTCTTGATTTTACAACACTCCCTCTCATATTCAAATCCCTTCATGGTGTTTCCCCTCCCTATCTCTCCAACCTTCTCCAGTCCAGCTAATTCCAAGATCTTTCAAATATGGTCTCTTGTGCATCCTCAATTTTAATTGTTCCTCCATAAGTGATCATGCCTTCAGCTGCATCGGCAATAAGCTCTGGAATTAATTCCCTCAGACTTTTGGTCTCTCTACCTCTCTTTTGTGCCTAGAGGTCCACCTGAAAAACTACCCTTTGACAAAGCTTTTGATCACCTGTCCTCACCTCTTCTAATGAGCTTTGATTTTGTTGACAATATTCTTGTAAAGGGCCTTCATCGTCTCACTAAATTAAAAGCACCATATAAATAGCAGTTATGATTAATGTAGTTTTGATATGCATCCCATTTTCTGTTATTTGCATTGAGTTACAGAAACATGAAAATAAAATACATCCAACATTTGCTGGGCATGACCTAGAAATAAGAATATGTATGGGCAGCACGGGTGGCGCAGTGGATTAGCCCTGCTGCCTCACGGTGCCGAGGTCCCAGGTTCGATCCCGGCTCTGCGTCACTGTCCGTGTGGAGCTTGCACATTCTCCCCGTGTTGCATGGGTTTCGGTTCCACCCCAAAGATGTGCAGGCTAGGTGGATTGGCCACGTTAAATTGCTCCTTAATTGGAAAAATTAATTGGGCACTCTAAATTTAAAAAAGAATTGAGAATATGTTTAAAAGGATAATCTAATATCATTTAAGATGTTAAAAACTATTATTGTGTTTTTGTCCTTTAAAGTTTCCTCCAAATTTAAGAATGATGTTAGAATCACCAAAGAAATTCCAATTTCCCATAATATACTCCCTGTACACACACGACAGCATGGCAAAATTTGGTTCCAACTCCATCCTCAAGTTTGCTGATGATATGCCAAAGTGGGCCAGATCTCGAATAACGACAAGTCCGAGTACAGGAGGGAGATAGAGAACCCAGTGGAGTGGTGCAGCGACAACAATCTATCCCTCAATGCCAGCAAAACTAAAGAGCTGGACATTGACGTCAGGAAGCAAAGTCCCTACACGCCCCTTTCAGCATCAATGGGGCTGAGGTGGAAATGGTTAACAGCTTCAAATTCCTAGGGATACATATCACCAAAGATCTGTCCTGGTCCACCCACGTCGATGCTACCACCAATAAAGTACAACAGCGCAGGTACTAAGGAAATTCAGCATTTCCACATTAACTCGTAGCAACTTTTACAGATGCACCATAGAAAGTATCCTATCGGGCTGCATCACAGCCTGGTATGGCAACTGCTCAGCACAAGACCACAAGAAACTTCAGAGAGTCGTGAACACAGCCCAGTCCATCACACAAACCTGGCTCCCATCCATTGACTCCATCTACACCTCTCGCTGCCTGAGGAAAGCGGGCAGCATAATCAAAGACCCCCTCCCACCCGGCTTACGCACTCTTCCAACTTCTTCCATCGGGCAAGAGGTACAGAAGTCTGAGAAAACGCTGCCCGTGTCTATGTAGTTACATTGTGTATCTTGTGTTGCAAAATTAAGTATTTTCTTTTATTTTATTTTCTTTTCATGTACTTAATGATCTGTTGAGCTGCCCGCAGAAAAATACTGTTCACTGTACCATGGTGACAATAAACAAATCCAAATCCAAATCTGATTCAACCTATTTTGGTTAAGGCAAATTATAAACTGGCCTTCATTGCAAGAGGATTGAGTAGAGGAGCAAGGATGTCTTACTGCAGCTTTGTGAGACCACATCTGGTAGATTGTGAGATATCTTGCCATAGAGGGAGTGCAGTGAAAGGCCACGAGACTGTTTCCTGGGATGGAAGGATTGTTATATAAGGAGAAATGAGGTCATCTAGGCGTGAATTGACTGGAGTTCATAAGAATGAAAGGGGATGTCAGTGAAACATTTGAAACACTGACGGGTCTCGACAGATAGGGTTTAGGGTTGATGTTTCCCCTGGCTGATGTGCCTAGAACAAGGAGTCATGATCTCAGAATACGGGGTGGGCCTTTTAAGACTAAGATGAGGAGAAACGTCTTCACTCAGAGGGTGGTGAACCTGTGGAATTCTGTACCACATAATGCTGTGAAGGCCAAATCACTGAATATAGTTGAGAAAGAAGTGGATAGATTTCTGGACACTAAACATGTTAAGGAGTATGGGGAGAGAACAGGAGTACGGTGTTGAGATAGAGGATCAGCCATGATCATATTAAATGGCAGAGGAGGCTCTATGGGCTGAATAACGGACTCCTGCTCCTATTTTCTATGTTCATATGTTTCAAACATGTTGTAAACAGTTGGAAGGAAAATGTCAGCAGGAAATATAAATAAATAAAGCCTAAACAGCAACAAACGTTAATAAATCATAAAAATGCGTCTAGATTCATGTAAGTAACTTTAAGTTAAAATTTGATGCTTATTTTTCCTGCAAATGAAGAAGAAGCACTGCCCGTGACATTGTTTCCTATGTGGCCATTTATTTTCTTCTATCCCATTCTTTCATTCCAGACATAATGCTTTCGTTTTTTCTCATGTTAAAGTTTTCAGAGTTTTCTTACCCCTTAAGCAGGTTCATTTCAGCATGTTTTCTTACAATTCTGCAGTCCTGCTTTCAGAAAAATGAATCTTTTACAAAGTTAACTGGTTGGTCTGCACAAAAAGGTAGTGGATTATATTAATGTTGTACCTCAGATACCTTCGAACAGTTCATTTACTTAAAGGTTTTGCCAAGGTGTCTTTAATAACGAGCACAGTAAGAAGTCTTACAACACCAGGTTAAAGTCCAACAGGTTTGTTTCAAACACGAGCTTTCGGAGCACGGCTCCTTCTTCAGGATTCACCTGAAGAAGGAGCCGTGCTCCGAAAGCTCGTGTTTGAAACAAACCTGTTGGACTTTAACCTGGTGTTGTAAGACTTCTTACTGTGCTCACCCCAGTCCAACGCCGGCATCTCCACATCATGGCTTTAATAACGAGAACAAACCACAAACACAAACTCAACGTCAACAATATTTATTTAACACACAATTTACCTGTATACTACCCAGAAATATAACTTAGAGGTGCCCAAGATTGGTTTAAGCTACCCGTAAGGATGGCTTGGTAGGTCCTGGATCTGATCCATGAGCCCTCTGGTTCGTCATCACGAAGGTGGTTCTCATTGGCAGTCTCTTCCTTCCTTCCTTCTTGGGTCTGGTCTGGTTGGTCAAGGTCACCTCCCACATCACTCCTGAGCTGTCCGGAGTGCCTATTTTTTATCCCCCTGTGCTTCGCGCCCTTTTGCTTCTTCCCTCTGCTCTCTGCCAATGGGGTATCCGGAGGGGTCTCAGTGTCCAATGATCTGATTGATGCCCGATTGACAGGGACTCTGACCAAATAAGGTGACAGTGGGAGTCTAGTTTGCTCTGGAATTTTAACAATAGATTGGTGCATATCAATCGGACCGACTATCTCTTTTTTTTAAATTTAGATTACCCAATTATTTTTTCCAATTAAGGGGCAATTTAGTGTGGCCAATCCACCTAGTCTGCACATTTTTGGGTTGTGGGGGTGAAACCCACGCAGACACGGGGAGAATGTACAAACTCCACATGGACAGTGACCCAGAGCCAGGATCAAACCTGGGACCTCAGCGCCGTGAGGCAGCTGTGCTAACCACTAGGCCACCGTGCTGCCCTGGACCGACTATCTCTTAATAGCCGATTGACAGGACAGGTCCGGATATGTCTTGGAAGCCTGTCTAGTGTTAGTGTATTCAAACTTGGCCAGTTCAAATTCCCATGATGCTGTGTCCTGGAGTGTCAATGGCTTGATTTAAAGTGCCCAATTCTTTCATTTAAAATACCCAATTTTAATCGGGCCTAAAACTAGGCCTCGCTAGTTACTACAGTCCCTCCTCTTCATCCAGTGAGCGTCAGCGATCCGGATCACACAACCCCAACCGAACCATCCTAAGCACGTCCCGAATTCTTTTCCATGCAACTGCCCGGCCATCCATTATCCGTAAATACTGCATAGGTTGTGAGAAAGTTGCAAAGAGGCTTCAAGGGGATTTTGACAGGCTCAGTGAGCGGGCAAGGACGTGGCTGATGGAATATAACGTGAAAAAATCAGGACTTATCCACTTCAGTAGAAAAAAACAAAATGCGGAGTATTTCTTTCATGGGAAGAGATTATGAAGTGTTGATCTCCAAGGGGACCTGGATGTTCTTGTTCATAAGTTACTGAAACCTAAATGCAGGTGCAACAAGCAATTAGGAAGGCAATAGGTATGTTAGCCTTTGTTGCAAGGGGCCTTGCGTACAAGTGTAAGGAAGTCTTGCTGCAATTGTGTCGAGCCATGGTGAGACCTGTAGCCACCTGAGTTGGCCACTTCCCGACTTTAAAATGGAGATCCGCTAAGAATGCAGGGAGAAATGGCCAAACGCAGGAAAACAAGCAGGTGCAAAATCTCCTGTATATTAGAACTTGCAGAAACCCAGACAGCACTGAAACTAACAACCATCTACTTATTGATGAGCGATCCCCGGGAACAATTGGAAACATTTAAGATAATCGAGGCCAAGCCAGACTCCTCGGCGCCAGCGGGAGCCAAGACAAAGGAACGTCAACAGACACTTAGGAACCGTCCAGCGATCAGGGAACAGCCCCAATATTGGGGAAATCAAATCAATTGATTGGAACATGGTCCAATCAATTGGAAACAGGTACGGGGTCCCCCCAAAAAGGCGCAGAGCCCCTGGGGACTATAAAATAGAGTCCCCAAGTTCAATTTGTTCTTCTTGGCACTTGGCTCTCAGCGAGGAGAGACTGGCCTAACAGCTTCTCGGCAGCTCTCAAAGAACTTGACCGTGACTCTCAACTCGGAGAGACTTGCCTAGCAGCTGCACCAACCAAGTAAGTGTCCAGTTAATGCACGCTATGAGATAGGCGCTTGTAACCATTAGTCCATACCAGCTGGAAGCCTGCAGACTCAGAATCGAATGAAAGGCCATTTGTTCCCCTGACCTTGTGGGGTGGGCCAGTTTCCAAAGCTAAGTATTGGCCTTTTAGTGTTAGAGATAGTCTAGTGAGTAGTATTTTATGCATGAGTAGCGATTGACTGTGTATATAATAAATGTGTTTTGATTTGAACCTTACTAACTGGTGTATTGAGTTATTGATCAGCACTTGAACTTGAACCTCGTGGTGGTATCATAAAGATACCTGGCGACTCTTGAGCAAGGTGATTAAACAGAGCAAATTAAGTATAAAGCACACTTAGCACATTTAGCAATGTTTAGTGGCGACCTCTGATGGGACTCGACTTAGAAGTGCCCCCCCCCCCCCCCCCACTCCGACAGAACCCAAAAATTTGAAATTAGAATCCAATTTGGAACAGAGATAACCACAAGTGTTCAAGCAGTTCTGATCAATCCTCATAATTCGGAAGTGTGTTTTTGCATGCGTAACTAACAGGGATATAAGGTAAAACTGAAAGATTTTGTTGCTAAAAACTGTCGGGAGTTTGTATTCCGGAAATTAGCGAAAGCCGTACCCGTGTTCACAGCACCGCCTTAATACCCCTCGTTCCAAATTTTAAAAGAGAGCACTGATAGGAAAAATGGCAATGAAGGCAATGGAATGCCTCATGAACCCTCAAGAATTCGTGGTCGCAGCGACCAGCAGTAGAGTAGGTCAGTGTCCCGTTTGGGAAGTTGAGATTAGAAGGTACCTCAAGGGGAAGGGATGGCCCCTTTGGAGTGACTTTTGTTCAAATGAGGAAACAGGTCCCTGGAGTATAGGACAGACTTGGTGGGAGAACCTGAGCGAAATACATAAGAAGAGCTTAGGGAAAGCTCGTAATCCGATGGCAATCGTGTCCTGTCTGGCACAATTGCGAGGCACAGAGAAGGTCGTTCAGACGCTCCACAAGGAGTTAGAAGAGAGGAATCGAATGAGCAAGGTTGATGTTAGTAAGATAGAGAGAGAGAATGTAGAGTTAAGAAGGAAGTTAGCAGCAAAGGACGGAGAGGTGGATGATGCCAAGAGAGCACAACAGTCTTGTCTAGCACACCTGAGCATTTTCCAGACCCAATATGATAAGGCCTATCAGGACACACAACGTGCAGTCCTGGTAAGAGAAGAGACAGAGAAACAGGTAAAGGCATTGCAAAGGCAGTGCAGCAATCTAAAAGCAGCGTTAAGAGCACTCCATGCTGCCACCACGGAGCAGAGACAAAGCTCAGTGGATCATGCAAAATGCCGGAAGCAGATTGCAGAACAGCAGTCTTTGCTTTCAGTTCAAAATGGGTTTCAAAGCACCTTTGGATCCCAGTTAGATGAAGAAGACGGCCCTGATTGGCAAGAACTAAATTAAACCGCGCATAGATATGTACAGGGCACATGTGCGCAAGGAAAGCCCCAAAAGAGAAAAGCACCCCAAACCCCCACAGAGCAGATAGATCAGGCACCCATGAATCCAGTCACCACCCACTGCACAGCCACATCAGACGGAGAAGCGCAATTCCTGTACACGACCCCCTTAACCGTGACCCAATTACGGGACGCGTGCGACAAGATCACACCGTTCCTCCCCACCTCAGACCCCCACCAATTCTTTGCTAGAGTGAAGCAGCAGGTGACCATGTATGGCCTGGATGAGCGTGAGCAAGTGAAGCTCACCGTTTTAAGTTTAGACCCTTCTGTTGTAGCAGCCCTTCTCAAGCCACAGAATGTAGAAGGAGGCACCCGAGCAGAGATGCACACGGCGATCCTAGATGCGATCGGTTACAATAGAGGAGACCCAGTAGAAGGCCTGAATAAGTGCAGGCAGAAGAAAACTGAACACCCCACAGCGTTTGCTGGACGCCTGTGGATCCATTTCACCGCCGTTTTTGAAAACTTAGACCGCACCCATTTGACCCCAGACAACATGGCCAAATGGACCCACACCCTTATCTCCCATGCCACAGAGGCAGGACAAAGAGATGGTACTAATTATGACCCCTCAGAAGAAGCGCACAACGAAAAATGGGTTTTAAAAAGGTTGTCCCGCGCTTGGGAGCAATCTGTACACAGTAAACCCGCGTTTACAAAGCCCGAGGAAGCACAGGCAGAGGCAGATATCCAAACAGTTACAGTGCACCAGAACCCCGCATGGGTGAATGAAGGTAGAAACAGCCCCCACAGAAACCACAGGAGTGTTACAACTGTGGACAATTAAGTCACTTTGCACGAGAATGCAATGCCCCACAAAAGCCACAGAGAGCCCAGCAGACAGGCACTCTAAATAGGAACAGGACAAAGCCCATTCATAGTGTAAGCGCCCATTCAGACCAGACAGACATGAACGGAACAGACTGACGGTGTTCGGGCTCCCCCACTTGGGTCTGTGACACCCTTTGGGACAGGTCCGGCCGACCAGTCGTTGCAGCGAAAATACGGGGACAGCCCATTGAATTTCTCTGGGACACAGGAGGGTCCTACACGACAATTAATTCCTCCAACGTGTTCCAAAAAGACACGTGGCCCACTACAGCCACAATCACCCTCGGCGGCTTTACAGGCCACTCACAGCAGGGACACATCACAGCCCCTGTACCCATTCAAATTGGCAACATTACGACAAAACACCCCATCGTTTTAGTCAACCTGCCCCACACAGCAGAACACATTTTAGGCATCGATTTCATGAACTCGCACAACCTGTCATTTGACCCAGTAAATCAATGTGTCTGGAAAATGGCAAAGTCAGCAAGAGCCCCCGCAATGCTCACAGTATGCTAATAAGATTAGCACAGTCAGCGATTTTTGGTTTGACCCGACCACGATTAGCGCAGACAAACAGGTTAGGGCAGTTCTGCAGAAAAACAGGACAGCATTTGCAAGTCATAAACATGACTGTGGCAGGATGGCTGGTTCGGTTCAAGTTACAGGACCTGACCCTAGACCCCAAAAGCAATATGGATTTCCCCAAGAGGCAGAGGGAGAAATCTCAAAAGTAATTGAAAGCTTATTAGAGCAGGGTGTGCTTAGATCAGTAGCCTCTACTAATAATGCCCCGATTTGGCCAGTAAGAAAACCCGATGGATCATGGCGACTGACCATCGATTACCGGGATCTCAAAAAAATCACCCCTGCAGCAGCCCCCACGGTAGCCACAAGTGCCGAGACCATGCTCAAACAGGGACTCAACTCACGATATTTTACGGTTTTGGACATCAGTAATGGATTCTGGTCCATTCCATTGACAAAGGCGTGCCAGTACAAATTTGCCTTCACTTTTAAAGGTCAGCAGTATACATGGACATGCCTTTCACAAGGGTTCCACAACTTCCCCTCCATTTTCCACCGACAGCTAGCAAATGGTTTATCTAAATTTGCTCACCCCGAATGTCTGGTCCAGTATGTAGACAACCTATTACAGGCAGAGCACATCACGCTTCTGTCAGAACTCCTAGAACTCCTACAGCAAATTGGATGCAAAGTAAACCCCAAGAAGGCCCAAATTTTGGAAAACAAAGTGATATAATTGGGCACGATTATCACACATGGTAAACGCGAGATCGAGCACAAAAGGATTGACTCGATTGTCAAATTGCCCCTTCCCCAGAATGTATCAGCCCTCCGGTCATTTTTAGGACTGGTTGGCTACTGCCGAAACCACATTGATGGTTTTGCCACCAAAGCAGCAGCCCTCTCCGACCTCCTAAAGAAAGGAGCCCCTTGGGATTGGCTTCCACAGCATACAGATGCTGTGGATGCTTTGAAAAGATCCCTCATCGCAATCCCCGCACTACAGGTTCCAGACCCACTTTCCCCCTACGCTATAGAGGTAGCTAGCACAGATCGCACCCTATCGGCTGTGCTCCTCCAGGAACGGCACGAACAGTTAAGACCCGTGGCTTCCGCCTCCAGAGTTTTAGATCCTGTGGAGCAGGGATTTTCAGCCTGTGAAAGGCACCTGCTCGCAGTTTTCTGGGCAGTTCAATATTTTTCTTATATAACTGAACTAAACCCCATCACAATCCTCACGGAGCACACCCCCACACACCTTTTATTAGACGGACGACTTAAAGACAGCACAGTAAGCCAGATCAGAGCAGCCAGATGGACCCTTCTTTTACAGGGATGGGACATCACTGTTAAAAGGACTAAGACCCACGCTTTTTTAGCCGACAACCTACAGTACTCAGGCACCCCCCATGAATGTGAAATCATCTCACCACAACACAGGCCTCTTTATCGCGAAAACACCCCCCAGGAAGATAGGTAGTTCACCCCAGAGCCCCCAGCACACAGACACGTGCGCACCCCTAAGAGTATATGTGAATGGTTCTTCCCCTATATTAAACGGGAAACGCATTACAGGATGCAGCATTTATGTAGAGGACGTGCAGGGACGTGCCCTGGAAGAAATTTCATTAAAGCTACCAGGACACTTAGGCACGCAGGCGGCAGAACTGTCGGCCATTGAATATATCGTAGATCACCCAGATTCGTTCCTCAGCCCAGCAGACATATACTCGGACAGCCTCTATGTCTGCAACAGCCTTACAGAATTCCTACCCCTGTGGAAAGCAAGAGGATTTGTTTCCGTGGACGGGAAGCCCCTCCCATCAGCCCCATTGCTCTGCCACATTTTAGACAAAGCACAGGACAGGATATTTGGTATTATTAAAGTACGAAGTCACCACCGTTCTTCCCCACCTGGGAATGTGAAAGCCGACGCATTGGCTAAAGCAGGTTCCAGGCATGGATATTTTTGGCACCCCCCCCCCCCCCCCCCCCCCCCCCGACAGCGCCCCAGTGAATGCAGTTCAGGTCTCGCAGCCAAATATCGAAGATATAGTGCAGGCCCAGAAGCAAGATAGTAATCTCAGGGAGATTTTAGAAGGAAAATTTCCAGCCCCACACGATAAGTTTAAAAACGTACTGACCACACATGACGGTGTGGTCCTAAAAGACACCCTTTATGTGGTTCCTGAACAGGACAGGAATCAGCTTATTTGTTTGTTCCATGATAGCCATGGGCATGAGGGAATTGATCCCACTACAGCCCACCTCAGGCAGCTCTGTTGGTGGCCGAATTTAAAGGAAGACGTCACACACTATGTAGAAAATTGCCTTATCTGTGCCCAAAACAATCCGAACAATCCGGACAGATATGCGAAGAAAGCTCAGCTTAGCCACACCCGCCCCGTTAATGGCCCCTGGACTAACCTCCAGATTGATTTTATAGGATCATTGCCCCCTTGCAGGAATGGTTACAGGAATGTGTTAGTTGTTATAGACACGTTTACGAAATGGGTTGAAGCATTCCCATCCAGGACAAACACAGCAAAGACCACAGCCAAGATTTTCACCCACCACATCTTTACAAGATGGGGACTCCCCCGCAGCATTGAATCCGACCAAGGTTCCCATTTTACGGGACGTGTAATGAAAAACGTCCTCACAATATTTGGCATTACCCAAAAATTCCATATCGCGTACCACCCCCAGTCAAGTGGTATCGTGGAGCGAATGAATCAGACCCTAAAAGCAACTCTCAGGAAAATGGTCCAACAAAACAACACCACTTGGGATTCAGTCCTCCCTTTTGCATTAATGTTTTTGCGTAACACTGTTTCCACATCCACAGGTTTCACCCCACACACTCTCATGACCGGACGCCCCATGAAAGGCACAGAATTTTTATTAGGACTTGAGTTGACCAGCCCCGAAGTGACGGCCCTCACCCACGGGAACACAGTTGAACAGTTAGTAGAGAATGTAAAAACGGCTCAGATAGCAGCCACGGTAAAATTAGGCTCAAGGAAGAAACAGAGCAAGGCCTGTTTCGATAAGACAATCTGCACTAAATATAAAAATTAAACATTGTTAAACTAATTAAACATAGTTAATTAGTTACTTAATCATAATTAAGAGGGGTATTTACGCCAGAGACCAGAGAGTACTGTATTTAGCACTTACATTTATAGTATATATCTAGTACATGGAAACTTGCAGTTAACAGTAACTTTTTTAAAAAATTATTTTTTAATTTAATTTACTAATTAATTAACGCAATGTCAATTAGAGGGGTGCAGTGCTCTGACTGTGAGATGTGGCAGGTCCGGGAGGCTTCCAGCGTCCCGGATGGCTTCACCTGCAGAAAGTGCACCCAACTGGAGCTCCTCACAGACCGCATGGTTCGGTTAGAGCAGCAGTTGGATGCACTTAGGAGCATGCAGGTGGCGGAAAGCGTCATAGATAGCAGTTATATAAATATGATCACACCCAAGGTGCAGGCAGAGAGATGGGTGGCCACCAGAAGGGGCAGGCAGTCAGTGCAGGAATCCCATGTGGTTGTCCCCCTCTTGAACAGGTATACCCCTTTGGATACTGTCGGGGGGAATAGCCTATTAGGGGAAAACAGCAGCATCCAGAGCAGTGGCACCACAGCTGGTTCTGATGTTCAGCAGGGAGGGTCAAAGCGCAGAAGAGCAATAGTGACAGGGTACTCCATAGTCAGCGGCACAAATAGACGCTTCTGTGGACGTGAAAGAAACTCCAGGATGGTATGTTGCCTCCCTGATGCCAGGGTCCAGGATGTCTTAGAACAGGTAGCGAGCATCCTGAAGGGGGAGGGCAAACAGGCAGAGGTTGTGGTAGATATTGGTACTAACGACATAGGCAGGAAGGGGGATGAGGTCCTGCAGCAGGGTTTCAGGGAGCTAGGCAGAAAGTTAAAAGACAGGACCTCAAGGGTTATAATTTCGGGATTACTCCCTGTGCCATGTCCCAGTGAGGCTAGAAATAGGAAGATAAAATAGAATTATAGAATTATAGAACAGTACAGCACAGAACAGGCCCTTCGGCCCTCGATGTTGTGCCGAGCAATGATCACCCTACTCAAACCCACGTATCCACCCTATACCTGTAACCCAACAACCCCCCCTTTAACCTTACTTTTTAGGACACCACGGGCAATTTAGCATGGCCAATCCACCTAACCCGCACATCTTTGGACTGTGGGAGGAAACCGGAGCACCCGGAGGAAACCCACGCACACACGGGGAGGACGTGCAGACTCCGCACAGACAGTGACCCAGCCGGGAATCGAACCTGGGACCCTGGAGCTGTGAAGCATTTATGCTAACCATCATGCTACCGTGCTGCCCCAAGTAGCGAAACACGTGGCTAAACCGCTGGTGTAGGAAGGAGGGTTTCAGTTATCTGGACCACTGGGAGCTCTTCTGCGGCAGGTATGACCTGTATAAGAAGGATGGGTTGCATCTAAACTGGAGAGGCAAAAATATCCTGGCCGCGAGGTTTGCTAGTGTCACATGGGAGTGTTTAAACTAGTGTACCAGGGGGGTGGGTACCGGAGCAATAGGTCAGAAGGTGAAAAAAGTGAGGGAGAACTGGGTAATAGGGCCAGTATGGCTCTGAGGAAGAGCAGACAGGGAGATGTTGCTGAAAACAGCAGGACTGGTGGCCTGAAGTGCATATGTTTCAATGCAAGAAGTATAACACGTAAGGCAGGTGAACTTGGGAGCTTGGATTAGTACTTGAAACTATGATGTTGTTGCCATTACAGAGACCTGGTTGAGGGAAGGACAGGATTGGCATCTAAACATTCCAGGATTTAGATGTTTCAGGCAGGATAGAGGGGCATGTAGAAGGGGTGGAGGAGTTGCACTACCGGTTAGGGAGAATATCATAGCTGTACTGCGGGAAGACATCTCAGAGGGCCGCGAGGCTATATGAGTAAAGATCAGGAATAAGAAGGGTGCAGTCACAATGTTGGGGGTTTACTACAGGCCTCCTAACAGCCAGCGGGAGATAGAGGAGCAGTTGGTAGACAGATTTTGGAAAGGAGTAAAAGCAACAGGGTTGTTGTGATGGGAGACTTTAACTTCCCCAATATTGACTGGGACTTAGTTAGTGTTAGGGGCTTGGACGGGGCAGAGTTTGTAAGGAGCATCCAGGAGGGATTCTTAAAACAATATGTAGATAGTCCAACTAGGGAAGGGGCTGTACTGGACCTGATATTGGGGAATGAGCCCGGCCAGGTGGTAGAAGTTTCAGTAGGGGCGCATTTCGGGAACAGTGACCACAGTTCAGTAAGTTTTAAAGTGCTGGTGGACAAGGATAAAAGTGGTCCTAGGGTGAATGTGCTAAATTGGGGGAAGGCTAATTATAACAATATTAGGCGGGAACTGAAGAATATAGATTGGGGGCGGATGTTTGAGGGTAAATCAACATCTGACATGTGGGAGGCTTTCAAATGTCAGTTGAAAGGAATTCAGGGCCGGCATGTTCCTGTGAGGAAGAAGGCTAAATATGGCAAATTTCGGGATCCTTGGATAATAAGAGATATTGTAGGCCTCATCAAAAAGAAAAATAAGGCAAATGTCAGGGCTAGAAGGCTGGGAACAAACAAAGCCTGTGTGGAATATAAGGAAAGTAGGAAGGAACTTAAGCAAGGAGTCAGGAGGCTAAAAGGGGTCATGAAAAGTCATTGGCAAATAGGGTTAAGGAAAATCCCAAGGCTTTTTACATGTACATAAAAAGCAAGGAGGTAGCCAGGGAAAGGGTTGGCCCACTGAAGGACAGGGAAGGGAATCTATGTGTGGAGCCAGAGGAAATGGGCAAGGTACTAAATGAATACTTTGCATCAGTATTCACCAAAAAGAAGGAATTGGTGGATGTTGAGTCAGTCAGGAGAAGGGTGTGTGGATAGCCTGGGTCACATTGAGATCCAAAAAGACGAGGTGTTGGGCATTTTGAAAAATGTTAAGGTGGATAAGTCCCCAGGGCCTGATGGGATCTACCCCAGAATACTGAAGGAGGCAAGAGAGGAAATTGCTGAGGCCTTGACAGAAATCTTTGGATCCTCACTGTCTTCAGGTGATATCCCGGAGGACTGGAGAATAGCCAATGTTGTTCCTTTCTTTAAGAAGGGTAGCAAGGATAATCCAGGGAACTACAGGCCGGTGAGCCTTACGTCAGTGGTAGGGAAATTACTGGAGAGAATTCTTCGAGACAGGATCTACTCCCATTTGGAAGCAAGTGGTCATATTGGCGAGAGGCAGCACGGTTTTGTGAAGGGGAGGTTGTGTCTCACTAACTTGAGAGAGTTTTTTGAGGTCACAAAGATGATTGATGCAGGAAGGGCAGTGGATGTTGTCTATATGGACTTCAGTAAGGCCTTTGACAAGGTCCCTCATGGCAGTCTGGTACAAAAGGTGAAGTCACACGGGATTAGAGATGAGCTGGGAAGATGGAAACAGAACTGGATAGGTCATAGAAGGCAGAGAGTAGCAATGGAGGGGTGCTTTTCTGATTGGAGGGCTGTGACTAGAGGTGTTCCACAGGGATTAGTGCTGGGACCTTTGCTGTTCATAGTTTGTATAAATGATTTGGAGTAAAATGTAACTGGTCTGATTAATAAGTTTGCAGACGACACAAAGGCTGGTGGAATTGCGGATAGCGATGAGGACTGTCAGAGGATACAGCAGGATTTAGATTGTTTGGAGACTTGGGCGGCGAAATGGCAGATGGAGTTTAATCCAGACAAATGTGAGGTGATGCATTTTGGAAGATCTAATATAGGTCAGGAATATACAGTGAATGGTAGAACCCTCAAGAGTATTGACAGTCAGAGAGATCTAGGTGTACAGGTCCACAGGTCCACGTGGCAACACTGGTGGAGAAGGTAGTCAAGAAGGCATACGGCATGCTTGCTTTCATTGGCCGGGGTATTGAGTATAAAAATTGGCAAGTCATGTTGCAGCTGTATAGAACTTTAGTTAGGCCACACTTGGAATATGGTGTTCAATTCTGGTCGCCACACTACCAGAAGTATGTGGAGGCTTTAGAGAGGGTGCAGAAGAGATTTACCAGGATGTTGCCTGGTATGGAGGGCATTAGCTATGAGGAGAGGTTGAATAAACTCGGTTTGTTCTCATTGGAACAAAGAAGGATGAAGGGCGACATTATAGAGGTCTTCAAAATAATGAGGGGTATAGACAGAGTGGATAGTCAGAGGCTTTTTCCCAGGGTAGAGGGGTCAATTACTAAGGGGCATAGGATTAAGGTTTGAGGGGCAAGGTTTAGAAGAGATGTACGAGGCAAGTTTTTGGTAGTGGGTGCCTGGAACTCGCTGCCGGAGGAGGTGGTGGAAGCAGGAACAATAGTGATGGTTTATGGGGCAACTTGACAAATACATGAATAGAATCGGAATAGAGGGATACGGACCCCGGAAGTGTAGACGATTTTAGTTTGGACGGGCAGCATGTTCGGCGGAGGTCTGGAGGGCCGAAGGGCCTGTTCCTGTGCTGTACGTTTCTTTGTTCTTTGTTCTTTGTTCTTGCTCAACCGGAGTCTTTGACAGCATGCCCAGTCCGGCAGGTCCTCGAATGACAGGCACTACTGGCACACGCAAGGCCTCATGCGGCGCCTCCTCTGCACCCCCTCCTCCTCGGCCTATTTGCCAGCCGGCTCTCCAGCCTCAGCAGCTGTTTCCTGTGTCTCTGGGGCACACTCCACTGCTGCACGCTCCACTGCTGCTGCATCGTCCTCCTCCTTCAGCAGCTCCAGCTCCGACAACCTCAGTGCACCCCCAGGGCTGTGGCGACCAGCAGGAAGGCTACCGTTGCTGGTTGTATCCCAATGTCCATTGGCTGCAGGGGGTGAAAGGCTGATATGCTAACATGGTGCATGTCCCCATGCCCAACCAGGTCCAATGGGATACATGGTTGACACTGCGGACTCTGCCCCCGCACGTCCCCCTCCCCATCCCCACATCCATGGCCGAGTAGGTGCCATACTGCCAGGGGTACCATTGGCTGCTGCTGCCTTTGCCAGTGGTATGCTCTGCGCCTCCTTTCCGGTGCTTCCCTGTAGGGGGTATGTGGGTGTTACACTTGGGCAGGTTGCGTGATGCTCCGCCGGCCGATGTGGGGGGGGAGTTACTGCAGAGGGTGGGGTGCGGGGTGCTGGGGTGGAAGTGTGGGAGCTGGGGTGTGAGGGTGGGGGCACCCATGTGGCTGGTGTAACTCTGCAGAACCAGGGGACAAGTTGGGAATTCAGTGGGGTGCATAGCAAGATGGCTGCCTTGCAGGCTGTAGCAATGGTTGTCCATGCTGGGACACCGCCCCAGTCCTGTGGGGATCATCCCGGCCCGACGCTTGTCCCCTGCTTCCCCCCCCTTCCGCTCCCGGCCCTGCCAGGCCCTCCCACCCCCCACCCCCCACCCCCACCCCTCCACAGCCAGCCCAGCCAGTGTCAGGATCAGCAGCCCAAGCCTCTCCGTGTGTTACCTCCTCACTCTTCCTCATCAGCCACGGTGCCTGTTCCTCAATTTTCAAAAGCACAAATGAACCTCGCTGTCAGGAATTCACCCCAGTGGAGGCGGAGAATCGCAGAGGCCCCCGAGAATACTGGGTTGGACCTGCTAATGATATGCCAACAGTTTTTATTGAACGATTGACGCTACTGTTGAGGCGACAGAGAATTGTAATTTGGCATGAAACCGGCGCCCGCCACGATTTTGGTGTCAAAACCGATTCTCTGCCCAATTGCGTCTCCCGATTCCGGTGTCAGCCGAAGGAGAATACCGCACTTTACCTCTGCAAAATATGCCTCCTGCAATGATTTGTGTTGTGTTTGGTCTTTTTCCCTTAAGAAGGAATCCACCAAACACCTTGAGTTGTCCAAACCAGAATCTGTTATTGAGTCTCCTGTGGTAAGATAGTATTCTGATACAGACCATGTTAACATGGAGTGCTAACGACTCCTTTCAAACTTGCACCTAGCACTTTATGTTTTATAACTCTCAATCTTCTCCTGTCGATGGCCGATGTGTCTCCCCTTATATGGGAGTCACTATCACATGACCTTGGTCCAGAGACCTCATGGTATGCCTGCACTGCCACCTGCTGGTTGGCGGTCATACATCATCCATCTATGATATAGCCTATAGGGATATCACCATGTGGTAGTCACCACTAGTAGTATATTACATGTATTATGGCACTGCCTGGGCAGCACGGTGGCCTAGTGGTTAGCACAACCGCCTCACGGCGCTGAGGTCCCAGGTTCGATCCCGGCTCTGGGTCACTGTCCGTGTGGAGTTTGCACATTCTCCCCGTGTCTGCGTGGGTTTCGCCCCCACAACCCAAAAATGTGCAGAGTAGGTGGATTGGCCACGCTAAATTGCCCCTTAATAGAAAAAATAATTGGGTAATCTAAATTTATAAAAAAAAAATTATGGCACTGCCCGTATAGTAGAGGTACATGGGTAAATCCCTGCCTGCTGGCTCCGCCCAATAGGCGGCGTATAAATGTGTGCTCGCCGGTGCTGCAGCCATTCTGGTGGCAGCTACAGGAGGCACCACAACTTTGCTCAATAAAGCCTCGATTATTCCACTACTCTCGTCTTTCTGGTAATTGATAGTGCATCAATTTATTGAGCATAGATTTTTTTTTAAACGATGGATCTCCGCATCAAGCCTGATTGCCTGCAGCTGAGCCCTCAAGCAGCCAACGCTACATCTGCCTTTGACCACTGGCTAGCCTGCTTCGAAAGCTACCTCCAAACATCCGCTGAGGAACCCTCGGACTCGCAGAAGCTCCAAGTCCTCTATTCACGGGTGAGCCCTGACATTTTTCCCCTCATCCGGGATGCGCCCACCTACTCTGAAGCAATGGAGCTTCTGAAGGGACATTACGTTCGACCAGTCAATCAAGTATACGCCAGGCACCTCCTGGCCACAGGACAGCAACTCCCCTGGGAATCACTGGACGATTTCTGGCGTGCCTGCACATCCTTGGTAGGAACTGTGAAAGGCAGTTTCGGCAGTCCAGCACACCAAACTTTTAATTCGAGACACTTACGTTACGGGCATAAAGTCTGAGTACGTCCGCCAGCGACTACTGGAAGGGGGTACGCTTGATCTTGCGGAAACTAGGCAGCTCGCTAATTCGTTAGAAGTGGCCTCCTGTAACGTCCAGTCCTACACCCCCGACCGCACGGCACCCTCGTGGGCATCGTGAGCCCCACTAGCTGCCGACTCCAGCTCACCCCAAGCCTGCGCCGCATGGCAGCCAGCCAACTCTGGGGGATTCAAGTGCTATTTCTGCTGGCAAAACAAACATCCCAGGCAGTGCTGCCCGGTGCGGAGTGCGACCTGCAACGGCTGTGGGAAGAAAGGACACTTGCTGTTTGCCAGGCCCGGTCGGTTGCCGTTGTTTCCAGGCCCGGCGTTCCTGCACCCCCCACGTGCGACTCATGTGCTCTGCCATTTTCCCCTTCGCAAGCCATGTGCGGCCCGTGGGCACCGCCATCTTCGGCGCCATTTTTGACGACATCTCAGGACCCCTGCTCGTCTGGCCGTTCATCACCTGCCACTACCTTCACCACCACTAACCAGCCCGGCACCCCGCAGCATCTGCTGCAGCTCGCCTCTATCACCCTGGATCAGTCCCGGCCGTGCAACCTCGCGACCACGACAACGACGGTGAAGATCGATGGGCATGAGACGACCTGCCTTTTTGACTCCGGGAGCACAGAGCTTCATCCACCCCACTACAGTAAGGCGCTGTTCCCTCCCGGTACACCCCATCACCCAGAAAACCTCCCTGGTCTCCGGATCCCATTCCGTGGCAATCCGGGGTACTGCATCGCGACTAACGAGACCCCTCGTGAACGTGTGTTTGCCTTCCCCAGGAAGTCCACCTCCGGGGTCTCGCTCCCAACATGGCTGACAGTTCCTGGACCCGTCCTCCTTCGGAAGCATGTGTTGACCCATAAGTCGGACCCCTTGGTCGAAAAAGTCCACCTCCAACATGCGAACACGCAGTACACCTACATGGCACACCCCGACGGGCGCCAGGACACAGTCTCCCTCCGGGATCTGGCACCCGCTGGATCCTGACCCACGACCTGACACCGCCCCCCCTCCCCCTTCCTGGTTGCCCCATTCACCCCTGCGCCACCCACCCTCCCTCCGCAGCCTCTACCTCAGTAGGATCCATTCTCCCACTGGTTCCACTCAGGGGTGACAAAGACGAGGACAAAACGCTCCCGGAGTTGCAGGTGACCAAGTCGGCTCCCACATCACCACCAGGACTGAGGCGATCACAGAGGAGGGTCAAGGCCCCCCGACTGACTTAACTTGTAATGTTTTCCACCACAACCGCTGGACTTGTTTTTTAACAGGGGGTGAATGTGGTAGTCACCACGAGTAGTATATCACACGTATTACGGCATTGGCCGTATAGTAGAGGTACATGGGTAAATCCCTTGCCTGCTGGCTCCGCCCAGTAGGTGGCGTATAAATGTGTGTGCTTGCCGGTGCTGCAGCCATTCTGGTGGCAGCTACAGGAGGCACAATATCTTTGCTCAATAAAGCCTCGATTATCCCACTATTCTCGTCTTTGTGGTAATTGATAGTGCATCACACTACAACCCCCTTTCTCACAAAACATTAAGATCATTTTACAAGCAATATTGATCGTTAAACTTTATACAGTCATAATATTTGGCTAACAAAGTGAACAGGTTTTACTAAGGTGTCAATAAACATGCTGTGCCTGACAAGTGTTTGTTTCCTTTGCACAGATCAGGTCCCTCCCTCACAGGATCACCTCTGTGCTCATTCGAGCTGTTGGCAGCCTCTTCGAAAACTGGTTTATGTGCCAGCCTCTTGTTTCTCTTGCTCTTCACTCTGTGCCTTTGGTAGCCCTGTGTCCATGACTGCCATACTTGTGTTACTAGTCGCTTTCTCTTTCACTTCCTTGCATGATGCTGTTTGCTGCTTGCGATTGTTTTCGATGCTGGTTTGTTGGTAGGATCAGCTCGCTCTCCCAGTCTTCTTTCTCCTCTATTTCTTCTTTTCTTTGGGAACACAGTGATGGATATTGGTGTGTCTCTTGCTTTTGTTTTTCGTCGTAGCAACCTCTGGCATGGTGCTGGTTGTTGCTGTGTGCTGAGAGGCTGCAGAGGTTTAGGCCTCACGTTATCTTTGGGTGGTGTGACCACGCCCACTTTGGTCACGGACTAACCAAGATTTCAGGTTGTTGACGTTGCATGACTGGGCCTTCAGCCTCAAGTCCGTGACAAAACTGTCAAATGACTCGGCAGGTCTTCGGGTAGGTAAACGGAACACGTGGTGCTCAAACGTTTCATTCTTCTTAGGGGAACAATGTTTATCAAAGTGCTTCATTACTTCATCAAATTTGTTCTGATCCTCCTCATTATCAAACACAAACAAGTTATACAGTTTGAGCACTTGTGGACCTGCTAACATTAGCATCAAAGCGATTTGCCTTTCATCAGGCACCGACACCACAAGGATTGCAGCAGTTCAAGAAGGCAGCTCACAACCATCTTCTCATGGGCATTTCATTTTTTCCAATTAAGGGGCAATTTAGCGTGGCCAATCCACCTACTCTGCACATCTTTGGGTTGTGGGGGCGAAACCCACGCAAAAAACAGGGAGAATGTGCAAGCTCCACACGGACAGTTAACCAGAGCCGTGATCGAACTCTGGGACCTTGGCACTTTGAGGCAGCAATGCTAACCACTGCACCACTGAAAATTGTCCCGCTATCAAACAGGACTCTTGTTTTTTTTTGGCCTTGGTCCGGAATGCCCTGTCAAGGCCACACTTACCTCATTTGCTGCACTGGCAAGCTCAGTGGCAGTGGGAGTGCTGGGGTACCAGCCTGCCAAGAGCCCGACCACCCGGAGGCCTCTGAGGGCTTGGGAGATCCCCCAGGTGCCGTTATGCCTGGTCTACGTTTGTGTGGACCAGTGGTAAATGGTGCAATGATGAGGTCTCCCAGGTGCGGACCTTTATTCCCAGCCTCAGGAGAATTGGGCTCCGACTTGTTTAAATGAGGCTAGTGACTCACTGAAACATGTAAATCTAGATCTCGCCCAGCGAGGGTGAGATCAAGTTCATGGTGTCTCGCAAGGTCTTGCTAGGTCCAAGTGGGGAGTGACGAGGCCGTTCGATTGCACCGATAGCCTCTGATTGGTTCCAGACCATGCTGCTCTAAGAACATAGGGCGCGATTCTCCGCAAATGCGGCAAGTCGTAAAGGCTACCGTGAAACTGCCCGTGTTTCACGGCAGCCTCCGCGCCCCCTCCCAGGACCCGATTCTCCCCCCGGGCGGGGCTAGCAGCGGGGCCCCGTGAAGCACGCCAAGCGTCACGACGGCTGACGCGCACGATGACGTCAGCCGCGCATGCGCGGATGACATCATCACGCAGACGCGTCAAACCCGCGCATGCGCGGGCCGTCATGCCCCTCAGCCACCCCGCGGACTGATCCTGCGGGGCGGCGGAAGAACAAATAGTGCGCGGGTATCAGACCCGCTGCCCGCGATCGGTGCCCACCGATCGCAGGCCCATGCCACCCTTGGCACTGCCAATCGGTGCCATGGTTGTTTGGGACGGCACTTTGCGGCCGTTTTCACAAAAGCTGAAAGCAGGTGTGATCGCGGCCGTGAAAACGGCCGTAAACTCCGCGGTATTCGGCCCATCGGTCTGCGGAGAATCGCTGTTCGCCGTAAAAAACGGCGAGCAGCGATTCGTGTTGGAGAGCGGCCGGAGGTGGGGGGGGGGGAGAATAGCGGGAGGCCGTGAAAATTGTCGGGAAGGCCCTCCCGCTATTCTCCGACCCGTCTTGGGGAGCGGAGAATCGCGCCCCTAAACTATCTTGATAACATTCTGTGAACTAACAACTGCCACTATGCATCAGTGGATGATTAAGGTGGTGGATAGGGTACCAATCAAATGGGCTGATTTGCTCTGGATGTCGTCAAGATTCATCAGTGTTGTTGGGGCTGCATTCATCCAGGCAAGTGGAGAATATTCCATCACACACCTGGCTTGTGGCTTATAGATGGTGGACAGGCTTTGGGGAGTCACCCGCTATAGAATCCTCAGTCTCTGACCTGCTCTTGCAGCCAGAGTATTTATATGGCTAGTCCAGTTCAGTTTCTGGTCAATGGTGACTCCCAGGATGTTAAAAGTGGAATTCCCCAATATAAACACTTCCCTGCCTTATCCTTGTAACGCTGTACATTGATCATGGCCAATCCACCTAACCTGCACATCTTTGTACAATAAGGGGCAATTTAGCATGGCCAATTCACCTAACCTGTGAGAGGAAACTGGAGGACCCAGAGGAAACCCACGTAGACATGGGAGAACATGCAAACTGCATACAGACAGTCACCCAAGGTCGGAATCGAAACCAGGGGCTGGATTCTCCGCCGCTGGGATGCTCTGATTTGCCGGCAGCCCACGGCTTTCCCGATAACAGGGCTATCCCACAATGGGAAACCCCATTGACCAGCCGGCATAAGGGAGTATCCCTCCAGTGGAGTGAAACAGAAATTTGGCGCATGAGGCGGAGACCCCAGCTCCAGGTCTCTGATGCTGTGAGGCATAAGTGCTAACCACTGTGCCACCGTGCCACATTCAGTCATATTGAAAAAATGTAGTCAGGCCCCATAACCGTTGCAGCATCCAGTGCCTTCAACCATTTATTGATACCATGCGGAATGAATCAAATTGGTTGTAGGCTAGCATCTGTGATGCTGAACACCTCAGGAGGAGACTGAGATGGATCATCCACTCGGCATTTCTGGCTGAAGATTGATGCAGATACTTCAACCTTGTATTTTGCACAGATGTGTTGGGCTCCCCCATCATTTAGGAAGGGAATATTTTTGGAGCCTCCAAATTAGGACGGTTGATTCATAGTCCATCACCATTCACACCTTCTTTCTGGCTACTCCAGGGCCGACATAGAGGCCCACTGGTGGTTATGTTCATTCCCATGCCAACAGCGCCACCTCTGGCAGGTAGACCCCACCCCTGCCCCTGATTGTCTCGCCCTGGCAGTGTAAGAAACAAAACTTACGTCAGCTTCATGTGCGCTTCAGCATGGGGCTTCATCTCTTTCTTCCTGAAGCCTCTGCTGTGTCACCTCTAATTGTGGCACTGGCATTGCTGCCAAGCTGTTAGCCTCTTAACTCATTGGGAGGATTGTGTGGTGAGCCTCTTATTTGGCCACCGCCAATAAATTGCCACCCAAGGTTCTGTCGCCACCCTTGTGGACTCGTGTCTCGCTACTCATTCATCCCAACTATACATTCACCCATATATACAGATTTTTAAGGATAACACAAGCTACAATCTGATACTCTAATGTTAACAGTAAGTACACAGTCCATGTAAACCAATAGGCGAACTGTGGTCAGACAGACCACACTCTGAAATCAAGTGACGAATGCCAGCTAAAACAACGTCTCTGGATTTTTCATCAACTCCCGACAGACGATTGGCACAGGGAGGATTTCTGCACCCCTGTACACAGGGTGGGTTGCAATGGTGTGTCCAGACAGCAGACATAGGCGAGGAAGCGGAAGGTTTGCAACAGCAGACTGTACAGGAAAAGTCTCCACACAGAGTGGAATTACGTGGGGGTGGGGGGGGTTCTGAGACTGTGGCTCCGAGACTCCCATGGGAGGTTTCAGGGTCTGGCATCAATGAGGAATTCCATTTGAACAGGGGTTAGTTCAGACAGAAGTGCTGTACATACCTTAGACATCTCAACACCTTTATTGCAGTCAGAGACAGGCATTGCTTTATAAATATATTTGATGGCTTTGAGGGTGAGCTGGATCCTGCCCAAAATGCATGTCGTGCTCGCTCTTCCACTGCACCAGCCCATTCCTCCGTCATGTAGGACACCCTGACATTGGTCACGTTGGCAGCAAGAATTCTCCCTCCCCACCAGTCACACAGACCCATACTGATGGAAGTATCAAATCTTGAGCAGTGGTTCCTGGAGGATAGCCACTACTCCTGACAGGAGAATGCTCAATTTGGAACTATGACCGTTTTCCACACTCTGATTTGTTTCTGGTACAAGACAGGGAGCTCCCACAAGGAGATGTGGAGACTTATCAGGTTTATAAACAGAGGCTGGGAGTCGTAATTGAGGCCACACGGCTGGCAGAAGAAATATGTTTCTGTGCACATTATCTTGGATAATAATAATAGGCTCACCATACAAATATCTCTGCAGGGTCTAAAGGTGGAAAGTGACCAGCTGGGTAGAAAGGCACACAATGCCTCACTGTCCGGCCTAATCAGGAGACTGAGCACTGCAACAGAAACCCTGTGCATCCTTTTGTCCCAGAGGAAGTCAACTCATTTCTTCTGTATAATGTTGACAAACGCAGAAGGAGGGAGCAAATTGACCAACCAGTACCATAACACAAAGACCAACAGTTGGATTATTACCAGTGCTCAACCCTTGTAGTACATTACTCAGAGCAGCCTTGTCTAGTGCTCTAGATGAGTGGTGATCTTGGCTTCCAGCTCTTACTAGTTCACTGACCAAATGTTTTCTGCAAGTGGTGCTCTGTAGAAAAGGCCTGAGCTCCTCTGGCAGGGGGTTCACTTATCATTGACACAGCTGGTGTCTGAAACATTTCTCCCAGTTGATTTTGGGGAGGATGCTGTGAAGTAGGCCTCCATAGGTCAATGGAACCCATGACCAGAAGGAGTTGATCATACCGTAAGTAGCACTGATGGCCGGACGTATTATGGAACTGAAGCATGATCTTCAAACCGTGTCCACCTTATATGGTCATCTTTGGTTCACCCACTTCACAATTGTCCTGTGTGTTGGTCAAAAAACTACCCCATACGAGGGTGGCATGTGGCGCAGTGGTTAGCACTTGGATTGCGGCGCTGAGGATCCGGGTTCAAATCCCAGCCCTAGGTCACCGTTTGTGTGGAGTTTGCACATTATCCCCATGTCTGCGTGGGTTTCACCCCCATAACCCAAAGATGTGCAGGTTACGTGGATTGGCCATGCTAATTTTGCACCTTAATTGGAAATAAAATAATTGGGTACTCTAAATTTATTTTCAAAAAACGACCGCATACTATAACATCAGCACAATGTGCAAACCACTTCCATGAATGCTAAAGGTGCAGTTATAAAACAGTTGGAAAAAATCAGCAGCAGAGGGCGCTCGAGTAACAAGCAAGATTGCTTCAATCCATAACTGTGTAACTTATGATTAGAGCTTTTCACAAAATTCAGATTCATTCATATCTGCATGCTATTTTCTGTTGAATTTTGTTTACGAAAGTAATACATTTCTGTTTGATATAATTTAACCTAATAATTAGTCTGTGAATATTGGTAAAATATTGGGAAAGAGATTTATCGTCAGTAAAAAGAGGCTCGTCAAAATATATAAAGTTAAGTTCATCTTTTGGTGTGACATGGTCAGACTGGATTACATTTTTCAGGCTAACATTTTAAATAAGTAGTGCTGGGTGGTCCTAGTAATGGCAAAGTTTATCACTAATGTATTAGTTAGTAGATGTGGACGGGATTCTCCGTTCCTGCAGCTAAGTGCCAGCTCAAACGGAGAATTTGCGGGAGGTTTACGCAAAAAGAATCGGCGCGATCCCCTCACCGAATCCGGTACTGGTCAGGGGCTAGCACTGGCATCGGCCAAAACCCCCGCCTTGCCGCGCCGAAAGCTCCCGCCCCCCGCGCTGGAGAATGGCGGGGTCCCGGGCCAAACATGCACATGGTTGACGACCAGCAGCGGTCACGCCGTACAACATGGCGCCGGCCGTGTGCGGACATAACCCGCCACCCGCGACCCCACAGCCCAACCCCCACCAGTCTCTCCAACCCTCGCAGATGACCCCCGGCCAGCGACACGGATCCCAACCGAGTGTGGCGGCGCTGGACACAGTCCGCAGCTCCCACGCCAGGTTCACGATTTGTGTGAGCACACGTGTCCCGCACCATCGGGAACTCGGCCCATCGGGAACGGAGCACCGCGAGTGGGCTGGCCGATGAGGTGCCAATGGCATTGCAACTGCGTCCGCCATGCGTCACAATTATGCCATTTTGGAGGGGGCGGAGAGAACGCGAACTGACGTCAAAACGACGCCGGCCCCGAATCTGGCGTTGGAATCGATTCTCCGCCCGTTCGCCGATTACGATATCGGCGTTGGACAATGGAAAATTCTGCCCATAGTATGTGATTTTATTTTTCCCATACAAATTGCATAATCGTCCAGAAGAAGCCACTAAAGAAGTATATTAACTTTCAGAAATGCCACCGATAGCTTCCATTTGCTTTAAGGCGGCAGTTGCAGTTATGCTGAGTCATGTCTTGCAACGTTCACTGAGAAGACCATGAGCGGGGAGGCAAAACCAGTAACAGAAAACCGAAGTCCAAAATATTACCTTTTCAGATTACATCCAGATTATCTTATAAATTCTAGGTGCTTTCATACTTCCCCTTAAATTCCTCATAATTTGTGAAGAAATATTAATACACATTCATATATACGGTAGAAACTAGTTACTCCACTGTAGAGTTGTTCACGGGATGTTCCTGGTTTGGAATACAGCAGTGATGTTTAGCATGAGCCAGGCAAGGTTCACAGGCAAGGAGATCACAAACAGCACTGCAGGTGGAGAGCATTATAAGAAGTCTTATAACATCAGGTCAAAGTCCAACAGGTTTGTTTCGAATCACTAGCTTTCAGAGCACTGATTCTTCCTCAGGTGAATGAAGAGGTGGGTTCCAGAAACATATATATAGACAAAGTAAAAGATGCAATACGATACTTTGAATGCGAGTCTTTGCAGGCAATTAAGTCTACAGGTCCAGACGGAGCAACTGGAGAGAGGGATAATCACAGGTTAAAGAGGTGTGAATTGTCTCAATCCAGGAGTTGGTAAGATTTCACAAGCCCAGGCCAGATGGTGGGGGATGAATGTAATGCGACATGAATCCAAGGTCCCGCTTGAGGCTGTACTCATGTGTGTGGAACTTGGCTATAAGTTTCTGTTCGGCGATTCTGCGTTGTTGCGCATCCTGAAGGCCGCCTTGGAGAACGCTTACCTGGAGATCAGAGGCTGAATGCCCTTGACTGCTGAAGTGTTCCCCAACTGGAAGGGAACATTTCTGCCTGGCGATTGCTGCGCGATGACCGTTCATCCTCTGTTGCATCGGTCAAGGGCATGAGGAAGGAAAGAGCCAAACTCTTCAGCACAATGGAGGCGACATAATTGTGCGCCAGAATTTCCTCTTACTATGCTTGGATGTAAAGAATCCTTGGGACATAGCAGATAGAGCAAAATCAGATTGAAGGGCATTGCACATCCATTCAGTTATCCCTTCCTGTCTTCTAGCCCTTAATTTAAATGGTTAGAAAATCATCAGAGTTCCATTACAAATATGCACCCAACTGTTGGTTTCCACTATGCTTTGTACACACACTATATTATGTTTCTGTACAATAAGATGAAAATCTGTCCTCTAGCATTGAAATATACAGCCAGTAATGATACTTTATGCAAATACTTAGAAAATTAACATCTATGTGTACATAGGAGAGCCATTGCAAGAATGTTTCTGGTGTGCACAAGTTATGGCTTCCCTTTTCTAGTGGAATATGATTGGTGTGAGATCAATATCTTCCTCATAGATAGATGTATGTTTTTCTCAAAGAGATAAAGGCTGAAGACTAAAGTGCAGAAAGTGGTGAGGAAATGTTGATATTTTCTGAAACTTTTCTGCTATTTCTTCCTACTGTCTCTAAAATGTAAATAAAAGCAGATAATTTTTTTAAAATGTTGTTATCGGCTGTCAAATATTTGTTAATGTGTGGAATATTATGTTGAATTTTTTTGTTTGCAAACTTGGTGTCATATTTGACCCTGAGATGAGCTTCGGCAGATATACACAGCATCACTAATGCCGCCTATTCCCACTGCTAAAACATCAGACTTTGCTCTGTCTTAGTTCATCTGCTGCTGAAACCCTTATTCATGCCTTTGTTACCTCTAGACTGGACTATTCCAACAAACTCCGACTGGTTTCCTTCATTCAACTCTTTATAAACTTAGTCATCCAAAACTCTCTTACCCATGTTGTAGTAATCCACGGGAGGCAGGAGTTCCGTCACCACACCAATATTTATTTACAATAATGATATTACAGGAGCAGCTACAAACAGTGCTGCTTGCAGTCCAGTCAACTTAAGACTGGCTCACAAAGCCTACTCAGGTGCTTATATGGGCCCCCTCAATGAGCTATCATTGGCCAACCAATAAAGCCAATTGGAGTTCATTACACCTCTCCCCCCCAAGATCCGAAGAATTCCTGCCAGCTGGCATTCCTCTGAGCTTCTTCCTGCTCCTCGTGTCTGGGTCTGTCACCTCTGTGTCGTCTGCCGGGTCGTTCTCCGAAGTGGGTGGGGTGTACCTTATAGGTGCCCGTCTTTTCCTTGACGACTTCCTTGGAAGTTGTTCTTCCTCCTCCTTGGGGAGAGGTGTCGCGGCGGCCTCGTCGAAAGTGTCCATCTCCGACTGGATGACGGGGTCTGGAGAAATTGCTCGGGGCTGGGGTGTGGGTATCCTTTCCGTCTGGGCTATCCCAGCTTACTGTCTCCTCTACTTTTGGTATTTGCAGCGGGTTGTCCGGGAGGGGAAGTCTGCTCAAAGCATCTGCATTTGCTACTCGCGCTCCCGGTCTGTGCTCCAGAACGTATCTATACACCGCCCTTAGCAATGCCCAGCGTTGGATTCTAGCTGATGCAATCGGGGTATTGACTTGTCTTCATTTAATAACCCTAATAACGGCTTATGGTCCGCCACTATGGTGAATTTCCGCCCGTACAGATACTGGTGAAATTTTTTTACTGCGTATATCACCGCCAGTCCTTCCTTCTCGATTTGGGCGTACTTCCTCTCAGCCGTCGCCAAGGTCCTCGAAGCATAGACTATTGGCCGTTCTTTCCCAGTCCTTCCTCTATGGGCTAAGACGGCTCCTACCCCTAGGGGGATGCATCACAAGTGACCACCAACTCCTTCCTTGGGTCATAATGCTCTAGGACATTTTCGGATGACAGCTGTTCCTTAATGTCCCTAAATGCTCGGTTTTGGCGGGTGGACCATTTCCATTCTTGCCCCTTTTTTAGTAGCTGGTGAAGGGATTCTAGGATGGACGCCCTATTTTCAATAAATTTTCCATAATAGGTTACCAACCCTAGAAATGATCGTAACTCCTGGACCATGGTGGGAGCTGGGGCTTCTTTTATTGCCCTTACTCTGTCTTCTAATGGGTGTAAGCCTGACTCGTCTATTTTATATCCCAGGTACGTCACTTGTGGGGCCAGAAAAACACATTTTTCCCTTTTTAGCCGTACGCCTGCCTTTGCGAAACACCTGAGCACTTCCTCCAGGTTCCTTAAGTGTTCCCTGTTTGTCCTACCCGTGATTAAGACATCGTCCAAATAAATCGCAACCTGCGGTAGTCCCTGCAGAATATTTTCCATCGTAAGCTGGAATATAGCGCAGGCTGATGACACTCCGAAAGGTAGCCTGGTATAACGAAAAAGGTCCTTCAGGGTGTTGATCGTAGCGAATGTCTGGGAGCCCTTGTCCAGTTTTAACTGCAGGTAGGCGTAGCTCATGTCCAGTTTCGTGAACAAAAGCCCACCTGCCAATTTGGCATACAGGTTGTCTATTTTCGGGATTGGGTATTTGTCCAGCAGTGCGTATTTGTTTACCGTCTGTTTGAAATCTCCACAGAGACATAACGAGCCGTCTGGCTTCAAAATTGGTACCACCAGCACTGCCCATTCCGAGAACTGTACTGATCTGATAATGCCGTGCGCCGTAACCTTTCTACTTCGTCATCTGCTTTCTTCCTTAATGCAAAAGGTACCGGCCTGGCCTTACAAAATTTCGGAAGGTCTTCTGGGTCCACGTGCAAAGTTGCTTTGGCACCTATGAATACCCCCAAACCTTCCTGGAAGACCTCCGGGTATTTTTGGAGTACTCCACTCAACTGCCCGCTTCCACTCTGGAAAATTTTCATCCAATCTAATTTTAGGTCTTTTAGCCAGTTTCATCCAATTAAGCTCGGTCCGGAGCCCTCTACTATCGTCAACGGTAATCTGAGCAATTGTTTCTCATATTCCACGGGTACATGAGTCGTGCCTAGAACTTCCAGGGGTTCCCCCGTGTAGGTTTTAAGTTTCGTCGATGTTTTTGTTAGGGTTAGTGGCTGGAGTCCATCTTTGATTTTTCTAAATGCTGCCACTCCCATTACTGATACGGCCGCACCCGTGTCTATTTCCATTATTGTCAGCCGCCCGTTCACCTGTGGGGTAATCTTAATGGGTTCCGCTTTCTTCGTTGCAATATTATATAATTGTTCCCCTTCGGAGGAGGATGGGGCATCTAGGTTGTGTACTTCCCTGCGTCCCCACCTGTTATTCCTCTTTTGACACCTCCTTCTAGGGCTGTCGCTGTTACCCCACTCTGTCTGGTGCCAGAAACGGTCCTTCTCTGTTGGGGGAGCCTCAGCCGGTACTTCCCTCTGTCTCCAGTTAGTCCTAACAGACTTGGGGGCAGTTCTGGGGTTTTCCTTTGGCCCTCTATTCCTCAGGCTTTTCCTGACAGCGGCTATCTGGTAGCTGGACCCGTTGTGGTAGTCCCTCTCACAGGTACCTACCTCCATTGGCGTGCCCTGTAGTTCCTGCATCCCACTTGCTGCCTTTTCCAGGGACAGTGCGAGCTGTAACGCCTGCCTGCCGTCTAGCTCCGTTTCTGCCAACAGGCGTTTCTGTATTGTGAGGTCGTTTATACCACACTCTAACCGGTCCCGAAGCATTTCATTTAGCGTCGGGCCGAACTCACATTTTTCCACCAGCCTTCTCAGGCGGGTCAAGAAATTTGTGACTGACTCCCTGTCTTCCCGCTTCGCTGTGTAGGATCTGTACCTGCGCAAAATGAGGGGTGGTTTTGGGTCGTAGTGCTCTTTCACCAATTCCGTTAATTCTTGGAAAGTTTTCGTGTCCGGCGCATCGGGATAAGTCAGACTACGTATAATGGCGAAAGCTGAGGGTCCGCACGCCGACAGCAGGATAAGCCGTCTCCTTTTGTCCGTCAGTATATCATTTGCTCGGAAGAAGTAACACATTCTCTCCACATACTGGGACCAGTCCTCAATAGCCGGGTCGAATGCCTCTAACCTCCCATAAAACGGCATTTTTAAAATGGCAAGGCTTACCCTCCGAGTGCGGTAGCTGGTCTCCGCAAAATTCTTAGCTTACCTCGTCGCCACTGTAGTAATCCACAGGAGGCAGAAGTGCCGTCACCACACCAATATTTATTTACAATAACAATATTACAGGAGCAGCTACAAACAGTGCTGCTAGCAGTCCAATCAACTTAAGACTGGCTCACAAAGCCTACACAGGTGCTTATATGGGCCCCCTCAATGAGCTATCATTGAGGGAGCTCATACTCCAATTGGCCAACCAATAAAGCCAATTGGAGTTCATTACACTTGTGTTATCCACACCATGTCCCATTCACCTATCACCCCTGTGCTCACCGACCTATATTGGCTGCCAGTTAAACAATGGCATAGTGTTGAAATTCCCACCCTTGTTTTCCAATTCCTCCATGCCCTTGCCCTTCCCCATTTCATTAATCACCTCCTGTCCAACAACCTTCCAAGATTTTGGAGCTCATTTCATCCTGGGTTCTTGAGCATCCCTGATTTTGATCACTCCATCATTTGTGGCTGTGTCTTCAGTTCCCTCGGCCCAAAGCTCTGGAACTGTCTTCCACCCTGCCTCACGACCATTCTTTTCTCCTAGAAGAGAACCTGTACAGTCTATCTCTTTACCAAGCTTTTATTCTTTTGACCTAATATCTCCTTATGTGACTCAGTTTCATATTTTGTTTATAATACTGTTGTGAAGCACCTCAGAATTTTTAAAGATAAAGTTGCGATTACTTTGCATCTGTTTTCACAAAAGTAAAGAATGAAGATAATGTTACAGTCAAGGAGAGATATTTGACAGGATAGACATGGATAGAAAGGAGGAACTATGCGATTGGTATCACGTATAGTTAACAAGTTACCTGGTCCATAAGGGATGTACCCAGGTTTGTTGAGGGAAGCTGAGGTAGAAATTGCAGAAGCTCTGACCACAATGCTCCAATCCCCTTAGATACTTGAATGATGAAAGAGGGCTGGAGGATGACACATTTTGTACCCATGTACAAGAAAAGGAGTATGATAAACATGGTAACTATAGACCAATCAGTTTAGCATCAGGGCCAGAATCAATTCTCAGTTGTAAAAGCATAGGTTCATAGGAGAAAGCCAACACGGATTTGTCAAAGGCAAACAGTATCTCATTAACCTGACTGATTTCTTTAATCAAGTAGTAAAAAAGGTTGATAAAGTAGTTTTTGAATATATTGACTTTCAAAATTCATTTGATACCATACAACACAACGTACTCAGAAAATAGAAGCATGTGATGTCAACGCGAATATGGCAATTTGGGTATGCTATTGGCGAAAGCATTAGCAGGTAGAGAATGTTTTTTCTGACTGGAAGGAAGAATGCACTGGTGTCCCCCAGTGGTTCATGTTCAGGCCATTGCTTTTCATGTCCTATACAGTATAAATGATCTGGAGTTTGGTGCAGCAGTATAATAACTTCAAAGACTGCAATGAATGCAAACCTTGTCAAAGTCATGAAGTATCTAGGCAGAGTAGCTAGGGAGAATCTGTTCCGATTCATAGAAGGGTCGAGGACCAGAGGAAGCTGATTAAAGATATTTGGCAAAAGAATCAAAGGTGACAGGAAGAAAAGCTTTTTTATACAATGAGTGTTTACAATCTGGAATGCATTGCCTGAGAGTGTAATGAAGGCAGATACAATTATGGCTTTCAAAAGGGGATTGGATAAGCAGCCGAAGATTTAAAAAATATATTGCTGGGCTACAGGGAAAGAACAGAGGAGTGGAACTAGCAGAGTTGCTCGTGCAGGGAGATAGCAAAGACACGGCAGGCTGAATGACCTCCTTCTGCACTGAACTTTCTGTTGCCACTTTATTATCGAACTACAAGCTGCGAGTACGTTTCTTGTATTGACCAAATGACCACACAACCTGTATGTTAGTTCAAAAGACAGTTTATTATTAAACACAAGACTTATCTCTCTGTGCAATGATACACGCGGCTACGTATTAAACTACACTTATCAATTAAGATGACCTTTAGTTAACTTCTGGATGACCTGCTCTGTGCAGTTAGATAAGGCCTTTATCTGAGTCCCCACATGTGTTGGCTTGAAATCGTCAGGTTCGTCTCGATTGCAGCTCGTCTCTCTCAGGTAAAGATCGTGGTCTTGAACTTGGCTGGTCGTTATGCTGCAATTGGTGTGGGCACAGGCCGGTCCCAAAAGAGGCCGATCCCTAGTGCGCAGGGCTTCTTATCCTTCTTCTCTTTTGTGCCTTTTGGGCGGGGTTAACTCAGGATCCAATGGATCGATAGGGGCTTGATCACTTTGATCGATACCGGCCAATTAGGGGCGGGTACCTTGATAGCTGGGCGGGTCCTAGTCATTATTGTTCCAAGTGCGTAGGCCTTTCCAAATAAGGGGAGGTGGCGCTGGTGAGTCTGCTACTGTTGCTATTCCTTAATTTGAGTCTATTGTCCTGGGGAAATCGGTCATTGACCTTTAACAGGTGCAAGTTTTGATTCGGTCTGGTTTTCCTTTGCTCAGTGTACAGAAGCTGTGCCCTGTCCCTTTATCCTTTGCGGGCAGCCATTTTAGATGGCCACATTTCCATCATTAATCGTTGTAAAAACCCATGTGGTTCACGAATAGGGAAAGAAATCTGCCATCCTTATTTAGTCTGGCCTCCATGCGACTTTTAACTGTTCTCTGTTCAAGGGCAATCAGGGATGTACAACAAATGCTGGCCTTGCCAGTGATGCCCACATCCTATAAAAGAATAAAAAACACATTAATAATTATTTTCAAAAGCGCAAAACGTCACCAACAGTTATTTAAAAGTGGCTCTTTCACACATAAGTTTTATCTCACACCCATGTGCATAAACATACATATACATAACACACATGATGGTATTCCCTCTGCCTCATATACTGTGGCACACGGGCATTAATATTATCACATTCACAATATTGTACTGCAAATTGCTCCTCCCAACAAATCACAATCCAGACTCCATAACAGGGCTCTGGCTTACGTGCTCTTCTTTCAGATGTTGTATCTTGTTTGTTTTGAGACAGCAGGTGGAGGCTCCCGCAACATTTTTTAAATTTCATCTTTCATTTATAAAGTTCCCGAGAGCTGCAAAGCACCCGGAGCTTCACATTGCACTGGTCTCGCTCTCCCCCACACAGCTGTGTTTTAGGGTCAGATTGAGACTTGCCTTTGGAGTATACCATCAGTTATGAATCACCGTGAACCGGAAACTGTTTTACAATGATAGAGAAGTGGCAGTAAAACTGCATCCTAATATTATACACAGACAGCGTACACCCTGACTCACACAGGAGCTAATTAGGTCTTTGATATTTCACAATTTTTACTGCTGCCACTTTTTCCTTTTTACATCCATTTTTGGAAGCTGCTGCACTTCATTCTTAATGTGGAGACTTGGTCCAATTAAACTGGCCCACTGGCACAGTTTATCTTTACTTGTGCTGAGGAAGTATTGCCTTGTTACCCTGGGGCCAATCATATAGTGTGAAATTAGAATCATATGTGAGCCAGACCAGGCAACTTCCCATCCCTGAAGCAACCAGTGGAGGTTTAACACCTATCCCACAAGTTACCAGATTCATTAAATTCAGTTTCACAACTTGTCATAGTGAGATTTGAACTTATGACCTTTGTGGAGTTCAGTGCCTTAATTACTCGGCCAACCTATTGTTAGTCAGTGTTTTCTGGAGATGGCTGGTTCACACAATGGGGATCAGTTGATGGAGGAAAAACTCCATCTATTAGAATATCTATTCTAATGTGCACAGACATTGATAGTACCACTAAAATAAAAGCAAAATACTACGGATGCTGGAAATCAGAAACAAAAAACTGAAAATGCTGGAAAAACTCAGCTGGCCTGGCAGCATCTGTGGAGAGTGAAAGAGTTAACATTTCGAGTCCATATGACTTCTTCAAGGCAAAAGAGAAAAATAAATATGATAGGTACTATACAGAATAAGAGGGGTAGAGCAAGGTAGAAGGTGGTTGATAGGTGGGAGCTAGGAGAGATTGCAATGAAGATGTGTAGGGGACAAAGCAGAGGATGTGTTAATGGCAGTGAGAAAGACGATGGACTGTGCTGATAATAGCATAAGGGCAAGATAGCAGAATGTTTTAATAAGAAAATAAAGGTCTATGCTCAGTGAAAGGAAAAGCAGAACAAATGACTGATGACCCAGTGGGGGAGAGAGGGAGTTGCGTTGGGGAAAAGATTTTGAACAAAGAAAAAGGGGTCAATATGGAGGAGAACGGCCACGTGTAAAGTTGTTGAACTTAATGTTGAGTCCTGAGGGCTGTAATGTGCCTAATCAGAAAATGAAGAGCTGCTCATCCAGCTTGCGTTGGGCTTCACTGGAGCATTGCAGCAGGCCAAGGACTGACATGTGGGCATGAGAGCAAGATGCTGGGTTGAAATGGTGACAGGAAGGTTGGGATCATGCTTGTGGACTGAGCGAAGATGTTCCTCAAAGCAGTCACCCAGTCTGTGTTTAGTCTCCTCAATGTAGACAAAATCCCATTGGGAACAGTGATCACAATGAACCAACCTGAAGGAGCCACAAGTGAAATACTGCTTAACCTGAAAGCAGTGTTTGGTGCCTTCAATGGTGAGGATGAAGGAGGTAAAGGGGCTGGATGAGGGGTTTGGGGTGATGGGGGAGTGAACCAGCGTATCATGGAAGAACCAACCTGTGGAATGCTGACAGGAGATGAGGGGGAGATATGTTTCATGGTGACATCATGCTGCAATACAGGAGGATGATCCTTTGAATGCGGAGGCTGGTGGAGTGAAAAGTCAGGACAAGGGGAACCCTTTCATAGTTCTGGGAGGAGGGGAAGGGGTTCAGGAAACAAGTTGGACCTGGTTGAGTGACCTGTCAACCACCTCAGTTAAGGAAAAAAGCAGACATGTCAGAAGTGCGGATTTCAAAGATGCTATCATCAGAACAGATATTACGGAGGTGGAGTAACTGGAAAAATGAGATGGAGGCTTATAGGAAGTGGGGTGTGGGGCAGCACGGTGAAGCAGTTGTTAGCACTGCTGCCTCACGGCACCAAGGTCCCAGTTTTGATCCCGGCTCTGCGTCACTATCCATGTGGAGTTTGCGGATTCTCCCCGTGTTTGCATGGATTCCGCCCCCACAACCCAAAGATGTGCAGGCTAGGTGGATTGGCCATGCTAAATTGCCCCTTAATTGAAAAAATGAATAGGGTACTCTAAATTTGTTTTAAAAGGAAGTGGGGTGTGAGCCCCTGTACTCGATATGGCTGTGGGAGTTGGCGGCTTGTAATGAATATTGGTGATGTGTCTATCACCGGAAATGGAAACAGAGGTCAAGGAAGGGAAAGATAGTGTCGGAGATGGAACACGTGAGGAAGAGAAAGGGTGAAAATTGGAAGCAAAATTGCTATTCCAGGTCCAGACAAGAGTATGAAGTAGCTCTGATACAGTGTCATTGTAATGGGGAAAGAGTTGTGGGAGGAGCCCTGAGTAAGACTGGAACAAGGGCTGTTCCACATAGTCAAAAGAAAGCCAGGGATAACTGGGACCCATAGCCACAACTTTAGCTGTAGGAAGTGAGACAAGTTAAAGATGAAATTGTTGTGTGACAGAACATGTTCAGCCGGCAGAGGAGAGTGATTGTGGATGATTGTTCAGGCCTCCACTCAAAGGTGAAGTGGAGAACCCGCAGGTCATCCTGGTGGGAGAATGGAGGTGTAGAGAGATTGGATGTCCATAGTGAAGAGGAGGCAGTTAGCGCCAGGGAACTGGAAATAGTTGATTGGGCATCAAAAGAGTCATGAATGTTGGTGGGGAGAGACTGGGCAAGAGGAGAGATGATGGGTTCAAGATTGGAAGAAATGAGTTCCATGAGGCAGGAATGGGATACCAATTCAGTCCTGTTTATGGGTTTTGGGAAGGAGGTAGAAGCAGGCTGTGCGAGGTTGGGGATCTATGAGGTTGGAAGTTGTGCAGGAAAGATCTCGAGGGGAGATGAGGTGAGTGACCATTCTGGAAATAATGATTTGATGCTTGGTGGTGGGGTCATGGTCCAGGGGGAGATAGGCGAAAGTGTCAGAGTTGGAGTTCAGCCTCTGTGAGGTAGAAGTCAGTATGCCAGACAACAATGGCACCACACTTGTCAGCAGATTTAATCACAATTCAGGATTGGACCTGAGAGAATGGAGTGCAGCAAGTTCAGAAGGAGACAGTTTGGAGTGGGCGAGAGGAGCAGAGAAATTGAGATGGCCGATGTTGCACCGACAGTTCTCAATGAAAAGATCAAGAGCAAGTAGGAAGCCAGAGAGAGGGGTCCAGATAGAGGGAAAAAAACTGGAAGCGGGTGAAAGGATCCATTGAAGGGAAGGGGACTGTTCCCCCAACCTGATATTATTGATAGTACAACTACAGCCTACTTGCAGTGTTAATGTAAGCCTACTTGTGACAATAAAGATTATCATTAAAGGAAAGGTTATTACTATTATATATCAATTATAAAATTATATGAGTGTCAAATATGTATTACAGCACGATATTTGTCTGTTTATATCCATAATGATTTTGTGTCTGAGTGCATCCGTTATCAAACAGGCACTATAAAATATAGGGATTAACACATACCAGTGGGAGTATAAATTACATTGAAAGGACTAACATTACGTATGTCATGAGATGCCGGCGTTGGACTGGGGTGAGCACAGTAAGAAGTCTTACAACACCAGGTTAAAGTCCAACAGGTTTGTTTCAAACACTAGCTTTCGGAGCACTGCTCCTTCCTCAGGTGAATGGAGAGGCATGTTCCAGAAACATTTATATAAAGTCAGAGATGCCAGACAATGCTTGGAATGCAAGCATCTGCGGGTAATCAAATCATTACAGATCCAGAGCTAGGGAGTAATCCCAGGTTAAAGAGGTGTGAATTGTCTCAAACCAGGACAGTTGGTAGGATTTTGCAAGTCCAGGCCAGATGGTGGGGGGGTGAATGTAATGTGACATGAATCCAAGATCCCAGTTGAGGCCACACTCATGCGTGCGGAATTTAGCTATAAGTTTTTGCTCGGCAATTCTGCGTTGTCACATGTCCTGAAGGGAACATTCCTGCCTGGTGATTGACGCACGATGCCCGTTCATGTACCAGTCCAGTCGGGGAACACTTCAGCAGTCAAGGGCATTCAGCCTCTGATCTCCGGGTAAGCGTTCTCCAAGGCGGTCTTCAGGACATGCAACAACGTAGAATTGCCGAGCAAAAATTTATAGCTAAGTTCCGCACGCGTGAGTGTGGCCTCAACCGGGATCTTGGATTCATGTTGCATTACATTCACCCCCCACCATCTGGCCTGGACTTGCAAAATCCTACCAACTGTCCCGGTTTGAGACAATTCACACCTCTTTAACCTGGGATTACCCCCTATCTCTGGATCTGTAAGGATTTGATTACCCGCAAATGCTCGCATTCCAAGCATTGTCTGGCATCTCTGACTTTGTCTATATAAATGTTTCTGGAACATGCCTCTCCATTCACCTGAGGAAGGTGCAGCCTCCGAAAGCTCGTGTTTGAAACAAACCTGTTGGACTTTAACCTGATTACGTATGTCGGCCACACATAAATTAATGCCAATTCAGGAACTATGACCATTTACCATATCGTCACCACTTTGACAACATTTCTCCAACGTTCTTTTCCTTTCCTGCCAGGTGGTCGCCTGGTATTTCCAGGCGCTAGATGGAGACATTTGATAATTGTAATCTCGTGTCTCCCAAACCGGACCCACGTGTCTTATCTTGCAGTTAGTCCTTATGGCCAGCAGGGGACGGCAGCGTCAAGCCTGAAAAGGTTGAACAAGACACTTGCCCCGACAGTACTTGACATGGAATACTGTATGCAGCAGTTTACAGAATCGACATGGTTTCATTCTGTTGCTTCCCTCCTTGAACGGTTCCGCATGTAATCTAGCCGACATCAGCCTGGAGTCATGTGGCCAGACAGGTGCGCGCAATTGTTTCTTCACAAAATCCTTTTGCAGAAAAATGTTTTCCTGGAAAACATCTGTAGGTCTGATGCATCTTACCCTTTCTAATGAATCTGTGTTGACAAAAAGACGGATTTTATTGCTTCAAGGACTGTACATCATGATCAGTTTGCATTTATTAAAGGGTTGTTACGAGTGTTTAATTTTTCTGTAACACTCCCCGATCAGGAGGCTTTTGCTAAAGGTTTCTCGTTTCAAATTTGGATTTTGTTTGAAGCGATCCAAATGCAGGAAGATTTTGTTTATGAATCCCTGTTTAAATAAAGCATCAATTGATACTGCCCATAAAACCGTCCTTCACAAAAGAATTCTGCTCGTCACCGATCACTTACAAATACCGTTTTGTTTTATTTCCTCTTGCACATCTGCTACGTGGGAGATAATGGGACGATTTCACAAAGATATGTATTTCCTCTAAGTTTCTCCTCACGCAAACTTTTGTAAGCTTTTCATACGAGTGGACCTCACTCCTAAAACTAGGTGTTTGTATCGTTCGAGTAAAAGGTTTTCAACCTACCCTGTTGCGAAGTAAGCCTTTACATTACATATATTTCATTCATTTTCAAAAAAAATTGACGATTGAATGGTACATATTTTAAAAACTGACGCACAATATCGTTACTGTTAAAACGAAATGGAATGCCTCGTTCGCAATCACCCCAGACACCAGAGATGCAATTACTAGCCATCATTTAGATTTTAGTTGTATTCCTTTGTGTCGGGTTTGCAATCAGTTATCAGATCAATTAAAAAATTAAACCAATATCTCTGTTGCAATAGGGATCAACTTGCCGTTCAGGGTAAACTGCACACTCATCTTTACAGAGGATTTGGCGCCTTGGGACGTCCCGCCTGTCACATTGGTCACATTGATTTGCACATCCCTTTGTTTAAATGGAAAGTTACCCCCCCTCCCCCATGCCTTATCAGATTTATCTGGCAAAGGCTCTGCCCTTTTGAGAAGGTGCGTGTTTCTTTGTTGGTTCCCCCCTTGGAAAGCAGAAGACAGACATAGTGTGGTGCCTGGGTCGGGGCGATGATTTGGGCAGAGGAATGTGCACTCTGCAGCAGGGCAACAAGTCCCAACAGCACCGCCCGGCCTGGCCCGGCCGCGACGCCCCCTTCAGGGCGCAAGCCCTCCTGCAGCTTCCCGCCACCCCAGCACCTGTCGCTCGGCGCCAGCTGGGGCTCCACCAATCCCCGCCCAGCGCCCCGCCTCGCCGCCCGCCGGGGACCGCACGCCATTGGTCGGCTGAGGCGACACATGCAAATGAGCGCGCCTGCGCCCTCCCCCTCCTCCCCCCTCCCCCTGCACCTGACTATTTACAGCACACTGGTAGGAATGCGGGTCACACTCCTGCACTGCCTCCTCTGCGCACACAGCAACCACATCGGCTTCTCACTCGCCAACCCTCTCGACTGGAGGGGCTCATACTCCCTCTTACTTTTGAAAGCAAAAAAACTCTCTTGCATTTCAGGATTATTTTACAGAAAATAGTACCCCCCTTTCTCTCCCCCCCCCCCCTTCGCATCCCAGGACATTCCCCCCTTCCCCAAGATGCCGCGATCTTTCCTGATTAAGAAACATTTTAGCACCAGCAAAAAACCAAATTACGGGGAGCTGGACACGCAAACAGGTAATCAACGGTCTCTTCCTGCAATGATTTATCTGAGAACGCGGTACAGGCAAGTTTGCATTCTGAAGTTTGATGCAACTTTTGCTGTGCTACTTGTGTCTTTGGACGGAAGTTTGTAGTAAATGTCTCTGAAATACTGTACGAACCCCTGAGTTGGCAGCAAAATGGGTGTGATGAGTCTGTTGAAGTTCTCTTTGAAATGCCGCTGTTTCAGCGATTGACCTGTTCTGTAATCTTGATTATTGTGGGTGTATCAACGCGTGTTTTATTTTGCTTGCAGTCATCATTTCTCCGTTCCTGTATGAGAGTTACCCGATGCCAGTCATTCCTCAGCCGGAGATCCTCAGTTCTGGGGTTTATAATCCAGTCAGTGTGTGGAGTAGCGTTTGCTCGGGGCTCATCCCCTCTCCTGTCCCCAGCGACCCTGCACCTGCTTCGGAATACTCATCCGCTCACTCCTCGCCCCTCAGCAACGGGAGCCTGTGCCCAGCGGGACGCCTCAGCCCCCAGCTCTCCGATTCCGATCGCCTCCACAGGGATCCCCATGGCTCGGAGAGCTCCATCAGCGACGAGGAGGAGAGGATTCACCCCAAAGTGTCGGACGAGCACGGCGTGGACGCCGAGAAGTTTCAGTGCAACTTGTGCAGCAAGGCTTACTCGACTTTCTCAGGGCTGGCCAAACATAAACAGCTACATTGCGACTCTCAGACTCGCAAATCCTTCAGCTGTAAATACTGTGAGAAGGAGTATGTCAGCTTGGGAGCATTAAAGATGCACATCCGTACCCACACACTACCGTGTGTGTGCAAAATCTGTGGCAAGGCATTCTCCAGACCGTGGCTACTGCAAGGGCATATCAGAACACACACGGGTGAGTAAGACCCGAGGTGTAACGGAATGTCCCACCATGAGGGGAACCACTTAGTCTACCTGTTTTACAAGATCACAAGGAAAATATTAAACGCATTCAACCACATTATGTCATCGGTATATATCCATAGCACTTTATCAGGTCCAATCGAATGTCCCTTTAAAGTATATTAAAGTGTTACACCTCCTCGAGTTTACGAGTATTGCTCCCCTAAAACGTACTTTGAAAGTTGACGGAAAATGAACAGGTACGAAGTGGTTCAGAAATTGTGCGAATTTATTTTGAAATTGCGTTCAGCCAGTGAGTCTGGGTAAACGCTGTCAGATTTGTAAGTACGCCTATAATCACACCGCCCTTAAGACACAACAGAAGTGGTTGTTTAAATTGTAGAAGACATGTTTTGGCTGCTCGGTTTGAGATTAGTCTCCAGAATGCATTGCCAGTGCTATCTGTACGGAGTGATGTTTTCAAATATAAGAAGCACTGAGATGTTGACGGGACTCGCATCTGAATGCACCTGTTACCAGTTGGCAACCTCACCCTGCCACTTGAATCTCACGTTGAGATAACTGATTTCCCATTTTAGCGTAGCCATAAGGTTTTCACTACAACAATACAATTAAAGTACTTTATACATAGACTAATTCCACAGATTCAATGATTTACGTGAATTTAAAAACACATTAACCTCCAACGTTCAACGATTTGCCTGATAAACATGAAAAAGAAACAGAAACCCACTTTAAAATTGACTAAAGTTAAAACAATTGATTAACGATTTTCTTCTGTTTGCAGGTGAGAAACCATTCTCCTGTCCCCACTGCAGCAGAGCATTTGCTGATCGATCCAACCTGAGGGCTCATCTACAAACTCATTCGGATGTGAAAAAATACCAGTGCAAAAACTGTGCCAAAACTTTCTCCAGAATGTCTCTTCTCCACAAACACGAGGAATCAGGATGTTGTGTAGCACACTGAGAAACATGGAATTATACTAAAGGCCTAATGAAAATTCTGTTTTCACATTCACTTTCCAAGCATCCAACTGCCCTGCTCCATCAAGATCTTACAGTTTTGAAATTGTTGAAACAACTTTTATACTTTACAATTTGGTAAAAGTTTTGAAATACAAAGGTTATGATTAAGAATATTCAAACTATGTACAGCATAATGGAATGCAATATTATTTGGGAGACTCAGTGTAATATCCACTTTGTGCCTTCTGTCAATGTGGCTGCACATGTTTTTTTTATAATGTAAATATTTATTTTTGTATTTGGATGCGTTAAGTATGAAAATGAACTAAATGCAGTCGTGCACAAAGACACTTAATATGTGCAAGTTAAAAGCAAAGGTTTATTTGTGACAACCTGCACTTTTGATATCTTCAATGTATTTTCTATCCACTTCAAAAAATAAACATGTTTTTGACTTTTTATAATAAACCGTTTAAAACGTGTTACTGTCATATCCGTCTACCCAAATGTCAAGGAATGGGATGTTAGGCGTCAGACAGACCTCAATATACATCTTGTCCCTACAGGATGGGGTTTGTTTCTGTGAATTCCTGGCTGTTAATTACCATCTGTTTCACATCAAAGCCGCAAGACATTTGGACTAAATAACCGATGCGCAGACCACCTTACAGGAAATAATAATGTTCCCGTTGAGGGGAGTCTCAATCTGGAGAGTCAATGGAATTGTACCCCTTGAGAAACGTTTATCACGTAAACACGTCGTTAAATATTCGCCCATTAAAACGCAATGCACAACTTCTCCATTCACCTCCGTATTCTAGATAGCCATTAGTCTGACCTTCATCTCGGAATCCCATTTTTCCCGTTGCATTGTACCTTTCCGCTTCCTAATTGCAAAATCTGCACAATGTCCTGGTTTGTCACTGATGTTACCATATACTTTGCTAAATTGCGCCCAACTGTAGCGTAAATGGTGCATGATAGGTGTACCTATACCTCCGAGGAAAATCCAAGCAAAAACAAAAAACACTGCAATCTCAGCAGGACTGGGGACATCTGTGGTGAGAGAAGGGAGATAACATTTCGAGTTCGGATGACTTTGTCAAAGCCAACGTGAACCCAAGTAATTCAATTCACACATTTTGGTTAAATGTGCTGTAGCTGAAAATAGCTACGTGACCAGGTTAACTGGACCCATTTTGTAACTCGATTGAAGGACTCATCGAATCATAAATATCTGCCTTTGCTTGTTCCCGCGCAGTACACCCGTTTTCTTAAAGATTTCCAGTTTATATTAAAAAGTAGCGTCCGTGGGTTTGAGAGGTTAACCTTCCAGAACATCGTTCACTGTTTTCGGTACAACTTTGTGAATCAGAGACACTGGAGCAGATGGTTTGGAGAATTCCTCGTCAACAAATATAGGGAGACAATGGCTAACTTCCTCAGTGAACGTCTACTTCCGAGATAATCGAGTTACAAAATGATTTGTGAATACAGGAAACACTAACGATTGAATGTAATCTCGAACAATTTAATTATTACGTTAAGTTATCTGTTAGTTTCGCAACTGATCACGTTAAGGGTGCTTTTAAATATACTCATCCTGTGCAAATACTTGGAGAGTTGATATTTAAGTTGTCAAAATGGATATTTTGTCTGACACTGAATTGACACCTGCCATACTCTTGACTGAGAATGCTTCGTTTAATTCCTGTGCCGGCTGGCTGCTAACGCATCACACATGTCAGATCTGAGCAGTTACAGTAAAATTAACATACAAATGTAAATACCTTCAATGTGTTGCAAGGTAGGGATTTTGTTTTCTTAGATTAGTTCCTAACTAGGCAATCTAAATATCAAATTCCGATCTTTTAAATTGTGAATCAGCCACGCGTGTTTCCTTTATATCCAAATTCGAAGCTCAAACAATAAAACTTTCTATTTCGGAATCTTTTTAAAACTGAATCTTTGAGGGGAATGATAGACTCTGATAATGGAAAGGGCTTTACACAAGACTGCGCATTTTCAGCTCGTTAACTTCCCAAATCAGTTCGAAAAGTAGCATGTAGTTAATAATATTGACCCAAAGCCTCGGGGCCAAACGTGCTTTGAAGGTTTATACTGGGGTCGCTTTTGATTCGTTTCTAATCTATTCGGACTTCGAATTTGACCGTCACCTGTGCATAGCAAGCCAGTATTAATTTCAACGGGGGACTGTTAATTCACCGCAGCTAACAGTGCAAAATCAAACACTTTAATCTCCCCAGCTACTTCTCAATTGCAGGAAACAGCCCAACAACGTACTTCAATGTAACTGGCACCGATTAACTTGTTTTAACATGTAGCGTGAGCGTTGATGTCTTCACTTTATTGAAAGAGAAAAGTATAGCTTTATTATGTAGATAAAGCCAGCTCCGAACATATTGCCTCTAAATTCAGTTGCTTTGTGAACATAATTGTTCACTTTTTGGTGTTTTTTAAAAAGATTTTAAATGTTTTCAATTTAAGTTAACTTATTTGGAAAATGTAAAAATGATCAATTTCAGATAAATATGTTTAAATGGCTAAGTGTCATCGAAAATCGATTCCATTCATTAAATGTGGCCAAGTTCCGTAATATACTGCCGATGATATTATGAGTCTAAACCACTATCCTTAGTTTATTGTCTCAGTGAAGACGTCGCCACACGAATGAAATGGAACATCCTGGCCACCCTTAGCTGCCTAAAGAGCTGCCTTCCATACATCACTTTGTTTAGAAATATCACAACTATATAACGAATGGGGGCGGGGGAAACATATTTCCCCCGAATTAACAATAAGCTTGACAAATGGCGTCCTCCATAACTGGGTATCCTGCATTAACTCCTTCCCATCTCTGTTAGCTCCCTGCAGCCTTTGATAATGTTGGCCATATTCAACACCTCTCCTCCATTAGTCCAGTTTAGTGAGATGGCTGAGCTGTTCCACTCTGATCTAACCCTATCACATCCTTAGAATTTCCAGTATTGGCTTAACTTCCCATTCAGCATTATTGGCCCTGGAATCCCAAGGGTCAAAATCTGGCTCCTTCCACATTTGCCTGCTGGTAACAACTTTAATGGACATGGAATTCTCTTCTGCTCTCATACCCACATGTCCATCCTCGACCTGCTGCAATGTCCAATACAATCCCCTACCCCCCAATGGCATCATTAACACTGCCCCTTTATCTTATATCCATGACATCTTTGTCAATCTCTCCTTTGTCCGGACTTATCCCTGTTCTTCTATTTTATCCCACCTTGCCTGCCCCCTTTCCAACTATATAATTCTTTACATTTCTACCTATCTTCAGTACTGACCTGAGCTTTTGAATATGAGAACTCTGACCCATCAACCTGAAAGATGAGACAGGAACCCATTTGAAGACTGTCTCGGCAAAACTGACCAAATGTTAATTTAAAATATCGATTTTAAAAAAAATATCAACACTCTAGAAGGAGATGGAGAAGAGTGGTGACAGTTGATCCATTGGCAGAGTTCATTGAATCCACGCAGTCAGTCTTCAACGAGGTGCAAATCCTCAGCTAAGCATTGGGAACTCATCAGATTGAGCCTTCATCACAAACTCTATGCTTATGTCTCCACTTCCATCATATTTGACCATAAGGTGAACTTTCAATTGCATATTGTCTCAATCACCAAGAACATCTACTTCTACCTCCTCACTATCAAACTCCTCCAATCGTGTCTCATCCAATCTGCTGTTAAAACGTTGTCTTTGCCCCCTCCAGCTGACAGTATCTTAATGTCTCAATCACCAAGAACATCTACTTCTACCTCCTTACTATCAAACTCCTCCAATCCTGTCTCATCCAATCTGTTGTTAAAACGTTGTCTTTGCCCCCTCTAGCTGACAGTATCTTAATGCTTTTCTGGTTGGCATTCCTTCCTCCATGCTTTGTAAACTTTTACCCACCCAAAAATGCTCTCCCTATATCCTAATCCAGTCCAAATCCCACTGACCCATCATCACTGTCCTTGAGAGATCTACTTTAGATCCCTTTATCCAACACCGTTAATTGGAAATTCTCATCCATTTTTAAATCCTTTCATGACCATCCTCCTCTGTTACATCCTCCAGTTCCATAATCACCATCTACTCCAACCTCTCTTTCTTCATTTTAGGCCTCTTGTTCCTTCCCACCTCCTTGCCCCCTGTAATTCTTTCAACCACCTCGGCCCCACATAGGGAATTACTTCCCAATACTCCACATAGAAAGAATCTTAACTCTCCCTATTCATCAGGGGGAAAACAGTAGTGTAGTTAAACTGGAATGACTCAATTTCCTACTCTAATCCTGCTAATTCCTCATTTTAACACTTTTTGTTTAGTGGTTGATAATGCAATCTTGTGGGAGCTGTATACACAATATAAATCAGGAGTCCTCTGATGGAATTCTCAGCTGGATGCAGACAGCAGTTATCAAATGATGGCATTTTATTGAACTCTTTGGACACCCATCACAGGCAGCTGCCAGGTAAAGCTGTCACAAAGCTGCAGAATAAAATAAGATCAACAGGCTGTGTTTAGGAGGACCAGAAGGGATTGAACAACCTCTGGGCTTCTACTATCCCAGTTACCCGCTTCCTGAGCAACAAGGTCCTCACACCATTCCCAATTCCAAACTTAACTTACTACCAGCAGACTTCACTGGTGTTGGCAGCTGGAATCTAAGTCACCCCATCTCAATCCCCATATTGCTCTGACTTTCCTCCCAGCCAGCCACCCCTTGCCACTTGAAATCAATGAGCACCTGATGAGTGGCATTCAAATAAGCAGTAGTTAGAATCAATCTATTGAAGACTCCCATATCTAACTTCTGTCTGCATCCAGCTGAAATTATTCCCCACCCCTGTCACCTTCTTTCAGGTTATCTTTAGATCAACCCTCTGAATATCTTTTCTTTAGCTCAACATCAAATTTTATTCCGCCAAGTGCTGTGGGATGTTTTTAAAGGGGTTATAAACATGCAAGTTGTTTGAAGTTTACTGAACTTCAAGTTGATTCTTGTTTGAACTACTTCTTATAGTTTATTGGACCAAGCTTTTAATAATGAGCTTGTTATGATCTAGGCTTAATGTCAATTTGATGTGATAACTGCACCGAACTGACGGAATATGCAGCATGGTTCCAGCAGTTCAACATGATTCTAAAGTATGACCACTTTTGTAGAGATAGGCTCACATCACTTTGGTTTTACGCCTAGTGTGATGCATACATTAAAAACTTCCAGATGGCTCCAAATATTCTTTTTACACATCCCTTTTTAAAATCGTTGTTCTGTTGATTCTTTGGTTAACACAAATTTTTTTAATGCACTTTGGACACTGATGAGTGGAACTTTGATTATGTATGTCAACATTTATCCAGAATTCCATTTTTTTAGCATCAGAGGACATTGCAGACCATCAGTATAATGTTATTGGCTCTGGCTCACACAGTTCTATACTACATCAAAACTGTGATAATTGGTGCAGAAGATTATTTTCTTATAATCACTTCTAATCATTACTCCCTATAAAATAAAAATCATATTACCCTGCTGGAGCATGCACTTGTGACTTTCTTTCCAATAGTCACTGTCTAGACTTGCAAATGAAAATTGCGACTTGGAATGTACCCCAATGTGAGTCACAACCTTCTGAAGAGGAGGGGAGAATTTTGAAAGTGGGGGAAGGAGTTCTTATGTGTTTGTGAATCATGGAGGTTACTTTGCTTCTAAGGTTAAGAACTCCAACCGTAATAGACTTAGTATTAAATGAATTACATTAACCATTTCATAAGATTTGTTAAGACTTCTACGCACATCCCCAACCCCCACCCCCTTGCATATCATACTGGCTACGTAGAAGATGTACTGTGTGGTCTGTCACCAAGCCAGACAGACCAGAAGGGTTACATTATCTTTAGATGATCTCAACCACCCTGGCATTGGACCAACAGACCACAATCAGTAAGAATGAACAATGACACCTCCTCCACAATAGTCCTCAATACCGGGGCCCCGCAAGGCTGCGTACTTAGCCCCCTACTCTACTCCCTGTACACACACGACTGCGTGGCAAAATTTGGTTCCAACTCCATCTACAAGTTTGCTGACGATACGACCATAATGGGCCAGATCTCAAATAACGATGAGTCAGAATACAGGAGGGAGATTGAGAACCTAATGGAGTGGTGCAGCGACACCAATCTCTCCCTCAATGCCAGCAAAACTAAAGAGCTGGTCATTGACTTCAGGAAGCAAAGTATTGTACACACCCCTGTCAGCATCAACCGGGCCGAGGTGGAGATGGTTAGCAGTTTCAAATTTCTAGGAGTGCACATTTCCAAAAATCTGTCCTGGTCCACCCACGTTGACACTACTACCAAGAAAGCACAACAGCGCCAATACTTCCTCTGGAAACTACGGAAATTTGGCATGTCCACATTAACCCTTACCAACTTTTACAGATGCACAATAGAAAGCATCCTATCGGGTTGCATCACAGCCTGGTATGGCAACTGCTCGGCCCAGGACCGCAAGAAACTTCAGAGAGTCGTGAACACTGCCCAGTCCATCACACAAACCTGCCTCCCATCCATTGACTCCATCTACACCTCCCACTGCCTGGGGAAAGCAACAGCATAATCAAAGATCCCTCCCACCCAGCTTACTCACTCTTCCAACTTCTTCCATCGGGCAGGAGATACAGAAGTCTGAGAATACGCACGTACAGACTCAAAAACAGCTTCTTCCCCGCTGTTACCAGATTCCTAAATGACCCTCTTATGGACTGACATCATTAACACTACACCCTGTATGCTTCATCCAATGCCAGTGCTTATGTAGTTACATTGTATACCTTGTGTTGCCCTATTATGTATTTTCTTTTATTCCCTTTTCTTCCCATGTACTTAATGATCTGTTGAGCTGCTCGCAGAAAAATACTTTTCATTGTACCTCGGTACACATGACAATAAACAAATCTAATCTATTCCAATCCAATCCAATCCATTGGGGGTTTTACAATTGGTCTCAGAGTTCCCAGGCAATGAAAATCTGTCAATTGCACTTTGAAGTCTGGGATATCCTGGTAGCCACAACATTCTCTTGCCTTCCCTTTTCCAAGGTCATACCCAGGGCGGAATTTTCCATTTTTGAAGCTAAGTGCCAGGATGGCACAGTGGTTAGCACTGCTGCCTCACAACGGCAGGAGCCTGGGTTCAGTTCCGGCCTTGGGTGATTGTCAGTGTGAAGTTTGAACATTTTCCCCTTGCCTGCATGGGTTTCCTCCAGGTTCTCAGGTTACCTCTCACAGTCCAACGGTGTGCACATTAGGTGGATTGGTCATGCTAAATTGCTCCTTAGTGTCTAAAGGTTAGGTGGGGTTGTATGGATAAGGTAGAAGCATGGGCCATTTAGGGTGCTCTTTTGGAGGGTTGGTGCAGACTTGATGGGCCAAATGGCCTTCTCTGCACTGTAGGGATTCTATAACGATTCTAGGATGGCAGGCGGTTCCATATTGTGTTGTCAACTGGTTGGCATGGTGGGTATTCATGCCCGATTCCACGCTTGAAAGCTCATTAAGTATGCACAGCCTGGCAAATATCTTTCCGCATCACATGGCAAGTTGAGGGCTGATTTATCCACCTTGCCTTTACCTGGCAGGGTCAAAGGTCCGAGTGCCATACTGAAACACCACCTGAGCTCACACATCTCATTCCCTCCAACCCAGCTCTCTCCAGGAAGCCCACAGATATGTCAGCAACTGGACGAAGAAAGCTGCAAGCCAATAGAAGAAGGCTGGACCCCGTTTCAATCTCAATGCCCTCAAGACTTTAATCTGAAGAGTGTGGCAGCATATGGGATACCATAGCAAAGAAGGACAGTGTGGCTGGCCACACCGCAGTGCCATCCAGGGCACATCTACTCCACTAGACTAAGTCGTCCTTTGACTGCCTCCAATATCAACCTCTCATCATGGCATCATGATCTCAAAGGGCTACTGTCTTCAGAGATCTCACACAATCATTAGCAGGGGACACATAACACCACTGGTTGAATCATGGAATATTTCACATCACCACCACTTCATCTAGCATGTTGCTGATAATATAGCCCTTCTGGTCTGTCTGGATTGGTGACAGACCACACAGTACATCTTCTACGTAGCCAGTCAGACATGCAAGGGGGTGGGGGGGTGGAGAGATGGGTAAAAGTCTTAACAAATCTTATGAAATTGTTCATGTGATTCATTTAATGCTATGTATTTTATGGTTGAAGTTCTTAACCTTAGAAGCAAAGTAACCTCCATGATTCACAGCCCCTTCTGGGGAGGGCTCAGCACACACATGCATGCATTTCAAACTCTGCTGCATCACTTCTCATCACATTCCTTTCTCTTCTCATCATCAAGGGCAAGCTGGTCCACAACGGACGGGAAAGATCCCAGAACAGGTATGGGACAGCCGGCATTGTACCCCTCCCTCAGTTAGAGGAATATGGCGCTGAGCTGGCTGGAGTACAGAGATCACTCAAGTGGGGAAGGGGTGGATCGATTTGTCCCACCAACTTGGTACAGATGACACCTTATGAGTTTGTCAGACATTCATAATGAGTGACATGCAATCTTGTAATCTGCCTGCTCATGAATTAAAACTCTCTTCTTTCTCTTATAGGCACCAACAGGTCCAGGCACATGTGGAGGGCTAATATAAGCCCTGACCACCGACCACCGCTATGAGGCAGCGATCGAGGAAGTACTCAATCGAGGAAGAACAGCACTCACCCGTATCCTCCACCAATGCAGAGACACACACCTCAGTGGATCCTAGCTCTAGCTAGGCTCCAGCATCCACTGGAGAACACTTCACTGACACATCCTCACAGCAGGGTCAGCCCAGGTCTCCAGTAGCCTGGAGTTAGATGGTGAACCACTATAAGTGGCAACCAACACAATACTGGTGATGCAACAACAGGTGGCGGAACATCAGCCAGAGATCTGATCGTCACTCGGCTGACTGGAGCAAAGGACGAAGGAGTCCTGCTACGTTCTGTCTAATGTCATGGCTTCAACATGAAAATACCTTCATGTTAACATGGAAGGTTGATGACCACCATGAAGATCTTGGTTCAGCTGTTTCCAGCAGATTTGTGCTCAGCCCTAGATTCAAAGACTATACACAGTGGTGGACACCATCAGTGTCTAGGCAAGAGAGGGACGAGGCACCTTGACCTCGCTCCTGTCATACCTTCTCCTCAAGGAGGGGTTCTCAAGCACCCACAAGAAGAATGGGCATCAACTGGACACCCTTGAGACATCCACGCATGACAATCCATGGATGCCTCGCTGCTCTGGATCCCCTTCACCTATGATCCCATCCACCCTAAGCTGCTCAGGCAGAGCAGGAAACCATTATCAGGCCTGGAGGGCCCCAGCCACCAGCAGATGTCCACCAAGGTCATCACAGATCACAACTTAACAATCACAGTTTGAGGGGCAGCACGGTGGTGGAATGGTGGAATGGTGAGCACTGCGGCGCTGAGGACCCAGGTTCAAATCCCGGCCCTGAGTCACTGTCCATGTGGAGTTTGCACATTCTCCCCATGTCTGCTTGGGTTTCACCCCCCACACACTAAATTGTCCCTTAATTGGAAAAAAAATTATTGGGTACTTTAAATTAAAAAAAAAATAATAACAATCACAGTTTCTGCACCCTTATGTGATGTCATGGAAATCATCGAATCCCGACAGTGCAAAAAGAACGCATTAAGCCTGCAGCGACACTACAAAAGAACCCCCCCCCACCCAGACCCAATCCCCCTGCCCTACCCCCAAACCCCATAACCCCAATTAACCTTTGGACACTAAGGGGCAATTTAGCATGACTAATCCACCTAACCTGCACACCTTTGGACTGTGGGAGGAAACTAGAGCACCTGGAGGAAACCCACCTAGATGTGTCGAAATCTTTATTAATAATGTGTGCCTGCAAGCATTTTTCCTCACAATCCCTCACCATTGTGTGAGGGCAGCTCCGCAGCCTTGAGGGATTAGCGGTAGTTGTGTCTCCTCAGTGGTAGTGCCAAAGGACAAGACCTGGGTGGGTAGATGATATCCTCACCCATATCCTCATTCCACTGACCGATGTACGTTTTCACGAATGTTTTCAGTTTCCCTGGTTGAACTCCAGCTTCCCAGCCCTTGACCTTAGAAATATAGAAAATAGGAGCAAGAGTAAGCCCTTCAGCCCTACGAACCTGCTCTGCCATTTTTTATGATCATGGCTGATTATTTAATTCAATGGCCTGTTCCCGCCTTCCCCCATATCCTTTGACCACTTTCGCTCCAAGTGCTATATCTAACTCCTTCTTGGTCTTCTGTGGTTATGCATTTCACAAGCCAACCATTCTCTGGGTGAAGAAATGTATCATAATTTCAGTCCCAAATCCTTGTATCCTCAGACTGTGACCCCTGGTTCTGGACACCCCCATCATCAGGAACATCTTACCTGCATAATACCCTGACTAGTCCTGTTAGAAGTTTCGACATTTCTGTGAGACCCCCCTCATTCTTCTGAACTCCAGCAAATATGATCCAAACCAACTCAATCTCTCCTCATACATGCCTTCCCAGGAATCAGTCTGGTAAACCCCCGCTGCACTCCCTTCAGAGCAAGAACATCCTTCCTCAGATAAGGAGAATAAAATGTACACAATACTCATAGTGTGACCTCACCAAGGCCTGTATAATTGCAGCAAGACATCCCTGTCCTGTACTCAAATCCTCTCACTATGAAGGCCAACATACCATTTGCCGTCTTTACCATTTGCTACACCTGCATGATTACCTTCAGCGACTGGTGCACAAGGCCACCCAGGTCTCATTGCACACTCTCTTCTTTCAATTTATTGCCATTCAGATAATAATCTGCTTTCCTGTTTTTGCTATCAAAGTGAGTAACCTCACATTTACCCATATTATACTGCATCTGCCGTGCATTTGCCCACTCACTCAGCTCAAATCACACTGAAGCATCTCTGTATCCTCATAGTTCACCCTCCCACCCAGTTTTTGAGACATTACATTTAGTTCCCTCATCTAAATCATTAATATATGTTGTGAATAACTGGAGTCCAAGTACCGATCCCTGCAGTCCCCCATTAGTCACTGCCTGTCATTTGGAAAAAGATCCATTTATTCCTACTCTTTGTTTCTTGTCTACCAACCAGCTTTCTATTCATCTCAATACATACTACCCCAATCCCCTGTGCTTGAATTTTATACCCTAATCTCTTATGTGGGACTTTGTCAAAAGCCTTCTGAAAGTCCAAATAAACTATATCGACTGGCTTCCCCTCATCAACTCAACAAGTTACATCCTCGAAGAATTCCAATAGATTTGTCAAGGATTTTGTAAATCCATGCTGACTCTGTCTGATTCTGCCACTGCTTTCCAAGTGCTGGACTCTAGAATATTCCCTACTACTGACATCAGGCTGACTGATCTATAATTCCCTTTTTTCTCTCTACCTCCCTTTTTAAATAGCAGTGTTACATTAGTTACCCTCCAATCTGGAGGAACTGCTCTAAAGTCTATAAAATCTTGGAAGATGACCACCGATGCATCCATTATTTCTAGGGATACTTCCTTAATATCTCTGGGATGTAGATTATCAGATCCTGGGGATTTATCAGCCTTCAATCTCATAAATCTCCCCAAGGCCATTTCCCTATTAATAATGATTTCTTTCAGTTCTTCCCTCACTCTTCCCTTGTTTGCCTACCACCATTCCCCCTACTCCACAATCACTTGCGATGTCTTCCTACACATTTTCCTCCCCGAGTGTTCCTTATCCTTTCTCCCTGGTTAAAATCCTGGTCTTGGTCTGAATGTTCAACCCTGCCTAAGTACCATTGCACAGTGGTGTCCTTCAAGACTACGGAGGCACCCTCTGGAAGCAGACCAACCATGTACCCCATCCCAGTCACAGCACTGGTCTCTGTCTGAATGTTCAGACTGGCCTGCGTGCTGCAGGCAGGATGGGAGAATTCCGACCTCAGATACAGATACGAGGCAATGTTCCTAGAGCTTAAGATAGGATAACACTGATTCCCGAATGATTGCAGAATTTTTGACAGATGTTCATTCTGGGGATTAATATTTGCAAGGTAAAGCCAAAGGCAATGTTTGTGTTAAACAGTTTTTGGAACAATTTTTTTATATTACTTGCTTACCCAATATAGTGACATCTCATTCACCCACTATCAAGGCAAAAAGTCGGTATTTTTCTAACCTTTCTGCAAAACTCCAGGGTAGCATGGAGGCACATTGGTTAGCACTATTGCCTCACAGGGGCACGGTTTCAATTCCGGCCTTGGGTGACTGTCTGTGTGGAGTTTGTACATTCTCCCTGTGCCTGCGTGGGATTCCTCCAGGTGCTCTGATTTTCTCCCACAATCCAATGTGCAGGTTAGGCGGGATTACGGGGATAGGGTGGGGAGTGGGCCTGTGTAGAGCGCTCTTTCAGAGGGTCAGTGCTGACCCGATGGGCCGAATTACCTCCTTCTGCACCATGTCTCAGGACACAAAGCTCCGTCTGCATTGTGCTCTCACTTGAGCGCAGCGCGGCCGGTGAATGCCGGGAAAGCTCTCCAGCGAGCCTCCCGACAGCCTCCACGCCTCCCGGGATTCTCCAATGCCCTGCGAGGCTTCAGAGTCGGAAACCCGCCCCAATGGTCTGGACCGACTGACGTGCGGAGTTTCTCACAGGTTTAGACCACGTTTTGTTTAGCACTGGGGAGCTGAACTCAGAGATCAGGCCGACATTTTGAAAGGGTGCCCCGATCTCTAAGTGAGCTTGTGGGTCCCCCACACCCCTACCCATGGGTAATGTCACCCCCCACATCTACCTGCGTACAATGCAGTGGCCTCCCTCGATTCTTCAGCCTCCCCAGTGAGGCTGCAGCCGGGCACCGATCAGTGATGGTCCGCACAAACGTAGACGAGGCAGAACGGCACCCGTGGAGTCTCCCGGGCCATCGGAGACCCCAGGGTGGTCAGAATAAGTGCAGGGTTACTCACTGGCCTTCCCCCTGGAACGTGGGCACCGTGGCACTGCCAAGATGCCCAGATGGCACTGCCAGTGCAAAGGTGCCTGAGTGCCAAGGTGGCAATGCCAAGGGCCAGGGGGCAAGGGGGCCTTGCCCAGAAAATGAGAGTGGAGGAGGGGGTTGAAGGGTGGGAGACTGCAGGGCAGTAAGTAGTGGCCTCCAGGAAGTTGAGCAACAAAAGAAAACACTGGAGAAAACAGAAAATGGGAACTTGTCGAATCCCGACAATAACGGATGTAATTTCCAATCTACAGCGGTGTATTTGGGGATACCCCGAAGCTGGCGGGCGAACCAACCCTCCTTTCACCATTTCCCACCCCCAAACTCCACCTCCGGAAGTTCCTGGGGCCAGAATTTACATTCAGGGGTAATGCACACGATTGACCTGGCAGAATGTAAAATTTCATTGAATTAAGTCAGGCATGCTTCCCGACATCATCGAGAATGCACGTCATTTTGAGGTTGGTGGTCATGCACTCAAATCGGGTGCGTTCGTGCATGCTGTACTTGTGATTATCAGCTCCTCAGACAAGCAAAACCTGTGGGTGGTAATTACGGGTCTTCCATTTCTTCATCCAAGGGCGGGATGAGAGGCCCCCAGAGCAGCAGCCCTTTGTCATTGAGAGTTCATCACTGTGTGAGTACAGAGCTGTCCTGAGTTCCTTAACAATTCTTTAGCTCTTCAAGCAATTCAGGACCTCATCTTCCCTGAAAGGATTCCCTGAGGATTGCTCGGCACTGGTCCGCTGCATCAGACCGGCTCTGGCCCTCTGCACTGTAGAGATTCTTTGGTTTTCTCATTTTCAACTCCTCTGGTTCTTTTCAGGGCTCAGTGGGAGATCTGTGTGGCATTTCTCAATCAGCCACATACAGTTGTATCAAGCTGGTGACTAATGCCAATTTCAGACACGTCCACATATTAATTAACTACCAGACAGGTGAGGGTAACCAGGTGTTGAGACTCATGGGCTTTGTGGTGATGACTAGGTTCCCAGGTTCTCAGGGTTCTCAGGGTGGTGTAGATGGTATTCGTAGCTATCAAGATGCCAGCAGGAGAGTGGCAGCTTTCAGAAACGGAAAGGGGTTCCACTCAATGAACGTTCAGGTTGTCTGTGGCCTCCGGACACAAATGATCCAAGTTTGTACCCCTTACCCTGAGAGCATACACAAAGCTTACGTCACAGCTCCCAAGGCTGTTTGTAGTTCCTGCACAATTGGATGATGGCTCCTGCTATCCATTGAAGTTGGCTAATGAATAGAGGCCAGGGAGAGATACACAAGGAGCTTCACGGGAGTTAGAGTGGAGAGGACCATTGGGCTGCTGAAGAGGTGGTTGAGATGCTGGGACTGATCCAGTAGAGCATTGCAGTATCCTCCAGAGTGTGTCTCCCTCATAGTTGCTGCACAACCTGGCTCTGGTAATGAAGGAAAGTGAGCAGCTCCAGAGGCCAGGGATGGTGACTCCAGTGATGGGTCAGAGGAAGATCCTGGGTGAGGCCAACGAGGTGGGAGACACAGGACATTTGAGATGTGACAGTTTGCAGGGACCCAGGGATGCTTTGATCCTGTGAACCTTTAGCTAGGCATCCAAGGCATTGATGCTTCCGCAAGCCAATGACACTGCCTCCTTAGCAAACAATCATTAAATGAAAGCCCTCCCAGAATGCCTGCACCAGATAACTCCCTACAGTTAAAAGCCTGTGCAGCATCTGGCATCTATTCAAAGCATTTAGCCCATTACCGTAAAGTAGATGTTTATGTTACTTGACATGAACGGAAAAAGAACATACAAATTTTCCAACCCTAACACAAACTTCAAAATTCTACATGTAACTAATATCACCAGTTCTATTTTCCTGATGTGGTCAAGGTGCCTTCAACTTACGTCTGTGGCCGCTGTATCTTGGTGTCCCTCCATCCTAGCAGCAGCATTGGAGGCAGCTTGTTCACTTTGCTGTCCTGGTGGCCTAGATGATGTTGGCAGTCGTCCTCTGGCCAGCAGAGCCTAAATTAGATCCGACTGGGCGGATGGGTCCAGCCCCATAGCTGGGCACTCCTCAGTTGTTGTGGCATCATCAGATGCAGCGGCCACTGGCAGAGGGGCAGAAGAACTGGTGGCCTCATTTGGAGCCCCCTGAGAGGTGCTCACAAAGACAATAGGCAGCTGGCCCACCAGAGAGGTACGTTTGAATTTCCCTGTCCACTCGTAATGGGGATGGGACGTTTCGGTGTGGCCCTTTCGGCGTGGCCCATTCGGCGTGGCCCATTCGGCGTGGCCCTTTCGGTGTGGCCCATTCGGCGTGGCCCTTTCGGCGTGGCCCATTCGGCGTGGCCCTTTCGGCGTGGCCCATTCGGCGTGGCCCTTTCGGCGTGGCCCATTCGGCGTGGCCCATTCGGCGTGGCCCATTCGGCGTGGCCCTTTCGGCGTGGCCCATTCGGCGTGGCCCATTCGGCGTGGCCCATTCGGCGTGGCCCTTTCGGTGTGGCCCATTCGGCGTGGCCCATTCGGCGTGGCCCTTTCGGCGTGGCCCATTCGGCGTGGCCCTTTCGGCGTGGCCCTTTCGGCGTGGCCCTTTTGGCGTGGCCCATTCGGCGTGGCCCATTCGGCGTGGCCCTTTCGGTGTGGCCCATTCGGCGTAGCCCTTTTGGCGGAGGAATTTTTCAGCGGAGGAATTTTTCGGCAGGCGGGACAGGCTTCAGAAAGACAGGTTAGTGCAATGAGCAGACATTTAATATCGGTCTTGCTCTTGCTCTTAGTTCTAGGATGCGCAGCATTTCTCTCCCGCTTTAGAGGCTGTCCCTGGTTTGCACATGAGCAGTGGGTGACTCCGGAAGGAGCCGGCGAGGTGAAGCGGACAGGCGGCCCAGTTCAGGGGGACAGCAGCCGGCGAGGTGAAGCGGACAGGCGGCCCAGTTCAGGGGGACAGCAGCCGGCGAGGTGAAGCGGACAGGCGGCCCAGTTCAGGGGGACAGCAGCCGGCGAGGTGAAGCGGACAGGCGGCCCAGTTCAGGGGGACAGCAGCCGGCGAGGTGAAGCGGACAGGCGGCCTGGTTCAGGGGGACAGCAGCCGGCGAGGTGAAGCGGACAGGCGGCCTGGTTCAGGGGGACAGCAGCCGGCGAGGTGAAGCGGACAGGCGGCCTGGTTCAGGGGAACAGCAGCCGGCGAGGTGAGGCGGACAGGCGGCCTGGTTCAGGGGAACAGCAGCCGGCGAGGTGAAGCGGACAGGCGGCCCAGTTCAGGGGAATAGCAGCCGGCGAGGTGAGGCGGACAGGCGGCCTGGTTCAGGGGAACAGCACCCCCCCACCCCCAAGGTTTAAAAGGTTTATTCAAAACCTTGGAACCATTTCACATTTGCTCCTGAGAGGGGAATGGGACGTTTCGGCGTGGCCAATTCGGCGTTTTAATGAAGGTTTTTTAACTAGGTTTTTAAAATATTTTTAAAAGTGACGCCAAAATGCCCTGACGCCTAAACGGCCACGCCGAATCAGCCAATTATTTCCCTGACGCCGAATCGGCCACGCCGAATGGGCTATGCCGAAACGTACCAAACCCCTCGTAATGGACGGACATCGCAGAGAGACTGGATGCCTCATCCACCTTTCACATTTCTGAGCTCACAATAGGTATTTTGATTGCAGGTCGGAGGTCCATCCTTGGAACCCCTGATTCTGGTCCTGGAATTGCCTCTCCTTTGAGTGCCTCTCAATGGAAGAGGCTGTGGACTTGGTATTAGGGGTCAGCGCAGTGCTCGTGCTCCACATGGACTCCTCTATGACAGAGACCGTGGCATGAAGAACCCTCGGGTCTCTCCGCCAGATCTCCCACGCATCCCATTGGACATGCAGCATCTGCTGTCTGATTGATGACACCAGAGGCTCATCATCTGCCTCGGACTCAGGATAGTCGTGGTCTCCAGCAGTGCTCCTACTGCTGGCACACTGAGACCTCTCTCTGCCTCCGCCAGCTCTTCACGCAGGAGTGAAGTGCCCTCAACACTGGGCATTACCTGCAGAGATGATGACCTAATGCCAGCCGATGTGTGAATATCTGCGCTGGTGTCTGGTTCTGAGGGACGGTGTGCCACTGGTGCAGGATTAATGTCTTCCTGAGAGTTAGCAGGAGGTCGTCAGGGTCACCTACCCCCTCGCCGTCTGGTAATTTATGGGTCGTTCTGTAACAAATGGGGTGTGTGCTCCGACGCTGCTGCCTGGACAGAATAGCACACTGCACTACACAGATCTCACCCGCCTGAGGCGGAAGATTTGGCAATGTAGGAGCGGCTGGATTTCCAGGTAAGGAACTAGCAGCGTAGCAGCAATTGACTCAATTGCCTCTCCACCAGAATTTGCTGCCTCATATTTTACACCGCAGGGATGCCACCTGGGAAATTTGAAAGGTGCGCTCACCCATGCTGATTCCAAAAGTGATATGCACTCAGCATGCTCACAGGTTTGCCCTATTTATCAAAGCAGAGGAGTACCTCTGCTGTGAATGGAATCATACTGGAACAGAGGAATTGTTTGATTAAAAAAAAGACCAAGATCTATTCAACTTGCTTTCTACTATCCTGCCTGTCACAAGGTATACTTGGGGGGTGGAAGGTTGTTGAGCTTGCAGTAAGGACACTTCAAAAGGTCATGGTGGGTGGTGGGGAGGGCAGTGAAGGGTGCGGAGGGCAGTTGGAGGAGTGGGCGTACAGTGGTGAGTAGTTCAGAAGGCTGGGCTGTAGACTGCAGCATCTCAATATGGGTCAGGGCAGACTGGCCTTGTTGGCAGTGTAGTATTAATAAGTGCACTGGCAGCAAGTTGGCAGAGTTGATTATGGAATTATTGATTAAACATAGTAATGTAGGAGAGACTGTGCTAAGTGGTGATGCCATTGGACCAGTAATTCACAGTTCCAGGCAAGTGTTCTGGGGCCTTGAGTTAAAATCCCACCAGGGAAGCTGGTGGAATTTCAATTCAGTGAATAAAAACATCCAGAATTGAAAACTTGTCTCCATCAGAATTGTAGATTCATCTGTCCATGACAGTATCGGGAGAAGCGACCACCACACAATCCTTGTGGAGACAAAGTCCCATCTTCACATTGAGGATATCCTCCAAAGTGTTGTGTGGCGCTACCACCGTGCTAAATGGAATAGACTTCGAACAGATCTAGCAACTCAAGACTGGCCACCCATGAGATGCTTTGGGCCATCAACAGCAGCAGAATTGTTACCAACCACAATCTGCAACCTCATTCCACCATTTCTACCAAGCCAAGGGTTCAACCCTGGTTTAATGATGAGTGCAAGAGAGCATGCAAGGAGCAACATCAGGCATACCGAAAAATGAGGTGTCAACCTGATGACTATTTGTGTGCCAAACAGCATAAAAGCAAGTAGTAGACAGACCTAAGCGATTCTACAATGAGCGCATCAGGTCTAAGCTCTGTAGCCCTGCCACATCCAACCGTGTCTGGTGGCGAACAATTAAAAAAAAAATTTAGAGTACCCAATTCATTTTTTTCGATTAAGGGGCAATTTATCGTGGCCAATCCACCTATCCTGCACATAATTTTTGGGTTGTGGGGGCGAAACCCACACAAACACGGAGAGAATGTGCAAACTCCACAAGGACAGTGACCCAAAGCCGGGATCGAACCTGGGACCTCAGCACCGTGAGGCCGCAGTGCTAGCCCCATTCTCAATGATGGAGGAGCCCAGCACATCTGTGCAAAAGATGAGGCATTCGCTACAATCTTCAGCCAGAAGGGCCTAGTGGATGATTCATCTCGGTCTCCTCCAGACGTCCCCAGCATCACAGATGTCAGTCCACAGCCAATACGATTCACTCCACGTGATATCAAGAAACAGCTGAAGGCACTGGATACTGCAAAGGCTATGGGCCCTGACAATATCCCAGCAATAGTACTGAAAACTTGTGCTCCAGAACTTACCACAACCCTAGCCAAGCTGTTTGAGTACAGCAACAGCACTAACATCTACCTGGCAATGTGGAAAATTTCCCAGGTGTATCTTGGAAACAGAATAAATCCAACCCAACCAATTACTTCATTGTCAGTCTACTCTCCGTAATCTGCAAAGTTATGGAAGGAGCCATTAAAGCTGCTATCAAGTGGCACTTACTCAGCAATAACGTGCTCATGGACGCTCAGTTTAAGTTCCGCCAGGGTCACTCAGCTCCTGACATTATTAAAGCCTTGGTTCAAACATGGACAAAAGAGCTGAATGCCAGAAGTGAGGTGAGAGTGATATTAAAGCAGCATTTGACTGAGTATGGCATCAAGGAGTCCAAGCAAAACTGGAGTCAATGGGAATCAAGGGTAAAACTCTCCACTGGTTGTAATCATACCTGACACAAAGGAAGATGATTGTGGTGGTTGAATATCAATCATCTCGATTCCAGGGTAGTGTCCTAGGCTCAACCATCTCCAGCTGCTTGCTTCATCAATGATTTCCTGTCCATCATAAGCTTAGAAGTGGGGACGTTCGCAGATGACTGCACAATGTTCAGCACCATTTGCGACCCCTCAGATAGTGAAGCAATCCATGTCCAAATGCAACAAAACCTGGACAATATCCAGGCTTGGGCTGACAAGTGCAAGTTACACTCATGCCACACAAATGGCAGGCAATGACCATCTCCTTCAAGAGAGGATCTAACCACCACCCCTTGATATTCAATGGCATTACCATTGCTGAATCCTCTACAATCAACATCCTGGGAGTTACCATTGATGAGAAACTGAACTGGACGAGCCATATTAATACTTTGATTCAGTCTGGGCCCCCTGTGTAACAAATTCATGTGGCACACAGCCTCAGTAACCTTCCTGATGCAGCAGTGAACTACAAACTGAGAGTCATAGAACTATAGGCACAGAATCCCTGCAGTGCTGAAATAAGCCATTCAACCCATTGACCCTCTACCGATCCTCTGAAGGAGCTCCCTACCAAGGCCCACCCCCTTATAACCCCGTAACCCAACCTAACTTTTGGACACAAAGAGACAATTTAGTATGGCCAATCCACCAAACCAGCATATCTTTGGACTGTGGGAAGAAAACAGAGCACCCAGAGGAAACCTACACAGACATGGGGCAAACATGCAAATTCCACAGATGCTCAAGGCCGGAATTGAACCCGGGTCCCTGGGTCTGTGAGGCAGCAGTGTTAACCGCTGTGCCACTGTGCTGTCCTGATGGCGGTCCTGTGCCGCCGAGATGCCACTGATGGCATTGATTGCAGAATGGGTTAAAGTTAAGAGCCACTGTGGTCTTGATGATCATAGGCAGTGTTGTCTGTGCCCTTGTTTGGACTGACGTTGTGGCTTCAGCAGTTGACATTGTTCAGTGATAGCCTCTTTGGTGAAACAAAAATGCATAACTCATTGCTCCACAGTGAATCACGAATGAGAAATGTTCCTTGACGGTCCACTGTGCATATGGACTCCTGCTTGTGTGCCCTCCTCCTCCCCTTCTCCCAGGAGCCTCTGTCTTCTTTACTGCTTTCTCTATTTTTCCAGTGCCAAAAAAGCTGACCGAACAGACCATCCAGGGTTGCAACAATAACTGTTTTTAAGGGAGACAGAAACAGCCGAACGCCAATAAAAAACTGTTAACAGGAGACAGATTCCCATTAGTGAATATAGAAAATAACTGATAAAATATCCAGAGATTAATCAGCAGCCTCAGAAAACCAGTCAATAAATCCTTTAAATCAGTGTTCTCAAACTTTTTTTCCGGGGAACCATTTTTACCAACCGGCAAACCTTGGGGACCCAACCCGGCTGACCTTTGCGACCCATGCCGGCCGACCTTCGCGACCCATGCCGGCCGACCTTCGCGACTCACGCTGGCCGACCTTCGCGACCCATGCCGGCCGACCTTCGCGACCCAAGCCGGCTGACCTTCGCGACCCATGCCGGCCGACCTTCGCGACTCAAGCCGGCTGACCTTCGCAACCCATGCCGGCCGACCTGCGCGACCCACCATTTTCTCTTACCTTATTTGTTGCTGACAAAAATGGAGGAAACGGTTTTGGGTCCCTTTGGCCATAATGAACCCTTTGGCCTTCCGAACTTAAAAAGGAAAGGCTGTCACCATCTAAAAAAATTCCGGCTGCACTGCACTTGCGTGCCCGATCATCGAGGCGCCTGTGCATAGTTTTGCGCATGTGCACCGATGATCGGGCACGCATGCGCAGTGCGGGCAAATATTTATATCTGTTCTTGGCCATTTTGAAGGCCGTTTGCAGCCGGCATTATTAAAAGCCAGCTGCTGTGGCTGTTGCGCGCGATCGGGAGCACCGCGACCGATGGCTCCATGACTCTCCCAGCACCCGCCCACGACCCACCCGCAGGTAGGCCCCCGAGTTTGTCAATGCCTGCTTTAAATACGTCTGCCAGGTCCTTGGTAATGTAATGATATGCTGATGAGCTTGTCACTAAAAAGAAGAAAGTAGTTTCACTGGCAGGAGGATCAACATCCAAAGGACACAGATAACTGGCAAGAGTCAGAAGGGAGAGGAATTATTTTTTAACGCAGTGAGTTTTTATAATCTGGAATGCATTGCCTGAAAGGATGGTGGAAACAAAGTTAATGGAAACTTTCAAAAGGTAATTATATATATATATATGTATACTTGAAAAGGAAAACCATATAAGACTATAAGGTCAACACAAGCGCTGGGGAAGAACTATTTCATAAAAGGATCCTACAACAAATGTAGGGTTTCTATTTAAATATTTCTGAAACTTTTAAATGCCTATGACTGTGCTGAATCTAACATGGAGGGCCACACACTCCTGAGGCAGTAATTACTGCTGACGTGTTACTCACCATATTGGACGCTTAGGTGCCTGTATTATGCCATTGAAGCTGGTGCAGTGTGATCCATTTTCTATAGAAGCCAAAGAGTCCAAACAATAACCAGGTCCATTCATTTTACCTCTCCTTGACTATATTGTTTTGTCTTTTCTTATTTTTTTCCATTCACTAAGATGGTGGCTATTTTCAGCAGCATTTCAAAAAGTGAATTGGATTCTTTGTGATTCTTTTGGAAAGTTTTAAATAACTGAATATCTTGCCTCTACACAGTGTTGGACTTGGCACAAGACTCGTTGGTATCCAATCTTTCTTCTCCTTGTTGACTTTTTATATACTACAGTATAACTTTAGTAAATGGAGTACTTTACAGTGATAGCTGGGCAATTGCCAGGTTCTGACAGTTTGTAGTAAAGTTTATTTTTATTTAAGGTATTTATTTATGACATATGTTCAGTCTTAATATCTGAGTGCTCTTAAACTGATAACATAGTTTGAACTTTTATATTAAAAAAACTCAAACAAATCTTATTAGCCATACTGCAGCCAAATCCTCTAAACGTAGTCAGATAGTAGTGTGGCATGTGAGAAGGTGGGTATTTGCAGTTATTGTTTAAGTTTCTCTGATTCTAATCAGCTTTGCTGCCTTTATGGAAGAGAATTTTTTGATCTGATTTATGACCAGAACAATAGCTTCTTAGTTTTCACACTTCAGTTGGTGAAACAGCTTCAAATTTAAACATTTACAGTTCCAAAACATACATGTTGTTGCTTTGATGACTGTAGAATTCAGACAATAATTTCTAGAAAATTAGATTCCAGCTAAGACAAACACTTGCATAAATACAGGCTGAAAATAAAAGGAAGAAATCCCAGAAATGCATGCTTAATTCTGACTTTCGTGTATCCGAGACCATATTTAAAATATGTATATATATTCATGCGTGGAATGGTGATTTCCCTACTTAGTCCAGCATTTATTGGTCAACCCTAATTGCCCTTGAGAACATAGTAGTGAGCCACATGCTTGAATTGCTGAACTCAATATGGTGTAGGTACACCCACAGTGCTGTTACCAAGGGAGTTCCAGGATTTTGACCCAGCGACAGTGAAGGAATGGAGATATGGTCCCAAGTCAGGAAGGTGAATGACATGGAGGAGTACATACAGGTGGTGCTGTTCAAATGCATCTGCTGCCCTTATCCTTCGAGGTTGTAGAGGTTACAGGTTTGGAAGGTTTTGTTGAAGAAGCCTTAGTGAGTTGCTGCAGTGCATCTTGTAGATGATACTCACTGCTGCCACTGTGCATCATTGGTGGAAGGAATGAATGTTTAAAGTGGGAGACTGGGTGTTTGTCCTGTCTGGTGTAAAGCTTCTTGAGTGTTGATGGAGCTCCACTCATCAAGGCAAGTGAAGAGTATTCCAGCACATTCTTGACTTGTGCCTTATAGATGGTCAACAGGCTTCGGGGAGTTACTCATCATAGAATCCACAGCCTCTGCCTATGACACTATCCTGAGTAACTCCTGCAGCAATGCCCTTGACTGAGATGATTGATCTCCAACAACAACAACCAACCTGCTTTGTGCTCGGTATGACTCCAACCAGTGGAAAGAGTTCTGCCTGATTCTCATAGTCCAGTTTTGCTCGGACTCCTTGTTGCCATACTTGGTTAAATGTCAAGGGCAGTCACTCTCATCTCACATCTTCAGATCAGCTTGTTTGTCCATGTTTGAACTATAGCTGTAAAGAGGTCAGGTGCAGCATTGTCCTGGCGAAACCCAAACTATGGGTCAGTGAGCAGGATATGGTACTGTTGAGTAAATGCTACTTAAAGCACTCTGGTGATCCCTTCCACCACTCTACTGATGATGAATAGCAGATTGATGGGACGATAATTGGCTGAGTTAGATTTGTCCTGCTGTTTGTTCTACATTTATGGGTGTTGTAGCAGTACTGGAACAGGTTAGCTAAGGGTGTGGCTAGTTTTGGAACACAGGCCTTCAACACTATTGTCAGGGTCCTTTGTAGTATCCAGTGCCTTCGGAGATTTAATGATATAATGTGAAGTGAACCACATTTGCGAAAAACTGATATCTTGATGTCGGGAAACACAGGAGGAGACTGAGGTGGATAACACACTCAACACTTCAGGCCGAAGATAGTGGCAAATTCTTCAGCCTTGTCTATTGAACTGATGTGCTGGGCTCCCCAATCATTGAGGATGGTGATATCTGTGGGGCTTCCTCCTCCAGTGGGTTATCTAATTGTCCACCAACATTCATGACTGGATGTGACAACACCACAAAGCTTAAATCTAATCCGTTAATTGAGGGGTCTCTTAGGCCTACCTCTTGCTGCTTCTGCTGTTCAGCATGCAAGTACCCCTGTGTTGTCACTTCACCAGGTTGGCACCTCATTTTTCGGTATGCCTGGTGCTGATCAAGGCATACCCTCCTGTCCTCTGCATTGAACCAGGGTTGGTCCCCCGGCTTGCTGGTGATGGTTGAGAGGGTGTACTGTAGCCATCTGAGATGGCCACCTGCAAAGGACCATGGGAATTATGGCCAAACCAGGACTCAGGCAGATACAGAGCTTCTGTGTATTTGAAACGCAGGTAGCTGGACCTGATCGAAAACCCTGCTCGTTTGCATTCTATGGCCCATTTCTCCAGAACAATAGGACTGCACGCAAGAAACCGATACAGCCACAAGCCTGATCGGCGCCACTCCCTTTACTCAGAGAGCCCAACTGCCAAGGTCAATGACCTCTAAGGACCCGCCCAGCTACCAAGGCACCCGCTCCTTTATTGACCGAAATCGAAGGCAGTGATCGAAGCCCTGTTGAACTATTGGGGCCAAGATCAAGGACTGCCCCAAAGAGCGCAAAGTCCCAGAGGGATAAAAGGGGACACAGCCATGTGTTCTGCCTCTTTAGGACCCAGCCTGTGCCAGCCTCCTTTGAATCTGGCCTGTGCCAGCCCAACTGCAGCATAACGACCAGACAGCCAAGTTCAAGACCAACGATCACTACCTGACAGATGAGCCCAGCAGAGACAAAGTCACTTCTTCAAACCAGCCACGTGAGATCAAGATAAAGGCCTTATCCACTTGCACAGTGCCGGTCACCTGAAGTTAAGTATAGGTTATTGTAATTGATAGGTGTAGTTTAACCTGTAGTACATTATGCTTGCATGTCAAAGTAACCCGTGTGTGTAAATAAACAATCTTTAAACTTGAACTAACTAACTGGTTGTGTGGTCATTTGACCGATATACGGGAAAGCTTTGTGGTTCAGTCAGAGAAACAGAAACACCCACAGTATTGGCGACGCTGCTGGGACATAACATCATATCATAAAAAGAGTATCACATTGGCGACTCTAAAGAGCAACATTATTGGTGACACTCGTGGGATAGTATTCCATTAAATTGGCAACATTATTGGCGACCCCTGACGGGACTCGATTTAGAAGTGACCCGAGAGAACCCACAAATATACCTTTAGATATAAATAGATATACCTTTGGACAAAATTTAGATGAGGAAGGTGCCCCCGATTGGCAAGAATTACTTGAAGGCACCCAAAAATATGTAGAGGATACAGGAAATCAGAATCGAGCCACCCATGCCCCAAAAAGGAAAGCACCCGCACTACAGACTGCACAGGCAGCAATCCCCCCCCCCCCCCCCCCCCCCCCCCAATGAATCCGGTCACCACACAGCGTAGGCCATCGGATCAGGATGAGCCTGATTTCATTTACACCACCCCGCTATCCATAACCCAGTTGAGAGATGCTTGCACCAAAATCGTTCCATTTCAGCCCACCGCAGACCCACACAGCTTCTTTGAGGAAGTGCGCCAACAGAAAATTATGTACGGCCTCGACGTAAGAGAGGAAGTGTGCGAATGATGAGTCAGGTGCAGGAAGCATAGGACAAACTTGGTGGGACAATCTAAGTGAGGTCCATAAGAAAAATGCAGCGAAAGTCCGAAAGCCGATGCCAATAGTGTCCTGTTTGGCACAGTTGCGAGACACAGAGACACAAACTCATAGTTATGAGCCTTAGGCAGTCCATAAGATCAGCTTTGCCAGAACCCCGAAATGTAGCAGGAAGAACCCTACAGGAGCTGAAAACGGCCATTTTAGACGCAATCGGGTACAACAAGGGAGATCCGGTAGAAGGTTTAAACCGCTGTCGGCAAAAGAAGGGAGAGCATCCGACCACATTTGCAGGTCGCCTTTGGATCCATTTTAAAGCAGTATTTGGGGATTTGAACCGCCCACACTTAAATGAGGACGACACCTCTAAATGGTCCTGCACCTTAGTCTCACATGCCACAGAAGCAGGTCAAAAGGCTTGAGTGAATTACGACCCCGCAGACCACACACATAATGAAGTTTGGGTTTTGAAACGACTCTCCAGGGCATGGGAACTATCCCTACACAGACAGGCAGATCAGGAACAGATAGAAGCAAATATGCACCCAGTCAGGACTAGCCAGGACCCAGCATGGATTAACGAGGGTAGACATGAAGGACAGCACCCCAGAGCACAGCCACCACAAGGTGCTACAATTGGTGACACATGGGAGATTACGCCCGCGAATGCAGACAGAACTCCCCGAGCCAGCACCGACACTAACAACCAAACCCCCCACCAAGGAACAATGTTAGGCCCATGCATACTGTTAGCGCCCGTTCAGGTGATTTAGTGGTCAATTCCACAGATTGACGGTGTTCGGACTCCCCAACTTGGGTCTGTGACACACTCTGGGACAAATCAGGCAGACCAGTAGTCAGAGGCACAGTCCGGCGACAACCAGTCAAATTTCTTTGGGACACAGGAGGGTCCCGCACCACTTTAAACTCCTCCACCATGTTTCAACGTGACAAATGGCCCACCACAGACACCATCACCCTAAGCAGATTTACCGTACACATACAACAGGGATACTTCACCGCCCCCATAGATATTCAGATCGGGAAGATATGCACCAGGCACCCCGTTGTTTTCGTCGACTTGCCCCAAACAGCCAAGCACATTCTTGGAATCGATTTTATGAGCTCCCATAATCTTTCCTTTGATCCAGTGAATAAATGTGTATGGAGAATGGCCAAAGCAGCTAGGGCCCCCCGCTACGCTCACAGTAGGGGATTATGAACATAGGATTTTCTTAGTGGGAGACTATTGGTTTGATCCGCAAACAATTAGTACAGACCAAACAATTAGAGAAGTCCTCGTGAAACACAAAGCTTCGTTCGCACAACACAAATACGATTGTGGAAAGGTCCCAGGTACGGTCACAATTTCAGGTCCTGATCCAAAGCCACAGAAGCAATACAGTTTCCCACAGCAAGCTGAGGGTGAGATTTCTAAAGTTATCAACAGTTTATTAGACCAAGGAGTAATTCGGCCTGTAGCGTCAACAAATAACGCCCCAATTTGGCCTGTAAAAAAGCCCGATGGTTCATGGCGATTAACCATTTAACAAGGTAACCCCTTTAGCAGCCCCCACAGTTGCCACGAGTCCTGAGACCATGCTCAAGCAGGGAGTACAGGCAAAGTACTTCACAGTGCTGGACATCAGCAATGGCTTTTGGTCCATCTCATTTGACAAGGCCTGTCAAAGAAGTTGCGTTTACATTTCAAGGGCAGCAGTACATGTGGACATGCCTCCCGCAAGGATTCCACAACTACCCCTCCATTTTCCACCGGCGATTGGCCAACTGACTTTCCAAATTTTCCCAACCCGAATGCCTTGTACAGTATATGGACGACTTACTCCTACAGACGGACATAAAAGAAGAGCATGTAAAGCTCCTTTCGGAATTACTAGGTCTTTTGCAATCCATTGGATGCAAGGTCAACCACAAAAAAGCCCAGATCTTAAAGAAAAAGTCCTTTACTTGTGCACCATTATCACCCACGGGAAGAGAGAAATTGAACACAAACGAATCGAATCAATCGTTAAATTGCCCCGCCCCACAATATCACTGCACTCCGGTCATTCATAGGTTTAGTAGGATATTGTAGGAACCATATAGATGGTTTTGCCACAAAAACAGCCCCACTCTCAGAACTCCTTAAAAAGAACGGCCCATGGGAATGGCTTCCGCAGCACACAGACGCTATTGAAGAATTAAAGCACGGCCTAGGCACAGCCCCCGTTTTGCAAGTTCCAGACCCACACTCGCCCTATGCCATCGAAGTAGCAACCACCGACCGAACCCTATCAACAGTACTCCTGCAGGAAAGACATGATCGCTTAGGACCCGTAGCCTATACCTCATGAGTTTTGGACCCCGTAGAGCAAGGATTCTTAGCCTGCGAACGGCACTTGCTTGCAGTTTTTTGGGCAGTACAGCATTTCGCGTACATCACAGGCCTTAACCCAGTAACAATTTTAACCGAGCACACCCCAACGCAACTCTTGTTAGATGGTAGATTAAAGGACGGTTCAGTCAGCCAAATCAGAGCAGCTCGCTGGGCACTGCTATTACAAGGAAGAGACATTACAGTCAAACGTACCAAGACCCACACATTTCTGTTGACAATCTTCAGTATGCAGGGACTCCACATGAGTGCCAGATCATAGCAGTGCAACACCACACAGGCCCCTTTATTCCAAGGTCACTACACCCACGTGCAGGCAGTAAAACACAGGATTCCCAGACCACAGGCAACGCTTTCAAGATTTATGTAGACGGTTCCTCCACGATAGAAAATGGAAAGAGAATAACTGGTTGTGGAATTTAAGTAGAAGACGCGCAGGGATGCGCATTAGAAGAAATCTCTTTAAAATTGCCCGGCCACCTAGGTTCACAGCAGCAGAACTCGCAGCCATAGCATATATACTGCAATACCCAGATTCTTTCCCAACCCCCGCAGACATACATTCGAACAGTCTATATGTGTGCAATAGCTTGACAGAATTCCTGCCCCTGTGGGAATCTAGAGGATTCGTTTCAGCCAATGGAAAACCCCTACCCTCTGTCCAGTTCTTGAAACACATTCTCAGGACAGCCTCAGACCGCACGTATGGTATAATTAAAGTGAGAAGCCATCATCGTTCGTCCCCACCCAGTAATGGAAAGGCAGATGCCCTAGCCAAGGCAGGATCATGCCATGGTCACTTTTGGCAGCCCTCCGAAACGAACTGATGCACACAGTCCGGGTTTCCCAGACCAATATGGAGGGTCTAGCCCAGGCCCAAAAGGCAGACGACACTCTCAAACAGATTTTAGATGGAAACTTCCCAGCCCCCTATGATAAATGGAAGGATTCACTGCACTACAGGATGGCATAGTTTTGAAAAATGGAATTTATGTGGTCCCTACCCAGGACAGAAATCAGCTCATTTACCAGTTTCATGGCGGTCATCAGGGGATAGACAATACCATTGCCCATTTAAGACCATTGTGTTGGTGGCCCGATTTAAAAACCGATGTAACACATTATGTAGAGAATTGTCTCATCTCCATATTTAAGAACTCAGCGCCTAACTTAAATGAGTATGCCACCACCATCACAGACTTCATCAGCAAATGTGTGGACGACTGCGTGCCAAAGAAAGCAGTACGTACGTTCCCCAACCGGAAACCATGGCTCAACCGCGCGATTGACTCCCTACTGAAGGACAGATCTGAGGCGTTCAAGGCAGACGACCCTGTCCTATACAAGAAATCCAGGTATGACCTCCGCAAGAGAATATCAAACTAAGCTAGAGTCACAGACAGACTCTCGGCGGTTGTGGCAAGGACTAAACAACATAATGGGCTACAAAGCGAAGTCGAGCAGTATCTCTGGCAGCAGCGCACCCCTCCCCGATGAACTTAATGTATTCTATGCTCGGTTTGAGCAGGTAACCAACAATCCGCTGTCGAGTGCCCCAGCAGCCCATAATTCACCCATACCCACCATCACAGTTTCCGAAGTCAGATCGGCCTTCCTGAAAGTGAATCCACAGAAGGCGACGGGCCCGGACGGGATCCCTGGTCGTGCACTCAGAGCCTGTGCATACCAGCTGGCAGAGGTACTCGCGGACATCTTTAACCTATCCCTACTCCACTCCGAGGTCCCCACCTCTTCAAGAAGACCACCATCAAACCGGTACCAAAGAAGAACCAGGCAACGTGCCTCAATGACTACTGCCCGGTGGCCCTGACGTCAGTTGTAATGAAGTGCTTCGAGAGGCTGATCATGAAGTGCATCACCCCCATACTCCCGGAACGCCTTGACCCACTTCAATTCGCATGCCGTCGCAACCAGTCCACATCAGACGCTATTTCCCTGGCCCTACACTCATCCCTACATCAGACTCCTATTTATTGACTACAGCTCCGCCTTCAACACCATAATCCCAGCCAAGTTCATATCAAAGCTCCAAAACCTAGGACTTGGCTCTCCACTCTGCAACTGGATCCTTGACTTTCTGACCAACAGACCACAATCAGTAAGAATGAACACCAACACCACCTCCACAATAGTCCTCAATACCGGGGCCCCGCAAGGCTGCGTACTTATCCCCCTACTCTACTCCCTGTACACACACGACTGCGTGGCAAAACTTGGTTCCAACTCCATCTACAAGTTTGCTGACGATACGACCATAGTGGGCCGGATCTTGAATAACGACGAGTCTGAATACAGGAGGGAGATAGAGAACCTAGTGGAGTGGTGTAACGACAACAATCTCTCCCTCAATGCCAGCAAAACTAAAGAGCTGGTCATCGACTTCAGGAAGCAAAGTACTGTACACACCCCTGTCAGCATCAACCGGGCCGAGGTGGAGATGGTTAGCAGTTTCAAATTCCTAGGGGTGCACATCACCAAAAATCTATCCTGGTCCACTCACGTCGACGCTATCACCAAGAAAGCACAACAGCGCCTATACTTCCTCAGGAAACTAAGGAAATTCGGCATATCCACATTAACCCTTACCAACTTTTACAGATGCACTATAGAAAGCATCCTATCGGGCTGCATCACAGCCTGGTATGGCAAGTGCTCGGCCCAGGACCGCAAGGAACTTCAGAGAGTCGTGAATACCGCCCAGTCCATCACACGAACCTGCCTCCCATCCATTGATTCCATCTACACCTCCCGCTGCCGGGGGAAAGCGGGCAGCATAATCAAGGATCCCTCCCACCCGGCTTACTCACTTTCCAACTTCTTCCATCGGGCAGGAGATTCAGAAGTCTGAGAACACGCACGAACAGACTCAAAATCAGCTTCTTCCCCACTGTCACCAGACTCCTAAATGGCCCTCTTCTTGACTGACCTCATTAACACTACACCCATGTCTGCTTCAACCGATGCCAATGCTTATGTAGTTACATTGTATATCTTGTGTTGCCCTATTATGTATTCTCATGTATTTTCTTGAATTTTGTTTAATTCCCTTTTCTTCCATGTACGGAATGATCTGTTGAGCTGCTTGCAGAAAAATACTTTTCACTGTACCTCGGTACACGTGACAATAAACAAATCCAATCCAATCCAATCCAATCTGCACTCAAAACAATACGGAATGATACACAAAGAAAGGAGAATTACGTCATAGCTGACCTGTTAATGGCCCCTGGACAAACTTGCAACTTGACTTCATTGGACCCTCCCCCCTTGCAGAAATGGTTTCAAATACGTGCTAGTTGTAATCGACACCTTTACGAAATGGGTAGAAGCATTTCCCTCACGGACGATCACAGCAAATGCCATAGCTAAGATTTTGACCCAACAGATTTAGAATTTAGAATTAGAACAGTACAGCACAGAACAGGCCCTTCGGCCCTCGATGTTGTGCCGAGCAATGAGCACCCTACTCAAACTCACATATCCACCCTATACCCGTAACCCATCAACTTCCCCTTAACCTTACTTTTTAGGACACTCCGGGCAATTTAGCATGGCCAATCCACCTAACCCGCACATCTTTGGACTGTGGGAGGAAACCGGAGCACCCGGAGGAAACCCACGCACACACGGGGAGGACGTGCAGACTCCGCACAGACAGTGACCCAGCCGGGAACCGATATTTACACACTGCGATCTCCCCCGCAGCATTGAGTCAGACCAAGGTTCCCACTTCATCGGCAGAGTCATGCAAAATGTTCTAACACACTCATGACCAGACGGCCCATGAAAGGAATTGAATATTTATTAGGTCTCGATTTGGCAAGCCCCACAGTCACCGCCCTCACCCATGAAAAAACAGTCCAACAAGTCACAGAGTATATTAAAGCAGCACAGCTCACTGCAGCTGTCCGACTAGGCGCTAGAAGGAAGCAGAGTAAAGCCTGCTTTGACAAAACTATCCACCCAGTAGAGTACACAGTTGGTCAGCAAGTAATGGTTTCCCTTTACAACCCCAGTTCTTTCTTCTCCCCTAAATTTGCAGGATCCTACTCAATCTCGCTCAAAGTGAGCCTCTCCGTGTCCAAGATAACGTATCCCAATGGTAAAACTGGTTGGTTCCACATAAACCAGCTCAAAGTCTATGGAGCCCAATGTAGCCACTCCCACCACATCTCTCTGGCAATAGGAGACGATTCCACCCCGCCCATCGACAACCTCGTCCGACCCTCCCCCAACCATGACAGCACGTCCACACCCTCAGACCCGACCTTGTCTCCGCCCACAGGTACAGACTTCCATCTTGAGCTTGACTCCGACAACAGCGACAGCCTCCCAGAATTGATTGCTATCCCTGACCAATGGTACGATCTCTCTGCCCCTAGTCACCCAGGCCCTGGAACGACGACTTAGATATCTTTGGCCCCCTATATGCCCTTCCCCAGCGACCGCCACAGCAACAGCCACCGCCTGACGACAGTACCTTGCCCTTCACTGCCACCGCCCCTATGCCTCACGACAAACAAACCCCCCTATGGCACCGCGTCAACGCGAGTAGACTGGGAAGACATGATGATTCGGATCCTACGACGGCCCACGCAGCCACGGCACAAAAAGGGCAGACACAAGTCTGGCAACCGGGTGATGGTGATGATTCAGATTCTGACTCTCATTTCGGTAATCCTTTTACAACGCTGTTTGGTACAGAACCCTGAGGTGTCCCGATGATGAGAAAGAGACAACGCCTAAGTATTAAGGTGTCCTAATTTCTGATGGAGCCGACCCGCCTTTTTCCTCCTTCCTCTCTTCTCGATACGTGGCTTTAATTGATGTCGGCCTGACACCCAATTTCTTGATACAGTCATAGTTACTCTTCTCACAGAAACCCAGATGCCATTTACTGACCAATAGCCGTTAACGGTACTATTGTTGGATCTCCATGACTACAAATTATTTCCGCTCGTTAGGTCATGTAGGTAGGGAGTAACGGTACTAATCCCTGCCCTACCTGAGGACCCCAAATGCATTCGGTCAGTTAAACTCAGGTAATGGAGCAACGGCACTGATCACCGCCCTACCCTGGGATTCCACCCATTCTTGCCCTGCCGCGGCCCACACACACTTCATGTTCCCATCACTTTGAGTACTCTGGAATGGTTCTTTACACTTTTCACTGTCTTTGGCAGATCTTAGTTTTCCCTTCTCTGCTCTTTTATTGTGGTTTAAAGAATGCCCTTTATCACTGTCTGTACACTCATCACTTTACCTTCCGCGACCCTCTGGTTGTTCCCCACCTGCTATTTACACATAGGAAATACTTGGTTGCCACATATGCTGCTACACGCGAACTACTTCTGGACCCTGGGACGAAGAAACTTGATAAAACTGGCCCTCCTAAAGTTCGGCTAGTTAAGATGAGCCTCAACCACCACTGGTTGTAAGTAAAGAAAAGACTGGTCTGAGAAATTGTCCGCCCACTCCCCGCATCGACCACAAGCTGCGGGAATCTTTGCACTTAAAAATTGGTATTTCTTGTCTCTCAAAACGTTATTTTAAAAAAATGAGGGAGTCACACGTGGTGACGATCATAATGGGTAATTGGAGTAAGGAGAGAAAGACAAATAAAACGAGATATTAACTGAAGATAATAACAGATATTATGCTTGCACCCCCAGGAATACACGGAACATGGAAGAAGACAAGATGAAGCAAGGACCGCTGACATACGTTTTGATCTTCACTGGAATCCTGCAACTGCGCGCACAACGGACTATTTTAATGTACTCCACACCAGGCCCGAACACTTTCACACAACAAGACACCCCTAGCCCGGACACCACACCACGCATAGAAATAGACACTGAAACCCCCACTTGGCGCGAAAACATTGACATGGTACCCCCTTTCACACACAGTAGAGGCCCTGCAATAATCTGCAGTGTCATTCAGACACTTTGACTCCGTAAATTGTGAGCAAGAGCCTCTCGCTCCCCGATATATATACTCCAAGCCCCCTTCTCTGAAATTCAACAAACTGAAAAAACATTTTAACTGCTGCTAAGAATTGAAATCATGTACCTCTGTAACTTTGCTAGATTAAGTAGAAATGTGATGCTGCTGTTATAAAATTTTTGTACTGTACATAAGTTCTTTTTGATATTCGCCAGCAGCATAAGAGTATTGTTAGTTAGAGATTCAATTGTGCGGATAAGTTAAATGTTTAATAGTGAAAAGTTTTGTAGTGGCTGTTAGGAATTAGTAATGTATGATGTGTTAATAGAATTAGGTAAATGCCTCAATATATAGGACAGAGTAGTGTAGAACCTGTCCTTGACCAAGGGTGACCGGTACACCAAGGAAGATAGGGATCAATAGTGTGATCCACCATGCTTCACGTTCAGGATCAAGAGGACGGGATGTAGCCATCTGAGATGGCCACCTGCAAAGGACCATGGGAATAATGGACAACCCAGGACTCAGACAGATACAGAGCTTCTGTGTTTTTGAAACGCAGGTAGCTAGACCTGATCAAAACCCACACTCGTTTGCATTCTAATGGCCCATTTCCCCAGAACAATAGGACTGCACTCAAGAAACCGATACAGCCACAGACTGATCGGCGCCACTCCTTTACTCAGAGAGCCCAACTGCCAAGGCCAATGACCGCTAAGGACCCGTCCAGCCACCAAGGCACCCGCCCCTTTATTGGCCGTGATCGAAGCCCTGTTGAACTATTGGGTCCAAGATCAAGGACTGCCCCAAAGAGCGCAAAATCCCAGAGGGATAAAAGGGGACACAGCCATGTGTTCTGCCTCTTTTGGACCCAGCCTGTGCCAGCCTCCTTTGAATCTGGCGTGTGCCAGCCCAACAAAGGGCAGCACGGTAGCATTGTAGGGGCAGCACGGTAGCATTGTGGATAGCACAATCGCTTCACAGCTCCAGGGTCCCAGGTTCGATCCCGGCTGGGTCACTGTCTGTGCGGAGTCTGCACATCCTCCCCGTGTGTGCGTGGGTTTCCTCCGGGTGCTCCGGTTTCCTCCCACAGTCCAAAGATGTGCGGGTTAGGTGGATTGGCCATGATAAATTGCCCTTAGTGTCCAAAATTGCCCTTAGTGTTGGGTGGGGTTACTGAGTTATGGGGATAGGGTGGAGGTGTTGACCTTGGTAGGGGTAGGGTGCTCTTTCCAAGAGCCAGTGCAGACTCGATGGGCCGAATGGCCTCCTTCTGCACTGTAAATTCTATGTAATCTATGTAAAAACTGCAGCATAATGACCAGACAGCCAAGTTCAAGACCAACGATCGCTACCTGACAGATGAGCCCAGCAGAGACAAAGCCACTTCTTCAAACCAGCCACGTGATTAAGATAAAGGCTTTATCCACTTGCACAGTGCCAGTCGCCTGAAGTTAAGTATAGGTTATTGTAGTTGATAGGTGTAGTTTAACCCGTAGTACATTATGCTTGCATGTCGAAGCAACCCTTGTGTATAAATAAACCATCTTTGAACTTGAACTGACTAACTGGTTGTGTGGTCATTTGACCGATATACGGGAAAGCCTTGTGGTTCAGTCAGAGAAACAGAAACACCCACAGTATTGGTGACGCTGTTGGGACATAACATTATATCATAAAAAGAGCCTCAGTATCACATTGGCGACTCTAAAGAGCAACATTATTGGTGACACTCGTGGGATAGTATTCCATTAAATTGGGAACAGTATTTCAGGCCATGAGGTTACAGATTGTGGTTGTATACAATTCTGCTGCTGTGTCTCATCATGGGGGCCCAGTTTGAGTTGCTAGATCTGTTCTAAATTTATCCCATTTAGCATGGCGTGGTAGCGCTACACAACACTGGAGGGTATCCTCAATGTAAAAATAGGACTTTGTCTCCATGATAAAAATTACAAAATATAATTCTGTAATAAAGGTTCAAGGTTTGGTCCTGTAATTCTTTAACACATTGTCATGTAGCTTTCATGTAATCTGCATATTAGTACAGTATTTTCTCTGAAGAACCAGACATACAATGCCTAGTCCAATCCATACTTTCCCTTCTTTGAGCATTATAATATTACCCAATCTACTGAAATAAACATAACACATAGTGATTATTCTGAGGAACTGTTTTAATTAATAACATGGCGAGATCATGCAACTAAAACTTCAGTACTTGCTTCACAACTGCTTAAATAAACAGAATTCAACTTCCTGTAGTGCGATTATATGACATCTTGTGAAGCCTAGTGCCGTGGGAACCTCGTTGCATTCACAAATTAGCCTTGCTGATACAAGAAAACTACAAATTCCATTGGATAAAAAATGTTATTTTTAACAGGAGGTATTAGTAAAGTTGTTTTGAGCCAAGCTTTAAGATCATTTTGATGACTCCCTTCCCTCCCTTTGTCCCATCATTGTGGATTGTAGGCCCTTGTTCAATGATAAATAAGATAAAGAATTGCTCCAATCACTGAAAGACAGTGTTCCAGCAACAGCACCCTGTAAATATTTAAAATGTTAATTTAAATAAAACATGAGTCTCTTTATTTTATTAAAACTTGTGATATAAACAAAATACTTGATAGAAGACAGCTGTCTAACTTTTTCTCAGCCATGAGAAAGAGCCATACAGCATATTTGGGACTTTGTCACTTGAGTCATCTCTTTTCAAGTTAAGCCCTTATATAACTTACTCATAACAATATAAAAACTAAATATGTGGTGGCACAGTGGTCAGCATTGCTGCCTCACAGCATCAGGGATGGGACCCAGTTCAATTCCAGCCTTGGGTGACTGTCTGTGTGGAGTTTGCACTTTCTCCCCGTGTTTGCTTAGGTTTCCTCCGGGTGCTCCGGTTTCCTCCCACAGTCTAAAGCTGTGCAGAGTTAGGTGGGGTTAAGGTGATAGGGCGGGGGAGTGGGCGTATGTAGAGGGCTCTTTCAGTGAGTTGAAGCGGACCAAATGGCCTCATTCTGCATTGTAGAGATTCTATGGCAATATATGTTAACAAACACTGTACCCGAACAGGCGTCAGAATATGGCGACTAAGGGCTTTTCACAGTAACTTCATTGCAAAGTAAGCCTTCTTGTGACAATAAAGATTATTATTGTTATTATTATTACTACCAAAATCATATATAAATTAATATAAATTTAGGAAAATATATATTGATTCTTTGCTGGGATGGATGTTGGGCACAGTTTGCTTTGAAAAGAATAGGATCATTAACCTCAGCTTGGATAGATATTAACTTTGTTGGTTGGTATAAAATGGATGATAGAAAATTTGATGCCATTGTACATCTCTCCTCGTTGATTTATGTTTCCATGGAAGCCAATGGAAATAAAAATTGGAAAATTTGTGACGTGGCTGCCAATTCACTCCGACTCATTTCACACCAACCCACAAACTCTAGATGAAATGAAAATTGCTTATTGTCACGAGTAGGCTTCAATGAAGTTACTGTGAAAAGCCCCTAGTCGCCACATTCCGGCGTCTGTTCGGGGAGGCCGGTACGGGAATCGAACCATGCTGCTGGCCTGCTTGGTCTGCTTTAAAAGCCAGCGATTTAGCCCAGTGAGCTAAACCAGCCGCTCATTGCTTTATAATTCCAGCAGGCTTTTCAAACCAATTAGATGAAGACTTCACAAATTGCTCCCTCAAGGTTCACAGTGATGTCGTCAGCTGACTTGGAAATTGCACTGCACGATCAGGTACTGAGGCACATGGACAAAATTTTTTATCTCAGTACTGCTGTGGTTTAAAAATGGCATCCGTTCAAAAGTAGAACCTCAAATAAAAGTCAGCCTGGGTTCTTTTTGCCTGTAATGATTTCACTGGGAAGCATACCTCTTCATATGGAGTGAGCTGAGAAAGGGGATCCGTTTCAGCAGTGATTCTTGGTGTTCACAAGAATAATGGCATTTAGACCGGAACCAGAGGATTGCTGGTCCTGTGGCACTGTTCCTCATAGGAAAAGATCAGAAGGCAGGAGAAGGAATAGCATTGAATCAGGAAAAGAAAACAGTCAATGGTAAACCAGTCATGAGGGAATTGGAGGCAATTTTTCTTTTGGATGCCTTCAGAATTCTTTGGAGGAACAAAAAATGGACAGACAATCAACTCAAAACTAGAATACTCAGCTGACCCAAATTAAACCATTGTATAAAAATTCTGAAAAAATCCCTTCATATACAGTTGTATGCTGGAACTTCAGTTTCTAAGAGACAATCATCGGGCTGGATTCTCCGCATCCCGACACCAAAATCATGTTCGGCAACGGGGTGGAGAATCCGTTCTCATGCACGAAATTGGAAACAACGCTGGTTTTGCAATTCTCCACCCCACCAAAATTGGCGTACACCGAGTATCCACTGCCTCATTCTCCGTCCCCGACCAGTCGAATTCCGAATGGCGTGGTTCTAAACCTCGTCCCACCATCCGTGACACTCGCGTGGTGGCTGTGGACTCAGTCCGGGGCCTCCACAGTTGGGGGAGGGCCGGCCGATCGGAGGGCTTCATTTGCGACTGGGGGCTCTGTGTGTGGGCGATCCGGGGTGGACGAGCGGCCGATGTGGGCCACTATTTCGGCAGTCCAGGTCCGTGTGCTGAGACTACCATGGAGCACGGCGTGGCCGCTAGAGGCTGCCACCATGCGCATGCGCGGCCTCTGATCCGGAAGTGCGGGGGCGCGTATCGACAGCTGGAGCTGCGAGCGAAACAACAGTTGCCTTCTAGCCCCCTGCAAGATGGTGAATCTGTGGCCTTTTGACACCTGTTTTCCTGATCTTTGGGCACATGGGGCAGGACATCTCTTTGGCCGAGGGATCTGGAGTGCAGGATTTGCTTCCTTTCCTTCTCTGCCATTGCTGTGCCTCATAATTAATAGAAGAGCTTGCTGGACAAGTTGTTGCTATTTTGAATAACTGGTAGCACATTCCTCCTAGTCAATGTCAATGCTGTTGCACTTCAAGGAGAACTTCAGAGTCTCTCCTGAAACACTGGTCATTTGAGAGTTGTGAAAATAGGAGCAGGCGAGGGAAGTTCTTTTTTCCCATCTGGAAATAACATATGCAGTCCATCAAAGTTGATTTTGCAGGAGTTTTGCCTGAATGATTGTGGAGCTGACTTCAAGGGGGACAGTAACATTTGTTCCCCTCATTGAATCCAGTGGATGTGGTGGAAGATTGGATTTGGATTGTTGTTTCTTGTCACATGTACTGAGATACAGTGAAAAGAATTTTTCTGCGAGCAGCTCAACAGATCATTAAGTACATGAAAAGAAAAGAAAATACATAATGGGGAAACACAAGGTACACAATGTAACTACATAACACCGGCATCGGGTTTAGCATATAGGGGTGTAGTGTTAATCAGGCCAGTCTATAAGAGGGTCGTTTAGGAGTCATTGCTGATTGAATTTCTCGAATGAGGTCTGAAATGTATTGAAAGAGATTGAAGGATTAACCAATTTCTTCCCATTTACTTGCTATGGCAGATGTGTGAGCAATGGAGCAAAATGGAAGGGAGCAACTTAACAGTGATTCCAGTCCAAAATGTATTGTAATTTCTGATATGAGTGGGCTGCAGCATATTTTAATCCTGCCCATCACGTGCAAATTATGTTCAATAGGCCCCTGAAGCACAACATTGGATCTTCCTGTTCTGTCACATAGAACATAGAACATAGAACGATACAGCGCAGTACAGGCCCTTCGGCCCTCGATGTTGCACCGACATGGAAAAAAAAACTAAAGGCCATCTAACCTACACTATGCCCTTATCATCCATATGCTTATCCAATAAATTTTTAAATGCCCTCAATGTTGGCGAGTTCACTACTGTTGCAGGTAGGGCATTCCACGGCCTCACCACTCTTTGCGTAAAAAACCCACCTCTGACCTCTGTCCTATATCTATTACCCCTCAATTTAAAGCTATGTCCCCTCGTGCTAGCCACCTCCATCCGCGGGAGAAGGCTCTCGCTGTCCACCCTATCTAACCCTCTGATCATTTTGTATGCCTCTATTAAGTCACCTCTTAACCTTCTTCTCTCTAACGAAAACAACCTCAAGTCCATCAGCCTTTCCTCATAAGATTTTCCCTCCATACCAGGCAACATCCTGGTAAATCTCCTCTGCACCCGTTCCAAAGCTTCCACGTCCTTCCTATAATGAGGCGACCAGAACTGTACGCAATACTCCAAATGCGGCCGTACCAGAGTTTGGTACAGCTGCATCATGACCTCATGGCTCCGGAACTCAATCCCTCTACCAATAAAGGCCAACACACCATAGGCCTTCTTCACAACCCTATCAACCTGGGTGGCAACTTTCAGGGATCTATGTACATGGACACCGAGATCCCTCTGCTCATCCACACTACCAAGAATTTTACCATTAGCCAAATATTCCGCATTCCTGTTATTCTTTCCAAAGTGAATCACCTCACACTTCTCCACATTAAACTCCATTTGCCACCTCTCAGCCCAGCTCTGCAGCTTATCTATGTCCCTCTGTAACCTGCAACATCCTTCCGCACTGTCTACAACTCCACCGACTTTAGTGTCGTCTGCAAATTTACTCACCCATCCTTCTGCGCCCTCCTCTAGGTCATTTATAAAAATGACAAACAGCAACGGCCCCAGAACAGATCCTTGTGGTACGCCACTCGTAACTGAACTCCATTCTGAACATTTCCCATCAACTACCACTCTCTGTCTTCTTTCAACTAGCCAATTTCTGATCCACATCTCTAAATCACCCTCAATCCCCAGCCTCCGTATTTTCTGCAATAGCCGACCGTGGGGAACCTTATCAAACGCTTTACTGAAATCCATATACACCACATCAACTGCTCTACCCTCGTCTACCTGTTCAGTCACCTTCTCAAAGAACTCGATAAGGTTTGTGAGGCATGACCTACCCTTCACAAAACCATGCTGACTATCCCTAATCATATTATTCCTATCTAGATGATTATAAATCGTATCTTTTATAATCCTCTCCAAGACTTTACCCACCACAGACGTTAGGCTCACCGGCCTATAGTTACCGGGGTTATCTCTACTCCCCTTCTTGAACAAAGGGACCACATTTGCTATCCTCCAGTCCTCTGGCACCATTCCTGTAGCTAATGATGACCTAAAAATCAAAGCCAAAGGCTCAGCAATCTCTTCCCTGGCTTCCCAGAGAATCCTAGGATAAATCCCATCCGGCCCCGGGGACTTATCTATTTTCACCTTGTCCAGAATTGCCAACACTTCTTCCCTACGCACCTCAATGCCATCTATTCTAATAGCCTGGGTCTCAGCATTCTCCTCCACAATATTATCTTTTTCTTGAGTGAATACTGACGAAAAGCATTCATTTAGTATCTCGCTTATCTCCTCAGCCTCCACACACAACTTCCCACCACTGTCCTTGACTGGCCCTACTCTTACCCTAGTCATTCTTTTATTCCTGACATACCTATAGAAAGCTTTTGGGTTTTCCTTGATCCTACCTGCCAAAGACTTCTCATGTCCCCTCCTTGCTCGTCTCAGCTCTCTCTTTAGATCCTTCCTCGCTTCCTTGTAACTATCAAGCGCCCCAACTGAAACTTCACGCCTCATCTTCACATAGGCCTCCTTCTTCCTCTTAACAAGAGATTCCACTTCTTTGGTAAACCACGGTTCCCTCGCTCGACTCCTTCCTCCCTGCCTGACTGGTACGTACTTATCAAGAACATGCAATAGCTGTTCCTTGAACAAGCTCCACATATCCAGTGTGCCCAACCCTTGCAGCCTACTTCTCCAACCAACACATCCTAAGTCATGTCTAATGGCATCATAATTGCCCTTCCCCCAGCTATAACTCTTGCTCTGCGGGGTATACTTATCCCTTTCCATCACTAACGTAAAGGTCACCGAATTGTGGTCACTGTCTCCAAAGTGTTCACCTACCTCCAGATCTAACACCTGGCCTGGTTCATTACCCAAAACCAAATCCAAAGTGGCCTCACCTCTTGTTGGCCTGTCAACATATTGTGTCAGAAAACCCTCCTGCACACATTGTACAAAGAACGACCCATCCAATGTACTCGAACTATATCTTTTCCAGTCAATATTAGGAAAGTTAAAGTCTCCCATAACAACTACCCTGTTACTTTCGCTCTTTTCCAGAATCATCTTCGCCATCCTTTCCTCTACATCTCTAGAACTATTAGGTGGCCTATAGAAAACTCCCAACAGGGTGACCTCTCCTTTCCTGTTTCTAACCTCAGCCCATACTACCTCGGAAGAAGAGTCCCCATCTTGCATCCTTTCTACCACCGTAATACTGTCCTTGACTAGCAGCGCCACACCTCCCCCTCTTTTGCCCCCTTCTCTGACCTTACTAAAGCACCTAAACCCCGGAACCTGCAACAACCATTCCTGTCCCTGCTCTATCCATGTCTCTGAAATGGCCACAACATCGAAGTCCCAGGTACCTACCCATGCTGCCAGTTCCCCTACCTTATTTCGTATACTCCTGGCATTGAAATAGACACACTTCAAACCACAGACCTGAACACTGCCGCCCTCCTGCGAAGTCAAAACTGTGCTCCTGACCTCTCTACTCTCAATCTCTCGCACCCCAAAACTACAATCCAGGTTCCCATGCCCCTGCTGAATTAGTTTAAACCCCCCCAAAGAGTACTAACAAATCTCCCCCCCAGGATATTGGTGCCCCTCAGGTTCAGATGTAGACCATCCTGTCTATAGAGGTCCCACCTTCCCCAGAAAGAGCCCCAGTTATCCAGAAATCTGAATCCCTCCCGCCTGCACCATCCCTGTAGCCACGTGTTTAATTGCTGTCTCTCCCTATTCCTCATCTCACTATCACGTGGCACGGGCAACAACCCAGAGATAACAACTCTGTTTGTTCTCGCTCTGAGCTTCCATCCTAGCTCCCTAAAGGCCTGCCTGACATCCTTGTCCCCTTTCCTACCTATGTCGTTAGTGCCAATGTGGACTACGACTTGGGGCTGCTCCCCCTCCCCCTTAAGGACCCGGAAAACACGATCCGAGACATCACGTACCCTTGCACCTGGGAGGCAACATACCAAACGTGAGTCTCTCTCGCTCCCACAAAATCTCCTATCTGTGCCCCTGACTATTGAGTCCCCAATTACTAATGTTCTACTCCTTTCCCCCCTTCCCTTCTGAGCAACAGGGACAGACTCCGTGCCAGAGGCCCGTACCCCATGGCTTACCCCTGGTAAGTCGTCCCCCCCACAAGTATCCAAAACGGTATACTTGTTACTCAGGGGAACGACCGCAGGGGGTCCCTGCACTGACTGCTTCTTCCCAGTCCCTCTTACAGTTACCCATCTATCTCCAGTCTTTGGTGTAACTACTTCCCTGAAGCTCCTATCTATGACCCCCTCTGCCTCCCGAATGATCCGAAGTTCATCCAGCTCAAGCTCCAGGTCCCTAACACGGTTTTTGAGGAGCTGGAGTTGGGTGCACTTCCCACAGATGAAATCAGCAGGGACACTGACGGCGTCCCTCACCTCAAACATTCTGCAGGAGGAGCATTGTACTGCCTTCCCTGACATCCCCTCTAGACCTGTAAATAATCTCAAAAAACAATGCCTGCATAGGTACTACTTGGCTGTCATCAGGCAATAGTACTTTAAAGGCCATGCTGTAAGGATAGTGTGCATAATAAAACTTTGCTACAGAACTTTTTGTTTTATTTTAGCATTTTTCTTAGTCTGTAGCTTGATTAGAACTTAAGTACTGCTGGTAATGTGAAAATCATTTGAATTTACAGGTATAAAGTAGGTCACAATGAAGCTTCCATTGGGAGTCCTTCATTCCTGTGTCATGAAAAGGAGCAAAAGGAGGAAAGCCAGCAAGTTAAGCAAGTAGCCAAGGCTCCATTACAGAAAGAAAACACACCACCAGTAAGGTTCCTAATGCCTGAGTATTCTTCTCCAAAATGGTTATAAGCCATGTCGTGAATACTGCAAAGCTGAAAGAAAACAACTCATCTGTACAAAAAATAGAACAATATGCAATACGTTGCTCAGAAATATGCATACACTGGAAACTAGAATCAGGTAAATGAAGAAATAGCTTTGCTGGACACTTACAAATGCAGATCAAGTACAACTGTGACTTTAGAGTTTTTAGCCTTTGCCTAAAAGACACATCATCATATTTCAACTAATTCTACATTTTATGCATAAAAAGCATCAAATAGCACAGAAGCTGAAAATGTAATTAAAATTTACCAACCATCAAGGGGCTCTGATGTGAATAGTTCATTTTCTGAAATGATTTGGAACCCTATGCATTCCTGTCTTCTGGCCAAGTTAATGTAAATTTAGAGGCAGATCACTGTGGCAAACCCCTTTGGCTTCTGCCCTTTTTTATTCATTTAAGCAAACCTTTTCAGGTAATGTTTGGATCCTTCCAAAATGGGCAGGGAGAGGTGACAGAGCAGCTGACAGGAGATCTTCGGCTGTCCACTGCCGTCATTGTAAAGTGACAAAGAAAGTGTTTGCCATCGTCCTTTTTTTAGGAGTGTAATGTGCAGACAAAGAGCGCAAACCAATGGCCATACTGCACCTAAAAAGCAGCGCACCCTGGTGCAGCATGCCTGATAAAAACTGGGAAACCACGCTCCCGGGATCTACCCGGGATCTAACGCGACCTTGCGAGACGTTGCAATGCAAATCCCACCCATTGTGGATGGGATCACATTTTAAAATATCTGCATATTAAAGCAAGACAGGCAGTCTTACTTTAATGTACAGGGCCGGGATTCTCCCCTACCCGGCGGGGCAGGGGGTCCCGGCGTACCGGAGTGGCACCAACCACTCTGGCGTCGGGCCTCCCAAAAGGTGCGGAATTCTCCTTTAGGGGCTAGGCCCACGCCGGAGTGGTTGGCGCCACGCCGACTGGAGCCAAAACCGGCGCCAACAGCCTTTGACGCCTGCCGGCCGGCGTCGGGGCTGGCCGAAAGGCCTTCGACAGTTCGCGTATGCACCGGTGCGTCAGCGGCCGCTGACGTCACCACCGGCGCATGCGCGGTGGGGGGGTCTCTTCCGCCTCCGCCATGGTGGAGGCCGTGGTGGCGGCGGAAGAAAAAGAGTGCCCCCACGGCACTGGCCCGCCCGCCGATCGGTGGGCCCCGATAGCAGACCAGGCCACCATGGGGGCACTCCCCGGGGTCCGATCGCCCCGCACCCCCCAGGACCTTGGGGGCCCGCTCGTGCCGCCAATCCCGCCGCCACCAGAGGTGGTTGAAACCACGTCGGCGGGATTGGCCTGTAGGCGGGACTTCAGCCCATCACGGGCCGGAGAATCGCCACAGGGGGCACGCCGATCGGCGGGGCGTGATTCCCGCTCCCGCCGATTCCCGGGTAGCAGAGAATTCCGGCCACAGCGGGGGTGGGATTTACGCCGGCCCCGGGCGATTCTCCGACCCTGCGGGGGGTCGGAGAATTCCGCCCCAGGTTCCTGATCTGGTTTGGAGAGTGAATCTCCAAATTCACATATGAAATAAACAGGTTGTACAAGCATGGAGGCCACTAATGATAAAAAACCATAAATGTATAGGTTAGATGGGGATACGGGGATAGGGCGGGGGAGTGGGCCTCGGTAGAGTTGCTCTTTCAGAGGGTCGGTGCAAATGGAATGAATGTCCTCCTTCTGAATTGTAGGATACCAATTCTATGGTTCTTCCCAATTCACTGGCATGAAGCAGCAGCACTAATGATTCCCACATGCCATTCTGCTTTCTGTCAAACATCGATCGGAAAGTCCCCACTCAAGCGTCTAACTGGAAAACCAAAGTTGACGGAGAGTGTAAACTGGATAATTTCATCCACGTCATATTTTAGACCGGGCTCCACTGCTATGTGACCCTTAATGAGAATTGACATCTACCTCCAAGAATTTAAATTGAGCACTATTAAAAAGGATTGAATTGCAGAATGAAACAGACTGGTGACATAACTAAGATATTCATGTGTGATTCTGCAAAAGATTGAAGACAACGTTGGTGGCATTCAGCATTAAATGGAATGGAGGACATGATATAGCCATGACCCAGGAGAGAATGTGGCAGAAATACTGCTGGAGGTTAAGTATTCAAAAGAAAACCTTTGAGTAATGTCACTTTATGGATGGAAAGATGGCTAGAGGGTCAGAAAGGAAAGACTGAAGTAGTGGGCAACCGAACACCCATCATACACCACATGCAAGCACCCATACCAACCGCCATGGCAGGGTGCCTTGGCCAATGAGGCTGTCAGCTACCCACCCCCCCTGGCCTGCATGTGCAGACTGTCTAACACTGTGGTTTTCTGGTTCCAGCCCCCAGGGGAAGGCCGCCCATAACCAGTGGGAGAAAACTGCGGCCCCTCACCGTGGCACAGCAGTGGACCCTGGATGTGGTTGGTAGGCCTTGAGGAAAGGGAAGTCGCCAGGGTGGAAGGTGGGCGAGGAGGTGAGACCCCGCTTAGTTGCGTTTCCCCGTGACACATGTGTCAACCCGTCCCCAACACCATCCCCATCCTCACCCCACATCACCCTCACCCCCACCTGCCCTCAACATCCTCACCCCCAACCCTCACCCCACCCTACACACCACCCTCACTCCCACCATCCCCACCCCAACACCCGTACCAGCCTCCCCGGACAGGCGCCGGAATGTGGCGACTAGGGGCTTTTCACAGTAACTTCATTGAAGCCTACTCGTGACAATAAGCGATTTTCATTTCACTCTCATCTCCATACCCAACTTCACCCCTACCATCCCATCTCTCCCCCGCCCCTCTTGGCTCGCAGTCTAATCATGCATCTTGTCTTGTGTCTTGCAGGACCTGCTGGAGATGGGGCGGGTCCATCTGGTGTTCCACGCCCTCAGCCAGGGCTGCAATCTGACCCCCACCATGTGCCGATTAGCGATGAGGACACGGACAGGAGGGGAGGCACTGGGGATGAGGGTTTTGGCTATGGATCATCATGTCCAAGGTCTGGGCAAATTTGTGCAGGCGCTGGCTGAGAACCAGGACAGGGCTGCCCTCTCACAGGCAGCCATTGGCCAGAGCAACCTAGACATTGCCACGGTACTTCTAAGCATAGCCCAGTCACAGCGGTGCATGGCTGAGAATGTGGGTGACATTGCCCAGTTGCTGGCTGACGTGGCGCAGACCCAGAGGGAGGTGGCCCAGTCCCAGAGGGGGATGGCGCAGTCACTGGCTGATGTGGCGCAGACCCAGAAGGTGCTGGCAATGGGTGCTGTGGCGCAGCCCAGACAGAGATGGTCCACTCCCTGTGCTCCATGGCCACGAGCATGCAGACCCTGGACGAGACCAGAGTGGGCATCCAGGACTGGCAGCGCCAGGGGATAGCCCTGCTCATATCCCCATCCCATGGAGTAGCCTGCTGTCCATCGGGCACCCTGAAGGAGGAGGAGGTGATGGGGCCCCTGCCGGTCACTCCCACAGGCGATTTCCCTCTCCTGTTACTGGCATGGTGGGCAGCAGACAGAAAAGGGTGACACTGCGCCACCTGGGGCACCTGAGCAGCAGCCGGGCCCATCATGGCCCGGTTGTCCCAGAAGCTGGCGCCAACAGGCACCCAGGTCGCAGGACGGGAATCACAGCAGGCCGCCTCCATTCCTGATGTACCATCTGGGGATCCACCTAGACGTAGCGTTAGGGCCCATAAAGCCAGAAATATAGACACCAGTTAAGTTGGCACGGGTGCAGGGTACAGTATAGTGATAGGGCTAGGGCACATATATGTATATATTTGTTCACATTAATCACATGTTCACACTGTTACAAACTGCCTTGGTGCTCAGTCGGTTAGATGTGAGCAGTGGGCCGGTCTGGGCTGGCCAGAGAGGAAGCACGGGGGGTGGAATAGGCGGACGTTCTGGATGGGCTGGGCTCCACGCCCTCCCCTCCACCCGTCCCCATCACTTACAACCCAGGGATTCAATTGGACCGTGTGATGGAATGGCCAGCTCGCATGCCGGGATCATCCAGGTGGACAGTGGAAAGTGCTACCGTGGGCAGGGGTCAGATATTGTCACATGACATGGAGCACCAGAGCTCATCGCAGAGCGGGTTGTCATCATCCTCCAACCCAGGGCCGACACCCCCAAAGTGCAGCAGGTATGAATCACGGAGCGGTTTGCAGGCGGCGGGAGTGCAGCTGGGTGGGGGGGCGTGAGGACGGGGTGCAGTGTCCATGCCCTAGCCAGTTCCCCCCCCCCCCCCACACCGCGCGCCGGGAACTTTGAGGCGATCAGAGCGTCCCGTGCATGTTGGCCCTGACGCACAGTTCGTGCAGCCTCCTGTGGCTGCCTGGGACCCATGTTCTGTCCAGCCTCCACAACCCCAGCATCCCCCTCGTTGGACAAGGCTTGGCGATCATCCTCCTCCTCCACCACATCATCCCTCTACTGCGCGATGTTGTGGAAATCACAGCAGGCCTCCACGGTGTGGGCGGCCCTCTCAGCACCATATTGGAGGGCCCCTCCAGAGCGGTCCAGGCTCCTGAACCGCATCTTCATGATGCCGAAACTCTGCTCGATCACGGACCTAGTTGGTGTATGGGCGTCCGGAGTCATTAACCACGACTGCAGTTGATAACCTCTGTCGCCCAAAAGCCAAACCCGCAGCCGGGAGGGGGTGGGTGTCTCAAAGAGGCCAGGAATTGTCAAGTGTGCCAGGGTGAAGGCATCATGCCCACTGCCTGGGTATCAGGCGTAGACGTGCATGATGCGCAGCTGATGGCCACATATCAGTTGCACCTTCAACAAGCGGAACCCCTTTCAGTTTGTGTGGAGCAGCCTGTTATCTGCAGGTGCTCGTAGGGCGACATGCGTCCCATCGATCATCCCCTGGACCCGGGGCATCCTGTCGATGGCGGCGACCCCTGGTACCCGGGCATCCTGGGGGGCTCAGTCCACATTGAAATGGATGTATTGTGCCGTTTGGACATGCAGGGCCTCCGTGACAGTGTGGATGCACCTGTGCACCGTGGTCTGTAAGATCCTGGACAGGTCCCCACTCAGCACCTGGAAGGACCCGCTGGCGTAAAAGTTCAGGGTGTCGTCCCTCATAGCCCTGCGGTGTCAGGTTTGCCATGACCTGGCAGATAGCTCTTCGACAGCATGCTCTTCTGGTAGATCCTTAAATGACAGGCACTGCCGATACATGCGAGTGTTACCGCTGCAATTCCTCTCACTGCCCATGTCTGAACTGCTCCCTAACTTCCAGGCAGCATTCTCTTTTCTTGTGGGGGGGGGGGGTCACTTTAGGCAGTAGGTCCCTGGAGGGGGGGGTCACTCTATTACAGAGGTCCCTGTGGGAAGTCCCCCTATTACAGTGGGGTCTGTTGGCGGAGGGTTGAGCAGGCAGTGCATTGTGGAGAACATGGCCCTCAGTTGGGCTCGGATGGTCTCTACCTGTGTGGTCCTGGCGTGGTGAACCTCACGGAGGGCCACGCTGGTAGAGACCACAAGTGATCTGCACCCATGTGATTCTTGCCGCGGGGACCGGAGATTCATGGAGGGCAGGAGCATTGGGTCTTTAAGACCAACTTGCATTCATTTACATGCTTCCGCTGGCGGGCGGTGTGGACATCGATACCGGGGGTTGAAGCTTGCTTCCACGTCAGTGCCCATGCCGATCCCTATTTTGCCCCGACTCCCAATTTTCTGTCCCATCAGGGAACGCGGTCCAGGCATCCCAGGACGGAGAATCCAGCCCATGAAGTGGCACATTTTGAGTAAAAGAACAGTGAATAATGCATAAACCAAATGGTTACTCCTTTAAGAAAGAAGATATTTAGCAATACAGATACAGAAAGCTTTCAGGATGAATGTTTAAGTAAAAAGGCTATAAAAAGGCAAACGGATTCTGACTTTCCTACATCATGTGCAAAGATTTTGACAATGGGCTGGATTCTCGGATTCTCCAGCTACATGTTTCTTGACTGCATGCATTGTTTGGTGGTGGGATTCTGTCTTCCCGCTGCTTCTCAATGGGATTTCCCATTGAAACTGTCCCACACCAGTTGGAAATCCGCGGGCAGGGTGCATTGCCTGTGGGAACAAAGAATCCCGACTGCCGGAGAATTTCAGCCAATGTGTCTAGTCAAGGGCGAAATGTGGTATGTCGGCCGCCAGCTGATCTTCCGGCTTTGCCCACCATATTTTCTGATACTGTCCAAAATAATCCTGGTGGTGGGTTCCATGATGTCACATTATGAATTAGCTTGCCCCGCCAGCAAACTCAGCCCCTGACAAAAAGGCCCCCCCCAACCCCCCCCCCCCCCTCCCCCCGCCAGGGAATCCCCACTCACAATCTCCCAAAATGAAGCCATTCTGGGGGGGAATGCCTAGGCATAACTCTCTATCCACCCTACCCCCACCCCACCCCCAGAGACTGTACTTACCATTGCGCCCATGCCAGATTCTGTTTGCCAGTTCCCTGTTTCTGAAAACCTGTCGTAAACTCAGACGGTGTGACAACACGCTGCAAGGGGAGGGCTGGGGCAAAAATTCTGAAGTGGGGGGGCTTTTCCAGTGGGGAGGCCCGTTAATTATGTATAAATGAATTCAAATGGGGTCTTGTCATTGCATGGCGGGAACCTCATTACATCACTGGAGGGGGTTGGGGACAATCGAGCGGGGAAATCTGTTGGCATGAAAACCTGTGGAAAATTCCCTCCCCCATAATTTTATGGAGGGATATTGAATGTCAACCCAAAGAAGTACTGCTGAAATTGTAGGACACATTAGTTAGACAACATTGGAATACTGCATAGATTTCTGGGTAGCCCATTATAGGAAGGACATTGGAGCCATTGAAAAGATTCACGAGTTTGAGATCGGGAACAAGGGATCATAGATATATAGAAAGGGTTGATAATTGGAGCTTTTAAACTGGAACAGAGATGATTAAAGGGAATACAATAGAGGTTTTCAAAGTCATGAATGATTTTGAGAGGATAAATAGTGAAAGATTGTTTCCACTGATTAGTGAATCTGTAGCAAGGAGGCACAAACTCATGATTATGACTAGAAGAAGATGGAAGAAATGTTTTATTGGAGCATATGTACCACTACAACTGTAAAGTTAAATATCTAAAAAGGGAACATTTTTTAAAAATATGCAGATTAGGAGGGAATGTGGCTGGAGGTGATATTTCAAATTGAAATATCCATCCTGATGGCCCTTCTCCTGAACAGTAAAATTCCATGGAGCTGAAAAAAACTCCACCTTACTGGTACTCTCCTGCAGTGGGGTCAGCAGAAGTATGGCGGAAGGCGTACAAATTAGGCCAGGACATGGGGCTCCAGCTTTCCTGTTGGTTTTCATAGGACCTTTCTTAAGCCAAATCAGCCGCTGCCTGAAAACAAGGACACAGCCATATGAGAGGGTGTGGTCGAGGAGGGGATTTCTAAGCAAAGAGTTTCCTTATCCCAATTATCATGAAAGTGTGGCAGACTGAATGAGTACAAGGGTAAGGTTTGCTGTTCAGTGGAGGTCCACCGAAGGGATTTAAGTCTTGGTCATTGTCTGGATCCTTGAAAAATGGTTGAACATATTGTTATAAAGAATCTCTGATATTTTGTAGCTCATTATAAGTGTGAATTGTTTTATAATATCTCACATTAGCTTCATGTTCTTTCATGCATATCAATCCACGTGCACTTTTTTTCCTTCTGTTCCAGCATATTGATCAATGAAATCTCTCTGATAATAAGACAAAGAGATTCTTTCTAATTCTATAGTGTAATTCTTCTAATCTCTAAGTTTGTGAGTCATCTCCCGTAAATGTTGATTCTTGACCATTCATTCCCATTTTAGGTGTGTTAATTCACACTATTCAGGAAAAATGTTTCTGGAAAGATTTGCCTCAAAAGTCTTCTCCTCCTGGAGCTTACAAGGTTATTGATGGGAGAGACAGAGTCGGCAGTTTTCAAATGTACGCCGACAAAACCAATCTTCACTTTACTACCACCACTTTCAAATTCTCTATTGTCTCAAAATTACCTGACTGCTTGTCTGACATCCAGTAATGGATGAGCTGAAATTTCCTCAAATTAAATATTGGGGAAGACCAAAGTTGACAGGATTCTCCTTCACCAGACATCAGGAATGTGTTCCTCGATGGGTGCAGAATCGGACACCAGGGGAAAATCGGGATCGGCAACTGTTACCCCCTTGGCCCACCGTGAGGTCCACGATGCAAAGGCCATTCTGGTAAAAACCACAAGTGATCCGTGCCCACGTGATTCCCAGCCATGGGGACTGGAGAATCTCGAGAGCAGGAGCATAGGGCGCTGGACCTGCTAAATAGATGCAAACGGGTCATAAAAGCCCATTTGCACTTATTTCCATGCTCCCTCGGGCATGAGGTGTGGATCTCATTCCCACCGCCAGCAGGAGGTCGGAACACCGCTGGCACCAACCTGATTTTGCCCCAATAGCCAATTCTCCACCCCATCATGGAACGTGATCCGGGCGTCACATGATGGAGAATCCCACCCACAATGTTTTGGCCTCAACTGCTTTCTGTGATAGCTAATTCCACAGGCTGACCACTCTCTGGGTGAAGGAATTTCTCCTCATTTCTGTCTTAAATGTATCGGCAGACTGTGACCGCTGGTTCTGGACTCTCCTGCCATCGAGAACATCCTTCCCACATCTACCCTGTCTAGTCCTGTTAGAATTTTAGAGGTTTCTATGAAGTCCACCCTCATTCTTCTCATGGCGCAGAATGAGGCCATTTGGCCCATTGTGTCTGCACTGGCTATCCAAATGAATATCATGGCTTAGTACTCAACAATGTTCAAAATTGCCCCGGTATGTTCTGTCCACAAAATGCAGGACAAATCCAATCCGGCCAAAACCAGCCCCATCAGCATTAGCTCGATCAACGGCAAAGTGTTGGAAGGTGTTGTTAAGTCTGATTACACTGCAGTAATGTGCTCACTAATGCTCAGTTTGTGTTCTGACAGTGCTGCTCAACTCCTTAAAGCCTTGCTACAGTCATGGATAAAGGTGCTTAACTCAAGAAGTGAGGTGAGAGTGACTGTCCTTAACATCAAGGCAGAATTTGACTAGAATATGGCAAAATTGAAGTAAATGGGAATCAGGGAGAAAACTCTCCACTGATTGAAGTCTTCCTTGCACAAAGGAAGATGTTTGTGGTTGTTGGAGGTCAATCATCTCAGGCTGAGGTCATCGCTTTAGGAGTTCCTCAGAATCGTGTCCTCGGCCCATCCATCTTTAGCTTCATCAATGACCTTCCCTCCATCTTAAGGTCAGAAGAGTGAATGTTCGCTAATGATTGCAAAAGTTCAGCACCATTTGCAACTCCTCAGATACTGAAGCAGTGTGGGACCACATGTAGCACGACCTAGACAATGTCCAGGCTTGGGCTGATAAATAGCAAATAACATTCCCCCCACGCAAGTGCCAGGCAATGACCATCTCCAACGAGAGAGAATATAGCCATCTCCCCTTGATGGCATTAGCATCGCTGTATTCCCCACTATCAAAACCTGGGGATTTCCACTGACCAGAAACTGAATTGGACTAGCCATACAAATACTGTGGCGACAAGAGCAGGTCAAGGGGCGAGGAATCCTGCAGTGTGTTACTCCCCTCCTGACTCCCCAAAACCTGTCATCCACCGACAAAGCTCAAATCAGAAGTGTGATGGAATACTCTGCCCTTGCTTGAATGAGTGCAGCTCCAACAAAACTCAACAAGCTCAACACTGTCCAGAGTCAAGCAATCCACTTGATTGGGCATCCTATCCACCAAATTAAAAATCCACTCCCTATGCTCAGTGGCAGTAGTGTGTGCTACGTATAAGATGAACAACAGCAATTCATCAATGTTCCTTCACCAGCACCTTCCTAACTCACAAATTCTACCACCAAGGAAACAAGGGCAGCGGATACATGGGAACGCCACCTTCTGCATGTTTCCCTCCAAACGCCTCACCATCCTCACTTAGCATATATCGTCGTTCTTTCACTGGGGTTGGGTCAAAATCCTGAAATTCCCTTCCTAACAGCATTGTGGGTGTACAAGGACTGAGGCATTTCAAGAATGTGGCTCACCATCATATTCTCAAGTGCAAATAGGGATGGGCAACAAATTCTGACCTTGCCAGCAATGCCCACATCCAATGGAAAAATAGAAGAAAAGCATGTGAGTCCACCCATGTTAACTGAACAACCATGAAATATGATTGCATGCATAATGTTTATTTAACATCCCGTAATCTTGGCAGTTCTAATTCATGAATTTCTTCTCCCACAGGCACATCAAGTATCCTGTGGGAGGTGGTGCAGGAAGAGGAGTATGAGAAGGTCACTAACAGAACTCATATACAAACATCTTAGTGGAACAGTTAAGGCAGGCGGTTATGTTTTCACCTGGTCTCCCACATGTCATAAAAGGTGAAGTCGGGAACAGTAGTGAGAGACCCAGTCAGAGGGCATAGGCTGTCCAGGCTCTGCCTCATTAGATGCAGATGTTGAGACTCAGAGAGCGTCAACCAAGCGGATACTTCTGAATCAAGAGCAAAAATGTGTGGCAGACCTTCAGGCTTTGCAGCAGCACTATGCATGCTAGGAGTCAGATTAGAGGAAACTAGTTCAAGTATGATTGCCATGATGTTGCAGATCTTTGTGATGATATTGTCACCCATGGAAAGATTGGACTCCTGCTTGGAACATCGAACATGTCAGTTCAACTATGATATGCTGTCCCTCATCAATGACTTACACAATCTGAATGCTATCTGAAATAGGATTGATCAAAACCTAGCTTGACTCTTCATACCTCACTGATGATGAGCAAAGTGCTCTCTAACTCACTGCTAACACAGGTGGGCCATGAGAGGGAGGTTGGAGAAAGGGCCATGAATATGGGAGCTCAGCTCAAAGCACCTACTTCTTAATGGTTACTTCCCCACTCCCACGGCCTCACATGCTGCCTTGTGTCCCGATGGCTAAGTTTGCCTTTGCACCGGTGCTCGTGGCAGAGTTTTTCACGCAGCGTCCAACACACAGACAACATTGACCAAGTGTTTTTCACCAATCAGACCAGGGATATGAGCAGCCTGTTTCAACCTCCGCTGAAGACACAGTGACTCACAGAAGAAGGATGAGTAAAGATCTGTAGTTGCAGAAGGGTATTCACATACATGTTTAATGCGATGATATTTTGTTAAGTTTTCTTTTTTTTGAGTCACATAAAAATTAATTTTTTACACCCATTTTGCCAAGTTTACCTGATGACCTGACAAATGACCTTTCACTTGTAATGAATGGTAAGTCAAGCTTGAGGTTCAGCAAAGACTGTGGGCTGGATTCTCCACAGCCCCGCACCAAAATTGCGTTTGGCGCGGGGGCGGAGAATCAACTTTTATGGTGAAATCGGATCCGGCGCCAGTCTGGTGATTCTCCGGGACCCGAGAATCGGCGTTCTCATGGAGTACTCCGCACAGCTGTGGACCTATTGCCAGAGGCCCGCCCAGCAATCCTCCACTCCCAGACGGCCGAGTTCCCGACCGCGTGGTTCTAAACACCTATCGCTGTTCGGGAACCTCGCGTGGCAGCTGCGGATTCAGTTGGATCTTCGGGCGCCCGGTCAATCGGGGGGGGTGCCTACAGCTGCCTCCATGGTCCGAGTCCGCCATAGCGCTTGGCACAGCCGCTGGAGGCCGCCGCCATGTGCGTGCGCGGACTCGAAACCGGAGGTACGGGGGCCCGTATCCCTGCCAGCCCCCCGCAGGGTATTGAATCAGCTCAAACTTTCTTCAGGAATCTTCGGAGTGAAATGCCAGCATTTGTACGCCGCAGTGGGGTCAGAGCTCCATTTTGGGAGAATCCATCCCTGTATCTGTGAAGCTTTGTTGACTATAGGGCTGTTCTGTTTGTGGCGGAGGTGGGATTGTGATGGGTGCATCCTGTAACTGCCAGATGTGTGGTGCTGCACTGTAACTATATGTGCCATTGTAAGGACAACTGTGCAGCAATACACACTGCTGCAGGTGCCATGGCCACATCACATTGCTGCACCTGCCCGTCCTGTTCTTACTGCTCCTCCTCCGAAGAAGTCTTGTGCTCTACTCCATGCTCTTCCTGCAGCCCCAAACCTTGCTGCTCCTCTATGTTCTGCAGAGTGCAGCACACCACAATCATTCTCGAGACCCTTACTGGGGCATTGTAAAGGGTGCTTCCAGATCTTTCGAGGCAGCTGAAGTACATCTTCAGCATCTTGATTGTATACATAGCTCATTGTTCTATGCCTTTGATTGTTGCGTTCTCGGTCTTCATTTCTTGGGCTCGTCATGGGTGTTATGATTGTGTGGCCCTTTTAAGGGCTAATCCTTCATGATCCACATGACCCACCTAGGACCTGTCGGGATGACGCGTGCAAACCTGGGCCTATTGGTTGCTAGGGCGTGGACCCGGGTATTTGGAAACCCTCAGTCTGAGCCCTGGAGTTGATGGTCTATACATGTGTTAGTGTTGCGCTGTATTTATACTTTGCCAGTTTGTTAATTAACTCTGCCTCATCGTATTACCTCGTGTCACCACATTGGCAACAAGAATAAATGAGACCAGAAAAAGGAAAAAGGTTTTCAACATTTGGAAGAGGGAAGAGCGGCCTCTCGAAGACTTGACCAAAAAAAGGTAAATTGTGAACCACAGTCAATTAGCTATGCCATTATTCGGGAAAATCAATCCATTTGATCCAGAAGTTGAAAGTTGGGTCTAATACATCAAAGGCCTTTTTGCTGCCAACTAAATCACAGCAGAAGACATGCTGAACGTTAAATTACACACAGTTTGTGGCTCACAAACATTTAACCTCATAAGAAACCTAATCTCCGCAGGCTCTGGATCAATTTGCGCAACTAATGAAACACCACCACAATCCCTAGCCCTCCATTATAATGCAATGTGATTAATTCGGTTCAGCCATTAGAGATCCTGGAGAAACATTATCCACTTTTGTAGCCAGGCTTTGTCAAATGGCTGAACACTGTAAATTTGGTCCATCCCTCAGTGATATGTTCCGTGACCATTTGGTTTGTGTTCTCAATAATTTGAATATTCCGAAGAAGTTGCTGGCAGAAACCACAATATGCCTTGACAAAGCGGTTGAATTAGCTCAAGCGACTGAAAGTGCTGAACTGCAAAAGCACTTTTGAACCGCAAAGCGTGCAAAGTGAGGTGAATGTGTTATGGGCCAGGGTTTAGAGAACCCCAAAGTGTATCATGGACTTCACCTGGACGCACAACTTTTAATAGATTGTGGTATGGGGAGCACACGGCCCACTCTACAGGTGTGGTACAGCAGAAATGGAAAAGTATTTTTTTTTTTTTATAAATGTTTTTATTCAGTTTTCATATTTTATATTGAACAAATTACAAATTGTTAGGAGAGAGAAAAAAAAAACAAACACGCAAAAATTAACATACATATTTACAGGTAAGCATCTTCGTAGTAGTAACTGCGCCCCCCCCCCCCCCCCCCCCCCCCTCAACATGTTTATTTAGTTTGGTTTTGGGCCTTAGCTAGCCATCGAACCCCCGTAACGAACCTGTAGCCCCCCCCCCCCCCCTCCCGCTACCTTCCCCCGACTATTCTTCCTCTTGTACATTGGCCACAAATAGGTCCCGGAACAGTTGCATGAATGGCTCCCACGTTCTGTGGAAGCCGTCGTCCGACCCTCGGATGGCAAATTTGATTTTCTCCATTTGGAGAGATTCCGAGAGGTCGGACAGCCAGTCCGCAGCTCTGGGCGGTGCTGCTGACCGCCAGCCAAACAGGATTCTACGGCGGGCGATCAGGGAGGCAAAGGCAAGGGCGTCCGCCCTCCTCCCCAGGAATAGATCTGGCTGTTCTGAAACCCCGAAGACCGCCACTATCGGGCATGGCTCCACCCTCACTCCCACCACTTTGGACATAACCTCGAAGAAGGCTGTCCAGTACTCCACGAGTCTGGGGCAAGACCAGAACATGTGGGCGTGGTTGGCCGGGCCTCTTTGGCACCGTTCACATCTGTCTTCCACCTCCGGGAAGAACCTACTCATACGGGTTCTTGTTAAGTGGGCTCTATGTACCACTTTTAGTTGCGTCAGGCTGAGCCTTGCGCAGGTGGAGGTGGAGTTGACCCTATGCAGTGCTTCGCTCCAGAGTCCCCACCCGATCTCCATCCCCAGGTCGTCCTCCCATTTCCTCCTTGTTGCGTCCAGTACGGTGTCGTCCCTATCTACCAGTCGGTCATACATGTCACTACAGTTCCCTTTCTCTAGGATACTTGCGTCCAGTAGGTCTTCCAGTAGTGTCTGTCGTGGCGGTTGTGGGTACGTCCTTGTCTCCTTTCATAGGAAGTTTTTGAGCTGCAGGTACCGTAGCTCGTTCCCCCCAGCTAGCTGAAATTTCTCTGTCAGTTCGTCCAGTGTTGCGATCCTGTCGTCCGTGTATAGGTCCCTGACTGTCAGTGTCCCCCCGTCCTGCCTCCACCTTTTGAAGGTGGCGTCGGTCAGTGCTGGTTTGAACCTATGGTTGTTGCAGATGGGAGCCCTGTTCGACATTTTGGTCAGGCCAAGTTGCTGCCGCAGTTGGTTCCAGGATTGGAGGGTGGCTGTCACCACTGGGCTGCTGGAGTGTTTTTTGGGTGGGGATGGGAGTGCTGCCGTGGCGAGTGCCCGGAGGGAGGTTCCCATGCAGGAGGCCTCCTCCGCACGCACCCACTCAGCTTCTGGCTCCTGGATCCATCCCCTTACTCGCTCGGCTGTTGCTGCCCAGTGGTAGAATTGTAGATTCGGGAGGGCTAACCCTCCCCTGGTTTTTGTTTTTTGAAAGACCTTCTTTGGGATCCTAGCATTTTTACCCCCCCATACGAACGCCATGATGAGTTTGTCCAGCGCTTTGAAAAAGGCCTTGGGGATGTAGATCGGAATGGATCTAAACAGGAAGAGGAACCTGGGCAGTACGTTCATTTTGATCGTCTGAACTCTCCCCGCGAGGGAGAGCGGGAGTGTGTTCCATCTTTGCAGGTCCTTTTTAACTTCCTCCGTCAGGCTGGTGAGGTTCCATTTGTGGATCCCTTTCCAGTCATGGGCTATTTGGATCCCCAGGTAGCGGAATTTATGTCAGGCTTGTTTGAACGGCAGCCCCTTTAGTGCTGCCCCCCCCCTTGCGGGTGTACTGGGAAGATCTCACTTTTGCTCATGTTGAGTTTGTAGCCCGAGAAGGCTCCAAACTCTTTCAGGAGCGCGATGATTCCGTCCATGCTGCTTTGTGGGTCCGAGATATAGAGGAGCAGATCATCCGCATAGAGTGAGACTCTGTGCTCTCTACCTCCCCTTCGGATCCCCCTCCAATTTTTTGCTGCCCTGAGCGCGATTGCTAGCGGTTCAATTGCTAGTGCGAACAGCAGCGGGGACAGTGGGCATCCTTGTCTGGTGCCCCTGTGCAGCTGGAAGTATTGGGAGTTGGTATTGTTGGTCTGTACACTCGCCATGGGAGCGTTGTACAGGAGCTTTACCCAAGCGGTGAACCCTGTTCCAAGCCCGAACCGCTCCAGTACCTCTATGAGGTATTTCCACTCGACTCTGTCGAAGGCCTTTTCTGCGTCCAGGGAGACGATCACCTCTTGTGTTCTCTCCCCGGAGGGGGTCATTATCACGGTCAGCAGGCGCCTGATGTTCGCGGTCAGCTGTCTACCTTTGACAAAGCCCGTCTGGTCCTCTGTGACCACCTCAGGTACACAGTCTTCTAGCCTTTTGGCTAGGATTTTGGCCAGTATTTTGGCGTCTGCATTCAGCAGAGATATGGGTCTGTATGACCCACATTCCGTTGTGTCTTTGTCTTTCTTAGGTATCAGCGAGATTGAGGCCTGTGCTAACGTGGGTGGCAACGTGCCCCTAGCTAGCGAGTCTGTGAACATCTCCCGCAGGTGCGGGGCCAGCGCTGTCGCAAATTTTTTGTCGAAGTCCGCCGGGAATCCGTCCGGTCCCGGCGCCTTCCCCGCCTGCATGGAGCTAATGCTCTCCATGATCTCTCCCAGTGCTAGTGGTGCTTCCAGATCCCGTTTTCTGCCCTCTCCCACAACTGGTATGTTCAGTCCGTCAAGAAACCGGTTCATCCCAGCCTTCCCCGTTGGGGGCTCTGAGGTGTACAGCTCTTGGTAGAAGGCCTTGAAGGTTTTGTTAATCCTCTCTGGTTCTGTTTCCAACGTGCCTCTGGTATCTCTGATTTGCGCAATTTCTCTGCTGGCTGCCTGCTTTCTCAGCTGGTGGGCCAACAGGCGGCTGGCTTTGTCTCCGTGTTCGTATAGGGCCCCGCGTGCCTGGCGGAGTTGGTGTACTGCTTTCCTGGTGGAGAGCAGGTCAAAGTTCCTTTGTAATTCTTTTCTCTCCGCCAGGAGTTCTACAGTCGGGGCCTCGGAGTATTTATGGTCTACCTCCAGTATGGAGTCGACCAGCTTCTGCCTAGCCACCCTTTCCTCCCTATCTCTTTGCGCTTTGTAGGCTATGATTTCCCCTCTTAGTACGGCCTTAAGCGCTTCCCAGAACGTGGAGGGTGAGACCTCCCCGTTTTGGTTGATCTCAGTGTACTCCGCTATGGCCTGCGCTATCCTTTCGCTGAAGGCCTTGTCAGCTAGTAAGGCACCGTCCAACCTCCATTTGGGGCGCTGGGCCCTTCCCGTCTCTAGCCGCACATCCATGTAGTGTGGAGCGTGGTCTGATATCACAATTGCGGAATATTCCACCTTGTCTATCTCTGGAAGCACCGTTTTCCCCACCACAACGAAGTCAATTCTGGTGTACACGTTGTGTACTGGGGAGAAGAAAGAGAATTCTTTCTCCCCCGGGTGGGCGAATCTCCAGGGGTCTACTGCTCCCATCTGCTCCATATAGTGGCTGAGTTCCCTTGCCATGTTTGAGGTTTTCCCCGTTCTGGGGTTTGATCTGTCCGTCGTTGGGTCCTGTACACAGTTGAAGTCCCCCCCCATGATTAGTCGGTGCGTCGCTATGTCCGGGATTTCTGCCATGGTCTTTTGGATGAAGCTCGTGTCGTCCCAGTTGGGCGCGTACACGTTAACTAGAACTACCGGCGCCCCATCCAGGGCCCCGCTGACCATGACATACCGTCCCCCTGGGTCCGTAACCGTCTTTGTCGCCCTAAACATTGTCCTCTTGCCAATCAGGATCGCCACCCCCCTGGCCCTTGCCCCATAACAGGAATGATAGGTTTGTCCCACCCAGCCCTTTCTTACCCGCAGTTGGTCCTGCTCCCTCAAGTGCGTCTCTTGGAGGAAGACTATGTCGGCCCTCATGTTTCTAAGGTGGGTGAGGACTCTAGATCTCTTCACTGGGCCGTTAAGTCCCCTTACGTTCCAGGTGACTATTCTGGTGGGGGGCTTCTGCCCCCTTGCTCCTGTGGGGTTAACCATATTTGTCCGGTGGACGCGCCCCTGCCCTCTGGGGTTTCCCTTTGTTAGGGGGCCGTCCAGGATGTCCACTATCACTGCTCTCCCCATGCGGTCGGGTCCCTGCGCTCCGGGGTTCCCCCTTGTCCCGGGGACACCCGCCATGGCCGTCCACTGTGTGTCCGCCACGCGGGTAGTCCCCTGCACTCCGGGGGGGCCCTTCACCCACAGACCGTACTGGGTGGGTGCTTGCAGCAGTTCCCTGTTTCGAGCCCTTGTCTGTGGCACTTTGTGGCCCTATTCCCTTACTGGCCTCTTTTGTCCCTTCGTCCCTGCATTTCCCCTCCCTGGTCTCTCGCCCCCCGAGTGCCCCCCCCCCCCCGCTCTATCCCTTTCGGGGATACCCCTGTATACCCCTCCATTGCCCCTCTCTCCCCCATTGGAAAAGTATTTTTTAAAGCAAAACAATGTTTATTCTATGAACTCAAGTTAACCTTTATAAAACATACAGTGAATATCTTATCAACCATCAATTCAAATATAACCCCCAAAGAATACAACACTATTTAATCCTTGAGCTTTCCTTTTAACATCCATAAGACTTAAAACAAAACCTTTAACAGAAGCACCTCAGGTTTAACTACACTACTGAGAACAGTTATCACGTTGAAATCAGCAAATGGACATTCATAAGCTTGCAGAGATTCACACACATCCTGCTGTGATTGCAGCTTCTCCAAAACTAAACTGAAACCAAACCCACCCTGCAGCAAAACGCCTAAAGTGAAAGTAAAAAGCTGACAGACAGCCCAGCTCCACCCACTCTCTGACATCACTGCAGTAATAAACACCCATTTCTTAAAGGTAGACCCACTACAATTATTCTATAAAAACACATTTTTCTTAAAGGTACTCTCACATGACATTAGTTATGGCAGGAAACGGCTGCCAGTTGAAGTACTCATGCTGAGAGTGCAGCGGAGCCAAAAAGCAGGAATAGTGATCGTTAGTCACAGGGTCTAGAGGTCGGCTGTCAATGTGGGGGAGACCATCCCCAAGACAGATGCAAATGTAAAGAGTTCATTTGTTTCAGATGCAATAAAAGTCATATACAAGTCAGATGCAGAGTCAAAAAAATCATTGGCGACTCCAATGCACAAGGCTGCAGAAGACCGAGAAGAGAAGTCCAAAGTTTATAAGCTCAACATGGTGAAGTTAAACAAGGCACCTCCCCATCAAAATTGTCCTTATTGTTAACACCCGTCCATTGACTATGGAGGTCGATGCAGGCACTGCTGCCACAGTAGTACGAGAGCAGATATATAAGTATCTACATGGAGGGCTGATCCCTTGAGACTCAGCAGCACACTGGTCACTTTAGCAACCTATACTGGGGAGGGCCTGAAGATAATGAGCATGGAGTCCGCACCAGTGTCATATCAGCAACAGTTTGCCCAGTTGCCATTAATTGTAGTAAAAGGACAGAGATTAAGCCACATGGGGCGAGATTGGCTAAGGCACATTAAGCTAAATTGGCCGGAGATATTCAGTGTCACAGATGGGGTTTTCCAGGAACGTCCGTGCAAGTGCCAGGAAGTCTTTCAGAGAGAGTTGGGGTGCGTAAAAGTGGTGAAGGCCAAAATTTACATAGACCCTAATTAAATACTAACATTTTTAAAGCCTGACCGGTGCCCAATACCCTGCATGAAAAAGTTGAAGTGGAGTTGAAGGGCGGAATTCTCTGCAAGGCCCGACGCCGTCGTGAAACCTGGAGAGGTTCACGACGGCGTCGGAAGCCTCTCCCGGCCCCCTATTCTCCCCTACCCAGGGGGATAGGCGGGACATACCGGGAAACTCGGCGGCTGGGCCTTGTCCCTAGCTTCAAGGCCCGGCGCGTCAAAAATGACACAGCGGCGGCGCCTAATGGCGGGTTGATCTTGCGGGGCGGCAGAGGGGAAAGAGTGCGTCCCCTTGAGACGCCGGCCCGACAATCGGTGGGCACCGATCGCGGGCCTGTCCCCTCCCAAACACGGTCGTGGTGCTCGATCCCCGATCCGCCCCCACTAAGCCCAACACTTACCTGACGCGCCATGTTCACGACGGCAGCGACTTCCGGTTGCGGCTATGCGGAGCTAAGCCGCACGTTCCGCAGCTCCCACTACTTAAGGACTTTTGGGCCTATTTGAGGGCCCCAAACGGCGCTGTCTCGACAAATCCCGGTGGGGGAAGGTGTCTGGAGGAGCATTCCCCACAATTTATGGTGCTCACCCGGAGTGGGGCAAAGGAAAAGGCTTCAGCAGCTCCCCAAGAAAAGCGGGGGAAGAAGGACAAAATGGCGGCCGGCGGAACACCCGAGGACTGGTGGAAGTGGGGCGCAGGAGCAGCAAGCTTCTCTTCTGCGCTGTTTTGCGGAGCTGAAGGCTGAGTTGCTGGACTCCCTGAATGCGACTACCAACAGGCTGCTTGAGACCCAGGCGGCCCAGGAGGTGTCCATCCGGGAGTTGCAGCAGCAGGCCGCTGAGCGGGAGGAGGAGGCCGTGGTCCTCGTGGGGAAAGAGGAGTTGCACGAGGCACTTCACAAAAAGTGGCAAGACCGCTTGGAGGAGCTGGACGTTCGCACGAGGCGAAAGAATTTGAGGATCCTGGGCCAGGCGGAGGGGCTGGAGGGGTCGGATCTTCCGTCCTATGTGACCACGATGTTGAGCTCGTTGATGGGAGCGGGGTCCTTCCATTTGCCCCTGGAGCTTGAGGGAGCCCACAGAGTGCTGGCCAGGAGGCCCAAGACAAATGAACCCCCGCGGCCGGTGCTGGTGCGGTTCCATCTATTCAGCGACCGGGAGTGTGTGCTGCGCTGGGCCAAGAAAGAGAGGAGCAGCAAGTGGGAGAACCCGGTAGTGCGAATCTACCAGGACTGGAGTGCGGAGGTGGCTAAGCGGCGGGCCGGGTTCAACCGGACGAAGGCGGTGCTGCATGCCAGGCAGGGCCGGCCCAAGGCACCGGCAACTCGGGCAGTCGCCCGGGGCGCCATGCGCTAGGGGGCGCCAGAGACTCGGGTCCCGCGCATGCGCAGTTGGGCCGGTGCCAACCAGCGCATGCGCGGTGGCCGCCCCCCCACCTAGGGCCCGCCCCCCCGCCTAGGGCCCGCGCCCCCGTCTAGGGCCCGCCCCCCCGCCTAGGGCCCGCCCTCCCCTCGCTCCCCCCCCTCACCCCCCCCCCTCGCCCCCCCCCCCCCGGCCCCCCCTCGGCCCCCCCCGGCCCCCCCCACCCCCCCCGGCCCCGCCCCCCCTACCCCCCGGCCCCGCCCCCCCCCCGAAGTTCAGCTTGCCCGGGGCGCCAGCAACCCTAGGGCCGGCGCTGATGCCAGGCAGGTCAAATTTGGAATGCTGCAGCCTGCGCGTCTGTGGGTGACATATAAGGACCGGCACCACTATTTCGAGTCCCCGGTGGAGGCATGGGCCTTTGTACAGGGTCTGGGGACACAATATGGCCGTTGCTGTTTTCGCTGTTGCTGTTTTGCAATTTTGACATGTGTTTTTTATGCTGGGGGTTTTTTTTTTTTTGCTCGGTTTCCGGGTGGGTCTGTCTGTTGGGTATGGTTGTGGGTTATGCGGGGAATGTTGGGGGTTTGTGCTTTTTATATTCCCTTCTGTACGGGGCTGGGGGTTGGGGTGAAACTTGATTTTGGGGAGCTGCATCAGAAGGGTGGGGTGTGGCAGTATGAAAGCGCGGGCTTTCCTCTGGTTTCCCGCCGGGTTTCTGCTGGAATGGCCAGGAAGGAGCTGGTGTGGGCCGGGGGGGTAGAGGAGAGGCGTTATCGCCATGGGGAACGGGTCGGCCTGGGGCGAGCAGTCGATAAGCTATGACTAGCCGGCGGGGGAGGGGGGCGGGTTGCCCTCTGATCCGGCTGAACACCTGGAACGTGAGGGGGCTGAATGGGCCGGTTAAGAGAACTAGGGTATTTGCTCATCTGAAGGGGCTGAAGGCGGACGTGGCTATGCTCCAGGAGACCCACTTGAAGGTGGCGGACCAGGTTTGTCTGAGGAAGGGGTGGGTGGGGCAGGTTTTTCACTCAGGATTGGACACGAAGAACCGGGGGGGTGGCGATTCTGGTGGGGAAGAGGGTGGCGTTTGAGGCGGCTGAGGTGGTGGCGGACAAGGAGGGCAGATATATTATGGTGATGGGTAGGCTGCAGGGAGAGAAGGTGGTGCTGGTTAATGTGTATGCCCCAAATTGAGATGATGCTGACGCTTGTTGGGCCACATTCCGGACCTGGAGGCAGGGGGCCTGATCATGGGGGGAGACTTTAACACAGTGCTGGATCCCCCACTGGACCGGTCCAGTTCAAGGACGGGTAGGAGACCGGCGGCGGCCAAAGTGCTGAGGGGGTTTATGGACCAGATGGGAGGGGTGGATCCCTGGAGGTTTGGGAGGCCGAGGGCGCGGGAGTATTCCTTTTTCTCTCATGTCCATAGGGTTTATTCCTGAATAGATTTTTCGTCCTGAGCAGGGGATTGATCCCGAAGGTGCAGGATGCCGAGTATTCGGCCATAGCAATTTCAGACCATGCTCCGCACTGGGTTGATCTGGAGATGGGGGAGGCGCGGGTCCAGCGCCCACTATGGCGCCTGGATGTGGGGATGCTGGCTGATAAGGAGGTGTGTAGGAGGGTCCGGGGAAGTATTGAGGGGTATTTTGATACCAACGATATGGGGGAGGTCCGGGTGGGGATGGTCTGGGAGGCTCTGAAAGCAGTGATCCAGGGGAAGCTGATCTCCATCCGGGCCCATAGGGAAAGGAGGGAGAGGAAGGAGAGGGAGAGACTGGTGGGGGAGCTCCTGGATGTGGATAGGAGGTACGCGGAGGCACCGGAGGAGGGGTTGCTGGGGGAACGGCGTAGTTTGCAGGCCAATTTTGACTTGTTGACCACTAGAAAGGCGGAGACACAGTGGAGGAGGGCGCAGGGCGCGGTATATGAGTATGGGGAGAAGGCGAGCAGGATGTTGGCGCATCAGCTCCGGAGGCGAGATGCGGCTAGGGAAATTGGTGGAGGGACGGATGGGGGGGGGGGGGGGGGGGGGGGGGGGGGGGGGAATGGAGAGCTTCATGAACAGGCTCTGTTTCCCAAAGGTTCAAGAGGAGCTGGTAGAGTGGCTGGGGGCGCCGATAGAGTTGGAGGAGCTAGTCAAGGGGATTGGTCAAATGCAGTCAGGTAAGGCGCCGGGGCAGGATGGGTTCCCGGTGGAATTTTATAAAAAGTATGCGGACATGGTGGGCCCCCTGTTGGTGTGAGCCTTCAATGAGGCATGGGAGGGGGGGCTTTGCCCCCGACGATGTCGCGGGCGCTGATCTCTCTGATCCTGAAGCGGGATAAGGACCCCTTGCAGTGTGGATCATACAGGCCTATCTCGCTCCTCAATGTTGACGCTAAGGTGGGACATGGTGCCGCTATCGTTGGCGGGTAGAGTGCAGTCCGTCAAAATGACGGTTCTCCCGAGGTTCTTGTTCCTCTTTCAGTGTTTGCCCATCTTTATCCCTAGGGCCTTTTTTAGAAGGGTGACTAGCAGCATCATGAGCTTTGTTTGGGCGCATGGGACCCCGAGGGTGAAGAGGGTCTTCTTGGAGCGGGGTAGAGATGGGGGGGGGGAGGGCCTGGCGTTACCCAATCTCTCGGGGTATTATTGGGCGGCCAATGTGTCGATGGTGCGCAAGTGGGTGATGGAGGGGGAGGGGGCAGCATGGAAACGGATGGAGAGGGTGTCCTGTGGAGATACAAGCCTAGGGGCCCTGGTAACAGCGCCGTGGCCGCTCCCTCCTACGAGGTATACCACGAGTCCGGTGGTGGCGGCTACCCTCAAGATTTGGGGGCAGTGGAGGCGACATAGGGGAGAAGTGAGGGGCTCGATGGAGGCTCCGTTAAGGGGTAACCATCGGTTCGTCCCGGGGAACATTGATGGGGGATTCCAGGGTTGACACAGAGCGGGCATCAGACAGCTAAGGGACCTGTTCATTGATGGGAGGTTTGCGAGCCTGGGGGAGTTGGAGGAGAAATTTGGGCTCCCCGGGGAACATGTTCAGGTATCTGCAGGTAAAGGCGTTTGCTAGGCGGCAGGTGGAGGGATTCCCTTCGCTTTCCGCGAGGGGGTTGAGCGACAGGGTGCTTTCGGGGGTCTGGGTCGGAGAGGGGAAGATATCTGATATCTACAAGGTAATGCAGGAGGTGGAGGAGGCGTCAGTAGAGGAGCTGAAAGCTAAGTGGGAGGGGGAACTGGGGGAATAGATCGAAGACGGGACATGGGCTGATGCCCTGGAGAGGGTAAACTCTTTCTCCTCATGTGCGCGGCTTAGCCTCATCCAAATCAAGGTGCTGCACCGGGCCCACATGTCCGGGTCTAGGATGAGTAGGTTCTTTGGGGGCGAAGACAGGTGTGTCAGGTGTTCGGGGAGTCCAGCGAACCATGCCCATATGTTCTGGGCATGCCCGGCACTGGAGGAGTTCTGGAAGGGGGTGGCGAGGACGGTGTCAAGGGTGGTAGGATCCAGGGTTAAGCCAGGCTGGGGACTCGCGATTTTTGGGGTTGGGGTGGAGCCGGGAGTGCAGGAGGCGAAAGAGGCCGGTGTGCTGGCCTTTGCGTCCCTAGTAGCCCGGCGAAGGATCTTGCTACAATGGAAGCATGCGAGGCCCCCAAGCGTGGAGACCTGGATCAATGTCATGGCGGGTTTTAATAAGCTAGAGAAGGTCAAATTCGCCCTGAGAGGATCGGTACAAGGGTTCTTTAGGCGGTGGCAACCTTTCCTCGACTTTCTGGCTCAACGATAGGGTACTGGGACAGTAGCAGCAGCAGCCCGGGGGGGAAGGGGGGAAGGGGGGGCGGGGGGGGAGGACTATGTTTGTTTATTTAATTTTAATTTATTTTTCAGTTCTCTTGTTGTTCACTGGGTTTGGGGGGGTGGGGGGGATGTGATACATGCGTTGATACGGTCTTGGGGGTGTTACAGTTATTATGGGGTTATTTTGTTGCATTTCATTGTTTGTTGTTATATTTTCTGTAAAAAATTCCAATAAAAATTATTTTTTTTTAAAAATGTTCACGACGGCAGCGACCAGGTGCGGTTGCCGCCGTCGTGAACCGGTCAGGAACGGCAGGCCGCTCGGCCCATCCGGGTCGGAGAGGCGTGTCGGAAAACCAGACACGCCATTTTGAGGGGGCTGGTGGGAGAATAGCGGGAGGTGCGGGAGCGGACCTCCCGCTATTCTCCCACCCATCTTGGTTGCTGAGAATCGCGACCGAAATGTTTGGAAGATCTGGGGATAATTAGACTGGTCCAGTTCTCAGATTGGGCCGCACCAATAGTCCCAGTATTAAAGCCAGACTGCACAGTAAGATGACTGGGAACAGGGCTGCTAAAGTAGATAGATATCCTGTTCTTAGGATAGAAAACTCCTCCGCAAAATTGACTGGAAGCATCAAGTCCATAAAATTGGATTTAAGTCATGTGTACCAGCAGCTTGGGTTAGAGGAAGAATCGAGGAAATTCATCTCCATAAACACACAAGGAGTTATTGCAATACACCAGGGGCTGGATTCCCCGCAGCCCCGTGCCAAAATCGCGTTTGGTGCGGGAGCGGAGAATCCATTTTATGCGAGGATCATGACCGGCGCCGCTCCCGCGATTCTCCAGTCCCCAGAGAATCGCTTGCTCGGAGATTACGTGGCGTGGTTGGGGGGCCATTGACAGATGCCGCCCCCCCAGGAATGCTCCGGGCAAAACTGTCCGAGTTCCCAACGGTGTGGTTCTAACCACGTTTTGCCTGTTGGGAACATCAGGTGGTGACTGCGGACTCAGTCCGCAGCCACCCTTGTGGGGGGGGGGGGGGGGGGGGGATCGAGCAGTGGTGGGGGGGGGGCCTCATGAGCGGCTGAGGCAGTGATCGGGTGGCTCGGAACCGCAGGCGCCTGCCATTTCGGGGGACTACATTTTGGATGTTGCTCCACTGTCCGAGTCCACTGTCCGAGTCCACCATGGCGTACGGCGTGGCCGCTGACGCGGACTCCCGACCACACGTGCACCGCCTGTTTCCTCAGCCAGATCTGCAAGCAGTTCTCGGGGCCTTGCTAGCCCCTTGCAGGCAGGAGAATCGCTCTTTACTTTTTGAAGGAATGTCAAGAGTGAAACACCAGCGTTTTTATGCTGGCTTGGGGATATAGCCCTATTTTTGGAGAATCCAGTCCCAGGTTACCCTTGGTGTGTGGACCCAATAGTAGTTACCAATGTGCCAGCCACCGGGTCGGTAGTGGTAGAATCATAAAATCCCCAGAGTACAGAAGGAGGCCAAACCTCCAACCGAGTCTGCACCAACCCTCTGAACGAGCACTCCACCCACTCCCCCACCCCCTCCCAATAACCCCTTAACCTAACCTACACATCTTTGGACACTAAGGGGCAATTTATCATGGTCAATCCACCTAACCTGTGCAACTTTGGACTGTGGGAGGAAACTGGAGCACCCAGAGGAAACCCACGCAGAAACAGGGGGAATGTGCAAACTCCTCACAGATAATTGCCCAAGTCGGAATTGAACCCGGGTCCCTGGCGCTGTGAGCGGGAAGTGCTAGCTACTGTGCCACCATACTGCTCCAAGGTCTTCGCAAGTGGAATCTCGTGTGTCAGCAGAAGGAGTGGAAGAAGGTGTAGTCACTGGCTCTCTTTGGAATCTGAAAATTTGTCTGCCACTGTTGTGCACTCTGATTCCTCAAGCATGGAGAAATCAGTTGTAGAGTTGCAGTGCTCCGCAGAGTCCGGAAGTCCTCGGGTAGACTAATTTTATGAACTTTGCCCATTGGCTCCCCTACTGAGTAATCTGTTTGACTGTACATTATTGCATTTAAGAGTTTTTTTGTGTAATTGTAAGGGAACATGGCGGGGAGGAATGTGAGGGGCGATCTTTCACGGGTCATTTGACATGCTCGAGACCTATGGGTCATCGGATGCTGGGCCGTGGACCCGGGTAGGGGGCTGCCCTCAGTCTAAGCCCTGAAGTCAGTGGGACTAGACCTCTGTCAGTTTTGCGATTGTATGTATTTATAGTTTGCCAGTTTGTTAACAAATCACTGTTGTGATTTAGCTTTGCCTCATTGTATTACCTCACATCACCACAGGTGTCACCAGCTATATTTTAAGTGGGTAGTCATTATCTCAAAATCAGCAATGAGTTTTCTGGGGTCAAAGCGCTCAGGAAAGGCGGACTGGTGCAGGACATATGAATCATGGCAGCTTCCTGCGAATCTTCCATGGTGCTCTTCTGGAGATTGCATATGAGTGGCACATTGATGGAATGGGGGTCCTTACAGTTGACATGCACTCCTAGATGACCTGTCACTGTCACTTATGTGTAATTGATCTTGCCATTCACATCAACCACAAACCCAAGAGCCCGCTCTTTCTGACTGGCCTCATTGGTGGCAAAGTGTTCATTAATGCCCGCCCTGGCCAACATTGCATTGGTCACCTGCACAATGTATTTGTGGGCAGCTGACTACAAATACTCACCTGCAGATCACTGGAATGAAGCTGAGGCAAAATCATTGAGAGCAGTGGTCACTTCAACATCGACTGGCAAATCATGGCCCCAGTTTCACATAACAACAGATCATCTTCAGTAAATATCTGCGACAACTTGAGATGACACTCGGAGTCTCCTAAAATACTGGGGTTCAGACATGTTAAGCAAGTTTATCCTCTGTCTATATAGCCTGTGTTGCAGGTGTCACTTCCTGTGAGCGATGCTGCTATGTTCATTCCCTCTCTTTAATGGAGTGCCAGGTCCGTGAGGAGAAGGATGCTGCTGGGGCTGTTCCTTTTAGTAGTGCACCTGTAAGTGGTTCTTCTGATCTCATCTTGATCCCCGTACTTCCATCGACATCTGCTTCCTTTGAAAGCACCGAGCAAACCTGTGATCCCCTATCACCTAGAAGGACCAGGGCAGCCAATGCATGGGAACACCATCAACTGTTTGTCTCCAAGCCACATTCTATCCTGCCTTATAATTATATCGCCATTTCTTCACTGTCGTTGGACCAAAATCCTGAAGCTCCCTTACTAACAGCGCAATGGGTGTACCTACACCATAGGGACTGCAACAGTTCAAGAAGGCGGCTCACCACCACCTTCTCAAAGGTAACGAGGGATAGTCAACAAATGCTGACCAAGTGAGCGATGCCCACAGTGAAAGAATAAATAAGGAAAGGCCCAAGATAAAGCAGCATTAGCATCTCCTACACAGATGGCAGTTGGAAATTGGGGATTAGATGCAAAAAGCCTCAAGTTGTGAAAGTCATCTCCAAAGTAGTAGGAATGATCTTTAAAGTGGTGAAACTATACTCTGAGAACAAGCACTGGGAGCAAAATACTTTTATTTAGACAAAGAAGCAGGTACAAGATCGCAATCCATTGGAGATTTATTTGCCTCTCATTTCTCCAGCACACTTATTTTCACTAGTTGGTTCCAGGAAGCCCAGGAAACCCTTGTCTGAAAGTTAAATTGAAAAGCCCTGTTGAAAATGCTGTTAGGGACCTCTTAACGTACTGAAATTGGCAGCCCGTCTCTCCCTAGGGTGTCTTATGAACATCCAAGCACACTACAGTTTAATGCCACCACTGACTGATTGGAGCAAATTGAAGGAAGTCCACTCCGTCTTGGTTAAATCTCCTCCCTTAGTGAGAAAGGCTTTGAAACATGATGCTAATTGTAATTAATACAAACCCAAGCTAAATATTCAGCTTGAATGAATCATATGAGTAACCATTTAGATGGAATTAGACAGGTTATGAACATTTTGTTTTCCAACTTTATTTGGATTAATCAATTATGTGAACCTTGATATAAAGATTCAGCAGTTGATGAACAGATTGTTTTCCATTAAAAAAAATACATGTTTAATTTGTTTGAAACTGTTTTGACTGCTTTGTCACATTTAAGGGTGATTCTATCTTTCAATGTAGGTATATACTGTACTATATAAAGTATAACTAGACAATGAAATGTCACAACATTAATCAGAAAAAAACCAATTTGAGTTTCAGATAGCTTTTTTATTAACAATACTGTGGAAGTGGGTCTTTTACTTAATTATTTATGTTACACAAAATAGTTGGAAGTGGGCCTTTATCGAAGGTTTTGGATAGAATCTAAGAAACTGCCATGTAAACTCTTGTATTCACATCCAAAACGTTCTCAGTTCAAAGAATATGAAACACTAAAATGGGTCTCACCTTAGAGGTTTTAGTTAGCACCTTAAAATTAAATGTGTCCAAACTATTGCATAATAAGTTAGATAATTCAATACATTCCCGAATATTCCACCATCATACATGAATACAAATAAACTTATTTGTCCACAGCAATTCCTTAGATTCTACCCCAAAACTTTAGATAAAGGTCAAAGGCCCCATTTGCAACAAGTTGCTGATATCAGAAGGCTGTCTGGAGCTCACAATTTTTTTTCTGTCCAGTTGGTGTTGTAACATTTTGTTACCTAGTTCATTTTAAACAGTAATGTTGGGGCATTCCAAGTGGTTTTAGACATAATTTAATTCAGCATAAAGTTATAACAGTGGGAGAAGTGATACAAACAATGTTCCCATTTTCAGCTTTAACATTGGCCTTGCGAATGGTGACAAATTCCCCTTGCAGAACTATCAGCGTCTATAATGAGGGTTCTAAAGAAAAACATTTTGCTTACCAGTTTTGGAGGGATCTAAAGAGACTTATCACTGGGTAAAGTTTAATTAGCTTCTCTTGGGCATCCAGAAAGACAATGCATAATTCCACAGTAGGGAGGTTCTGTATTTTGCTCCACACTTTCTTTTTGAGGAGGGTGCTGATATTTATGAAAATATTATTCTTTCTTAAAACGTTATCTTTGGTTTTACACGATAAATATGTTTCCACACTGCAACCTTCACATCCATGTGCTAAGCAGTATTTAAAGGTAAAGCCAAAATTCTCGTACTCATTCTTAAGGTGCACAGTAATATAATATGTTTGGTTAAAACCTGTTACACACCTTGTGAATTTTCAGATTTAAATCCACGTTTGCATGTTGCACTGTACGTTAGAAAAAACTTGCAGGAATGTAGCAGAATCCAAAGATGCATTTATTAGATTTTTTGAGTGTTTTACAGTGTTTCAAGGCGAGCAGTATAAATTGCTGTTGAACTGATTTGGCGCATTGTGTTGGAGCAGTAGTTTCAAATTGCTCCAGCTTGCACTAACTTGCAGTTCTGAAGTTCAAAAGGAATCCTACTGTAAATCCAGCAGAACACCTTTAATATCCGAGCAGCAAAAGCAACCTGACTATCCTGTTGGCTTTTTTCTAGCACAATTGGAATTTCACTGACAATTGCGATCTGGTGAGCTTATCTTTCAGTTAAGAGGTGTATGTGCACAGGCTGCTGCTTTAGCTGATTGTTGGACAGTAGAATGATTGGTCTTGTCTTGTCTGCTCATTGATGCCAGCATGAAGCCAATAACAGCAGTTTCAAAAACGTAAAATACTGGAAATCTGGCCAAGAAATAGAAAATGCTGAAAATATTCAGCAGATCAGGCAGCATAACTGTGGTATTACATGCTAATCAAAATGAGTGCATTTTATCCCTAAATTCACTGTTACCATCTGGTAAATAATATTTGCCATCTGGTTAAATAGCAGCAGAGTAATTTTCTAATGCCCACTCGTAAGTTTTTGTTACACAACTCATCCTGTGTCTCTGTTTTCATGCATTTCTAAGTACTTCTTGTGAAACATTATCAAATTACATACAATGTAACAAAATACTAAGAATGCTATGTTGGTGAGCAAATTTGAAATTCTTGACTGCGGACTCTGATATGAACGATTTGGTAAGACAGGATTTGTGTGGTAAAATGTGAAGTGGTTTCAGCCAGTGTAGATTTGTCACATATATTCTAGCATTTTGTCTAAAGTTCAAATCCATAATACCTTCATATTGCTTAGAAGTAATGTAATTCAACAAAACAAATCTGCCACAAAGCGTTGGAGACAATGATAAATGAACCTGTTGTCCAGGCCATTGAATTAAAAGTAGTTGCAAAAAGAAAAGGAAATATTGGAACACCTATCTGTCAGATATTTTCTGCGTGCTGTAGCAGGCTCCATTTTTGGTGTGGTGTGGGAAGATTGTGGTCTGTAACCTGTTCAAACCAGTGTTTGCATAAACCTGGGTGGCTGCTGATAATTAATCCATGGAATGCAATCATGAAACAGTATAATAATGTAAAGATGAAAAAAGCAATGAATGCACCTATTTATCCCTGCAACACATTTTAGCAAAGGAATGGAGAAAAAAGCAATGACACATTTTCAAAAGAAAAACCTGCCAAATCTAAACCGTGTGGCAGGAGATAAACACGGCAATTTTATAAAAATTGGCATTCTATTATTCAGTGCACCAAAGTTAGAATCCAAAGAGAGGATTTTCCACAACTCTCTTAACAAAAGAAATATGAACAGAAGTACGCCATTCAGTGCTTCACACCCACCTACCATTCACTGAGATCATAGCTAATCTTCAACTTCAACACCATTTTCTGCATTATCCCCATATCCCTTGATCTTTTTAATGTATAGAAACCTATTGATCTTTGTCTTGAACATACTCAATGGCTGAGCCTCCACAAACCCCTGGGACACAGAATTCCAAAGATTCTCCACCTTTTGAGTGAAGAAATGCCACCTCATCTTAGTCTTAAATGGCTTACCACGTATTTTGAGACGGGGCTGCAGTATTGTAAGACCAAGAATGATCTTCTATGTGTGGCCAGGGTAGGTCTACCTTCTCTTGTGGTCCTCAGCATCTTTAACACAGTCCACATACTCCAAAGGGATCTCTATCCCACCCACCTCGAGGGGCCCCAACAATTGCCATGCCCCCAGTAACTCCTCTGCTCCTCACATCCTCGATGCCTCTCACCCCCCACCCATGCCACACAACACTACCTTCTGAACTGGCATGACTCTCACCTACACTCTCCCCATCTGTCTCATTGCAGGACAAACTCGAGCACAACAGGTGTAAGTGGGCACAGCGGGCCAGAGTGATGCTGGAGCTCAAAACTCTAACTCCCTTTGAGGAACGAGCCCTTGAGCTGGCCAGCGAAGAGCAGGACCGATCCTATACAGAGGCCGAGGTGGGGGCCAAAGACACAGGTGACAACCCATAACACATCCAGCCATGGGGCAAGCCACACAGGGATGACATTTTTCCTCTCGGTGTTCCCTGCCCCTGAATAATGGCACAGTAAGAAGTCTTACAACACCAGGTTAAAGTCCAACAGGTTTGTTTCAAACACGAGCTTTCGGAGCACGGCTCCTTCTTCAGGTGAAGAAGGAGCCGTGCTCCGAAAGCTCGTGTTTGAAACAAACCTGTTGGACTTTAACCTGGTGTTGTAAGACTTCTTACTGTGCTCACCCCAGTCCAACGCCGGCATCTCCACATCCTGAATAATGGCATCTCTCCTCCATTGCAGATCAATCAGCAGACCAGCCCAGACTATCCTCGTTGCCCCCGGAAAGCACTGACCAGAGCAGCTCTGAGGGAGACATCTCAGAGACCAGCGTTGAAGAGGCATCATAGCTGTTACCCCCACCCTTCACCAACGCAAGTACTCGCACCTCGGTGGGAATTAGTAGCAGGCAGACGTCTGGGTCACTCACTGGTGAGCACATTACAACAGATGGAGGCAGGATCGTCCCAGGGATCCGGCAATCAGAGCGATGCTGGAGCCCAGGACACAGCTGAGCCCCAGGCTTCGACATGCCCCTGGGTCCAGTCATCCCAGAGCTGCCGGAATTACGGAGGCAGAGTCACCAGCCTCAGGGAGGGATGACATCATCCCTCCTCAGACTGCAAAACCAATTGGAGGAATCCCATTGACTTCAGTCTGAGGAGCTGAGGCAACAAGGCCAACACTGTGAGGGTGGCATCCATAGTGGAGACCCTGGCACAGGACATGCACTCCATGGCGAGGGATGCCCAATCCATGGTTCAGCTCATGACCTCCATGGCTGAGGGCATGAGCTCCATGTTGCAGACACCAGTGGAAATCCACAAGGTTCAACACCAGAGGACAGCAGAGCTTCCAGAACTCACTCAAACTGACTCTCTATCTCATGGAGGAGCCCAAGGGTCCCCAAGCACCCGAAGGGAAAAGGATCGGCAGGAGCATAATCCACAACGTTGCACCCAGAAGACCCTTAGGTGACCAGCCTATCTTAAACCCACCTTCCTGTGAGTGACTCAACCCCAGCCCCTCATACAAGGAGGCCAACACTGCAGCAGGCATGTTGCCTAAAATAGGGCCTGAACCCTCAAGTTCCAGGGGACAGCTGTCAAGGTCATCTCAGGCAATAGGACGTAGAAGACAGCACGCCACCTCAAGCTCAACTGTGGATCCCCAAGATACACCTGGATGTATGGCAGGGGAGTTCTTGAAACCCTTGTCCTGGTCATCTCCAAACTGAGAGGCGCCCCACCTAGCACAGGCAATTGGTAACCTTCCAGTCCATGTGTTGGCAGCTCTTGCATCATCGGTCACAGGTGGTCCACCAACCCCCGGATAGACACAGCTTCTGACATTTGGAGTAGGAAGTTCCCCGGTGGTAGACCCATTCCAGGAATGTCTCCTCCAAGGCTCCACCATCTATGGCTCTGCTCCCAGAAGATCATGCACCCTGCGTCCACCTCCTCTGCAGGGTGCTGGTCCTGACCATGTGCAGCTCCATGTTGGCATCACTGCTGCTGCTCTACAATTATCAAAAGAACTGCCAGCTCTACAGACTCCATTATTCTCTCAAATCAATAACTGAAAGGAAGAGAGCGAAAAAGTGAGCGATGAGAATTCCCGACACTGCTCTGACCCACAGTCCTTTCAGGATCTGGGCTATCCACCCAAGCACATCCCCCATGCGAGCGCCTTTCCAGTGAGCCTTATTCCGTCCCCTCTCAAGCGGTGGCTGATCGCTTGCAGTTGCCCCTCTCAATTCAGCCTGACACCAGCGCCACGACCCTTCAGAACCTCAGCAGGCCACATGCACACCACTGCCCCTCCACCCACCCATGCCCAAAAGAGTGAGGCTGTGCATAGTTGACTGCGTTCAATCAACCTTCAATCCACCCTCACAGGGGAACAAAAATGCTGCCACCCATCATGTCCTAATGGGTGACTGATGAGGGCAGCTACCCTCCAGCGTTGTACTCGGGGCAACATGTGTGACATCTCTCCGTTATGGAGAAGTGGGTGTAAGCCATGGAATTAATTCCTTGGCGCTCAGCTCCTAACTACTTTAATTAACATAAATAATCAAGTAAACTAAATCAAATAAACCAAGGGACAAATTCAAGGAACAGTCCCTTAAAGGGAAAATGTCTTCAACAATAAAGTGAAATGAGACTTGAAACATTCAGCTCCCACAGGGTTAACCATTTGACGTGAATCAGTGGCACACTCAAGCATTGGCACAATTGACTCTTCAAGGAAGGGCCAGGGAACGGATTAGGCATCTGGCTTCCCCTTGGGCAGGAAAGGCAGCAATTTCCTGTCACTTTCATCTCCTTAGATGGCATCCCCAGCACTCATCAGCTGCAGATTAAACAAGCCTCCCACCTTGAACAACCAGGCACTCTGGACGGGTTTGTCCATCCTGCCACGCCAGATTTCTAGTGCGGCACGCTGTCGGGATTCTCTGTTTCGCCGGCTGGTCAATTGGGTTTCCCATTGTCGGGCAGTCCCACGCCATCGGGAAACGCCTGGGCTGCTGGCAAAATGGAGAGTCCCAACGGCGGAGACTTCAGCCCCCTGACTTTGTTCTCTGGTGGCCTTGGCTCCATATCCAGCGGATTTTCTCTTCCAGGCATTTCATGCCCTGAGGATTCACTTTGCAGCCTGAGGTTGGGGTTCCTTCGAACCTCACTCTTCCTCCCCACTGTGTGAGGGTCTTCTGCCCTCATGTAGCAGGTAACCACTCCTTGTCAGAGTCTCCCACTCAGACCATGCGGCCTGGCATTACACGGGGCCCCACCCAAGGACCTCACAGTCACCCCCTGTGCTGTCCCGCTGATTCCACCCACTCCCAACCACCTCTAGCTGCTACTCATAAGGGCAAACATTCACCAGAGAAAACTCCACAAGTCCAGCAAGGGGGACCTGAGAAACAGTAACTCCATCCCAGGAATGAATTTGGTGAACCTTCACTCTCTCCCTCTATAAACAACTACGGTAGCACAGTGATTAGCACAGTTGCTTCACAGTTCCAGGGTCCCGGGTTTGATTCCCGGCTTGGGTCACTGTCTGTGTGGAGTCTGCAAGTTCTCCCTGTGTCTTCGTAGGTTTCCTACCACAAGGCCTGAAAGACGTGTACCCAACAGGAGCTGGAATGTGGCGACGAGGGGATTTTCACAATAACGTAATTGCAGTCTTAATGTAATTATATTGTAAGTATATGGGCCGGGATTCTTTGAAATCCCGGCCATACGTTGACGCCGGCGTCAAAACCGGCCGAGTGATGCCAGTGTCAACGGGCTTCCAGGCCCAGGCTTTCACCCCTTTTTTGGGGGGCTAGTCCTGCGTGGGAGTGCTGGGCGTTCGAAAGCCCGCGCGCCACGGCTGGCGCGAGTCCGCACATGTGCATGGGTTGCAGTCTCCGCGCCAGCCCACGGGCAATATGGCAGAGCCCGAAACGGGCCTGGCGCGGAGGAACATAGGTCCTCCCCCCCCCCCCCCCCGGAATTAGCTCGCCCGCCGATCGGTAGGCCCTGACCACGGGCCTGGCCACCATGGAGGCCCCCCTGGAGTCGGATCGCCCCGCCTCCCCCTTTCCCCCTCCCCCCTCCAGGACGGCCCCTGCAGCCAGAACTCCGAGCTCCCGCCAGGTGGGACCATACAAAACCCACGCCAGCGGGACTCGATGGAATTCGGCAGGCACTCAGCCCGTCGAGCGCGGAGAATCGGCGCAGAGGTGACTGTGCGAGTGCGATTCTCGCGCCCCCCTGCCGATTCTCCGACCTGGCACGGGATTGGAGAATCTCAGTCACATTTACTGAGGAGACAAAAACTGTCCACAGTGCTCCAGGTGTGGTATTACCAAGGCTGTATATAATTGTACTAAGACATCATGTTCAGGTTGGCAGGCTATAATTGGAGTGGTATAGCAAGGGTCAGTACTTGGACACTAGATATTCATAATCTGTATCAATGATTGAATGTGGGGACTAAATGCAATATTTCCAAATTTGCAGATGACACAAAAATAAGTAAGTGTAAGTATGAGGAGGATGCAAAGATGCTTCAAGACGATTTGAAGAGGCTAAGCGAGTGGGTAAAAACTTGGCATATGAAACATAATGTGGAGAAATGCGACGTTACCCACTTTTGTAGAAAAAACAGACACACGGAGCATTTTTTAAATGGTAAGGAGCTGGGAAGTGTTGAATTTCAAAGGGACTTGGGTGTCCTTGTTCATGAGTCACTGGAAGCTAACAAGCTGGTACAGCAAAGCATTAAAAAGACAAATGGTATGTTAACCTTTATTACAATAGGGTTTAATTATAGGTCATGATAATTGTCATGGGGCAGCATGGTAGCATGGTGGTTAGCATCAATGCTTCACAGCTCCAGGGTCCCAGGTTCGATTCCCGGCTGGGTCACTGTCTGTGTGGAGTCTGCACGTCCTCCCCGTGTGTGCGTGGGTTTCCTCCGGGTGCTCCAGTTTCCTCCCACAGTCCAAAGATGTGCGGGTTAGGTGGATTGGCCATGCTAAATTGCCCGTAGTGTCCTAGTAGTAAGGTTAAGGGGGAGAGTTGTTGGGTTACGGGTATAGGGTGGATACGTGGATTTGACCAGGGTGATCGGCACAACATCGAGGGCTGAAGGGCCTGTTCTGTGCTGTACTGTTCTATGTTCTATGTTCTATAACAGTGGGTAATGTTTATGGGCAGGGCGCTAAAGCGATTGGCCGGATGCTGCAGGAGAAAGAGGATTGGCAGGAGCACAGCCCTCTTATCCTTTGCAAAATGTCTGAGTCCTGCCTGACAGAGAGCGGTATGTAACCTCCCACTGAACGAGGTGATCTAGGGGCCCATGGAGGCCGAATAAAACATCTCAGTAGCTACAACCTCCTCCAAGGTCAGGGGTCTCGGTGTTTTTCTCCATCTACTAACAAGGTCCGAAATAATAATAATAATCTTTATTAGTGTCACAAGTAGGCTTACATTAACACTGCAATGAAGTTACTGTGAAAATCCCCTAGTCGCCACATTCCGGAACCTGTTCGGGTACACAGAGGGAGAATTCAGAATGTCCAAATTACCTAACAGCACATCTTTCGGGACTTGCACGAGGAAACCGGAGGAAACCCATGCAAACACGGCGAGAACGTGCAGACTCCACACAGACAGTGGCCCAAGCCGGGAATCGAACCTGGGACCCTAGAGCTGTGAAGCAACAGTGCTATCCACTGTGCTACCATGCTGCCCCCACAAAAGATGTGCTTGTTTGGTGAACTGGGCATTCTGAATTCTCCCTCCATGTACCCGAACAGGCACTGGAATGTGGCGACTGGGGGATTTTCGCAGTACCTTCATTGCAGTGTTAATATAAGCCTACTTGTGACACTAATAAAGATTGTTATTATTATTATCAAGGTGGACAGACTTGCACACTTTCAGCCAATGGCATAGTCATTATCAGAGATTGCTGGCAGGCATGAGAGGACTGAGTGTTGGCAGGCATGATAGGACTGAATGAAAGCACTAGCAACAGGTCCGCTCCCGATAGCTCCGGGAAAATACTCACGGAGTCTGGCAATAATAGCTTCATTGAGAATTTGGAGGCAGTTTCACCAACATTTCAGGTTGGGGGCAGGGTCAAAGGAAATGCCGATTCGAGGGAACCACAGATTTGAGCCAGGGAGGTGGGATGGAAATTTTCGGAAATGGGAGGAGAAGGGGATTGATACGCTGAAAGATTTGTTTCTTAGGGGTCAGTTTGCAGGATTGAAGGGGCTGGTAGCGAAGTATGGGCTGGAGCAGGGAGAAATATGTCGATACATGCAGGTTCGAGATTTTGCCAGAAAGGAGATACAGAACTTCCCGGAGAGCCGGCCTCCACATTGCTGGAGGAGGTGCTGACGACAGGGGGACTGGAGAGGGGGTTAGTGTCAGCGGTTTACAGAGCTATTTTGGAAGAGGGAAAGGCACCACTGGAAGGGATCAAAGCAAAGTGGGAGGAAGAGTTGGGAGAGGATATGGAGGAGGGGTTCTGGTGTGAGGTGCTCTGGAGAGGGAATGTCTCCACCTCGTGTGAGAGGTTGTGGTTGATACAGCTGAAGGTGGTATACAGAGCACATCTCGCGAGGGCGAGGATGGGCCGATTCTTTGAAGGAGTAGAAGAATTCTGTGAACTTTGCCGGGGGGGGGGGGGGGGGGGGGGGGGGGGGGCGGCGCTAATCACGTTCATTTGTTTTGGTCCTGTCCAAAGCTGGAGGATTACTGGAAGGAGGTTTTTAGGGTAATTTCTAAAGTGTTGCACATGAAACTGGACCCGGGCCCCCGGGAGGCCATATTCGGGGTATTGGACCAGCCAGGGTTGGAAACGGGTGCAGAAGCAGATGTTGCAGCCTCTGCCTCGTTTATCACCCGAAGGCGGATCCTGATGGGTTGGAAAGCAGCCTCTCTACCCTGTGCCCTGGCGTGGCGGGGAACCTGTTGGAATTCTTGACTCTTGAGAAGGTTAAGTTTGAACTGAGGGGAAGGATGGAGGGATTCTACAATTCATGGGCATTATTTGTTATGCACTTTCAAGAACAGGACAACATCGAACATTAGTTGGGGGGGCGGGTGGGTGGGAGGGTTGCGGGGAGGGGGGGGGGGGGGCGATGGGTGTTAATGGTGGCTATGGGTGATTCCTGATTCCTTTTTGTCATTTGTTTATGTGAACATGTGGGAGAATGTTTGGAGTTTGGTGGGAGGATGGGATCATTGTTATTGATATAAGGATTGACATATTTGTTACTGATTCTTGTTTTTGGGTGTAAATTTTGGAGAAAATGTGAAAAAGGAGAATAAAGAAATATTTTTAAAAAGAAAATAGGGGCATGGTTGTTGCCTGCTCCGCAATTCATTTTGATCATGGCTGATCACCTAACCATTTCCCGCCTTACCCACATATCCTTTGATCCTTTAGTTTCAAGTGCTGTATTTAACTCCTTCTTGAAAACGTAAAATGTTTTGGCCTCAACCACTTTCTGTGGTAGAGAATTCCACATGCTTACCACTCTCTGGGTGAAGAGATTTCGCCTCATCTCAGTTCTAAATGGGTTTCTCCGTATTCTCAGACTGTGACACTATCGGGAACATCCTTTCTGCAACTGCCCTGTCTCGTCCTGTTTGAATTTTATAGATTTTTATGAGATCTCTCCTTACTCTTCTGAACTCCAGCGAATAGGATCCTAACCAACTCAATCTCTCCTCATGCATTAGCCCCGCCATCCCAGGAATCATTCCGGTAAACATTTGCTACACTCCCCCTATAGCAAGAACATCAAGTGGACCAAAACTTCTCACAATATCCCAGATGTGGTCTTACCAAGGCCCGTATAATTACAGCAAGACGTCATTGCGCCTGCACTTGAATCCTCGCGCTTTGAAGACCAACTTACCATTTGCCTTCTTTACCGCCGATTGTACCTGAATGCCTACTTTCATTGACTGGTACACAAGGTTACCCAGGTCACTTTTGCACATTCCCCTCTCTGAATCTATAGCCATGCAGAAAATAATTTTTTGCCATCCTGTTTTTGCTACCGAAGTGGGTAACCTCAGATTTATCCACATTATACTGCATCTGCCATGCATTGGCCCACTCACTCAACTTGTCCAAATCACACTGAAGAATCTCTGCATCCTCCTCACAGCTCACACTTACATCCAACTTTGTGTCATTTGCAAATTTTGAAATATTACACTTACTTCCATCATCTAAATCATGAATAAATATTGTGACTAGTTGGGGTGCGAGCACTGATACCTGTGGTACCACACTCGTCATTGCCTGCCATTTTAAAAAAATCCTGTTATTCCTACTCTTTGTTTCCTGTCTGACACCCGGTATTTTATCCATCGCAATACACTACCCCAATCCCCTGTGCTTTAATTTTATGAGCAAATCTTTTATGTGAGTCTTTGTCGAAATCCTTCTGAAAGTCCAAATAAACTACATCCACTGGCTCCTCCTCATCAACTACTGATTGGATTGGATTGTATTTGTTTATTGTCACGTGTACCGAGGTACAGTGAAAAGTATTTTTCTGCGAGCAGCTCAACAGATCATTAAGTACATGGGAAGGAAAGGGAATAAAAGAAAATACATAATAGGGCAACACAAGATATACAGTGTAACTACATAAGCACTGGCATCGGATGAAGCATACAGGGTGTAGTGTTAATGAGGTCAGTCCATAAGAGGGTCATTTAGGAGTCTGGTGACAGTGGGGAAGAAGCTGTTTTTGAGTCTGTTCGTGCATGTTCTCAGACTTCTGTATCTCCTGCCCGATGGAAGAAGCTGGAAGAGTGAGTAAGTCGGGTGGGAGGAATCTTTGATTATGCTGCCCGCTTTCCCCAGGCAGCGGGAGGTGAAGATGGAGTCAATGGATGGGAGGCAGGTTCGTGTGATGGACTGGGCGGTATTCACAACTCTCTGAAGTTTCTTGCGGTCCTGGACCGAGCAGTTGCCATACCAGGCTGTGATGCAGCCCGATAGGATGCTTTCTATGGTGCATCTGTAAAAGTTGGTGAGGGTTAATGTGGACATGCCGAATTTCCTTAGTTTCCTGAGGAAGTATAGGCGCTGTTGTGCTTTCTTGGTGGTAGCGTCGACGTGGGTGGACTAGGACAGATTTTTGGAGATGTGCACCCCTTGGAATTTGAAACTGCTCACCATCTCCACCTCGGCCCCGTTGATGCTGACAGGGGTGTGTACAGTACTTTGCTTCCTGAAGTCAATGACCAGTTCTTTAGTTTTGCTGGCATTGAGGGAGAGATTGTTGTCATCCTCAAAGAATTGCAGTAGATTTGTTAAGCATGATTTCCCTTTCATAAATCCATGCTGGCTCTATCTGATCCTGCCATTGGTTTTCAAGTGTTCTGCTATTAACTCATTTATAAAGGACTTAGGGATTTTCCCCACTACCGACATCAGGCTGACTGGTCTATAATACCGTTTTCTCTCAGCGTCCCTTTTTAAATAGTGGTGTTTCATTAGCTACCATCCAATTTGTAGGGACTGTTCCAGAGTCTATAGAACCTTGGAAGATAACCACAAATACATTTGTTATATCTAGGGCCACTTCCTTAAGTACTCTGGGATGTTGATTATCAGGTCAAGGGGATTTATCCACCTGCAATCTCATCCATTCCCCCAACACCATTCCCCTACTCATACTGAGCTGAACCATGAAGCGGACCTTTCCCACCATTGAGTGCACATCCTGCACCAAGGCCTCCTCTGTGGATGCCACCCATACAGTGTTGGCCTTGTTGCGTCAGAGTGATGGCACCATCTCCTTCGACTCCTTCAGTCAGCCTTGTAGTCCAAGGAGGGATGCTGTCATCCCTTCCTGATGCGCGTAACTCTGCCTTTTAGGTCCAGCAGCTCTGGGACAACCGTAGCGAGGAGCACGTTGTCGGCCTTGAGCTCAGCAGAGTCCTGGGGTCCAAAATCCCTCCAAGTCCCGGATCCCTTAGATCAGGGGTGGGCAAACCTTTCCGTGCAAGGGCCACATTCAGAAATTCACAATTTTAAAGGTCCGCATAGTACATTAAGTAAAATAATTAATATTTTAAATAGCCAAAATAAAAGGTCTTTAAAGAAAAAAATGCACATTTATTTGAAAAACAAAGTAACTCAGTAAGTAACAGAACAATGTCAATGAGAATGATGCATCTGACTGCAGTCATTTACCAGTTTGTTGAAATCAGGTGTCAAGTTGCTTGTGCTGATCCTTAACACTGACAGAAGCACAGCCTAGCCGAGTCAACGATAAAAACGCGCGTAGTGGGGTGGATGAGTGGGGCTGCCTTATTGGTCGGTTTAGTTGGGTGTGCGACCAATAGGAGTCCAGGTTACAAACAATAATAAGGCTTATTGTTTGTAACCTGGACTCCTATTGGTCGCACACCCAACTAAACCGACCAATGAGACAGCCCCACTCATCCACCCCACTACGCGCGTTTTTATGCGGCCCGCCAATGAGGTGCCCGGAATCATAACCGTCATTTTTGAAAAGCCGCCGGGGAAAAGCAGCTGAAGTAAATGCGCTTATTCAATAAGCGCATTTACTTCAGCGGCTTTTCCCCGGCGGCTTTTCAAAAATGACGGTTATGATTCCGGGCACCTCATTGGCGGGCCGCATAAAAATCTTTGTCGGGCCGCGGGCCGTAGTTTGCCCACCCCTGCCTTAGATGTTCCTGCCTCTGCTTGCTGTGTATCTTCAGATGCACAGATGCAGAAGCTCGGCTACCAGATATTCCCACTGAGGTGTGAGTATCTGCATTGGTGGAGGATGCAGGTGACATCTGTGATGCCTCTTTGATGCTTGTCTCCAAGGTGGCTCACTCGGAGCTGCTCATGTCTGAGGTGTCCAGAGGGCATGAGGATGGTTCGGGCTGGTCGACAGATTGACCAGCAAGAGAAGTGAGATGGCATTAGTGCATCACTGGTCCAGACTGATGGGAGGATTTTAATCCATGTGAGGCTTACATCACGGCTGCATGTTTCGAGGGATTTCACCTTTGTCTCTTGTCCCCTCCTCGCCCTCTGCACAGGTGCGGTCGTGCGCCTCACTGGCCAGGTCAAGGACTCTTTCCTGAAAGAGGATTAGGGATTTCAGGTCGGGCATGACTCCGGCAGTCTGTGCAAACGTATACCAGTTGTGCTTGAGATTGTCCTGCAATGAGACAGATGTGGAGAGTATAGGTGGGAGTCCTGCCAATTCAGATGGTGATGAAGTCTGGCATGTATGTGGGAGGTGAGTGAGAGCGGGAATGTGAGAAGCAGAATAATAACTGGGGGATCATGTGGGGCAGGTATGGGGGGGGGGGTACAGATGGCCAGTGTTGGGAATCCATGGAGTGGCTGGGGGGGAGATCACTGTGGAGGTGTGGGGGGAGTTAAAGGATGCAGCGAGAGACATAAGGAGGCAGACTTACAGTGGCTGCATGACACCGTAGCCTGTCCTCTTATGAAGCAACCTGGCACTCATTATCGCTGCCACTGATGGGGGTTGGTGACCTTGCCTGCTGGACATCTGCCCAATCACAGGTAGAGAATATTATGCCTCTGCATAAGGTTTGGTGAGGGCGCTCTTCGTGAAACGTGGCACTGTCTTCCTGCAGCCATCACCCTCGACTAGTCTTGGAACAAGTGCCGGGGAGCTGTTTAAAAGGGGCACCCCATTGATTGCACAGATTAGGTTTTACCGGAGTGAGTGAGTCAGAGGCAATCCGCCACAAGTACGACATGAAACACATGGAAAAAAAATGTTGTTAAAGAGGCTGAATAGGCGCTGACTTTTCCCGCTGACGGCAGCAGCAGTACTCTCCCTAGTTTGCTCGCCAGGACCGACCCGACACTTTAAACAAATATCGGAAGGTTCCACCCTAGGTCAGGATTTTCCAGCCCTTCCTTGCCAGCTGGATCTGCTGGTCGCATCCAAGGTGACACCACACCATGGGACTCCCAGTGGCGTAGTCGGTGAGCATCGCAAATGTGCAGTGACTTCAGCAGAATCAGCTAATGGCGAGCCACCTCTGCTGCAGGAAAACACACGGGGGTGGGGGAAATTCTGGCCAAAATATTTGTTTATATTCTCTTTCATTTTCTTATTTCCCATACGATTCATCCTAACTCAACTTGTAATAGACCCAGATTGTATTTTTATAATTGTTTTCCTTTTTACACACCAATAAAAACTTGTTTTTATTTTTCTGACAAGTTTACTCTCATGTTCAATTTTCCCTTCTTTAATCTTCTTCTCTGTCCTTCTTTGCAGAATGTAAGAACGTTCTATGCCTCTTCCTTTGTTGTAAACTATATGTTAATTATTTAATTGTTTTTTACCATCATACCTTTTAACATAATATCCCAATCGTCAATTGGCTCCCCATACCTTCCTAGTTTTCTTTCTTAGATGTAAGATTCTAGTTTCTGACTGAACTTCACTTTCAAACTTAATGTGAAATTCTATAGTATTATGGTCACTCTTTCCTAAAGACTCCTTTACAACAATATTATTAATCAGCCATTTTTCGTTGTACAATATTGGACCTAAAATAGTCTGTTCTTTCGTTGATTCCTCAAAGTACTGTTCTTGAAAACCATCTTGGAAACATTCCAAGAATTCTTCCTCCACAACATTGGTTTACCGAGTCTATATGCAAATTCAAATCACTCCATGATGACTGTATTATCCTCGGTACATATATCTCTAATTTCCTTATTTATACTGTGATTTACATGACCACTCCAGTTTGGTGGCCTAAAAACAATTGCCGTAAATGTTACCTGCCCCTTATTGCTTAATTTCATTCAAACTGATTCTATTTCTTGATCTTTGGAACCAATGTCATCTCTTACTATTGTACTAATTCAGTGTTCTTCAACTTTTTTTCCGGGGACCCACTTTTACCACCGACCAACCTTCGGGACCTAACCTGGACGACTTTCGGGACCCAACCCGGCCGACCTGAGCGACCCACGCTGGCCGACCTGAGCGACCCACCATTTTCTCTTACCTTATTTGGTGCTGATAAAAATGGAGGAAATGGTTTTGGGTCCCTCGTACAAGCTCCTCCAATGGAACCTGTTGGATGAAGTTGATGACTTCCGGTGTCGGAAAGTATGGATTCTCCATCTGTCCAAAGTTCTGCATCTTTTGCCTGTAAAATTTTATCAAATAAAACCGTCCCAAACTTGTAAAAAAAAAATAAAATGAATAAAATAAATGAAAAAAGTAAAAATTAAATGAATAAAATAAATGAATAAAATGAATAAACCCCTCCCCGAACTTGTAAAAAAAATAAAATGAATAAAATAAATGGAAAAATAAAAATTAAATTAATAAAATAAATAAATAAAATGAATTTTAAAAACCCGAACTTGTAAAACAAAAAGCTGCGACCCTTTAAAAAAATAACGGCCGCACTGCGCATGCACGCCCGATTGTTGGCGCATGCACAATAAAGCCGGATTTATTTTACATGTTCGCAGCCATTTTAAAGGGCGCTTGCAGCAGTGTTATTAAAAGCTGGCTTCTGCGCGGGGATTTGCGCGATCAGGAGCGCCACGAAGGACGGTTCTACGACCCTCCCGACACCCGCCCGCGACCCGAGTTTGAAGAACACTGTACTAATGCCCACTTTAACGAACAGAGCTACCCAACCACTTTTTCCCAGCTTCCTGAATGTCACATACCCTTGGATATTCAGATTTCATCTTTAGTTTCCTTGTACCCATATCTCTGTAATGATTTAGGTCATTCATATGAATTTCTATTTGAGCTGGCAATTCACCTGTTTTATTGCAAATACACCGAGAGCAGGGGGGGGGGGGGGGGGGGGGGCATTCAGATGGTCTTTAACTCAGTTTTTGTTGCTTTTTAAAAAAAACTCTGGCTCTATCTGCTGGCAAACGCTTAATCACTGTCCCTTCCTGCCATACTCTGATCATCATTACCTATATTGTTATCTTGATCTAATTCCTTGTCATTTCTTTCACCTAATCGTCTTCTATATGATCCCTTCCCCCACAATTTAGTTTAAAATCTTCCTTAATTTTCCAGTTATGGAACACAGTAGAACACTGGACCCAGCATAGCTCTTGTGAAAACCATCCGAATGGTGCACCCCATACTTTCCCCAATACTGGTGCCAGTGTTCCATTATTTGTAACCCACTTTTCCAACATCAATCTTTGAGCGATGCATTTATCTCTCTATCCTTATTTACCCTATGCCAATTTGCACGTGGCCCTGGTAATTATCCAGAGATTATTTCCTTTGAGGTTCTGGTTTTTAATTTGGTGCCTAGCTCCTAATCAGATTTACTCTATCCCAATTTGCTCTCTAATCTTATTTACGCTATGCCAATTTGCTCTCTAATCTTATTTACCCTGTGCCAATTTGCTCCCTAATCTTATTTATACTATGCCAATTTGCCCCAGTAATAATCCAGAGATCATTAACTTTGAGGTTCTGCTTTTTAATTTGTTGCCTAGCTCCTGATAGCCCCAATGCAGAACCTCTTTGATTTGATTTATTGTCACATGTACCGAAGTACAGTGAAAAGTATTTTTCTGCAGCCAAGGAAATGCACATAGTATGTACACAGTTGACAGTAGTTTTACCTATGTCACATCGACACAACAGCCCACACTCTTGGCAATCCCAGCTGCCAAATCCCAGAACCGCAAATGTGTTGCTCAATTGCAAGGGCTGTGGCTCTTCCACTCTCACCTTCTGGATCCCCTTACCTGTCTGATTCAGTCACACCAACCTACTCCTGACCACTAACAAAATCAGATGATGCTAACCTAAGGGTATGACAGTCTTCTGGAACGAAGGGGATCGCTTATGGCTGTGGATCCTTGGGCAGCTGTCCAGCACTGGGAAGAGACCATTAGCTCTAGGCAGTGCTCAAAGTGGCTGGAAAGAGAGATTGCAAGGCCAAGGAAAAGGGTAGTAACTGGGAGGGAAAGGAGAGATTTGAGATTGAGAGGTAAGGGGGTGGTTTGAGATTAGCAGGGTTGATAGGAGGTCAGCAATTTGAAGGGCTCCAGAGGGAGACTGAAAACCAGGGTTAGGGAAGGACAAAAGCTCCCTAGGGGGAGTGATTGAAGAGTTGTTTGCCCTGGGGAACTGGTCCTGGATCAACTATTAATAGCCTACAGGTCTGACCTTCCATTGCCTTTTTGTGGTCTGGCTTAGCACAGGGCTAAATCGCTGGATTTTAAAGCAGACCAAGGCAGGCCAGCAGCATGGTTCAATTCCCGCACCGGCCTCCCCAAACAGGCGCCGGAATGTGGCGACTAGGGGCTTTTCACAGTAACTTCATTTGAAGCTTACTTGTGACAATAAGCGATTTTCATTTCATTTTCATCCACAATGTTATCAGCACCTTGACATGCGAACTAGGTCCCCACCTTCCTTATGCAACAGGCTTGCCCATGATCTGATTTCAACAATCAAAATTTTAATACGTGGGAATTGGGGAAGATAGGGTCCAGATAGTTTAATTCCCTTCCCCTCTATTCTCTCCTGTCCATTGAGGGTGGGGTGGGCTTTAAATCAAGATCAGAAAGCCCAAAGGACTAAAAGCATGGTTAAAGAGCGAAGTCTAAATGGGATTTTAGAGTTGGAGGTGGCAACGCAAAGAGGATTCCAGAAAACACTAGAAAGATTGCAGAAGCAGTGTTGCCAATGTAAAGCAGGGGAAACAGCAAACAAAATGTAGCCTGGCATTCGAAGATTGGTATTGCAGGAACATAGTTCTCCTTTGCAATGCCTCTGTGAAAATAAATATTTCCAAATATATAACACTGTTTACATTTTCTGTGTATGCCCCTTAGTCTGCTATCCATTTCTATTTCAAATAGCCAATTTAACTGGTCAAAGTTAATTACCTTCTTCATTTTAAAAATCCTGACCATATCTCACAAGCTAAGCCTGTGTTTCTTGAATGAAAAGAGCTCCAAATTATCAAGTTTGACTTGACAATTTTAATTTTAGTTGCCTTCTCCTGTACTTTCTACAAACTCTCAATGCTCGGCTATATTTATATGTTTGGATATCACAAGACCTGTCGGCTAAAAAATATAATTTTAAATTTATATTGCATTTTCCTGGTAATACAACCTAAAACTTTATTTACCTTTCACACTGTTATGGGCCCTCAGCAATTCACCAGCAATAATATTCAGGGCCCTCTCATATTCCAGTCTTTAGCAGGTACCCCAAATATATACACATGCCTGAGCTTTCTCAATGTCAAATGTATAACAACTGAATTTATTCCCCATCAAAGAACATTTACCACATACTGGTCAATTCCTCTAATTATTTATGTTAGCCTGTGACTTATTTATTTGGTCTAATTTCTCAACTGCAAACGTGTGAATGATTCCATTATATACTCATCCAAATTGTTTATAAAGATGATGAACTGCAGGATTTCAGGAATCCATTTGTAACCTGACTCCATGTAGAGTTACTGTCAATGAAATTACTATAAATTTTCAATTCAGTATGATATGAATGACTTGTGGTATATGACTGGTAGACGCGAAGGAGCCATCATGAAGAAAGTTACACGAAAATAGATGCATGGCACATGGGTGCATGCAGTGGTTGGAGGGTGGCATCATGTTTGCTGGCACTAAAATCGAAGAGGTATTTGATTGCTCCAAATTTTAATTTTTGAGAGGTAGTAGAGACAATGGTAGTTGTTGGTGAACAGAGAGGTGGCAAGGTAGAGCTTGCTTTAATTCGTTTAAGTGTAGAAATTGGCCCCATACTTCTGAATAACGCCACCAAGAGGCATCATGCAAATGATGATGAAGAAAGTTTCAATGGGGAAACTCTGGAGTGCATACAACGTATGGCTATGTAGCCATGTAAGAAGTCTTACAACACCAGGTTAAAGTCCAAGAGGTTTGTTTCAAACACTAGCTTTCGGAGCGTAGCTCCTGCTTCAGGAAGGAGCTGCGCTCCGAAGGCTAGTGTTTGAAACAAACCTGTTGGACATTAACCTGGTGTTGTAAGACTTCTTACTGTGCTCACCCCAGTCCAATGCTGGCATCTCCACATCATGGCTATGTAGCCATGGGAAGAGAAACTAAGGCAATGTAATGTCTGCAATGCATTAAGAAGAAATGGAATCCAGAGCAGCAAAGTCATTGCAATGATTTGTGAAGGGGAGGAATTCCAGGAGGATATGCCAAAGGCTGTAGAGAGTTTGAGGAACATGATCCATGGTCACATAAGTTGCTGAGATCTTTGACAGGAAACAGTGAGAGGTGAGAGGGCAGTTGCCAAGGGCATTTGAGTACTTTTGAAAGAAAAGGAACATTGGACAGGATTTAGGGTGTGAGAGTAGATTTTTTGAGGGAGGGTGATGGCAATAGTTTTGAAAGATCCAGGAATAGATTAAAACTGTTGATTAAGGGACTGAGAACAAAGAAGATGGTTGATCAATACTTGGGACAGTAACTAGGTAGTCAACGTCATGAAAGGGAAAAATATGACAGTAAGATTCAGCACAATGTGGGAGGGCAAAATACCTAGAGTGAATAATTAGGAAGATAGGGATAGCGGAGCCCTTACTTTAATTGTAATTAATCTCCCTATACTTCATGGCAGAGGTGTGGATGGCGAGGTCAGTGGATCAGACAATGCGACTGATTATGATCAGAGATTTGCAGTTGTTTCAGCTATGCAGGATAATTTTGAAATAGTAAAGAAATTTTGCCATCAAAGCAGCATGGTAGTTTGTGAGAAAGTTGATCTAAATTTGTTGGTGAATAACCAGGGCACTCATTCACTACTTACTCTAATTTCCTGGCAATGGTTATAAAACCCGGATGAGGAAGAGAAGCTCTCTTGACTCTTGGGTAGTCAGGGAGGCCAAACAAAGGGTTGAGACAGTTCTTGAAGTTGCCAGATTTGGGAAAGTAGAAACATGAAGGTGTTACCTTATCCCAGCCGTTGATGGGGATAGTGGAGAAGTTAAAGGTTGTCATTGGTGCATAGGGGAAAACAGATGAGGAAATAATCAAGAGAGGCCTGTCAGTGAAAGTTACCTCCCAGATCATGTGTGTTCGCAAGGCTGTTTGTGAGAGCACGAATCAATGTGGAAGATGAGGTCGAAAGACGCAAAGAATTCAGACAGAGCTTCAAATCACAGAATATGAGGTGTCTCTTGTTAAGGAAGATGCCTAGCAATTTTATGTGTTGGTGAATGTAGCTGAATGGGAGGGTGAAAGAGAGTGAGCTGTTTGAGTGTGGAGAAAGATTGAGAAGAGAACAGGGAGAGAGAAGGATGCACTCTGGAAATAGTTATGTGCTGCCACTACATGGTTTGAGTAAATTCCATGGGAGAATATGAATCTAGGTGAGGGAGATGTCATGAAGGAGCTCCTTCATGACATAATCGTTTGCAAGTTAGGTTTCTGTTGGGTGCATTATATGGAGTCGTTCCTCTAGACAGAGGTCATGTTTAGGTCAGACCTTGTGCAATGGATATATTTGGAGCACAATCAGATGAAATGGGTAGCTACCCATTTATTAGATGGGGTTAGAAAAAGAGGAAATAGAAAGAGACTCACTTGGGAAAGGTTATAGGAGAGTGCTTACACCTGCCAGTTTTATGCTTGCATAATATCTGTCTGAATTACCAATGATGGGAAGCCAGGTGAGCTGTCCCCACTGTCGTATCTTCCCAATTCAGATACTCCAAACAGTTTATTTTCTCAAAGGTTTTACCCAGATGTCTTTAATAGCGAGGAGAACAAAGGAAACCCCAAATATAAAATCAAACCAACTTTATTGAACAGCAACAATATATACGTAATTATAAATTAACCCAATAATATTTAACAAAGATTCACAGATTTGTTATTCTACACGTAAAGATGACTTCGGTTGAGTAGTAGGCCCGATTCTCTGAGTCTTTCAGGTCCGTCATTTTGAAGGTGGGTCTCACACGTTGCTTCCTTCTGCCTTTGGTCAGACGTCTCGATTGCCTCTGCATAGTGCCTTCGGGCTGGGAGACCCCAGTGTTTGATTCTTATACCCCTCTCGGTGCCTTCCAGAAACAACTCTGGTTTCAGCCAATGAGGCCTGGGGAGGGGGTCCCTACACCCGATGGATTAAATGTTGATTGCCTGACAGGACTCCCGGGCCCACCACCAGGTGTCCATCTCTGGTGCTGTAGCTTGCATGTAACCTGCAGTAGAGAAGGTTTTGGCAGGAACTTCGGGTGGGCAAAAGTCTGGCTCTATCTGGGCTACTAACAATAGACTGGTACATATCAATAGGGCCTTTTGTTTACTATGGTCCTTCCTGGAACTAGCTGTTATCATATTACAGTGGCACTCTGGCTAATGCTTGTTAATATGGATGAATGGCTCAGGCGTAGGCCATGTGCCTTTATTTATTATGTGGATTACGTTTGGATGTGGGCTTTTTGGAGAATTATGAAGTGTTAAAAGGAAAATAATGTACTAGGGCTGATTCCAAAGTTTCTCATAATTCAGACCATTGGAGCCATGGATGACTATCTTATAACTCATGAGGCTATCTCTGGACCAATGAGGAGTTATAGGGCACTATCTAATGGAATAGTTTCTAAGGATGGGATTTACCAGTCACGTTGCACCTGAAAAGCAGCATGGCGCGGCGCAAAGTGACTGGGACATGCCACTTCCTGGATATACCCGGCTCGCCACCCCCATTTTCAGGACTTTCCACACGCACTTTCAGGCTCCCCCCCTTTCAGGATCCCCATCCTTCATCCCCCCAACCTTTTGAGAGGCCCCTTCATACACAGTCTTCACCCCCCCCCCCCCCACCCACCCACCCCCACCCTTCATAGCCCCCTCATCCCTCCTTTCATGAACATGGCCCCACTCAGAGCTGGCCCTTCGCAGTGCCCTGGAATCCTGGCAGTCTTCCTGACATTGCCACCCAGGCACCTTGACAGCACCAGGGTGGCAGTGCAATGGTGCCAGCCTGGCAATGCCAAAGTGCTTAGTTGCCAGAGGGAGAGCCAGGGTGCCACCCTGCCCTACCGATGACCATCCAGGGGTCTCCAATGGCCTGAGAGACCCCCCCCCGCAAAGATGCGTGAGGCTTGATCTACATTTGTGTGGACTAGTACTAATCGGCGCCCACGTGACCTTGCACTGGTGAGCCTATTAGATAACATAGGTCATTAGATTGGGCATCCATCCTACTAATGAGGTGGAGATTGCCTTTCATTCACCTCAATTAGTTTTGCGCCACGCCTAGGTGGGAGCGGGCCGGTTAGATCGCAGACCGCTTGCCACTCGACACGGTTCCTGATTTGGGCATCTCCCGCGATCTAACCGGGCCGCACAGATCCTCGCTGGATGCAATGCGGCCATTGGATTGCACCCATAATCTCGTTATTTCATTTGGACCAAGGACAGCTTCAGAACTAATACCACTCAAAATCATGATTAGTATTGGTGATTTAAATCAGCCAGGTAATTTATTTTTGTCATCAAGGTTATGAACCCCTCTTACAATGGGAACTTTTTGAAACTGAAACTATTTACTTGTTTCAAAAATCTTATATTCTATATTTTCCTGTTGTGTTAAATTAGTAACAGATGGAAGCTTTACAGAGGCACGAAAGGCATAGCAATCAAATTTTAATCCTTCCACAGAAATCCTGGAATTGATATCATCATAGATAGAACAGTACAGCACAGAACAGGCCCTCCGGCCCTCGATGTGCCGAGCAATGATCACCCTACTCAAACCCACGTATCCACCCTATACCCGTAACCCAACACCCCCCCCCCCCCCCACCAACCAACCTTACTTTTTAGGACACTACGGGCAATTTAGCATGGCCAATCCACCTAACCCACACATCTTTGGACTGTGGGAGGAAACCGGAGCACCCGGAGGAAACCCACGCACACACGGGGAGGACGTGCAGACTCTGCACAGACAGTGACCCAGCCGGGAACCGAACCTGGGACCCTGGAGCTGTGAAGCATTTATGCTAACCACCATGCTACCGTGCTGCCCTTAGCATATGCTATCAATGTTGATTTGAACTCCAGGACTTGAGTACACAATTAAGGTTGACAGGCTGGTATATAAGTGAGGGAGTACTGCTCTGTTGGAGGTGCTGTCTTTTGAATGGATGGTAAACCAAGTCATCCCTGATAAGCGAATCAGATTTTTCCATTAAAGTTAATGTTAAACTTGCTCTTAAAATCTAGAGGACCTTCCTCATCAGAAAAAAACCTTAAAAAAATTATACCCTGAAAGTAGAAATACTTTACGTTGCTAAATTCCTATAATAGTAAATTAAAAATATATTTAAATTAATTTAAGTTTGAAAGTTAAAAGAAATATGATCGTCGGGATCCTCTGTTCCCGAGAGGAAGTGTTGATGCAGGGGCAGGGTTCGTGAACTTCCATGACAGCAAAACTTAGGACGCACCTGGACCGATTCAGCGACTGTTAAGGAGCTAGCACCAGGCAACATGTTGATGCACTATCAATTACGATGAGACGAAAGTAGAATGTAATCGAGGCTTTATTACAAAGAGATGTGTGGCCTCCTACAGCAGCTGATGAAATGGCTGCTGTTCAGACTTTATACTCCGCCTACTGGACGGAGCCAGCAGGCAGGGATCTACCCCCATACCTGTAGTACGGGGGCCTTCCCGTAAAACCCATATATACAATATAATACAACAGTGGTGACTACCACACATGTGGAACACAATAGATTCCAATGAGATACGGGGCAGGATTCGCCGGGTCCGTGATTGACACTCAGGAGGCTGACAATTTCCAGCAGCGTATATACGCTTCACTTACCACACACACATCCCAGCCAACAAGATGGCACTGGTTGCGCTGGAGCATGCCCATCCCGCTGATGTCTCAGCTGGGGTCAGGGGGCACTTAGGGGGGTGGCCTGGAGGAACACCCATATGACCTGTGGCCCGAATTTCACAGTGAGCAGTATGCACAGCTGCATGGCTCCCTTGCAGACCGTGACAATGGTGCTCCAAAAATTAACCTCACCATCGAAATTCACCCCAGTGGAGGCAGAGCATCGCGGAGACCCCAGAGAAAACCGGGTCAGGCCTGTTAATGATATGCCAAGGGCGTTTATTGTATGTGCGTTCTGAAACGCATTGACGCCACTGTTGAGGCACGGGAGAATTGTGATTTGGCATAAACCCTGCACCCTCCGCGATTTCGACATCAAAACAGATTTTCCGCCCAATCGTGTTTCCCGATTCCAGTGTTAGCTGATGGAGCATTCCACCCGGTAACTTTCTAGTTAACTCCACTTGCTGCCGATCCTGCTTCCCAAACTTCCTACTTGCCACAAATCCAATATGTGACCCTCCCATCATTGTGGATCCTTTCTCTTGCCAAACCTCCAACTTCCCTCACCCACCCTATTGATGATTCTTCCTCATTCCATTCCCTGACTCCCCCATTCATATCAGCCCTCTCCTGAACTCACGTTCTGGTTCAAGGCCCAGATCAGGATTCAATCCGAAGCCTGAGTTCCAGGGTTCTCAAAGTCCGGTTTCTGATGGTGCCAAGATGGGGCTGTTATAATCCATGTTAATTTTCAAATGCTCCTGCTTGTAACTTCCCTCTCCTGAACCCTCCCTCATTCTGGAGATGAGCAGCGAGAGGCAGGAGGGGCTGCTTTCACTTCGACTTTCAACTCAAATCACTTAAAAAGAGTGGCAGTGTTCGGACCCTTGGGACATGACGGTAGCGAGTGGTGGAAATGTGCACATTCAACAGCAAAATGGTGCAAAAGTGAACTTGTTGCTAATTTTACATACTATTGTGTGCATTTTAAAAAATACATCAATCATAACAGCCCCAACTTGGCATTTCTGCACTGTTGGACCCCACATTTTCACAACCCCGGAGTTCCATTTACAGATCGTATCTGGATCTTGGGGTTAATTATTTAATTTTGTGTATTCATAAACCCATTTTCATGTCACCATTTTCCACAGCATATTTAAATGTTTTAATATTTTTATAAATGAACCACTATGGCAGCCTGAGCGGTGGTAAGGTGCATAATGTGAATATCTTTGAATACAAAAGAAATCTCAGTAGTCTGTTGATTTAATTGAATTAGATTGGAGTTGTAGGCATTTCATGGAATTTCAGGAACCCAAACTGGTCACAGCATTTTCTCATGTTGGTCCTGACAGTCAGTAGCAGCCCCGTTTCATGTTTATTTGGGTGAATGCCTTACTCTTCCACTTGTGCATTCTAATCTCTCCAGTGCTGGACACTGTTCCAAGCCTCCATCCAACCTCCAAACTGCCCAATTTTAATAAAAGAAAAATACTGTGGATGCTGGGGTTCTGAAATAAAAAGAGTGCTGGAAAAATTCAGCAGGTCTGGCAGCATCTGTGGAGAGAAACAAAGTTAGCGTTCAAGTCCAATATGACTCCTCTTCAGAACTAGTTTTTTTTCTAAAGTGCTGGAGCGGTTGTTCTCACTTGTTTGTGCTTGTAGTGTGATCATAGGGAGGGGTGGGCAGGGGAGTGGACCTGTGTAGAGTGTTCTTTCAAAGAGTTGGTGCAGATTTTATGGGCCGAATGGCCTTCTTCTGCACTGTAGGGGTTCTATGGATTCTAAGGATTATGATCTGGACCCGAGACCTTCATTGAAATGGAACATAGGTTCAGGAGAGAGAAGCGACGAGTGGGAGGTTCAGTGAGAGGAAGTGTCAGGGAGCAGAAGATGGTGCAAGTCTGAAGATTGGCAGTGGGAAGGCAGGTTTGGTGGAGGTAGTTGGCAGCATGGTGGCGCAGTGGGTTAGCTCTGTTGCCTTACGGCGCCGACCCCAGGTTCGATCCCGGCTCTGGGTCACCGTTTGTGTGGAGTTTGCACATTCTCCCCATGTTTGCGTGGGTTGTGCAGGTAGGTGAATTGGCCAGGGTAAATTGCCCCTTAATCGGAAAAAATGAATTGGGTACTCTAAATTTAAAAAAAAGAGTTGGGGGTAGTGATTGCTGGTCGGAAGGGCAGCAGTGGGGAGAGGGGGATAAGGGTGCCTGAGAGGCCTGAAGACAGAAGATCGACGGCGAGAGAAAAAGTCAAGGAGGGAGGCCGATCCAAAATGGTATCGATCAAGTCACATGACCCTCTGTCAGACCAGTGGAAAACAACTTTAAAACAATTCTTCTGACACGTATCGAGAATACAAGCCTCATAAACTGACCAACGTTAAAACGAGGCAGCATTAAATGGGACAACTATAAACAGGGACTTACTGTATTTCGAAGGTGGGCAGACCAATTATCCAAGTGCTCTAGCCAATATTTATCCACAGTCAATATCACAAAAGGGCATATTATCTGGTCATTATCATATTTCTGTTAGTGGATGTTTATTTTGTGCAAATTGGCTGCCACTTTTTCTATATTCGAACAATGGCGACATTCCCAAAAAAACATTATCGGCTATAAAATACTTGGGATGTCCTGTGTCATGTATAAATATAAATCTTCCTTCCTTTCTTTGCTAAGTATCACAGCAGTTATATAAGGCTGTGATAACCAATGAAACATTGCAATATCACTGCACAGTGATTTTTCTTTGTGCTAATTTGATAACCATTCCCCGTGTAATATTCACAGATTATTATAGTTAGTAAACAGAAAAACAGTTGAGCATTGGTTAATTAAGAATGAGCTGCATGGTTTAGAATACCACCAATTAGATCATATATATTTAACTATGTGTTTTTGGTGATAGAAATCCAAAGTGATACATAAGACATGGTAAAGAATTGTGTCATATCTGAAATATATCCAAAGCTGACCGTTCAATGATCACGATTGTGCTCATGTGATTCTTGTTATGCCTCTCCTCTGCATCAATGGGGCATGGCTCCTCACAGGTGCCATCAACCAGGCCCTCAGAGGGTAATCCCTGTTTCCAAAGAGTCAGCTTTTCATTCTGAATGGAGATGTGAATAACTGAGAGGTGTCACTGTCACAGAATGAAAGAACCATGGCACCTTCCGGGATATATTTCACAGACATGCATTAACATTTTTTTTGGATCACATACAGCTGAACGTTGAGGGAGTGAATCCTGATCGATTGACAAATATTCCAGGATGTGACTGAGGGCTCCTTGATTGCTGCACATTTGCAGTCTATGACTCCCTGTGCCTCTGGGAATTCAGTCACTGCAGTAAGTGAGAGAGGACTCAGTCCTAAACTGGTCACTGGTCACATCAGTGGGCATGAGTGACGGCTTTGGCATACATATCATCTGGGAATACAGTTGTAAGCAGCTGAACATGAAATCCTATTGTCACCAGTAGATCCCTGGAAAAAGCATTCAGGAAAATGGTGACTGTGGTCAATGTATTCACACAAGTATGAACTGTCTGTATAGTGCTGTGACCTATGACCCGGAAATGATAATATGGTCTACCTCCAGGTACTGTACTGGAAACCCGGTGGGCTCCGCCTCTGGCTCCGTCCTCCCAGGGGCGATATATACCTGTGGGTGGGACTCATTTGTACAGCAGACACTGGCAGGCGAGTTCCTGGATAATAAAGACTCATGCCTCACAGTCTCGCAGTGAATTGACGGTATAAAAGTGACCTTTACATTACTGGCACCTTGACAGTGAGTCCACCTGGTCCTCTTGGAAGGTGGTCTTGTTCCAGGAAGCTGCAACTGTCAGCAACAATCAGCCTGAAATTGTCCAGTGGCACCTGCGCTCTGTTGTATTGAGGAAGGTGATCCTCTGCCTATACAGTCAGTGCTGAGGGTATTCCTCATACAAGCTGGAGCTCTGTATTCATTTCCTTTGTCCTGTGGAACAGCATGTGGCTGTGGAGAAATCATCTCCTGGTGTAGTTGTTATTGCTGTTACAGGTGCTGTTGGTGTTTGTGTAGCTGTTCTTCCTGGTCTTTATCAGAGGTCCATGGCATGACTGCATAAGCTACTCCGATATTACAGTGGAGGTTGACAGCAGAGAAGTGGAGATCAAGGTGGACCAAGTCCAAGATAGGTGAAACGGCTTCCCAAAAGTAAAACTTCCAAATATAAAATGTCCACTGAAAATAACACAGGCAGGAAGCAGCCATATGATTTCACTCTTTCAAACCATCATTGATCAATGACTCCTTGTTGTGCTCTCACCTTGTCCACCTTGAGAGAGACATGCTGGCTGTTAAAGCCAGAATTCTGGTATAAAGACCATGGGCGGGATTCTCCAAAATCCCCGGGGGGGGGGGGGGGGCGGCGTGAATCCCGCCCCACCGCCGGCTCCCATATTCTCCGGCGCCGGTTTTCAGGCAGGGGCAGGGATCACGCTATGCCGTTAGGGGGCCGTTGATAGCGACCCGCCCCTGGCAATTCTCCGGGCCCCGATGGGCCGAGCAGTCGTCGGTTTCTGGCCAGTCCCTCCGGTGTGTAATGGACATGGTCCCACACAGCGGGACCTGACTGGTAGGCCGGCTGGTGTGGTCCTTGGGGTCGGGGCATGGGGGATCCGGCCCCAGGGGGATCTGGCCCCCACGGTGGCCTGGCATGCGATCGGGGCCCACCGATCTGCGGGCAAGCCTGTGCCGTAGGGGCACACCTTCCTTCCGCCATGGCCGATGCGGAGAAGACACCCCTCTGCGCATGCACCAGAATACGCCGGCCGTTCTGCGCATGCACCAGAATACGCCGGCCGTTCTGCGCATGCACCAGAATACGCCGGCCGTTCTGCGCATGCACCAGAATACGCCGGCCGTTCTGCGCATGCACCAGAATACGCCGGCCGTTCTGCACATGCGCTAAGTCACGCCGACCCTTTGGCGCCAGTTGGTGTGGCGCCAACCCATCTGGCGCCAGCCTAGCCCCTGGAAGTGTGGAGGATTCCGCAACTTCCGGTTGGCCCAACGTCGGAGTGGTTCGCGCCTTTTTTCTTTACTCCGGCGTCGGGAGAATCCCACCCATGATCAACTGCGAGATGCTGGAATCATGTGAGTAATTGTGTGTAACAAACCAAATCACCTGGCATTGAACTTTCTGAAGGAGGGCAATGTTTATCGCAATATAAATGTCCCAAGCGGCTATACTATACTCAATCATTTATGTAATCTTTATTTGAGGAAATGTGTTTGAGGCACATGTCAAAATGGTTTCTGAATGTGTATATCATATGCTGATTGCTGTACACCTAAAATATTTTTGTTATGGGCAAGCAGTCTGCTGTTCATTCAAAATCATTGGTGTGCAATAAAAATTGAATTTTCCATTAATTCGAATCAAGTAATTTAAATAACAGTGTACCAGATACATTTTTTCCCCAGAGTTTCAGTTTGAATTACAGGTACAATGCCTCAATATGGGACATAGTCTGTGCCAGATTTTCAACCTTGCCAGCTTTTGGGTTGGGCCTCTTGGGCAAGGTTGTGCGGGCAAGGCTGGATGGGGGTCGGGGGGGGAATGTGGTCAAGTGTCACTCATTTCATTTGGGAGTGTGAGAAAAGACTGGTGTGCAAAGCCAATAACTAGTCTTTGCCAATACAGCACTGAACAACCTGTAAGTTAATTTATTCATTTAATAAGAATTAAAATGCATACATGGCAGCCGATAAAAATGTTCCATTTTCAGATATCTCTGATTTTCAGATAGCTGGGTTTGAGACACTGCCTGTGGAAAATAATTCAAATTAAGAAACTGTGTTTTCCGTGAAGTAACTAGTTAATGTGTGAATATCAGAATGCTAAGTGCATGAATTTGTTCCCAGCTTAGTGCCAGATACAATAACTGGAAAGTAGAATGGAATGTGCCTGATGGGACAAAATAGATGTAGCAGTTTTAATAGAATGGTTGCTGTGGTCAATAAATCTGCTGACAATGTGCATTGCAATATCTCCGAATTAGTCCTGCATTTAACAAGTCTTCAAGGCAACTTTTGCTTGCAGCAGTATGATTTGCAATTCAAAACCATGAAATTTCAACTGTTGATCAGAGGTTGGCTTCAAGAAAATACTGGGGAGAGTTTTAACCACAAAATGCAGTAGGTTTGAGTAACGGTGGGTGGGGTTCAAGCCTTTCAAATATCAACCCGCCCACTTGTGGCTTTAACAGATGTGGGAAGATGAACAGATGATCGACCGATATCAAGGAGACAGGTAGACGCTTCAAATATCATAATAAACTGTGAGCCTTGCTTTTCAAATTGAACTATGGGTGGTAAGATTCACTCTACCTTAGAAAACCAAGCAGATATTGTTGTAAAACCAAGGTCTGTGCACATTTATATTTATTGACAGATTTTCACATTACACACAGACACCTCCTAATGCAGCCACCATAGTTTCAGTCTGTGTATATTTGTAAATGCTTAAGTAAATCCCCAATTAATGCTCACCACCTTCATACAATTAAACTCGGTTAATATATAATTAATAGTCTCTTCACTCTCTATAATAAAATGAATAAAATGAACAAAATATCAATATAAATTAAATTAAAAATCTCCATACTCTGAAAAAAAATTACATTGCATTACTCATCTCCTCTTGGATTGCTAACAATGGGTGCGATGTCATTTTAGGTGGGAAGCGCAAGGTGAATTCCGCCATGTGGCTGGGCTTCATCCAGATTGCAATCCATCCACACTTACTGCAAAAATAAACCCCCATTTGAATCACGCTGAGCCAGAGTCCCAGGAGTCTGATTCGCCCAACGCGGGGTTCAGCTGTTCATTGCTAACAAGGGGGAGATGCATTTAAACCGTCCCTCAACACTCACTCCCTGTCAAGCCAAGGATATGGCAGCTCGGAGACCTGCTTCTCGCTTTCTCGATGCAGGCCTTGCTACCCCCTTCTGGTCTTCCTCAGATGAGGCTGCATGTTCCTCTTCCTCAACCAGCATGTCACCCCGCTGCTGTGACAGGTTGTGAAGGGCACATCAGACCTCAACAAAGCAGATCCTCTGGGGACTACTGCAATGTGTAGCCAAAGTGGGCCAGGCAGCGGAACCACAATTTTAGCAGTCCAATACACCGCTCAATTACAGTCCAGGTGACAGAATGAGCCTTATTGTAATTGGCCTCTGCCTCCGTCTGGGGCCTCCACATTGGCGTCATCAGCCATGAACTTGATGGCTTCTCAACTTTGCTCCTCGCTTGAAGTGTGATGATCCTCAGGATAAATCACCACCAGTCAGCTCTTCCCCTCAAAGGGGAAAGCAGCCTATGGGTCATCTGGGACTATGGTCACTTTACTTATCTTACTGGAGAAGTGGGTTCAGTATTCAATGGTGTGCTATCTTACTGAAGAAGTGAGTATACTTTCCTTAGTATTTAATGGTGTGCTATCTTACTGAAGAAGTGAGTATACTTTCCTTAGTATTCAAGGTGTACTATCTTCATTATGTCCTTTAGACAGAATCTTATTTCAAACATTTCACAAATAGAATCCCATATCCACTGATTCCACAGGAGCCAGTGTTTTAGAAATTAAAAGACTTTTATGATCCTTTTTATCTGGTTTACTCAACCTCCGTTTCCCAAGTTAAAGGGCACCATTTTCCATTTTCACCAATGAGAGATATTAAATGAGCTGCACCAGCATCACTGAAAGTGACAACTGAAGGTTCTGTAGGTCACCCAAGAATGGGAACTTAATTACCCACTTCTCCAGATTTCAGTTTTTTACTTTCCCTTAAAATATTCTCTACTTTGTACTGTTTATTGTGGAACTTAACTCTAATACATCAAAATTAGCATTGGGTCTAGTCTGAGTGGCCAACTAGTTCAACTGATTAATCGAGCTTTACAAGTTCACTGCCTCTTCTTTGGATATAATCTTTGGATATAACACAATCAGTCTGTGGTGACTCAGTGGGATGGGAATACACACTTGAAATAGAATTGTTGATGCAATGCAAGGCCTACTGTGCTTAATATTTGAACCTACAGACTTAAAAGGCGCATAAGCCTAACTCTCAATTTTAAATTCAACTCTAATCTTATTAATAACACATTTCTATAATTTTGCAGTGCCACCCCATAATAAATCATCAGCATGAAGATGCCTGAAGGTTTTCCTTTACGATTCCAATAAAACTTTACAGGATCTGCTTTTAGTTAAACACAAACTACTTAAAAAAAAAAGCAGAACTCATCAAAAAATACCACTCGTTTGAAATACCATTCAGGCAGTAGACACGTTGGTTTAGTTCCCATAATTTTCCTACTGCATCTGCTGCCCCTTTGGGCCGCTTCAGAGTAACCACTCTCTGAAAAGTGTTACCCGATTGAAATGTAACTTTTATGTTGATTGATCCGTACTCCCATGAAAATGTGGCCAAAAGAGTTTAAGGATTATTTTTCAATTTTTTCCAATTAAGGGGCAATTTGGCATGGCCAATCCACCTATCCTGCACAGCTTTGGGTTGTGGGGCGAGACCCATGTAGACATGGAGAGGATGTGCAAACTCCACAAAGGCAGTGACCCGAATCGAACCTGGGTCCTCGTGCCGTGATGCAGCAGTGCTAACCACTGTGCCACTGTGTCACCCGAGCTCAAAGGATTTGCAAGATTATTATTGCAGGAGTGGAAAGTCCACTCCTTAAAGCACTGGCAACAAACCTCACATTTGGTTTAAGTCTGCTGAGCAAGGACTTTCTCAGTACAAATTCACCAATGCGAGAAAGCTGGTTAGCCCAATCTGGTACCTCAGAATTAATTCCAAACTATTTCCAATTTTCTTCATTTTGCCTCTCATTAATTTACCCCCAAGCTTATTGACAACAACTAACATGTCATGAATATGTTCCAGTTCTGTGGCTTTTATTTCATTATGTATTGTATTCAGGCGAGAGCCGCTGATTGCGCTTTTATGTCTATTGGGATTACTGCGAGCATGTCCTCTTGCACTACTGGAGAATTTTCCATTGGTATCTGATTGTTTTCTGACACAAGAGTTACTTCCATTTCTATAGGTGCTTGCACTGCTTTCTTACTCTCCATGATCCCCAGAAATAGAGCCATAGGATCCCAACTGTGCAGAAGGAGGCCACTTTGTCCATTGAGTCTGCATCAACCCTCCGAAAGATCACTCGACCTAGGGCCACTCCTCTGCACTATCCCCATGACCCCGAACATTGAATATGGCCAATCCACCCAACCTGCGCATGTTTGCACTGTGGGAGGAAACTGGAGCAACTGGAGGAAACATGCTTTCACTACATCCTGTCAGTCCATGGAGCTTGCTTCTTGGCCATCATTGGGAACATTCAACCAATGTTTAAAAACTTATTAACTCACACCTGAAGGGACTGAAGGCTGATGTAGCAATGTTACAGGAGACCCATTTGAAGGTAGTGGACCAGGTTCGCCTGAGAAGGGGGTGGGTGGGACAGGTGTTCCACTCTGGATTGGACGCAAAGAACCGGGGGGTGGCGATTCTGGTGGGAAAGAGGGTGTCGTTCGTGGCGGAGGAGGTGGTGGCGGATAAGGAGGGTAGGTATGTGATGATGAAGGGTAAGCTGCAGGGGGAGAAAGTGGTGATGGTCAACGTATATGCCCCGAACTGGGATGACGCGGGTTTTATGAGGCGCCTATTGGGCCTCATTCCGGGACTGGAGGCAGGGGGCTTGATCATGGGGGGGGACTTTAACACAGTGCTGGACCCCGGGCTAGACAGATCGAGCGCAAGGACCAATAGGAGGCCGGCAGCGGCAGAAGTGCTGAGGGGGTACATGGAGCAGATGGGAGGAGTAGACCCATGGAGATTTGGTAGGCCGAGGGCGAGGGAGTATTCCTTTTTCTCCCACGTCCATAGAGTGTACTCCAGAATCGATTTCTTCGTGTTGAGCAGGGGGCTGATCCCGAGGGTACGGGAAGCTGAGTACTCGGCCATTGCGATCTCTGATCATGCACCGCATTGGGTGGATGTGGAAATGGGGGAGGCGCGGGACCAGCGCCCGCTGTGGCGGCTGGATGTGGGGCTGTTAGCGGACGACGAGGTGTGTAAAAGGGTCCGGAAGAGCATTGAGAGCTATCTGGACTTGAATGACACGGGTGAGGTGCAGGTGGGGATGGTCTGGGAGGCCCTGAAGGCAGTGATCAGGGGAGAGCTGATCTCCATAAGGGCGCATAGAGAAAGAAAGGAGAGGCAGGAGAGGGAGAGGCTGGTGGGGGAGCTATTGGAAGTGGATAGGAGATATGCGGAGGCACCAGAGGAGGGGCTGCTGGGAGAACGGCGCAGCCTGCAGGTCAAGTTCGACCTGCTGACCACCAGGAAGGCAGAGACGCAGTGGAGAAGGGCACAGGGCGCGGTCTATGAGTATGGGGAAAAGGCGAGCAGGATGCTGGCACACCAGCTTCGCAAACGAGATGCGGCTAGGGAGATTGGGGGAGTGAAGGAGAGGGGCGGGAAGGTAGTGCAGAAGGGGCAAGAAGTGAACGGGGTCTTCAGGGATTTTTACAAGGAGTTGTATCGGTCTGAGCCGCCGACAAGGAGAGGGGGAATGGAGGACTTCCTAAACAAATTGAGGTTCCCAAGGGTCCAGGAGGGGCTGGTAGAAGGGCTGGGGGCGCCAATAGGGCTAGAGGAGCTAGTCAAGGGAATAGGTCAGATGCAAGCGGGGAAGGCGCCGGGGCCAGATGGGTTCCCGGTGGAATTCTATAAGAAAAATGTGGACTTGGTGGGACCGGTACTGGTACGAGCCTTTAATGAGGCGCGAGAGGGGGGGGGTTCTGCCCCCGACAATGTCGCAGGCTCTGATCTCCCTGATATTGAAGCGGGATAAAGACCCCGTGCAGTGCGGGTCCTACAGGCCTATCTCGCTTCTGAACGTGGATGCCAAGTTGCTGGCAAAGATCCTGGCAGCTAGAATAGAGGATTGTGTGCCAGGGGTAATCCATGAGGACCAGACGGGGTTCGTGAAGGGGCGGCAGCTCAACACGAACGTGCGGAGATTGCTGAATGTAATTATGATGCCGGCAGTGGAGGGGGAGGCTGAGATAGTGGTAGCGCTGGACGCGGAGAAGGCATTCGATAGGGTGGAGTGGGAGTACCTGTGGGAGACGTTGAAACGGTTTGGGTTTGGGGAAGGGTTTATTAAGTGGGTGAAGTTGCTCTACTCGGCCCCGACGGCGAGTGTAGTGACAAACGGGAGGAGGTCGGAGTATTTCGGGCTCCACCGAGGGACCAGGCAGGGATGTCCCCTATCCCCCCTGCTTTTCGCACTGGCGATTGAACCGTTGGCGATGGCACTGAGGGGTTCAGGGGGGTGGAGAGGACTGACTAGGGGAGGGGAGGAACATCGAGTATCGCTGTATGCGGATGATCTACTGCTGTACGTGGCAGACCCAGAAGGGGGAATGCCGGAGATAATGGAACTATTAGCAGAGTTTGGGGACTTTTCGGGGTACAAATTAAATTTGGGCAAAAGCGAGGTTTTTGTGATACACCCGGGGGACCAGGGAGAGGGTATTGGGAGACTCCCCTTCAAGCGAGCAGGAAAGAGCTTTAGGTACTTAGGGGTGCAGGTGGCAAGGAACTGGGGGACCCTCCACAAGTTGAACTTTTCCAGGCTGGTGGAACAGATGGAGGAGGAGTTTAAGAGGTGGGACATGGTACCGTTGTCGCTGGCGGGGAGGGTGCAGTCAATCAAAATGACGGTCCTCCCAAGGTTCTTGTTTTTATTTCAGTGCTTGCCCATCTTCCTCCCTAGGGCCTTCTTCAAAAAGGTGACGAGTAGCATCATGAGCTACGTGTGGGCGCATGGCACCCCAAGGGTGAGGAGGGTCTTTTTGGAGCGGAGTAGGGACAGTGGAGGGCTGGCACTGCCCAATCTCTCGGGGTACTACTGGGCGGCAAATGTGTCAATGGTGCGCAAGTGGATGATGGAAGGGGAGGGGGCAGCTTGGAAACGAATGGAGAGGGCGTCCTGTGGCAACACAAGCCTGGGGGCCCTAGTAACGGCACCATGGCCGCTCCCCCCCACGAGGTACACCACGAGCCCGGTGGTGGCGGCCACCCTCAAGATATGGGGGCAGTGGAGGCGACATAGGGGGGAAATGGGAGGTCTGTTGGCGGCGCCAATAAGAGGGAACCATAGATTCATCCCGGGGAACATCGACGGGGGATTTCAGAGCTGGTACAGGGTGGGCATACGGCAGCTGAAGGACCTGTTTATAGAGGGGAGGTTTGCGAGCCTGGGAGGGCTGGAGGAGAAGTTTGAGCTCCCCCCGGGAAACATGTTCAGATATTTACAAGTGAAGGCATTTGCTAGGCGGCAGGTGGAGGGGTTTTCCCTGCTCCCCAGTAAGGGGGCGAGTGATAGGGTGCTCTCGGGGGTCTGGGTCGGAGGGGGGAAGATATCAGACATCTACAAGATAATGCAGGAGGCGGAAGCAGCATCGGGGGAGGAGCTGAAAGCCAAGTGGGAAGGGGAGCTGGGAGAGCAGATAGAAGACGGGACGTGGGCGGATGCACTGGAGAAGGTCAACTCTTCCTCCTCGTGTGCGAGACTGAGCCTCATTCAATTTAAGGTGCTGCATAGAGCTCACATGACGGGGACAAGGATGAGCCGGTTCTTTGGGGGTGAGGACAGGTGTGTCAGATGTCTGGGAAGCCCAGCGAACCATGTGCATATGTTCTGGGCATGTCCGGTGCTGGAAGGGTTCTGGAAGGGGGTGGCAAGGACGGTGTCAAAGGTGGTGGGGTCCAGGGTCAAACCAGGATGGGGGCTTGCGATCTTTGGGGTCGGGGTAGAACCGGGGGTACAGGAGGCTAGGGAGGCCGGAATACTGGCCTTTGCGTCCCTAGTGGCTCGACGAAGGATATTAATTCAATGGAAGGACGCGAGGCCTCCAAGCGTTGAAACTTGGATTAACGATATGGCTAGCTATATTCAGCTAGAAAGGATCAAATTTGCCCTGAGAGGGTCGGTACAGGGATTCGCCAGGCGGTGGCAACCTTTCCTTGACTTTTTAGATCAGAGATAGACGTTCGGGGTCGTGGCAGCAGCAACCCGGGGGGGGGGGGGGGGGGGGGGGGGGGGGAGGGGGGGAGGGGGGGGGGGAGGGGGGGGGGGGGGAGGAAGGGGGGGGGGAGGGGGGGGGAGGGAGGGGGGGGCAGCAAGGGTCGTGGGGGGACATGCACGACTGTAACGCGGGCAAGTCTGCTCGCTGCTCATGTCTGAAACTGTAGGCTGCCTTGGTTGTTAAGGTTGCCTGGGGGGGGGGGGGGGGGGGGTGGGGGGAGAGGACTGGTGCGCGCGAGAGGGCGGGCGAGGGAGGGACATTTGCCTAGAGGGATTGTGTTGTAAATAATTTAAAAATTAGTAGGGGTAAATGTCTGTATGGAAAAACTCTTTCAATAAAAATTATTTAAAAAAAAAAAAACTTATTAAGAACTCTTCCTGGAATTCCCACAATTGCCATATTCTCCCCATGCACTTACCTTTCTGAAAATGATATCACCCACCCATCCATTCTGGGCAATTGACCTTTGGATGTGATAGTCTTGCTCTATGTGTCACTATCTTTCACATTACCACTATCCAGCCCTTGACCCGTCGTATTCTGTTCCTCAATTCCTTCGTCGTAAAGCACATAATGGAAGATGGTGGCATGGCGGTATTGTCACTGGACTAGTAATCCAGATGTCTGGGCCAATGATCTGGGGAGCAAGGGTTCAAATTTTTGGCAACTGGTGGAATTTAAATTGAATTAATGAATCTGGAATTGAAAGCCGGTAACCATGAAACCCTTGTTGTAAAAATCCATCTGGTCTATTAATGTCCTTTAGGAAAATTAATCTGCTGTCCTTATCTGGTTTGGAAAGTTTGAGCGTGATCTAATGGAAATGTTTCTAAGTGCCATTTCAGGCGGGTTTGGGTGAGAATTTCTCCGCAGTTCTGTTGGCGAGTTCCCCACTTCTATCTAATCACACTTGGGCCTTGGAAAGTCGCCCTGCAGGCTAGCTCACAGTTAAAAACTTGCTGCCCCGACCAGCCCTCAGAGATTGGGCCATCATTTTAAAAGGGTTCCCCGATCTCCAAGTGAGCTTGAGGGACCCCCACACTATCCATCCATAGACAATGTCATGCCGCACACACATGGGCATTACCCCACACTCTCCCCCAAGCAAAGGCATCCTGCTAAGGTGTTGCTGAGGGTCCCTCCCTTTCAGGCCTTCCCATGCCACATTTTCGGCACTTCCCTTTCAAGACCCCTACACTGCACCCCCACAACCTTCTGGAGCCCCTTCATAACCTCCCTTCACCACCTCCCCCAACCTTCATAACACCCCTCATCCCGCCTTTCATGGGCATGGCCCCCTCTCAGGATGCTGACCCCTGGCACTGCCATCCTGAAACCCTGGCAAGTGCTACTGCCAGCCTGGTCCCGTAACAGTGCCAGGCTAGCAGTGCCAAGGTACCAGGCTGGCAGTACCAAGGCACACAGGTGCCAGGGGAGGGATAGGGTGTCACCCAGCCTTGTCCCCGACAATCACAGACCCTGTGTATCCTGCACCATTTTTCAGTGGAATGGAATGTGCATGCGTTGCAATGGACCCAGCCATTCTGCGGCCACTTTTGGCGTGGGAGCCGGATGTCTTAGCCGGTGCCGCTGCTAGCCTCTCAATGGTCCTGGAATCGGTGAGGGATCGGCGCCGATTTTGGCGTTGTAAAATAACACAGTTCCCACGCTGGCGTCGGCACTTAGCCGCAGAATCGGAAAATCCAGCCCTTGGTCTCGAAAACGATGATCCAGCCCTAATTCTCACCGCAAAGTCTACAAAATGTAGAATGAAAATATTTCTGTCTTTGACCCATAGCTTTGGATGTATGGAAATTAGCTTGATAGAGTCACATGCCAATAGAAGGATTACAGTAGGACATGGTGATGAACTCTGATATTTTACTTATTTCACATTTCTCACTAATCTCTGCTGTTAGTCTTGCATACTATTTTGGAAAATATTGTGCGAAGTTGATGGTGCTCGCTTTCTTTAATCTCTCTTTATATATACACACAATAAAATTATTTGTTAAGAATCGTGAAATCTCGTGTAGTTTTGTTGATTAATTGTTGGGTGATTGGAATTCTTCTTTAATGGTTAATGGTCCCTCACAGGATCATAACTCTGTCCAGACTTTTGAATACCTCGACCGAATCTCCTCTCAACCTTCTCTTCTCCAAGGAAAACAATGCCAGCTTCTACAATCTACCTACCTAACTGAAGTTCTCATCTCTGCAACCACCCTCATGAATCTGTTCTGCACATTGTGATGTTTTCATGTCTTTTCGAAAGTGTGGTGCCCAGAACTGGACGCAATATTACAGTTGAGGCTGAACCTGTGTCTTATGTACGTTTAACATCTATGTCCTGATGAATAAAGGGGAGGAATAAAGGGGAGGATATTGCATGCTTTATTAACTGCACTCTCAATCTGTCCTGCCACCTTCATTGGTTTATGCTTCTCCCCTCCCTTTGTTTTATAATGTCTCTCAAAATGGATCACTTCACGCTTCTCTATTGAATTTCATCTGCTGTTTTTCCACCCATTCCACCAAGCTGTCGATGTCCTTTTGAAGTTCTACACTACCCTCCTCACAGCTCACAATGCTTCTAAGATTCTTATCATCTGCAAATTTTGAAATTGTACCGTACCTCTCCAAAAGTATACTTTGCCTCTCCAGGTAACTCTGGCAGCTTTTAACTTTTTCTTCAAATGTCTAAAGCCCTCAAGTAGTGCTTTGGAAACCCCAGTAGCCAAAATTGGTTCTGTTTGCATTTTATATGTGAAGCTGGCTCCCTGAACGACTGACGTACAAAGTACAACCCGCTCCTGCCCCCAGCAAAAATGACGGGTGCCAGGTTCAGGGCTCAGATTTCTAGAATTAGGGCTCTGGCACCAATTTGGCTAAGGCATGGAGCCCTTCCGAGCCCGGGGTCGGAAAAAAGAGCCCACCGCCAGGGATCGCCCTTCAGCTGGACTGGAAGATCCTGCTGGCAGGCAAGGCCGGAAAATCCCGCCCATGGTCTTTTTAACCAATGATGCTTAACATGAGAAAAACATCAAGTGTAACTCCAAGAATTTTGAAACGGCTGTTTTATTTTAGATTGTTTTTTGTGAAGACACTAACCTATCTAAGAATTTATTACAAATACTTTTCAGCATTCACTAATCATCTCATTCAGCAAAATTTCAACCCAAGATGCATCTCAATAAATGATAGCACTTAACCACTCACAAAAAGTTCACTTGAATGAATGTTAGGAATTTTCACATGAATATTTAGCATGATTGTGGTCATGCTATAAACGGAAATGTTGCCAGGCCTATAGTCTAAAAGTCAAGAACAATAATGTGGTGTTCAAGAAGAGGTCAATACAGTCGTTGAAGCCAGTGATTAAGGTTAAAAGCTCAGCTTTTTAAATGTGATTTTCACACTGAAAGATAGCTAATTATTTATCTAGATCTGGGGATACCATCTCAATATACTGAATAGACTGAAATGATGGAAAATTTCTTAATTCAAAGTGCGGTGAACCTGTGAAATTCTGTACCAAAGAAGGCTGTAGAGGCCTTCTAGAAAGAGACAGAATTGTTTTAGATTTTAATGGCATCAAGGCTTATGTGGAGAAAGCAGGAATATGGCTTTGAGATAGAGGATGAGCCATGATAATGGTGGATGGCGGTCAGGCTCAGAGAGCTGAATGGCCTACTCCTGTTCCAAGATTATTTGTTTCTATTTGACCTCATGAACATCAGAAAATAGTTTTAACCTCTAAAACTTATTATAAAACTACTTATCTGAAACAAGTTTAAACAATTAAAATCTCACTGCTGTTTTTGAGAAGGTGCTATGTCATATAAAATAAAAAGACAACTACGAATTTATTTTTTCTACTTCAAATTATGAATGGATCAGTCCTTCGGGAAAGCAAATGAGCATCCTGAAAAGTGTCTTATGTGTGGATTATGCTTCCAGGGCCTTTTCATAGATCCATAAAAAACAGAATTTTAATCACTATGGGCTGGTTCGGTTGTGGGCGGGGGAATAAATCTCAGCAAGTGTTGGTATAATCCTGTTTATTTCCGGAGTTTAGCAGGGGATGTTCCAAGGCAAGCAGGAAATTCCCATGAAGGTGTTGAATCAGTTATTAAAATATGTAAATATCTAATTAATTGTGTCTCTCAAAGAGTGGTGGATCTTTGGAATATTTAACCCTAGGAAGCGGCGGAGGCCGAGACCTTGAACATTTTCAAGGCTGAGTTTGCTAAGTTTTTAATCAGTGGGGGAATTAAGGTTAATGGAGAGAAGGCAGGAAAGTGGACTTAGTGAGTGTTAGATTAACAATGATTTTATTAAATGACAGGTTTGAAAGCTGAACACGATGGCGTTTACAACAGCATGGACACTCTGCCACGGGATTAGAGAATCCTGCCCATAGTCCCATTTTGGGAGAATCCAGCCCAGTATTAAACTTAAATAAAAAGCATTTAATTGTGCAGGGACAGGTGACAGATCAGAACATTAGAAGGAATATAAGGAACATCAAAGAATGGCTAAAAGATTAATAAGTAGGGAAATAAGAGAAAGTAATATAAAGATGGAGTAAGAGTTTCAATAGATATTTAAATAAGAAAAGAGTTTATAAAGTGTCTGTTGGCCTTGTAGAAAGTGAGTGAGGGGAGCTAATAATAGAAAGTAGGGAGATGGCGGATGAATTCAACAAATAGTTTGCATCAGTCTCACTATAGAGGATACAAGTAATATCCCAGAAATAGCCGGAAATCAGGAAATGGAAGGAGGGAGGAACACAGGAAAATTACAATCACCAAGCAAGTGGTAATGAGCAAATTGTTGGGTCTGAGAGCTGACAACTACTGGAGTACGATGGACGTTGCCCTGAGGTCTTGAAAGACGTGGCTAGTGAGAAAGTTGATGCATTGGTTTTAGTATTCCAAAACTCCCCAAATTCGGAGAAAGTTCTAAATAGAAATGTAACTCCTTTATTCGAAAAGGGAGGGAGACAGAAAGTGGGAAACTGCAGGCCAGTTAGCTTGGCATGTGTCATAGGGAAATTATTAAAGATGTTACAGTAGGACAGTTGGAAAAATTCAAGGCAATCAGGCAGAGTTAACATGGTTTAGTAAAAGGGAAATCATGTTTAACCAACTTATTGGAGCTCTTTGGAGGTGTCACGTGCTGTGAATAAAGGGGAACCATTGAAAGTAATGTACTTAAATTTCCAGAAGGCATTTTATAAGGAGCCAAGGTCATCAAAAGCAAATGATGTAGAGTGTAACCTATTGGCATAGATAGACGATGGCTTCTAACAGTAATCAGAGAGTGGACACTGTGCCACATTAGTTAGCACTGCTGCCTCACAGTGCCAGGGATTCGGGTTTGATTCTGGCCTTAAGTGACTGTGTGGAGCTTGCATGTTCTCCCTGAGTCTTCATGGATTTCCTTCGGGTGCTCTGGTTTACTCCCACTGTCCAAAGATGTGCAGGTTAGGTGCATTAGCCATATTACAAAATGCCGCTTAATGTCGAAAGATGTGTAGGATAAATGGATTAGCCAATGATTAATATGTTGGGTGATGGGATAGAGAGGGGGAGTGGGCCGAGGTCGAGTACTCTTTCAGAAGGTTCTTGCAGACTCGAAAGGCTGAATGGCCTCCTTCTATACTGTAGGGAGTCTCTGGATCTTTTTCTGATTGGCAGGACGTGACGAGTGGTGTGCGACAAGGGTTCGTACTGGGGCCCCAACATTTTACCATTTATATAAATGAGAAGAAGAACATAAGAACTAGGAGCAGGAGTAGGCCTTCTGGCTCTTCGAGCTGCTCCACCATTCAATGACATCATGGCTGATCTTTTGTGGACTCAGATCCACTTTCCCGACTGAACACAATAACCCTTTAATCTTTTATTCTTCAAAAAGCTATCTTTATCTTGAAAATATTTAATGAAGGAGTCTCAACTGCTTCACTGGGTAAGGAATTCCATAGATGGGTGAAGAAGTTCCTCCTAAACTCAGTCCTAAATCTTCATCCCCTTATTTTGGGACTATGCCCCCTCATTCCGCTTTCACCCACCAGTGGAAACAACCTGCCCGCATCTATCCTATCTATTCCCTTCATAATTTTATATGTTTCTATGAGATTTCCCCCCCCCCCCCCAACCCTTCTGAATTCCAATGAGTACAGTCCCAGTCTACTCAACCTCTCCTCGTAATCCAACCCCTTCAGCTCTGGGATTAACCTAGTGAATCTCCTCTGCACACCCTCCAGCGCCAGTATGTCCTTTCTCGGGTAAGGAGACCAAAACTGAACACAATACTCCAGGTGTGGCCGCACTAACACCTTATACAATTGCAACATAACCTCCCTAGTCTTAAACTCCATCCCTCTAGCAATGATGGACAAAACTCCATTCGCCTTCTTAATCACCTGTTGCACCTGTAAACTAACTTTTTGCGACTCATGCACTAGGACACCCAGGTCTCTCTGCACAGCAGCATGTTTTAATCATTTAAATATTTTATCATTTAAATAATCCCTTTGCTGTTATTCCGACCAAAATGGATAACCTCACATTTGTGAACATTGCATTCCATCTGCCAGACCCTAGTCCATTCACTTAAACTATCCAAATCCCTCTGCAGACTTCCAGTATCCTCTGCACTTTTTGCTCCACCCTTCATCTTAATGTTGTCTGCAAACTTTGACACATTGCACTTGGTCCCCAACTCCAGATCACCTATATAAATTGTGAACAATTGTGGGCCCCACACTGATGCCTGAGGGACACCACTAGCTACTGATTGCCAACCAGAGAAACACCCATTAATCCCAACTCTTTGCTTTCCATTAATCTGAATTGGAAGAAGGGACTGGTTACTTAATTTGCTGCTGACACAAAGATCGGAAAAGATCATAAAGTAAATTGTGAAGAGGACGTCAAGAGATTATAAAAGGACACAGATAAGTTAAGTGATTGGGAAAATATCTAGCAAATTGAGTATCAAGTGGGCAAATATGGAATTCTCCATTTCAACAGGAAAAATAAAACAGAAGCTCATTATCTAAATGGTGTGAGATTGCGGAGGTCTGAGTTTCAAAGGGATCTGGGTGTCCTAATGCATAAATCACAAAAGGAGAAAGTCCAAGAGTGATTCTCCATTTTTAAGAGAGCTAGCAGAGCCCCGGAGTGCTCCACGCAGCTCTGGCTGCCAATATGGGGCCCTGCACTTCCGGCCGCGGGTCTGTGCATGCGCGTGGCAGCCGCCTGCGGCGCTGGCCCTGTGCGACATGGCAGAACCAGACTGTGGGTCGGTGCCAAATAAGTAGGCCCCCCCCAGATTGCGCGCGCCCGCCGGTCGGTGACCCCCAATTGTGGGCCTGGCCATCGTGGAGGCCCCCCCCGGTGACGGATCCCCTCGCCCTGCACCAACAGCCGCGAATCCGAGATCCTGCCAGGTGGAACCATACGTGAACCACGCCGGCGGCAACTCGGTGGCCGGAGAATCACAGGAAGGCATCGGACCCAATTGCAGGTCTGACGTCTCATTCTCTGCCCCCACGCCGAGCGCGATTGCGGCGCAGAGGCTCGGAGAATCCTGGCCATGATTTGGCGTGAAACCGGTGCCGATTCTCCAACAATCGCATTTCCCAATTCAGGCGTCAGCCGACGGTGAATCCCGCCCATGGTGTTGCTTATTTAAGACAGAGATGAGGGGATGTTTTTCCCTCAGATGGTCGTGAGTCTCTGGACCTCTCTTCCTCAAAAGGCAGTGGAAGTAGAGTCTTCAGATATTTTCAAGGCAGAGCCAAATAGATTCTTGATTAACAAAGGGGTGAAAGGTTATTGCGGGGAGGGGGGAAGAGGCAATAATGTGGGGTTAGAGGTTACAATCAGATCAGCCATTATCGTATTGATTGGTGGAGCAGCCGAGGGCCAAGTGGCCTAATCCTGCTCCTAATTCGTATGTTTGTATAAAGTTAACTGCTTCAGCTATTCAAGCTTTCTGTTCAACTATATATTCTGAGTACACCGACAATCTGCAGAATCACAAAGTTAATTACATCACAAGATGCGTTCCATTTATTTAGCATTGCTTTACATTTTGAAGGTCATTATTCCACAGGGTCCAGCAATTGTAATGCTAAGTTAATCTAACTGAGCCTGAAACCTCAGTCCTAGGTTGCACAGTTATGAACACCAGAAGCTTGATTAGCCGCCCATCCACATCCACCTTGGACATTTACACCCTCCACCGCAGATGGACAGTGGCAGAATTGTGTACCGCCTACAAGGTGTACTGCAGCAACTCACCAAGGCTCCTTTGAAAGCACCTTCCAAACCCATGACCTCTATCACCTAGAAGAACAAGGGCAGCAGATGTACAGGAACACTTGCAAGTTCCCCTCCAAGGGGTATCTGTCCAGGATAGCAAAGCACACTTGCCACAAACAATAAATAAATGAGTAAGCATGAAAAAATGCAATTTGTTCGTCCAGGTTGCTCAAATCAATTCAAATTGAGTTTGAATCAATTCATGTATCTGGATCTACTGATCTGCACTCTGGCACCGCCAAAGAACATTAACATCAAACAGTCATACTCTGGAGCTTTTATTTAGGTCCTCGGATTGTTACAAAAAAAAACACATTTTATTCAGTTTTACAAGCTTACTCGTCAATTGTCAACACATTTGGACTGACTAATCTTCAATTATTCATAAAGTCCAATTATATTTCATCTCATTAGCAGTGGTATATGATTAGGGATGAAAACTGCAGTGAATATTTCAACACCAACTTTGAATAACTTCCAACACACAATCTCAAAAGTTCTACGTTGGCAGTGTACCTAGATAAACATGAGTAAAAGCAAAGAATAATAACCGAGTGCTTGAAATTAATGGGGCACTTGTGTCAGTGCAGCTTTATTAAAATGATTACCTTTCAGTTCTCTATTGTAGTATCTCCAAGACAAATTAAAACAAGCTTTAGTTACTCTTCCAGTTTTTAAATAATGGTTTTTATTGATATGCAAATTCTCTAATTTATCACATTAATGTTAAAATCATTCACTGTTTTGACGTGACGAGCAATATTGTGTTAAGATATTATGTGAGAGATAGCAAATTTGTGTACTGGAAACTGTAAAAGAAAACAAATTTCAGGCTTTGCTTGACCAAGCCAAAGGAAGCTCAAGATAGTTATCTGGCTTGGACTCCGCTTAAGATAGAAGCAGTCGGCAAGAGCTTAAGGGAGCCAGTGTAACCCTGAATGCATCAGTTGTTACAAAGTCTTTTCTTACAATACAAGTAATGTACCTTTGCCATTTATCTCACTATATTTGTGAATATTCGTTTGCCTGATTTGACAAGTGGCTTTTTGATATCCAAGTAGCGTGGATTGAGGACTGACTGACTGGCACAAGGCGGAGTGGGGATAAAGGAGTCTTGTGTTAGGACGACAGCTATTTACAATTTACATTAACGGCCTGGAAAAGGAACTGAGGACAATATTCATAAATTTGCAGATGATACAAAGATATGGGGCGGGATTCTCCCCGACCCAGCGGGGCATGCCGTACCGGCGCCGAGGAGTGGCTGTCGGGCCGCCCGGAAGGTGCCGAATCCTCCGCGCCTTCAGGGGCTAGGTGAACACCAAAGGGGTTAGCGCCGCGCCAACGGGCCTCCGCCGGCCGGCGTGAGATGGTGCACATGCGGGAGCACCAGCGTGTGCTGACGTCATCCCAGCGCATGCGCATGGGGGTTCTTCTCCGCACCGGCCATGGTGGACCGTTACACCGGCCAGCGCAGAGGGAAAGAGTGCCCCCACAGCACAGGCCCGCCCACGGATCGGTGGGCCCTGATCCCAGGCCATCGTGCCCCCCCCCCCCCGGGGCCAGATACCCCAGCGCCATCCCGAGGACCCCGCAGGCTGCCCGCAGAGCCAGGTCCCACCAGTATGGGGCTGGTGTATTTTACGCCGGTGGGACCCACCGAAAACGGGCGGGCACTCGGCCCATCGTGGACCGGAGAATCGGCGGGGGGGGGGCTGCTGCCAACCGGCGCCGGAGAAACCCACCCATGCAGAGGGACAGGGAGTACTGAGGAAGCAGAGGAGCTGCAGAAGGACTTGGACAGGCTTGGCGAATGAGCGAAGAAGTGGTAGATGGAATAAAATGTGGAAGAATACACTATTTTCTAATGAGGAAAGGCTTTGGAAATCAGAAGCACAAAGGGACATAGGAGCCCTCGTTCAGGATTCTCTGAAGATTAGCAAACAGATTTAATTGGTAGTTAGGAAGACAAATGCAATATTAGCATTCATGTCTACATGAGCATTAGGGGCCTCACGGTAGCATGGTGGTTAGCATCAATGCTTCACAGCTCCAGGGTCCCAGGTTCGATTCCCGGCTGGGTCACTGTCTGTGTGGAGTCTGCACGTCCTCCCCGTGTGTGCGTGGGTTTCCTCCGGGTGCTCCGGTTTCCTCCCACAGTCCAAAGATGTGCGGGTTAGGTGGATTGGCCATGCTAAATTGCCCGTAGTGTAAGGTTAATGTTGGGATACGGGTTACGTGGGTTTAGTAGGGTGATCATTGCTCGGCACAACATCGAGGGCCGAAGGGCCTGTTCTGTGCTGTACTGTTCTATGTTCTATGTTCTATGTCGAGAGGGCTAGAATACCAATAGCAATGATGTACTGCTGAGGCAGTATAACGTCCTGGTCAGACCCCATTTGGAATATTGTGACCAGTTTTGAGCCCCATATCTAAGCAAGGATGTGCTGGCCTTGGAAAGGGTCCCGAGGAAGTTTACTAGAATTATCCCAAGAATGCAGGGCTTGTTAAATGAGGAGCAGTTGAGGACTCATGGTCTGTACTCGATGAAGTTTAGAAGGATGAGGGGGGAATCTCATTGAAACTTACATAATACCGAGGCCTAGATGGAGTTAACATGGAGAAGATGTTTCCACTCTTAGGACAGACTAGAACCTGAGGGCCAAGCCTCAGAATGAAGGGACGATCCTTTAAAACTGAGATGAGGAGGAATTTCTTCATCTAGAGGGTGGTGAATCTGTGGAACTCATTGCTGTCGAAGGCGGTGGAGGCCAAATCACTGAGTGTCTTTCAGAAAGAGATAGAAGGTTCTTGATTAAAGAGGATCAGGGTTACAAGGAGAAGGCAGGAGAATGGGGATAAGAAAATATCAGCCATGATTGAATGGCTGATTGGACCCGATGGATGGGCCGAATTACACAATTCTGTTCCTATATTTTAGGGGCTTATGGTCTTAAGCGACACATCTTTGTATAGCTTCCCATGGAGAGGATCAGCTTCCTTATGCACTACTCCTTAGTGAAATGCAGGTGTTTTATCCGAGGCTTACAGCTGCTGTTGGGAGGTGGTGTTGGAGTGAAAGTGGGAGTTTGGGGGAGCGCAAGAAGTTCCTGTGAGCTTGCTGCCTTCCAGCTGCAGATCCCTGTGCTCCTTCCACTTATTGCTTATGTCCTACTTTCAATTGCCCGACAGCTATTAAAAGCACTTTATAATCAAGTAACATGTAGTCAAAAACCAAGAGTAATTACCTGTAAAATATCTCCCAAGTCTTCGCAATGTTTTAAATGAGGGCAGCTGTGGATCCCTTTTTAACCAATGTTAGAAATGCTGCTTCCTGACTTCTGCCACTCATGATGTGTGGGTAGGTAACATTGGTTGATCTCAACATTGTGCCATCTGACTCTTATTTTAATATATTCATATGGCCTTCACATGTTTCCAGCAGGAGTGCTGACTGCGTAAATTGAAAGCGGCGCCACATCAGGCCCCATGTGTACCAGCAGCGCTTGTCATTCGAAGACCGTTGAAATCTCCAGATGACCAAGGAGATGGTGCAACAAATCTGCCGCATCATGGCGCACGTGGAGCCATGGGGGTATGGAGGAGGACACCCGCTCCCCATGGCCGTGAAGGTGACGGTCGCCCTGAACCTCTATGCCACGGGGTCAATCCAGGCACCAAGCGGGGACATGCCAGGGATCGTGTTTTTGGGACCCTTAAGGGGGAGGGGGAGCAGCCCCAAGTTGTGGTCCACATAGGTACCAACGACATAGGTAGGAAGAGAGATGGGGATTTGAGACAGAAATTCAGGGAGCTAGGATGGAAGCTGAGAGCTAGAACAAACAGAGTTGTTATCTCTGGGTTGTTACTCGTGCCACGTGCTAGCGAAGTGAGAAATAAGGAGAGAGAGGAGTTGAACACGTGGCTACAGGGATGTTGCAGGAGGGAGGGTTTTGGTTTCCTGGATAATTGGGGCTCATTCTGGGGTAGGTGGGACCTCTACAAACAGGATGGTCTTCACCTGAACCAGAGGGGTACCAATATCCTGGGGGGGGGGGGAATTCAGCAGGGGGATGGGAACCTAAATTGTAGTCCCAGTGTACAGGATGTTGAGAGTAGTGAGGTCAGGGATAGGGTTAAAAGTTCAAAAGAGGGCACTGGCAAGCAAGACGTTGGTTTGAAGTGTGTCTACTTCAACGCCAGGAGCATCCGGAATAAGGTGGGTGAGCTTGCAGCATGGGTTGGTACCTGGGATCTCGATGTTGTGACGATTTCGGAGACATGGGTAGAGCAGGGACAGGAATGGTTGTTGCAGGTTCCAGGATTTAGATGTTTCTGTAAGAACAGAGAAGATGGTAAAAGGGGGGGGGGGGGGGGGGGGGGGGGGGTGTGGCATTGTTAATCAAGGAAAGTATTACGGCGGTAGAAAGGACGCTTGAGGACTCGTCTACTGAGGCAGTATGGGCCGAGGTTAGGAACAGGAGAGGAGAGGTCACCCTGTTGGGAGTTGTCTATAGACCTCCAAATAGTTCCAGAGATGTAGAGGAAAGGATTGCAAAGATGATTCTCGACAGGAACGAGAGCAACAGGGTAGTTGTTATGGGGGACTTTAACTTTCCAAATATTGACTGGAAATACTATAGTTCGAGTACTACAGATGGGTCAGTTTTTGTGCAGTGTGTGCACGAGGGTTTTCTGACACAGTATGTAGACAGGCCAACAAGGGGCGAGGCCACATTGGATTTGGTACTGGGTAATGAACCCGGCCAGGTGTTAGATTTAGATGTAGGTGAGCACTTTGGTGATAGCGATCACAATTCGGTTATGTTTACTTTAGCAATGGGCAGGGATAGGTATATACCGCAAGGCAAGAATTATAGCTGGGGGAAAGGCAATTATGATGCTATTCAGCAAGATTTAGGACGTATAGGGTGGGGAAGGAAACTGCAGGGGATGGGTACAATCGAAATGTGGAGCTTTTTCAAGGAACAGCTACTGCGTGTCCTTGATAAGTATGTACCTGTCAGGCAGGGAGGAAGTTGTCGAGCAAGGGAACCGTGGTTTACGAAGGAAGTTGAAGCACTTGTCAAGAGGAAGAAGGCTTATGTTAGGATGAGACATGAAGGCTCAGTTAGGGTACTTGAGAGTTACAAGTTAGCCAGGAAGGACCTAAAGGGAGAGTTAAGAAGAGCGAGAAGAGGACACGAAAAGTCGTTGGCGGACAGGATCAAGGAAAACCCTAAGGCTTTCTATAGGTATATCAGGAACAAAAGAATGACTAGAGTAAGATTAGGGCCAATCAAGGTTAGTAGTGGAAAGTTGTGTGTGGAATCAGAGGAGATAGGGGAAGCGTTAAATGGATATTTTTCGTCAGTGTTTACACTGGAGAAAGACAATGTTGTCGAGGAGAATACTCAGGTTCAGTCGACCAGGCTAGATGGAATTGAGGTTCACAAGGAGGAGGTGTTAGCAATTTTGGAAAGTGTAAAAATAGATAAGTCCCCTGGGCCAGATGGGATTTATCCTAGGATTCTCTGGGAAGCCAGGGAGGAGATTGCAGAGTCTTTGTCCTTGATCTTTATGTCGTCTTTGTCGACAGGAATAGTGCCGGAAGACTGGAGGATAGAAAATGTTGTCCCCTTGTTCAAGAAGGGGAGTAGAGACAACCCTGGTAATTATAGACCTGTGAGCCTTACTTCGGTTGTGGGTAAAATGTTGGAAAAGGTTATAAGAGATAGGGTTTATAATCATCTTGAAAAGAACAACTTGATTAGCGATACTCAACACGGTTTTGTGAAGGGTAGGTCATGCCTCACAAACCTTATTGAGTTTTTTGAGAAGGTGACCAAATAGGTGGATGAGGGTAAAGCGGTTGATGTGGTGTATATGGATTTCAGTAAGGTGTTTGATAAGGTTCCCCACGGTAGGCTATTGCAGAAAATACGGAAGTATGGGATTGTAGGTGATTTAGCGGTTTGGATCAATAATTGGCTAGCTGAAAGTAGACAGAGGGTGGTGGTTGATGGCAAATGTTCATCCTGGAGTTCAGTTACTAGTGGCGTACCACAAGGATCTGTTTTGGGGCCACTGCTGTTTGTCATTTTTATAAATGACCTGGAAGAGGGTGTAGAAGGATGGGTTAGTAAATTTGCAGATGACACGAAGGTCGGTGGAGTTGTGGATAGTGCTGAAGGATGTTATAGGATACAGAGGGATATAGATAAGCTGCAGAGCTCGGCTGAGAGGTGGTAGATGGAGTTTAATGCGGAAAAGTGTGAGGTGGTTCACTTTGGAAGGAGTAACAGGAATGCAGAGTACTGGGCTAATGGCAAGATTCTTGGTAGTGTAGATGAACAGAGAGATCTCGGCATCCAGGTACATAAATCCCTGAAAGTTGCCACCCAGGTTAATAGGGCTGTTAAGAAGGCATATGGTGTGCTAGCCTTTATTAGTAGGGGGATTGAGTTCCGGAGCCACAAGGTCATGCTGCAGCTGTACATAACTCTGGTGCGGCCGCTCCTGGAGTACTGCGTGCAGTTCTGGTCACCACATTATAGGAAGGATGTGGAAGCTTTGGAAAGGGTTCAGAAGAGATTTACTAGGATGTTGCCTGGTACGGAGGGAAGGTCTTATGAGGAAAGGCTCAGGGACTTGAGGTTGTTTTCGTTAGAGAGGAGAAGGCTGAGAGGTGACTTAATAGAGACATATAAGATAGTCAGAGGGTTAGATATGGTGGACAGTGAGAGTCTCTTTCCTCGGATGGTGATTACCGACACGAGGGGACATAGCTTTAAATTGAGGGGTGGTAGATATAGGACAGATGTCAGAGGCAGTTTCTTTACTCAGAGAGTAGTAGGAGTGTGGAACGCCCTGCCTGCAACAGTAGTAGACTCGCCAACTTTAAGGGCATTTAAGTGGTCGCTGGATAGACATATGGATGAAAATGGAATAGTGTAGGTCAGATAGGCTTCAGATGGTTTCACAGGTCGGCGCAACATCGAGGGCTGAAGGGCCCGTACTGCACTGTAGTGTTCTATGTTCTACATCCGTGCATCTGCGCCACCAGATTGCCCGGGCAGCGGGATCCGCTGCTACCGCCGGGATGCCCCAGGTCTGGAGGTGATCAACAGGATGCATGTCCCCTATGAGCATCGCCGCATGAAGGGGTGCACTTCACAAACCGCAAGGGATACCACTCTATGAACAGGCAACTGGTAGGTGACCCGAGATGAACATCATGCATGGCTGCGCCCGTTACCCGGGCAGAATGCACGAGACCTGTGGCGGTAACAATTATACTCAAAGACAAGAGGCAAGTACAATAGAGGCTTTATTACTGTGCGATGCTATTCCTCCATCTGCAACTGTAGACTAGGGTCTGAGTGACTCACACGCATATTTATACACAAGCTCCCTGTGGGCGGAGCAAGCCGGCAGGGGCTTGCCGGAGGAACCTGTATTACAGGTACAGCCATACATCCCCCTACTGCAAGTACACATCACTACAGTGGTTATATCACCACATTACCTTTATCCTAGTGCACTCAACGGCGCCTGACACTTTTGAAGCACACCCCAGGTGAGGGGTTGGCTTCTGGATGACAGGCGGTATCGGCTGCGGTCGTGGCTGATGACGCCTATCCGGAGGCCTCAGACCAATGCGTAAACCCGCTATAATGACGCCCATACAGCGACCAGCTGTGCGATCGACTGGTGCATTGGCTCAAGATGCGATTCAGGGGCCTGGACCGCACTCGAGGGGTTTTCCAGTATAGCCCCAGGAGAATCTCCCACATCATGGTGGCCTGCTGCGTCCTCCACAACATTGTGCAGCAGAGGGGCAACATATTAGAAGAAAAGGAAGAACACTAGGCCTCGTCCATCAAGGAGGATGTGGAGGAGGGCCAGGGTGTACGGGGCATTGGGCCAGGGTCACCACAGGAGGCTGCACAATGTGTGCGCCAGGGCCGGCATGCCCTGGGACAGTCTAATCGCCACCAGGTTCGCTGGTTACGGGGCCTGCTCGAACGTCCCCCCACAACCACATCCCCCTTCTGTCCACTCCCTGCACCCCTCCCCAATCTCTCTCCATGCTTCCTACCTGCTTTACTACAGGGTAGTGCCCTGGGTTGGCAGTATCAGCGGGTCTGGACCGTGGAGTGGAGGATGATGATATCCCGCTGCGCGATGAGATCTGGTGCCCAGCATCGTTTCATGAGGTCTGACCCCTGCCTTCGGTAGCACTTTCCATTGTCCGCCCGGGTGATCCCTGCATGTGTACAGGCCATTCTCTCACAGTTTCAGGGGTGGTGGAGGTGGTGGAGATGGGGAGCAGGGGGGGCGGGGGGGGGGGGGGGGGGGGGGGGGGGGGGAGGAGCGCGAGTTTGGGCATCGGGGCACTGTGCAGCGGTGAGTCACACACCGTATAGCCCTCTCACATGGCACCCCTGTATTTCTGACCTCATCCTCTGCCGCCCACTGGGGCCGACCCCGGGGGTGGCCCCTGACTGCCCAGGCCTTTGCCCATCTCCCACGCCCCACACCACCGGACTCCCCTCCCCCCTACCCTGCACACCATCAGCCCCAAGCCTAGCCAGACCATCCCTCACACTCTTCAGACTGAGCACGTAGGCAGGTCACAAAGTTGCCGAACAGGTGTTTGTTGTGATATATACAGGCATTGTGCCTTAGTGCCTGTTGCTAACTTAGATGCTTCATCAGTGCAGGTCCCATCTCATCGCCAGATGAGTCTTGGGGTTGTGTCCGGGATCGGGGGACCTCAGATGGACTTGCCTCATCGGCACGTGATCCGACAAGACACGTTGCATGGTTAGACCACGGGTAGGGAGCACGGGGGGGGGGGGGGGGGGGGGGGGGGTGCCACACGTGCCATAGGGACATTGCTATTCACTGTGACCTCACTCAGTTCCCCAATGCAGACCTCCACCTCGGTGACTGCCTGCTCTCTGACCCCACTGACCAGGTCCAACGTCCCCTGCTCTGAGATGGTGAGGGGCCGCAGGTCCAGCGGTCCCTCTCCAGTATCCTCCAGCTCCCTGCAGTTGTGGGCCACCTTTTCCTGGGGGATAGATAATGCACAGTGTGAGACATTCAAACACGGCCAGCACAGGGGGTCCACAGCTGGTGGACTGTGTGCAGGGTACCCGACCATGGCAGGCGGCATGGAGGATTGGCATTTGGTGCAGGATGGGGTACGTGCGGACTGGCAGGTGGGGTCAATCACTTTTGGGGTGGGGGGGGGCTATGGGTGTGTGGGCCGGGGATTGGTGCCAGTGGCACAGTGGTGGAGGTGGCACACCCCGGGTGGCTGCTCGCCCTCGCCCAGCGCTACCTACCCCTGGTGAGGGCCGCATGGGGGGGGTGGAGATTGTGGGATGGAGATTGGCGCCTCCAAATGCTTGATTTTATAAGTACGAAATATCACCTAATAGCACATTTACACTGTCATTTCAATGCTAGTTTTACCTCAAAAGTCAGTGCCAAGCTGGCAATATAAATACGGTGCTGCTTAAGCCTCTGGAGTTTGCCCACGGTATCAAAAAGGGGGCTTTGACCCATACAGTAGCACAGGTGCAAAGTGAAATATTCTCAGAGGTGAAAGCACTCACATCATTTTAGCCATTTGATAACTGGGCTGATTGACTAAATAGTTCACTTGTACCATGCAAATGTCAAAGGACCAATTTTGCTGTTGTTTGTCCCCTAAGGTAGCCTTGTGGATAGCACAATCGCTTCACAGCTCCAGGGTCCCAGGTTCGATTCCGGCTTGGGCACTGTCTGTGCGGAGTCTGCACATCCTCCCAGTGTGTGCGTGGGTTTCCTCCGGGTGCTCCGGTTTCCTCCCAAGTCCAAAGATGTGCGGGTTAGGTGGATTGGCCATGATAAATTGCCCTTAGTATCCAAAATTGCCCTTAGTGTTGGGTGGGGTTACTGGGTAATGGGGATAGGGTGGAGGTGTTGACCTTGGATAGGGGGTAGGGTGCTCTTTCCAAGAGCCGGTGCAGACTCGATGGGCCAAATGGCCTCCTTCTGCACTGTAAATTCTATGTAATATATGTAAGCGAGTGAGGAAGAGATACATTTTTTGAAAGTTGTTAGCATTTTTGATTGAAAAATATTATGTCAGACGAGCTCTCAATATCGCAAAGCAAGTTCTTTTGTAGTTCTGGAATATATTCAAGGTTCACACTAATAAGCCCAGGGTGTATACATTTCAAAAGATTCAAATGCAAGTTTACTTCTTCAAGATTTCAAGAGGAATGTGTTTGAATAAAATTAAGTTTTGTCTCATTTCAAGAAAGGTTTCTGTTCCTTGTTTTGTTTAATTTCTATTAATAAAATCGGTGAATTATGTGATGGCGTGAAGTGATAAGGATCAGAACACTTTCTGCTTTATATTCAGTGGCTGACTGCGTCTAGCACAAGCTTCATCTTAGAACCATAGAATTCCTACATTGCAGAAGAGGCCGCTGAGTCTGCACTGACCCTCTAAGAGAGCACCCTACCTAGGCCCATTCCCCCTCCCTATCCCCAAAACCTGACTATCACTGGACACTAAGGGGAAATTTAACATGGCCAATCCACCTAACCTGCACATGTTTGAACTGTGAGAGGAAACCGTAGCAACCGGAGGAAATTCACACAGAGACAGGGAGAAAGTGCAAACTCCATACAGACCCAAGGCCGGAATTGAACCCGGGTCCCTGGCGCTGTGAGGCAGCAGTGCTAACCACTGTGCCACCATGCCACTGGCTCCTTTTAAATTGTCCCTAAATTGTTGCCATCGTATGCAATTTGACATTCTTGCATTTGACCTGATGAGTGCAAGGCAAAAAGATTCACTATCATGTCTCTGTTGTAGTAACCATTGCTGGATATATTAGGGTATGTAAGGCCCTGTACTACAGGATACGGGGGTAGTCCCTGCCTGCTGACTCCGCCCAGTAGGCAGAGTATAAATATGTATGCTCCCCGTACAGCAGCCATTTCGCCAGCTGCTGTAGGAGGCCACACATCTTAGAGTAATAAAGCCTCAGTTGTATTCAACTCTCGTCTTTGTGCAATTGATCGTGCATCAGTCTCTCTATTCAGCAACGTAATATAATACTTGGAATCAAATGTATTGGAAACACCAACTAAGATTTTCTGTTCTTCTCAACTCTTGAGGAATTAAAAAGGTCCACTCTTAATGATTAGGGCCGAAAACATGCTACTCAGTTAAAGAAATAGTTTTGAATAATTATTATTCATTATTGAGCAATGCTAATTTTAGTGACTTTAAAATACCAGAATTGTGACAAAGGGCTAGCTTAAATAGTCTAGATCCATAAGTTTGAAAATATATTTTCAATGGTTACATTTCCTTTGAAAAACTTTGAAGGATAAATGCAACAAAGTATTCTTCAGTGCCAAGGGGCAGACAGGTGATATGGATGGCTCAGTACTCCATCCCCAGGGAGCAAGGTCAGCAAGGAGTCAACCACGCCGACATGTCAGGACACGCTAAATAGCCTGCCTATGGGACTTCAGCCCCTCACTGGGGAGGAGGTCCTGCCCTCCGGAGCTGTCGGCCAATCCTTCTGTTCCAGTAATGCCAAGAGTGCATCAATGAGCACTGCTGGGACTGCGAAACGAAAGCAGAAGACCCAATGGATCCCTAGAAAATGGTACGGTCGGGATCATGGGCAGGGAGGGTCTGGGCGGGTTAGGGAGTGGGGTGGGGCTGGGTTGTTGGGTTTAAGGCAGAGATGGGTATCTTGGGGGTGGAAATTTCAGGGTTAATTGGCATGGCACCAAGACTAATTGATCCTTGATTATCTATTTAAATAAGGCAGAAAAACTGCAAATTTCAGCGCCCGCCCACCCCTCGTAATATGCGGACGGACAGGAAGCACCCTATTTTAAGTGTGCCCGCATCGAAAATATGGTCAGTGGATACAATAAAATCCAGCCCGTGGTTTTAATTATGCTTCATTCAGAAAGCATCTATGATCCTACAGGTAGGTTTTTGAGTTGCTGGTAGTGGATTAATTTGCTTTATGGCAGTAACGACTCAGAAGGTGGACTTGTTTCACATGTTAAGTGTGAAATTTAGGTTACAGAATCTGAATTAACTCATATACTCAGGCAAGTTTCAGAAACTTGGATGATTTTCAGTGGAAGTTGCTGGTGTTTTATGCCCTGATTTATCCGTATTTACTTCATTACTTAATAAAAGAATGCAAAAGTAGATGGACATTTATTTTAAAAGTAACAGACTGAAAGTAATGTTGGGGGTTGTGCTAATACTAAACCTAAAATTGCGATTACTTCTCATTTTCCAACATATTACTCCGCCCTCCAGAAATATACATGAAAAGAATGTCCGACGTTAGTCAGGGAGGTTGTGTGTGAATATCGGGAGAAAAGCCACAGGGATTGGGTGCAGGCAAGAATCCCTAAAATGTTCAGAAGCGCGAGTACTGTACCAACACAAATGCACAGAAAAAGAGTTCATTGTTCTTTTCATAGACAATAAAGAACTTTGTTCGAAGTCTTCCCAATCTCAGGACACAGGGAAGGATTGTTCCTTTGGGACAATATCATCATTGGAATTGAGTTGGAGAAAAACTGCTGCCCAAACAACCCAGTCTGGTCATGGAACAATCCCATTTATCCCATATTTGGGATAAATTGCATGTGTGGGGTACTTGCTGTGATCGCTGAAATGGGCAGAGCTTGGTTTAAAGAGGACAGAAGCTTCCGAAGTGTGCAAGCCGATATTCAGAATTGATGAGGTATGAGCTCAACAACAGAAAAGCTAACAGTTGGAGGGATTAGCATATGGTAGAGTAGCCCTATCACATACCTTTCATTTGTGTAATTGATTCCTCTTGCTTCCTGTCTCCACAGTCCTTGTACTGTATCCTTTCACTTGGCTATCCTTCCATTAACACTTCAGGGACAAAAAATCAAGGGAAATTGACCAAAATTCCAAGCTCCATTACTCACACGCCATTTACATGCCATGGGGGTGGACAGTAGGCACTGTGGCAAACATCAATGGTCAGAGGGAGAAGAAAAGATTTTTGTGGACAGATTTAGAGACAGGAATTTGAATAAAGTTCTTCTTCCTCTCCCTGTCACCCCATTTTCCTTTGGGATCACATTTGTAAAAATAAATTTAGAGTATCCAATTCATTTTTTCCAATTAAGGGGCAATTTAGCGTGGCCAATCCACCTACCCTGCACATCTTTGGGTTGTGGGGGCGAAACCCACGCAAACACGGGGAGAATGTGCAAACTCCACACGGACAATGACCCAGAGCTGGGATCGAACCTGGAACCTCGGCACCGTGAACTTTGGGATTACTTCTCAGTGGGCCAATTGCTGGGGTGAATCCAGTTCAATAATTCTGTAGACATATGAAATGAAATGAAAATCACTTATTGTCACAAGTAGTCTTCAAATGAAGTTAATGTGGAAAGCCCCTCGTCGCCACATTCCAGTGCCTGTTCGGGGAGGCTGGTACGGGAATTGAACTGTGCTGCTGGCCTGCCTTGGTCTACTTTCAAAGCCAGCAATTTAGCCCTGTGCTAAACCAGCCCCTAGTGGTGTTTGCGGAGGACAGAGTTGTATCCCCACCCCCTCCAGCCCACCTACAGTCAAGTATTTGCAATTTGAGTGACACCACAGTTTAAATTTGAGAGTTCTATCTCTTAAGCCTGAAAGCTTCAAATCCTGGCATATAAAGAACCATTTCTAACATGCAACATCTTTGATCTGTTCACAGAAAGTGTATAACGTGCTGTGCAAAGTGAAAAGGGCTTAGGCAGAGATAATTTTTTCCAAATGTGAAAACTTATGAGATCTATATTTGACAAATTTGTAATTGAACTTTTGAATCCATCTGTAAAATATTTGTGAAAACCATGAAAATGTTCAATTTAGCCACTCGTCAAATGGATGCTTTTTCTCTTTCAGAATGAAATGTAATCACTTCAACACTATTAACAATTCCAGGATGTATGAGTGAATTAAAAGAATGCTCAACTGACTTATTTTCTCTTAATTAGTACAATTGTTTATATTTACTAACTTACATCTTTAAAAACAAGTTACCTGGCAGTTATTGTAGATTATTTTGGTTAGTCTGTAAACAGTCTGTGGTGAATGTTTTGTCCCTCGGCTGGACACGCTCAGCAGGCCCGGAAACCGGTGCAAAACGTGTTTTTGGCCACATGCGGCCCCGGAACGTGATTTCACGCTGGCTGGCCAATTAACAGGTAACCAGCAGGAAGTGTGCGCCAGGAAGGGTGGAAAGAGGGTGGCCACTCAGAAAAGGGAGGATGCAGGCTGGTCACTTCTGCTGTGCTCCCTCAGGAAGACAGCCACTGCGGAGCTGTCTCAAGGAGCTGCAAACTTGCAAAAAAATAAATTGCAATGAGTGTCTACGCAGCAGAACCTGTTTCCAGACACCCTTTTAAATTTTATTTCAGCCCTGGATTGAGATTGAAGCTGAAAGGTGAGAGCTGTCTTGGCCGATCGGCCACCCTGCCAATCATCAAGCAGATGGGCCACGTAAAATTACATTCAATTCACCCCTTAATGGGTTAAATTACCTGCTTGAGTCTGCAGGTGTGCTTTCAACTTGAAACCGGGTCCACCGACTGAAATATCGTGCGAGTATTCAATGATGTCGGGACACTTGGCCAATACCTTTTCATGTTATTTCACACACTTCCGGGTCAGGCACTGCCTGTACGGGCAGATGCTATCGTTGGAATCACCCGATCTTCCTTGGTTAACCCCAACAGCAGCTTGTGGCCGGTATATACTGTGAACGTCCGCCCATAAACATACTGGTGGAATTTTCTCACCATAAACAGAACTGCCAAGCCTTCCTTTTTTAAGGTGGCACAGCGGTTAGCACTGCTGCCTAACAGCTCCAGGAACCTGGGTTCAATTCCAGCCATGGGTAACTCTGTGTGGACTTTGCACTTTCTCCCTGTGTCTGCCTGGCTTTTTTCCGGGTGCGCCGGTTTCCTCCCACAGTCCAAAGATGTGCAGGTTAGATGGATTAACAATGGTAAATTGCCCCTTAAGTGTCCAAAAGGTTAGTTGAGGTTACAGGGATAGGGTGGAGGCATGGTCTTAAGTAGGGTGCTCTTTCCAAGGCCTGTTCAGATTTGATGGGCTGTATGGCCTCCTTCTGCACTATAAATTCTTTGATTCTATGATTCTCTTGTGCATCGTTCCGCTCGGCGTCCGCAAGTGTGTAGCACGCAAAGGTTATTGGTTGCTCCGAGCCATCGAGAATGCGGTGTGCCAGGACTGCCCCAATGCCACATGGCAAGGTGTTGCACGTGAGGAGCAATGGTTTGTCCGGTCAAAGTAGGTTAGCAATTCATTTGACGAGAAAAGCCGCTACACCCCTTGAAACACCTTCTGGCGCGAAAGGCCCAGGCCAATTTCTGCCCCTTCTTCAGCAGTTGGTGTATCGGACTGAGCAGTATGGCCATCTGGGGTATGAACATTTCATTGCAGTTCACTAGGCCGATGGAAGAGCGGAGTTCCATTTGGCCATAAGGGATGGGGGTCTGGCGAATCGCCTGCACCTTGTTCTCCACTGGATGGAGGCCCCTAATGTCCACTCAGTAGACTAGATATGTGATCTTTGGCATGTGGAAAACACACATCCTCCCTCCAGAGGCGGACCATGGCCCAAGCAAACCGCTTGAGGACCTCTGTTGGGTTCTCCATGTGTCCTGATGCGAGGTCCCGATGATGAGAATGTCATACAGGTAGATGGCCATCCTTGACAGCCTTCACGTGATATTCTTCATAACCCTCTGAAATATCGCACAAGCCGAAGAGACTCCGAACGGCAACCACATATACTTGTGCAGTCCCTGGTGGGTATTGATTGTCACATACGTCCGGGAACCCAGTTCGAGCACCAGCTGCAAGTACACGTGGCTCATGTGCAGCTTAGGGAACATTTTTCCTCTGCTCAGCCGGGCGTAGAGATCTTCAATCCAAGGGACAGGGTAACAGTCAAGACGGGATACTTAGCTTACAGTCATTTTGTAGTCCCCATAGAGCCATATCAACCCGTCCGGCTTCAACACAGGGACTACAGGCACAGCCCAATTGGCATCGTAGATGAGCGAGTAATATCCAGCTGTTCCAAAAGGTCCAATTCACGGTCTACCTTATTGTGAAATGCGTATGGCACAGGACGGGTGCGGAAATATCAGGGCTTGTCATTCGCTTCCACATTTATCATAGAACATATAATTTACAGTGCAGAAGGAGGCCATTCGGCCCATTGAGTCTGCACCGGATCTTGAAAAGAGCACCCTACCCAAGACCAACACTTCCACCCTATCCCCATAACCCAGTAACCCCACCCAACACTAAGGGCAATTTTGGACACTAAGGGCAATTTATCATGGCCAATCCACCTAACCTGCACATCTTTGGACTGTGGGAGGAAACCGGAGCAACCGGAGGAGGATGTGCAGACTCCGCACAGGCAGTGACCCAAGCCGGAATCGAACCTGGGACCCTGGAGCTGTGAAGCATTTGTGCTATCCACAGTGCTACCATGGTCATGGTCATCGCTCCTTTAATGATATCGAGGCCTTCAGCATTCTAGTCCACGGGGGTACATCTGGCACATGCGTTGTCAATCCAGATGTAGGGGACGCAGCCAATTGCACCCCATAGGGCTGGGTCCGGTGCCATGGACTACCACAAATGGTAGGCATGCAGACTGGGCTCCGTATGCCGCGGGAATGTGGCGGTGCCTTTGATTTCTAAGGGCTCCCAAGTATACGTGGCTAGTCAGGCCTCCATGTCACGAAGCTCCAATGTCTGAAGACCCATCCGATAACCGTAAATGTGCGAAAGCTGATGACAGAAACTGCTGCTCCCGTGTCCCGTTCCAACTCGATGGGGTATCCGTTTAGCAGCAGTGTCACACAGCTGGGGTGCGGCATGGTCGTGCTGTGGTTAGATTGCTGCCTCACGGCACCAAGGTCCCAGGTTTGGTCGTGGTCCCAGGTCGCTGTCTGCCTGGAGTCTGCACGTTCTCCCCATGTCTGTGTGAGTCTCAGCAGGGGCTGTTTAGCACAGGGCTAAATCGCTGGGTTTGAAAGCAGACCAAGGCAGGTCAGCAGCACGGTTCAATTCCCGTAACAGCCTCCCCGAACAGGCGCCGGAATGTGGCGACTAGGGGCTTTTAACAGTAACTTCATTTGAAGCCTACTTGTGACAATAAGAAATTTTCATTTCATTTCATTTTATTTCAGATGGGCACAGTTCTGGGGCCTGTAGCCCAACAATCCGGGAATGCTGAGTCAGGGTAAGCTCCACGGTCGCTCCAGGGTGACTCACGGCGGCGGTTGAGGGACCCAAATGGCAGTGTGTGTGCGGCCTGTCCAGGTCAATCAAGTTCTTTATCAGAGCATAAGTTGGTCCACCTATGGCGGTCTGTAAGATGACGGTTGTCACTCACCATTGGTGATGGCGTTAGTGTGGAAAAAATGTTGAAGTGTTTTGACATATGAACCCAATCATCCAAGTTGGCGTCAAAACGCTCGAGTTTTCCTATGCTTGGCATGCCTACCGGCTGAAGAGCGACCTCCTGAGGTATTTGAAAATGGCCCGCGTTCTCAGCACTTGATCCATTCGATCCTCACCACCAGTGTTGTAGACAGAGACAAGGTCTCCACAAGAGGCCACGCTGACAGGATACAATTCTCTTTATTCTCACACTAAATACAACAATCATTCCTTTCCACTCCCCGCAGGCCTCCCTCCAGGTCAGAGTTTATATCCTGTTCTTCCAAGCTGGTGGACTAAAGTAAGGAAATAACGTTAAAGATGTGCAAACCTTTAAAAATGCCATGGTTGGAATATCGTGAGCAGTTTTGGGACCGCATTACTGAAAGATTGGATATACATTCACTGAAATATTGCCAAAAGCTAGGAGGTTGAAATTATGAAATAAGGTCCGTAATTCTCTGACCGTCGCATTTCTTGCCGGCAGCGCACTCCCGCCCGCGGGTTTCCTGGCAACATGGGGTGGTTTCAATGGGAAATCCCATTGATAAGTGACGGGAAGATAGAATCCCGCCTCCTGAGAAATATGTGGCTGGGGAACCAGAAAATCCAGCCCAAGAAATGTAGGGTTTTTTCACTATAGTTGGGAATATTAATAATAATAATCATTATAATTGTCACAAGTAGGCTTACATTAACACTGCAATGACGTTACTGTGAAATTATCCTGGTCGCCACATTCTGGCCCCTGTTCAGGTACACAGAGGGTGAATTCAGAATGTCCAAATTACCTGACAGCACGTCTTTTGGGACTTGTGGGAGGAAACCGGGCCACCCGGAGGAAACCCACGCAGACACAGGCGGTGTGGTCAATAGCAGTCCTCGAGAATATAAAGGGTAGGGATAAGATAAATAGTAAGCAGTAGTTTCCACTGGTCAGCAGGATGGTAAAACATGTATAATGGTCACAAGAATTAAAAGGGAGATTGAAGAAAATATTTACACAGAGCGGAAGAAATTTGTTTGCGTAGTGTTTTTTCTTGGAGCACCACACAGACTTGCATCAATGTGGCTTTCTCATGAGCCGTCCTTTGAAATGGCCTAGCAAACCATTCAATTCAACATCAATTTGGGATGGACAACAAAGGCTGGGATTGCCAGTGATGCCCACATCACATGAAAGAAGAAAAGAAAATTCTCCAGTGGTAGGCATTGATATCAATAGAAGACCCAACTCCGGTTATAGGTGCCCAAGGAATTGCCTGCCCCTGCTTCATCAATGTAAGTCTGCGTAGCACTGTTAGGAGTGCACTACAGGAATTAATTTATTACCCAGATGCACTTCTTTACCACAAACCACTTTTAAAAATTCTTTCATTGGATGTGAGTATTTGAAGCCGAGTCCATAAATTAGTTTAAAGGGAATTAGTTAATTTCTTGATAAAAGATTATTCACAGAAATGGTAGACTGGATGACTAATAAAGAGAAAAAGACCGATGCAGATTTTATGTTCTGTTTCCGTGTTGTAAACATTGTGCAATTCTAGGATCCATACACCAGCCTGGAAGAAAGTAGATGCAAAGACATGACCTTCACAGCCATTTGTTGAGCAATTGAACTGCAAGCATCCTTATAGCAGTTGGTACAGATCTACAACTGCTTCTTGAACCAGAGCCTGCAAAGTACACTTCCATAGCCACTGCCATGTAGGTGGGCCACAATCCTCAGATATGGTAAATGATATAATGATGGGTTCAGGAATTTGTTTCTGGTTCTTGTTGATCCCCTTGTTGAGTTTTTAGTGCTCCTTAACGTCCATTAGTCCCTCCCTAAAATTTTCAATTCTAGTGAAAGAAACAATAACTTTTCATGTCTTTCTAACATGTATTTTTTCAAACATACATGTTAGATATGAAATAATACCTCCATTATTAATTTTAACTCAGTAACCACCATTGGCTCTCTCAAAGCCTGATCTTGAATTCCAGTTAGTGAAACCCATAAGATGGGGTGTGAGGCTTGCAACAATGCTCAATCTCTGAGGTGAAGCTAAGAGTGTTCAGTTTGAGTGTTCAGCTCCAGGGTCCCAGGTTCGATTCCCGGCTGGGTCACTGTCTGTGTGGAGTCTGCACGTCCTCCCCCTGTGTGCGTGGGTTTCCTCCGGGTGCTCCGGTTTCGCCCCCACAGCCCAAAGATGCGCAGGGTAGGTGAATTGGCCACGTTAAATTGCCCCTTAACTGGAAAAAATGAATTGGGTACTCTAAACTTGTTTTTTAAAAATTAAAAGAGGGATGAGGAAAGATAGTTAATCATTGTTACCGACACAAAGAAAATCATTTATTACTTTGATAAGGGCAACTAACCACCTTAAAAAAAATCTTATATTTGATCATTAACTGGGGCCAGAAACCTGACTGGGCGTTTAAAACATGGAACTTCGGGAAGAATAGCAAGGATTTGGGAGGTAACATGTTCAAAGACTTTGGAATGGAAGCAGGCTGGAGATGTGGCAGTAGTTAGCAAGGACAGAGGGCTCGAGCATTGATTTATTAAAAGAGGTCTGAAGGCAGGGGAGGGACAGAGCTGGAGGAGAAGGAACCATTGACAACATTAGCTAACATAGTGGTCAACAATCTGGTATGAAGAGCATTGATGGAGAAAGAGGTGGATTTCATGGGCAGGTGAGATCAGAGAGAGCAAGACAGAACATTTATTTAAGATACAACCTAGAGGAGGATGTGAGTTCATGGCTGAGGCAACAGGGAATATTAAGGGATATCTGGCCTGGTGTATAGGTCAGAGAGAAGCAGCAGAGGAAGCTGAATCAATGATCTTGAGCTTTGTGACAAATAAGTCCGTCATTTCATAGTACTTGTTGTGGTGGGTGATGCAGCTAGCGGAATGGTATTTAGGAAGACCGTTGGCAATGGAAAAAATAATCCTTGGGTTATCTTTGCATTCATGGATAATCTTTGAATAGTGAGAAGTTTTATGGATAGAGAGCAAGCCCCTTCAATTCTTCATGTGGCCCAACCAGATCCACCCATAGGTAGTTAAGCTAGTTGTCCATTCAAGATATTTAAATCTGCAACTCTTGGTCTTAAAATGAGAGATAACAGGGAAATGACTAAGATAAGAAGAAACAATGGGAGCGATTCTCTGGCTGCGTTGCGCCCGGGGCCAATCCCGCTGCATCAGGACAATAGCGGGAGACACCCAAAGCGGGATTTGCACCAGGCGCCTAATAGTTTACCATTCTCCCATCCACTCCAGTTGGTGTGATCAAGATCACAGCCAGAAAGGGCAATCACAGTTCATTTGTATTCATTTTAATTAGTGTGATTAAAGAGGAATACAGCAGCAGCTCAGGAGCCACCCACTCGCCCCCAACCCCCCCACACCAGGAAGACAGGTGGGTGCCATTCAGTACTGCTGTACAAAAGCGGCGACTAGATGCCGTGGACATCAAAGGGGAGCAAGTAGGTAAGTAGCCCTCTCCACATACCTCCATGTAGCTCAATGATGCGCTGTCAATAGGGGCTGTTTAGCTCACTGAGCTAAATCGCTGGCTTTGAAAGCAGACCAAGGCAAGCCAGCAGCACGGTTCGATTCCCGTAAAGGGTTTGGGAGGTACAGGCGCCGGAATGTGGCGACTAGAGACTTTTCACAGTGACTTCATTTGAAGCCTACTCGTGACAATAAGCGATTTTCATTTTCATTTTCATGACAACATTTATTGTCCCTTAATTTCCTGGTCAGTTTTCAAGTAAGACTGGAAGAACCTGTCAATTTTCCACTTGCAGCACTTAAATAAGTCTCTGATGATGTAATGTGGATGACCTTGCAACTTTCAAAGCTTGAATGAGCTTTAAAGTTGCCGTTTAATTTGGACAACCAGTGTTTGAAGTGGCTACGTTAGATAAGAAACAAAGGACTTAGATTTACACACCACTTCACGGTCAAATAAATACCATTGAAGAATAGCAGGAATCTGCAGAGTCAATTTGTGTCCAACATGTTTCCACAAGCAGTAATGAACAGATGAACATGGAACAGTACAGCACAGAACAGGCCCTTCAGCCCTCGATGTTGTGCCGAGCATTGTTCGAAACCAATATCAAGCTATCCCACTCCCTGTCATTCTGGTGTGCTCCATGTGCCTATCCAATAACCGCTTGAAAGTTCCTAAAGTGTCCGACCCACTATCACAGCAGGCAGTCCATTCCACAACCTAACCACTCTCTGAGTAAAGAACCTATGTTGTAGTTAATATTTTTCCCGCTTCTGGACTGGGATAGAAAGATTCAACAACGCTCGTTAAGAAAACAAAACTAAGCTTTATTTGCGAATTACAACTGTCTGCATGCAGAAATGGCTGAAACTTGGAGTCGGAAAGCAGTCAAATACAAACTGCTGGGTCCGTCCCAAGTCTGCGCTATTACAGACAAATAGGATGATATTTATACATTATAGAATCAAGATAACATGAATACAGCTTGTTCAGGAATTTGATCAAAAGTAAAACATGAGCAATATCATAAAACTAGCGTCACCTTGCTGACCTTTAGAGGACTCAGGGTCTCATATCATTATCTTGTCTTTTGGTCGCATGTTTAAGAAACGGAGCAAACTTGTTTAAGTATCGAAAGAAACTAGTTCTAGCTTATCTTGTGTATTTCGACTGCTCTGGGGTATGACGACTGAGTTTTATCCGAGTTTAGAGTTTGCAAGTTTTCGGGTCAAGTTGACCTTTTCTGCTTGTATTTGCGCCTTAGGTTATGCGAAGTCAGTTTAAATTTCATTGTACCAAGAAACTTGACTAGTTTTCCCATCATGCCATTATTTGCTTCGCACAACACCACACCTACCTCGGACATCCCTCCTATATCTCCAACCCCAAACCTTATAGTTATTCCCCCTTGTAACAGCTACATCCACCCGAGGAAATAGTCTCTGGACGTCCACTCTATCTATCCCCCTCATCATCTCATAAACCTCTATTAAGTCGCCTCTCATCCTCCTCCACTTCAAAGAGAAAAGCCCTAGCTCTCTCAACCTTTCCTCATAAGACCTATCCTGCAAACCAGGCAGCATCCTGGTAAATCTCCTTTGCATCCTTTCCAATGCTTCCACATCATTCCTATAGTGAGGTGATCAGAACTGCACACAATACTCCAAATGTGGTCTCACCAGGGTCATGTACAGTTGCAGCACAACCCTGCGGCACTTAAACTCAAGCCCCCTGTTAATAAATGCTAACACACTGTAGGCCTTCTTCACGGCTCTATCCACTTGAGTGGCAACCTTCAGAGATCTGTGGACATGAACCCCAAGATCTCTGTTCCTCCACATTCCTCAGAACCCTGCCGTTGACCCTGTAATCTGCATTCAAATTTTTTCTACCAAAATGAATCACCTCGTACTTATCAGGGTTAAACTCGATCTGCCCTTTTTCGGCCCAGCTCTGCATCCTATCAGTGTCTCTTTGCAGCCTACAACAGCCCACCACCTCATCCACTGCTCCACCTATCTTGGTGTCACCAGCAAATTTACTGACCCACCCTTCAGCCCCCTCCTCCAAGTCATTGATAAAAATCACAAATAGCAGAGGACCCAGCGCTGATCCCTGTGATACACCATTGGTAACTGGTCTCCAGTCTGAAAATTTTCCATCCACCACCACCCTCTGTCTTCTTTGTGATAGCCAGTTACTGATCTAATTGGCCAAATTTCCCTCCATCCCACACCTCCTTACTTTCTTCATAAGCCGACCATGGGGAATCTTATCAAACGGCTTACTAAAATCCATGTATACAGCATCAACTGCTCTACCTTCATCTACACACTTAGTTACCTCTTCAAAGAATTCAATCAAATTTGTGAGGCAAGACTTACCCTTCACGAATCTGTGTTGACTATCCCGGATTAAGCTGCATTTTTCCAAATGGTCATAAATCCTATCCTTCAGGACCTTTTCCATTAACTTAACGACCACCGAAGTAAGACTAACAGGCCTATATTTACCAGGGTCATTCCTATTCCCTTTCTTGAACAGAGGGAAAACATTCGCCACTCTCCAGTCCTCTGGCACTATCACCGTGGACAGTGAGGACCCAAAGATCAAAGCCAAAGGCTCTGTAATCTCGTCCCTTGCCTCCCAAAGAATCCTTGGATATATCCCATCTGGCCCAGGGGACTTGTCGACCCTAAGATTTTTCAAAATTGCTAATACATCCTTCCTCAGAACATCTACCTCCTCCAGCCTACCCGCCTGTATCACACTCTCATCCTCAAAAACATGGCCCCTCTCCTTGGTGAACACTGAAGAAAAGTATTCATTCAACGCCTCTCCTATTTCTTCTGCTCCATGCACAAGTTCCCACTACTGTCCTTGACCGGCCCTAACCTCACCCTGGTCATTCTTTTATTTCTCACATAAGAGTAAAAAGCCTTGGGGTTTTCCTTGATCCGACCCGCCAAGGACTTCTAATGCCCCTCTTAGCTCTCCTAAGCCCTTTTTTTTAAGCTCATTCCTTGCTACTTTGTAACCCTCAAGCGACCCAGCTGAACCTTGTTTTCTCATCCTTACATATGCTTCCTTTTTCCTCTTGATAAGACATTCAACCTCTTTTGTGAACCGTGGTTCCCTCACACGGCCATTTCCTCCCTATCAAGGACACGCAGTATTTGTTCCTTGAACAAGCTCCACTTTTCATTTGTGCCTTTCCCTGACAGTTTCTGTTCCCATCTTATGCTCTCTAATTTTTGCCTAATCACATCATCATTACCCCTCCCCCAATTATAAACCTTGCCCTGCCGTATCGCCCTATCTCTCCATTGCAATAGTGAAAGACACCGAATTGTGGTCACTATTTCCAAAGTGCTCTCCCACAAACAAATCTAACACTTGGCCCGGTTCATTAACCTGTACCAAATCCAATGTGCCCCCCCCCCCCCCCCCCCTCTTGTCGGCCTATCCACATATTGTGTCAGGGAACCCTCCTGCACACACTGTAGAAAAACTGCCCCATCCGAACTGTTCGACCTATAGAGGTTCCAATCAATATTGGGACCCATGACAACTACCCTAAGACCTCCACACCTATCCATAATCTGTTTTGCAATATCTTCCTCCACATCTCTATTACTATTTGGGCGCCAATAGAAAACTCCTAACAACGTGACCGCTCCATTCCTATTTCTAACTTCGGCCCATATTACCTCAGTCGGCAGATCCCCTTTGAACTGCCTTTCTGCAGCCGTTAAACTATCCTTTTTTAAAAAGTTTTTTATTTAACACAAATTTGTAACAGTTACAGAGAAAAAAATGGCCTGTGCAAAGAGCCTTAACATAGTGAAAACGAACAGTGAGAAAGAATAAACATGTTAATAAGGCACTTTCCCTGCCAGCTCTGTTTGCCCATGCCAACACGTGTTCAACTAAACTAACGTGGCCCTAACCCACCACCCCCCCCCCCACCCCCCCCCCCCACCCCCCCCCCACCCCCCCCCCCCCCCCCCCCCCCCCCCCCCGGGAGGCCTGACCTGCCAGGTCAGCCCTGCGCTTGGCCCTAGCCCGCCCCACCTCCAACTCTCCCTGGTGCCCCCTGACCTACGCTAGCTACGCTGACCCCTGCCCTTGGCGCCTGCCTGTCTCCCGTCCGAGCGCTCGGGCCCTCCCCGCACACACCAGGGACCCATTAACCTAATTGTATCCCACCGTGCCCTTTCAAGTCGTGTAACCAGCCCCTAGCCCATCCCCCTATCAGAGGCCCCGATCTCCCGCCAAAAGGTACCAAGTGCAGGGCCCCCTTTGCAGGGCCCCTCTCTTTCCCCCCCCCCTGTTGCAATCCCCCCAAAACACCCTAAACAGTGCGCCCTCCAGCCCCCACTCTCTGTCCAGGCCCATTAGTTCAAGTCCAGTTTCTTATCTTTAATAAAGGTCCAAACCTGTTCTGGTGTCTCATAATAGTAGTGGAGTTCCTCAAACGTAACTCAGAGCTTTGCAGGATACAGCATTCCAAACCTCACCTCCTTTTTGTAGAGGGCTGCCTTTACCTTGATGAATCCTGCACGCCTCTTGGCCAGGTCCATTCTCAACTCCTGGTAAATGCGCACTTCGCAGTTCTCCCATCTGCTGCTCCTCTCCGCCTTGGCCCATCGCAGCACACGTTCCCTGTCAGCAAGCCGGTGAAAGCGGACCACCAAGGCCCTCGGTCGGTCGTCCGTCCTGGGCTTCCTTGCGGGGAGCTCTATGTGCCCCATCCAACTCCAGGGGTTGAGGGAAAGCCTCCGGTCCCATCAGCGCCTCAAGCATACCCGTCACGTATGAGCCCACATCCGACCTCTCGCAGCCCTCGGGGAGGCCAATGATCCTTAAATTCTGCCTCCTGGCTCTGTTCCCCAGCTCTTCAAGCTGCTCCTGCATCCTCCTCTGACGGGCGTTCAGCTCCTCCACTTCGTGCTCCAGCTCCGTTACCATGTCCACCTGGCTGGAGAGCTTCGCCTCGACCTCCCTAAGCGCCTTCCCTTGGACCGCCTGTGTCTCGACCATTCGGTCCATCACCGCTCTCATCAGGTCCAGCGTGTCCCTCCTCAGCTCGGCGAAGCAGTTCTTGAAGAACTCCATCTGTTCTTCCCTTGGCCAGTGAGCCTCCGCTCCCCGGTCCCCGCCGTCCGCCATGCTTGGCCGCCCGGTCTGGTGTCCCCGCTGCTCCCGCTTCGATCCTTGCCGCTCCACTCGACCACTTCTAGTCTAGCTGCCCATACCCCGGAAAGGAAGCCTCTTCCCTATCGTCTCCTCCACTGATTCAGGCTGCCAGGTCCCCAAAAAGTCCGTTAAAAAAGGTCCGTTTGCCCTTCGCGGGCGGAAGCGATCCGACCTGCGACCTGTCTCCTCGAGGGCACCACCGGAAGTGCCCGTTAAACTATCCTTGATTAACAGTGCTACTCCTCCACCTCTTTTACCACCTTCCCTACTCTTACTGAAACTTCTATAACCCGGAACTTCCAACAACCATTCCTGTCCCTGTTCTAACCATGTCTCCGTAATGGCCACAACATCGTAGTCCTAAGTACCAATCCACGCTCCAAGTTCACCTACCCTATTCCAGATGTTCCTTCCATTGAAGTAGACACACTTCAACCCACTTTTCTGTCTGCCGGTACACTCCTGCAACCTTGATACCCTCCTCAGTAACCTCACTACTCTCAACACTGGCTTCTGGACTACAGCTCATTTCCCCATCCCCCTGACAAATTAGTTTAAACCCCCTCTGAAGAGCCGCAGCAAATTTCCCTCCCAGGAATTGGTGCCTCTCTGGTTCGGGTGCAAACCGTCCTGTCTGTCCAGGTCCCACCTTCCCCAGAATGTGCTCCAATTATCCACGGAACTGAAACCCTCCCTCCTACACCATCCCTGCAGCCATGTGTTTATCTGCACTCTCTCCCTGTTCCTCACCTCGTTAGCACGTGGCATCGGCAACAAACCAGAGATGACAACATGGTTTGTCCTGGGTCTCAGCTTCCACCCTAGCTCCCTAAATTCCTGTTTTAAATCCCGTCCCTTCTCTTACCTATGTCGTTGGTACCGATGTGTACCACAATTGTGACTGTTCCCCCTCCCCCTTAAGGATTCTGAAAACACGGTCCGAGACATCACGGACCCTGGCACCCGGGAGGCAACATACCATCCGTGAGTCTCTTTTGTTGCCACAGAACCGTCTATCTGACCCACTAACTATCGAGTCCCCAATAACTATTGCTCTCCTGCTCTCCCTCCTTCCCTTCTGAGCCACAGGGACGGACTCTGTGCTGGAGATCCGTTCAACGTGGCTTACCCCTGGTAGGTCGTCCCCCTCAACAGTATCCAAAGCGGTATACTTGTTACTGAGGGAAACAACCACAGAGGATCCCTGCACTGACTGCTTCCTCCCAGCCCCTCTCACCGTCACCCATCTATCTTGATTCTTCGGAGTAACTGAATCCCTGAAGCTAGTATCTATGACCACCTCTGCCTCCCGAATGATTCAAAGTTCATCCAGCTTCAGCTCCAGTTCCCTAACACGGTTTCTGAGTAGCTGGAGATGGGTGCACTTCCCACAAGTGAAATCGGCAGGGACACTGGCGGCGTCCCTCACCTGAAACATTCTGCAGGAGGAACATTGCACTGCCTTCCCTGCCATCCCCTCTAGATAAAACAAGAAAAAGAAAGCGCTTACCTGTTATTCACTCTACCCCTTAGGTTAGAGGAGGTCGAAGGGTGGGGGACACTACAAGTGTAGTGTCTAGGGTTTAGGAACCACCCAACTTAAATACAGGTAAAAATAAAACACTTAACCAGCAACAACTGCACCCCGCACAAAAATAGCAATCAGCTGTTATGGGCCCGCACAAACAATTTAAATTTTTGATACTTACCCAGCAGTCACTCTGTCCTCACTCCGACTGGATTCAGCTGGAAACTCCCAACAGTAAGTTTTTAAAAAAAATTTACTCCCCTTCTCAGCAAGCATTCACTCAGCAACCACTGTGCCCCACACGATAACACCTCAGGGAAAAGAAAAACTACTTATCAGTCACCAGCCAATCGCTTACCTGCAGACTGTGACGTCACGGTTCAACTTCTTTCTACTTCTACCTGCCCTCGAGTCTCCCGCTTGATCTTTACTCGGCTGGGATCCTTACAGTGATTGTTTTTTTTTTGGTTAGAGGAGGAGGTAGGGAGGGAAACACTGAAGAAGTGTCACTTGACAACAGCTCCTCCACAAACCATCTTCTAGATACAGTGACCGCAATGCACTGATGCAAAGATGATCTGTTTTAGGTTTTGGTTGAGAGACAAATATTAGCCAGGACACTGGGAGAACTCCCATGCAGCTCTTCTTCAAATAATGCCATTGGGTTTTAAATGCCCACCTGAAAGGTGAGATTCTCTGGTGTCTCCACGGCATGTTTCTCAGCGGCGGGAAGCAGCCAGCCATTGGCCAGTGGCAGGATATTCTGGTCCTTCTGCTGTCTATGGGATTTCCCATTGAATCCACCCTCCCTGCCACTGGGAAACTGCGGCAGGGGTGCACGTTCGGCTGTACTGGAAGATTCTGCTGGTGTGAACTGCTGTCAGATCTCGCCCCAGATTTCAAATGGGCTTTAGTTTAATATCTCACCCATAAGACAGCACCCCTCACAGTACTCGATTGGCCCAAATTGGAGCAAAGCAGCGAGCTGCCACAGAAGGTCCAATAGGTGCCTACAGCTCAATAAGATCATTCAGATGAGGCCCAAGCTCTGATTTTCAGCAAACCTGACCTTCTGATGCTACTTGGCTTGAATGTGTTTAAATTTGATCGTTGAAGGTTAACCTGATGGGTAGAAATTAACAGAGATTCAGATTATAGAGAGCTGATCTGCCTTGAGGATTGTTTTTTTATTTATCATAGATATCATAGAATTTACAGTGCAGAAGGAGGCCATTCAGCCCATCGAGTCTGCACCGGCTCTTGGAAAGAGCACCCTACTTAAATCCATACTTCCTCCGTATCCCAGTAATCCAGTAACCCCAGCTAACCTTTTTGGGACACTAGGGGCAATTTAGCATGGCCAATTCACCCAACCTGCACATCCCTGGACCGTGGGAGGAAACCGGAGTACCCGGAGGAAACCCACACAGACACGGGGAAAACATGTAGACTCCGCACAGTCAGTGACCATTAAATTGTCCCACCTCAGCCAAAGATCAGAGACATGGGGCGGGATTCTCTCAGCCCGGGGCCGGGCGGAGATTCCCTGCAATCAGCGTGAATCGCGCCACTCTGTCCCGAGAATCACAGAGCGGAAAGTCGGTACCGGCATGGTTGGCGCGGCGCCAGTGGGGGACTGCTCTACCCGCCCCACCCACCTCTCCACTGATTCTCAGCCGTAAAACCCAAGTCCCACCGGCGCCGTTCATACCTGCTCTCAGCCGGCGGGACCTTGGCGTGGAAAGGTCCAGGGGCAGCCTGTGAGGAGGGGGGGGGGGGGGGGGTCCAATCCCGGGGGGGCCTACGATTTGGCCTGGCCCGCAATCAGGGCCCACCAATCGGCAGGCCGGCCTCTCTGGCTGGTGCCCTCCCTTCTTCCGTGCCGGCACCTGTAGCCCTACACCATGTTGGTCGTGGCCAGCGTGGAGAAGGGAGCCACTGTGCATGTGCGGACCCCACGGCACCCAGTTCATACCAGTATCAGCAGCTGGGGCAGCGTGGGTCGCTCCAGTGCCGTGCTGGCCCCGAGTCCATGTTGACGCGGTCGAGAAACGCGACGGTGTTTCTGACGGCGTCAACACTTAGCCTCAGGATCACTGAATCCCGCCCTGCTGTGTGCAAACACCCAATCCATGTCAGGTAAGCAAAATTTAATTCAAAGGACGAGCCAGAAGTGATAGAGACTGATTTATATGGAAGAGTGAACTGCAGAGTCACATCACTTCCGCTTTCAGTAATTATTTCTCGGTAAGTCGTTTCATAGACAATGAATCCTCCAGAATGGAAATGTTAGCTCCATTCTCACTCCACAGATGCTCAGACCTGCTGAGATTGTCCAGCCTGTTCTGTTTTTGTGGTGGTGGTTAACAGGATAGTTTATTGCACCTTACTATTGACGTACAGTGGTGACTAAATTCCAAGAGTCAAAGTTCCTCTCGCTGGTCTCACACAAGGCCTCGCAGTGACAGCTGTTATATGATTCTGGTGTAACAGGGGAGACTGGGGATATCAAGGGGCTTAAAAGCCTTCCTCAAAATGGTTTGGGTGCAGGACGTGGTTACGGAGTGAATCATTCCCCCTCAAGGGGTGGACAAGTGAATCATTCCCCCTCAAGGGGAGATTCACACGGTACAAAATTGCCTGTCTCAACCCGCCCGCTAAACACACGCCCGCCCACCTACCCAACGCTGAGCCCCTTACCGGGTTAAATATCGTGGGATTAGACATCTGGAGACTTGTCCACCGGGAATAATTTATGCTTAGAATATGTCAACCATTACTGTCCTGTAAAAGGTTCAGAACAAATTATTCTCCCATTTCAACTTTAATCAATGGTATGTGCAGACAGACACTTTAGTGCTGTACATGCACACAATATGCATTAAATTTAATGCACAATAACAGAGAAAATATGGTTTGATGGGTTATAGCTAAGAATTTAAAAAATCAAGAAGCGACAGGGATTTTATTTTTAATCAATTATTTAGACCTTGTGAATTATATAATTACAGGAAATTCGAGATGTGACTGGCGCAATTGTTATGATCACTTTTACATCATTTCAGCAAAGGAATTGGTGGAAATATCCCAGGAAATGCAAGTGCTTCGAAACAATAGTGAAACTCACTTTCCTTTTAATTCCCTGGGACCTTATGATGTAAAACAAACCTAATACTATATATGAAGCATTCCAATGGAACAACCTTTGATGCCCTCTCCAAGGGACTGGTAATGGACAGCTTGTGTTAGATTGCTGTGTTCCCCAGTCCTCCAGTGGTGAAGTCATGTCACAATTTGAAGGAAAAATAATTAGCATGCATCATCCAGCGATACAGCATGGTCAATAGCCAAATCAATAAAATCATTGTAATACGATGCTACTTGACCTGGATGTGTTTAAATTTGATCGTTGAAGGTTAACCTGAAGGGTAGAAATTAACAGAGGTTCATATTACGGAGAACTGATCTGTCTTGAGGATTGCTTTTGTATCTATGTAATTAGATACATTAGATGCAACAGTGACTCCACCCATCCATTGGGGTTGTACACTGAAATCAAACGCTTTTATTTATCAGATGCTCAAGCAACACATCATCCCTGTGACTGTTCTGATTTAATTACATTTTAATAAGGTGTAAATGGCCAGATTTTAATCAAAACAACCATTTCCAAAGCCTGCTAATCTAAATTGTATATTAAAAAGTCATATTCAATGAGGAACCTCCATTGGCAATGTTAGCCTTTCTGATGCTTTTCACTTAAACATTGTCAGAACTACATCAATCAATAATTTAGATGATGGCAATACAATACTTTCTTTAATTTTTTAACTATTCCAGGTTTCTGAACAATACATTTACGTGCAAAGTCACTGACAATCATGTACACGCAATTTACAGTGCTGTGCCCTGTTCAGGTGCAGTATCTTATCCTTAAGTAAACTCAGGAAAATCATGAAATTGTTTTCTCTGTCACTTCTATTGTAATTCTCCCAATTTACTCCTGATTTTATTATTGCTCAAAACACTACAAAATCTTATTTGGAATGAAAATTGGCCTTTTTTTAATAGCAGCTGAACTGCAACATTGGTGTAACCATAGAATCCCCACAGTGCAGAGGGAGAGCATTCGGCCCATTGAATCTGCACTAACCATCCGAAAGAGCACTCCACCCAGGCCCACTCCCTCACCCTCGCCCAGTAACCCTACCTAATCTGCAGAGCCTAGACACTTAAGAGACAATTTTGCATGATCACTCCATCTAACCTGCCCATCTTTGGACTGTGGGAGGAAACCAGAGGAAACCCACACAGATATGAGGAGAATGTGCAATCTCCACACAGTCACGCAGGACTGAAATTGAACCCGGATCCCTGGCACTTTGAGGCAGAAGCATTAACCACTGTGCCACCGTGCCTCCCAATAATGTCCACCCAGAAAGCTGAAAATATAGCTCAAAGTCTCATCTCAACATTACGGCTTGGAACAAATTTGAATCATTTGTTTCTTTCCTTTGACGTAATTTATTTCAATCCATATATTTTCATGTCCAGTAACATATGATTCAAAGAAAGAGGCCAAAATATTTTTCAAAATATTTTAAGCAAATTGGCTGATTCATCTTCTCTTTTACATTCGTGGCTGTTGCTGACTGCTCATTTTTGATGTTTAATGTTTTGAACTGCACCATTAGTGGTTTTCCTTTTTGCTTGTGACTTGATACATCCTTGCCTCTTCATTGTGAGTTCGAGCTGTTTTATAATGTCAAATCTGAGGTAATCTGCTGCACGTGTGACTCTGAATTTGGCAATCTATACGAGGATGATGTCTGTAATGTGACGGACAAAATGTTGACTCGTTTAACTTTCTCAGAGCCAAACATCGCATAATTTGAGAACTCTTGTCAATAAAGGAGTACCTTAATCTATTTATACAAAAAAAATTGCAAAGCAAATAAATCTATAAACAAATTAGTCAAGCTTATTCAAGTTTCTTAATATCATCATTTTAACTGATGATTACAGATATAATCTGTTTATGTTTACCTATATCTTCGCTGTCACAGGGATCAAACATTAATTATGTTGGAAATAATTCTCTGTTCCTTCAAAGACAAGTTTTGAAGAGACTCATGTATAATTAAATAATTTGGAGAATCTGGTCAGAGTAAAATGGTAAGGAATTAATCAGGAGTAAAATGCAGGAGCAGCTGCACTTTAGAATCCTACCCTTGGAACTTGAAATAGAAAAGGATGTCAGTAACTTCCAGTTTACAAAGGTCCGTGGATATTATTGTAAAACAATGACAAACTTTTACAATGAAGAAAGAGAGGAGGAAGTGGATCACCAGCAACTGTTGGAAGGAAACAGATTCTCACATCCAATTTGACATTTGGATGATAGCAATACATCATTGAAAGGAAACACAGAGAAGATAAACTGGAGATGAAAAGAGAGCTGCATGTGTGCAAACATTCAAATCCATGGCCAGCTAACAATTATTCCCCCACGCCCACCTCTCATGCACCCTTCCTCAAATGTTTTAAGAGCTTGGTTGAATTTTTGGTTTTGTTGTATTTGGTTGAGCCCGAATGAATTAAGATCGATAAAATAGTCCAAAATTCAAAATGGAGTTTATTGGAATTTCACAGTTACATTGTTGATTGTCTATTTTTGCTTTTTTGCAAATATTAGGTGAATTGGCCATGCTACATTACCCCTTAGTGTCCAAAGATGCGCGTATTAGATGGATTGACCATGTTTAATACACAGGGTTATGGGGACAGGGTGGGGGAGTGGGCCGAGGTAGAGTGCTCTTTTGGAGGGTCGGCGAAGACTTGATGGGCCAAATTACCTCCTTCTGCACTACATGGATTCTATGGATTAAGTGCAGATGTAGGGTGTGGTTCAGCAGCCTCATCATGCCCAACTTGGTGTTTGGACAAGGCCATTGAATCTCACAAGAAACCTCGCAAAATTCGCGATGCTCCAAATGTCCCATGAGATTCAACAGAATCTCACGAGGCATTGTGTCTGGATCTCACTCTTGCTGGGCGAGAGGGTGCCAGGGTGGTACTGTCAGGGTGCCCAGGGTGGCAGTGCTAAGGTGCCAGGCTGGAAATGCCATGGTTCTCAGGGGAGTGCAAGGGTACTACCTTGCCCAGTGCCCAACCAACCAGTGGCCTCAACTTCCTAGATGGACCCTCACCCCACCCTCCAGGTACCATCACGACTGGTTCATGGCTTTGTGAACCAGAAACAAATGGTGCCTGGTTGAGGCCTTGCTGGGGTGTTTGGTGAATCCTGGGCCCCGGGTGAAACTGGCGAGCACATATCTAAATGAGCCTCATGGGGCATTTAAATATGCCGCCTGGATCTCGCCCAGTGAAATTCCATTGAATCTCACGAGACACTTCGAGCATCGTAAATCTCATGGGAGGCCTGTCATGAGATCAAGTCGACATCAAGTCAGGCACGATGAGGCCGCTGAATCACACCCATGATATTTATGCTGAAAATAGTTGGGTGGTAAAGTAATGTTAACACAAAGCATATTGGGCTGACTGCACATAATTCTGTGGAACAGGTGATTTTAATAATCAGCATAAGCTTTCTCAACAACTTTGCTCTTGTGCCAGTATTTGATCCAGTAAAACATGCAGAAAATCTGTCTTGTAGCTCCGTCTAAGCTTTAAGAATCCTAAATAAATGAAAGTGGCGCCGAGGTCCCAGGTTCGATCCCGGCTCTGGGTCACTGCTGTGTGGAGTTTGCATATTCTCCCCGTGTTTGCGTGGGTTCCGCCCCCACAACCCAAAGATATGCAAGGTAGATGGATTGGCCATGCCAAATTGCCCCTTATTTGGGAAAAATGAATTGGGTACTCTAAATTTAAAAAATAAAAAAAATAATAAAGGAAAGTGGCTGCACATGGGGAAAAATATTGGGCAGAATTTTAACATCCGGAAGCTTGGAATTTCATGGAGTGACATTAGAATCTCACTTAGAAGTTTTCCAACCAATTGGAGGAGGCGGGTGTGATGATAACCCAAGGTTGATGTATAAACTGCTCTCTATTTAAAGGGAGCCTGGCAGCAGGGGATCCTGGCAGGATACATTATTAAATGTCAGCTCAGCAAGATCAAATACACTGATGAAGCCTCAAATTTGGAAGGCTTCCTACACCCAGTTCTCTGGGCATTCCTGAATGTTATGCTGTGAGGGCTTGCTATCAAACATTCTTCCCAGTAAACAGAAGGAAGAGGACAACCATTGAAGTCAAGCAGGCATAGTTGGAAATGGTTCTGGAGCTCCGCAGCAGGAGCATGGCACCATGGATACTGTGTCAAAAGTGTCAGGGGCCTCATCAGGGCAGTCAAGGCAAGTGACACCCCATCTTCAAATGCCAACCGCCCCCCAATCGGACTGCTCTCGCATTCTCTTGGACAGCCCTTCAGACCCACACACCTTTCAGCTCCACTCCTTCCTCTCTCAGAACCTCCTCAAATCCCCATCTGAATGTTCATCTTCATCTTACTGCCATCTCACACCTACCCCTCACAATCACCCTTCACATTTGTTGTCCTCCATCCTCTTAAAATGTTTCATTCCTCATAGTCACAACTCTCTCCTTTCTCCCCTTGCACAAAAAGATAGTGCAAAGGAGAGGCAAAGAAGTGAGGGGTTGCCCTCCAGTCATCTCCACACTGAGGAGGGGACGATGGAGATCAACAGAACGGTGGAGGACACGGCCCTTGATGGTGAAGAGATGGTTCCTTCAAGTCTGAGTCAGGAGATAAAATAAGAGGAGACCAAGAAGTCCTGAAATAAGGTCACAGATCCTGAGGAAGCACTATCACATACCCTCACCACCTCAGATAGACACACTCGGTATTCGATACGCAGCTTGGTTGTCGCATGGTAAGCTACACATCACAATAGAACAGAAAGAAGTGTTTGAGACAGGGACAGCAGTGGAAACTCCCTGTTGGAAAGTACAGAACATTCCAAGCCAATATACTCTCTAAGCTGAAGGGCTGCATGGCTATGGAGCAGCTCAGAATCCCAGAGTACTAAAGTAAGTAGCCCTAGAATGGTGGATGCATTGGTGGTCATCTTCCAAGATTCGATGGACTATGGGACAGTACCTACAGATTGGAGGGTGGCTAATGTAACTGCACTATTTAAAAAGAGAGGGAGAGAGAAAACAGTGAATGAGATCAGTCAGCCTGACATCGGTAGTGTGGAAAATTCTAAGATCCATTATCAAAGATTTAACACTGGGAAAGCAGTTGCAGGATTGGACAGAGTCAGCATGAATTGACAAAAGGAAATCATGGTCGGGATTCTCTGGTCCACAAGTCATGTGCTTCTTGGCCATGTGCCATTTGCTAGAGGTGGGATTCTATCCTCCCACCACTTGTCAATGGGATTTCCCATTGAAACCACTCCATGCCGCCACAAAACCCACTGGTGGGAGAGCGCTGCCAGCGGGAAAAGTGACGACCGGAGAATTCCAGTCCATGCTTGAGCAATCTACTGGAATTCTTTGGGGATGTAACTTTCTTTTTTTTTTTTAATTTAGAGTACCCAGTTCATTTTTTCCAATGAAGGGGCAATTTAGCATGACCAATCCACCAACCTGGCACATCTCCTGGGTTGTGGGGGTGAAACCCACGCAAACACGGGGAGAATGTACAAACTCCACACGGACAGTAACCCAAAGTTGGGATAGAACCTGAGACCTCGGTGCCGTGAGACAGCAGTGCTAACCACTGCACCACCGTACTGCCCTGGGGATGTAACTTACAGAGTCAATGAGGGGGTGCCAGTGGATGTGGGTTATTTGGCCTTTCAGAAGGCTTTTTGACATAGTTCCTCTGAATGCTTAGTGTGTAAAATTAAAGGGCATAGGATTGGGGATAGAGCATTGCGATGGATAGAAAACTGGTTGGCAGACAGGAAACAAAAGAGTGGGAATAAATGGGTCTTTTTCCAAATGGCAGGCAATGATTAGTGGGGTGATATTAATAACCTTTATTATTGTCACAAGTAGGCTTACATTAACACTGCACTGAAGTTATTGTGAAAATCCCCTGGTCACCACATTCCACGCCTGTTCGGGGGGTGCCACAGAGGGAGAATTCAGAATGTCCAATTCACCTAACAAGCAGGTCTTTCAGGACTTGTAGGAGAAAACCAGAGCGCCCAGAGGAAACCCACGCAACGTATATATATATACTTTTTGAAATCTCCAATTAAGGGGCAATTTAACATGGCCAATCCACCTACACTGCACTTTGGATTGTGGATGTGAGACCCAAGCAGACACGGGGAGAATGTGAAACTCCACACAGTGAACCGGGGCCGGAATCGATCCAGGGTCCTTGGCGCCATGAGGCAGCAGTGTTAACCACTGTGCCACCGCACTACCCTTTTAACAATATATATTAATGATTTAGATGATATCTCCAAAGGTAGGTGGGAGGGTGAGCTGTGAGGAGGATGAAGAGATCCTTCAGTGTGATTTGGACAAGTTGAGTGAGTGGGTAAATGCATGGCAGATGCAGTATACTGTGGATAAATGTGAGGATATCCACTTTGCACACTGGGCTGCATGTGTCAGACTGTCTAACACTGTGCATTTTGCATTTCCCTGCACCCCCCCCCCCCCCTCCCCAGGAGAAGGTTGTGCACAACCACCAAGAGTGGTAGAAGACTGGAGGGAGACTACCAGACTTGCGGCCCCTCACCGCAGCAGAACAGAGGACACTGGACGTAATTGAAGAGCCCGAAGAAAGGGAGGGCTTTCGCCGGGGTGGAGGTCGGCATCGGACAAGGAGGTGAGACCCTGTTGAGTTGTGGTTCCACATGGCACATGTGTCACCCACCCCCCCACCCCTCCACCTACCACCACCCGCGCACCGATACCAACCCTACACCCCCTCTCCACCACCACTCCTACACCCCTTCCCAGGGCCGGCTCAAGGCACCGGCAACTCGGGCAGTCACCCGGGGCGCCATGTGCTCGGGGGCGCCAGAGACTCGGATCCCGCGCATGCGCAGTTGGGCCGGTGCCAACCAGCGCATGCGCGGTGGCCGCCCGCCCCCAGGGCGGCCCCCCGGCTCGGTCCGCCCCCCGCTCAGTCCCCCCCCCGCCCCCCCTCGGGCCCGCCCCCCCGCCCCGCCCTCGGGTCCGCCCCCCCTCGGGTCCGCCCCCCCGTCCCCCCCTCGGGTCCGCCCCCCCGCCCCCCTCGGGTCCGCCCCCCCCGCCCCCCCTCGGGTCCGCCCCCCCCCGGGGTCCGCCCCCCCCGCCCCCCCTGGGGTCCGCCCCCCCCTCGGCCTCGCCCCCCCCCCTCAGCCCCCCCCCTCGGCCCCCCCCCCCCTCAGCCCCCCCCCTTGGCCCCCCCCTCGGCCCCCCCCCCCCCCCCCCCCCCCCCCCAAGGGCGCCGAAGTTCAGCTTGCCCGGGGCGCCAGCAACCCTAGAGCCGGCGCTGCCCCTTCCCCCTCTCCAACACCACGCCCCCTCTCCCCACATAGCCCCACCACATCCACTCCCCCGACCTGCAATGCAATCATGCGTCTTGCGTCTTGCAGGAGCTGCTGGTGATGGGGCTGGCGCTTCTGCTGTATCCGTCCCAACCACAAACAGAACCCCGTGTGACGACCAGCAATGAGGATGAGACGGAGCAGGAGTCCTCGACCCACATCTCCTCACCCCGAAGCTCGAGTCCAGGGATGACACAGATTTCCCATCATAGCTGTCTCCAACAGCCTCCACATTCCAGAGACACTCACCTCAGTTGGGCACTTTAATGAAGAAGTTCCTAGGGTGTCATCTGGTGCGCACCACACACATGCTCCGGTATAGTAGGTGGGGGTAGGAATCCCCGAGGGGGTGAATGGTTGGAGGGCAGGCGACCCCAGGAACTAGCATCTCACTGCCTTTCTTGCTAAAATCTTCAATGTGTGTCCCCTAATACTTGAACAATCAACGAACAAGAAGAGTTTTCATTGTCTACCTTATCTAAGCCTGTAATATTTGTACACCTCTATCAAATGTCCCTTTAATTTCCTTTACTCCAAAGAGAACGGGTTTGGTACGTTTCGGCGTAGCCCATTTGGCACAGCTGATTCGGCGTGGCCGATTCGGCGTCAGGGAAATAATTGGCTGATTCGGCGTGGCCGTTTAGGCGTCAGGACATTTCGACGTCACTTTTTAAAATATTTTAAAAACCTAGTTAAAAAACCTTCATTAAAACGCCGAATTGGCCACGCCGAAACGTCCCATTCCCCTCTCAGGAGCAAAGGTGAAATGGTTCCAAGGTTTTGAATAAACCTTTTAAACCTTGGGGGTGGGGGGGTGCTGTTCCCCTGAACCAGGCCGCCTGTCCGCCTCACCTCGCCGGCTGCTATTCCCCTGAACTGGGCCGCCTGTCCGCTTCACCTCGCCGGCTGCTGTCCCCCTGAACCGGGCCGCCTGTCCGCTTCACCTCGCCGGCTGCTGTCCCCCTGAACCAGGCTGCCTGTCCGCTTCACCTCACCGGCTGCTGTCCCCCTGAACCAGGCCACCTGTCCGCTTCACCTCGCCGGCTGCTGTCCCCCTGAACCGGGCCGCCTGTCCGCTTCACCTCGCCGGCTGCTGTCCCCCTGAACTGGGCCGCCTGTCCGCTTCACCTCGCCGGCTGCTGTCCCCCTGAACTGGGCCGCCTGTCCGCTTCACCTCGCCGGCTGCTGTCCCCCTGAACTGGGCCGCCTGTCCGCTTCACCTCGCCGGCTGCTGTCCCCCTGAACTGGGCCGCCTGTCCGCTTCACCTCGCCGGCTCCTTCCGGAGTCACCCACTGCTCATGTGCAAACCAGGGACAGCCTCTAAAGTGGGAGAGAAATGCTGCGCATCCTAGAACTAAGAGCAAGTTGTAAAAAAATTTTCCTTCTACTGTCTTGTATTTTTCACCCAGACCGATATTAAATGTCTGCTCATTGCACTAACCTGTCTTTCTGAAGCCTGTCCCGCCACCGAAAAATTCCTCCGTCGAAAGGGCTATGCCGAATGGGCCACGCCGAATCAGCCACGCCGAATTGGCCACGCCGAAACGTCCCATCCCCAAAGAGAACAGCACAACCTCAACGACTCCCGACCAGTGGCCCTGATATCTATTATTATGAAGTACTTCAAGAGACTAGTCATAAGACACATGCACTCCAACCTTCCCGATTGTCTTGATCCACTGAAATTCGCCTACTGCCACAACTGGTCTACTGCAGACGCTATGTCCCTGGCCCTACACTCATCACGCGTGCATCTCGACAACAAGGACACCTACGTCAGGCTCCTGTTCATTGACTACAGCTCCGCCTTCATAGATATCGATAGAATTTACAGTGCAGAAGGAGGCCACTCAGCCCATCGAGTCTGCACCGGCTCTTGGAAAGAGCACCCTACCCAAGGTCAACACCTCCACCCTATCCCCATAACCCAGTAACCCCACCCAACACTAAGGGCAATTTTGGACACTAAGGGCAATTTATCATGGCCAATCCACCTAACCTGCACATCTTTGGACTGTGGGAGGAAACCGGAGCACCCGGAGGAAACCCACACATACACGGGGAGGATGTGCAGACACCGCACAGACAGTGACCCAAGCCGGAATCGAACCAGGGACCCTGGAGCTGTGAAGCGATTGTGCTATCCACAATGCTACCGTGCTTCAAAAACATAATCCCAGCCAAGCGCCTATCAAAACTCCAAAACCTAGGACTCGGCTGCTCCCTCTGTAACTGGATCCTCGACTTCCTGACCCACGGACCGCTATCAGTAAAGATAAATAACGACACCTCCTCCATGATAATCCTCAATACCCTGGCCCTACAAGTTGCGTATTAGCCCCCTACTGTACTCCCTATACACACATGATTGTGTGGCAAAATTCAGCTCTAACTCCATCTACAAGTTTGGCGATGACACGACCGTAGTGGGTCGGATCTCAACAACGATGATTTAGAGTGCAGGAGGGAGATAGAGAGCTTTGTGGCATGGTGTGATGACAATCTCTCCCTCAATGCCAACAAAACAAATGAGCTGGTCATCGATTTCAGGAAGCAAAGTTGTATCCATACCGCTGTCTGCATCAATGGTGCCGAGGTGGAGATGGTTGTAGCTTCAAATTCCTAGGTGTAAACATCACCAACATTCTGCCCTGGACCACCCACATCAATGCTATGACTAAGAAAGTACAAAAGTATCCATACTTCCTCAGGAAACTAAGGAAATTCAGCATGTCCACAATGACTTACCAATTTCTAGAGATGCACCATAGAAAGCATCCTTTCTGGCTGCATCACAGCCTGGCATGGCAATTGCTCGGCCTAAGACTGTAAGAAACTACAGAGAGTCGTGAATACAGCCCAGTCCATCACACAAACCCACCTCCTATCCATTGACTCTGCATACACCTCCTGCTGCCTTGGGAAAGCGGGCAGCATAATCAAGACCCCTCCTACCTGGGATATTCTCTCTCCCAACCTCTTCCAATGGGCAAAAGATACAAAAGTTTGAGAACACGCGCCAATAGATTCAAAAACAGCTTCTTCCTTGCTGTTGCCAGACTCCTGAATGACCATCTTAGGGCCTGAACTGATCTTATGGACTAATCTTTCTACGTATCTTCTCTACAGTTGTAGCACTATATACCATACACTTCACCTGCTGGCTATGTTTATATATTTTCACTTTGTATCCTCATATATTTATCATTTGGTCTATGTTGTCATCTCTGAGGCGATCTGCCTGGACTGTACACAAAACATTACTTTTCACTGTACCTTGGTACACGTGACAATTCTAAATCTGATCAGATCATTTCATGCTGTATATCACACAAACACGTGAATGGGCCTAAAGCCATCACTTTCAGCCCTCAATTCCCGTACCAGCCTCCCCGAACAGGCGCCGGAATGTGGCGACGCGGGGCTTTTCACAGTAACTTCATTTGAAGCCTACTTGTGACAATAAGCGATTTTCATTTCATTACCCGGGAAGGGTTAGGTATCTCAAACATCTGAGCTACAGGTGAAGTTGGCTGTTTCATGCTGTTATTATACAATGGCAACACGAGTGGTATTCCCCACTAATAGGATGCTGCCAGCAAGCCAAAAATATTTTGCCTATCACACAAATGAGTAATGTGAATTTTAGTTGATAGTTTGGTGCCAGGTACATCAGCCATATGTCCCAAAGACTGGCAGATCATACCAATCAGTATGCCCCAGCCGCTGCTTGCAATGAGCAGGGTATAGAGTGTAACTAACCAGCCCATGCTTGCAAAACTCAAAACATAGTGTGCAACATTAGATGTCATTCCGCGATTAGCAACATTTGTTAAATAATCCTCAGCGTGAAATAGGGTCAAGCTTCCTGGTTTAAATTTAAAATAATGCTCGGCAGTTATCTGTCAGTCACCATCAACTGGTGCGTTGTCAATGGAAATGCCTTTATCAGATTCCATTTGGCAATCAATCAGCATTTTATTCTTATACAGTATAAACTATTGCTTCCCCTTGTACTGGTAATCTTGCAAATTGTCCTGATGAGTGCAATATGAAAAGTTTCAACATGACTCTTTTTCAAGAATGCTCAAGTTTATGCCAAATCTCAAGTAGAGTTTTATATTGTTTCAGCATTACTTTCCTGTCTTTAACTCAATGACCAGGATTTTCCTGTGCCACCCGTCACCAGGACCTTCTGGTCCCACCGAAAGCAATAGACTTTGGTTGGACTGCCACAAATATGGGTGACATGGTAACACAGTGGTTAACACTGTTGCCTCACGGGCAGCACGGTGGCCTAGTGGTTAGCACAACCGCCTCACGGCGCTGAGGTCCCAGGTTCGATCCCGGCTCTGGGTCACTGTCCGTGTGGAGTTTGCACATTCTCCCCGTGTCTGCGTGGGTTTCGCCCCCACAACCCAAAAATGTGCAGAGTAGGTGGATTGGCCACGCTAAATTGCCCCTTAATTAGAAAAAATAATTGGGTAATCTAAATTTATTTAAAAAAACACTGTTGCCTCACAGCGCCAGGGACCCAGGTTTGATTCCCGGCATGGGTCACTGTCTGTTCAGAATCTGCATGTTCTCCCCGTGTCTGCATGGGTTTCCTCCGGGTGCTCCGGTTTCCTCCCACAAGTCCCAAAAGACTTTCTGAATTCTCCCTCAGGGTACTCGAACAGGCGCTGGAGTGTGGTGACTAGGGGCTTTTCACAGTAACTTCATTGCAGTGTTAATGTAAGTCTACTTGTGACAATAATAAAGATTATTTTTAAAAATCCTGCAGCAGGTCCCACCCTGGAGGGGTCAGAAAATCCTGACCCATGCCTCTGTTTGTGAAGCCCAAGACCCCATGTTCTTTGCTAACCATTCTCTCACATACCCTGCCACCTTCGAAGATCAATGCACATGTCAAGATCTCTCTGTTCCTGAACAATTTTTAGAATTCTGTCATGAAGTCTACATTACATCTCCCCATCCCTTCCACAAAAATGCATCACCTCACACTTCTCTGTACTAAATTCCGTTTGCCACTTGTCTGCCCATTCTATTACCTTATATCTGTCCTGTTGTGGGCAATTTGCATCATCCTCATTGCTTTCCACTCCTCCAACTTGGGTATCGTACAGAAATTACGAAATTTTACTCCATATTCCAAGATGCAACTCATTTATAAGTAGCAAGAAAAGCAGTACTCCGAGCATTGGGAAACAGCAGTCTACTATTCTCCAGTTAGTCAAACAACCATCTACCCTGACCCATTGCCTTCTTTCCTTAAGCTAATTTTTTATCCAATTGCACAGGCCTTAATTCTGTTCACCAGACTTTTATGTGTTACCTTGTCAAATACTTTCTTAAAATCCACATAGACAACATCTGTCACATTTCTTTCATCAATCTTCTTTGTTACTTAATCAAAACATTCAATTAGATTAGTCAAACACAATCTGTCTTTTAAAGATCCATGTTGGCTTTTCCTAATTAATTCAAACCTCGCCAATGTTACCCCCCACCCCCCTCTCCCCCACTTTGATTAAGGATTCTTATCCACTGAAAGCTTACCCATTGCTGATGTTTGACTAACTGGCCTGTAATTGTTAAGATTGTCCTGGCACCCTCTCTTGAATAAGTAACTCATACTGAACCGTACTGACTTGGAACAAAATCGCCGTTCCTCCACCATGGCTGAGTCAAAATCCTGGAACTCTCTTCTGAACAGCACTGTGGGTGTACCAACATCACATGGACTGCAAAATTCCAAAAAGGCAGCTCACTACCACCTTCTTAAGGCTAATTTTATTTTTATCGTGTATCTCCACGCACTATTTTTCACTTTGGGGATTGGTGGCGAAGTGTTGGAACCATGTTATTAATGTTTCTTCCGTCGCCAACAAGTCTTGGCGGTGGACTTGAACCCAGACCTTCTGGTACAGAGTTGGGAGTGCTACCAACTGTGCCACAAGACTTGTATTCACATAGCCCTTTTGGTTATAGTAAAACTCCCTGGTGCTTCACAGAAGCATTATCAGACAGACCGTTGGTGTCAAACCACATAAGGTGATATTCGGGTTGATCGCCAAAGGTTTCATCAATGAGGTGGGTTTTATGGAGTGTTTTAATGGAGGAGACTTTAAGGGAAGCAATTGCAGAGTTTAGGGCTCAGGCAGGTGAAAACACGGCCACCAATGGTGGAGCAATTAAAATCGAGAGTGCTCAATAGGCCGGAATTGAAGGAGTGCAGATATCTCAGAGGCTTGTTGATGACAGAGGTAGCGAGGAATGGAAGTGTTGCCGGATTGGTTGCTCAGATCAGCAAACACTCTTGAGGTGGTCGCTGGAAGAATTCGAGAAGTTCCTGGTCTCTCAAATACCACTCCTGTAATACATTTCTGGACGATTTCCAGCTTTTATAAGTTAATTTAAACAAGCCATCCAGAGGTTGAACTAAAAAGCACCTGCCAGGTGTTTTTGAACACCTGTCAGCTGGCGAGCAAATGCCAGAAGCTACTTTAAGCACTTAACAGATGACTTCTCAGTTTAGAAAGATTAAATGGTTTCTCCCGCGACATTTGCTGTAGAATTTGCTCCACTTGCAGAGAATCAGCAACACTGGAAACTTCCTGCAATTTTATCTGCAATTTGAAAATCATCAAATGAGAAAATAGTCAATCACATTGAAATACTAATTTGTAGATCCATACATCATATGCCATGTCAGCATTTAGCAAAATCGAGCTGGCCATAAAATATTAATGAATTGAAAGCTTGTTTTTAATTTCTTCTAATGTAATTCAGCAAATTTGTTCTGGTTATGGTGTGTGCAATGCCCGCTCTGTTATCAATATCACCTGACCCTCATGAGATGGTGTTTTGTATAATCCACCACTCAACCTCTGAATGTTCCATTGATGCATGCATGCACTGTGTTTCTTTGTTCAGATATGATTCCAGCTCCTGCATTTGCCATAATCAATAACTCACAATTTGAACTTGTGTCATTTTAAATGACCTGATTTATAATTGGTAGATTTGGAGAGCTTTAAGTTGCTTAGTGTCACCAATGACATCTTTCTTTTGAAAGATTACATGTGAAAGAGAGACATCCATATTTTATCAAAATTGTTCTAATCTCCACAGTAAATCAGCTGAGGAGTATGAGAATCCCTTTGATATCTTCTGCACTAACCTGACAACTGAAGCTTTCTGTTTATTTCAAGCGGATGCTGAACCCAACCCAATTGCAGTTATTCGACCTACTCGTGACCCATACCAAACATGGTTGCAATCATATGACATTAATGTGATTGGATTCAGTGACATCAAAGTAATAAGTTGCACAGTTTTCTCTTTCAGCTCCAGAGAAAAAAGAGCTCATGCGCTGGCTTGATCTCACCCCTATTCAATCAGAAATAAGATTTATATCCTAATATATGAGCATGTTGAGACAAGACTGAATTAATTCTGGGTGAACATCTGGCTAATATTTATGTTTTTGTTTAATTTAGATGTTTGAGTTTACTTTAAAAGATGGCAGTATGTGGATGGAAATCAAACACATCACTCGGGTTCAGAAAAATATAATTGTGTTGATAGTTTCTCACTTTAATGTCTCATCCGCTTGGGGAGTTTGCTTGAGACTCGGGCTTCGAATATAACCTGAAGCATGATTGAGTTTATCTGGCTGGAGTCATAACAAATCACACATTATGCATAAAGTGTAAAATTTGTATTTCTGCATCATGTTAATCAGCTTACCAGTTGAGCAAGATTTCTTCTTTGACAAATAGGACCAAGAGGGTATATTATAGCAGCAGCAAAGGATTCAGTTCCAAACATGGAATGTGGCAGCAGGAAGCATCAATTGGACAGAAGCTGTAGCCATGTAAAATGGCCACCTGCAAAGGACCATGGGAATTGTGGTCAATTTGGGAAACAGACACGTACACAGCCTCTGTGTATTGTGCAAAAAAATCAGACTTGGCTGAAACTTGTATCCATTAAGAATTGATCACAATTTCCCCTAGGACAATAGAGTTGAATCAAGGAGTTACAACAGTAGCAGACTAACTGGTGCCACCCCCCCCCCCCCCCCCCTTATTTGGAAAGGCCTACGTGCCTGGGACAATGATAGCTAGGACCCACCCAGCCATCGAGGTATCCGCTCCCTAATTGGCTAAGATCGATGAGGGTGATCGAAACCCTATCGATCCATTAGACCTGGAGTAAGGACCGCCCAAAAGAGCGCGAAAGAGACGAAGGATAAAAAACCCTGTGCACTAGCGATCACTCTCTTTTGGGACCGGCCTGTGTGCGACCAACTGCAGCAGAACGAACAGGTTCTAGGACCTGCGACCATTCCTGAAGGACGAGCCTAGCTGAGACGAACCCAACCACTTCCAAACCGACCACGTGGGCCCGGATCAAGGCCTTATCTCACACAGTGCTGGTTACGCGAAGTTAAGTAAAGGTCATCTTCGTCGTTAGGTGTAGTTTAGCCCGGAGCCGCGTGTGTTATTGCATAGAGATACAAGTCTTGTGTTATTAATAAACTGTGTTTTTGACCTAACTTATTGGTTGTGAGGTCATTTGGTCGATATAAGAAACAGCTTGTGGTTCACCCCAAAGTAAAGAAGGCAACAAAGTGAATTAAATGGAATAATTTCGAGATTGTGGTAGGAGGTAGGTCTCTCCTTATCTGATGAGTTCCAGGTTTTCGGCAAATGTGGGTGAGATATTTTCTTGACGAGGGATGACAAGTAAGCTGTACGTATATAAAGTAGCTGGTTTCCAAACCCCAGTGAATACAGTCCCAACCTACTCAACCTCTCCTCATAAGAAAATCGCTCTATACCTGGGATCAATTTGAAATGAAGGCTTCCATTTGCTTTCCCAATTACCTACTGAACTTCCCGATAGCTTTTTGTGATTTATGCACGAGGTCCCCCAAATTCATCTATGCTGCAACTTTCTGCAGTCTTTCTCCATTTAAATAATATTCAGCTCCTTTATTCTTCCTACCAACGTGCATAACTTCATATTTACCTAAACTATGTTCCATCTGCCAAGTTTTTGTCTATATCCCTCTGTAGACGCTTTTTGTCATCCTCACCACTTCCCTTCTCATCGATTTCTGTGTCATCCACAAACTTGGCAGTAGTACATTCACTTCCCTCGTCCAGATCATTAAAATATATTCTTATTAACTGTGGCCCCAGAACATAACCCACCACAGTGAAGACGAGATGGAGAGGAGAATGAGCCAAATTTTGGCAGATGGTGGTTAATGTGCATAATGTGAGGTTATCCATTTTGGCCTAAAAAAATAGAAACGCAAATTATTATCTAAATGGAAAACAGATTGAAAATGCATCTGGGCAGAGGGATCTGGGTGTCTTTGGTCATGAATTGCAGAAAGTCGTTATGCAGGTACAGCAGCATTTGATAAAAAAGGCAAATGGAATCTTAGCATTTTATTACAAAAGGACTAGAATATAAAAGTAGAGAAGTGCTGCTGCCATTGTATAGGGTGTTGGTCAGACCACATCTGGATTATTGTTTTGGTCTCCTTATTTGAGGAAGGATGTGGGGCATTGGAGGCAGTTCAGAGGAGGTTTGCCAGATTGATTCCGGAATGAAAGGGTTGATGTATGAGGAGAGATTAAACAGTTTACTCACTGGAGTTTAAAAGAATGAGAGTGGATCTGATCAAGGTGTATAAAATAAAAGGGATTGATAAAGTAAGCGTAGACCAAATGGTCCCCTTTGGAGGAGTGGCGTGAAGCACTCCAGCATCAGGCATCCCAAAGGTGCGGAATCTTCCGCACCTTCAGCCGCTGCCAACGGCCGGCAACCACTGTGGCGCGATTCCCACCCCCGCCAAATCCCCGACGCCGGAGAATTCGACAGCCGGTGGGGGCGGGATTCACGCCGCCCCCAGCCGATTCTCCGGCCCGGCGGGGGGTCGGATAATCCTGATCGAGGGTCACAGATATAAGTTGAGAGGCGGTAGATTTAGAACTGAGATGAGGAGGAACTACTTCTCACAGAGGGTGGTAAATTTGTGGAACTCGCTGCCCCATAGTGTGGTGGAGTCTGAATTATTAAATGGCTTCAAGAAAGAGATAGATATAGGCTGAGATTCTCCCCTACCCGGTGGGGCGGGGGGTCCCGGCGTGTTGGAGTGGCATGAACCACTCCGGCGTCTGGCCGCCCTAAAGGTGCGGAAGTCTCTGCACCTTTAGGGGCCAAGCCCTCACATTGAGGGGCTAGGCCCGCGCCGGAGTGGTTCCCACTCCGCCGGCCTTTGGCGACACGCCAGCCAGGGCCGAAAGGACTTCGCCGGCCGGCGTAAGTCTGCGCATGCGCCGGAGCGTCAGCGGCTGCTGATGTCATACCGGCGCATGCGCAGGGGAGGGTGTCTCTTCCGCCTCCGCCATGGTGAAGACCATGGTGAAGGCGGAAGAAAAAGAGTGCCCCCACGGCACAGGCCCGCCCGCCGATCGGTAAGCCCCGATCGCGGGCCAGGCCACCGTGGTGGCACTCCCCGGGGTCAGATCGCCCCCCCAGGACCCCGGCGCCCGCCCGCGCCACCTGCTCCCGCCGGTAAGGTAGGTGGTTTAATCCACGCCGGCAGGAGAGGCTTGTCAGCGGTGGGACTTCGGCCCATCGCGGGCCGGAGAATCGCAGCGGGGGACCCACCGACCACCGCGGGGGGCCCGCTGACCGGCGAGATACGATTCCCGCCCCCGCCGAATCTCGGGTGGCGGAGAATTCGAGACACGGCGGGGGCGGGATTGACGTCGGCCCCCGGCGATTCTCCGACCCGGTGGGGGGTCGGAGAATCCCGCCCATAATTCTGATTTTAGGAAACAGGTTAAAGGGATATGGGGAACAGGCAGGGAAGTGTATTTGAGACCAGGAAGAGATCAGCCATGATCTGATTGAATTACGGAGCAGGCTCAATGGGCTGAATTGCCTCTTTCTGCTCCTAATTCCTATGCTCCTGTGTTTCACTAGTTACACAAAGCCATTCTGAAAATGCCCCTCTTCTCCCAACTCACTGTCTTCTATTATTTAACCAATCCTCGATCCATGGTAGTGTACTACCCTCAACACCATGGGCTCTTCTCTTATTAAGTAGCATTTTGTGCAGTACCTTATCAAACGTTTTTTTGTCAAACATCTACTGGTTCCCCTTTATTACCCTGCTCGTTACCACCTCAGGAAGAATTCTATTAAATTGGTCAGGCATGATTTTCCCCTCATTAAGTCATGCTGGCTCTGCTTCATTATATTATGCATTTCTAAATGTTCTGCTATTACATCCTTTATAATGGACTCTAAAATTTCCCCCTTTAAAAAAAGGGGGTATTTTAAGTATGATCCAAGGCCTTCCCTGTGACACTAAGGAATGAGATGTTGCTGTAGTGTCTGTAATCTGCTGTGCCACCTTTGCTGCTTTGTAGATGTTTGAGCTGTGACTTCGAAGCTTCATCAATGCTTCCTGTAAACCTTGGTTGGTAGCATTCATTCCAGTGACAGTGTTAAGTGCTGGCACTTGGAATCATTGCTTGTGCAAGGGATGATGATACATGGTGGGCCGTCGCGTTTGAAACTGTGAAATTTTCAGGCATGCAATTTCACTCTACTACTGACAAGAGAGTGGTCAGTTTCAAAATCAGCGCTGCGGTAGGTGCATGTGTGGAGAAACAATGGGCAAATTGCACATTTTCATGAAGACCAAGTCTACTTGGTACCAATGTCCAGACTTTGGGTGTCGCCATGATACCTTGTGATGATGTCTGCCCTGAAAGAAGGTATTGCTGGTCCAGAGTTCATCCAGGGCACAAAGCTCAAGAAGGCATTGGCCATTATCATTTACCTTGCCCACTTCATGATGACCGAGGCATATTGATCATGAATCACTGTTCATTTCAACGCATGCATTGAAGTCAAACAGGATGAATAGCATCACTCCATTTGGAATGTTTCTCAGAGTATCATCCAGGAAGTGACAGAAAAGCTCTTTGTCTGATGTGCTGACTTAGAGTTGGTGTGAAGGCACACATGGTGTTGACTGAACCTCTGTCAGGTGATAACTGCAGGGAGATGAGGCACTCAGAGATTGGCATTGGTGGCTCAATTCACTATGGACCCCAGACTTTGGTCTTCAACACTATTTCCATACCAGTAGAAGGTGTAATTAGTCTCAGAAATTGAGGTTTTGTGCAGAATGACAATGTCGACTCCAAGTTTATGTTGCTCATGGCCAATCAGGACTGTCTTGTTACACTTTCTGAAGTGTGAGTAGTTCATGTAAGTACATAGTCTCACATTCCAGCTTCTAAGCTAAAAGGTTACCTTACTTTGTTTGCTGCGTAGCCCAGGCATGCTGCAGACTTGCGGGGCATCTGTACCCACCTCTTGACCTCATAACCTGAGGAAACATGAAAGCTTATATATCTGAGGCCCAGTCAGTTGCAGGAGTTGCTGGAAAGTGCTAACCTGAGAGAAACCCTAACTGCCAAATTGGACTCCACTCCAGATTTTGTCGAGTTTACATCCTTAGCCATTAGTTCTTGATGTTGTTGTTAATGTTGAAAGGCATCGACCGGGCGGGGTTGGGGGGGGTGCAGATTACCACAAATGTAAGTGTAATCTTGTCCTCTAGGTGTGCGATGAGGACAACTCCAGGTCGCTACTTCCTGCCTCCAGGTTGCTGTGTCCATCTCCCAAACTCTTTCTCCTTCAAACTGCCCCGCCCCCACCTCTACCCCAGCATCCCGCCCCCATTGATCAGGGGCTGATTTAGCACAGTGGGCTAAACAGCTGGCTTGTAATGCAGGAGAAGGCCAGCAGCGCGGGTTCAATTCCCGTACCGGCCTCCCCGGACAGGCGGCGGAATATGCCGACTAGGGGCTTTTCACAGCAGCTTCACTGAAGCCTACCTGTGACAATAAGCGTATTATTATATTATAAATTTATTTTTAAACAACCTCGGCTTCTTTCTATTTCCTCAGACGCTCTGTTGATTTTGGTGTCACAATGATGATTACTGTCATAGAGTGTGTTTCATATTCACCGAACGAGCATAAATGCCTTACAATCTCAACCGTCAACAACAGCTTGCATTATTTGGCACCATTAACATATTTAAACAGCCCAAGGTGCTTCAGAGTGCATGATCCCTCACCTAGTACCTGAGCCGACCAAGAGGAGAGCAGAAACATTCCTAAAATTGCACCTTCTGTGACAGAAGCATCACTCTGCATGACAAAACATGCAGCTGGTCAACAAACCAATCAAAATGCAATCAAATACTTTGCCGAGGTGGGAGCAGGTCTTCATTTTTCTCAAGAATATCAATGAAATACATGAGTCAATATCAGACAGACTTCCTGAGAAATTAAATAATTCTATCGCCAAAACAATTTTGATGAAAAATTATGATTGAGAGTTTTTATTGACTGGAGATTTCTCAGCATCCTCAAACAGACTAGTGAAAGTATGGTGTTTGTTATAAGTGACTAAAGAAAGCCTTTGTCTGGACATGACTCTTCATACCTGTTTCTCATATAATTCAGGTCACCTATTACGACTGAGATTCTTTGCATGCAGTGTTCTGATTGGACAAGCTGTGGAAAACAAAGCATTCTCAGAAATACAGAGGCCCTCAGGCAATCAGCCTCGCAGTGTAAGAAGTTAACTCAGCTGACATGCCTAAACATAGCCAAGACCTTCCACTGAACTATGGTACAAATCTGCGATATCACATGGTTTTAAAGCAGCTGCTGAATTTGAGCACAAACGATGCAAGGAAAGGGTAAAGTCACTGAGCCACATTGTATTACTGCAATAATTGGTTCAAGCAGATTTCAAAGGTGCACTGTGAAGGAAGGGAGAAGAATATTTAAAGCTGCTCACATGAAAATGAAATGGGGAAAAATTGAACCATCTTCTTTTGTTCAAGACTGTTTTGCTTTGCAAGCAGCACTTATCAGGAATATTAGCTCCAACAAGAATTGAAATGTTGTTTAGTAACATTTGAAGTACTGCACTTTGAATCCAAATAGAGTTTATTTTACTCTAAGGGCAGGATGCCAGATACTTATAAGTGACAACATTGATCCCAAAACTTCTTTGCAACCCTGTAACAGCTTGAAGTCGACCTTAGCCTCAGTTGAAACCAGCTACACTTCCAGGTTCAGTTCATTTCACTGGCTTATGCGATCGCCAGGCAGGACTACTGCCTGGGAATTAGCGTTAACTGGAGAAGGGAAGTTGTGGCTTGCTGTAAGCCTCAAAGAACTTTGGCAACAAAAATTTCTGGTGGTATTTTGGCCTATTGATAGCTGTGACAATGAGCAGCCAGATTATCAAGTTATACAGTGCAGTTTACTGTGTTCTAGCTGAGGAAAAACAACTTTCCTAAACTCCCAGGAGGTCAGAGGCAACCCCTATACATTATCTCCAACCGACCTCCAACACTCACATTTCTTGATTGGCCTTTGGAACAAATGCCTGTCCAGCAGTGAGGAGAAACAATGTGTGCGATTCTCTGTAAGATTTCTAAGTGTTGTAGGTCAAGCAGCATTTAAACAGCACTTGCACAACCAACTCCACTCAGTTCACAGCCATGGCATTGACAAGGCCTGCCCCAAGATTTGAGGATGCGGATCTGCGGCGGCTTCGAGACATGGTGGAGTCCTGTCCCCCCCGAAGGTCCCAGAGGGTGAGCCACAGAGCCGCCTGGGATGAAGTGGTTTCAGCCATGACCAGGAGGACTGGCCTCCAGTGTTGCAAGAAGGTAAATGTAAGTCCACGAGGCAGAAGTCCTGTCACCAGAATTCCTTTTATTTGCCAACCCTGCAGCTGAACAACCATGACCATTCAGTCTGCTGTCTACACCGGGAGTGTAGAGGATCTGACACTCCCTGTTATACAGTATACACAGAAAGGGGTTCCCTGATTGGGCCACTAATCAGGGAACTCGCATTCTAATTGGCCAATCTCAAAGGCCTGACCTAAGTCATTACACTCCTCCCCCCAAAGTCCAAGGAGCCCCCAGGTCCTCGTGACTCATGGGTCTCCGGCTTCGTTTTTGCGCCAGGTCCAGCTCCTGCACTTCGGCCTCCGACGTCGGGGCTTATAACAGCTAGGCGCCCGTCTTTTCCGATGTGAGTGCCTGAGGGGCAGTTTCCTCCGGCGGCAGGGGTACAGCTGCAGCATCATCCATGGTGTCCATATCCCAGTCCGATGTCCTCACCAGTGGTGTCGGAGGGTCATGGATAGTTTGTCGGGGAGGACTATCCACGGTCCTTGGTATGCTGGCCTCAGTCCGCTCCAGAGGAAGAAATGAATCTGAGGCACACACCTCATACGACACAGGTCCTGTCCTGGCCTTGACTGTTCCTGCTACCCATGTGGGGCCATTCACATAATTTCTGACCCATACATTACTGCCTTTCCCATACATTACTGCCTTTCTTGGCGAGTGTTGTCATGGCTCCTGCATTGGGCCTCTTGGTGTCACTCTATTCTGCCACCTAAATTTGGGAGTAGTAGACTCAGCCGGGTTCGGAGCCGTCTGCCCATGAGTAACTCCGCCGGTGCTATTCCCGTTGTGGCGTGTGGGGTTGTTCTGTAGTCAAATAGCCAGCGCTGGACAGTTTGGTGTCCAATGATGCTGCTGACTGTTTCTTCAATCCGACTATTATGGTCTGGATGGCTCTCTCCTCCAAACCATTCAATGCCGGGTTGTATGGTGCCGTCCTTATCTGCCGAATGCCATTCGACTTTATAAATGCTGTGAAGTCCTGGCTGGTGAAAACCGATCCATTATCCAAAAGTAACACCTCCGGGATACCAGGAGTTGCGAACGAGGTGTGGAGTTTTTCCAATGGTAGTTTTTGAATTTGCAGAATTCATTTTGTAGACATCCAGCCATTTGGAATAGGTGCCTACTATTATAAAAAACATTGAACCCATAAACGGGCCTGCAAAATCGACATGAAGTCACGACCACGGTCTACCTGGCCAAGCCCATTGATGCAACGGGGCTGCCGGTGGCACTTTTTGCCCTTTTTAGCATTCTTGGCACCAACCTACCAATGCCGCTATGTCTGTGTCCAGGCCCGGCCACCAGACATAGTTTCTGGCCAGCATCTTCATTTTTGAGACTCCAGGGTGCCCATGATGTAGTTCAGCCGGTATGGCTCGCTGGCCTTGACTTGGAACTATTACTCGAGCCCCCATAGCAAGATCCACAGTGATCTGATGCGAAATTCTCCGACCCCCCCGCAGGGTTGGAGAATCGCCTGGGACCGGCAAAAATCCCGCCCCCGCCGTGGCCGGAATTCTCCGCCACCTGGGAATTGGCGGGGTTGGGAATCGCGCTGCGCCAATCGACGTGCCCTCCGCGCCGATCGGCGAGCCCCCTGCGGTGATTCTCTGACCCGCAATGGGCCGAAGTCCCGCCGCTGAGAGGCCTCTCCCGCCGCCGTGGTTTAAACCATCTCTGGTGGCGGCGGGATTGGCGGTGCGAGCGGGCCACCAGGGTCCTGGGGGGGGTGTGTGGGGCGATCGGACCCCGGGGAGTGCCCCCACGGTGGCCAGGCCCGCGATCAGGGCCCACCGATCGGCGGGCGGGCCAGTGCCGTGGGGCACTCTTTTTCTTCCGCCGCCGCCACGGCTTCCACCATGGCGGAGGCGGAAGAGAACACCCCTACCGCGCATGCGCCGGTGGTGACGTCAGCAGCCGCTGACGCACGGCGCATGCGCAAACCGGCGAAGGCCTTTCAGCCAGCACCGACGCCGGCCGGCGGGCGTCAAAGGCCGTTGGCTCAGGTTTTGGCTCCAGTCGGCGTGGCGCTAACCACTCCAGCGCGGGCCTAGCTCCTAAAGGTGCGGAGAATTGCGCACCTTTGGGGAGGCCCAACGCCGGAGTGGTTGGCGCCACTGCCCTACGCCGAGACCCCCCACCACGCCGGGTAGGGGAGAATCCCGGCCCTGCTCTCTTCTGCTCCAGTAAGGGTGAAATTCTGCCTGGACAGTTCTTTCGATCTCCCCAGTTGGCACCATGTGTTTTATTTTTGATAAAACCGGGTCCCTTTGGGTCCATAAACAAATGTTTTATGTGGCCACTGGAAGGGTGTCCAGGAAATGTAATGTCATTACCGTTTCATCTATTTTGGGTACTAATGGCGGGGCGTCCGCTAACGATGCTTCGTGCATCGGCTTTTGCCACCCGGGTTCCTGGCCGATGCTCCAGTTGATACTGGTATGTCACCAGTAGTAGGGCCCAGCGTTGGATCTGGGTTGAAGCTATTGGTGGTATTGCTTTGTCTTCTTTCAACAAACTCAGCAATGGCTTGTGGTCTGTAATTATAGTGAATTTCCGCCTGTACAAATACTGGTGAAATTTCTTCATCACGAAGATCACAGCCGGTCTTTCCTTTTCGATTTGGGCATACTATCGTTCTGCTGTTGCCAGCGTCCTCGGATCATCAGCTCTGCGTGCTGCACTGCCGTGACCGACCTGCAGTTACAAATGCGGGCAAGTACCCTCAGATCGCGCAGATATGCTGCCAGCGACTCACCCTGGCACTGACTGTGGTAATATGGTTAGAGAGATCATGTTACCGGAGAACCAAGCTGCCATTGGTACAGCAGCCTCGCTGCCCATTGGCCCAGGCAAGTCATGTGCTCGTACTGGCTGGCAGTTGGCCTTTCTCTGTATGACCACTGCCAGGCTCACATCTAGTGTATTAAAGCCTGTTGTTTGGAACTTCACTACGACTCGAGTCCAATTGATGGTGCATCAATTTAATACGCTAGACTTTGAAAATGGAACGACGGATTAAGCCAGAATGCCTCCGGATCAGCCCGCATGCTGCAAACGCGTCAGCAACTTTTAAACATTGGCTGGCGTGCTTCGACAGCTACCTCACTACAGTAGTCTCCCGTTATACCGCGCTCCGCAATACCACGGTTCGCGATATACCGCGGGGGGGGCTTATGGACCCCAACTGTCAGTTGTGTCAATTTCAGCGGCCGGCTCACTTTGATCCGGAGAGGGAAGCTGCTCTCTCACTGAAGCAATCAGCCGGCCGCTGAAATTGACACTGCCCGCTGCTCTCTCCCTCCAATCAGAAACATTAAAACTTAAAAGTTGGATTGGAGGGAGAGAGCAGCGGGCAGTGTCAATTTCAGCGGCCGGCTGATTGTTTCAGTGAGAGAGCAGCTTCCCTCTCCGGATCAAAGTGAGCCGGCCGCTGAAATTGACACTGTTTTAATTAGATCCACGATGGGGGTTTTAAATTTATTTAAAATCTATGCTAGCGCTTCCCATTGTGAGTCTACGGGGGTCTGACCTCTCCCCCCGCCCCCCGTAGACTCTCAATGGGAAGCGCTAGCATAGATTTTTAAATAAATTTAAAACCCCCATCGTGGATATCCGCGGCTCGGTTGCAACGCGGGTGGCTGTCTTGGACCCCAACACCCGCGTTATAAAGGGGGACTACTGTACTACAGAAAATCGACCAACAAAGGAGCAGAAACTCCACATCCTCCACTCGTGCGTGGGCACCGCCGTTTACGCGATGATAGAGGACGAACTGGACTATGATGTCGCCCTGGATCTACTAAAAAGAAACTTCATCAGGCCAGTAAACCAGGTCTACGCGCGGCACCTCCTGGCAACAAGGCAACAATTCCCCGGTGAGTCACTCGATGAATTCTATCGGGCCCTCATTGTCCTAGGGAGAAACTGAACCTGCCCGCAGGTCACTGCTGCGGAGCACACCGAACTCTTGATCAGGTATGCCTTTGTGGCAGGCATGCAGTCACCTCAAATCCGACAGAGACGTTTAGAAAAGGACACTCTAAGCCTCACTGAGGCACGGACCCATGCATCCTCCTTGGAGGTCGCTGAAGGCAATGCGCGCGCATATGCCCCCGGCCGCGCGGCAGCCACGTGGGCAGCATGACACACCCCACTCGCCCCCGCCGACTCAGACCCCCAGACCTGTGCTGCAGGATGCCCAGGCAGGGCCGCGGGCCCCTGCTGCTATTTCTTCGGGCAGGCCAAGCACCCCCGCCCGCGCTGCCCGGCCCGCACCACAGTCTGCAAGAGCTGCGGCAAAAAGGGCCATTTCGCAACCGTCTGCCTCTCCAAGTCGGTCGCTGCCGTTCCAGACAGTGACCGCGGGGCCGCCCCCTGCACTCCTCCAGGGCCCCGTGTGGCCCGCAGATCTCGCTGCTTCCACCCCCCACCGCCACGAGTGATCCCCGGATGCCGCCATCTTGGGCCCCCGATGCCACTTGTGGCCCGCGGGCGCCACCATTTTGGGCCCTCGATGCCACGTGTGACCCCAGGGCACCGCCATCTTGTTCATCCCCACCACGTGCGGCCGATGGGCGCCGCCGTCTTGAATCGGCACGGAGGACCCCGCAAGCGATTACTCCGTATTGGATGATGACTCCGAGTTCCTGCCACGACTCGCCTCGGTGACGCTGGATCAATCATGGCCCCGCACGCTTTCCACGGCGACCACACAGATCCACCTCAACGGTCGTGAGACGAGCTGCCTACTGGACTCAGGGAGCACAGAGAGCTTCGTCCACCCCGACACGGTAAGACGCTGCGTGCTCCCGGTTCACCCAGCAAAGCACAAAATCGCTCTGGCATCTGGTTTGCACTCAGTCCAAATCACCGGGTGCTGCGTGGCGGACCTCACGGTCTAGGGGAGGGTTTTTAAAAACTATAAATTCCTCATCCTTCCCCACCTCTGCGCACCGGCACTTCTTGGACTGGACTTTCAGTGCAACCTGCAGAGCTTAACCTTTAAATTCGGCGGCCCTATTCCCCCCCTTACTGTCTGCAGCCTCGCGTCCCTCAAAGTGGACCCTCCTTCCTTGTTTGCAAACCTCACCCCGGATTGCAAAACCCGTCACCACCAGGAGCAGATGGTACAGTGCCCAGGACCGGACCTTCATCAGGTCCGAGGTCCAAAGGCTTCTGAAGGAAGAGGTCATCGAGGCCAACAACAGTCCCTGGCGAGCACAAGTGCTGGTGGTTAAGACTGGGGAGAAAAACCGTATGGTCATCGATTACAGTCAGACCATCAACAGGTTTACGCAACTGGACGCGTATCCTCTTCCCCGTATCTCCGACCTGGTTAACAGGATCGCGCAGTACAAAGTCTTTTCCACAGTGGACCTTAAGTCCGCCTACCACCAGCTCCCCATCCGCACGAGTGACCGAACGTACACTGCGTTCGAAGCGGATGGGCGAATCTACCACTTTTTAAAGTTTCTTTTGGTGTCACGAATGGGGTCTCGGTCTTCCAAAGGGAGATGGACCGAATGGTTGACCAATACGATTTACGAGCCACCTTCCCGTATCTCGACAATGTCACCATCTGCGGCCATGACCAGCAGGACCACGACACCAACCTCCCCAAATTCCTCCAAACCGCAAAACTCCTTAACCTCATGTATAATAAGGATAAGTGCGTGTTTAGCACCGACCGTCTAGCCATCCTCGGCTACGTAGTGCGTAACGGAGTGATAGGCCCCGACCCCGAACGCATGCGCCCCCTGATGGAACTCACCCTTCCCAACTCCCTCAAAGCCCTCAAACGCTGTCTGGGCTTCTTTTCTTATTATGCCCAGTGGGCCCCTAACTACGCCGACAAAGCCCGTCCCCTCATCCAGTCCAACACATTCCCCCTGTCGATGGAGGCCCGCCAGGCATTTAGCTGCATCAAAACAGACATTGTGAAGGCCACGATGCGCACTATTGACGTGTCCCTCCCATTCCAGGTCGAGAGCGACGCGTCTGATGTAGCTCTGGCGGCCACCCTCAACCAAGCGGGCAGACCAACCCATTGGTTGAAAGAGTCCAGTTACTTCACGCGAACCCGCAGTACGCGTACGTGGAGTATCCCGACGGACGACAGGACACGGTCTCCCTTCAGGACCTGGCACCCGCCGGAGTGCGGCCACACCCCCCAACACCAACACCCTCCCCCCAGTTCTGACCGCCCCCTGTGCCCCCGCAACCCAGCGCACAGGAACCCCTTCCCCCGGCCCGGCTACCACCAACTTCGACCAGGGGTACGGACACAGGACCACGACCACAGCTCCCGGAGTCACAGACGTCCACCGCTCCAACGTCACCGGCGCCGCTGCGCAGGTCCGGCAGGACACCAAAGGCACCCACCCGGCTGATCGAGTCAATTTGATGGACATTATGGACTTTCATGTTCTGCATATGTTCCTTGCCTGTGTTTTTTATTATTATTACTATGGTTATTGTTGTTTTTTTTCTCTTGTACATTGTATATCGTATGGTTTTCTTACACGTTCGTCGCGGGCCAGTGGGCAGCCATAGTTACCTCAGTACTACCCGAGAAGGTCTCTAGTCATACTACCAGTTTTATGGGACATACAACCCCCCCCCCCCCCCCCCCCCCACACACGTCTCTCCCGCCACTCCACTCCTTCCCACCCCCCCCCCCCGCTTCTTTCTCAACAAGGCGTGAATATGGTAGTATGGCTAAAGAGATCACATTACCGGAGAAGCAAGCTGCCATTGGTACAGCAGCCTCGTGCCCATTGGCCCAGGCAAGTCATGTGCCTCTCTGCCAATTGGTTGTGGCTGGTCATGTGACTCCCCGTCGATTGGCTGAGAGGTTGGTAGCTCCGCCTACAAGGTGGGAGTATAAGAGCTCGTATTGGCTGGCAGTCGGCCTTTCCCTGTTTGACCACTGCAGGGCTCACATCTAGCGTATTAAAGCCTGTTGTTTGGAACTTCACTACAACTCAAGTCCAATTGATGGTGCATCACTGACGCCGCGTGGTCAGGAGGTGTCGAGCAAGTATCTCGTTTACTGGCCTCACGAACTGTCTTTTAAGCAGCTCCACTGCTTCCGTGGCTCTGCATCCCTGATCAGCTGAAAGATCCGATGGCTCACCCGGGTGTTGAGGAGACGCCGTTTGATTTCCGGGGTGACCACGCCGACGAAGGAGCTGAGGTAGGACTCAAAGCAACTGAGCCAATGCTCAAAGATGGCGTAGCTTCAGGCGCCTGTGGGTCAAGTTCGAGTCGTTCTGGTTTTAGACCGGCATCCATTGTAAAAAAGCTATTTGATTAAATTGCTAACCATCAATTTAATCGAGTCAGTTGTTATCGAAGAACAGTGGTTTTAATCAAATAGAAATGTGCCAAACCAGTAGCTCCTCACGCACTGAGAGCCCGTCCCAGATCGGCCGGTTATATACCTCCTCAGAGGGGCGAAGCCACTGGCGGAGCCAACAGCAACACCAACACCAACACAACAACAGCAACAACTAGCAACGGAACAACAGTAACAGTAACAGTGAGTATATACAATAATAGTGACAACAATAATAACTGCAATAGATCAACAGTGAATATATACAATAGCCATACGTGGCTCACCACAACCCCTCTCTCCCTTTAAACCCCTCCGGCTCACCAACGTGCGACGAACAATGCCCTCTTTGTGTCTCTCCCACAATCGCCGGGATAGGGCCAAGACTGGCGGAGGTGCGCTGACATAAGAATCCTCAACTCCTTTGAGGAACAGGCTCTGGAGGTGACGGGGCTGTCCGAGGAAAGAGCGGTCACCAATGCGAAGATCGGCGCACACCGCAGAGGTGAGGATCCACCGGGCCCCACCCGGAGGACCTGTCAAACGTGAGTTGTTATTGCCAAACTGACTGACGCATCCCTCCCACTGATCACATATCCATTTTCCCGCAGGTCCCCCAGCCGACGACACCGGCCCATCTAGGGTGGCCCCCTCTCCTGCCTCCCATGAGACTACCTCGGAGGACAGCTACGAGGATGCCACGATGAACACATCACAGCTGTCATCCACACCCTCCACTAGCACAGAGGCACGCACCTTGGTGGGAAACATTAGTGGATAGGCTTCTGGGGCACATTCTGGTGAGCACCACCCAGTCACTGATGTATATCAGGCGGAGGCGAGAACAACCAGTCGAGACAACAGTTGGAGGTCTGCTGGATCCCAGGACCTAGCTGGGTCTCAGACAGATGTTGAGCCTATGGAACAGTGATACCTGGAGCTGATTGGGACATGAGGGTCGGCCAGGACATTCAGAGGAAGATGTTGGCGATACTCCAGCAGGTCCCACCCAAATTGGAAGAGTCCCAGAGGCTATGAGCACAGGCGATGTCGCCGGCAATGCGTGGCACTAAGGCCAACACTGCTAGGGTGGTGATTGCAGTGGGGAGCCTGGTGCACGATGTCAGCAGCATTAGTGAAGGCGTCCGAGGCAGTCGGTGATGGCCATGGGCCTCAGCAGAATTTCCGACTCGCTGGGTGAGTCGGATCCCCACCTCCTCGCCCCCGCAGCCGAGGGTCCCCCACCCCCACCGAGCACTGGGACGGGAAGCACAGCGCCCCCCGAGCTCTTTGCCTGTGAACAGAAATGGCTACTCACCTCCTCGGCTCCCAGCAGATACCCTTCCACCAGGCTCACATTTTTCAAAAGGAGTACTAATCGGCGCCAACGTGACCACTTGCTGGGGAAGCTGATGAATCACAGGAGGCCATTGGATATGGGGTGGCTTCCATTATTTGTATGGAAGCAGGGCTTAAGTTAAGATAATTTGTTTCTCGACATGCTACGGCGGGATCCCAATTTCGCCAACAGGAACAGGCTGGTTGCATCGCAAACAGGCGCCTGGCGTGTTTCTCGTATTCGGCCTCTCCCACTATTCAGCAGCCACGTTTTGTTTGAGTGAGTGTAATGAGACTGGAGAATCGCACCCTAAATATTGGTTGTTATAAAATCACTTCTGTCCCATTATGCTGGGGTTATCAGAGAATGTCTTCATGAGTAAATGATTTCACTATTTTTCCTCTTCCTGCCAAGTGTATTTTCTCTCCTCTCTGCATATCCCTCTCCTCGAGGCATTAGATATTTGTTGCGTACAGTTCTAATAATGCAAAGGCCCAGGCTAATGCTTTGGGGCAGGGGTGCAAAACCCACCATGGCAGTTGATGCAATTTCAATTAATTTAATAAATCTGCTATTAAAAGCTGATATCAGTAATGATCATCAATTATCGTAAAAACCTATCTGGGTCACTGGTGTTCTTTTTGGGAAGAAAATCTACTGTCCTTATCCAGTCTGGCCTGCATGTGACTCCAGCCCTACAACCTAATGTGGTTGACTCTTAACTGCCCTCTGCAATGGCCAAGCAAACCACTCAGTTCAAGAGCAATTAGGGATGGACAACAAATGCCTTGCCAGATATTCCCCCATGCCATGAAATAATAAATAAAAAAGAAACTTTCTCCTCCAGTACCTTGACCACATGACCCTGTTCAGTGTAGGCTTTAACACTGAATATTGATTATTGGCAGCTATTTAGCCACATAAAGGGCCCACGTTGCTCTATCCTATCCTAATTATGCTACATGACTATACACATGTATATGCAGCAGGTAATGCTGAATAATATTCAAGAGCTGCAATCTTGGCTGACTGTCTCCTCCTTAACCTCTTTTCGAATAAATTTAGAGGACCCAATTCTTTTTCTCCCAATTAAGGGGCAATTTAACATGGCCAATACACCTACCCTGCACATCTTTTTTGGCTGTGGGGGTGAGACCCATGCAGACATGGGGAGAATGTGCAAACTCCACACGGACAGCGACCCGGGGCCGGGATCGAACCTGGGTCCTCGGCACCATGAGGCAGCAGTGCTAACCACTGTACCACCGTGCTGCCCTGCCTCCTCCTTAACCTAAAGATTAATTGTCACAGATGGGATAGAACAGACTGTATGATTTGGCTTGCTCATTGGCAAACTTGGTACACCAGGGGAGAGTCCAACTTACAATGTAGAAGAATCATATGGTTGAAGGCCTCCTTGGTGGTCCCTTTGAAAATGGGAAGGAAACTGAAGTGCTGCCCAGGCATTTGAGATGCATCACGAGGCTCTCCTGTAACTTACTTTTTTTTTTAACAAACAATTTTATTGAGGTTTTTTTTCAAGCATTGTAAACAGTTACAGATCACAGAAATGTGCAAACATCAACGTAGAACCAATACTTCAATAAAACCATACTGCACATGCCCGCTCCTCTCCCATAGACACTACTCGCCTATTTATCCCTCCTACTCTACTCTCCCCCCCTCTTCCTGTAACTTACTTTTAACTGTATATCTTACTGAACCTGGCACAGAATGACTGGGAATTCATGGGGCCTGCAAGAATAGAATAGGGATGGGGGTGCTGAAGAATTGGAAGAGAGGGTGGGGAAACGGGGGGTAGTGGCATGCCTATTGCCTTCCCATCACAATTACATTTATTGGTGGGGAAGGTGGCTGATGACATCCTGCCCAGAGGCCAATTAAGTCACTTCTGTGGCCAATGAAGTGCTTCCTCCCACTGCTGCTGGAATTTTGCCTGGTGAACGCAGGTAGCCTCCCTGAGGGGTATTGAGGGCCCTCCTGATTAGGCACTCTGTGGCCCATGACAATGGCTGCCCTGTGGAAACATACCCCTCTGCCCTCACCAACACCCCTCAACCCCACCCCGCACTTGGGAAGAGGACTGTTGTGATATTAGACATTTAATAGGCCTCAGTACCCAGCACCTGTGCTTGATTCACTGTAGCACTACAGGTACTGTGGATCACATTAATGGCTTTACAATGAGATATGTTTAAAGAAAATTAATGTTAATTTAGAATAAGATATGGTAGGAAACATTTGTCATGTTGTTATATGTGAAGAGCTAAGAGATAATTGCAATGGGATTATCCATCCCAGGTGTCAAAATTTACTGCAGCACTGTAGCCATGTGCCTCATTACAATGTATAACTCCACCAGCCACATAGAGAGCTGTAAGAATTACACTCAATGGAGCTCCAGCATGTTGAGACTAGAAGTGTGATTGTCAAACATATGTGAGCCAGGAAATATAACATGGTGGCAGCAAATGTCTGTGAGTAAAAATCCAAACATTTTAAATGAATTTAACACTGAATAGATTGAAAAATCAACCCGAATTAGTGCCAGAGAGAGACAGAAAGCATGAGTGAATTGTACAAAAATGAAATGGCTGCAACAGTAATGAATGTGCAACTCCAGCCTTCAGTGAATTGGAAGGCTAATGTTGTCACAGAGACATTTGAGAAGTTCAAACAAAAGTGGCGACTGACATTCAATAGCTTTTTAAAAGGCATTCGTGAAATGAAAGGCGGCTAGATTAGCACTCTGAAGTACAAAAATAATTAGTTTAGAAAAAAATCAAACAATGGAAGACTCTTAAACATTTATTTTATTTACAAAAGTAGTTTAAAAAAAAAATTTAGAGCACCCAATTAGTTCTTTTCCCAATTCAGGGGCAATTTAGCGTGGCCAATCCACCTCGCCTGCACATTTTTGGGTTGTGGGGGCGAAACCCATGAAAACACGATGAGAATTTATTTGCAAAAGTTGATTGTTAATCACAGAATTGTTACAGCACAGAAGACGGCCATTTGGCCTATTGTGTCTACGCTGGCTGTCCGAATGAGCATTTCACGTATTGTCATTTGCCTCCCATAACCCTGCAGATTGTTTCTTATAAAATCAGAATCAAATTCCCTCTTGAATGATTGAATCTGACTCCACCACACTCTCAGGGAGTGCATTCCAGACCTTACCACTTGCTGTGTGAAAAGGGTTTTTTCTCATATTGCTTTAGCTTCTTTTGCTAATTAGTTTTAATCTGTGCCCTCTTGTCCACGATCCTATTGTGAATGGGAACAGTGAGCGAAATTCTCCGTTAGGGAGATTAAGAGCTCTATTTAATGGAAAAATAAAGTCCAGTTTTGGGTGTATTTAGTGGGGTGTTTCCTGGCACCTGCAGCGCTGAGAACCATCGCGCTATTAAACAGGAATCTGCTTATTTTCGGCCCTCGGCGAGGAACGCCCCGCTGAGATTACACTTCGACTCATTTCCTGCACTAACAAACTCAGTTTGCCAGTGCAGGAGGAGATTTTTAAATGGTGCCCTGATCTCGCAACCCACCTCGCAGCCTCCGGACCCGCCAATGCCCCAACTTACCAATTAGGAGGTCATTGAGTCCTCCCGGACCCAAGCTCATAAAGGCAGGATACCCTGGGCCCGATCTCCGACATGGGCAACCTGGCAAACAGGTACCTTGGCGCTGCTAGCCTAGCATCCTGGCAGTGTCCATGCCAGACAGTGAAATCTGGGCACCCTGGCACTCCTGGTGACACCTGGGCAGTGGCAAGGTGCCCGGGTAGCACCAGGAGTCCCAGGGCACAACCCTGCCCAGAACCCCACTACCCAGGGGTACTGAGTTTGTTTCTGTTAGTCTATTTAGTTGATTGGACCCTAAAAAAGGTTCATGGGGTAACCAATTGACTCAGCCGGGCAGGTTATAACAGGATCCCAACCACTCACTGTGCAATAGAAAGTTTTCCTCATGTCGCCATTGCTTCCTTTGCCAATTGCCTTAAATCGGTGTCCTCTGGTTCACAATCCTTCCATCAATGGGAACAGTTTCTCCCGGTCTACTCTATGCATATCCCTTAAATCTCCTCTTAATCTTCCCTTCTCCAAGGAGAACAGCCCCAGCTTCTCTGATCTCTTCATGCATCTGAACTTCCTTATCTCTGAAACCATTTTCGTGAATCTCCTCTGCCCCCTCTCTAATGCCTTCACATCCCTCCTAATGTGTTCTGCCCAGAACTGGACGCAGAGACCGGAATTTAACGGCCCACCCCGCAGCGGGCTTTCTGACAGTGTAGGCAGCTCACCATTGGCCACCGGTGGGATCTTCCTGTCTCGCCAAAGTCAATGAACAATTGCATTGCTCATTGGCCTTGCCACTGGGAAACCTTTTGAGACCAAACTTGTATTTTGTAAATCGCCATAACCTTTGCGTTTTTCTACTCTCTGCCCCAAGTATTATAACTTAGGACCTTATTGGTCTTCATGGCTCAGTTAATTAGCTGGGTTATTACACCAGCTAACAGAGAAGTTCTCTCGACCTTTATTTTAACCTAGTTTTCTTTCTTTGCTTTCTTCCTTCTCTTGAAGTTAATCCTCAAGTTTTGGCTAAATCATGACATTTAGCTCAATGGGATTTCCCAGTCCTACTAAGCAGTCTTTTAACTGTCATATATCTTCTCTTGTCTCTGGAGGTACATCAAATATAATCTGTAGACACAGTGGGAGTACTACAGAAAACTGCATTTACAGTGAATATACCACAAAATTCTTCACTAAGGGTGGACACCACATTTAGCTGCTGTGTGTTCCAGTGTTGAATCTCTCTAGCCCAATGTTTAGCTCACCAAAACCCGTTGATATATTATGCCACATGCCACTTATTGGATTGTCCAGTCCATTGGGAAAACTGCATGCCTTTAAAAAGAGAATGTGGTGAAATGTATTTTTGTTTGGTTTGTCCAGACAGGGTTACTGGCTTGTCTAGACAGTCTTTACCTCATGCTTGACCTCGAACACAGCAGTAAGGGGGTTTCTGGTGTTTTTAACTGCAGTTCTGAAAAGAGTCACTTTTTTAACCTTATTTGAACCCTGTATATACTTAAAAGGCATATTAAGTAGATTAATCTAATAGTTAAATCTAAAAGAAATCTCAATGCACTCTCTAAAAATGGTCAAAATGAAATCACTGAACACTGAGATAGAGAGCATTGAGTTAGATAACTTTGGAAGCTTCAGTTGTGTTTGAATCACATCAATACACGTGGTTAATACTAATTTACAAAAAATGTTCCTTAGAGTCCAGTTAAAATATAAGATGATCTCCCAGTGATTCAGAACACTGAATTGAAAAGACTAGGAATCTAATCTTTTCAGATACAACAGTTATTGGGTAAATCAGACAAGTCAGGTCTTCATGTAAGCCACCTCCAAACAACTTTCACTCTGATGTCAATAACATAATCTTCAGCACCTGTAACCTTGCTGTGTATCTGGTCATCACCTTTCATTCTGTGGGACTGAAGCCTTCTCAGCATCCGTTGCACACGGTGCGTTATGAACACATCCTGTCTTCTGATGGAAATGGTGAAAGAAAGTTGCATGGTGTCTTCAACAAGGGACAGGCAGAGTGCCGAGTGGATACACCCATTTAGACTAGACAGATCCATCCGTTCCAGGATAAACTTCCTGTTTGTGTCCCGAGCATTCGCTGTCAGATCCAAAAAACACAACAACAGGAATCCCGAAGGGGAAAAAGGACAGAGTACTTGGCCCCCAAAACAAAAACTCCCCCGGGCCAGACTCTGACACCAAATTTGATTCTGGCTCAATCTTGGCCACTTGAAATTCTACTACTGAGTAGATGTTCTGCTCTGATCACTGCCTCCTCCCGTTGGCTGACTGTCACTTACAGAAAGACTGGCGAGTTAGCAGGAGGACATGGGAGCTGAATGTGAAACTGCTGATCCCACAAATCATTGAGAAATTCTAACGAGAGTACAAATGTTGGAGAACTGAAAACCATTTTTGAGTTTCTGCACACTGGCAATCAAGGTGATTTTCTAAAGTTTCCTCATCCTCAGAAGTGAGACAGAGACAAGGAAAGGTCCAACTCCAGAAAATATTCAATATCTTCTCCTGCTGCAGTCTTTTGGGGGTTGATGTCAAGGAGGATCTTCAAGAGTCAGAGAGCCAGCAGACCTTTCTCTTTGCCCCGGAGGCTTCCAAGAGATCATCTTCCAGCCCAGAGTTCACTCCATGGAACAAGATGAGACATGTTCACATTCCTTCTTCCAAAAAATACACAAAGAGGGCTCTGATCCACCCTGCAGGAAGAATATGGCTCGTAACATCATCACCAGCTGACATACTAGTAAACAGCAAGTCCTTTCATGCCAGGTTGAATCACATGAAGCTCCCAGACTGCAGCACCTCCCAATTCTTCCTGTTCTCTGTTCTGGGGGTCTTAGATGACAGCAAGTGGCAGAATGCGGACAAACTGCGAAATCTGAGTAAACTGAAAAAGGCCATCAGATCCTCCAAGGCGAGGAAAGCTCCCAGCAGTCACAGTTTTCCGGCTGAGTTGTTTTTGACTCCATGGGTAGGAGACCTTGTGGCCGTGTACAAAAGTATGATTCCAGAAGGTAGTATGTTAGAATCCATGAGGAGAGGCATCATCAACCTCATCCAGAATGGAAGGGGAGTGCGGAGAAATCAAAAATTGGCAGCCCTTTTCATTGTTCAACACAGAATACAAAATTCTGTAGAAGGTCACACCAATCAGGAGTTGGTGATCCACCCTGATGGGACCGGAACTGTACCTAGCAGTAGGATCTCTGATAGCCGTGCGAGGCTCCGGGATATAATTGCCTATGTGGGGAGAGGGGAAAGGCTCAGTGATGAAAAACAGGCCTCATCAGCTTGGACCAGGAGAATCCTTTAATGCAGGCCTGTCCAATCTTTTCATGTGAAGGATCACGGTTCATTTCATTTTCTCACTCATGGGGTCAGTAATCACATTTTGGAAAGGTAAGGCATTAGACATATAACGATAGCAACACCAGTTGGCCATTCAGTCTCTCAAGCCTGTTCTGTCATTCCAATAAGGCAGCAGGGTAGCATGGTGGTTAGCATAAATGCTTCACAGCTCCAGGGTCCCAGGTTCGATTCCCGGCTGGGTCACTGTCTGTGTGGAGTCTGCACGTCCTCCCCCTGTGTGCGTGGGTTTCCTCCGGGTGCTCCAGTTTCCTCCCACAGTCCAAAGATGTGCGGGTTAGGTGGATTGGCCATGCTAAATTGCCCGTAGTGTCCTAATAAAAGTAAGGTTAAGGAGGGGTTGTTGGGTTACGGGTATAGGGTGGATACGTGGGTTTGAGTAGGGTGATCATGGCTCGGCACAACATTGAGGGCCGAAGGGCCTGTTCTGTGCTGTACTGTTCTATTCTAAGGCCATAGTTGATTTGTGCCACAAATTTCTGCTTTTAATTCATATACCATGACGCCTTTCCCGCATAAGAAAATGGCAATCTCAGTCTTGAAGGTTCCAATTGTCTCCCAGAATTCAGGGGCACGATTCTCCCAAAAGGGAACAAAGTCCCCTAGCAAGCGTGTTTAGTCATGTGTTTCCCGCCGGCTCTTGCTGATTAAGGGGCCTGAACGGGAAACGCACAGCCGAGGCCGCACATAGCCCCATTGTGGGCGGGATTTACATTGCTACATCTTGTGAGATTGCATTGGATCTTGAGAGGCGTGGTGAGTCGGATAGATCCCGGGAGCGGGGTCTCCCAGCTTTCAACAGCCACGCTGCGGCGTGGTAAGCTGCTATTCGGGCGAAGCGCTGCTGTTGGATTGCGCCTGTCAGATTTATAGTGGGAATGGTGAATTCCAGGTTTCCACTTTGTGTGAAAAGGTGCATCCAAATTTCACTCCTGAACAGCCTAGCTCTAATTGCAAACTCATCCATCCCTATTCTGTTTTCCAGGAAATAGCTTCACTCACCAAATCCTGTTACTTTAAAATCTCTGCAGTTGTACATTTGCGTCCCAGAGTATCCAATCAATTGTTGCCATTCTTATTCCTAATACTCTACAAACAGAATAAACTGTTTTCACTGAGTGTTTTATGTACTGTAATTGATCAGAGTGACTTCATAACCCATGATGTTATACATGGGAGATAATACAGTATAAACTTTTGATTAAATGCTTGTTTTACAATTGAAGGAGACTGTTTAAATGGCAGTTACAAGTACAGCTCTCCCTTGTTTTTTACATAGTCTGATGTATTTGCTATTATCCCCTCCTGCGATCTCCTCTAACTGCATACCTGGCATTTACCTTCCGCTTATCTGACACTAGTTTATTCCTCGTGATCCACAGACAAGCTTTTCCGATTTTTATCTCTCCCACCAAACTTCTGATCCACTGATAGTGTTGCACTTCCTGCGAATTGGGCTAACCCTCCAATTTCCCTGATGATCTCTCACTAAATCACTCGGGCTGGCATGGATGCCATCCATTACTTGTGATCCAAGAGTCACATCATCAGACTGCTTGGGCGGAATTTTCCGACCCACCGCAGGGTCGGGGAATCACCCGGGGCCGGCGTAAATCCTGCCCCCGCTGTGGCTGAATTCTCCGCCACCCGGGAATCAGCGGGAGCGGGAATCACGCCCCGCCGATCGGTGTGACACCCGCGGCGATTCTCCGGCCCGCGATGGGCCGAAGTCCCGCCACTGACAGGCCAATCCCGCCGACATGGTTTAACCCACCTCTGGTGCCGGCGGGTTTGGCGGCACGAGCTGGCCCCCGGGGTCCTGGGGGGGGCGCGGGGCGATCAGACCCCGGGGGGTGCCCCCACGGTGGCCTGGCCCGTGATCGGGGCCCACCTAACAGCGGGCGGGCCAGTGCCGTGGGGGAACTCATTTTCTTCCACTGCCGCTACGGCCTCCACCATGGCGGAGGTGGAAGAGTCCCCCCTACCGTGCATGCGCCGGTGGTGACGCCAGCGGCCGCTGACGCACCGGCGAAGGTCTTTCGGCCAGCCCCGATGCCGGGCGGCGTAGCGCCAAAGGCCGTTGGCGCTGGTTTTGGTGCCATCGGCGGAGCGGAAACCACTCTGGCGCGGGCCTAGCCCCTAAAGGTGCGGAGAATTCTGCACCTTTGGGGAGACCCGATGCCGGAGTGGTCGGCGCCACTCCGCTACGCCGGGACCCCCCGCCCCGCCGGGTAGGGGAGAATCCCGGCCCTTGTCATCATTGGCATTCTCTCTGTGAGCATGGTCTCACAGTAAAATTCTCAGGAGATCAGTTGGTGAGCCTTGCTCCTCAGACTGAAACTCACTGAATATTGACAACAGATTGCCTTTAACTCACTGCCTGTCCCTCCCTGTAGCTGCTCCCTCATCATTTCTCCCCCTCTTGTAGCCATTCCCTCACTGCCTTTCCCCACCCTGGAATCAATGCCTCACCGCCTTTCTCCCCCTTTGTGTCGCTGCTTCCGCTCCACCTTTTCCCCCCAAAGTCGCCCCCTCGCTGCTTCTTCATTAAGTTGCTCCCTCGCTGCCTCTCCCTCTTATGGAGCTCATCGGCGGGATTCACCGGTGTCGTGTCAACCGGAAGTTGCAGAATTCTCCCCACTTCCGGGGACTCGGCCAGCGGCGCTGCGCCAACCGGTGCCGAAGGGACTGCGTGAGTTAGCGCATGCGCAGAACCGCCGGCGTGGTTTAGCGCTTGCGACTTGCCCTGGCCGGTGTATTCTGGCGCATGCGCAGGGGGGGGTGTCTCTCCCCCCGCCCACCCCTGCGACGAACAGCTCCTTAAACACGGTCACAAACAAACCCCACCTTTTCTCAAAACCCCTCTGCAGAGCCCCTTAATTCATACTTTATCTACTCCAACCGCAGGAAGTCGTACAGGTCATCAACCAAGCCATTACCCCGGTGGCAATGGTGACCGCCACTCCAGTAAAATTTGCCACTGTGCAATCAAAGATGCAAAGGCCAAGACATCGGCCTTCCTCCTCTCCATGAGCTCCGGCTTCTCTGAAATCCCAAATATCGCCACCAAAGCGTTCGGGTCCACTCCCTCCACTATCCTGGCTAAGACTGCGAACACTCCAACCCAGAATCTTCCCAATTTTTCGCAACCCCAAAATATGTGCGTGTGATCCGCTGGCTCACACCTCTCACACTCATCTGCTATCCCCTGAAAGAACCCACTCATTCTCGCCCGAGTCATATGCACCACCTTAAACTGTACAGGCTCATCCTTTCACAAGAGGACGTCCCGTTTACCCTACACAGTGCCTCACTCCATATTCCCCAATTGATCTCCCCTCCAAACTCCACGTTCTATTTCTCCTTGAGCTTCACCAACCGCTTGCCTCCCTGCTCCCCCAGCCACTTGTATATATATCCCCAATTCTTCCCTCCCCTTCCACATCCGGAAGCAGCACTCGTCCAGCTCCCATATCCTCCAGACTGGCGAACCCTTCCTCCAAATACAGATCCCTCACCTTGACCAGCCCCACTTCCCTCCACCTCCTGTATACACTATCCACCCCCCACCCCACTTATGTGTATTTTGAGCACTAGATGGAAACCTTTCTGGGTCAGTCTTTGGCCAACATAATGTTGCATACCTACACAATGGGCATGCTCTGGAAAATGGGATTTGGGGAGGGATTCTGCGGCTGGAACTCTGCACAAACATCACTCGTAATCAATGGGTGGGAACCATAAAGCTTTCCGATCAAATTTGAAGTCAAGCAGAGCTGTCTTCTCTCCCCAACCCCACCACCTCCCAAAATCATGTCTCGATTGTATGCTGCATTGAACATTTTGTCAAGTACTTCAAAAAGGATGCGGCCATATGAGAGGTGACAATCCTCAACAGTATCAAAGCCTCCCAGTGGGTGGACAAGGTTGCTTTCTTCTGCTTGGGTCCAGTGTCGATGTGCAAACTGTTGAGCATTGGTGACAAATCCAAACTGGCCTCAGGAGTCAAAGTAAATCATGGCAAAGCAAGATTATTGAGAACTGGGCTGAATGAACCTTTGTCGCTTTCATTGCCAGGTCAGACTACCTTGAGATATGGCTCAGGAAAGCCAGGGCTTTGAAGGAGTGTATAACCACAGTTAAATAAAAACTGGCCATGTGGGATTAACAGACCCTCCCTGTTGCAGATAAGAACCTGTTTAGCAAGTACAAGGTGCTCTTGGTGTTGTTCTCTGTTGCACCTGTCTGGCCCATATCCCACTGCTGCGCTCTGTGGTTACCCAAGACATCTTCCCTTCATCTAGAGATTGAAAATGGACCATGTCTGCTGTAAAACAATGTACAAACTTTTATATGAAAGGAAGAGAAACATAACCAACATCACCCTGATTGTCATGGCAGCCTTTGGGTGCAGGTACATTGGCGCTCGCTACATAAACACTAAGAGCTAGATTATCACAGCCCAATTCGAATCTGAACAGAGGTGGGCAGCCTGAAAAAATGGCAATGATAACATGTGACCAGGCGTCCTGCCTCTGTTTCCAGTGTCATTAATCTTCCCGAGATTGGGGAATGCAACCCTCAAACTCACCAGTGATCCTAAACAGGGCAACCAAAGGACTGGTTAAAAACCTGACATCTGCAACCTATTGGAATCTTCCTGGGAGCCGCCAGCATTCAGCAGCTGTCTCTCAGGTCAGTTACAAGCAAACTAGGACCATGTCGGAGGCAATTCATGGAGGCCAGAACAGTTTAAAAAGTTAAGTGTTCATGCTTTTCATTGGTTAAAGACTTATCTCCTTGAAGTCTAAGTTGCAACGATTGCTCTTCAGGCTGTTCTCAAGCTTGCACACTGAGATAAACGTCAATTGCTGCTCGAAGGCAATCAGCTGGGTGAAAGGTGCTCTTAGTGCGAGTTGCATGAAACTTTCTGCTCTTCCTTGCAATCTTAAGTAGCTTGCTCTGTCTCATTTCAAATTGCAAGGTTTCCAGTCAGATGAAAGTTGAAAATCATATTTTCAAAATTAAAGGGACATAGTCTCATGACAATTGTAAAGTTTGAACTGTTATGTAATGTACTTCAACAAATTTTATGAAGCAAATGTTTTCACAGTAATTTCATTGCGGTGTTAATGTAAGCCTACTAGTGACACTAATAAAGATTACTATTATATTTTGGGAGAACAACATTGAGTGGGAAACATCTGTGATGATGAAAGCTCATTTACACATTAAATATACACTAACTTAATTGAGGAAATGACAAATATATGAGTTAGGATGAGGCTCTGTAATGTGTCTGGAGAATGCTTGGCTCCCATATGAAACAGAAACTAGAAGGGAGGGGTACCACAAATGATGGCCTTTCCCTCAGGTTAGGTGTTTGGTTTTAAAAGTTTTCTGATTTATTCGGATCAGCAGCAATTACCCACTGTATAATGTTGTACCTGTTTCAGGCCTTCTTTACTGCTTAGCTGCTTTATTACAAATAAACATACGTACACCTTCTTAAAGCTGCACCCCATTTTGTAAAAATTTGTTCGTGGGATGTGGGCACTTGCCCTTGACCTGAGTGGCTTGTTCCACCATTTCAGTGTTGAGAAGTTGAGAGTCAACCTCATCGCTGTGTGGGTCTGGAGTCACATGTAGGCCAGACTAGGTTAGGATGGCAAATTTCCTTCCCTGAAGGACATTAGTGAACCAGCTGGGTTTTTAAAACAATCGCCAATGGCTTCATGGTCATCATTAGACTTTAATTCCAGATTTTTATTGGATTCAAATTTCAACATCTGCCATGGTGGGGTTTGAACCTGGGACCCCAGAGCATTACCCTGGAGGTCTGGATTATTAATCCAGTGACAATATCACTACGCCACCATCTATCCATCCATAAATTCATCGGACTGGATTCTCTGCCCCGCCCGCGCCCCCGCCGGCTGCGGGATCCTCCATCCCGTCAACCGGCCAAAGGGGTTTCCCATTCTGGGAACCCCCACGCCATCAGGAAATCATAGGGTGTGAGCGCGCTGCCGCTAAAACAGAGGATCCCTTCATAAAATTTGTCGAAGTACATTACATAACAGTTCAAACTTGGCAATTGTTTTGAGACTATGCCCCATTAATTTTGAAAATATGATTTTCAACTTTCATCTGACTGGAGACAGAGGATCCCGCCAACGGAGAATCCAGCCCATCCTGTTTCTCCACTGTACGGTGTCTGTAGTAACACTCCCTCTATACTTGTGGGTTATGAAGGAGGAGTTTCAAAGGTGACATGTCAGACAATAGTCTTTGTATTCTACATATTTTTCATAGGTTAAAGGTTAGGTGGATTGGCCATGCAAAATTTCCCTCAGTGTCCAAAGATGTGGAGGTGAGATGGATTGGCCAGTGCGTAGGGTTTAGGGAATAGGGCAGGGGAATGGGCCAAGGTAGCGTGCCTTTTCAGAGAGTCAAGGCGCAATCAGGATTCTATGGATTATACGCTCAATCAGGATTACCCTTTGTGCTCCCACCCATGTGTCCAATGCCAGGCAGAGATCTAGACATACATGAATGCAGAGAATAGAGGAGTGATTTTCATCATCACTGCGTTGGTAGGATTCTGGCAGAGTAGATCACTCATCTGTTCTGGAATCCATCCAATATACACCCCATTGCAATGAATCAGTCTTTCCAAGAACCAGCATGGAACATCTGCTGAATCTCTCAATTAGTGCACAATGGATCATACAGGTCATAGATGCCTTAATGGCCCAAGCCAGTTATTTAATCAATTTCCCCTTGAAAACACACAGAAACATCAGAAGGCCTAACATTTTTATCAACTTGCTGGAATCCCCAAAGTTCAGGGCATTTTCATCATACACATGCAACCATATGTGTTCATATTCCTTGTGTTACCGTCTTCATAAACAGCAAAGGACTCAATTTTAAAGATATTTCCCTGATTTATGTTATAATATCACTTGCTGCCTTTTGAACTCCTACATGTGAGGAAGTGAATAATAAGTCAAAGAGCAGTGGGTGATACCAGCCGAGAGTAGGGGAGACTTCTGCTAAACTCAGTTCTTATTTCCTCAGTGCAGCAATTGAGCTATTCTCTCTGTTGCTTGTTGGACCTCCAGTACTGGAAAAGCAAAATTTCTTCAATCGGGGATGGAGAACCCATTGTTGCCACCTCTCACAGATTTTGTTCCCGAATCCTACTCCATCCCTCTTCCTGGCAGCAGTCTTGATGTGGAGATGCCGGCGTTGGACTGGGGTGAGCACAGTAAGAAGTCTTACAACACCAATTTAAAGTCCAACAGGTTTGTTTCAAATCATTAGCTTTCAGAGAACTGCTCCTTCCTCAGGTTCCAGGAACAGAGACAAAGTCAAAAATGCAAGGCGATACTTTGAATGTGAGTCTTTGCAGATAATTAAGTCTTACAGGTCCAGATGGAGCAGGTTAAAGAGGTGTGAATTGTCTTAAGCCAGGACAGTTGGGAGGATTTGCAAGTCCAGGCCAGATGGTGGGGGGGTGAATGTAATGCGACATGAATCCAAGATCCCGGTTGAGGCCGCACTCACGTGTGTGGAACTTGGCTATAAGTTTCTGCTCAGCGATTCTGCGTTGTCGCGCATCCTGAAGGCCGCCTTGGAGAACGCTTACCCGAAGATCAGAGGCTGAATGCCCTTGACTGCTGAAGTGTTCCCCGATTGGAAGGGAACATTCCTGCCTGGCGATTGTCCATTCATCCGTTGTCGCAGCGTCTGCATGGTCTCGCCAATGTACCACGCTTCAGCACATCCTTTCCTGCAGTGTATGAAGTAGACAATGTTGGCCGAGTCACACGAGTATGTACCACGGCAACAGTCTGACATTGAACCAGGCTGATTGCAACCATGATATTACAATTGACATCGACATGAACTTTCAATCACATATCCACCCCATCACATCCTTCCACCTATGTGACAATGCCCTGCTGCACAATTACCTCAGCTCATCGGCTGCCAAAACATTGATTCTTGCCTTTGTTCACTCTCAACTTGACTATTCCAAAAGTCTGCTGGCATCTTCCATCCTCAATAAACCGAAAAACATCCAAAACTCTACTTTGATTTGATTTGATAAGTATTTTTCTTCAGCCGAGGGAGTGTGTACAGTACGTACAGAGTAGACAAAAGAATAATCAACAGAGAACATTGACAAATGGTACCCCAGAATCCCCTATGTCTCCTTTTGCAACTTGGTGTCAAATTGTGTTTGATATGCTCCTGGGAAGTGCCTTGGGGCAATTTCCTATGTCAAAGATGCTGTTCGAATGCAAGTTATTATTGTTGTTGTTGCTGTAATGTTTGCCTCCGAGCCCAGATTTGTCTGAATAGGAATGAAGATCCATAGCATTGGTGAAGCCGACGTCCAGTCTGCATTTGTATCTGTATTTGGCAGTTTATACCCAGGGATGCTCTGACACCAGAGGGAGATTTTGACCTCTTCCACATGTCCACAAAACAAAGGAAACCAGTGTGGTGACATAGGACCTATATTCGATTTTTATACTAAAGGCACTGGGAGAAAAGTTAAAAGATTAAATCAACTTTTTCTTCTGTATTTTTACCTCTTTGGGAGTTAGAATATATATATATAGACTGTGTTCGGCACTAATGAATCACCCAGTAGTGCTTTCTTTCAACTCTCCAAAACTCTTTACTTAGAGTAGCAAGTGCAAAAGTGGCATCAATCTGCTACATGTTTGTACAAAAAGGGTTACAAGTAATATAGACATCTTTTAGACTGGTAATTATTAGCAGGTCTGGCAGCAACTATGAAGAGAGAAACAGATTTACCGTTTCAAGTCAAATATAACTCTACTTCAAAGCTCCAGAACTCTGAAGCAGCATGGTGGCACAGTGGTTAGCACTGCTGCTTCACTGCATTGATTCCAGCCTTGGGTGACTGTGTGGAGTTTCTCCATTCTCCCCCATGTCTGCATGGGTTTCCTCCGGGTGCTCCGGTTTCTCCCACAGTCCAAAGATGTGCAGGTTAGGTGACGTCGCCATGATGAACTGCCTCTTTGTGTCCAAGGATGTGCAGGTTAGGAGGGTCTATGGGGATAGGGCGAGGGCATGGGCCTGGGTAGAGTGCTCTTTCAGCAGGTCAATGCAGTCTTGATGGGCAGAATAGCCTCCTTCTGCACTGTAGGGATTCTATGGATCCATCAGAAGAGTCGTATTTGACTCAAAATGTTAACTCTGTTTCTCTCGTCATAGATGCTGCCAGACCTGCTGAGAATTTCCACACTTTCTGTATCCGGCATTCACAGTAGTTTGCCATTATTTTAGACCGGCATCTCGAATATTCTGAGCTAAACTAGTCTGGATACAAAGTCAAGCAGAGTGACCCCATTTTTATTTTTATTGCTACTCATATTTTATCCTTTCAAAACCAGTCAGTAATCTAGTGAGGCTACAGTAAGACAGGCTGTCCCACGCTGGGTTGTGGAGAGATGAGTAATGCCATTTTCTCCCTTCCCAAATTCATGACTGCCTACTTCTGCTTTTAACAATATTGTGGAGAACCACTGAACTCCAACACACCAGTACGTTGGGTGACTTGTAAGTGAGTCAATGCCCAAGAGTACTGAATGTAAAATATCTTTCCACTCAACCCTCATGACTTCACTTCAAGGAATGGCATTCTTCACTTTACCCGACAGTCCCTCCAGTATTTTTTGGAGACGGAAGTTATTTGAATGTTCAAATTTTAATTTATCCATCCAATCCAAACTTTCTCCTTCAAGTCTGAGCTGCCATCCCACTCCCCACATTGTAGCACAGCCTGAGCTTGGACAAAAGCCAGAAAGCCAGCCAACATCCACTCCCAAATTGAATCTTCTTTCAAAGATTCTCAGGAAAGTACAATCTGCCTATTCTCCAAAACTGATTTTCTCACTCCGTGCAGGAACTTTCAGAACGATGTCATGATAACTTGGCAGATTGCAAATGTAAAAGTCTTGCCCCCATCTTCGGCAGATCTCGTTTTTGCAGACAGGGAGAAGAGGGTCAGGCATACATCGCAGAGGCGGGAAACACAAACCTGATGGCTCAGCTGAAATTGGTGCTGTGTTCAAACACATCCCATTTGCACTATTCCAAAGGCCTTAACCCCCAGTGTGGGAACCATGATTTTATGGAGGAGGCATAAATGCTTATGAATGGCCAATTTCCCAGTTCTGTCCTCTTCCACAAAAATCAGGCCCCAAGTGTCTCCTTACCTACCCAGTGTAAGTTGCACTGGCACAGTTTAGAAAATCATTTAAGCTGATTGTCTTGTCTTAAAATATGAGGCAGGATTTAATGCAGCCCTTCATGACAGAAAACACAGCATCCGGGCCCACATAATCATGGGAGAGAACTGGCGGTGGGAAAACAACCTTTGATTAAGGCAGAGAATGGGGGGCTGTAATGGCTGGACGCAACACGATGGAGGCTTCTTGTATAACAAAAGGTGTTTATTGAGAACAGCAGAAAGATTAACTATATACAGGCACAGAGGTCTCTAAAACAGGTTTACACTCTATGATTCCTGGGTCCACACTGCCCAGGCCCCTGCTCCCAAGGTCCTGCACTTTTCCCCCCTTGGCTCAGGGTTCATATGCTTTCGCACAATAGCCAGTCATGTGACCTGTGAATGATCGCCATTTAAAGGGGCCATGCTATCACAGGTGGCACACAGGTGGTGGCATGACAATTAGGCTCATTGGTGAGATAATTAACACGCATTATCCCAGAGCACACCATATCTTAGTGGTGGCTCAGGGATAAAATGAAGGTGGCATGGTTATTCCACACCTTCAGAGGTCTACTCAGCACACCCTGTTGGGCTTACCAGGGGCCTCACAGAGTCCCTCGTTGTCAGGTGTTCTGTGTCTGATTGAGTGACCTGGCATTAGGTAGGGGATGGGGGTGGAGGAGGTTTTGGGGGATGCGGGGGGGGGGGGGCTGTCATTGCTTCCAACTCCCTTGTTCTCCTTTCCCCATGATTCTAACATTGCTATTTCCACCCCATCTTCGTAAACCTTTGGTCTCAGGTCCCAGGGCCATTGGTAGGCCCATTGCTGCTGGGTGCCAACACTGTACTGGCAGCATGGACAGCTGCTGGCTTCTGATTGGCTGGAAACTCTTGGCAGCTGGGTCCTCCACTATCGGGGACCTGAATTGAAGGGAGAGCGAATGGTGGCCAGTTACATTCCTGAAGAGTACTGATAGATTGGGCGTGACCCCCCCATTAGCATGACAGAATCCCAGCCATGTGTCTCTTTCTAGTACACCTAACTTTTTACTCTGAGAGTTTTGAAGTAATTAACACTGTGAAGCTTTGGGTGATTTCAGAATATTACAAGACAACCTGAAAAGACTGCCACTAGCATTTTAAATTTATAATGCAACCATTGGCAAATCAACAATCCAAAATTGAACTTACAAACATTGCTTTGTGAGCCACACCTGCCTGTATGTAATCAACTACTGACAGATTGATACAAATAGATTTTGGTTTATTCAATCACTTAAATTTATCAGATGATAGCAATGTACACATAGCTTTTAAGTCTGTTTGCTGTCTGATGTATTAAATTGACAAAGCTAAGGGCACAGAAATCCCTTTGTTCTTCGGTCACCCCTGCTGTTTCTGGCACTCAATATGAGGCGTTGCTGCTCATCATATCTTTGCTACTTGTTTAACAGACCAAATGGTTTGCCCAGATGACTAACACGATCAGAATCCAGCAGGTGGTTCTCACTTGAAGAGCTGTTTGCACCTAACTTAACTTGTGAACAGTTACCATTTCTTGGCTTTGATGTGTGTTTTGCAGAGTCTGCTTTTGTTTATTTGTGAAGTCTTCAAATTAGTTTGTAATGGCACTCCCAGTATGAAGTAATTCAAAGAGGATTAACAGATTTGACTAAAGGTAAAGTGAAGGCAACAGGAGGGAGCACACTGGCTGATCCTGCACTTAATCATTAGGATGTGGTGCAGACTAAAGGAATGTAGAATTTACAGCCATTGACGATTATTCCTAACAGGAAGTGGGAAAACTAAGCACATTGAACTGTCTTGCAAATTAAACAATGTCTGCATCTTAATTTTGGTAACTTGTCTGAATAAAAATAAAACTCAATTTGCAGCACATCTTAAAGTTGCCAAACTTCTATGCATGTGCATTTCTAGATAATTTCAATTTAAATTCTTTCCACAATGGGGAAAAAGAAGCAGCCAGGTTGATGCTCTGCACCTAAAATCAAAGTCAGAATTTGGTTCAAACTACCAGCAATTTGTCACTTTCTCACGGACCTGAGGTCAAAGCAAATGTTTCAGAATAGAAGATGGCGCAGGCTGCAAAATGGAGTGACAGCAAAGCGAAAAGAAGCTATCTAAGGAGCCAATTTTGGGGTTTATTCTGAGGAATCAAAATCATTTGCATAAATATCTTTAATTTGTCGGTTAGTGAGGAAAAATGTCATTCAAGTATCACCAAGCACAATGGGGTGAATTCCCCGCCTCCCCAGATGCGTCTTTCTTGACGGTGTGCCAGCGATAGCAGTGAGATTCTCCGTTCCATCCCTGACCAATGAGATTTCCCATTGTAGCCACCCCACGCCTCCGGTTCACCCACAGGCAGGGGTGCGCTGCTGGCAGAACGTAATACTCCACCGGTGGAGAATTCACCTCAATATTTCTCACAGCTAAATTATCAGTTACTGAATATGTTCTGAAGCAATTTTCTAATGTTACAAATATTATTAATATTGATCAGAATTAAGCCATTCAACCCATCAAGCCTGCTCCTCCATTCGATAAGAATGTTTGATGTGACCGTAACTCCACTTTCCTGTCTGCGACTGATAACACTTTAGTCTCTTATCAATAAAAATCGGTCCAACTCAGTCTTAAATATATTCAATGAGCCAGCCTCTCTGCTCTCTGTGGAAGAGAATTCAGAAGGCTAATAACCCTTTGAGAGAAGAGAATCCTCCTCACGGTGGCGCGGTGGTTATTACTGCTGCCTCACAATGCCAGGGACCCGGGTTCGATTCCAACTTTGTGTGACTGTGTGGAGTTTGCACTTTCTCCCCATGACTGTGTGGGTTTCCTCCGGCTTTGATTTCCTCCCACGGTCCAGAGATGTAGAGGTTTGGTGAATTGGCCATGCTAAATTACCCCTTAGTGTCCAAAGGTTAGATGCAGTTATGGCATTACGGGATAGAGTGGGGCGTGGGCCTAGGTAGAGTGCTCTTTCGGACAGTCGTTGCAGACTCAATGGGCTGAATGGCCTTCTTCTGTAATGTACTGATTCTATGATCCCCATCTTAAAGGGAGGACCCTTCATTTTTAAACTGTGCTCTTGAGTTCTCGATTCCCCACAATAGGAAACATCCTTCCCGCATCCACCCTCCATAGTCCATAGAATAACTGCAGCGCAGAAGGAGGCCATTTGGCCCATCGAGTCTGCACCGACCCTCTGAAAGAGCATCCTACCTATTCCCCACACCCTATCCCCGTAACTCCACCTAACCTACACATCTTTGGACATTAAGGGGCAATACATCATGGCCAATCCACCTAAACTCTACATCGTTGAAATGTGGGAAGAAACCGGAACACCCAAAGGAAACGCACGCAGACAAGGGGACAAAGTGCAAACTCCACAGTCACCCAAGGCCGGAATTGAACTCATGTCCCAGCCGCTGTCAGGCAGTAGTACTAACCACTGTGCCACCGCGTCGCCGCAAACTCCCGCACAAATCCTATATATTTCAATAAGATCACCTTTCATTCTTCTGAACTCCAATAAGAATAGCCAATCTGCTCAATCTTTCCTCATAAGACAGACCCTCATCCTCAGAATCAGGCTAGTGAACCTCCTCTGAACTGCTTCCATTGCAAGTACATCACTCCTTAATTAAGGAGACCAAAACTGTAGACAGCTCTCCAGATGTGACCTCAGCAATGCTCTATACTGCTATAGCAAGACTTCCATACCTTTATGCTCTATCTCCCTCACAATGAAGGCTAACATTCCATTTGCCTTCCTCATTACTACCTGTACCTATAGCTAAACCTTTGTGATTCATGTACAGGAACACTCATGTCTCTCTGTACTTCAGCATTCTACAGTCTGGCACTGCCAAAGTGCCAGGCAACCGCCCCCCCCCCCGGCATAGTCATCATGTCATTAGTAATTCCCGCTGGCATCACGTCCCAACGGTGGCGGATTGGAGAATTGTGGGAGTCGGGAGAATTTGGCTTAAAGCTGATGTTGAATATGTTAATGCTGCTTTCAATATGCTAATCTGGCTCACTTCAGCTGTGATGGTTAAGGAACGTCATGAACTGTCTGGCATCCAGCGAACATTCTGTTTCGAACCTCTCCCACGATTCTCCCAAGATAGCGTCAGGTGCAATGCGGTTGGAAAATCAGATTCCTATCTATTTTCCCATCTACTTTCTCTTTATCCGGCCTGAATGTTACATTGTATATCATATACAAATCCCCTTTTACAAAACTACTCTGACTCTGCCTGATTGGATTCTAATTTTCTAAGTGTCCTGGTGTTAGGTCAGGGGTGGGCAAACTACGGCCCGCGGGCCGCATGCAACCCGCCAAAGGTATTTCTGCGGCCCACCAAGTCATTAAAAAAAAAAAAAAATTTTGTTTAATAAAAATTTTTTTTTTTTTTTTTTTAATTTTTTTTTAAGGTTAATGGGGGGGGGGGCTGTTGGGTTACTTACTGGTATAGGGTGGATACGTTGACTTGAGTAGGGTGATCATTGCTCGGCACAACATCGAGGGCCGAAGGGCCTGTTCTGTGCTGTACTGTTCTATGTTCTATATGAGGCGCCCAGAATCATAACCGGGTGAAGTAATTATTTTACTTAATATACTATGCGGCCCTTTGTGAATTGTGAATTTCTGAATGTGGCCCTTGCACGGAAAAGTTTGCCCACCCCTGTGTTAGGTCCTCAATGATGGACTGTAAAATTTTGCCAGTGATAGAAGTAAGACAAACTGGGCTATTGTTCTGTCCTTTCTATCTCCCTCCTTTCTTGAATATCCATGTTACATTTGCAGTTTTATAACTGGCTGGGACTTTCCCACACACCTCCAGCCAGTGGCACAACTGGCAGCCCAAGTTTGCGCCATTGGAAACATGTCTTAACTCCTTTCTCTGCCTCAGCAGCCACGGAGCCCGGTTCCCTCGCTGGTGTGAACTGTTTGGCGCCCGGCCCGGATCTGGTAATGGGTGATGAGGCAGGTTTAATAAATGACCTTTAGAGCACCCAATTCATTTTTCCAATTAAGGGGCAATTTAGTGTGGCCAATCCACCTAGCCTGCACATTTTTGGGTTGTGGAGGCGAAACCCATGCAGGCACGGGAAGAATGTACAAACTCCACACTCTGACAGTGACCGGGATCGAACCTGGGACCTCGGCGTCGTGAGGTAGCAGTGTTAACCACTGCGCCACCGTGCTGCCTCAAAATGACCTCAGAGTAAAAGATGCCCTGGGAATTACCGATCATAATATGATATAATTTAATATTCACTTTGAAAGTGAAAAATTTGCATTAGAAACAACTGTGTTTAACTTAAATAAAGGGAATCCCAATGAAACGAGGATAGAGTTAGCTGAAGTGGACTGGGCTGATAGATTAGCAGGGAAGACAGTAAACAAGTAGTGGCAGACATTGAAGGAGGTCATTCATGACTCTCAGCAAAAATATATCCCAGGAAGGAGGAAAGATTCTAAGAGAGCAATACACCAACCTTGACTAACCAAGGAAGTTAAGGAGAGTTTAAGTTGAAAGAAAAAGCATATAAGGAGGCAAAAGTCAATGATAGCCCCAAAGACTGGGATAAATTCAGAATCCAACAAAGGAGGACTAAAGATAATAAAGTGAGAGAAAATAAAATACGAGGGCAAACTAACGAGGAATATAAAATCTAAAAACAAGGGTTTCTTTAAATATAATAAAAGGAACATTCACCCCGTGTCTGCATGGGTCTCACCCCCATACCCCAAACATATGCAGGGCAGGTGAACTGGCCATGCTAAATTACCCCTTAATTGGAAAAAAAAATGAATTGGGTACTCTAAATTTATAAAAAATCTATATATAATAACAGGTAGGGAGAAGTCAAAGTGAACATAGGCCACTTAGAAAATGAATGTGCGGAGTTAGTTAAGGGGAACAAGGAAATAGCAGGGGAGTTAAATAGATATTTTGCATCACCCATTATGGTCGAAGACACTGCAAACATCCCATTAATACTAAAGAATATTGGGGGTGGGGAATTAAATAACACCACTATCACTAAAGAAGTAGTATTGGACAAACTAATGGGGCTAAAGTTCACTGGTCCTGATGACTTGCATCCGAGGATCCTAAAATAAGTAATTACAGAGGTAGTGGGTGCATTTGTTGTAATTTTCCAAAAATCCATTGGCGGGATTGTCCGTTTGCAGACACCAAAATCTAGAAACGCAAATGGGCGAAGAATAGATTCCGACGCCAAAATCATGGTGGGTGCAGATTTGACGCCAAATCGTGAGTCTCCGTCACCTTGACAGCGGCACCAATGAGTGCGGGAACGCACGTACAGTAGACGCCATTTGCATATCATTAGTGGGCCCAACCTGGTATTCTCTGGGGTCTCCATGATGCTCCGTCTCCAATGGGCCGAGTTCTGATGGCGCGGTTCACTTGTGCTTTTTAATATTGTGAAACCGGCGTGGTTGGTGCTGATGGAAAGGTAGAGAGGATACGGAAAGTGTCAAACATCACCATAGTTTGCTGACAGTTGTGCCGCAGGTCAGGAATTTTTTGCCAGGGCCGGGGAGGGTAGGGGAGGGTGGCCAGGAGATGGGCTGTGTTGCGGGATGGACGGGCATGGAACACCATTGCTGCAGCCGGCAAGGCAGCCACGCATCTGCGCATGCTGCTGACAGCCCACTGTGAACTTAGGGCCACGGGTCGTATAGGTGTCCCCCCAGACCACCCCTAGGTGCCCTCTGGCCCCAGCCGACCAATCAGCTGTATGGGCTCACTCCAGCACAACCAGCGCCATCTTGTTGGCTGGGATGGTGTGTGTGGGGAGTGAAGTGTGTATATGCGGCAGCAGCTTGTCAGCCTCCTGAGTGTCAATCACGGACCCGGCGAATCCTGCACCGTTTTTTCATTGGAATCGATTGTGTTCCACGCAACACCGGTGTTGGTGCCCCTTAATAGTAGCGGAATTGTTCCAGGTGTGGCGGCAGTTTTGCTGTCGTGAAAGTCCACGAATTCTACGTTGGCGTCACTGGCACCCCCCGCGATTCTCCCACCCCCCCCCCCCCAAAATGGCGTGTCGCGTTTTGCGACACGCTGCTCGGAGAATCGAGGCTCGCCGTTTTTCACGGCGACCAGCTATTCTCCGGCCCGGATGGGCCGAGCGGCCTGCCGTTCCCAACCTGTTCACGCTGGCAGCAACCACACCTGGTCGCTGCCGGCGTGAACATATCGCGAAAGGTGAGTTTGGGGCCTGTGGGGGGGGGGGGGCGAAGAGGGGATTGAGCACCACGGCCGTGCTCGGGAGGGGACTGGCCACCAATCGTCGGGCCGGCGTCTCCAAGAGACGCACTCTTTCCCCTCCGCCACCCCGCGTGATCAAGCCGCCACGTCTTGCGGGGCAGCGGAGGGGAAGACGGCAACCGCGCATGCGCGGGTTGGCGCCGGCCAACCTGCGCATGCGCGGCTGACGTCATTAAGCGTCGCCGGCCGCATCATTCTTGGATTGGAAAACTGCCAATGTGACACCCTATTCAAAAAGGGAGGGAGGCAGAAAGTGAATAAGTATGGGCCGATTACCCTAACATTTATTATTGGAATAATGTTGGAATTAATTATTAAGGAATTAATAGCAACACATTTGGAAAATCATAATCTAATCAAGCAGTGTCAGCATGGTTTCATGAAAAGGAAATGGGGCTGGATTCTCCGTTAGCCAACACCAAAATCGGGAAATGCAATTGGGCGGAGAAAAGTTTCCGATGCCGAAATCGCGCTAAACGCTGTTTTGACGCCAAATCGGGATTCTCCGGCCCCCCAAAATGCCTTAAATGCCTGAAAGTACAGTAGGCATATCATTAGCGGGCCTGACGCCCACTGCTCCAGGGCCTCCGCGATTTAGCACCTTGGATGGGACGGTTTCCCAACGGAGTGGTTCAGTTGTGCTTATAAAAATCATGAACCTGACGTCCTGGCTGCTGAGCAAAAGAGAGGAGGTAGGGAATGGCGTGGAGTGACTGTGCCAGGCTGCTGGGCCGGACCCCGGCCGTCATTGCTGCGGCGGGGGGTGGGGGTGGGGGGGGTGGTAACCGCTGAGACTGGAGTTGGAGCTGTGTTTAAACGCTTCACTTACCACACACTCACTGCAGCCACCAAGATGGCTCACAGAAGACCTGCCCCCCCCCCCCCCCCCCCCCCCCGCCCTCCCCAAATCAGGAGTTTGAGGTGGACCCACAGCTCCATACCAGTGAGGAGTAGAGGGACCCTCCCTTTCCACAGGGTGGGCCGCAGAACAGTACCCCATCCAGAACAGTGACTTGGAGGTGGTGGCAGAGGCAGTCTCACCAGGAGGAGGTAGCTGCTGATCCAGACAGGTGGGTATCACTGGTGAGGCCTCTGCCTTGTGTGGGGCAGAGAACGATGGAGGGTTCCAAAGGCTACAGTGCAGGTGCCCTCTGGTTTGAGTGAGCTCTGCTGATCCCCTGCTTCCTCTGCAGTGGAACAGCACTTCTGAAGAGTTCCCAAATCTGGTTGGCCTCTGATTGAGCTTGGCCATGCCCGTCCCCTTGAATATACAGCTGGGGTATTAGGATGGCCAGAGGGGCAGCTTGGGTGGGCTCCCAGACGAACAGCGGCCTCTGTGTATTTAAAGGACACAGCCAGCACTCAGCAGTGTGAACAGCCAGGAACCTCTGAGAAGCACTGAAGAGGTGCCTTTAAAGGACAGACTGCAGCAATGGCGATCTGAGCCAGGCCAGCCCGATCCCGAAGGGGACACCCCAAGTCAATGGATTTGGCATGCTACCGCCCCTGGTGGCCTTCAGCAAGCCCGTCAATTTTCAAGGGATTTTCTGTGCTTTTTAGCCTTCCATCCCCCTCACCCCCTCCACAGCCATGACGCACAGGCCCTGCTTTCCAATGCTTGCATTAATTCGCACTAGTGAGACTTCCACCTAAAAGGGGTGGAGCATTGCAGACGGGTGGAGCAGCCTGTTGCCGAGCCGTTAGTGATATTAAAATCCATGGACAGGAGCATGTCATTGTAGTCAGCGGCAGGCACAAACTGATTTTTTTCAATTTCACATGATTCTCCGCCCAATCACGATTTGCGCTTTCGGTATCGCTGTGCGAAGAATTCAGCTCATTGTTTCTTTGGAGGACGTTCAGGAAAAGTTCACAAGGATGATCCCCAGCAAGGAGGGATTGTTTTATCAGCAAAGGTTAAGCACATCATGTACCTCTGAGCCTGGGCAGTGGGCACGACACATTCATCCTGCCACACTTGTTCCTGACTTCTTCGAGATGCACCCATGGCTTAGGAGTTGGCTCCTAGGTGACAGGAGTTATCTGCTGCAGGCATGGCTGATGACGCCTATCCGGAGGCCACAGACTGACATGGAGACTTGCTAGAGGGGCGCAATTGAGCAGTGCGTCGGCATCCTTAAAATACGGTTCAGTTGTCTGGACCACTCTGGAAGGGCTCTCCAGTGTAGGGCTAGGAGAGTCTCCCACAAAGTGGTGGCCTTCTGCAGCCTCCGCAACATCATGCAACAGAGGGGCGACATGCTGGGGACGAGGCTGAACACCAGCCTCGTCCAATGAGGAGGATGCGAGGGGGTCATTGGATGGGCAGGACCTGAGGCTTGGGTAGGCACAGGAGACCACACAACTTGTGCGCCCGGGCCAGCATGCACAAGACATTCTAATCGCCTCCAGGTTTATCTAATGGGGGGGGGGGGGCCTGGCCAGAGGCACGGACATCCCATCCCACCCCCACGCCTTCCTCAACTGACCACCCTCTCTCATGAACACCCTCCCTGCGACCCTCCCTCCCTCCTGCCCTTGCAACCCCTCCATTCCCCATCTGCCTCACTACAGGGTGCAGGCCCAATGATGACAGTTGACAACCTGCTCTGTGATGAGCTCTGGTGCTCCACATCATTTTACAACATCTGACCCCTGCCCACGGCAGCACTTTCCACCCTCCACCTGGGTGATCCCTGTAAGAAGTCAGACAACACCAGGTTAAAGTTCAACACATTTATTTGGAATCGCTAGCTTTCAGAGCACAGCTAGTGATTCCAAACAAACCTGTTGGACTTTAACCTGACGTTGTAAGACTTCTTACTGTGTCCACTCCAGTCCAACGCTGGCATCGCCACATCATGGGTGATCCCTGCATGCGAGCTGGCCATTCAATCACATGGTCCCACCGAACCCTTGGAGTGGCAACTGTGGTGATGGTGCCGGAGGGAAGGGTATGGGGTGGAGAAGGATAGGGTTAGGGCACTGGAATGGTGATCGGTGGCTGAACTGGGGTCCCTGGATCAAGCCCACTTTCAATGTCCGCCCATCTCCCCACCTGCCCCCAGTGCCCATCTGCAGCCAATCCAGTCCAAGCTACCCCTCACAACCTTTCCGACAGAGCATCGAGACAGGTTGAAACATTGTGGACAAGTGTCTATTGTGAAGCGGTGAACATGTATGTACAGGTTTGTACCCTAGCCGCTAACGCTACACTATCTGCTGTACCAGTGCCAACTTAACTGGTCTCTACCTTTCTGATTTTATGATCCCTAATACTATGCCTAGGTGGATCCTTGGTGCTGGTTCAGCACAGGGCTAAATAGCTGGCTTTTAAAGCAGACCAAGGCAGGCCAGCAGCACGATTCAATTCCTGTACCAGCCTCCCCGAAAAGCCGCCGGAATGTGGCAACTAGGGGCTTTTCACAGTAACTTCATTTGAAGCCTACTTGTGACACCAAGCGATTTTCATTTTTTTTTTCATTTCTCCCCAGGTGGTACATCAGGAGTGGAGGCGGCCTGCTGTGATTCCCACACTGTGACCTGGATCCCCTTTGGTGGCCGTCTTCTGGGGCGACCAGGCCTGCATGGGCCTGGCTCCTGCTAGGCTGTCCCAGGATGGCATGGTAGCACAGTGGTTAATACTGTTGATTCACAGCGCCAGGGTCCCAGGTTCGATAGCGGCTTGGGTCACTTTCTCTGCGGAGTCTGCACATTCTACCTGTGTCTGCGTGTGTTTCCTCCAGGCGCTCCAGTTTCCTCCCACAAATCCTGAAAGCCCTCTGTGTACCCAAACAGGCGCCATAGTGTGGCAACTAGAGGATTTTCACAGTAACTTGATTGTAGTGTTAATGTAAACCTACTTGTGACACTAATAAAGATTATTATTATTGGGTGGCATTGTGCCACCCTGTTCTGCCACTGCCCATCAGATGCGCCAGGGACAGGAGAGGGTGGGGGAGTCTGAGGCGCTGTGGTGTTCTGGCACCATCCCTGCATGAATTAGCGGCACAGGCCCCATCACCTTCTCCTCCCTCAGGGTGCCTAATGGCCCCCAGGCTACACCTTGCAAAGGAAGTGGGAGCAGAGGCTCCCTTGCCACATAGCGCTACTAGTCCTGTAAGCCCACTCCCGTCTCGATCAGAGTCTCACTGCTCATAGCCATGGAGTACAGGGAGTGGACAACCTCCCTGTGGGACTGTGCCATGTTACCAAGTGACTGTGCCACCACTTTCTTGGTCTGTGGCACATCAGCCAGTAACTGCATCTCCTCCCTCTGAGTCAGTGCCACAGTGGCCAGTGACTGTACCACCTCCCTCTATGCCTAGCTCAGGTCAGCCAATGACCGGGCAATGCAGCCACTGCCCTTAGCCATGGCCCGCTGTGACTTGGCCACACTCGAGTGCCGCTGCAATAGCTAGGTGGCTGTGGTACATAGCTGCCTGTGACAGGCAACCCTGTCCTGTGCCTGACCACCGCCTGCACAGAGTGTGCGGGGCCTTAGATATCCTGACCCATGGTCGATACCTTTGCCCCCCAAGGCCTCCACCGCAGATGCCTCCTGTCTCTGCAGGTGGTTGGACTCCTCCATCTGCACCTGCAGGCACTGGATGATTGCTGACAACCTCCCATGCAGTCCCTGGCTCTGTGACTGCATCTCCACTATACCTGGGACCGCTCTTTCCAGAAGGCCAAAACCAGGCCGGAATGCTGTTTTGGCAATCTTCTGGGCTGGCACTAATTGGTGCAGCACTGTACTTCTTTTCTTTCAGTTTGTAAACAATGAAGCAAATCACAATTTCAGGAGGGAATTATTGAAGTTTAATGATAATCACATTCAGAGTTTCACAACTGGCGAGTTAAATTATTCAAATTGTTTTTTTATGGATGGTGCATCCTCTTGTAGAATCTTTCTCTCAATGGAACATATCATCGTTTAGATATATCCTTAAATGTCTGTCACTGCTCTCTACCATTCTTTCACCTACTTTCCCAATTCATTTTAGCCAACTCCCTCACACCTTGTAATTGTCTTCATGTAAGTTTAAAACAATAGTTTCAGACCCCGATATCTTATCTTCAAACTGACTGTGAAATTTCATGATTCCTTTGACAAGGTCCCTCATGGCAGACTGGTACAGAAGGTGAAGCCGCATGGGATCAAAGGTGAGCTAGCAAGATGGATACAGAACTGGCTCGGTCATGGAAGACAGAGGGTAGCAGTGGAAGGGTGCGTTTCTGAATGGAGGGCTGTGACTAGTGGCATTCCTCCGGGGTCAGTGCCGGGACCGCTGCTGTTTGGAAGATATATAAATGATTTGGAGGAAAATGTAACTGGTTTGATTAGTAAGTTTTCAGACGGCACAAAATTTGGTGTAATTGAGGATAGCGATGAAGACCATCAGAGGATACAGCAGAATATAGATCACTTGGACACTTGGGCGGAGAGATGGCAGATGGAGTTTAATCCGGACAAATGTGAGGTAATATATTTTGGAAGGTCTATTACAGATGGGAAATATACAGTAATTGGCAGAACCCTTAAAGTATTTATAGGCAAAGGGATCTGGGTGTACAGGGTGAAGTGGTAAAGCAGGTGGAGAACGTAGTCAAGAAGGTATACGGAATGCGTGCCTTTATCGGCCGGGGCATTGAATTTAAAAATTGGCAAGTCATGTTGCAGCTTTATATAACCTTAGTTAGGCTGCACTTGGAATATAGTGTTCAATTCTATACTGCCATAAGGATATGGCTGCTTTGGAAAGGGTACAAAAAAGATTTACCAAGATGTTGCCTGGTATGGAGGGCATTAGCTATGAGGAGAGGTTGGAGAAATGTGGTTTGTTCTCACTGGAACAATGGAGATTGAGGGGAAACCTGATAGATTATGAGGGGCATAGACAGAGTGGATAGTCAGTAGCTTTTCCCAGGGTAGAAGAGTCAGTTACTAGGGGGTATAGTTTAAGGTGCGAGGGACAAGGTTTAAAGGGGATGTATGAGGCAGGTTTTTTTACACAGAGGGTCGTGGGAGCCTGGAACTCACAAACAGGGGCGTAGTGGAAGCAGATATGATAGTGACCATTAAAGGGCATCTTGATAAATACATGAATAGGATGGGAATGGACATGGTCCCGGACATGGTCCATGGTGCAGACTTGGAGAGCTGAAGGGCCTGTTCCTGTGCTGTAATTTTATTTGTTCATTGTTCTTTGTTCTTTGTTCTTAGCATGTTATGATCACTCTTACCCAGATGATCTTTTACTATGTGGTCTTTAGTTAATCCTGTGTCATTATAGTCTATTATGTGGTTGGCTCAAAAACATATTGTTCAAAGAAATTGTCCCAAATACACTCTGTGAACTCATCTTCCAGCCTACTTTTAACAATTTGATTTGTCTAATCTATATGAAGATGAAAATACCAATGATTATTGCAAAGCTTTTCTCACAAGTCCCTATTATTTCTTGATTTTTACTTTGTCCCACAATGTAGCTATTGTCAGGTGAGCAAAAAATATCACTCCCCAGTGACATATTTCATTTGCTATTTCTTATCTCCACCCAAACTGATTCTACATCTTGACCCTTTGAACGAAAAACATTTTGAAACATATATCTTCAATGACTTTCATATAATCATTTATTTCTTTTTGTCCTGTAAATTCATCTGTCTCAAATGTTGCGAGCATTCAGTTAAAGAGACATAATTCTGACTTCCTACTATCTTTAAAATTTGTTTTTATTTTTTAAATTTAGAGTGCCCAATTCATTTTTTCCAATTAAGGGGCAATTTGGCATGGTCTATCCACCTTCCCTGCACATCTTTGGGTTGTGAGGGTGAAACCCACGCAAACACGGGGAGAATGTGCAAACTCCACACGGACAGTGACCCAGAGCCAGGATCGAACCTGGAACCTCGGCGCTGTGAGGCACCAGGGCTAACCCACTGCGCCACCGTGCTGCCCCTATTTTTAAAATTCTGACCTAATTTGCTCGTGCACTGTTATGTTTCTATCCTCTGTCCGTTTCTATCACACTCTTGTTATCATTTCCTTGCAATAATGCCTTGTCCTTTTTTTTAACTTTCCAAATCTCCCCTCATGTGAATCCACTCCCCCCACTTTGCTACTACACTGGTCACAGAATGGTTCAGTTCGGGGCCTTCCCCACAGTACAGTTCCCTCTTTCCCCAGTACTGGTGCCAATCACTCTTGAATCAAAACCCATTCCTCTCACACCAATCATTAAACCAAGTGTTTAATCTTACCCAGTGCCAATCATGACTGAGGTATTAACCCAGGGATTATCACCTTTGTGGTTCTGCTTTTTAATTTAGTCCCTCTGTGCTCATCTTCCCTCAGCCAAACCTCTCTCCTAGTCTTACTTATGTTGTGGACAATGATAACTGGATCCTTTCCCTCCCACTCCAGGTGCCTCTCCAACCAGAGAACGGTATCTAACTATAATATCAGCTCACTGCAATGATATTAATATTTAATCCCCTCATTTGAATGGCTCCCTTCATCACGGTACCATGGTCAGTTTGTTAATCATCACTATTCTCACCCACATAGGTTGCAAGATCCTCAAACCTGTTGGAAAATTGCAAAAGCAGAGGCTCCTCTATTGCAACCTTAAGTATTCTCACACCTCCCTGTCTTTCGGTCACCCCCAAAGCAAAAGAGAAAATGCTGGAAAATCTCAGCAGGTCTGGCAGCATCTGGAGGGAGAGAAAAGAGCTAACTTTTCGAGTCCAATGACTCTTTGACAAAGCTCTGAACCAAAGTTCTTCAAGCCATGAACACTTACTGTAAATGTGGTTGTCATGGATCACACAGGTGTCCACCAGACACCACATGCTACAGCTTTAATACACCTGCCATTCCATCTTTATTGTGTTTATAAACATACGGTACACACAAATAAGGAGCAGGAGGAGGCCATTCAACACCTCAGCTCTGCCACTTAATAAAATCATAGAATCATATAATTTACAGCGGAGATGGGGGCCATTCAGCCCTTGGAAAGAGCACCCCACTTAAACCCACACCTCCAGCCTATCCCCGTAACTCTAGTAATCCTACCTAGCTTTTTGGACACTAAGGGCAATTTTGCATGGCCAATCCATCTAACCTGCACATCTTTGGACTGTGGGAAGAAACCGGAGTACCCGAAGGGAACCCATGCAGACATGGGGAGAAAGTGCAAACTCGACACAGACAGTCACCTGAGGCCGGAATTGAACCCGGGTCCCTGAAGCTGTGAGGCAGCAGTGCTAACCACTGTGCCACCCTGATAATGGCTGATTTAATAGTAACCTCAAATTTTCATTCCACCTACCTCCAGTAACCTATACAAATTTAGCTGATTATGTTTCAAGTTTCAAAATATCACTCAACAGTTGTCTGTATTTATCAGACGTAGTTTAACTAGTTAAGATATCAATTTAATGTAAAACTTATATTTCCCCAGTATCAGCTTAAACTACTGCCAACATTGTAGAGGGATAAAATGTTAAAATATCACCAGGTTTAGTGTAAAAATAATAGATTCAGCTACGATATAAATGTAAGTTTATCTTTTTCCCCCAATAACATAGTATATGGTACTTCTCGTGACTGCAGCAGCAAACCAAAATCAAAAGCATTTTACCTGTAAGTTGCATGGTGATGCTGTTAAAGAGAGCATGTGCAACTGAACCTATGGATACCAGAAGGAAGGAGTGTTAACAGGAGCAATGAGATTCAAAATGGCAGGTCAGGTGCGAAAGCAGCATTAAACACTGACTAACGTCATGATCTGTTACTCCTCATTCTTCCAGTACATGCACAGAATCATAGAATTTACAGTGCAGAAGGAGGCCATTCAGCCCATCTAGTCTGCATCGGCCCTTAGAAATAGCACCCTACTTAAGCCCCACGCCTCCACTCTAGCCCCCTTTATCCCCGTAACCCAGTAACCCCACCTAACCTTTTTGGACACGAAGGGCTATTTAGAATCACCAATCCACCTAACCTTCCTAACACCCTTCCTAATATGGAGATCAGCGCAGGCTGCATTGGAAATCATTGGGAGTGGGTCCCCTGCCATTTTTACTGCCTCCAGACTTCCATGACACCAACACAAGCTGTGTTATATGAAGCTAAATTTTGAGGCCAAGATACTTGGGGAAAAATCCAAAATAAATCTCCTAAATAAAAGCTATAAAACAATGAGAAAAAAAACCCAATATAAATGAACTCACAAATTTCAATAAATTTTGGCCAACCTATTGGATTTCGTTAGTTTGTTTTCATTGGCTCGGTCCTTCTGCATTTTGAATCTAAAATAAATACTGGTTTCAATATTGGTTTTAGACACAGCCAAATGTTTTGCCAAGACTAAAATGATACAATATATATTTTTATTAGTATTAGCTGATTTTGCTAAGGACTGTTTCTAACAATCACGACACCCCAGCTACATCATGTCTACACCAGGGTTGGAAATGTAAAATCAAAGTATGTCAAGAGTGCAGGCAGATGTTCGAGGTTCCAAAGGTAGAAATTGTACTTATTGGAACATTTTCATCCTTGACCTCCACATCATACTCCTATAAACCAAGATTCCGTGTACATTCCCAGGGCCACATCAAAGGAATGAGACCTTGGTGGGTCCGATTCATATATTCCTGGTGGATCCGATTCCACCTTCACATTCTCTCATTGCCCGATCATTGGAGGAGTCAAAATCAACATTCTCAGTGGTGTCGGCCCCATTCCCAACTAAAAAATTAATTTAGGTTTTTCCCTTCATTCTTAAATTAACTCATGACTGTTTTTAACTTTCTGTCACAGGTTTATAATCAGGGCTTGTCAGCTATGTATGCGGTGTTGAAGGTCACGGGGATGGCTGTTGCTATGCTTTAGCTAGTGGAATGGGAAAGTCACACTTCCGACTCTCAGGCTGATTCCCTGGCTCACAACAGGGGCTGGATTCTCCGCCGGCAGGATGTTCTATTTTGCCGGCAGCCCGGGGGTTTCCCAACGGCGTGGCGCTGCCTCACAATGGGAAACCCCATTGACCAGCCAGTGTAACAGAGCATCCCGCCGGCGGGCAGAAACAGAAATGTGGCGCGGCGGGGTGGAGAATCCAGCCTACGGTTCAGCATTTGATGTGCTGGCTGCTGGCTGAGTCCCCGCCAGCAGCTGGCAATGATGGGACGAGACTGTATTAGGTAGAGGCACTGTTGAGCCACATGGCTCCCTTCCAGGGAGAAAGCAATGACATTGGAGGGCCAGTGAGGGCAGAGCTGGATGCCACAAGTGGGAGCTGACGCGTAGGCTGGTGGAAGGAGGCTCTGGCAGTGGTGTGAAGCTGTTAAAGGGCCATGGGCACAACAAGTTGCAGGGTGAGCTGGGGTGAAGCAGTCCCAGGGAAAGGCAGGAGGCCATGAGTGGGATAAATGTGGTAAGGTTTTCAGGAGCCGGAGAGAGTAGCCTGAGGCCTATGTCAGGGTTTGGATGCCAGGTGAGGGGAACTCAGATGAAGGATGGTCTTGACAGCACTGAGTCCCTCCTGAGGCTGAGGAGATCCAAGAAACAGGACCCATGAAAGATAATTTGGCTCATGTGTTTGAGGGGAGCGAGCAAATGGATGGCTACCAGCGTGCCAGCTCTTAAACTTTGGTTCTTTGCTGTGCATCACCCCCAATTTTAAACTCAAACCTATTTTGGGAAGAATTGGGATAGATGATAAAAGAGAATGTTTGGGATCGCGACCCAGTACTCTTTTAGAATTCAAGGCACTTTGGTTCCCATTGATTTAATAAAGTCTGCAATATTGCTGATTCGGGACAAGGAATTGAGGTCCCGATTGGTTTTCTGTAAGGAGTTAAACTTTTTCACCAATGTACTGATATATTTGGTGCCAGTGGAATAAAGGATCACCTTTGTGCATTCCATTTGCTTTTTCCTGCGTTACAATGCTATTCTTGTTTAGCATGTGATCTGAATTACCAAAGCCACCTGTGTTTCAGCCACAGCATGCGACAGTGAACATGTTTTCCTTTGCTTTAAAATATGTCTACTGTAATTTTACATTTTATAAAATAACACTACAAAGTTACAAAATAATCCATCACCATAAGCAAGGAAGGGAAAAGGCAGAAACAGCTGAATGATACCAGTGCAGAATGGAACAGGAGAATGACATCGCAGCTGGCTTAATATATCATTAATCAGCACGAGATACTCACATAGTCCCCCCCAGAGACCGAGGGGAAACAGGATAGAATCAGGAAAACGTGACAACACGGTAAAATGGTGCACACCCTTCACACCGCATACACCCGTAATCAACACGAGAAATCAGGATAAACGCCCTGCACCACGATTGGGCGCGAACCAATTCAGCATCCCTGAATCTTGGGGCTGGTCTCCTTGGCATCATTGTTGCGAGCTGCTGGGATTGGCTGAGCAAGTGCAGCTTAAGTGCTGCTTGACCTTGTTAGCAGGGGACTGCGAACGCGGTCCCGGCGAATCAGCTGGTCAGCTGTCATTTGGGGCGAAAAGCCCGTGAAGCCTTATTAAGTGGACCAATTAACATTGAATAACGTTGACCACCTTGCTGGGCTGAGCACCGGGAAGCCCACGGCAATTCCCGCTCGCTACCATGCTTAGAAACCTTTCCGGAGAATCACGCCCATTGTTTCAACATGTTCCCATGAAGTTCCTTGGGATGCATTGCAATGTGTGCTGTATGAGCTGTTGTTGCTTTTGTTGTTGTTGTGAGACTGCTAGGGGAACATGAGAATAATCAACACTGGGGGTCACAATAGTATGAGTGGCAAGAGGTGGCTGGTGTAATGGTGTAGGAAATAAACCATCTTTATGATTGGTATGTAACCACCACCCAGAGTCTGGTTCAGCTTGAGTATTAACCTAGGAAATAGGAATGGAGCCACTGGCATGACTATGGATCTTGTGATGGGGTAAACGAGGATTGTTCTGGTTTTCTGAACATTTAACTGAAGGAAATTATGACTTCAACCAGATTAGATGTTGGCAAATCAGGCTAGCAGTACAAGAGTTATTAGCGGGTAAAGAGCTGGTGAAGAGACACAGCTGGCTAGCATTTATGTATAGATCATAGCTGATCCCATGGGCAGGAATTTCCCCGATCAGTCAGGAAGTGTGACTCAGGCCATTTCCCAACATTTCATTCTCAACTCCTGAAAGTCAGCCCATTTGCTCAGAATTATTGCTTTCCAGGACAGGGGCAGGCTCGAGTTGTTGCAATTGCTTCTCAAGGCTGACAGGTTAGAAGGCCTGCGTCCAAACTGGGACATCTACCTCAGTGCCAAAATGTCTGTGAGGCATGCTAGCCATCTCAACCCCACACACTCCTCATGCACTTTCTGTGCCCCCAATATGTTTCCCATGCTCCCAGTTTCAATCAAATAAGTCTCAACTGATTTCTGAACTTTAATTCAATGTAAAACTCAAACAACAGGGTATAGATGAACCATTTAAATTAGATTCACAATACTGTTGAATGCATAAGAGGACTTTATCCATGGGATAAACTACCCTAATGTTTGTGAACACTTACACAATGCTGGTCAATTAAATTTTTTCTATTACATATTTTTATTAGGGTATTTGCAATTTTTATAATAATAACAATAACAGCGACATAAACATGGTACAATAAACATTTACACCCCCATCACAATCTTCACACATCCCAACCATAAAACAACAGTCTGGCCCTCCCCCCGCTTTGGAATTCTGTTTCTGCTGACATTTTAATTTTTCCCGAGAAAGTCGCCGAATGGCTGCCACCTCCGGGTGAACCCTAACATTGATCCTCTTAAGGTGATCTTTATTTTCTCGAGACTGAGAAACCCAGCCACGTCACTAACCCAGATCTCTGCACTCGGGGGCTTTGAGTCCCTCCACATTAATAAGATCCGTCTCCGGGCTACCAGGGAGGCAAAGGCCAAATCGTCGGCCTCTTGCACCTTGGACTCCCGGCTCTTCCAACACTCCAAAGTTCGCCACCTCCGGACTCGGCACCACCCGTGTTTTAGTACCGTGGACATTGCCTTAGCAAAACCCTGCCAAAACCCTCTACGCTTCGGGCATGCCCAAAACATGTGGGTATGATTTGCTGGGCTTCCCACACACCTCGCATACCTGTCCTCTACCCCAAAGAAGTTGCTCATCTGGGCCACCATCATGTGCCTGGTGGACTACCTTAAACTGTATCAGGCTAAGCCTGGCACAGGATGAACATGTATTAACCCTGCTGAGGGTATCCGCTCACAAACCGGCCTCTACCTCTCCACCTAGCTCGTCTTCCCACTTGCCGTTGAGCTCCTCCCCCGGAGTTTCCTCTGCCTCTGAAAGTTCCTGGTAGATATCTGATACCTTCCCATCTCCCACCCATGTACTGGAGACTACTCTGTCCTCTATCCCCCGTGGCGGCAGCAGCGGGGAGGCCGGAACCTGCCTTCTCGAGAAGTCTCGTACCTGCAATACCTAAACCCGTTCCCTGCTGGTAATTCAAATTTATCCTCCAAGGCTTTCAAGCTGGGAAAGCTCCCATGTATAAATAGATCCCCCATCCTTCCAATTCCTGCCCTTTGCCATCTCCGGAACCCACCATCCAGCCTACCCGGTACAAACCGATGGTTATTATAAATCGGGATCCAAACCGATGCTCCCTCCACTCTCTTATATCTCCCCCACTGCCCCCAGATTCTCAGAGCCGCCACCACCACTGGACTGTGGAGTATCAGGCAGGCGAGAATGGAAGAGGTGCCGATATCAGTGCTCCCAGACCTGTGTCTTTACATGACGCCGCCTCCATCCGCTCCCATGCCGACGCCTCCCCCACTACTCACTTCCTAATCATGGCTATATTAGCCACCCAGTAGTAATTATAAAAGTTTGGCAGCGCCAACCCATCTTCCCCTCAACTGCACTCCAGCAATACTTTCTTCACTCGCGGGGTTTTACCCGCCCACACAAAGACCAAAATAACCTTATTTACCTGTTTAAAAAAGGCCCTCGGGATGAAGATGGGGAGGCACTGAAAGACAAACAGAAATCTGGGGAGGACCGTCATTTTCACGGTCTGTACCCTCCCCGCCAGTGATAGCGGGAGCATGTCCCATCTCTTAAAGTCCCCTTCCATTTGTTCTACCAGCTGGGATAGGTTTAACTTGTGCAGTGCCTCCCATTCCTGAGCCACCTGGATTCCCAGATATCGAAAGCTCCTTCCTACCATTCTAAGCGGCAGCTCTCCCAGTCTCTTCTCCTGTCTTCTCGCCTGTATCACGAACATCTCGCTTTTCCCCATGTTCAATTTATGCCACAAAAAATTACCAAATTCCCCTGGGATCCGCATGACTTCTCCTATCCCCTCCAATGGGTCTGAAATGTACAAGAACAGGTCATCTGTGTATAGCGAGACCCGGTGCTAACCGCCCCCCCCCCCCCCCCCCCCCCCCCCCAAACCAGCCCTTTCCAATTCCTAGAGGTTCTTAATGCCATGGCCAGTGGCTCTATGGCCAGAACAAATAGTAGCAGGGAGAGGGGACACCCTTGTCTCGGCCCTCGGTGTAGTTTAAAATCCCGCGACCTCAACCTGTTCGGACGCACTGTAGCTACTGGTGCCTGATAAAGCAACAGCACCCAGTCAATGAAGCCCTCACCAAACCCAAGCCTTTCCAGCGCCTCTCACAGGTACTCCCACTCCACCCGATCAAAAGCCTTCTCCGCATCCATCGCGACCACCACTTCCATGTCCTCTCCTTCTGAGGGCATCATAATAACATTTAAAAGCTTTCGAACATTAACCATGAGTTGCCTGCCCTTTACAAATCCCGTCTGGTCTTCTCCTATCACCCCCAGGACACAGTCCTCTATCCTTGTGGCCAGTATCTTAGCCAGCAGTTTGGTGTCCACATTCAATAGAGAAATCGGCCTGTATGACCCGCATTGCTCCAGATCATTCCCCCATTTCAGGATCAATGAAATCGAGGCTTGCGACATTGTTGGGGGGCGGACTCCCTTCTCTCTTGCTTCATTAAATGTCCTCACCAGCAGTGGGCTCAATATCTCCGAAAACTTCGTATAGAATTCCACCGGGTAGCCATCCGGCCCCGGGACCTTGCCCGACTGCATGCCCTCCAGACCCTCCATTATTTTGTCAATTTCAATTGGGGTTCACAGCCCTTCCACCAGATCCTCATCCACCCTTGGGAACCTAAACTGACCCAAAAACCCATCCTCTCCACCCCAGTCGGGGGTTCCGACTAATATAATTTGCTGTAAAAGTCCTTAAACACCTCATACACCCCCATTGAGTCCAGGACCGTGATCCCACCTCTACTCTTTACTCTCCCTATCTCCCTGGCCGCCTCCCTTTTTCTGAGCTGGTGTGCTAACATTCTGCTTGCCTTTTCCCCATCCTCATAGATCGCCTCTCTTGCCTTCCTCAGCTGTTCCACCGCTTTCCCTGTAGTCAACAGCCCAAACTCCGCCTGTAATCTCCGCTGCTCCCTCAGTAGCCCCGTGTCCGGGACCTCCGAGCATCTCCTGTCCACCTGGAGTATCTCCTCAACTAACATATCTCTCTCAGCCTGTTCCACCTTTTCTCTGTGGGCCTGTATCAAGATTAATTCCCCTCTGACCACTGCCTTCAAAGCTTCCCAGATCTCCCCGTATCATTTGTTTCCAGGTAGTTCTGGATGGACTTGTTCACCCGCCCGCAGACCGCTGCATCTGCTAACAACCCCACATCCAGCCTCCATAGCAGGCATTGTCCTCTCTCCAAGCTAACCCGTAGATCCACCCAATGTGGGGCATAATCCAACAGAGCCATTGCCGAGTACTCAGTATCCACCACCCCAGTATTAGAACCCTGCTCAGAACAAAAATGTCGATCCGAGGGTATAGCTTGTGGACATGTGAGAAAAAGGAAAACTCCTTTGCCCTTGGTCATGCAAACCTCCATGGGTCTACTCCCCCCTACTGTTCCATAAATCCCTTCAATTCCTTTGCTGCGGCAGGCACCCTCCCTGTCCTGGATTGTGACCAGTCCAATTCTGGATCAATGACTGTGTTAAAATCTCCCCGCATGATCAGGTTATGTGACTCTAAGTCTGGGATGTTACCTAACACCCGCCTCATCAATTCCACATCGTCCCAATACAATTCATGAGGACGCCGCACCCCCTCCAGTTTCCCACTCACCATTCTGTAGCTGCCCTCCGTATCCGACACGAACGATTCTCCCTGCCTCGAATGCCACCTGTTAGTTAATCAAAATCGCTACCCCCCTGGTCTTTGAGTCCAGCCCTGAGTGGAATACTTGACTAACCCACCCCTTTTTCAATATAGTCTGGTCTGTAACCTTTAGGTGTGCCTCTTGTAACATTGCCACATCCACATTCAGCCCCCTCAAATGTGTGAACACGCAAGCCCTCTTGACCGGCCCGTGCAGCCCTCTACCGTACTATGTAATCAGCCTGGTTGGGGGACTTCCCCCCACTCCATCCCCTCCCCCCCCCCCCCCCCCCCCACTGACCCAGCTGACCTGATAGCTCCCATACATGGCACCAAACAGACTGTCTCCCCATTGTTCTCTCACCTCTCCCCCCACTTGGACAAACATAGTCAAAGCATCGCATTCCCCAGTAAACAAACAACAGAAAAAACAGTGGAAAAACAACCACAGAAAAAACAACCACAGAACCCCCCCCCCCCCCCCCCCCCCCCATCCACTCCCAGTAAGACAAAGTTAACTTTAACCATCGAAACAGACCCTTATTGCACATAACACTAATTATTCATATCCAGTATTTTTTCCCTGATGAAAGTCAATGCATCATCTGGTGTTTCGAAATAAAATTCCCGGTCCTCATATGTGGCCCACAGACGCGCTGGAATAACATCCCAAACTTCGCCCCCTTCTTAAAGAGGGCCGATTTTGCCCGATTAAACCTGGTAGCCTTTGGCCAAATCCGCGCCCAGGTCTTGATAAATGCGCAGCTCACAATTCTCCCACCTGCTGCTCCGTTCTTTCTTGGCCCACCGCAGAACATGTTCCTTGTCCAGGAATCGGTGCATACTTAACACCATCGCCCTCGACGGCTCATTCGCTCGTGGCTTCTTTGCAAGGGCTTTGTGTGCTCTATCCACTTCCAGGGGCTGAAGGAACTCCTTAGCCCCCATCAACGTCTCCAGCATGTTCGCCGCATATGCCCTCGCATCCGATCCCTAACTGCCCTCAGGGAGGCCAACGATTCTCAGAATCTGCCTCCTGGACCTGTTCTCCAAGTCCTCCAGCTTCTACGGCATTCTTTTCTGGTGGTCATTCATCATCTCCGCCTTGGTCTCCAGCACGGTTAGGTATTCCTCATGCTTGGACACCTTTTTCTCCACCTCCTGGATCGCCAGTCCGTGCATTTCTTGATTCTGCTCCACCTGATCAATCAAAGCCTTGATCGGGTCCAGCTTGACCTTCTTAAGCTTGGCGAAGCAATCTTCAAAAACCTTCACCGGCTGCTCCGTCGACCACTGTGCCGTCTCCCCACGGCCCTGCTTCTCTGCCATGCTTTCGCGAGTTGCCAGCTCTGCTTGCGTCTTTCTTGTAGAGCTTTGTCTTCTTACACGGCCACTTCTGGTCCAATTCTCCATACACTGGAGGGGGATTTCTCCTCACCCTCTCACTCTCCACCGATTCATCCCATAAAATTCAGAAAAAACTGGGAGAAAAAGGGCAGTACGGTAGCATTGTGGATAGCACAATTGCTTCACAGCTCCAGGGTCCCATGTTCGATTCCGACTTGGGTCACTGTCTGTGAGGAGTTTGCACATCCTCCCCGTGTGTGCATGGGTTTCCTCCGGGTGCTCCGGTTTCCTCCCACAGTCCAAAGCTATGCAGGTTAGGTGGATTGGCCATGATAAATTGCCCTTAGTGTCCAAAATTGCCCTTAGTGTTGGGTGGGGTTACTAGGTTATGGGGATAGGGTGGAGGTGTTGACCTTGGGTAGGGTGCTCTTTCCAGGAGCCGGTGCAGACTCGATGGGCCGAATGGCCTCCTTCTGCACTGTAAATTCTATGATATGATACAAACGTCCGTCACAGGCAGGGGGTGGGATTCTCCGCCCCGCCACATTTCTGCCTCGACCCGCCGGCAGGATTCTCAGTTACACCGGCCGGTCAATGGGGTTTCCCATTGTGGGGCAGCCCCATGCCGTCAGGAAACCCCCGGGCGCCAGCAAAACGGAGAATCACGCCAGCGGAGAATCCCGCCCACAAACTATCAAATGTGCGACCGCCATGACTGCCACCAGAAGTGCTGGTCAATTTAATAAACAAGAATGAGTCAGAGTGCAGGAGGGAGATCGAGAGCTTAGTGGCATGGTGCAATGACAACAATCTCTCCCTCAATGTCAGCAAAACTAAGGAGCTGGTCAATGACTTCAGGAAGCAAAGTCGCTGTCTGTCTCAATGTTGCTGAGGTGGCTGTAGTTGACAACTTCAAGTTCCTATGTGTAAACATCAACGACAATCTGTCCTGGTGCACCTACATCGACGCAACGACCAAGAAAGCACAACAGCACCTATACTTCCTCTGGAAATTAATGAAATTTGGCATGCCCACAATGTCTATTACCAATGTTAGAAAGCATCCTATCTGGCTGCATCACTGCCTAGTGTGGCAACTGCCCGGCCCAAGACCATACAAAACTACAGAGAGTCATGAACACAGCCGAGTCCATCCTGCAAGCCTGCCTCCCATCCATTGACTCTGTTTACACCTCCTGTTGACTTGGGAAAGCGGGCAGCATAATCAAAGACCCCTCCCACCCGGGTTATTCTCTCTTCCAACCTCTTCCATCGGGCAGAAAGTACAAAAGTCTGAGAACACGTAATAATAGATTCAAAAACAGCTTCTTCCCCTCTGTTACCAGACTCCTGGATGACCCTCTTATGGACTGAACTGATCTCTCCGCACAACTTCTCTACTGTTGTAGCACTATATTCCTTATGCTGCACCCAATGTCTATGTTTATGTATTTACATTGTGTATTTACAGTATGCGTAAGCGATCAGCCTGGACTATACGCAGAGCAATACTTTTAAGTGCACCTCAGTACACATGACAATAACTCTAAATCTAATAGTAACTTACCTTTTAAGAACAAAGCCTTATGATTACATTAATTGCTTGAAAAACATACTTTAATCACCAGACACCATTACACTATGACATTTGAAGTTGACAAGGCATTTTAAATGATGCTGAGGCTATATTACATGATGGATGCTGGAAGGATATTTACCTTTGTGGGAGAGATTAGATCTGGGGGGGCCACAGTTTTAAAAAAGGTGTCTCCCATTTAAGACAGAGGTGAGAAGAACTGCTTTCTCTCAGAATTGGAAATCTTTGGAACTCTCTTCCCCAGACAATGTTGAAGCCAGGGTCATTTAATATTTTTAAGGCAGAGGCAGACAGATTCTCGGCGAAGAAGGAAGTCAAATGTTATTGGGGTCGGCGGAATGTGGAGTTGAGGCCACAATCAAATCAGTCGTGATCTTCTTGAATGACAGACCAGGATCGATGGGAACGAATGGTCCATTCCTGCTCCAAATTCATATGTTCATTTAGCAAAAAGCTCCCCAGTTTCACAGCAGGCATCACCCAAGGGTCAAAAAAAATGGCTCACCTGAAATGGTTCCCACAGTCCTCAGGGACTCAGCCGCTTGAAAATACCGATGTCAGAGTAAATAGCATTTTCAGTAGTGCCACTTTATGTGAGCATTGAATCGTGACCCACCACATTTCCTGCCCCATGGCAGCTGTCACAAATGGCCTGGTACATTTAAAATTGCCTCCCGGTATGCCTCCAGTTTAGGCCACCCGGCCAACGCTCACTCAGCATCAGAAGCAGAAACAAGATCCAGCCTCCTGTCCTTGGGTTATGTTGCCGAATGTGAATGAGAACGAAGATGGGTAGATCCTCGGATTCTCTGCAGATTATGGTGAAAATGTAGGAGGAGTTGCTGTTCGAAAATGTCTGACAATGATTGGATAGATACATTTCCAGACAAGCAAGGGAAGTGCTATTGAGCCATTGACAACACAGGAAATATGTTAAGGAAGATGGAGTTGTCAATGGCTACAGAGAGATTGGAGAAGACTAAGGCAACATAATCACAATAATATGGAATATCATGTGTGCCTCTATTTTGCGTCTTTCAGTGCAGTAAGTTGATTGGATGGATTCAAATAAGAATTGGTGGGCGAGGTGAACACAGATCTGAGAGTAAGCCACATGTCAAGAATTTTGGAAAGGAAAATTGGAGCAATTTGTACAAGGCACCCAGAGTTTTGATAGATTATTTGAGGAGGGTGAGATGAATGGTGGTTTTGAATTTTGAAAGTTAGGAGTCGGGACTCACCATTGCCTGACTCCAATATCGTAATCAGTGATTGGGCGGAGAATCCCTTCTGACACCCAAATTGGGGGCGGCGCCGGTTTGACGCTGGTTTTCTATCCTCCGCCCCTTCCAAAATGGCATCATCACGTTGTGCGCTATTCGAACGGCATTAGCGTGTTACCTGAAGGTCATCCCCCGATGCTCCTCTCCTTATGGGCTAAGTTCCCGACCGCAGGCCGGGTCCTCGCATGGCCGGTGCCATGTTTTACGGCGTAACCGCTGCAAGTTGTTGACATGCGCATGCGTGGCATGGACCCGGCCATTCTGCAGCCGTTTTTGTTGTGGGAACCGGGGGTTTTACCCGCGTGGTTCCTAGCCCCTCACCGGTCACAGGATGGTTGAGGATTCGGCGCCGGTTTTTGCGACATAAGACGTCACAGTTCCCACGCCGGCATCAACACTTAGTTTCCAAATGGGTGAATCCAGCCCAGGGTTTGAGGAGAGGAAGCAAATTACAACATATATCCTGGATTCAGGTATCCCTGAGGATCCATTAACCTGAGATTGAAAACCTGGGCAGTATAAAAGAATTATTTAACTCCAAAATGTTTCGGCACAGGTTTTAATCAACCATGCAAATGTGCACAGGAGTATTACTAGATTTTAACCAGTTAAAATCATGCAGCCTACTAGCGTCTATTACTGGTTAGCTTCCCGGTGTTTGTCCATCTAGGAGCAATGGCATTAGTCCATTAGATCACAGTTCACAGAATCACAGAATTGTTACGGCACAGAAGGAAGCCATTTGGTCCATTGTGCCTATTCGTTCTTAATGAGCATCATGACTGGGTGCCATTTTCCCCCCAAACCTCCGCACATTGTTTCCATTTCTGACTGGAGCCGGGTGACAGCTCTATACCTTCAAGTTTCATTCAGTAGTGCCCTGGAATTTTCAAATCTACCCAGTTGAGGCATTATGTTGATATGTTCGGTCATCTTGGAGCAATACAACACTGTTTACTTCGCCCCAAGGAGAATAGTCACTAGTTCTTCATTAGATCATGTCATGAGGCTTGACAAACGTGGGGCGGGATTCTCCGATCCAGCGGCTAGGCGTTGACGGCGTCGTAACACCCGGAGAGTTTTATGACGGTGTGAACGGGCCGCTGTCGTGATTCTGGCCCGCAAAAGGGGCCAGCACTGGTGCGGCAAGAAGCCGGGTGGGAGCGGCCCCAGACCGGCGCCGGATAGGCGCGACACGTCAATGACGCCGGAACGAATTGCTAAAGGTGCACGAGCGGCATGGAGTCCCGAGACCCGCAAGATGGCCGCCGCCCGCAATGCCGCCCCGAGGTTCAGGGACCACGACCTGGACACGCTGCTGGACACCGTGGAGGAGAGGAGGGCGGTCCTGTGCCCCAGATGTGGACACCACCACCCGTGCAGCACCGTCCAGCATTTGTGGAGGGAGGTGGGCAATGCCACCAGCGCCATGGGGCACACCTCACGCACCGGCGACCAGTGTCGGAAGAGGATGCACGACCTTACGAGGACAGGCAGGATGAGTACACAGTGATGTGCCCCTGGCACCACCCCCGCATACCACCCACACATGTGAAAGGTGCCCCCCCCACCCCCCCCAGAGAGACGGCGCAACCCCCTACCTGACGCACATGATGCCCCCCCAGGAGAAGACTGTCCACAACCCCAGGGAGTGGGAGTGAACCAGAGGGGGTCCACCTGTACTGCACCCGCTCACCATCCATTAGCAGAGGGCATTGGACCACGTAGGCGGAGCCGAGGACCGACGGGTTGCCGGCTGTCAGGTCTGACGCGAACCAGCAAGTGAAACTCCCTGCCTGACACTTCCCCCCCTCACCCCATCTCCCCTATGCCCCACTGCACCTGCTCACCCCATGCCCCACTGCACCTCCTCACCCCATGCCCCACTCCAACCCCTCCTCGCCGGCCGTCTGTCTAATGATACATGCTGTCTTGTGTCTTTCATAGAATTTACAGTGCAGAAGGAGGTCATTCAGCCCATCGAGTCTGCATCGGCTCTTGGAAAGAGCGCCCTACCCAAGGTCAACACCTCCACCCTATCCCCATAACCCAGTAACCCCACCCAACACTAAGGGCAATTTTGGACACTAAGGGCAATTTAGCACGGCCAACCCACCTAATATGCACATCTTTGGACTGTGGAGGAAACCGGAGCACCCGGAGGAAACCCACGCAGACATGGGGAGGATGTGCAGACTCCGCACAGACAGTGACCCAAGCAGGAATCAAACCTGGGACCCTGGAGCTGTGAAGCAATTGTGCTATCCACAATGCTACCGTGCTGCCCAGGACCAGCTGCCAGTGGTCCCGGCCCGTTTGGCATTGCAGGCCCACGGCCAATGCCAGGCGCACTGGCCCCCAGGGACGCAGGCCACGGCGGGGAGGCCAAACACCATGGAAGCCCATCCACTGACACAGAGACCCAGGACACTGAGACACAGAGGACTGACCCCCAGGGCACTGACTCACAGAGGACGGACACCCAGGACACCGAAAGCCAGGACACGGATACCCAGGACCCAGATGCACACAACACCGAGGACACTGACACACAGAGGATTGACACACAGAGGACTGACACACAGAGCACACCAACCCAAAGGGCTGACAGACCGGATAGTGCACGCAGACAGGTGCAACTCAGGGCCCATCGGGCCAGGGGTCGACGCAGGAGACCCCGGACTTTAGCTCCGACGACGACTTTGACTTCTCAGCACTGCTGCCACCCACACCCTCCACCATCGCAGAGACTATCACCTCAGTTGGGCACTTTTGTGATGAGGCTTCTGGGACACTGACTGGTGTGCACCACACAGCCGTACGGGTACAGCAGGTGGAGGTAGGAGCAGCCGAGGGGCCGGACGGTCAGAGGGCAGCCCAGCCCCAGCAAACAGCTGCCGTCCAGACGGTTCCTGGGTTCCTGGACTTACCAGACCCACCCATACACCCGATGCAGTTAGACACCCAGGGACTGGACAACAGGATGACGGCCGGCTTCCAGCAGCTGCAGACGCAGGTGGAGGAGTCCATCCACATCCAGGAGCAGGGAGTGGTGCCGGTCATGCCTGCCACCCAGGCCGACACCGCACGGGTGGCGTCCGCAGTGGAGGCAATGGGAGCAATGGTGTCGGCCATGGGTCAGGTTATGCAAGGTGTGGGGCTTCATGTGCATGCATCATCCGTGGCCCAGGACAGGGCTGCCCTCTCACAGGCAGCCATGTGCCAGAGCCAGCTGGAGATTGCATCTGCGCTCCGCAGTCTTGCTGAGTCTCAGCAGGCCATCGCTGAGAGCATCGACCACCTTGCCCACGTGCTGGATGGCGTCGCACAGGCCCAGAGGGAGGTGGCGCAGTCCCAGACGGGGATGGCCCAATCCCTCAACTCTTATCGCTACTGACGTTAGGACCCTGGTCGATACCACAGCAGGCCTCCAGGACTGGCAGCGCCAGGTGTCGGTGGTGCCTCGGGGCTTGTCTCCGCTCACACCACCGTCCCATGGAGAGGCCCGGGGACCACCGGGCACCCCGAGGGAGGAGGATGGGCTGGGGCCTGTGCCGGTGCCTCCTGCAAGGGAGGTCCCGGAACACCGCAGCACCTCGGACTCCCCCCGTTCCGTCCCTGGTGCATCTGGTGGTCAGCGGGCAAAACAGGGTGGCACCACGCCATCCAGGACGCCCGAGGAGCAGCCTGACTCATCCAGGCCGGTCCGCCCCAGGAAACGAGCGCCAACAGAGAGCCAAGCCGCTGGGCAGGAGTCCCAGCAGTCCGCCTCCACTCCTGCTGCACCGTCAGGGGAGGCGCAGAGACGGAGTGGTGGGGCCCGTAAGGCCAGGAAGTTAGACACCTAGTAAGTTGGCACGGGTGCAGGACACATCTTAGTTATAGGCGCTAGGGCACGTGTATGTAATGTTTCTAATTAAACTCACTGTTACACCAATGCAAGCTGACTCTGTGCGATGTCCGATGCCAGCGGGGTCGGGTAGGGAACTGAGTGCCACGGTGGTCTAGGGGTAAGGGAATTTGAGCCCCGGTGGGTGTATTATGCACCCCCCCCCCCCCCCCCCCCCCCCCGGATGTCCACGCCATGCCACCCCCAGCGGTTCGACAGGGTGATGGAGTGTCCAGCCAGCATACAGGGACCACCCAGGTAGAGGGCGTAAATGTGCCCATGAGTCAGACTCAGACATTGTCTAACGATTGTCTCACAGCTCAAGGCAGAGCGGGTTGGTCATCATCCTCCATGGCATCAAACACACCTGCTTCCACAAGCAACCGTGTGAGCCCAGCCCGTTATGCCGTAGGTGGATGTGTAATGGAGGGGTGTGGTGCATGAGGTCGTGTGGGAGGTAAGGGTGGTGGGTGGTGTGGGTGGTGCGCCTCATGAGTGGGAGGTGGGGGTGTGAGGTGGTGAGGTGGTGCCATATAGTGTGCTCAGTGCCCGTGCTCAGCGAGCCCCTACCGCCTAGTCGGTGAAATGTGCGGCGATCAACGCCCCCCCCGTGCTCGCTGGCCAAACCGCTGAGGTCGTGCAGCCTCCCGTCCATATCCAGCCTCCATATCCCGTCAATTGCCCCCCCCCTCCTCTCCATCCTCCTCATCTGGAGAGCCGGGCTCTTTCCCGGGTTCCCCCTCTGCCCCTCCTCCTCCTCCAACACATCGCCCCTCGGCTGGGCTATATTGTGGAGGATGCAGCAGATCATAACGATGGGGCCGGCCCTCTCCGACGGGTACTGGAGGGTCCCTCCAGAGTGGCCAGGCACCTGAAGCGCATCTTCAGCAGCCCAAAGCACCTCTCGACCACAACCCTGGTTGCTGCATGGACCTCATTGTAGCGGGTCTCCACGTCAGTCTGTGGCCTCCGTATAGGCGTCATCAGCCATGACCGCAACGGGTAACCTTTGTCGCCCAGCAACCTTCCCCTCAGCCGAGGAGGGGCGTTCCTTGAACATGGCGGCGATGAACGATTATGCCAGGATAAACACATCATGTACACTGCCCGGGTACCGGGCGTAGACGTGCAGGATCTTCATCTGGTGGTCGCAGACCACCTGAATGTTCATGGAGTAGGTCCCCTTCCTGTTCATGAACACGTCCCTGTTCTCCGCTGGTGGCCACATGGCGACGTGCACCCCATTGATCGCCCCCTGGACCATGGGTATCCTGGCCACGGCTGCGAATCCCACTGCCCGGGCATTCTGGTGGGCCTGGTCCACAGGGAACTGGATGCAGCGGGCCGTGATGTCGTACAGGGCATCAGTCACTGCACGGATGCACTGGTGCACCAATGTCTGGGAAATGCCAGAGAGATCCCCACTCGGCAACTGGAACAACCCCGTCGGGTAGAAGTTCAGGGCGATCGTAACCTTGACAGCCACTGGGATAGCATGTCCTCCCCTGTTCCACACGGTGCCAGGTGTGCCATCAGGTGGCAGATATGGGCGACGATCCCCAGGCACATCCTGCGTCTCATCCTGCCATGTCCGTCAGGTCCTCGAAGGACATGGGGCGCCGGTAGACGTGAGGCCTCATCAAACTGCGTTTGATAAGGTTCCCCATGGTCGGCTCATGAAGAAAGTAAGGAGGTGTGGGATAGAGGAAAATTTGGTCAACTGGATAAGTAACTGGCTATCACATAGAAGACAGAGGGTGGTGGTGGATGGAAAATTTTCAGACTGCAGACCAGTTACCAGTGGTGTACCACAGGGATCAGCGCTGGGTCCTCTGCTATTTGTGATTTTTATCAATGACTTGGAGGAGGGGGCTGAAGGGTGGGTCAGTAAATTTGCTGATGACATCAAGATTGGTGGAGTCATGGATGAGGTGGAGGGCTGTTGTAGGCTGCAAAGAGACATTGATAGGATGCAGAGGTGGGCCGAAAAATGGCAGATGGAGTTTAACCCAGATAAGTGCAAGGTGATTCATTTTGGTGGGACAAATTTGAATGCGGATTACAGGATCAACGGCAGGGTTCTGAGGAATGTGGAGGAACAGAGATATCCTGGGGTTCATGTCCACAGGTCTCTGAAGGTTGCCACTCAAGTGGATAGAGTGATGAAGAAGACCTATAGTGTGTCAGCGTTTATTAACAGGGGGCTTGAGTTTAAGAGCCACGGGGTTATGCTGCAACTGTACACGACCCTGGTGAGACCACATTTGGAGTATTGTGTGCAGTTCTGGTCACCTCATTATAGGAAGGATGTGGAAGCATTGGAAAGGGTGCAAAGGAGATTCACCAGGATGATGCCTGGATTGGAGGGTAGGTCTTATGAGGAAAGTTTGAGGGAGCTAGGGCTTTTCTCATTGGAGCAAAGGAGGATGAGAGGCGACTTAATAGAGGTTTATAAGATGATGAGGGGGATAGAGTGGACGTTCAGACTTTTTCCTTGGGTGGATGTAGCTGTTGCAAGTGGGCATAACTACAAGATTTGTGGTGGCAGATATAGGAGGGATGTCCGAGGTAGGTTCTTTACTCAAAAAGGAATGGACTGCCTGCTGTGATAGTGGAGTCGGACACTTTAGGAAATTTCAAACAGTTATTGGATAGGCACATGAATTTGGATTTGGATTTGGATTTGTTTATTGTCACGTGTACCGAGGTACAGTGAAAAGTATTTTTCTGCAAGCAGCTCAACAGATCATTCAGTACATGGAAGAAAAGGGAATTAAACAATTCAAGAAAATACATGAGAATACATAATAGGGCAACGCAAGATATACAATGTAACTACATAAGCATTGGCATCGGTTGAAGCATACAGGATGTAGTGTTAATGAGGTCAGTCAATAAGAGGGTCATTTAGGAGTCTGGTGACAGTGGGGAAGAAGCTGTTTTTGAGGCTGTTCGTGCGTGTTCTCAGACTTCTGAATCTCCTGCCCGATGGAAGAAGTTGGAAAAGTGAGTAAGCCGGGTGGGAGGGATCCTTGATTATGCTGCCCGCTTTCCCCCGGCAGCGGGAGGTGTAGATGAAATCAATGGATGGGAGGCAGGTTCGTGTGATGGACTGGGCGGTATTCACGACTCTCTGAAGTTCCTTGCGGTCCTGGGTCAAGCAGTTGCCATACCAGGCTGTGATGCAGCCCGATAGGATGCTTTCTATAGTGCATCTGTAAAAGTTGGTACGGGTTAATGTGGACATGCCGAATTTCCTTATTTTCCTGAGGAAGTATAGGCACTGTTGTGCTTTCTTGGTGATAGCGTCGACGTGAGTGGACCAGGATAGATTTTTGGTGATGTGCACCCCCAGGAATTTTAAACTGCTCACCATCTCCACCTCGGCTCCGTTGATGCTGACAGGGGTGTGTACAATACTTTGCTTCCTGAAGTCAATGACCAGCTCTTTAGTTTTGCTGGCACACCAGAATGACAGGAAATGGGATAGCTTGATCTTGGTTTCGGTCAAAGCTCGGCACAACATCGAGGGCCGAAGGGCCTGTTCTGTGCTGTACTGTTCTATGTTCTATGTTCATCAGCCGCCTCCAGCGCCATAGCACCTCGTCCTCCTCTTCCTCCTCTTTCTGCTCCCCTCCCCATCCACATCGGTATCCTTATCCTATGCCTCGCCCCCGTTGTTGTCCTCCTCCGCCTGCACCCGCCGGGCAGGCGGCCCTGCAGCCTGAGCGGGTTCCACCTGGCCCCCTGCAGCCCATCCCTCTGCTGCTGCTGCCGCCACCTCTCTGAGCCGCCTGCGCCGATGCTGCAGCAGGGCTGCATGCAGGGCAGCGGCCCCTGCCACGGTGGCCAACATCGCTGGCTGGTGCCCAAACATTATGATCTGCGGGCGGGGGGGGGGGGGGGGGGGGGTAGACAACAGGTTTTACCATGGCGCATGGCCCCCTGTACAACCATATGCCATGGGCTTCATGGCTGCCCTGGTTGGCCGGTTGCGCCACGCTTGTGCCACGCACACGCATGCACACGCACCCCTGGCCACACCCTCTGAGCCCCGACTCCTGTTGCACGTCCCTCGTGATTATGCCACCGATTCTGGCACTGCCCTCACTGGGGTATGATATGGGTGCGGCCCTGGACCCATCCGAGGGGGGTCCGGGACCCATATGTACAGGGGGGTTGCCCTCAGCCAGCGCACAGGGTCAGTGCCCATCAGCCTGCCCGCTGTAATGGCGGACGTGGCTTAGGCACCGCCGTGCCATGGTGGCCGGTTCCCGGCCGGCGGTGCATTCCTGCCCCCGCTCCCCCTCCCCCCCCACGAACCTGGAGGCCCACCCCCGGTCATCCCCTCGCCCCTCAGCCACGGCCGTGCCCGTCCTGCCACCCGGAAGTCCCCCCACGCCGACCCACCCACCTCCTGCTTCCGGATCGTGAGCCTCCACGACTGGCTCACGATTTTTAAAAGCAGGTTAGAACGGCGGCAGCGTGACCTGGGATCATGCCGTCGGGAATTCGGCCCATCTGGGTCGCGGAATCGCCGGGGCCCCGGAGAATCGCTAAACGGACCCCCTCCGGCGATTCTCCGGGCCACTCGCCGCCGATCACGACCCCTCCGTTTGCGCCTGTTGGGAGAATCTCGAAACGGCGTCGGACCGGCGTCGCGCGAAAAACTGTCGCGAACAGGGATTCTCCCAATCGCCGTGGGCTCAGAGAATCCCACCCATGATGTTTTGGTATAACTGGCATTTGAGGGATTCATATATCCCAAATAATTTTTCCAATCTGTATGCACACCTAAGCTAGATTTCATAAGTGGTGCACTAAAAATAAAAACACTGGCTTCAACCGTGATGTTTCATCTACAGGACATGCTGGCTCCAGGATTCAGTCTCAGAAACCCAACAACATAAATCTCAGCAGACTTTGTTCAACAACATTGCTGTGATTTGGATTTTTGAAGCCAGATATACCTTTCCCATTGTTCCAACAATGGAAGCAGCTTCTCATACGTCCATTGATGAAACTGTTTGCAAAAGTGCAGCACAGAACATATGGACTAGATTTTTCTCAATGCCAAATTATCTGCTAAAATTGGATTTAAATTGCACTTTAGGCCGTCAGTACAACTCTACTGAGATCCAGACTGATTTTTCTCAGCATACCATAATTATGTATGTGTGGCACAATCCTCCTAAGATTCTAAATCTTCCTCGACGGAAAGAGTGAATTCCATTGTATTACAATGGCACATGGGCCAGAAGAGCAATTTTATATCTGTAAAATTGGTTAAAGTCATATACTAATCATGAATGACTTAAGCTGACAGAAACTTTTCAGTCTCTACATCAGCTTGTCACTGCTCCAGAAGATCAGGGCTGAGATTCTCTGGAATACCGGCCTAATTGTTGACATCGGCGTCAAAAGCAGCACGAACGACACTGGCGTCAACGTGCCTCCAGGCCCAGGCATTCACCCCTTCCCCAGTGGCTAGTACGGTGGTGGAGTGCTGAGCACTCGAAAGCCGTCACGACACGGCCGCAGGCGCGAATCCGCGCATGCGTGTGTGTTGCCATCTCCGCGCCGGCCAGGTAATATGGCAGAGCCCTGGCCAACGTGGAGGGCACCCCCCCCGGAGTCGGATCCCCCACCCAGGCGGCCCCCGGCTGCCAGAACTCCGAGGTCCCGCCGGGTGGGAACATAGGTAACCCACGCCGGAGGGACTCAGCGGGCACTCGGCCCGTCGAGCGCGGAGAATCGCCGCGGGGCCACTTTCAACGGCCCACAACCGGCGCACCGGTGATGCGCAGGCGTGATTGCCGCCGATTCTCCGGTCGCCAGAGAATCGGCGGCCCAGCGTTGGAGCGGCGTGGCGCGATTCTCGCACCCCCCGCCGATTCTCCGACCCGGCATGGGATCGGAGAATCCCAGCCCAGCTTTTTTTATATTTAGAAATGGCTGATAGTACATACAAGTCTTTATTGTGACGTTGTAGTTCTGCATAGAATCAATCCATCATAAACTGTTAGTCGATTACACAAATGAATTTTTAACTCATTAAATGTTAGAGCTGATGTTAAAGCAGATGGCAGTAAATACTTCCACAAACAATATAGAATATTGATTTAGAATTTTTACATCTTTCCACATTTACAGTAAAGAATGCATCTGAATTAAGTCATGCCTTCCCAACAATCCCCCCATCCAACAACCCCACTATTCCTCCTGCAGAGCCTCTGGTCAAATCTTTTCATACATTGGTACATTGTCTTCTTTGGACAGCACCCCTAAAATAGCAGCAAAATTTACACACGATGCCAAAGACAATTGATGGCGTTTCGATCTAGATTCAGTGCAGTACTTGTCAGGATGTTGAAGATGCGATTTTAAAAATAAGCCGGCCCCACAACATAAACTTCCTTTTCCACTGGGACAGAATGTTGTCATTTGAACCTGATGTACCATCAATTGAACGCGAGACGAGTTGCTGAACAAAAGTATGGTTTTAATATACTAGATGTTAAGCCCTGCGGTCGATTACAATAGAAGGACGACCGCCGGGAGTGCTGGGTATTCATCCCCTGCCCTGGAGGCGGGGTTAACTCAGCCTCTCGACCAATCGGGGAGCCGTCACATGACTGGTCTCAACCAACCGGTCGAGAGGCACATGACCGACCAGGGCCAATGGTAAGCCGGTGTTCTGCACCAATGGCAGGCAGCTATGCTAATCATACCACCACATTCACCCCTTGCGGAGAAAGAAGCTGGGGGGGTGTCAACGAGAGCTGGGGGGGGGGGGGAGAACTGGTGGTATGAGTAGTAAGGAGAGAAAAAAATGTATCCTTGGCTTCCCACTGGCCCAGACATTTAGCAACAGTACATAGTGTCCATACAAGGTCCATGGTGGTGTTGAAGTTAAATGGGCTCGATCAGACTTTTCGTTGCCCGTGACGTCCTGGCAGACCGCCGCAGGGGAGTTGGTGACGTTGGTTCAGCCGATGGTGGTGGTTCAGCTGACGTCCTGGACTCCGGGAGCGGTGGTCCTTGAACTGTCTCCGTACCCCGGGCTGGTGGTGGAGACGCCATGGATGGGGAAGGGGTGGCCTGGGTGGGGCGCTGGGGGAAAAGGGGCGGGGGGGGGGGTCTGTGGTGAAGGGGGGGAAGGCCGCACGCCGGCGGGTGCCAGGTCCCGGAGGGAGACCATGTCTTGCCGACCATCGGGGTACTCCACGTACGCATACTGCGGGTTAGCGTGGAGTAACTGGAATTGTTCCACCAACGGGTAGGACTTGTGCACCCACACATGCTTCCGGAGCAAGATGGGTCCGAGGCGGCCAGCCACGTCGAGAGAGGGGATCCGGAGGACGACTTCCTGGGGAAAACAAGAAAACGTTCATGAGGTGTTTGATTAGTTGTTGTACAGAGGAGGGAGTGGATGGAATGTAGGGCATCGGGGATAACCTCTTGCCATCGGGAAATAGGGAGATCTCTGGACCGGCGGGCCAGTAGGATGGTCTGCCAGATGGTACCATTCTCCCGCTCGACCTGTCCGTTACCCCAGGGGTTATAGCTGGTCGTCCTGCTAGAGGCAATGCCCCTGCTGAGCAGGAATTGATGCAGCTCGTCGCTCATAAAGGAGGACCCCCGATCGCTATGTATGTACGCGGGGTAGCCGAACAGGGAGAAGATGGAGAGGAGGGCCTTAATGACGGTTGATGTGGTCATGTCGGGGCAGGGAATGGTGAAGGGGAAGCGGGAGTATTCATCGATCACCGTCAGGAAGTAAATGTTGCGGTTGCTAGAGGGAAGGGGGCCCCTTGAAGTCTATGCTGAGACGTTCGAAGGGGCGGGATGCTTTGATCAGATGCGCGTGCTCAGGGCGGTAGATGTGCGGTTTTCACTCTGCGCAGATGTGGCAGTCACAGGTTACTGTCCTGACTTCCTCGATGGAGTAGGGCAGGTTGCAGGTCTTTATGAAATGATAGAAACGGGTCACCCCTGGATGGCAGAGGTCCGCGTGGAAGGAGAGGAGGCGGTCTATCTGGGTGCTGGCGCAGGTACAGCGGGACAGTGCATCAGGAGGCTCATTGAGCTTCCCAGGATGATACAAGTTATCGTAGTTGTACGTGGACAACTCGATCCGCCACCGTAAGATCTTGTCATTCTTAATCTTGCCCCTTTGTGCATTATCAAACATGAAGGCTACTGACCGTTGGTCTGTGAGGAGGGAAAACTTCCTGCCGGCCAAATAGTGCCTCCAATGTTGCACAACTTCGACTATGGCCTGGGCTTCCTTTTCCATTGAGGAGTGGCGGAGTTCGGAAGCCTGGAGGGTTCTGGAAAAGAAGGCCACGGGTCTGCCCGCTTGGTTCAGGGTGGCCGCCAGAGCTACTTCTGATGCATCGCTCTCGACCTGGAAGGGGAGGGACTCGTCAATGGCGCGCATCGTGGCCTTTGCGATGTCCGCTTTGATGCGGCTAAAGGCCTGGCAGGCCTCTGTCGACGGCGGGAAGGTCGTGGACTGAATGAGGGGACGGGCCTTGTCGGCGTAATTGGGAACCCATTGGGCGTAGTAAGCGAAGAAACCCAGGCAGCGTTTGAGGGTATTGGGGAGAGGGAGTTCCATCAGGAGGCGCATGTGTTCGGGGTTGGGGCCTATCACTCCGTTACGCACTACGTAGCCGAGGATGGCTAGACGGTCGGTGCTAAACACGCACTTATCCTTATTGTAAGTTAGGTTAAGGAGTTTTGCGGTTTGGAGGAATTTTCGGAGGTTGGTGTCATGGTCCTGCTGGTCGTGGCCGCAGATAGTGACATGATCGAGATACGGAAAGGTAGCCCGTAATCCGTACTTGTCGACCATTCAGTCCATCTCCCGTTGGAAGACCGAGACCCCATTTGTGACACCGAATGGAACCCTGAGGAAGTGGTAGAGGCGCCCATCTGCCTCGAACGCGGTGTACTTGCGGTCACTCGCGCGGATGGGGAGCTGGTGATAAGCAGACTTGAGGTCCACCGTGGAGAAGACTTTGTACCATGGCGGAAATACGGGGGAGAGGATACGCGTCCAGTTGCGTAAACCGGTTGATGGTCTGACTGTAGTCGATGACCATCCGGTTTTTCTCCCCAGTCCGGACCACCAGCACGTGGGCTCGCCAGCAACATTCCTTCAGCAACCTCTGGACTAGGACCTGATGAAGGTCCGGTCCTGGGCGCTGTACCGCCTGCTCTGGGTCGCGACGGGCTTGCAATCGGAGGTGAGATTAGCAAACAAGGAGGGGGGGTCTACTTTGAGGGACGCGAGGCTTCAGACTGTGAGGGGGGGGTATAGGGCCGCCGAATTGGAAGGTCAAGCTCTGCAGATTGCACTGGAAGTCCAGTCCTAGGAGTGCCGGTGCGCAAAGGCCGGGGAGGATAAGGAGTTTATAATTTTTAAAAACCTTCACCTGGACCGTGAGGCCCGCAATGCAGCACCTGGTGATGCGGACGGAGTGCGAACCTGAGGCTAACCCGATTTTGTGTTTTACAGGGTGGACAGGGAGCGCGCAGCGTCTTACCGTGTCAGGGTGTACAAAGCTTTCCGTGCTCCCGGAGACCAGCAGGCAGTCCGTCTCGTGCCCGTTGAGGTGGATTTGCGTCGTCGTCTTGGCGAGCGTGCGTGGACGTGACTGGTCGAGCTGAATGGCCGCGAGCCGTAGAGAAGATCCATAGTCGTCGGCGGCGGCCGAGTAGGTGCTGGCAGGACCTTGTGTGCCAGTCCAGGATGGCAGCGCCCAGGACCTGCACGTGGAGTCGGGGCCCCAAGATGGCGGCGTCCAGGACCCGCATGTGGGGTCGGGGCCCCAAGGTGGCGGCGCCCAGGACCCGCACGTGGAGTCGGGGCCCCAAGATGGCGGCGCCCAGGACCCGCACGTGGCGTCCGGGGTCCAAGATGGTGGCGCCCGCAGGAACCTCGTGGTTGCCGGGGGCGGGTTAGCGGTGCCGGCGGGCCGATCGGAGCGGCTGAGAGCGGGGGCAGAGAGGCGCGCAGGCCGGATGCAGGGGCCCCGGGGGCGGGGGGGGGGGGAGATTGATGCGGTGCGCTGGAAGGGCCCGGAAGGGCCCAGAGGAGGAGATCCCCGGTCACTGCGCGGCACAGCAGCGACCGATTTGGCCTGGCAGACCGTCGAAAAATGGCCCTTCTTCCCACAGCTCTTACAAAGAGCGGAGCGGGCCGGGCAGCGCGGGCGGGGGTGTTTGGCAAGCCTACAGAAATAGCAGCGGGGCCGCGCGGACTTTTCGGGGCGTCCCGCGGCGCAGGCCTGAGGGGGGTTGGGTGGGTCGGGAGCGGCGGATGGCGGTGGGGAAGCATGCCAGGAGGCCCAGGGTGCTGCAGCGCGGCTGGGGACATAGGCGCAGGCGTTTAAGTCGGCGACCTCCAGGGAGGTGGGGAGAGTCCGTGCCTTAGTTAGGCTGAGGTCGCCTTTTTCCAGCAGCCGCTGGCGGATTGCGGCGGACTGCATCCCAGCCACGTAAGCATCTCTGATTAAAAGTTCCATGTGCTCAGTGGCTGAAACTTGGAGGCAGGCACAATTCCTCCCCAGGACAGCGAGGGCCCGGTATAAATCATCTAAGGACTCACCGGGGAACTGTTGTCTGGTAGCCAGCAGATGTCGGGCGTACACTCGGTTTACCGGCTTAAGAAATTGTCCTTTTAGCGTATCCATGACCACGTCATATTCCTTTTTTTCCTCTATCATTGCGTAGGCCGCCATGCCTACGCTGGAATGGAGAATATGAAGTTTCTGTGCCATGGTGGGGGGCAGTTTGCGGTCGCCAGCTAGCTATCGAAACACGCCAGCCAATGCTTGAAGATTGCCGATGCGTTCGGAGTTTGCGGGCTGATGCGGAGGCAGTCGGGCTTGATCCGGAGCTCCATCTTCAAATTTCTAGTATATTAAATTGATGTACCATCAATTGAACGCGAGACGAGTTGCTCAACAAAAGTATGGCTTTAATATACTAGATGTTAAGCCCTGCGGTCGATTACAGTAGAAGGATGACCGCCGGGAGTACTGGGTATTTATACCCCGCCCTGGAGGCGGGGTTAACTCAGCCTCTCGACCAATCGGGGAGCCGTCACATGACTGGTCTCAACCAACCGGTCGAGAGGCACATGACCGACCAGGGCCAATGGTGAGCCGGTGTTCTGCACCAATCGCAGGCAGCTATGCTAATCATACCACCACAGAACCAATCAGGTAAATTGAATGGTACAATTTGCGTCTGTCAGCTCCAATCATGTTAACTAGAAGGGGAAACCGAAAGCTGATAGGACCAATATTTCAGCCTTGGTTCTAAATGAAACTGAAACAGAAAAGTTTTAAGATGAACTGTTGATATTCCGGAATCACAGTTACAAATGGTTTTATTTACTCTTTGACCCCTTAAACATATGACAAATAAGCCGTTAAAATTCCTTTTCAGCAGAGCTTTATGAGACTTGCTCAACTGTTACATTATGCAAAAGTTTATTTTCATCATGGCTGGTCACCTTTATGTTTAAGGAAAATTTTCCCTAACCCTGTTGAGCATTCCCATCATCGCACTGGTGGGAAAGGGAGAATGGTGCTCATCTTAATTTGCTTTTAAAACTTTATACTAAGATTTCTATATATAGGTACAGTTGTAAAGCATGAAACAGACCTATTGGCTTGTTTTGAGCCTATCCTCCTCCTCCGGACATCGCGCGACAATCACCAGGCAGGAATGTTCCCTTCCAGTCGGGGAACACTTCAGCAGTCAAGGGCATTCAGCCTCTGATCTCTGGGTAAGCATTCTCCAAGGCGACCTTCAGGATGCGCGACCACGCAGAATCGCCGAGCAGAAACTTATAGCCAAGTTCCGCACACATGAGTATGGCCTCAACCGGAACCTGGGATTCATGTTGCATTACATTCACCCCCCAACATCTGGCCTGGGCTTGCGAAATCCAACCAACTGTCCTGGTTTGAGACAATTCACACCTCTTTAACCTGGGGTTACCCCTATCTCTGGATCTGTGAAGATTTAATTACCTGCAAATGCTCGCATTCTAAGCATTGTCTGGCATCTTTGAATTTGTCTATATATATGTTTCTGGAACATACCTCTTCATTCTGGTTTAGCTCACTCAGCAAAATCGCTGGCTTTTAAAGCAGACCAAGCAGACCAGCAGCACGGTTCGATTCCCGTACCAGCCTCCCCGGACAGGCGCTGGAATGTGGCGACCAGGGGCTTTTCACAGTAACTTCATTGAAGCCTACTCGTGACAATAAGCGATTTTCATTTTTTCATTTCATTCACCTGAGGAAGGAACAGTGCTTTGAAAACTAGTGTTTGAAACAAACATGTTGGTTTTTAACCTGGTGTTGTAAGACTTCTTACCATGAATAATCAGTTTAAGTATCTGAGAGCTGAAAGATCAGCTTGCATATCAAAACTACATTTTTCTGCATTTCACTTTTTAAAATTTGCAGTGTGTAATGATTTTTATTACTATTCAAAGGAAATAAGCCTAGTGACAGGTTCATAAGCAGAAAATTGGCCAAATTACTGTTGGTAATAATAGGTGATGAAGGTTTAATGCATTTGCTTGACATTGCTTTATTTATTACTTTAACAGATGGTGCGAAACCATTTATTTTGACTTAGGAAGTCCCCCCATAACTATTTTAATTTTTTCTTAAATTTTTGCAATCCTTTCTTGTGTTTGTTTTTTTTTAAACAAAACAGATCTAGAGCTGGCTTCAAAAACCAGAAAATGCACAAAATAAATAGTCAAAAATCAAACCTTTTTTGTGGGTTTTAGTTCTTTTCCAGTTCTTTTAGAAATTTAAGTCTCACACTGTCAGCAATCATGCTCCTTCAGTGATTTTTAAACTCATCATTGCTGCGCACTGGACTTTAAAGTATATCAGGGGCTGCATTCTCCTCCCCGCCGCACCATATTTTCATTTCACCCCGGCGGGATGCTCTATTATGCCGGCTGCTCAATTGGGGGTTGGATTATCCACTTATGTCCCCACACCATTGTAAAAACGGTGGCCTTTTACCACGGACTGAGTCAGGACTTCGGCCGGTCGGAGGCGAAGAATGGCGGGGGGGGGGGGGGGGGGCTTCCAGCAATGGCCACAGGCAGGCGATACATGGCTCGGCAAATTCTCCGAGTATGCTGCTTTTCGGGGCCCAGAAATCGGGGAACCGGCGCTAGTCCTGATTTCATTCGCCAAAATGGATTCTCCAACCCGGTGTCAGCCACGATTTCGGCATCACGATGCGGACAATCCAGCCCGGGGTTTCCCATTATGGAGCAGACTCACGCCGTTGGGAAACCCCCGGGCTGCCGGCAAAATGGAGCATCCCGCCGGCGGAGAATCCAACCCCCAGATTTTTCCCTAAAATGGAAGTGAATTAAATATCAGCTAAACCTGTACCTTAAATAATTATCTGTCCATGTCCCAGTGCACATTCAATGCATCCTTCATTTTCACTTGTCAGAAAACCCCCTTACAGAGGGGTACTTTTGTGATGTCAGCTTTTCTGGGACTGTCAGTTTTTCCTAGATTTCAAGATGAGCAATGTATTAATTACATCATGATCTAAGTCAACAAATTTAAAGAGTTGTTAATGTCTCGTGTGCCAGAGGAAGATTCAACTTTATAACCTCAGGGAAAGAGGCTCCGAAAGGGTCTGAGTCTGGTTCTGGGAAGACATTGGCATTGATAATGTCACTCATTCGGCTTCTTCGAAGCACCTGTCACTTCCGGAAACTACTTTCTGTGGTCGCTTATTGCAGCTCATCCAGCTGTACGCGGCTCTGAGTGGTCAGAATGCAGCAATATGATCATCTTGGAAAATGCGCCTACAATGTTCTTGGTGGAATCTCAACCCTTGCAGTTTATACATGGGTCATTCCTAGTTAGCTTAGTGTCATTTATAACCATCTAAACCTTTAAAAGTCACAATTAATAGATACCCAGGCCCAGATTGTCGCTCTTGTGTCAGATGCAGGCACGAGAGAATTCTGCAAGCCCGATTTTTTTAAATGGCCTCCTTCCCCCCACGCCCCCATCCCTCCCACCCACCAGAGCTCGCGTTCACTCACTCACGGACGTATAGGGGCATTCCCCTCTCAGGCACTGGTCCTCCGCCCCTCACAGGCATCGGGGCGTGCCTCCCCCTCCCCCACCACTCATAAGGAAGACACCCCCCCCCCCAATGGGTCTCCCTAGAGGACACGCACCTGGCAGTCAATTTGCATCCTCTCGCTGGCGCAGGGTGCAAACCTCGATGCCGCTGCCAGCAGGGGACCGGAGCAGCATAAATGTATCAGTGCCCAGCGGCGATGCCTTTTCCCCCCCAACATGTGACCATCTGCTGTATCAGGAACTCCGCTATTGACAGTGGGCAGCGGAGAATCCATTTCCCCCCCCCACCCTCCTCCCCATTGTTCCAGGATGAGATTGTATGGAATATATTATGGCGATCAATTTATACATTATGCATGATACTAATATTCTAATATCCTTTGGGGAAGGAAACCTGCATCGTTACCTGGTTTGGCCTACGTGTGACTCCAAACCCACAACAACGGTTGTCTCTTAAATGCCCTCTGAAATAGCCCAGCAAACCACTACAAAAATATAAAAAAGGAATGAAAGCGGGCGGACAACCCAGCATCGAAACAGGCACCAGAAACAACAATGGCAAACCCAGCCCTGTCGACCCTGCAAAGTCCTCCTTAATAACATTAGGGGGCTTGTGCCAAAGTTGGGAGAGCTGTCTCTCAGACTAGTTAAGCAACAGCCTAACATAGTCATACTCACAGAACCATACCTTACAGACAATGGCACAGACACCACTATTACCATTCCTGAGTACATCCTGTCTCACTGGCAGGTCAGACCCAGCAGAGGTGGTGGCACTGTGGTGTACAGTTGGGAGGGAGTTGCCCTCAACATCAATTCGGGTCCACATGAAGTCTCATGGCTTCAGGTTAAACATGGGCAATGATACCTCCTGCTGAATACCACGTAACGGCCACCATCGGCTGATGATGTTGAACACTTCTTGGAGGAAACAATGAGGGTGGCAATGGCACAGGATATGCTCTGGATGTGGGACTTCAGTGACCATCACCAAGAGTGGCTCGGTAGTAGCATGACAGACCGAGGCTGGCCATGTCCTAAAGGACATCGCTGCTGTACTGGGACTGCAGCAGGTGATGAGGGAACCAACACGAGGGGAAAACATACTTGACCTCATCCTCACCAATCTGCCCCACCCTCAATGATGGAGGAGCCCAGCACATCTGTGCAAAAGACAAGGCTGAAGCATTCGCAACAATCTTCACCCAGTAGTGCCAAGTGGATGATCTATCTCGGTCTCCTCCAGAGGTCTCCAGCACCACAGATGTCAGTCCACAGCCAATACGACTCACTCCACATGACATCAAGAAACAACTGAAGACGCTGGATACTGCAAAGGCTATGGGCCCTGACAGTATCCCGACAATAGTACTGAAAACGTGCGCTCCAGAACTTGCCACACCCCTAGCCAAGCTGTTCCAGTACAGCTACAACACTAGCATCTACCCGGCAATGTGGATAATTGCCCAGGTGTGGCCTGTACACCAGAAACAGGACAAATCCAACCCACGCAATTACCGCCCTATCAGTCTACTCTCCACCATCAGCAAAGTGATGGAAGGAGTCATCAACAGTGCTATCAAGCTGCACTTATTCAGCAATAACCTGCTCACGGACCTTCAGTTTGGGTTCCGCCAGGGTGACTCAGCTCCTGACCTCATTACAGCCTTGGTTCAAACATGGACAAAAGGACTGAATACTGGAGATGAGGTGAGAGAGACTGCTCTTGACATCAAGGCAGCATTTGACCGAGTCTGGCATCAAGGAGCCCCTGTTAAACTGGAGTCAATGGGAATGAGGGGGAAACTCTCCCTTGGTTGGAGATCATAGAATCATGGAATTTACAGTGCAGAAGGAGGCCATTTGGCCCATCGAGTCTGCACCGGCCCACCCCACTTAAGCCAACACCTCCACCTTCTTCTCAAAACCCAGCAATCCCACCCAACCTTTTTGACACTAAGGGCAGTTTATCATTGCTAATCCACCTAACCTGCACATCTTTGGATGTGGGAGGAAACCAGAGGAAACCCACGCACACACAGGGAGAACTCCGCACAGACAGTGACCCAAGCCGGGAATTGAACCTGGGACCCTGGAGCTGTGAAGCAACTGTGCTAACCACTGTGCTATCATGCTGAGGTCAATCATCTCAGCTCCAGGACATAACTGCAGGAGTTCCTCAGCGTATTGTCCTCAGCCCAACCATCTTCAGCTGCTTCAGCAATGAGCTGCCTTCCACCATAAGGTCAGAAGTGGGGATGTTTGCGGATGACTGCACAATGTTCAGCCCCATTAGTGACTCCTCAGATAATGAAGCAGCCCATGTCCAATAGCAGCAAGACCTGGACAATATCCAGGCTTGGGCTGACAAGTGGCAAGTTACATTCGCGCCACACAAATGCCAGACAATGACCATCTCCTACAAGAGAGGATCTAACCACCGCCCCTTTACATTCAATGGCATTACCATCACTCAATCCCCCACAATCAACATCCTGGGCATTACCACTGATCAGAAACTGAACTGGACTAACCATATACCAGGACAGGTCAAAGGCCAGGAATCCTATGGCAAGTAACTCATCTTGTGACGCTCCATAGCCTGTCCACCATCTACAAGGCACAAGTCAGGAGTGTAATAGAATATTCTCCACTTGCCTGGTTGAGTGCAACTCCAACAACACTCAAGAAGCTCGACACCATCCAAGACAATCCGCTTGATTGCTCCCCCTTCCACAAACATTCAAATCCTCCACCACAAATAAACAGTGGGAGCCTTGTGTATCATCTACACGCTGCACTGCAGTAACTCACCAAGGTTCCTTCAACAGCACCATTCAACCCCACGACCATTACCATCTAGAAGGACAAGAACAGCAGATACCTGAGAACCCCACGTCCTGGAGGCTCCCCTCCAAGTCATTCACCACCCTGACTTGGAAATATATCGCCGTTCCTTCACTGTCGCTAGGCAACATCCTGAAATCCCTCCTTAACAGCACAGTGGGTGTACCTACACCTCAAGGATTGCAGCGATTCAGCAAGGCAACACACCAGCACCTTCTGAAAGGAAACTAGGGATAGGAAATAAATGCTGATCTAATCAGTGACACCCACATCCCATAAATGAATTTTTAAAATCTCGAATTTTTGCATTTTCTTCATCTGCTTTTGGTGCCTCTCAGATTTCATTCAGCTTTGCTCCTTTGCTTCATAAATGTGCTCCTGTTCAAGGCTTTTCAACAGGAATGCGTGACAATGGACGTGATTCTCTGACCTGTCGGCAATGGGAGGGGGTGCCCCATTCGCTGATGGAAGGATTCTCTGCCCTGCCGGCAGCGTGTTTGCCGGCAATGTGTGGACGTGCCCCATTCACTGATGGAGGGATTCTCTGACCTGCCAGCAGCGTGTTTGCCGGCAATGGGAGGGGGTGCCCCATTCGCTGATGGAGGGATTCTCTGACCTGCCGGCAGCGTGTTTGCCGGCAATGGGAGGGGGTGCCCCATTCGCTGATGGAGGGATTCTCTGCCCTGCCGGCAATGGGAGGGGGTGCCCCATTCGCTGATGGAGGGATTCTCTGACCTGCCGGCAATGGGAGGGGGTGCCCCATTCGCTGATGAAGGGATTCTCTGACCTGCCGGCAATGGGAGAGGGTGCCCCATTCGCTGATGGAGGGATTCTCTGACCTGCCAGCAGCCTGTTTGCCGGCAATGGGAGTGGGTGCCCCATTTGCTGATGGAGGGATTCTCTGACCTGCCGGCAATGGGAGGGGGTGCCCCATTCGCTGATGGAGGGATTCTCTGACCTGCCAGCAGCGTGTTTGCCGGCAATGGGAGGGGGTGCCCCATTCGCTGATGGAGGGATTCTCTGACCTGCCAGCAGCCTGTTTGCCGGCAATGGGAGTGGGTGCCCCATTTGCTGATGGAGGGATTCTCTGACCTGCCGGCAATGGGAGGGGTTGCCCCATTCGCTGATGGAGGGATTCTCTGACCTGCCAGCAGCGTGTTTGCCGGCAATGGGAGGGGGTGCCCCATTCGCTGATGGAGTGATTCTCTGACCTGCCGGCAATGGGAGGGGGTGCCCCATTCGCTGATGGATGGATTCTCTGACCTGCCGGCAATGGGAGGAGGTGCCCCATTCGCTGATGGAGGGATTCTCTGACCTGCCGGCAATGGGAGTGGGAGCCCCATTCGCTGATGGAGGAATTCTCTGACCTGCCAGCAGCATGTTTGCCGGCAATGGGTGGACGTGCCCCATTCGCTGATGGAGGGATTCTCTGACCTGCCGGCAATGGGAGGGGGTGCCCCATTCGCTGATGGAGGGATTCTCTGACCTGCCGGCAATGGGAGGGGGTGCCCCATTCGCTGATGGAGGGAATCTCTGACCTGCCGGCAGCGTGTTTGCCGGCAATGGGAGGGGGTGCCCCATTCGCTGATGGAGGGATTCGCTGACCTGCCAGCAGCATGTTTGCCGGCAATGGGTGGACGTGCCCCATTTGCTGATGGAGGGATTCTCTGACCTGCCGGCAATGGGAGGGGGTGCCCCTTTCGCTGATGGAGGGATTCTTTGACCTGCCGGCAATGGGAGGGGGTGCCCCATTCGCTGATGGAGGGAATCTCTGACATGCCGGCAATGGGAGGGGGTGCTCCATTCGCTGATGGAGGGGTTCTCTGACCTGCCGGCAATGGGAGGGTGTGCCCCATTCGCTGATGGAGGGATTCTCTGACCTGCCGGCAATGGGAGTGGGTGCCGCATTCGCTGATGGAGGGATTCTCTGACCTGCCGGCAGCGTGTTTGCCGGCAATGGGAGCGGGTGCCCCATTCGCTGATGGAGGCATTCTCTGACCTGTCGGCAATGGGAGGGGGTGCTCCATTCGCTGATGGAGGGATTCTCTGACCTGCCAGCAGCATGTTTGCCGGCAATGGGTGGACGTGCCCCATTCGCTGATGGAGGGATTCTCTGACATGCCGGAAATGGGAGGGGGTGCCCCATTCGCTGATGGAGGGGTTCGCTGACCTGCCGGCAATGGGAGGGGGTGCTCCATTCGCTGATGGAAGGGTTCTCTGACCTGCCGGCAATGGGAGGGGGTGCCCCATTCGCTGATGGAGGGATTCTCTGACCTGCCGGCAATGGGAGGGGGTGCCCCATTCGTTGATGGAGGGATTCTCTGACCTGTCGGCAATGGGAGGGGATGCCCCATTCGCTGATGGGGGGATTCTCTGACATGCCAGCAATGGGAGGGGGTGCCCCATTCGCTGATGGAGGGATTCTCTGACCTGCTGGCAATGGGAGGGGGTGCCCCATTCGCTGATGGAGGGATTCTCTGACCTGTCGGCAATGGGAGGGGGTGCCCCATTCGCTGATGGAGGGATTCTCTGACCTGTCGGCAATGGGAGGGGGTGCCCCATTCGCTGATGGAGGGATTCTCTGACCTGCCGGCAATGGGAGGGGGTGCCGCATTCGCTGATGGAGGGATTCTCTGACCTGCCGGCAGCGTGTTTGCCGGCAATGGGAGCGGGTGCTCCATTTGCTGATGGAGGGATTCTCTGACCTGCTGGCAATGGGAGGGGGTGCCCCATTCGCTGATGGAGGGATTCTCTGACCTGTCGGCAATGGGAGGGGGTGCCCCATTCGCTGATGGAGGGATTCTCTGACCTGCCGGCAATGGGAGGGGGTGCCCCATTCGCTGATGGAGGAATTCTCTGACCTGCCGGCAATGGGAGGAGGTGCCCCATTTGCTGATGGAGGGATTCTCTGACCTGCCGGCAATGGGAGGGGGTGCCGCATTCGCTGATGGAAGGATTCTCTGACCTGCCGGCAGCATGTTTGCCGGCAATGGGAGCGGGTGCTCCATTTGCTGATGGAGGGATTCTCTGACCTGCTGGCCATGGGAGGGGGTGCCCCATTCGCTGATGGAGGGATTCTCTGACCTGCCGGCAATGGGAGCGGGTGCTCCATTCGCTGATGGAGGGATTCTCTGACCCGCCGGCAATGGGAGGGGGTGCCCCATTCGCTGATGGAGGGATTCTCTGACCTGTCGGCAATGGGAGGGGGTGCCCCATTCGCTGACGGAGGGATTCTCTGACCTGTCGGCAATGGGAGGAGGTGCCCCATTCGCCGATGAAGGGAATCTCTGCTCCCACTGCTGTCAACGGGAATTCCTATTGAATCCACCCGATGTCACCACAAAACCCACGGGCAGGGGTGTATTGCCAGCGGGACCAGAGAGTCACACCGAACAGCTGGAGAATTCCGGCCAATGTGTCTGCTGGTGTTTGATGATTTCCTTGGACACATTTGTCCATATTTGGACATACTGGTTTCTTGCTTGATGCAAGCTGCCCTTCTATGTAATGGACTTGTGGTTCCATCACCTGCTTTCATGGGAAAATGTCTTCCTGGTTTTGTCACGAATTTCTCATGGTATTATTAAGTTCTGGTGTACCCGCTTCCTTGAACTTGTTCCAGTTTTCTCAGGATTTCTGAATGATTTTGGAAATTCTGACCTGAATTCTTTCATTTTTTTCTTGGTTTCTAAATTTGTCTACTTTATAGATGAATTGTAGAACCTGCAAACATTTTGGCTTAAAAGTAAATACTATTGGTTGTGGATTACATCCAAAGTTTCCATGATTTCTCTTCCTTTGTACTGAAGTTCAGCAATTAACTTTCCTATGAACTTCAGTTAAATACCTCCTGTATCCTGGAGTCATATGGTCAATGTCTGGAGGGAGTCTTGCTTTAGCCACTGTTCTGTGTTGGAAATAATTGGACTGCTGCTGTATTGTCTAAACTGAAGTTTGTTTTATGTCCATTGACCATAATCTCTGTGTTCCAATAGTTACCATTTAATCCTGTAATTTCTCCCAAAGAATGGCACTTAATTATCTTGTTCTTCAGTTTCTAGAATGCTACATGATTTTGATTGTTTCCCCTTCAATTTTTGTGTTTAATTTAAAATGGCCTCTCTTCTTCGAGGAATAACACTCCACATTGTTGACAGAGCTTTCTTAATGCCCTCAGCCTTTTCCCGCCACAACTGGAACACTGAATAACAGCAGCGACAGCCCCCTTTTCCATCTTTCTCTGTTGTGGATTAGATGCCATTCCTATGTGCTACAAACTGCACCGTCTCAACTGTTTTTCCATGAGATTTCTTTGTCACCTTGAATAAATATCTAATTTTGTTTTCTGCCTTCTGCCTGCCATGTTAACTGCAAAGCCTTTGACTGCCCTTTATTGCTGGAAATATGATAAAGTCTCCCATGAAGTTGTTAATAGAGGAATCTTCATTTATAGAATCATAGAATCTGCAGTGCAGAAGGAGGCCATTCGGCCCATTGAGACTTCACCGGCCCTTGGAAAGAGCACCCCACCCAAGCCCACACCTCCACCCTATCCCCGTAGTCCCACCTAAACCTTTTGGACACGAAGGGCAATTTATCATGTCCAATTCACCTAACCTGCACATCTTTGGACTGTGGGAGGAAACGGAGCACCCGGAGGAAACCCATGCAGACACGGGGAGAATGTGCAGACTCCGCACAGACAGTGACCCAAGCCGGGAATCGAACCTGGGACCCTGGAGCTGTGAAGCAACTGTGCTAACCACCGTGCTACCGTGCGGCCAGTCTTTGGATGCATCTATGAAACTTCTCCTTTTCTATAATGGTGTCTTTTCTAAGATTAAAATAAGTGTCCAGAGCTTTGATAAACTCTGTATGTCATCATCTCTTTCTTTATGTCCTGTCTGATTATTAGGTCGGTTTGAACTACTGCCTATGGCATAAAGAACAGTACTGACCTTTTTTCTTAACAAGTTTTCTCTGTTAGTGTGAAGTGGTTCTGTACCTGGTTTATGTCATTTCTCCACATGATCTAAGCTGCCCATTTGGTTGAAACATTCTGATCAAGATAGGAGTTTCTCCATGGTTTTTCTTCATTGTAGCCTTTTCTCGAGTTCCGTTGGTGATTTTCCAACGCTGTCCTTGCTGCTTCTTGCAGTCGCTGGGCTTTATACTTGTGTTTTCTGCTGTTAGCATCTTTTATCATCGTTGTGGTTCTTAGATGAGGGTGTTTATGATCTGTTGTGTTGGGTAGGCTGGGTCTATGTGGACTGCGTTTGATGCAGTGTAGAGAGAGACAGGCTTCCAACACTTGATGAGATGCAACACGATTTTATTTAACATCTAACTATATTACATGCTTAACTGTGGGTTGACACTATGCTGACTTGACTGGAGACCTGAGGCTAGCCTGACCAGACTAACTGACTACCACATGGTGTTTGTACTAGCTGCTGCTCACGAGCTCTGCTATCTCAGAGGCTGGATCCAGAGAGAGCGGGAAAACTGGTGCCTCTGGCTTTCTAGTGGTCGTGACCTGTCTGGTGATTGGCTGCTGTGTTCTGTGTGCTCACTGGTCATCCTGTGTGTCAATCATTGCCTGTCTGCACTCCATCATATACATGGATGTATATTATGACATGGTCGGGATTTATAGATAATGCTGGAGGCAAGCCTTTTGTGAAACTTTACCATTTATTGTACATTATACTAACTGGGCCCAGTGCAGTTATTGCATGAGTTCTACATATCTCCCAACATACTCTGTGATCTGACATGGCTGATGACCTAATTTACATATTTAACATTAACCCTTTACATTACAGTGTCCAACCTCTCATAATTTGTGCTTCATTTTGTGATATATCAGCTGACAAATCGGGAGTTAGTTTAAAAGGTCAAATCAGTTATAATTGCCTTGTCTGTTAAATCTTTTATTTTTTTTATTTTTACATTTTAAAAAATAAATTTAGAGTGCCCGATTCATTTTTTCCAATTCAGGGGCAATTTAGCGTAACCAATCCACCTACACTGCACATCTTTGGGTTGTGGGGACGAAACCCACGCAAACACGGGGTGAATGTGCAAACTCCACACGGACAGTGACCCAGAGCCGGATTTGAACCTGGGACCTCAGCGCCGTGAGGCTGCAGTGCGCCACCGTGCTGCCTCATGTTAAATCTTTTAGCATCAGTTTTCTGTTGCCTTCAGACACATGTCTAAACTTCCATCTTCCAATAAATTGTCTCTGACACTTCTCACTTTCTACTTTCACTCAGTCTACAAGGACAATCATGGGATTTAGGTAAAGAAATCAGTGAGGTTGGACTCATAAGATACCATATGAGATAGATGACACATTTTGGTGGTAAATGACTTCAAATATTTACAAGCCTGGACAGTCCTACCTAATAATAATAATAATCTTTATTGTCACAAGTAGGTTTACATTAACACTGCAATGAAGTTCCTGTGAAAAGCCCCGAGTCGCCACATTCCGGCGCCTGTTTGGGTACACTGAGGGAGAATTCAGAATACCCAAAGCACGTCTTTCATCTCCAGTTGAATCAATCGTACACGTAGCCTGACAAGACAAACTTCACTGAGGAAGGCCTCAATGAAACAGGATTTCCAGCCCACCTCTATCAACAGAACTTCTCCAAAGGTCAACACCGCTCTCAGTATTTACACTACTGGGGCACTTTGGATTTGCCTCACTGCTCAGTCACCTATGAACAATTTCATCACGGATATCTTTGTCATGTAGTCTTCAAAATTCAGCCTGTTCAGCAGCTCCTGAAGGAGGTTACTCTACTTTAGCATTCAGGGGTGAAAGGTCGAGCAGAGTCCAGTCCCAGCCACCATTCTCAAGATATCCCACCGGAAACAATATCAGACATTAATTACATTCAGCCATACATGGATGGTCATATTCTAATCACATGAAAATGGAAGAGGCTATGTCAAACCAACATCAAAGTACTGGACACTATGCAGTACTGGCATAGAATAATGATATGGTACATAACAATCAAAACAGCTCTGCAAAGGCAAATTCCAGCACAAAGCCATTGAACCCACTGCAGTCCACTAAATAGCCAAGGTAATAAACAGTATTACATTGAAAGTGGAAGAAAGACTCTTGCCAACCTGCTCTGACTTCAGGTTCACCTGAGATACAATCTCTTGAAAAATCGACGAAAAGATGCCTTGCAACTGACTGAAAGTCCTCTGATTACAAGACCTTCACTTCAACTAAAAGCCTCAACGTATCTAAGAAGCTATATGTCGACCATGAAAGAGAGACTGAAACAATTATACATTGTAATTGTATTACTTTGTTTCTTTATCTGTATCTAATTTTTCTTGAGTGATACTGTGCATGAATCAAGTAAAGTGTTGCATTTTTAAACCTCCAGGGTAAGTGTGCAATAATAAGTAACCTTCTTTACTTTAAAACTCAAAAAAGATTGCTGCTGAAATGATTTAGATTGGGACTATCACTGTAAGAATAAGAAAATTCACGCAGTTCACGTACAAAATAGATTGATCATCATCAGAAAGATAAATTCTATCTGTGAGGCCTGGTTTATGTATCCAGTCAGGGTAAAAGATTATTTGTTACTCTTTAAAACAGAGCACAAAATTCCCTTGAAGTCCTGGAAAATATTGGTGCTTAAATCAGACAACCCATCAGAGACTGGAGAGCTCTGGTCCTCCCTCCCCCATCAGCCTACCCACTAACAGTGGGAACTCCCTTGCAATCCCCCAGGGAATCCCCTAGCCTACCCTACCCAAGACAATGGGACAAGGTTCCTGGTACTTGGTCCCAGACATTGCACTGCAATCAAAGAGAAAATGCCAGGAAATCTCAGCACGTCTGGCAGCATCTGTAGGGAGAGAAAAGAGCTAACGTTTCAAGTCCAGGTGACCCTTTGTCAAAGAGCTGCAATGCTGTGCTTGGTGGGCTGGAGAGTTGTCAGCCAATCTGATTGATCAAATGCTCTCCAAGGCAGGAATGCTGTCCAAATGAAGACTGAAGTACCACCCACTGCCAATCAACATTTGTTAAAATGGTAGTGAACCTGTCAGAGGTGGCCAACACCATAATCCCAGTCAAGCTCATATCAAAGCTCCAAAACCTAGGACTTGGCTCTCCACTCTGCAAATGGATCCTTGATTTTCTGACCAACAGACCACAATCAGTAAGCATGAACAACAACACCTCCTCCACAATAGTCCTCAATACCGATGCCCCGCAAGGCTGCGTACTTAGCCCCCTACTCTACTCCCTGTACACAGACGGCTGCGTGGCAAAACTTGGTTCCAACTCCATCTACAAGTTTGCTGACGATATGACCATTGTGGGCCGGATCTTGAATAACGACGAGTCCGAATACAGGAGGGAGATGGAGAACCTAGTGGAATGGTGTAATGGCAACAATCTCTCCCTCAATGCCAGCAAACCTAGAGAGCTGGTCATCGGCTTTAGGAAGCAAAGTACTGTACACACCCCTGTCAGCATCAACGGGGCCAAGGTGGAGATGGTTAGCAGTTTCAAATTCCTAGGGGTGCACATCACCAAAAATCTGTCCTGGTCCACTCACGTCGACGCTACCACCAAGAAAGCACAGCAGCGTCTATACTTCCTCAGGAAACTAAGGAAATTTGGCATGTCCACATTAACCCTTACCAACTTTTACAGATGCACTATAGAAAGCATCCTATCGGGCTGCGTCACACCCTGGTATGGCAACTGCTCGGCACAGGACCGCAAGGAACTTCAGAGAGTCGTGAATACTGCCCAGTCCATCACACAAACCTGCCTCCCATCCATTGACTCCATCTACACCTCCCGCTGCCTGGGGAAAGCGGGCAGCATAATCAAGGATCCCTCCCACCCGGCTTACTCACTCTTCCAATTTCTTCCATCGGGCAGGAGATACAGAAGTTTGAGAACATGCACGAACAGACTGAAAAACAGCTTTTTCCCCACTGTCACCAGACTCCTAAATGACCCTCTTATTGACTGACCTCATTAACACTACACCCTGTATGCTTCATCCGATGCCAATTGTATATCTTGTGTTGCCCTATTATGTATTTTCTTGTATTTTCTTGAATTTTGTTTAATTCCCTTTTCTTCCCATGTACTGAATGATCTGTTTGAGCTGCTTGCAGAAAAATACTTTTCACTGTACCTCGGTACATGTGACAATAAACAAATCCAATCCAATCCAGGTTGCATTTGCCGCCAAGTCTTCGGATGACGGGTGCCAAACGTTCGCCATCCTGAAAATTCAGGCCCTGGTGTAGAGCGAAGTTGAAATCATCGTGCTCCTGTACTGCAATGGGACATGGACTGCGTATCAGTGACACGTGTGAATGCAAGAAATGTTTATCCGCAATGCTTTTGCCACATCCTCCAGATGAAGCCCTTGAAGATTATAAAACAAGTAGGAAGGCATTTAAGGTAGGATTTAGGAAGGCTAAAAGGGGTCATGAAATGTGGTTGGCTAACAGGATTAAGTAAAATCCAAAGGCGTTTTATATATATGTAAAGAGCAAGAGGGTAGCCAGAGAAACGGTTGGCCCATTGGCTCTATGCTCCATGGTTAAGGGCATCGAGACCTGGTTGAGACAACTGTTGGCTTCCTTGAATGGCAGCACCAGGTGATGGTGGAGCCTCCGGACACTCTGGCCTCACCTTTGTCCCATGGAGTAACCCGGGGGTCATCTTGCACTCCAAGGGAAGTGATGGGGCCCATGCGGGGGGCTCCCGTGGGAGAGGTGCTGGACCTCAGTCATTCTGAATCCCCCCCACCTGACAGTGGCGCAACTTATGGGCAGCAGGCAGAACAGAGTGACACCTTGTCACCTGTGCCCGAAAGTCGGCCGGGCCCATCTAGGTCCAGGCCCTCCAGAGGATGATCGGCAAATGCATCTCAGGTCAGAGAGCGAGATACGGAGCAGGCGCCTCCATGTCTGACATGCTACCTGAGATAACAGCAAGAAGGAATGGTAGGTCACGTACGTTGAAGAGGTTAGACATCAGTTAAGTTGGCATTGGTACAGCACAGAGGTTAGAGATAGGTGTCAGGGCACAGTAGTTTAAATAGTCACAATTAAACATCTTTGCACCAAAATTGTGACCTGTCTCAATTCTTTGTCTGAAGGGTGTGAGGGATGAGCTAACTGTAGAGGGTGGGTCAGGTGAGAGGGGGGGAGGGGCGCATGTGGGCAGTTTAGAGGATGGCACGGGGAAGGGTCCCCAGGACAATTGGATGTTCCACCTGGGGACACCCACAGAGGTGGCATGGAGCGGAGCCAGACATGTGAGGCTGCCGTGTAGGACAGCTTACCCAGTGTGTGACCATCACCACTCACCATCCTCATAACCGCATTCCCCAACCCTAACCCCAACCTCCCCCCAGAGAACATATGGGCCGTGAGATGGAATAGCCAATGGACAGTGGAATGTGATCCTGAAGGCAGGAGTCAGACTTTGACAAATGATGAGGAACACCAGAGCTCATCTCACAGCGAGTGGTCACCATCCTCTGTCCCATGGACAAGACCCTGATACTGCCTGCCCAGGGCCAACACCCTATGGTGATGCTGGTAGGGCCCTTGGAGGGGGTGGGTCAACTGGTGTGGGGCGATGAAGTGAAGGGAGGAGAGACAGGGAGGATGAGAGTGGCTATAGGGAAGGGGGCACCACTTGGAAGGGGTGGGGGTGGTGGAGGGTGGGGAGAGTATGGAGAGCTGGGAGGGTGGAAGAGCTGCCAGGGGCCCGGCCCCTGAGTTGGTAAATCTGGACGTGATGAAGTTGTCGCGTGTGTGGATAATTCTTTTCACCCGAGGGAGTGCCTGGAAGATATTGAGAACTTTCGAGTGCGCCAGGATGTGAGCATTGTGCACGCTGCTCAGATATTGGGCACAGATGAGCATGATTTGCAGCCGGTGGGCACACACCACATGCACATTCAGGGGATGGAAGCCCTTGCAGTTGGTGAAGGGCACCCCCTGATGAGCTGGTACTCGTAGGGGGACATATGTCCCATCTATCACCCCCTGGACCTGGGGAATGCCAGCGATGGTGGACATTCTGCTGCCCGGGCATTCTGGTGCTTGATCCAGATTGAAGTCTACATAGTCAACAGCCCGGGCAAATAGGACATCTGTAACAATGCAGATGCGCCTATGTGCAGCGTCTGCGATATCCCAGACAACTCCTAACTCGGCAGCTAGAAAGACTCAGAAGAAAAAAAGTTCAGGAGGAAAATCGCCTTGAGCATATAAAGCATACAAAGTGGCAAAGATTAGTGGGAGACGAGAGGATTGGGAAAACTTTAGGGGGCAATAGAAAACTACTAAAAAAGCTATAAAGAAAAGTAGGATAGATTATGAGAGTAAACTTGCTCAGAATATAAAACCAGACAGTAAAAGTTTCCACAAATATATAAAACAAAAAAAGGCTAAGGTAAATATTGGTCCTTTAGAGGATGAGAAGGGAGATTTAATAATGGGAGATGAGGAAATTGCTGAGGAACTGAACAGGTTTTTTGGATCGGTCTTCACAGTGGAAGACACAAATAACATGCCAGTGACTGATAGAAATGAGGCTATGACAGGTGAGGACCTTGAGATGATTGTTATCACTAAGGCGGTAGTGATGGGCAAGCTAATGGGGCTAAAGGTAGACAAGTCTCCTGGCCCTTTTTGGAATGCATCCCAGAGTGCTAAAAGAAATGGCTAGGGAAATTGCAAGTGCAATTGTGATAATTTACCAAAATTCACGAGACTCTGGTGTGGTCCCGGTGGATTGGAAATTAGCAAACGTGACACCTCTGTTTAAAAAGGAGGCCGGCAGAAAGCAGGTAATTATAGGCCAGTTATCTTAACTTCGGTAGTGGGGACGTTGCTGGAATCTATCATCAAGGAAGAAATAGCGAGGCATCTGGATGGAAATTGTCCCATTGGGCAGATGCAGCATGGGTTCATAAAGGGCAGGTCGAGCCTAACTAATTTAGTGGAATTTTTTGAGGACATTACCAGTGCGGTAGACAATGGGGATCCAATGGTGTTGGTATATTTGGATTTCCAGAAAGCTTTTGACCAGGTGCCACACAAAAGGTTGCTGCATAAGATAATGATGCATGGCATTAAGGGGAAAGTAGTGGCATGGATAGAGGATTGGTTAATTAATAGAATGACAAGACTGAGGATTAATGGGTGTTTCTCTGGTTATCATCAGTGGCTAATGGTGTTCCTCAGGGATCAGTGTTGGGCCCACAATTGTCCACAATTTACATAGGTGATCTGGAGTTGGGGACCAAGTGCAATGTGTCCAAATTTGCAGATGGCACTAAGATGAGTGGTAAAGCAAAAAGTGCAGAGGATACTGGAAGTCTGCAGAGGGATTTCAATAGTTTAAGTGAATGGGCTAGGGTCTGGCAGATGGAATAAATGTTGAGAAATGTGAGGTTATGCATTTTGGTAGGAATAACAGCAAAGGGATTATTATTTAAATGATAAAATATTAAAACATGCTGTTGTGCAGAGGGACCTGGGTGTCCAAGTGCATGAGTCGCAAAAGTTTGGTTTACAGGTGCAACAGGTGATTAAGAAGGCAAATGGAATTTTGTCCGTCATTGTTAGAGGGATGAAGTTTAAGACTAGGGAGGTTGTGCTGCAACTGTATAAGGTGTTAGTGAGGCCACACCTGGAGTATTGTGTTCAGTTTTGGTCTCCTTACCTGAGAAAGGACATACTGGCACTGGAGGGTGTGCAGAGGAGATTCGTTAGGTTAATCCCATAGTTGAGGGGGTTGGATTACGAGGAGAGATTGAGTAGACTGGGACTGTACTCGTTGGAATTTAGAAGGATGAGGGGGGATCTTATAGAAACGTATACAATGATGAAGGGAATAGATAGGATAGATGCGGGCAGGTTGTTTCCACAGGCGGGTGAAAGCAGAACTAGGGGACATAGCCTCAAAATAAGGGGAAGTAGATTTAAGACCGAGCTTAGGAGGAACTTCTTCACCCAAAGGGTTGTGAATCTATGGAATTCCCTGCCCAGTGAAGCAGTTGAGGCTCCTTCATTAAATGTTTTCAAGATAAAGATAGATAGTTTTTTAAAGAATAAAGGAATAAAGGGTTATGGTGTTCGAGCGGGAAAGTGGAGCTGAGTCCACAAAAGATCAGCCATGATCTCATTGAATGGCGGAGCAGGCTCGAGGGGCCAGATGGCCTACCCCTGCTCCAAGTTCTTATGTTCTCATGAAGGCCACTTGCAGCGGGTGCCCTCCTCCATGCCCCCGCAGTTCCCGGTGTGCCATTATCTGGGATAGATGGTGCACAATCTCCCTGGTTAGCCGGAGTCTTTGGCAACACTCGTGGTCCGGCAAGTCCTCGAAGGACAGGCGCCGATGGTATACATGTGCCCTGATGTGGTGCCTCCTTCGCAATTGCTCCTCGGCTTGTCGGATGGCCAGCTCTCCAGCCTCACCGGCTGGAACCTGCTCTGCAAGGGCAGTCTCCTCTTTTGCAGTGTCTTCCCTCAGCAGGCCCTGTGCTTCCAGCCTCCATGCATCTGCAATGGCAGTTGCAGCCAGGTATATGACGAACATTGCTCTGAAATTCATTCTCTTGGGGGGGGGGGGGGGGAGCGGAAAGAGAAGATGTGTTAGCAATATGAGTATTCCCTTGCCCATCCAAATCCAAAAGGCTACATGGTGACCTTGAGTTGCACTTCAGTCCCACCCTCCACATGTCCCCACAATCCCACCCCCACCCCTCGGTCGTTCCCTCCAATATGCTGCCTTCCTCACTGCACCTCTGACCCCAGCAGTGAGTGGCACCGGGAGTCTCTAGCCTCACTCCTCTGCCTCTGTCGATAGAGGTACAGGTGGTTGATGCAACCCGTGTCAACTAAAGGCTCTCCAGCCCCTGTCCTGTTTCCCCAGTGGTGTCCACTGTGTCTCCACACTGGGTGAGCTGTATGTAATCCTGCCAGCAGGGTGGCTCTTGGGTGTGCAGTGGAGAGGGTCACTTTGTGCCACTAATCGCCTGTGTGTGGGCAGGTCCTACAGTTGGGGTGCAACGAGTGAAGTGGTCATCTACTGGGAGCATTGCTGCAGTGTGATGTGGGTCCTGGGTGTGATACACAGGTTGTGACAACCTGACCGGGAGTACGGTGGCTGGGAGCAGGGGCACAGTGGACTGGCAGTGCTTGGAAACTGCTGGTGATCCTGCAGAGTGGGTTAGCTGATAGTGTTACTAATGAGACCCTTGCCCTGAGAGGGGCAATGTGCCAGGGAGGGTGTCAAAGGCCACGATGCATGTGTCCTTTGTTTGGGGTGAGCTATGCTATTCCCCTGCCAAGGGACTGTGTTTCTGCTGAGTGCACTGAGGAGTGGCAGCACCTGGTGTGCCACTGATTGAGCTTGGCCACGCCCAACCCATTGATGATCAGCTGGGGTCTGTGGGTTTGCAGAGGGGTGGCCTGGATGGGCTCCCAAATGACCCGAGGCTGTCAACATTTACAGGACACAGTGAGCAGTCATCAGAGTCAGCAGCCAAGGGCCTGTAACTTGTCCCAATGGGTACATTTAAAACAAATACTACAGCAATGGCAGCCTGAGCCAGGCCACCCCGGTCCCGAGGGTGTCACCCCGAATCCACGGAGCTGTCAGCAAGTCACTCCCCAATACACCCCCCGACCCTGCTAGCCATGCACCAGCAAGCAGTACAATTTAAAATTCTTCTAAAACTTTTCTGACCTTCTCTCTCTCCCTCAGTAACAATGGCGATCAGTCCCTGTTTGTAGTAAACTGTGCTTGTGTGACTTCTGCCTGAGAGCATCGCGGAGGCCTGGAGCATACCGTGTCAGACGCACTCATTACATTAAATGCCGGTTTTGCATGCCGCTGCTGGTGTGGGGCATGAACCGTGTTATTGCCAACCGTGAGAGACTGGAGCAAGGCTTTTGATTCGGTGCTGGGCACAAACCTCAATTTTGGCTGGATGCCTGATTCTCAGCCCGATCGCAATTTGCTTTTCTGGCTTGAGGCAGAGAGTCCAGGGCACTATTACCAGGACTAGCTTTTTAATTCCAGATTTATTAACTGAATTTAAATTCCACCAGCTGCCATGTGGGATTCGAACCTGTGTTCCCTAAAACACTAGCCTGGGCCTTGGGATTGCTGGTCTGATGTCTTTACGAATACACCACCATCTCCCTGAAATGCACCTGCATCTTTCCGAATGCTGTTGTGTGGGTAATCTATTAATCATATTAAAATAAGAAGCAGCAACCAAAATCGCCAGGACCCCATTCTGGTGAATTCAGAAGGACATGTAATTCACCCAGCCTGCCCCCTCCCCAACCTATTCTCCCCCTCCTCCCACCCACCATCCCCAACCATTCAATACTCAGGGCTCATGTTTTCATTAGCTTTATGTAATGTCATTAAAGTTAACAAAGTTAACACTTGAGCTTTGTTCTGTTACCATGGGTTTGTCACATTGACTAGCTGCTAGTTTGTTGAATAATTCTTCACACATTTTATCAAGGCAAGTTTCCTTTTATGGGATGTGCATGCCTCATTCTTGTATATCTCACAGACTCCCTAAATCTCTTGGAGTAATTCAAAATGGAAATACTCAGCATGTCTTCATTTACAATGAGACAAGGCCAGACAGTATCCGACTTGTCTGCTGTGTGTTAGTTTATCAGACACACCACAATGCTGACAACTTGATTTCAATCTACGCAGATAATAGCTTTACTTCTCTGCTGTCCATGGCAGTCTAATCTGTTTCTTGTGGTTATTATTAACATTTGCTTGAACACTTTTCTATTTATTGGCTGAAACACTTTTTAAACGCATTAAAATATACCTGATAAATCAAAGCATTTTCTACTGTACATCAAACATCATTATAGACAAGTTCATTGTGTTGGTAGTGTATAGTACATTTGTTCCAAATAGTATTGTAACAAGATGCCTAAACTTCAGAGAGACACCTTCCCATTAAGGGTTTCCCAATTTAAATGTCGGGAAGACAGAGCCATTATCCTCCAGTGCTTCCAATGGCTGTTCCACTCAGGAACCTCCTCCTGTACATGCTGGAGTGTGTCTCCAAGATCATGGTGGTCTTCTGCACTCTCCAGAACATCACCATCTTGAAGCCCCTGCCACCAGGAATCTGGAAGCTACCTTGGCTGGAGGAGGAGGGGAAAGTGGAGGCAACAACAACATCTGGACACCTTCATCCAAATGTATAGTCTGAAGCACCTACTCAGGCTCCACTTCCCACAGGGTAACTTGGTTTACCACTGTGGGTCCACCAGTTCACCATCCATCTGGGATGCCACATTATAGGGTTCTCTTGCCCATGATCCTACAATAGGAAACATCAAAATCAATGCATCCACTGATAAGGCTGAATTTGACACTACCCGACATAAAAGTCTATCTTGAGCCTGTCTCTGTTTGGCTGGCTCATCCAACATCCAGTTTACAGCCGTCGGTCAGCTGATTGGCTCGGGTGGGTCTTCTGCCCATTAGAGATTAAGTCCCACCTTGAAGAGCTGCCAGCTAATCTGAGGACCAACAGTCTTCTTGACCTGACACTGCCACCGGAGGAAATAGCCACTGCTGGAACTACATAGAGTCCTGCAGAGAACAGACAAAAATGGAGGCCGGTGCCTTGTCAGCGCCAACTATCAGGCCTGGCAGTTGAGGGGCTGAGCTCATCATGGTGGGGATAGAGGAGAAATTTGGCGGGGAGAATTACAGAGGGGTAGCTCCAATGGGTTATTTGAACTCTTGATGACAGCCTTCCCCCACCATGGGTAAAATTAATTATCCAGGTAAAGGTCTCAATTGGTCCATGGGTGTGTGGGAGGCAGTTGTGGAGTGAGTGGGAGAGGTAGGCCGTGGATATCATAGATATCATAGAATTTGCAGTGCAGAAGGAGGCCATTCGGCCCATCGAGTCTGCACCGGCTCCTGGAAAGAGCACCCTACCCAAGGTCAACACCTCCACCTTATCCCCATAACCCAGTAACCCCACCCAACACTAAAGGCAATTTTGGACACTAAGGGCAATTTATCATGGCCAATCCACCTAACCTGCACATCTTTGGACTGTGGGAAGAAACCGGAGCACCTGGAGGAAACCCACGCACACACGGGGAGGATGTGCAGACTCCACACAGACAGTGACCCAAGCCGGAATAGAACCTGGGGCTCTGGAGCTGTGAAGCAATTGTGCTATCCACAAGGCTACCGTGCTGCCCCCAAATACAGTGCTGTTGCCATGACACCTCACTGGAAGTGGACATGGGCAGATTATGAACCTTAATCCCCCCACTCCTCCCAGCCCGAATAAAAGCCTCAATAAAGTTATAGCATTTTATTTTTAAAATGAGGTGTATGTTACAACAAATATGCTTGTCAAAATTTCTTCCACAAGACCTCAAAACACGCAACCTCTAACATCCAGAAGGACGGGGACAACAGGTGCAAGGGAACACCATGACCTTCAAATTCCCTCACACACCATTTTGACTTGAACATATATAATTTGTTGATCATCACATGGTCCAAATTCTGAAACTTAATTTAAAAGCCTTCACCACATGGGCGCAATGCTTCAATAAAGCAGTCAACTGCCACCTTCTAAAAGGATAGCGAGGTATGGGCAATGAATTCTGATCTTGCCAGCAATGTCTATATCCCGAGAACGATTCTTTAAAAATGAGACAGCACATATGTAGCAAGGAACAAGACAAGATTGGAAGTCCACTTCAGAGATCTCCGGTATATGAGAGTTATCACCAAGTCTTTTAATACTGTTAAGGAGTTTTGTATATTTTTTAGAATCTAGAAAATATCTCTTGCTCCCAAAATGTTGAACAATATGAGCAAATATATCTCAGGATAAAGAGAAACAAATCAAAATCATTAGTCAAATATAACCATGAAAAAAATGCAGTAATACTGCGTGCATCATTTTGGAAAGCCTTTGACTACAGAGAAAATAGTAAGAGATGTGGGACTGGGAATATCACAAATTGAATTAAAAACTGATTATGAGGGAAGAAATAGGGGCTGTTTCTCAAAATGGTTAGATCTGAGTAGTGGTAACCCACAGGATCTATTCTGGGAGCCTCTAGTTCTCTTATGTACCCATTAAATCTGCCTAGTTACTGGGTAACTGCTTCTTGCACAACAATATCTACGCCACAGCCAGAAGCAGGTCCAACACTCGTTCATAGTGAATCACACAAACCAGCAACCTGTTCGACAGGGTCTCTGTCCTGTGAGGAAAGAAGTGTCGCCTAATATCCGAACTAGTTCTGTCCTTACATAACTTGTAAGTGTAACCCATACTCTTCCCTCACTTATCCTGTTTAAATACGTTGTCCTGGTAAACATTTCATCATCATTTTACAATCAACAAGCAAATCAATTGTGAGTCTGACAGCTTCTGTGGAGAGAGAAGGGAACTAACGTATCAAGTCACAGCCATGCAAACTCAAAAGGTTAGCTCCCTTCTCTCTCCATAAATGCTGTCAGACCTGCTGAGGTTGTCCAGTATTTACTGTTTTGTTTCAGATTCCAGCATGCGCAGTAATTAGCTTTAATTGTGAGTCTACACTTGCCTAATTTTACAGAGCCAACCTTTTAAACTTATCGGGGCAGCTAAAATGATATGAATTGGGAATCAATCCACGAAGGGATTCAGCGCATGGACCACGAGAGAATGAGGTAGATGCAAGTTGTTTGTATACGTGTTGGATTTAGATTGGATATTTGTATGTAAATCAGCCAAATTGTATCCAGTTGATGTGATTTGTTTGGGCCTCTATAAATGTCACATACAAATGTAAGTTGCATGCAAAAGGTGTTGGGAGTCTGGTAACCTTCCCAAAACAGTTCTAAACTGAGAAATAATCAGGAACACAGTTCAGGATCAACTGTCTTCAAAGAGCTGCTTAGATATAGAAAGATATGAAGAAATATAAAGAGACTCCAGGATGATATGTTGCCTCCTGGATGCCAGGGTCCATGATGTCTCAGAACGGGTAGCGGGCATCCTGAAGGGAGAGTGCAAACAGGCAGAGGTTGTGGTACATATTGGTACTAATGACAGAGGCAGGAAGGGGGATGAGGCCCTGCAGCAGAAGTTCAGGGAGCTAGACAGAAAGTTAAAAAACAGGACTTCAAGGGTTGTAATCCCGGGATTACATCCTGTGCCACGTGTCAGTGAGGCTAGAAATTGGAAGATAGAGCAGCTAAACATGTTGCTAAATAGCTGGTGTAGGAGGGAGGGTTTCAGTTATCTGGACCACTGGGAGCTCTTCCGGGGCAGGTGTGACCTGTATAAGAAGGACGGGTTGCATCTAAACTGGAGAGGCATGAATATCCTTGCCGCGAGATTTGCTTGTGTCACACGGGAGAGTTTAAACAAGTATAGCAGGGGGGTGGGTACCGGAGCAATAGGTCAGAAATGAAAAAATTGAGGGAGAACTAGGAAATAGGGCCAGTATGGCTCTGAGGAAGAGCAGACAGGGAGATGTTGCTGAAAACAGCGGGACTGGTGGCCTGAAGTGCATTTGTTTTAATGCAAGAAGTAAAGTAGGTAAGGCAGATGAATTTAGAGCTTGGATTAGTACTTGGAACTATGATGTTGTTGCCATTACAGAGACCTGGTTGAGGGAAGGACAGGATTGGCAGCTAAACATTCCAGGATTTAGATGTTTCAGGTGGGATAGAGGGGGATGTAAAAGGGGTGGAGGAGTTGCGCTACTGGTTAGGGAGAGTATCACAGCTGTACTGCGGGAGGACACCTCAGAGGGCAGCAAGGCTATATGGGTAGAGATCAGGAATAAGAAGGGTGCAGTCACAATGTTGGTGGTTTACTACAGGCCTCCCAACAGCCAGCGGGAGATAGAGGAGCAGATAGGTAGACAGATTTTGGAAAGGAGTAAAAGCAACAAGGTTGTTGTGATAGGAGACTTCAACTTCCCCAATATTGACTGGGACTTACTTTGTGCTAGGGGCTTGGACGGGGCAGAGTTTGTAAGGGGCAGTCAGGAGAGCTTTGTAAAACAAAATGTAGATAGTCCAACTAGGGAAGGGGCTGTACTGGACCTGGCATTGGGGAATGAGCCCGGCCAGGTGGTAGAGGTTTCAGTAGGGGAGCATTTCGGGAACAGTGACCACAGTTCAGTAAGTTTTAATGTGCTGGTGGACAAGGATAAGAGTGGTTCTCGGGTGAATGTGCTAAATTGGGGGAAGGCTAATTATAACAATATTAGGCGGGAACTGATTGGGGGCGGATGTTTGAGGGTAAATCAACATCTGACATGTGGGAGGTTTTCAATTGTCAGTTGAAAGGAATTCAGGACCAGCATGTTCCTGTGAGGAAGAAGGATAAATATGGCAAATTTCGCGATCCTTGGATAACGAGAGATATTATAGGCATCGTCAAAAAGAAAAAAGAGGCATTTGTCAGTGCTAGAAGGCTGGGAACATTCGAAGCCTGTGTGGAATATAAGGAAAGTAGGAAGGAACTTAAGTAAGGATTCAGGAGGGCTAAAAGTGGTCACAAAAAGTCATTGGCAAATAGGGTTAAGGAAAATCCCAAGGCTTTTTACACGTACATAAAAAGCAAGGGGGTAGCCAGGGAAAGGGTTGGCCCACTGAAGGACAGGGGAGGAAATCTATGTGTGGAGCCAAAGGAAATGGGTGAGTTACGAAGAGAAGGAATTGGTGGATGTTGAGTCAGGAGAAGGGTGTGTAGATAGCTTGGGTCACATTGAGATCCAAAAAGACAAGGTGTTGGCCCTCTTGAAAAATATTAAGGTGGATAAGTCCCCAGGGCCTGATGGGATCTACCACAGAATACTGAAGGAGTCAAGAGAGGAAATTGCTGAGGCCTTGACAGAAATCTTTGGATCCTCACTGTCTTCAGATGATGTCCTGGAGGACTGGAGAATAGCCAATGTTGTTCCTTTGTTTAAGATGGGTAGCAAGGATAATCCAAGGAACTACAGGCCAGTCAGCCTTGCGTCAGTGGTAAGGAAATTCATGGAGAGAATTCTTCGAGACAGGATCTACACCTATTTGGAAGCAAGGGGTCGTATTAGCGAGAGGCAGCACGGTTTTGTGAAGGGGAGGTCATGTCTCACTAACTTGATAGAGTTTTTCAAGGAGGTCACAAAGATGATTGATGCAGGTAGGGCAGTGGATGTTGTCTATATGGACTTCAGTAAGGCCTTTGACAAGGTCCCTCATGGCAGACTGGTACAAAAGGTGAAGTCACACGGGAGCAGAGGTGAGCTGGCAAGATGGATACAGAACTGGCTAAGTCATAGAAGGCAGAGAGTAGCAATGGAAGGGTGCTTTTCTGATTGGAGGGCTGTGACTAGTGGTGTTCCGCAGGGATCAGTGCTGGGACCATTGCTGTTCGTAGTATATATCAATAATTTGGAAGAAAATGTAACTGGTCTGATTAGTAAGTTTGCGGACGACACAAAGGTTGGTGGAATTGCGGACAGCGATGAGGACTGTCAGAGGATACAGCAGGATTGAGGTCGTTTGGAGACTTGGGTGAAGAGATGGCAGATGGAGTATAATCCGGACAAATGTGAGGTAATGCATTTTGGAAAGCCTAATACAGGTAGGGAATATGCAGTGAATGGTAGAACCCTCAAGAGTATTGACAGTCAGAGAGATCTTGGTGTACAGGTCCACATGTCACTGAAAGGGGCAACACATGTGGAGAAGGTAGTCAAGAAGGCCTACGGCATACTTGCCTTCATTGGCCGGGGCATTGAGTATAAAAATTGGCAAGTCATGTTGCAGCTGCATAGAACCTTATTGAGGCCACACTTGGAGTATAGTGTTCAATTCTGGTCGCCACTCTACCAGAAGGATGTGGAGGCTTTGGAGAGGGTGCAGAAGAGATTTACCAGGATGTTGCCTGGTATGGAGGGCATTAGCTGCGAGAAGTGGTTGAATAAACTTGGTTTGTTCTCACTGGAACGAAGGAGGTTGAGGTGCGACCTGCTAGATGTCTACAAAATTATGAAGGGCATAGACAGAGTGGATAGTCAGAGGCTTTTCCCCAGGGTAGAGGGGTCAATTATTAAGGGGCATAGGTTTAAGGTGCAAGGGGAAAGGTTTAGAGGAGATGTACGAGGCAAGTTTTTTACACAGAGGGTAGTGGGTGCCTGGAACATGCTGCCAGAGGAGGTGGTGGAAGCAGGGACGATAATGACATTTAAGGGGCATCTTGACAAATACATGAATAGGATGGGAATAGAGGGATATGGACACCGGAAGTGTAGAAGATTTTAGTTTAGACAGGCAGCATGGTCAGCCGTGGTTGGAGGGCCGAAGGGCTAGTTCCTGTGTTTGTTCTTTGTTGTTTGTTGAGCTTATAATGCCTGAATTATGTAACAAACAAACTTCAGCAAAGAACAAATGATAAAATTGATCTTCATAAATGTAAGGAACCTACGTTTCTCCAGTATTTCTAAATGTATTCATGTACAGCTTTTAATATTTGTGATGTTTTGTGAATTTATTATCTGTATATAAGCTAGTTCATATTTATGGTTGTAGTAATAGGTATGAAAAGGTGCAAATAATATTGTCCCCATTTATTGCTTCTGATTCCTTAAAAGTCTAAAGTGGAAAAATATTTCCAACAGGACTAATTCTTTGTGATAATTTTATTTCAGCAATATGTTCACATCACACAACATAATTTGTGCTATAGATTTCACGAGTCCTATTATAATCAATTATTTATTCTGACTGTATCTGCACAAACCCATCAGGCTACATAAGGAGATGAATGGGACATTTTCCTGGAGGGATCAGCATTATTCCAGTGAGCATTTAGAACTTGTGTTGGTTACTCTGATAAAAAATGAAGAAAGCAACAGAATGATGGGGAGAAAGATTTTTGAAGGTCAAAAATGTATGTAATGTATTCCGTTTTCTGTAAAGTTAAGGAGGAGTTTTATTTTTAATATCTTTGTATTCAGCATAAGTTGAGAACCTGTGGGTTCTCTGAAGCATCTCTTATCTAAAATACTGGTAAACTAGCTCATCCCTTTAAAGATAAAACTTTCCTATTTAGTTTTCCTGAGATTATATTGACAGGGAGTGGTCAAAATGTCCAAGGTGAAGAAGACAGGGGGCTGGTAAAATACCATGTATGAGAAGGGGGTGGGTGAGGGGAGAACGGGGAAGAGGGAAGATTGAATTACTTTGCAATCGACCCCGATGTATTTCTTGGCAGCCTTGATAGAAAGGCCAAGGTATAAACTCCCAGTGTGACTGGGAAACTCTACTTGACGTGATATTAAAAATTAATAGAGATTTATGGTATTGTGGAATATTAGAACAACTGGAAACAAACTTTTTCGTATCTCATGAATTTATTTTTTTTCTCACCTTGGAAAACTTCCAGTGCTGGCCAGTAGAAAACTAGAACAGGCTGCAATGTTCACTGTGCTCAAGACAATCATTTCTCTGGTCATCGCAAGTTTGATCCCCAGGTAACCCAATACCAAGCCCCAAAATACTGAGAAATTAGGCTGGATTTTAACTTCACAATAGCCTTCCTGTCAGGCATTTAATTGGGGTAGAAGCAGGTGGCTAGGTGCCCAGCTGCCACCCTCCTGCCTGATTAAATGCCTCCTGCCATAGAAGTCGCCACAGGGGAGAACACCAATGATTATCAGTTGAGTTGACCTTTCGTCAGTTTCAGTTTTGTTGAAAGGTCATTGCAACTAAAATATTGGGTGGGATCCTCCGTCGCGCTGCACCTGTTTTCTGGCGAAGCGTGCCCCCGTCAGCAAATGTTGCCTGACCTGCCGTGTATTTCCAGCTCTTTGTTTTCTGAATTTGTGGGCTGCTAATTGCAAGATCCTTCAAATATCTACAGAGTCCTGCTGGAGGGATTCAGAGACAATGAAGGTGAAGTAGTGGCTTGGACAGCCACGAGTAAATGCAACTTACCAAAGGTCTTTTTCCAGCAGGCTGCAAAGATTTACCTCCTCATTTCTCTGCTGATTCACGAGTCCTGTGGAACTGCAGTTATTACTGCTACTACTCTCGCTGCTTCTGCTCCTGCTGGTAGCACTATTGTTCCATGGCCCCAGGGTCCCAGCTTCGATTCCCAGCTTGGGTCACTGTCTGTTTGGAGTCTGTACGTTCTCCCCATGTCTGCTTGGGTTTCCTCCGGGTGCTCCGGTTTCCTCCCACAGCCCAAAGATGTACAGGTTAGGTGGATTGGCCATGCTAAATTGTCCTCAGTGTCCAAAAAGGTTAGTTGGCGTTACTGGGTTCCAGGCTTGGGTGGGATGCTCTTTCCAAGGGCTGGTGCAGACAGGCTGAATGGCCATCTTCTGCACTGTAAGTTCTATGATCTATGATCTATGCTACTGTCCCTATAGCTCCCACTGGTGCTCTGGTGCAGTTCCTACTTTCCCTGCTCCTTCTGGTGTTGGTGCTAATTATCTCAGTGCTCAACCCCGAAGTTACAGTCCATAAGCGTCACCCGTACTGATTTGATAGATCAGGGGGTGGATTATCCGCTGGCTAATGATGGCAGCAAGATTCACGATCGGACGGAGAATCGAACGTCTGGCTAAAACCGGGATTAGCGTCCGGCCCCAATACTGTTGCAATGCTCCGGTCCCCTGCTGGTGGTGGCAGCGAGCTGCACACCCCATGCCAGCAGCCCAATGTAAAACCGCGATTAGCATGGATTTAAATACAATTAACAGGCTGTAAATCCCGATGCTCCACCCCTCTCAGGCGGGAGTCATGCGGGTGGGAATTGGTGTAAGTATTTACGAGCGGGGTTTGGGTGCGATGGCTGTTGAGGGGGCAGTAAGAAGGTAGGAAAGCTCTCCAAACCTTTTGGACTTGCTGGGGTGTATAAGCCTGGACTTCAGGGAGTAGCGGAGAATGATTTAGTGGCAAGTGCGTCAGTGGCGTGCAGAGGGGGGGGGGCTGACGGTGCATTGACCCCGGGCATCCATTGGATGGGGGCATCCAATCAGAGAAGGAAATAATTTTTTAAAATTTTTTTTTTATTTTTTATTTTTTAATTTAGATTACCCAATTATTTTTTTCAATTAAGGGGCAATTTAGCGTGGCCAATCCACCTACTCTGCACATTTTTTTGGGTTGTGGGGCAAAACCCACGCAGCCACAGGGAGAATGTGCAAACTCCACACAGACAGTGACCCAGAGCCAGGATCGAACCTGGGACCTCAGTTCCGTGAGGCGGTTGTGCTAACCATTAGGCCACCGTGCTGCCCCAGAGAAGGAAATAAGATAGTAATTTTAAAATTTCAGCAGTGATAAATCAATTTTTGGAGGCTCACCACACTGCAGAGGCAGTTGTTAGCCCTTTATTCCTTTAACATGGTGTACCCTTTCTGCCAAGAGAAAATGGTGCTTCACCCCATCCCCCCACACGCATGCGCATGATGTACGTGGTGCAACCATCAAAAGCAATAAGCAGACGTGGCTGTTCGTTCCTGCGTTTCCTCGAGTCATAACTCGTCTTTTCTTCAGCTTTTTGTGCATCTAGATTAGTTCTTTTACCTACTCAGGTCAGTGAATAGCTCTAGAACGGGTGCAACTACGTTTTTTATAGGTTTTTTGGTGATATTTAATGAAATATTTACGTGGGATGTAGTAAGAGTGAAGCCTGGATGATCAGAGGACTGCTATGGCATTTAATCTCGGAATAGGAGACATTTATTCCTTAACATGCTAATATTCGAAAACAGATACCACTAATTTTCAAGTCTATGATATAAATTGCACAAAATTATCAGTGGAGAATCAGTGTGAAATAATTTGATACGAAGGAACAAAGAAATGAAATATGGTTTATCCGTCTGCAACTGACCGATTGTTTACCATTTTCTTCCCATTTTCTCATGCGTCTTACGGTTTTTGAGATAGAAAATGAAATGTTACGAGTATTTCGTGTACAACCGAGTGGAGCACAGAACAGGAAAAAAAAGAGGGCCAGAGTCGAAGAAGAGTCCCATCAAAGAGGGGCATTAGGTGCATGGATAAAAAGAAGTAAAGAAGAAGTAGGAGAACCTGGAGAAGTAAAAGATGATGTGGGTGCAGAGAAGGATTTTTCTGATACGGATTCAGCTCGGTCAGAACATAATACTCTCTCTCCTCAGTCTCATTGTCAGGATGATGATCCATGTGAAGAAAATAAAGAAGATTTTAGCATATTTTTGCAAAGAAGCGATTTTGGCTATTTGAAGAAACCGATCATTTGAAGATGACAATATTACAACATGGCCCTGAAAGATATCAGAATAAAAGTGGTCCATTTGCTGAGAAGGATGGGAGATCATTTTCCAAACAGTGGTTTGATAAAGTTTCCACAAACGGAGAAATTGTGGAGAGAAAATGGTTGTTATACTCTCCATATCGGAAAGCATGCTACTGTTTTGTTTGCTTTTTGTTTTCAAAGGAGCATTTGTCGTCTGTGTCAAACTTTGGAAAGGAAGACAGTTTCTCCACTTGGAGAAAATTAAATCCAACAATACCTGACCATGAGAAAAGCCCTTCTCATAGAGCTCACATGAGGGAATACCTGAACCTCGTAGTTCGACTCCATCATTCAACTACGATAGATGCTGAACTTCAACAGCAAATGTCTGCTGAAAAGAAAAGATGGAAAGCTATAACTGAACGGATTGTCGAGGTTATATCCTTTCTGGCAAAACAGAATCTGGCCTATCGTGGACATCGAGGAGAAGGAATATCTGGGTTATCAGAGCCAGGGGAGACAGTCAGTGAAAATACAGGAAACTTTCTAGCAACAATCAGACTTTTGGCCAAATATGATGACATCTTAGCAAAACACTTGCAGAGAGGGAAAGAGAAACCAAAAAGTGTCACCTACTTGTCCAACAGAATTCAAAACGAAATAATCAATCTTCTTGGTGAAACTGTCAAGAAAAATATAATTTCCGAAATTAAGGACGCAAAATATTTTAGCATAATGCTGGATTCAACTCCAGATATTGCCCATGAAGATCAGGTTTCTGAAATTCTGCGTTACGTTCATATTGATGAAAACAGAAAAGTAGAAATAAAGGAGACATTTCTGGGATTTTTCCAAGTCAACAAGAAAGATACAGTCTGGTAAATAAAATTCAGGAAAAATTGGAAGAAGACAAAATTTCCATGAATGACTGTCGTGGTCAAGCATATGATAACGCAGCAGTTATGGCTGGAGGGAGAGGAGGTGTTCAACAAAAAATTCTTGAAGTTAACCCAAAAGCTGTGTTTGTGAACTGCGAGAACCACAGCCTCAATTTGGCCTGTGTCCATGCAAGTGAGGTGCAACCTGTTGTTGTTACATTTTTTGGCATTCTAGAAAAACTCTTTACTTTTTTTTCTTCATCTACTTCTCGTTGGGAAGTGTTAAAATCATTTGTCACTCGGACTGTGAAAAGACAGTGTGACACAAGATGGAGTTCCAGCCATGATGCTGTGCAAGTAATCCACGAAGAGTGTGACAACGTTATTGCAAGCCTTCAACACCTGCTGGAAGGAGAATTTTCAAGGGAAACTAAATCTGATGCAGGATCGCTACTGAACTCTATTCAACAGTTCCCGTTTATAGCTTTATTAAATTTGTGGTACTCAGTTTTATCATCAGTGGAGAAAGTCTCAAAACGTTTGCAGGATCCGAAAATGGGGTTCCATGAAGCTTCTTGTGATCTGAGAGGACTTATTCATATCTTGAATTTGAAGAATGATGAAATTATCCACAATGCAATAGATTTAGCCAATGAATATTGTGAAAATTGGGGAATACCAATTGCACGAACAAGGAGAAGAAGAATAATGCCTGGAGAGTCAGCAAGAGATAGTGGACTGACGGCACAAGAAGAAATGAATAGAGTAATGGTAGAGATTGTGAACAGATTAAAAACTGAAATTGAAGACCGCAGTGTCCGTCTTCAAAGACTCAGTGACCGATTTTCTTTTCTTCTGAACTTGAATTCAGTAGTGATTGAAGATGAACAAGAAAGAGAGAAATTAAAAAAGGAATGTTGAGACTTTGCAAATTATTATGACAATGATGTGGTTGCAATTCAGTTATATGACAAAATTATTGATTTTGTGATACTCCTTCGAGCTGGAGGGAATAGAGTTCCCCCTGATCCTAAAGATGCTCTGGAGTCTTTCCGACGCTGTGTGTTTCATACAGATTACTGCTTACAATCGCATTTTCAGTCGCAAGCTGTGAAAGGTCATTTTCAAAACAAAAATTAATAAAAACATATCTGAGGTCTTCTATGTCACAGGAGCGACTGACCAATCTGACTTTAATAAGCATTGAAAAAGAATTTCTCACAGCTGATGTAAAAAGTGAAGTAGTTCAGGTGTTTTGTGACAGGAGGTATCATTTGGGGAAAAGAACTTAATAAATTTGATTGATTTATATTAAAATTGAATAAAGCGTTTATTTCATGTTTCATCTGTGTTTATATATTCAAAATGTTTTCCTTTCTCATAATATTTCTCAGTATATTAGGCCTTATACTTGAGTCTTTGGGGCATACAATCAAGATTTGCCCCGGGCATCACCAGACCTCTGCACGCCACTGAAGTGCGTGGACTCGGGGTGTCCCCATCGGGATCGGGGTGCTGTGGCTGAGACCCCCATTGCTGCATGAATTCAGAGAAACCCATCACCTCGCTACAATTTACAGGCTCTTCACTATTGACACTGTTGACATTGCTGCAAATGCTCTGAGTGTTTCTGGTCATGTGGAAACCCACTCAAACCACCCATCTGGACACTCTCATATCCCAGCGATATCATCAAGGGGATGAGCGCGACCATGCTCAATCGCCGGACCACTATGTGTTGGCACTCCTTAGAAGCACAGCCCCACAGCAAAGGAAGCAGGGGATTAACAGAGCTCACCCCAGCGTTCACACGCACAGTTGCTACTGGAACCCTCCCTGGCACTCAGAATTAAAGCTTTACCAGTGACATAATCAGTTAGCCCACCCCTTAGAATCATGAGATGTCTCCAACCTCTGCCTGCCCACCGGGCCCCTAATCTTATTCATTCTGCCCCTGGTAAGGAAACCTGACCAGCTCCCAGTCACAGCTAGTGCGTGAAACCCAGGCTCCATAAAACACGAGAGTTAAGGCCCCAGCAAACGCACACAGCCCCCTCGCTCACGCCTGTCTCGAGGACCTGCACGCACACCAGGCTATTAGCATGGAGGTGAATGGAAGCACAGTAGGGATATCTCCACCACATAACTAGTTGCCACCCTCCTGGGCTGGATAACACAAGGTCCATATAGTGAGGAGACCGACAGTTAACCACACTGGGAGAAACAAGACAAGGGCCACAGAGCCTATCGCTAACATGGGCTGCGGCAGCCACTGGTACTCCAATTGGAAGGCATGGGTGGTGAGGATAGAGGCTCAATGTAATAAACCGCATAAGGCAACCGACCAGAACCGGAACCTGGCAGGGGTCTACGGGGTAGTATATATCGTGTTGTAAACAAAACTACATTTCTTTATTTTACTTGGTGTAGACTTCCCGTTTCCTTATTAAACTGGTGATGAGGAACAAACTGGGTTGCTGTTGTCGCTGCGGCCCATTCGGCTGAGCCATCCCCCCAATTTTCTGGACACAGGTTTGGATTTACTTGATTCGCCATGCCTCTGGTTGGGCAGTTCGATGCATTTCACATGGTGTTGAAGATTGGAACCAGTACGCAGAAATGATGTGCTACTTCTGGGCCACCAACAACACGGAGAATGAGTGATGGACAGTCATACTGTTGGTGGCCTGCAGAACACACATGGTCAGGGTGATCTGGAGTCTCACATACCCAGTGGTGCCAGATACGCAATCATTCAACCAAATCGTGGCACTCATGGTGCAACCCTTTAACCCAACCCGGTCAATAATTGTTCAAAGATATTGGTTCAATACGGCGGAGAGGTCCCCTGATGAGTCCATCACCGGGTTCATATCACGGTTATGGAAGATAGCCGAGTTTTATGAGTATGGAACTGCTTTATTCGATATGCTCCCTGATCGTTTAATCGGCGGTATAAATAATATGGAAGCATGGAAAAAACTTTTTTGGGCTAAATCTCCCTGGCCTTTCAGCAGGCCATTGCAGATCTCCTTGTATTGGGAAAGCATGGTACCCAGCATCCAAGAGATTCAAGGAATGGAGGTGAACATTTTGGAACAGAGCCCTTCACGTGGTATGCCCACACTCGGATCGAATGCCACGGTGATTCTGGCCTCTGGGCAAAGAGTTGGCAGCTGAAACATACAACGTCAGTAGACTTGGCTGAAAGGGATTCTGGCCCGTGTGCGATGTGTGGGCGCCGGTTTAGGCATACTCGCAGGCAGCAGGAAGGCCAATGCTCCAGGCACCCTGGTTGAGGTAGGCTTCAGCCCCAGGGCCGGTCTTTGCATATGAATGACCCAGAAGAGGCCGGGGATGAGGTGAGATACAGCTGAACTATTTGGCATCGCCCTATCTGGCCCCTATTTGCGTTCCAGTACACGTGAATGGCCATATGCTCCAAATGGAGTTGGATACGGGAGCTGCTGTTTCTGTGGTCATGCAGAGCACCTTTGATCTTATAAAATGAGGTGTGCATACTTTGACGTTGGCTGACACAGCGGCTCATTAGCCACTTATACGGGGGAACAATATTGTGAGGTGCACTCTTGCTCCAGTAGTTTATGGGTGCCAATCGGGTCACCTTCCCCTTGTTGTTGTGCAAGGAAGTGGCTCTAACCTGTTGGGCTGCAAGTGGCTACGCCAGCTGCAGTTGGATTGGCAACATATCCTCCAGCTGGGGTCTAGCGAACTGTGTGTGGTACTGAGCAAGTTTCCCGAGGTTTTCAGCCTGGCTTGGGTACCATTAATGGGGCCATAGCCAAGATCCAGGTGGACCTGGAGGCCCAACCCCGATATTTTCATGCCTGCACAGCGCCCTCTGTTTTAGTGGAGAAAGTCAAGACCAAACGTTGCCATTTGGAGAGTTTGGGCATCAGAAGGCTTGTGCGCTTTATCGAGTGGGCAACGCTGGTGATCTTCATAATGAAGCTGGATAAGACAGTCCACCTCTGCAGAGACTATAAATTGACAGTGAACATGGCTTCACGGTTGAACCATTATCCTTTACCGTACATCAAGGATCTGCAACATTAGCCGGTGGCTGTACATTTACAAAATTGGACATGAGCAACGGTTGTCTACAGTTGGAGCTCAATAAATCATCACAGAAGTGCTTCACGATCAATACGCACAAGGAGCTCATGAGTGCATGTGGCGTACCCTCAGCCTGTTCAGTCTTCCAACACGTTATGTAGAACATCCTGTGCACATTGCTCAATATAATAATAATCTTTTATTGTCACAAGTATGAAGTTACTGTGAAAAGCCCCTAGTCGCCACATGTGGTGCCTGTTCGGATAAGCTGGTACGGGAATTGAACCCATGCAGCTTCTTCTGCATCACACACCAGCTGTCCAGCCGACTGAGCTAAACCAGCCTTGTGCTGGTCACTGGGACATCTGGAGAGCCTTGAGGCGGTGTGGAAACATTTTTCAGAGTGTGGGGTCTGCCTGCAAAGTGCATGTTTCACGTGAAGGAAGTGGTATATTTGGGGTGCAGGTGGACCGGGAAAGCCTGAACTCAAGTCGCTGAGAAAGCGAGAGCCATCAGAATGGCCCCTGCCCCACGAGGCGCCACTGAGCAGTTTCATATGCATAAAACATGACTATCTTCCATAGCCGTGATTATTTGGGGATGGGACAATTGGGCACGGCCGTTTTGGCGCGGCCGTTTGGACGCAGCCGTTTGGGCGCCATGGGACAATTGGGCGCAGCCAATTTGGTGCGGCCGTTTGGGCGCAGACGACAGAAAACCTTAAATTAGTTCATTTAGTTTAGTTCATTTGGTGATTATGAGCAAAATTTCACTTCGCTGTCGCCTTTGCTTGTTTTGTCAAAGACGTAAAGGAATCCGTTATGAACAAATTTTTCTTTACCACGTTTCGTTGATACTGCCTCAGCCATCATATGGGTATGCGAATTAGTTTAGTTACAAAATATATAAAAAGATGGTGATAGAACGCACTAGCACCCAACTCAACGCACCTGCACCAGCAGCCAACTCAACTGAGGCTAATTCACAAATAAAGAAATGTTATTTTGGTGCCAAAACGTCAATAATGCCAATATATAACGCCAATATATAAACAGATGGTGATAGAACGCACCAGCACCCAACTCAACGCACCCGCACCAGCCAACTCACCTGAGGCTAATAATAAAGAAATGTTATTTTGGCGCCAAAACGTCCGGCGCCAAAACAGCCGGCGCCAAAACGGGTTGGCGCCAAAACGGCCGCGCCAAAACGGCCGCGCCCAAATGGCTGCGCCAAAAAGTACCTAACCCGATTATTTTGGGTGATTTATTACAAATCTGGCAACCGTCCTGGCCCCTCTTCACTTGCTCCTCAAGAAGCACCAGCCATGGGAATGGAGCATGGCCCAGGATGAGGCGCTTAAGAAGATGAAACGACGGTTGTCCTCTTCGAGGGGCTTGACACATCTCGACTCTTTGAAACCATTATCTGTCACATGCGATGCTTCGCCATACAGCATCAGGGCAGTCCTGTCTCATTGGAGGAGCAATGGCTGTGAGCGTCTGGTTGCCTTTGCCTCCCGGCTGTGGCTGAGAGAAAATATGCCCAAATAGAAAAAGAAGGCCTCGTGGTCGTATTTGGTGTAAAACGGTTTCATCAGTCGTCTATGGCTGGTATTTCATCATCGTCACGAGCCACAAGCCATTATTGGGCCTCTTCCGTGAAGACAATCCCCCAATTGTGTCTGTGAGAATTCAGCGCTGGGCTTTGTAATTGGCTGCTTACGAATATTCTTTTGAGCACCGCTCATGCTGATGTGTTGAGCTGTCTTCCCCTATGGACCGAATCTGTAAACCCTCCTGGGAGGGCTGAAGTAGTCACTGTCCTGAATTCCATCCAGCGCTCCAGCGGGGATCTCGCAAATGTCCGGGCACTGGCGCATCCGCGCTGTCACAGATACCCTCTGCGCCCGTGCATCGGGCTGCATCACCTTCAACCTGGAGCAGGTCCAACAGGATGCCCGAGCAGTAGGATTTGCCACCATTGCTGGCATGCCCCAGGTCAAGGGGCTGAATGATGGCATACATGTCACCCTCCGAGCACTATTTCAACATAGGATGCCCCCCATCAATAGAAAGGTCTTCCACTCCATGAATGTGCAGTTAATGTGCAATCACCAGTTGCACATCAAGCATGTCTGCATACGTGCACGATGCATACGTGTTAGTGCACTTGTCAGCCCCCTGCATCGTCAAGGTGCTCCCTTGGGTGAGATGTTGGATATTGGGTGACAAGGGTTACCACTGAGGTCATGGATAATGACACCTGTGTGGAGGCCCCTGACCAAGGCAGAAATCGTTATAATGATGCTCACTCAGCAACCAGGAGTGGTGCATCGGTGATATCAGAACGCACTTCTGATGCCTGGTCTGCTCTGGTGAGGCGCTCCACTTTTGCCCTCAGAGGGTGTCGAGCATCATGATGGCCTGCTGCATCCTTCATAACATCGTGCAGCAGTGGGGTGACATGCTGAAGGAGGAGGAAGAACAGCAGGTCTGATCAGATGAGCAGATGAGGATGGTTCCCAGGAAGACCTGGAGCATGGAGCCAGAGCTGGCCTCATAGGTTCCCCAACGGTTGAACCAGGGCTGCCGCACACAGGGCACCCTCATCACCTTCCGATTTACCAACTAGAAGGCCTGGCCAAAGACAGCTCTGTGCCCTGTACCACCTCTCTCCCCCTCCCCCCCCCCCCCCCACCTCCTACTTCAACTCCCACACAGAATCCACCTTCCCCTGAACCTCTCACCCCTCTGTCTCCCTCAGACCATCACTCGCCCTTCCCCATAGCTTTCCGCTCCTTCCCACTACCACTGCTCCCACTCCCCTTACCCACTGCACCCATTCCCCTCCCCCCCCACCCCCCACCTCCCCACCCCCCCACCCCCCAGCTTCACCACAGAGTGTTGGCCTTGGGTTATCAGTATCAGCGGGTCTTGCCCACGGTATGGAGGCTGGTGACGACTTGCTGTGAGATAAGCTCTGGTGCTTCTCAGTGTCTGATAAAGTCTCCTGTCTTCAAGATAACATATCACTGTCCACCTGGATGATACTTGCTTGTGTGCTGGTGATTGTTTCCAACAGCCTAAATTTTGGGGGGGGGGGGGGGGGGGGGGGGGGGGGAGTTGGGTAGATGCGAGTGCAGGCAACATCTCCAACGGGGCTGGGCTCCTCCAGCTGGATTTGCAGCCACTGGAAAGTTTCTGACACCCTCTCCTGTACATTCTGGCTCTGCTTCTGCGTCTGCGCTAGTGATGGGATCATATTTTCCAGAAGTGCGGTACTTGTCTGAGCGACTGCTGTTCCCTGGGATCAGGCAGCCCTCCGACCAGCCGCACCCTCGGGAACCCCTGTCTCCACCAGATATCCTGCAGCATGTGTGTGGAGTTCACCAGAGGGTGACCCAGGAGCCTGGTCGCTAACATTACTGATTGAGGTAATAGTCTCTGCAATGGTGGATTGTGCAGGTGAAAGCAGTGGACTAACATCGGTGTCATTCCCAGAGTTGTGCCCTGGGGTGTGCTGAGGATCTGACAATGGGGGCAGTGACCCGGTTGGCCAGACCATGCCTAATAATGATCCTGTAAGATAAAAGATATGGGGTGAGATCTTGGGAAGGACTGGTCTGTGGGAGCGGGGTGACTCTTTTCTATCAGGACATCTATGTTGCATTGGGCTCCCCCCCCCCCCCCCAACGTGTTGCATGGCCCTTCCTCTGACGAGATGTGGACCCGAGTATGTGGGAAGCCCCCTCCATCTTCTGCCGCTTGCCCGTATATGGACTACATTATCCTTGGGGACACAGAAAGGTCTTGTGAGATGCTGGGAGGTTGTTCTTTGGGGGTCTGCAGCTGGTGGCATGTATGTACGAGCCTTTTGGCCAAATTGGACAATATATGTGTTGGGGTTTCATGGAGGGTGGATTGTAAGGGAGATGCAGGCAGGGGTGTTGATGGCCTCAAGGGGATTGGGGGCTGATGGGAGGAATGAGGGACGGGAGTGATGCCAGGTGACTCACCAGAACTGCCCTCAAGAGGGCATTCATCTTCTTTTGGCATTATGTGCTGGTCTTCCTGGTGAGGCTACCGGCTCTGACAGTCTCGGCCACTGATGCCAGGAGCGTTAGGAAAGGGCGGGTTTGAGTCTCCACTCCAGCCTGGGAAGAGGGTAGCCCTTCTCCCCTCAATAGCATCGAGCATTCTGTTGATCCAACACCCAGAATATGGAGGCTGTTCTGTGTACAGCCATCTTCTTGGCTGGAATGGCAGTCCGTGGTGAGTGGAACACTTAAAAGCAGTTCCAGCTTGTCAGGTTTCTTTTCCAATTAAGGGGTAATTTAGCATGGCAAACCCCCCTACCCTGCACATCGGTGTGAATGTGCAAATACCACACGAACAGTGACCCAGGGCCGGGATTGAACCTGGATCTCTAGCGCTGTGAGGCAGCAGTGCTCACCACTGCACCACTGTGCCAACCTTGCTTGTCAGGCTTTTAACACGAATCTCGACCCCAGTAAATCAGAGGCCAGTGGGGCCAGGAATTGCCCAGGCTGCACGTGGGCAGTGTGCTGGCCCATTTGCATCATCTGAATTTCACCTGGCGAAATTCCTGTGACTCAAATCCAGCGGGACAACTTAGTCTCCAAAGTGGACAATTCTGCCCCAGGTCTCCAAAGAGTGCAGATGAGATATAAAGACCTCCAAAGTTATCAAAGCGTCCTTCAAAATTGTCAAAAGTTGCCTCTTCTTTGCACAAGCTCTGAGAACAAAGCCTTTAGCATAACTAGGGGGCGGCATTGGGTGCAGCAGGGGCTGGTTTAGCTCACCAGGCTAAATCACTGGCTTTTCAAGCAGGCCAGCAGCACCGTTCGATTCCCGTACCAGCCTCCCTGGACAGGCGCCGGAATGTGGCGACTAGGGGCTTTTCACAGTAACTTCATTGAAGCCTACTCGTGACAATAAGCGATTTTCATTTTTTTCATTTCATTGTGGTTCTAGGGAGGGTGCTTTTAAAGAGGGTCGGTGCAGACTCGATGGGACGAATGGCCTCCTTCTGCACTGTAGGAATTCTATGATTCTAGGTAAGAAAGCAGCTGTGAGGTTTCAGTACTTTTTGCTATATTTCCTGTTATATCTTCATCCCCCTGAGCTGCTCTTTGTGCTCTTGTTTTACTCTCATGGGTGAGTTCCAGAAAATTGGGGAGACTGTGGACCCACATGAAGTTGAAAGAGTCTTGTTCATATCGCTGTAATTGATCAATTAACATATTGAAACAGGCAAACTGTCTCTCTTGAGGGGCTTGCTTGCACACAGCCAAACATGCTACAGTTAATTGTGGACTCGCTGTCAATTTCACCAATTTTAACTCCTCATCCACTCCCAAACTCACGTGCTTCTACACATTGAAATTCAACCTGAGACCCTGCACTATAACGTCCACTTGGTTCCGAAATTATTCCAGGATGGGCAACACGGTGGAGCAGTGGTTAGCACTGCTGCCTCACGGCGCCGAGGTCCCAGGTTCGATCCTGGCTCTGGGTCACTGTCCGTGTGGAGTTTGCACATTCTCCCCGAGTTTGCGTGGGTTTCGCCCCCACAACCCAAAGATGTGCAGGGTAGGTGAATTGGCCACGCTAAATTGCCCTTAATTGGAACAAATGAATTGGGTACTTTACATTTTTTTCAAAAGAAAAAAAAAATTATTCCAGGATTTTCACTTTCAGTAATTTCCTGGAGGTCCATTATCTGCGTCTCAAATATACAAAATTGACAGGAAAAGTCCAACTTGTTGATCAGGCTTTTCCACCTGACATGGTGGACCTGATGCCGAAACCAGGAACGGTGATCGGGCAAAGAATAGGTTCCAATGATAAAATCGTGGCAGGCGGCCGCTTGGGCCAGGCCGCGATGCTACGCCCTCTCCAAATCGGTGTCATTGCGATGCGCACAGATGCAACCGCGTTCGCATCTCATTAGCAGGCCCACCCGCGATTCTCCGCCTCCAATGGGCTGATTTCCCAACGGCCAGGTCCATGCGTGGTCTCAACAGTCATGAGCCTGGCACGAGAGAGAGAGCGAGGGTGTATGCACAGTGTCCAGCACCGTCATATTTCGCTGACAGTCGTGCCACTGGCTGGGGGGCTTCTGCCAGGCTTGTAGGGTAGTGGGGGCTGGCCAGGAGGTGGGCTATGGAGTCGGGGTGGACGGGTACGCGGTTTAGCACATTTTTGGCGCGATCGATGCATGTGTGGGGGATGTATAGTGCACGAGCAGCTGCAGCTTGTCAGCCCTGCGCGTGTCCATCACAGACCCGACGATTCTCCCACCGTTTTTCATGTGTTGTGCAGGTGTTTCACACAGCGTCGCCACTAGCCCCTCACCGGCAGCGGAATCGGTGCGGGAGTGGTGCTGATATTTCCGTCATTGAACTCCACGGATCCTCCATTGGCGTCAGCATTTAGACACAGGAACGGAGAATCCAGCCCGGTATCACTTCCATCCACTCTCATCATCTTCCCCATTCCCCCACTTAGCAATACAATCCCATGGAAGAGGCAGGAAAAGTATGTTAAATTAGGAATAAAGTCTGAGAAATGAATCTCCCTCCACTGCCAAGGCTGTGAAGCAAGTTACAGGAAGCACAATGTCTGGGTGACAAGAACCCTGATGAAGTACCCACCGTGTATATGGAAGTACGTTTGAGATTCAGGAACTCATCCTTCCAAATATATGGTAAATTCACAGCCATTGCATACATGCTGGCAACTTATTCTCGAGGCCAACAGCACTTGACAAAAATGTGTACCTCCTAACATTTAATTAGTTCTATCCTTTCGTAATGGGGCAGCACGGTAGCATGGTGGTTAGCATAAATGCTTCACAGCTCCAGGGTCCCAGGTTCGATTCCCGGCTGGGTCACTGTCTGTGCGGAGTCTGCACGTCCTCCCCGTGTGTGCGTGGGTTTCCTCCGGGTGCTCCGGTTTCCTCCCACAGTCCAAAGATGTGCGGGTTAGGTGGATTGGCCATGCTAAATTGCCCATAGTGTCATTAAAAAAAAAATGTAAGGTTAAGGGGGGGTTGTTGGGTTACGGGTATAGGGTGGATACATGGGTTTGAGTAGGGTGATCATTGCTCGGCACAACATTGAGGGCCGAAGGGCCTGTTCTGTGCTGTACTGTTCTATGTTCTATGTAACTTATATTTACATATCCTTCCTAACATCACTAGGTCAACTAACTAATCTTCTCATCGTCTTATTATTTTGAAGAGATCAGTTAAGAACATGAGAATTCCTCCAGCGCTATTTGGCCCGTCGGGTCTTCACTGACCCTCTGAAAGTGAACCCTACTTAGGCCTACTCCCCGCCCTATTCCCGTAATCCCATCCAACCTGCACACTGTGCAGCAATTTTTATCATGGCAAATCCACCTAACCTGCACATCTTTGGACTGTGGGAGGAAACCAGAACATCTGAAGGAAACACATGCGGACAAGGGGAGAACGTGCAAACTCTGTACAGACAGTCACCCAAGTCCGGAATTGAATCCAGGTCCCTGGCACTGTGTGTCAACAGTGCTAACCACTGTGCCACGCATCTGCCCAGTTGAGTTGTGTCTTCTCAATGTCCATGTTTTTCCAAAGTAAAAACCATAATTCACTTCAACCCTGTCCTGCTAACTAAGGGCTCATGAGCTACTATTCATCTAGTGTCCTTCCTCTTTTTCTCAGGATTTCTGTTTTCCCACATCTGCCCCTCTAGTGGGTTTCCTCATATGCAATGGTGTTTTAACTCCGCTATCTACTTTTTTCATTACTGACAGCCCCACCCCAGAGATCCGCATTATTGGTAGGCTTATTTCCAGTCCAGTGGGAAACTACAGAACCAGTGGTAGGACCCTAACCCCAGGGGTGATGCAATCCCCAACCCAGAGGGATCTGATTTCAAGAGAGAGGGCTGTCCAATCCCCACTCCTGGAGGGGAGCATATATCAAAAGTGTTGAATTTCTGATCTTGGGGGTGGAATCAGGGCAGGATTCTCCGACCCCCCCTGCCGGGTCAGAGAATCGCCGGGGGCCGGCGTGGATCCTGCCCCCGCCGTCTCCTGAAGTCTCCGGCACCAGAGATTCGGCGGGGGCGGGAACCACGCCGCTCTCTTTAGCCCCGGCTGGCGTGGCGCCAAAGGCCGTTTCCGCCAACCACTCCGGCGTGGGCCTAGCCCCTCAATGTTAGGGCTTTGCCCCTGAAGGTGCGGAGACGTCTGCACCTTTAGGGCGGCCTGACGCTGGAGTGGTTCATGCCACTCCATCCCGCCGGGACCCCCCACCCCGCCGGGTAGGGGAGAATCCTGCCCCAGATCTTGGAGTGGGACTTGATTGAGGATGGTGTGACAGTGGGGGTGCTCGTGGGGTGGGAGCGCAAGAGAAAGTTTCCTTGCTCTGCCTGACCCACAAGAAGTTTTTTGCAAAGCTGCCCGTGCCTCGTTCCAGCTACCAATTTTCCTGAGGCCCAGTTAAACTGCAAAGCAGATTAAATCAGGGACTTGCAACCTCATTAACATATTTTAAATGCCTCTTGGGAGCATGTTGGCTGCCTTCCTTTTGTCCAGCCTGAGTAAATCCAGGAAATCAGTGGGTTAGAGTGATTTCCCGATATGCTTCCATTTCTTTATTCGTTTAACCCTTTTATTAATACACAATCTCATTCACTCACTCATTAAAATTTGCCAGTGTGTGGAGAAAATAACTTTATGTTATACTTCCTAAATTTTCCTTTTATTAGTTTTAGTCTTTGACTCCTTGTTCTAATTTAAAATGGGCACTAGCACTGTACAATACAGAAAGCGGCTGCTGATCCTTATACTCTGCCAATGGTTCTCAAGGTCACTGTGGCTGTGTATTTGTATGCAGTCGGTGTCTTCTAGGGTCATCTGGAGACCTCTGCGGAATCTCAGACAGCCGCACTTAGCTGCATCAAGGCAGTGTGGGGAACACATAGGCTTCCCAATACATGTGGGGGTACAGACACACAAGGCAGAATTAGCAGGCTTACCTCAGGTGCTCAGAACCATCAACTGCACCCGCATTGTCAAAAGCGCACCAACTCATCAATCTGGCACCTTCGAAGATTTGGGGTACTTTCTCTTGAGTCAAGTTTTCAAAGTCAGATTTTCTCTACCCAGATTGCCACCTCTGGGGCCGAAATTTGGCCCTATGACTATGTGACTCCTGCCTAGGACTTCCAGACTGAAGTCACATACTTCCCCTGGATACCTGTTTGCAGCAGATATCTGGCCAGTGGGTTGTGAATGAGGCTCAGCCGTTGAATGGATTGGTCTCCAACTACTGCTTCTAGGAGTGTTCTGGGCAAAGGTTTAGAAAACTCCAAAGTATATCATGGAGTTTACCTGACCTACAACGGTTTATCGATTTTGGTTACGGGGAGCACAAGGGCCTGTCTTTCAGGTATTATTCAGCAGAGGCCTTGAGTACTTTTAATCATAAAACAAAGTTTATTCTACGAATTTAGTTAACATTCCCCAATTTTATCAACGACAAACATAAATACCCCACACAGCTACAGCACTCTATGTATAACCCTTAATAAATCCCCCCTTTAAGCTGTCCCAATTTGATAACAAGATTCCATAAACCAGAAAACCCTTTTCAAATGTGTGGCCCAGCACACAGCACTCAAGACTTGGTGTAGGTACTTCTTGTTTCCTTTTCAAAACATCAGGGACTGGATTCTCCGACCCCCCCGCCGGGTCGGAGAATCGCTGGGGGGGGCGGTGTGAATCCCGCCCCTGCCGGCCGCCGAATTCTCCGGCACCGGATATTCGGCAGGGAGGGGAATCGTGCCGCACTGGTCGGCGGGCCTGCCCCGGCGATTCTCCGGCCCGCGATGGGCCGAAGTCCCGCTGCTGTAATGCCTCTCCCGCCGGTGTGAATCAAACCACCTCCCTTACCGGCGGGACTGGTGGCGCGGGCGGGCTCCGGGGACCTGGGGGGGGGGGGGGGGTTGCGGGGCGATCTGGCCCTGGGGGGTGCCCACATGTTGGCCCGACCAGCGATTCGGGCTGTGTGCCGTGTGGGCTCTCTTTTCCTTCCGCGTCGGCCATAGCCTCTGCGATGGCTGACGCGGAAGTGATCCCCTCCCCTGCGCATGCGCGGGGATGATGTCAGCAGCCGCAGACGCTCTGGTGCATGCGCGGTCTTCCGCCAGCCGGCGAAGTCCCTTCGGCCCCGGCTGGCGTGGCGCCAAATGCCTTCCACGCCAACTGGCGGGATGGGAACCACTCCGGAGTCGGCCGAGCCCCTCAAGGTGAGGGCTTGGCCCCTAAAGGTGCGGAGTGGTTCACGACACTCCATCCCGCCAGGACCCCCCGCCCTGCCAGGTAAGGGAGCATCCAGCCCCAGGTTTGAATTCCTTTCAGACAACAGTTATCACGTAATCTGGAGACAGCTTTTAAAATGCAGAGAGAGAGAGAGACTCCAAGATCCTTGTCTGTCTGAATACAGCAGCCAAAAGTGAAAACAAAAGTAACAAAACTCAGAGCCACACAACCGCTCCTAGCTCAAAAACAAAAGTAAAACCCAGAGCCACAGCCCAGTCCCATCCACACAATGACATCACTGAAGCCATTTGATAAGACAAAACGTTTCTTAAAGGGACACTCCCATGACAGGAGGCATCCCATTTGGTTGTTAAAATCCCTTCTATAGTCATCAGGAATAGTCAATTCAAAAGTCAATCTGAAGGCTGAAAAGTCAATCAATTTTTAAACAGAAAGCTGTGAGAGTAAACTTAAGTCAGGACTAGGAGAGTGCTTTAAGGTTGTTAAAATATATAGGCTGTAACCAGTGACAATCAGAAACTTCCGCATTGAAACTGTCACATTGAAACTGAGTTGGTCCCCTTGCATCATTGGGGAGAGGCTGGCACATTGAGGCACTAACCATGCACCAAATGGCAGTGTGCCAACCATGAGAAATGAAGATCAGCAGGGATGATCTGGCCTGGTGGGGTGGGAGGAGGATATTATTGAGAGGGACAAGCAGTAGCGACAACAGTTTTATTATGGATCCAGAAGAAGCATTCCCGCTACTCTTGGCACCACATTCAGGAAAATGAAATATTACTTATCATTTTGTTGGCAACCTCCAGTAGTTCATTTAAAGTCCGCTGGTTCAGTTGCTTTACACCTCGATGACAGACCACAGTTGCACGCCACATGTTGTGGTCAGTTGAGAACCAATGTTGTAAATGGTCCTGAAATAGGCAATGGACCGATTTTGCATGCAACGAGCATAACACCCGATTCAAATGGGGTGGCTTGAGAATTTACAGCACGCCATAGCCAATATGGTGTGAAGCACACACCACACTTATGTTCAACCCTTCAGGCAATCAACAACTGCTGTACGATTCATTCTCTAGGCCATTCTGTTCAAATTAAACTGGAGGGCTCACTGATATGGGAAGCTAATCATTTTCGTCATTTGGTATTGTTACATGACGACATGCTGTGCTACTTGAATTCAATCTAATTATAATTGCTCAATTGTATGCTTGCTCACTGTGAAACAAAGCACACCTGATTTATCAGACAATGTCTTACCAATTATTTTCTTGTCTACTTTTGAAGAGATGATGACATATACGTGGCTGAAAAATATAAATAACCGGTTCAGAACAGAAGGGAAGATTAATGCTGTACCCCTAGATTTTGCTATCATATCATTAGATACTACACAGTTCAGAAATACCCCTGAATGTAAAATGCTCAGAGAGCATTTGGAGTTACCAGATTCCGCAAATCTAAGACAGTGGGTGCAATTTTCCAGCCACGCTGCTTATCCCACTATTCCCGGTATATAGTGGGACAGCCCCAAAACAGGCTTTGCGGTGGGCACCGAACTGATCGCAATGGTCCCCACCCACAGTGCCCGAAGCAGTCAGGATCGCGTCCAGTGAGGGCATAATCCAGATCAGCATATATAAATGGGTCTTAAAACTCATTTAAATATGCACAGCTCATTCAAAACCGTAGTCTCTTGGCTCCCGGGATTCACCCACCCACCAATGCAGCCTGTGGCTGACGTGAATTAATACTGGTTTCCAAAAATGGAAATCAGATATGATGGCCATGCTGGGGGCTCGAAGGCCATTGGAGGCCCCAGGGGTTGGGGACAGGATAGGAAAATGCCTTGGCAGTGCCAGCCTGGCACCCTGTCAGTTCCAACCTACTGCTTGGGTGCCAGAGTGTCGGGTTGGTGCTGCTCTGTGCCTGGGTGCCAGGTTGGAACTGCCCAGGTGCAAGGGCACTAGATTGGCACTGCATAGATGACAGAGAGCCTGGGTTGGCAGTGTCCAGGTGCCAGTGTGCTGGGATCCACTGCCCATGGGCAACGATCGGGCGGTCCGATGCAGCGGTGCACGGCCAAATGGGGGGGGGCCATGTTCCGTGGTCTTGGTCCGAGGTCCGAGTCTGCTATGGCGCTCGGCGCGGCCGCTGTAGGCCGCCGCCTTGCACCTGCGCGGACTTGGAACTGGAAGTGGGGGGCCCGTATCCGCAGCCAAATCATTGTGAAGCTCCCCAGGATCTTGCTAGCCCCCTGCAGGTAGATGAGTAACCATTTATCTTTTGCAGGAAACTGGGGAGTGAAACGCCACGTTTTTACGCCAGCGTGGGGACATTGCCCCATTTTTGGAGAATCCAGCCCCAAATCTCTGTCTTTTAAAAATTTCTATTTTTATCATATGTTTTCACAACTTATTTGCCCATCTATGGTTTTTGTGTATTCTTTATGTTTTTGCATTTTTTAAATCTTATTTTAGCCTCACAACATATCGAGAATATTTTGGCAATATGCAAAAATGAGCTAATGTCATCTGAAAATGATAGAATTAACAGTATGAAAATTAGGCGGGCTCTGAGGTGAGTCAGCAATCTGTGTGCATTGTACATGAAAGTGTTCATTACCCCAGTTTCATGCACCTCCTGGCAGCTAGTTTTAGTATCGTATTGGAAGGCTGGGAGCAGCTTACGTGACCAAAGGTTGTGTGTGGTACAGGAGATATAAAAAAGCGGTAGAAGTGAAATAGACTCAGAAAGAGGGAGCGGCATCCTCGAGAAATAAACACATTTCACCATCAAAATGGCTAACGATGAACCAGCGCCTGTTAAAAAGTGGACATTTTGCTTGTTGCTGTACTTGGGTCGGTTGTTTAGTAATGCATTTTTCATATTAAGAATTGGATTTTTTTCCAAGTCAGCAGACTGGAGAAAATAACTTACATTTTGTTGGCCTCACATGCTTGCTTGTGACTACATGACTGCTTGAACATCCCATTATTCATCTTCAACACCCCTCCATATAAAGGAAGGAAACCTCAATGGTTACCTGTTTTTTTTTTGCATTTACTAAATATGCTGCATTTTAGACAGTGCAGCAGGAGGCCATTTGGCCCATCAGGTCTGCACCGGAAAGACCAACCCACGTAAACCCACACCTCCACCCTAACCCCACAACCCAGTAACCCCACCTAACTTTTTTGAACACAATGGGCCATTTAGTATGCAATCCACCTAGCCTGCACATCTTTGGACTGTGGGAGGAAACCTGAGCACCCGGAGGGAACCCACGCAGACACGAGGGAATATGCAGACTCCACACAGACAGTGACCCAAGCCGGGAATCGAACATGGGACCCTGGAGCTGTGAAGCAACTGTGCTAACCATTATGCTACCACTGAGTTGATAGTGAATCAGTGGTATCTTAAACAGGATTTGAAAATCATTTTAATAAACTGAAGCACACATTAAATAATGTTTCTGGTAATGCATTATAAAGCTGGGATTTAAACATTGCTTTTACAAAAGTTAAAAAAACATGGATTCCACCTTTATCTTTTATCTCTCTGTTAGTTTAGCTTGCTTTACTATTTGCTAATCAATTGCTGTTCTTTCCTTTAAAAAATAGATTATTACGTTAATCGCACAGAATGAGAAAAACATACTGACGTAATAGCTTTCCTCAAATTGTGTGTTTAAAAATAGCATAAACTGTGAAAAACAAAATAGGGACGCATTATTGTCAACTTTGATCAGAGTTTGATTTGTTGCATTAATTCCTTGACTTGTGTTGTATTTTTGCTGTCAACTTGTAGCCTTATTCAGCTGCAATCAACAGTTCCCTTATCACACAGTGCTCGGGCTCCAACGCTAATCTTCTGAAAAAGTAGTTTTTATTGTAGTAATGTATTACTTTGATGCTCAAAATATTTATATTTTCCAGTATAAGGTATGGATGTGATTTGAAGGCATAAGTTTATAATGGCTGTTTAAAGGGTAAATACATTGTGGCTTCATTGCGATATGCTTTATATTATACACCTACTCTTATTTTGACAAAACAGCTTTTGTGTATGCACATTTTCTTAAAATGAAGATAAATTGAAGGTGTCTATCAGGCTGAAATATTTGGGAAATTCTCCAAACATTTACCAAAAGTGCTTATTGGGAAATCGATGACATGCTCCACAATTTTCATGTGTTTCTTTCAATGGATGAAAATTGTGGGAAGAGTGCCTGCAATTTCATAACATTTTCAGCCAGGCTCTCTGCCAGTAGAAGACAGAATATTCATTCCTGAAATAGACGGTAACCTTGGCGCTAATCAGAGTCAGTGAATTAGGGAAATTAATATCAACAGACAAGAGGTATTCGAGGGGCTAAAATGCAACAAATCCCCAAGGCTTGATCGGCTACATCCTAGGATTCTAAAGGAGATAGCTGCAGAGATAGTGGCTGCACTGGCTGTGACTTTCAGAATTCCCAAGATGTGGAATGGTCCCATCAGATTGGAAGTTTCAAAGAACAAAGAAAATTACAGCACAGGAACAGGCCCTTCGGCCCTCCCAGCCTGCGCCGATCCAGATCCTTTATCTAAACCTGTCCCCTATTTTCCAAGGTCTACTTCCCTCTGTTCCTGCCCATTCATATACCTGTCTAGATGCTTCAAAGAACAAGTTGTCAAATGTTACTCCACTTTTCATCAAAGAAAGGAGAGAGAAAACAGGGAACTACACACATCAGTTGTTGGGAAAATGCTAAACGTTATTATTGAAGAAGTGTTAACAATTTACTTAGAAAAGCATAGTCTGATTAGAACAAGTCAACATGGTTTTACTAAAGGGAAATCTTGTTAACAGTTTTATTGGTGTGTTTTAAGGGTATAGCCTGTAAGGTCGATAAAGGGGAACCAATAGACGTAGTATATCTGGATTTCCATATTCAATAAAGTGCCACACAAAAGGCAAGATACGGGTGAATAGAATTGGAGTAAGGTATTACCATTGGTAGAAGATTGGTTAACAGACAAGAAGCAGAGAGTGGGCATAAATGGAACATTTTCAAATTGGCAGGTAGTAAATAGTTGAGCGCTACAAGGATCAGTGCTGCGGCCGCAACTATTTACAACATAGACTAATGATTTAGATGTCATATAATGTCATTAACGATGTTGAGACATCATGGCAGGATTCTCTCTTCTGGGGACTAAGCCCCCACGCCCGCCGGAAAACGGGCGGGAATCACTCCGGACTTTTTCCGTGAAAGTCCGGGGTGATTCTCTGACTTCAAGGGGGCTAGCAGGTCCCCGGCGTGCGTCTCGCAGCTATGGCTGCCAGCGGGGCCCTGCAGTTACGCGCCCATGGGTCCGGGCATGCACACAGCGGCCGGCCGCAGGTCTGCGCATGCATGCGGCAGCCGACTTCAAGCCGGCGTCAACGGCTCCCCAAGGTGAGGACTTCTCACCTGCCTTGAGGGCTAGGTGGACACCGGAGGGGTTGGCACCACTCCAGCCGGTGCCGAAGGTTTGCGCTTGCGTCAAAGGGCCGGCATGATCTCGTGCATGCGCAGAACCGCCGGCGTGGTTCCGCGCATGCGCAGACCGGCTGGCGTATTTTGGCACATGCGTGGGGGGTTTTCTTCTCCGCGCCGGCCATGGCAGAGCGCGGAAGGAAGAAGTGCCCCCACGAAACCGGCCCACCCGCAGATCGGTGGGCTCCGTTCGCGGGCCAGGCCACCGTGCCCCCCCCCCATGGTTGGATTCCCCCACATCCCCCCGAGGATCACCCCCGCCGACTTATCTGCCAGGTCCCGCCATGTGGGACCATGTGTAACCCACGCCGGTGGAAATGGCCAAAAGCGGACTGCCACTCGGCCCATTGGAGCCCTGAGAATTGCCAGGGGAGCCAATGGCCTCGGACTGGCCTGGCGAGAATCCCACCGCTGCACGAAAAATGGCACCAGAGAATACGGCAGCCGGCATCGGGTCGGTGGGGCGGCGGGGCAGGATTTGCGCCGCCACCCAGGGGTTCTCCGACCGGCGCCAGTGAACAGCCGGAGAATTCCGACTGGGACTTCCTCCCCAGATGGGGGAAAAAGTCTCACCTCAAGTCTGTCGACAGTTAACTGGCTACAAGGGAAGCCACAAGAGTAGCAATGGTCTCGCTGGCAGCGCATCCACGCCCCCAGGTTTCCCGAAGACGTGGGGTGACTTCAATGGGAATTTCCGTTAATGGCAATGGGAGCAGAGAACCCCGGCCCCAGTGAATGCTTTATTGTCTCCCACAGGGAGACCAGAGAATCCCCTCCCCCCCCCAGCACATTACCAAGAGCTGTCAGCCAATCAAATGGCTGTAAAATCTCTGGTCATAGCAGTGCCATCAGGAGTGGTGCCCACTGCTGGGGCAGCATCCAGTTTCCAACAACAATGTTCACTGGAGCCGGACATGTGGCGAAATTGCAAGGGCAAGGCTGGTGACTCCTAGTGAGGGGTGTGAGAGGCATTGGGGGGTGCTGTATTGGACAGGCTGGTGGGTTGAAATGGAAGGAAAGACCTCTGATGGACCCAGGGGGCCCATAAAAGAGGTTCCCCGCGTTTCCCACTGCCAGCCCAAACAGTGAAAGCTGCTGGAACTTGGCACTGGCCTCCACCCAACCGGCTCTTAATTGACCATTAATTGAACACTTGAGCCTCAATGAGCCTACTGATGGGTGGTCTGCCCGGCACTTCCCTGTCGCATATAAAATTGTGATGAGTCGAGCGCCATAAGACCATAAGATATAGATGCAAAATTAGGTCACTCGGCCCATCGAGTCTGCTCCGCCATTCAACCGTGGTTGATATATTTCTCATCCCTAGTCTCCTGCCTTATCCTCATAGCCCCTGATCCACTTATTAATCAAGAACATATCTATGTCTGTCTTAAGGACACTCAGTGACCTGACCTTCACAGCCTTCTGCGGCAAAGACTTCCATAGATTCACCACCCTCTGGCTGAAGAAATCCCTCCTCACCTCAGTTTTAAAGGATCGTCCCTTCCGTCTGAGGCTGTTAGCATGTGGGTGTCAGGAATGACAACCTTGGCATAGCATCCAATTTTAAACCCCTAGATGTTGTGGTTAAGTAATAATCAGAATTACTATGCAGACAAATTATCATGGAGTTACATTAGACTCTCCTGGGACTATCCTTATGTGCAACTGTCCTTGTGTACGCCTTACAACCTTCTGATAAGAGTCTGATGCCACATGACCAATGTCTCAAGACACATGGTAGATCTGTACCACCACCTGCTGGTTGGAGTCACACCACCAACTATATACAACATTGTCTACAGGCATATCACCAGACCAGCCAGGCTGTCAGCCTGCTTATTGGGGAACATAAAATTCAGCCCTTATTTTAAGAGTAAGGAAATAGCGTGTAACTGATTACATTTGGGTTATTATCTGTAAAATAATCAATGGTTGAGAGTGCCGAACCAGGCTAATCGACTTGTAGTGTCCAGAGATCACAATCCAAATTGTTGTTCATACCATTTGAAACACTGCCAGTAATTACTACATATATGTTACATTTTTATTATATAACTTCCTTTTGCCGTTCTTTAACAATTATTGATTTGATGTTTTGGACGAAGGGGTGCGTCAGCATCACGGGTCAGTGTGATTGTGACATAGGCAACTGGGGGATAACGTTGATATATGTTTCACAAGAAAGAAAGATTGTCCACTTGTATCGAGCCTTATCATATCTCTCAAAAATGGCCTAAAGTGCTTTCCATACAATGAATGACTTTGCAGGGCAGTCTTTGTTTTCATGCAGGAAGATATAGCAAGGAATGATTTAACCATTTGGAGGCAAAATTACAAAGAATTAAGAACCTAATCTATATTTGAGTTTAATCATTGTTTTCTGTTTATATTTAATGATTGTTAATCTCTGAGTGCTCTCCTGAAAGTTGCTGCCTAATCTAAAGCCTCTGAACAACTGAGCTCATCACACAGCTCCCCTCCCCCAGCTTTGACCCATATATTGAAAATAACCTAATAAAATACATTTTACTGGTGCCTATTAACATTTTAGATGATCTGATTTGATCTGAACAGAGCTTTGGTCTTAGCTGTTAAGAAGTTGTAGCATTCAGCAGATGATAGTCTATCGCACTTCACCAGTATTCAGTCTCATCCAATTGAAAAGACTTGAAACAACTTAAATGATTCCTTCATGCCTGTACAAAAAAACAACTTTTTAGCTCTGCTGCCCAAAAAACACCTGACCGCTTTTAATTTTCTGCGCTGGAAAGTAACTTGCAGACACAGCGATGAACGAATAAATGAAGTACTTTCTGAAAAGCAGGGAGTGTTGCATGCAGTATACCTTTGTGATGAGTACAGTTCGGTGCTGTGCATTTGAGCGGCTCTGAAGGAGGCAGCGGTGTGAAATGATAGCTTTGCAACAACTGTATCAGTGTATTATTCTACTATGCCTGTAATAATGAACGTCTGTTCATAGATCAGAAACTGAAACAGAAATTGCTGGAAAAACATTGTAAAGTCAGTCAGCAATTGTAAAGAGAAAAGACGTGCGCTGGATTCTCTGTTACTGAGACTAAATGTTGACGCCGGGGCAGGATTCGTGGACTTCCACGACAGCAAAACTGGCACAGCACCTGGATCAATTCAGCGACCATTGAGGGGCTAGCACCGGCGCCGGGTGGAATACAATCAATCCCAATGAGAAACGGTGCGGACTTACCGGATTCGCGATTGATACTCAGGAGGCTGACAGGCTGCAGCCTCATATACGCACTTCACTCCCCACACACACCATCCCATCCAACAAGATGGCAGCGAGGAGAGTGGCAGCCCGTTTTACGGACGCTGAGCTGGAGACCCACCTGGATGCGATGGAGGAGAGGCAGGCCATCCTGTACACCTGCCCGGGAAGAAGGCTGCCAGCTGCTGCCATTCATCGTGCCTCTGCGCAGGTGGCAGAGGCGGCCAATGCCACCAGCAACACCGTCTGGATCGGTCTGCAGTGCCGGAAGAAACTGTACAACCTCCTCAGGGTGGCCAGCGTGAGTAGGTGACATTGTACCCCAGCACTAACCCAGTCCCACACACCCGTAACCTGACCCCCCTCCCCCCACAATCTGGAGGGCGGGCGGACCCACACCCTGCACCACAAGTTGGCATCCATACCGCCCGCCATGGCTGGGTGCACTGGCTGCATGCGTTGGACTTTCTTGCAGTGTCGTTTTCTGTTTTACCTCGCCAGGAGAAGGCTGCCCATTAACGCCAGGAGCAGGAGAAAACTGGAGGGGGTCGCCGGACCTCCGGCCATTCACCGCAGCTGAGCAGAGGGCCCTGGACGTGGTCGGCAGCCCAGAGGCAAGGGAAGTCGATGGGGTGGAGGTCGGCTGCAGGCAAGGAAGTGGGACCCCACTTAGTTGCAGTTCCCCATTCCACGTGTATCAAACCCCCCAACACAACCCCCACACCAGCCTCACCCTCATCCCTACAGCACCCTCACCCTGACCCCCACCCTCACACTACCTCATCCTCACCCCCACCACCCCCACTCCCTCTCAGCCCGCGCGCAGTCTAATCATGCGTCTTCTCTTGCGTCATGCAGGACCTGCTGGTGATAGGGTGGGTCCATCTGGTGTACCCCCGCCGCCCCCCCTCCCCCCCACCCCCCCACCCAGCCAGTAGCACAGCCAGAGACTCCCATGTGCCGAGCAGTGAAGACGACAGCAGCACGGATGGCAGCCCTCCCCAAGACACCCTAGAGTTCAAGTCCAGGAATGACTCAGATTTCCCAACACCCTTCACCATCCCAGAGACACTCACCTCGGTTAGGCACTTTAGTGAAGAGGTTCCTGGGACACCCTCTGGTGCGCACCACACAGCTGATCCGGTACAGCAGGTGGAGATAGGAACACTGAGGGAGCAGACGGACAGAGGGCGGGCCGACCTTAGCGTCTAGCTGCCACCCAGACAGGTTTCAGCTTCTGGAACGGACAGTCCTATCGATTGTGGAGATGCAGTTGCAGAGCCAGGGACTACATGAGGGGTTGTCGGCGAGTATCCAGCACCTGCAGGTACAGTTGGAGGAGTCTAACCACGTGCAGGGGCAGGAGGCAATGCTGACCATGCGTGCCACCCAGGCCAACACTGCACGGGTGGCGACCGCGGTGGAGGCACTGGGGGCGAGGATTTTGACTATGGATCAGCATGTCCAAGCCCTGGGGCATTCTGTCCATTCGCTGGCCAAGACCCAGGACAGGGCTGCCATGTGCGAGAGCCACTTGGAAATTGCAGTGGTGCTCCTGAGCGTGGCCCAGTCACGGCAGGCCATGGTCATGACTGGGAACGTCATTAACCATACACTGGCCAACATGGTGCAGACACATAGGGAGGTGGCCCAGTCCCAGAGGGAGATGGCGCAGTCACTGGCTGATGTGATACAGGCTCAGAAGGTGGTGGGTCAGTCAATGGGTGATGTGGCACAGTCCCAGAGGGCGATGGTTCACTCCTTGTGCTCGAAGGCCCGAGCATGCAGATCCTGGCCGAGATCAGAGCTAGCCTCCAGGACTGGCAGTACAATGTGGAGGGGCAGCCTCAGGGATAGCTCCGCTCATACCCCTGTTCGATAGAGTAGCCCGGGGGCCATCAGGCACCCCGCGGGAGGAGGAGGTGATGGGGCCCATGCCAGTGACTCCCACACGGGAGGTGCTGGAATACCGCAGCATGTCAGACTCTGCCCCTCCTGTCCCTGGTGCATCTGGTGGGCAGCTAGCAGAACAGGGCAGCACCATGCCACCTGGGACACCCGAGCAGCAGCCTAGCCCCTCCAGGCACAGTCGCCCCAGAAGACTCCCACAAACGGGGACTGAGGTCACAGGGTGGGAATCACAGCAGGCCGGTTCCAATCCTGATGTACCATCTGGTGATCCACCTCGACATAGCGTTAGAGTGTGTAAGGCCAGAAAGTTAGACACCAGTTAAGTTGGCACGGGTGCAGAGCACAGTTTAATTATGGGGCTAGGGCACTTATCTGTAAATATTTGTGCACATGAAACAACTGTTAACGCTGTTACAACCTGCCTCGGTGCTCTGTCAGATGGGTGTGAGGGGTGGACTGGTCTGGGCTGGCCAGAGAGTGGGGGTGGGGGAGAGAATGGGCTGGTTTTGTAGGTGGCCTGGGCTCCCCACCTCCTCCCAACCATCCCCACCACCGTCACCCCAGGGATTCGATTGGATCGTGTGATGGAATGGCCAGCCCGCAGGCAGGGATCGCCCAGGTGGACAGTGGAAAGTGCAACTCCTGCAACAGGAGCCAGACATTGTCATACAATGCAGAACACCAGAGCTCATCGCAGATCTCCTCCATGCCATGGACCAGACCCGGTGTTAGTGCCATCCCAGGACCCCCACCCTGTAGTACGGCAGCTATGTATCACGGAGGGGTTGCAGGCGAGGGGGTGGCTGAGGGAAAAGGGGATGGGGGAGTGTGTGGGCGGGATGCAATGTCCGTGCCTGGGCCAGTTCCCTCCCCCACCCCCAGTCGGTGAACCTGCAGGTGACCGGAGAATGACTGCAGCGGCGCCAGTCACGATTCCCGCACGAACGCCCATTCTCCGCCCACGCGCCGAATGCAATTTTGGATCGGAGAATCCAGCCTGTGGTCTTTTAAGCCGGGAAACTGGCATCAAAAGATCACCGATTCCCCATTTAGCTGGGGGCTAGCAGGGAGCCGGCATAGAGCTCGCAGTTCTATCTGCCGATACGGCCCTAGCACTTCCAGTTCCGATGCCACGCATTCGCACGGCAGTGGCCTGCAGCGGCAGCACTGTGCCCCAGGGCGGACTCAGACTGTGGACCTGGACCACCAAAGTAGTGCCCCGCATCGGCTGCTCGCGCGCTCTGGACCGCCTGCCCACATTGTTCCCAGCCCCGAATGAAGCCCCCTCCCTGCCCGCCGATCGACCCTCCCCCGACTGTGGCGGCCCCGGACTGAGTCCGCAGCCACCACACGAGGATCCCGGACGGCGTGAGATCACGAAAACCACGCCGTCGGGAATTTGGACGGTCGGCAATGGAGCATCGCGGGGCGGGCCTCAGGCAATGGCCTGAGGCGGTGGATACTTGCGCGGTGTACACCTCGAGTACGCCGAATTTCAGGGGGTGGAGAATTTAAAAGCTGGTGCCGCTCCAGATTACAGCACCAAAACGGATTCGCCGCCCCATCCCTGAACACGATTTTGCCGTTGGGAGCGCAGAATCCTTATACTTTAGCTTCAGATTTTCAGCTTTTGCATTTTATCTTTTTTCCTTTTATATTTATAAATCAGTTCAGCTGACTTCTATCAATTACTGCAAGCGAAACTTTGGGACAATTTATTGCCAGTTATGTTGCAATCTCTGAAATCTGCACTTGCTGTGCAGTAGAGAGCCTGACTCATGAGCCAGGGAATGTTGTGAATGGTGAACAGGAGCCTTGGCAGGATGAATAGAGTTATAAAAATAAGACCTTGCAGTGAGATTCAGTGTCAGTACATTCTTTTTGGAGTCACATTCACCATTAAGCATATATGTGTGAGATTCTTAAACATTATTTACTCCAGTGCTAAGATTTTATTTGATAGATAGAAAACTTGTGTGCAGTAATGTCACAGTAATTAAAGGGTTTTATATACTGATCAGGACATTTTGAAATGTTATTACAGCATAGAAGTATAGGGAGGAACACAGTTTGCTATTTCCAGTAGCTCTCTAGAATTGTACGAAGCAGCAAATAGCCCCACGACAGCAATCATTTTGTGAAGTTGTTCAGCACTAATGACACCCTGAGGAAAAAAAAAACAAATAAGGAATTATTCGAACATAAAATAAACAAGTCACCCCAAATTCTCAACTGACAGTGCAGCAGAACGTTTAGAAATTAGTCTTTGAAATGTTTTGCTGGAAGAGAGAAAATGAAACTTTTTATTTGTCTTACGATGTCTTAGATCGGAGCTCTTTGCTCGTGATGTGAAAGTGCCCCATTATGTTCGTGCACATTCCACCCGAGGAGAGAGAAGTGGACTCCAGTGGGAAGCAGAGAAAGCAATGGATGACCTTGTCCTTCGTTGCTGAGGGTCTGTGGGTTTGGGCCTGGGACAGGAACTCCCTGTGCAGACAGTGTGTCTGCCGGCATACAACCTACTCCACAGTGGAACACTTTGTTCACTGCCACCAAGGAAAACTTGCACAGAAACACAGCCTAAAAGAAAGCTGAACCTTTTACGCTGCCCATTTTTCCTTCTCTTAAATATGTTTTGAGAATGTTTCTGGCATATGAAATTGATATGGCTAGTTAAAGTGTGTGAGCTGCTTAATAGGATGGAATAACACTGAAACTTAAGCATATAGTTGCAGCTACAGAAATAAAATGTGTAACTGGCCTAGAGTGGATACCATGGAAAATATTATCATCCGTGTCTTGGACCTTTGCCTACTCTGTATCTCTGTAGAATAATTCGATCCACAAATTCTCTTGAAGAAATATCTAGGATCAGAGGTGACACCTTGCACATTTCTCCGATTAGGCTGCTTATGGGTGCAGAGAACTAACCTGGAGTCTCCAGAAATTTGAGATTCATTATCGGGGCCCTGCGGCAAGGAACCCCAGGAGAACAGCATAGGGGGCGTTAAAAATGCTGCTCGGCATTGAGTGCTTTCGGTTTACTAGTTAGAAAAATATTTTGAGGCGTAAAGGCTGTCACAGTTAACAATCATCCAATTGGTAATGGGTTTCTGATTGGCTGCGGGAAGATGGTGCACTGAAACTATTGGTGTTTTAGGCAACCAATCTGACAGCTGGAGGCAGGAAATCATGTGATGACATCTCCAGGAATATGTACAACCAGAGTTGGCAACTCGAGTACATCAAGGTTTTTTATCCGAGAAGTACATTTTGTCACAGGTGAGCTGCGGCATTCCCAATGGGCGGGATCCTCCTCTTCGCCAGCAGAGCACCCACACCCGCGGGTTTCCTAACGGCGTGGAGGTAGCTACAATGAGAAACCCCATTGGCCGGCTGTTGGAATGGAGGATCCCGCTGCCGACAGTGCAGCACCAGTAAGTAGATAGTGGGGCCCCCAGAGCTCACTACATTCCATGGAATAGGCCGGGGGACATCGAGCATCCCAAGGGGGGAGGAAGTGATGGAGCCTTCCCATAGGAGAGGCACTGGAACACCTCAGGTATTCTGAATTCCCCCCACCCACCCTGGGGCATCTGCTGGGAAGTGGGAAGAACAGAGTAACACGTCATCACCTGTGACACCAGAAACTTGGCCGGGTTGGGCACTGTGGGGGGGGGAGGGGGGGGGGGGGGCAGGCGGGAGGTGAGAAGTGTGATCAGGGCACAGGGCACCCGTGACACATGAATGTTCCACATGCTTACACCTTCAGTAAGGAGTGGCAGGGCATGGGCAGTAGTGTGGGTCCACCTTGTATGACAGCATCCCCAGTGAGTGATGGTCATGGGAATCCTCACCTTGCTGACAATCTGTCGCTCCCCTTGCTCCACCTGAAGAGACATGGATTTTGGACTGCAGCCAGCAATGACTGAGCCCCAGCCATTCACCATTTCCCAACCCCTCTCCTCCCCCAACAAATCTGGGGAATCCTCAACACACATGCAGAGATCATCCGGGTGATTCTGGTTCGACCCTTGGAGGCGTATGGGAGGTATGGTAGGGGGAAGGAGTAGAAAGCTAGGGCACCATCTGACAGAGGTGGCGCATGGTTTCCCTGGTGAGCCAGATCGATAGAAGCATACGCGTTCCGGCAGCTCCAACGGTATACACGTGGCCTGGTGCAGCACCGCATTCACACCTCCTCCTCAGCCTGGTGGACGACCAGCATTTGTGCCTGACTGGCTGGCCCCTGCTGTTCTGGGGCAAGCTCACCTTGTGTAGCATTGTCCCTGGGCTGGCACTGACGCTCTCATCGCCGTGATTCCGTGACAGCAGCAGCAGTCAGGTAGATAGCTAGCATTGCTGGCTGTAGTCCAAAATCTATGGCCGGGATTCTCCAAAAACACGGATAAGTGTTGATGCCGGCTTAAACACTGGAGTGTTTCACGCCGGTGTCAACGGGCCTCTTGGCCCAGCGATTCCGTGCCTCACAGGGGGCCAGCACGGCGCCGGAGTGCTCCATGCAGCTCCGCCTGCCGATACGTGGCCCTGCACACCCGGCCACTGGTCCTCGCATGCGTGCGACGGCCGGCTGTGGCGCCAGGTCCGTGCAACATGGTGGACCCACACAGCGGGCCGGCGTGGAAGAAGGTAGGCCCCCCCAGATCGCGCGCACCTGCCGATCAGTGGCCCCCTATTGCGGGCCTGGCCGTAGGGAGGCCCCCCCGGAGACTGAACCCCCCACCAGGACGGCCTCCGCAGCCGCGACGCCAAGCTCCTGCCGGGTGGAACCATACATGAAACACGCCGGCCGGAACTCGGCAGATGGACCGCGGAGAATCACTGCGGGGGCCTCTTTCAAAGGCCCCCGACCGGCGTCGCATCGACCGCGCGCACCCGACTGGCGTCATTTCTCCGGTCACCGGGGGTTCGCGTCCCGACGTCGGACCCGACCGCGGGTCTGAGGCCCAATTCTCTGTCCCCACGCCGAGCGCAATTTCGGTGCGGAAGATCGGAGAATCCTGGCCTATGTTTCTGTGCGTGAAACAGGGAAAGCTAGAGAATGAGGATTCCCATGACCATTCAATGCCACCACGTTACATGGTCACCCTGAGCTGTGCTGCTGCGTCACTGTCACCATGTCCCACCACCCCACTCCTTCACTCGGCCCCTTCGCGATGTGGGCAGCACGGTAGCACAGTGGTTAGCACTGTTGCTTCACAGCTCCAGGGTCTCAGGTTCGATTCCCGGCTTGGGCCACTGTCTGTGTGGAGTCTGCACGTTCTCTCCGTGTCTGCATGGGTTTCCTCCGGGTGCTCCGGTTTCCTCCCAGAAGCCCCGAAAGACGTGCAATTAGGTAATTTGGGCATTCTGAATTCTCCCTCTGTGTACCCGAACAGGCACCAGAGTGTGGCGACTCAGGGCTTTACACACTAACTTCATTGCAGTGTTAACGTAAGTCTATTTGTGAGAATGAAGATTATCATTATTATGATGTAGTCCACACTGCACCCTTATCCCCATCAGTGATTGGCATCCAGCCTGAAATGTGGAGAGCCCCTACCCTCACTGCCTGTCCCTGCCAACTAGAATACCTGTGTCTGCACAACCAGTGTTGACTATAGGCTCTGTGGCTCCTGTCCTGTTCCTCCCAGTGGGTCTCCTCACTGGGTGAGCCTTGTGCTCTCCGACTGGAAAGGTGGCAACTAGTTGTATGGTGGACAGGTTCACACTCCACAGGCATGTGGCTCAATGCTAATAGACTTGAGTGTAGGTAGGTCCGACAGACCAGGGTGAGTGAGGGATATATGCACGGTAGCACAGTGGTTAGCACTGTTCCTTCACACTTCCAGGCTCCCAGGTTCAATTCCAGGCTTGGGTCACTCTGTGTGGCGTTTACACTTTCTCCGCGTGTGTGCGTGGGTTTCCTCCGGGTGCACCGGTTTCCTCCCACAGTCCAAAGACGTGCAGGTTAGGTGGATTGACCATGCTAAATTGCCCTTAGTGTCCAAAAAGGTTGGGTGGGGTTACTGGGTTATGGGGATAGGGTGGGGGTGGGGGGTTTAGATAGGGTGCTCCTTTGAAGGGCCGGTGCAGACTCGATGGGCCAAATGGCCTCCTTCTGCACTGTAAATTCTATGATTTGCTTGTGATCCTCAGGTGTGGGCTAGCTGATGGTGTCACTGGTGAGGCTTTTACTCTGAGACCATGTGACCTGTGTTTGGAGTGAGCTCTGCTAATCCCCTGCTTTCTCTGCTGTGGGGCTGTTCTTCCAAGGAGTGCACTGAGGAGTGCCACCTCCTAGTGGACACTGACTAAGCATGGCCTCGCCCATCCCCTTAATAATACTGCTGGGATATGAGGGTGGTCAGATGGGTGGGCTAGGTCAATTGCCACATGACCAGTAGCCCTCAGAGCATTTGTAGGATTTTGTGGCCAGTCAGCAGTCAAGAACCTATATGTTACAGCTAGGGGGTGGGTTTCAATGAATTTATGCAGCAATGGGGGTCTTAGCCAAGGCACCCTGACCCTGAGAGCGATATCCCAAGTCACCTCACTTGTCACCAAGTCACTTCCTACTAGTCCCTAAAGTCCAGGCTGTGGTGAACCACTGTACACCTGTATTAGGGAATGTAAGGTGGGACCTGTATTACAGGTTCGCCGGTAGCCCCTGCCGGCTGGCTCCGCCCAGTAGGAGGAGTATAAATATGCGTGCCCTCCATTGACCTGCCATTTCACCAGCTGCAGTAGGAGGCCACGCATCTGACTGCAATAAAGCCGCAGTTGCACCCAACCTTAGTCTTTGTGCAATTGATCGTGCATCAATTTATTGCAGTCAGATTTTCAGCAAGATGGATATCAGAATCAAACCAGATCGCCTGCAGCTGGATTCGCACTCGCCCGGCGCCAGAAAGGACGTTAATCACTGGCTAGCTTGCTTCGAGGCTTACATCAACACAGCGACCCCCACACCGACGGAGGCTCAGAAGATACAGGTCCTGTATTCCAGGTTAAGCTCACGTATGTTCCCGCTGATCCAGGATGCCCCGACTTACGCGGAAGCCATGGCACTCCTATAAGAGAACTACGCGCAGAAAGCGAACACGCTCTTCGCCAGGCACGTATCGCCACTCGCTCTCAACTCCCTGGTGAGTCCATCGAAGACTTCTGGTGGGCCCTAATCCCACTCGTCCGGGACTGTGACTGTAAGGCCGTTATGGCCACCAAACATTCTAATCTCCTCATGCACAATGCGTTCGTAATGGGGATTGGGTCCGACCTCATCCGACAACGACTGCTGGAAGGGACCACGCTCGAACTAGCGGAGACAAAAACATTAGCGCTCTCCATGACGGTCGCCTTCTGTAATGTTCAGGCCTACACCTCTTGCCGTGCGGCCCACTCCTCCTATCCCTCCTGGACCCCGCAAACGACTCCCCAGCTAGGACCCTGCCTAGCCAATACGCCTGCGCCACACGCCAATCCGCGCTCCACGGGGGTCCTCGCTGCTACTTCTGCAGCCAACAGAAGCCCCTCCTGCCAACGCTTCCCGGCGTTGCAAGTCTTGTAACAAAAAAGGCCACTTCGCCGCAGTGTGCCAGGCCCGCACAGTCGCCGCTATCGCCCCCTCCCCCCTGCTAAACGCACAATGGGCGCTGCCAACTTTTCCTCCCGGGGCCACGTGCGGCCAGTGGGCGCTGCCATCTTCTCCCCTCAGTCCACGTGCGACCCATGGCTGCAGCCACCTTGTCCCACCACCGCAATGTGTGACCCATGGGCGCTGCCACCTTGTCCAGCTCCGCTAACGTGCGGCCCATGGACCCCGCCATCTTGTCCCACCCCTGCAGTGTGCGACCCATGGGCGTCGTCATTTTGTTCCCCACAGGACCTCCGAACGCCGCCATCTTGTCTTCCCCACAGGGCAGGAACGCCAACGACATCCCACGACCTGGGCCACCAACGCTCTCCGTCTGAAACCTCTGACGATCACCCGCAGCTCGCCTCAATGATGCTGGACCAGTCTCGTCCACACAACCTGGCCACCGCTTCGACAACGGTGAAAATCAACGGCCACGTGACCTCCTGCCTGCTGGACTCCGGGAGTACCGAAAGCTTCATACACCCGGATACGGTAAGGCGCTGCTCCCTCGCGGTCCACCCCGCTAATCAACGGATATCCCTGGCTTCCGGATCCTATTCTGTCCCGATCCGAGGGTTCTGCACGGTCACTCTCACAGTCCAGGGCGTAGAATTCTGCGATTTCCGTCTCTACGTCCTTCCTAATCTCTGCGCTGCACTATTGCTGGGCCTCGATTTTCAGTGCAATCTCCAGAGCTTCACCCTCAAATTCGGCGGGCCCCTACCTCTACCCACTGTTTGCGGCCTCGCGACCCTAAAGGTTGACCCCCCCTCCCTCTTTGCCAATCTAACTTCCGATTGCAAACCCATTGCCACCAGGAGCAGACGGTACAGCGCCCAGGACAAGGCCTTCATCAGGTCCGAGGTCCAGAGGCTGCTTTGGGAGGGTATCATCGAGGCCAGCAACAGCCCTTGGAGAGCCCAATTGGTAGTAGTTAAAACTGGGGAGAAACACAGAATGGTCATGGACTACAGCCAGACCATCAATCCGTACATGCAGCTCAATGCGTACCCCCTCCCACGCATATCTGATATGGTCAATCAGATTGAGCAGTACTGGGTCTTCTCAACAATTGACCTTAAATCCACCTACCACCAGCTCCCCATCCGTAAATCGGACCGTCCATGCAGTGCCTTTTGAGGCGAATGGTCGTCTCTACCACTTTCTTAGGGTTCCGTTTGGCGTCACTAACGGAGTCTCGGTCTTCCAAAGGGAGATGGACCGAATGGTCGACCGGTACGGTTTGCGGGCCACGTTTCCGTACCTAGATAACGTCACCATCTGCGGCCATGATCAGCAGGACCACGACACCAACCTCGCTAAATTCCTCCACACCGCCACTCTTCTCAACCTTACTTATAATAAAGAGAAGTGTATGTTCAGTACGACCCACTTAGCCATCCTTGGCTATGTAGTCCAGAACGGAGTTCTGGGGCCCGATCCAGACTGCATGCGTCTCCTCATGGAGCTTCCCCTCCCCCACTGCCCCAAGGCCCTCAAACGCTGCCTGGGGTTCTTTTTGTACTACGCTCAGTGGGTCCCAAACTACACAGACAAGGCCCGCCCACTCGTACAGTCCACTAAATTTCCCCTCACGGCCGAGGCACAACAAGCCTTCGCCCGTATCAGAGCAGACATAGCCAAGGCCGGGATGCACGCAGTAGACAAGACACTGCCCTTCCAAGTAGAAAGTGACGCTTCAGATGTCGCCCTTGCCGCCACCCTCAATCAGACAGGCAGACCCATGGCATTCTTTTCCCGCACCCTTCATACCTCTGAAATTCGGCACTCATCCGTCGAAAAGGAGGCCCAGGTTATCGGTGAAGCAGTGCGGCATTGGAGGCATTACCTGGCCAGCAGGAGATTCACACTCCTCACTGACCAACAGTCGGTAGCCTTCATGTTCAATAACACACAGCGGGGCAAGATCAAAAACGATAAAATCTTGCGGTGGAGAATCGAGTTCTCCACCTATAATTACGAGAGTATGTATCGCCCCGGCAAGCTCAACGAGCCCCCAGACGCCCTCTCCCGAGGTACATGTGCCAGCGCACAAGTAGATCAACTCCGGGCACTGCACGACAGCCTTTGTCACCCAGGGGTCACTCGACTGTACCATCTCGTCAAGGGTCGCAACCTGCCCTACTCTGTCGAGGAAGTACGGACAGTCACCAGGGACTACCAGGTCTGTGCGGAGTGCAAGCCGCACTTCTACCGGCCGGACCGTGCGCGCCTGGTGAAGGCCTCCCACCCCTTTGAACGCCTCAGCGTGGACTTCAAAGGGCCCCTGCCCTCCACCGACCGCAACACGTATATCCTCAGTGTGGTCGATGAGTATTCCAGATTCCCCTTCGCCATCCCATGCCCCGATATGACGTCTGCCACCGTCATCAAAGCCCTCAACACAATCTTCGCTCTGTTCGGTTTTCCCGCCTACATCCACAATAAGACGTCTTACAACACCAGGTTAAAGAGTCCAACAGGTTTGTTTCAAACACTAGCTTTTGGAGCACTGCTCCTTCCTCAAAAAAAAAATGAGAAAGGAGCAGTGCTCCGAAAGCTAGTGTTTGAAATAAACCTGTTAGACTTTAACCTGGTGTTGTAAGAATTCTTACTGTGCTCACGCCAGTCCAACGCCTGTATCGCCACACCATTACATCCACAGTGACAGGGGATCCTACTTCATGAGTGATGAGTTGCGTCAGTTCCTACTCAGCAGGGGTATCGCCTCCAGCAAAACGACAAGCTACAACCCCTGGAGAAACGGGCAGGTAGAGAGGGAGAACCTGGCACCGTCAGGTTTCAACCAAACACACTTCCCCGCCCAGGCGCCATGCTCCCCTCCCCCGACGCACCTATCCCTAACCCTAACCAGGCCCATCCATCCTTCCCCTGCCCACACAAGAGGACAAAGAAGGTTTTGGCATGCTCCCGGAGTCATCTGACAGCAGGCCAGCCCCAGCACCGCCAGCACCGACATCGGTGCCATTGGCACTGGCATCGCCGCCTCGGTTACATCGCTCCCAGCGGATCATCAAAGCAAACTTCTTTTTGTAAGACACTGTTCCACACCAGCCCCGCCAGACTCATTTGTAACAGGGGGTGAATGTGGTGAACCACTGTACACCTGTATTAGGGGATGTAAGGTAGAACCTGTACTACAGGTTCGCCAGTAGCCCCTGCCGGCTGGCTCCGCCCAGTAGGAGGAGTATAAATATTCATGTCCTCCATTGATCTGCCATTTCGCCAGTTGCAGCAGGAGGCCACGCATCTGACTGCAATAAAGCCACAGTTTTACCCAACCTTAGTTTTTGTGCAATTGATTGTTGCCCCCCCCCCCCCCCCCAGCAAACCTGGAAAGCTTTTGCGGTTTGCTTACTTCTGTGCAACCCCCTCAACGACCATGACGCCTGGGCTCTGCTTCTAAATACTTGCCCCAAAATATCACGGCCGCATGATTCCCAGCTGTGGGAGGGATTGGGGAATGGGGGGGATGCTGCAGCATAATACAGGGGGGATGGAGAATTGAGTTTCAAGCCCATTAATCAGGAGCAGGATTCTCCGGCCTCCTGGCCGCGTGTTTCTCGGCAGCGGGAGGTGGAGCGCCATTTGCTGACAGCGTGATCCTCCAAACTTGCTGCTGTCAATGGGATTTCCCATTGAAGCCACCATATGCTGCTGGGAAACCGGTAGACAGGGGGGCACTGCTGGTGGGACCAGAGAATACCGGCCCAGATTTAAATGCATACAAATTGCAGTCTTGAATGGTGCCACCAGTGTGGGGCATGGTACCGCCGGCATGGGGCGTACAGCTTGTTGCCATCGGTCTCGGTGTACGGCTCGGTGTTGCCCGCGTTGGGCGTGTGGCTTGGTGCCGGCGTGGGGCATGGGGCATGTACTTGGTGCCGCCGGCGTGGGGCGTGTTGCTTGGTGCCGCCGGTGTGGGCCGTGTAGCTTGGTGCCAGTGGCGTGGGGCGTGTAGCTTGGTGCCGGCGGCGTGGGGCGTGTAGCTTGGTGCCAGTGGCGTGGGGGGTGTAGCTTGGTGCCGGCGGCGTGGGGCGTGTAGCTTGGTGCCGCGGCATGGGACATGTAGCTTGGTCTTGCTGGCGTGGGGCGAATATCTTGGTGCCAGCGGCGTGGGGCCTTGTAGCTTGGTGCTGCCGGCGTAGGGCATGTAGCTTGGTGCCGCTGGCGTGGGGCATGTAGCTTGGTGCCGCCGGCGTGGGGCATGTAGCTTGGTGCCGCCGGCGTGGGGCATGTAGCTTGGTGCCGGTGGCGTGGGGCGTGTAGCTTGGTGCCGACAGCATGGGGCATGTAGCTTGGTGCCGCCGGTGTGGGGCATGTAGCTTGATGCCGCCGGCGTGGGGCATGTAGCTTGGTGCCGGTGGCGTGGGGCCGTGTAGCCTGGTGCCGACAGCATGGGGCATGTATCTTGATGCCGCCGGCGTGGAGTATGTAGTTTGGTGCCGCCGGCGTGGGGCGAGTAGCTTGGTGCTGGTGGCGTGGGGCGAGTAGCTTGGTGCCAGTGGCGTGGGGCATGTAGCTTGGTGCCGGCGGCGTGGGGCGTGTAGCTTGGTGCTGCTGGCGTGGGGCGAGTAGCCTGGTGCTGCTGGCGTGGGGTGTGTAGCTTGGTGCCACCGGTGTGGGGCGAGTAGCTTGGTGCCGGTGGCGTGGGGCGAGTAGCCTGGTGCTGCTGGCGTGGGGCGTGTAGCTTGGTGCTGCTGGCGTGGGGCATGTAGCTTCGTGTCTCCCGCGTTGAGCGTGTGGCTTGGTGCCGCCGGCATGGGGCATGGGTCATGTAGCTTGGTGTCTGCGCGTTGGGCATGTAGTTTGGTGCCAGTGGCGTGGGGCGTGTAGCTTGGTGCTGCTGGCGTGGGGCATGTAGCTTGGTGCCGCCGGCGTGGGGCGTGTAGCTTGGTGTCTCCCGCGTTGGGCATGTAGCTTGGTGCCGCCGGCGTGGGGCGTGTAGCTTGGTGCCGCCGGCTTGGGGCATGTAGCTTGGTGCTGCCGGCGTGGGGCGTGTAGCTTGGTGCCACCGGCGTGGGGCATGTAGCTTGGTGCTGCCGGCATGGGGCATGTAGCTTGGTGTCTCCCGCGTTGGGCATGTAGCTTGGTGCCGGCAGCGCGGGCATGTAGCTTGGTGCCGCCGGTATGGGGCGTGTAGCTTGGTGCTGCTGGCGTGGGTGTGTAGCTTGGTGCCGCCGGTATGGGGCATGTAGCTTGGTGCTGCTGGCGTGGGGTGTGTAGCTTGGTGCTGCTGGCGTGGGTGTGTAGCTTGGTGCTGCCGGCATGGGGCATGTAGCTTGGTGCCGCCGGTATGGGGCGTGTAGCTTGGTGCTGCTGGCGTGGGTGTGTAGCTTGGTGCCGCCGGTATGGGGCATGTAGCTTGGTGCTGCTGGCGTGGGGTGTGTAGCTTGGTGCTGCTGGCGTGGGTGTGTAGCTTGGTGCTGCCGGCATGGGGCATGTAGCTTGGTGCTGCCGGCATGGGGCGTGTAGCTTGGTGCCGCCGGCATGGGGCATGTAGCTTGGTGCCGCCGGCGTGGGCATGTAGCTTGGTGCCGGCGGCATTGGGCATGTAGCTTGGTGCCGGAGGCGTGGGGCATGTAGCTTTGTGCCGGCAGCATTGGGCATGTAGCTTGGTGCCGGAGACGTGGGGCATGTAGCTTGGTGCCGCTGGCGTGGGGCGTGTAGCTTGGTGCTGCCGGCGTGGGGCATGTAGTTTGGTGCCGGAGGCGTGGGGCATGTAGCTTTGTGCCAGTGGCGTGGGGCGTGTAGCTTCGTGCCAGTGGCGTGGGGCGTGTAGCTTGGTGCTGCTGGCGTGGGGCATGTAGCTTGGTGCTGCTGGCGTGGGGTGTGTAGCTTGGTGCCGGCGGCGTGGGGCGTGTAGCTTGGTGCTGCTGGCGTGGGGCGTGTAGCTTGGTGCTGCTGGCGTGGGACATGTAGCTTGGTGCTGCTGGCGTGGGACATGTAGCTTGGTGCTGCTGGCGTGGGACATGTAGCTTGGTGCTGCTGGCGTGGGACATGTAGCTTGGTGCTGCTGGCGTGGGATATGTAGCTTGGTGCTGCTGGCGTGGGACATGTAGCTTGGTGCCGCCAGCGTGGGGCATGTAGCTTGGTGCCGGCGGCGTGGGGCATGTAGCTTGGTGCCGGCAGCGTCGGGCATGTAGCTTCGTGCCGGCAGCGTCGGGCATGTAGCTTGGTGCCGGCGGCGTGGGGCATGTAGCTTGGTGCTGCCGGCGTGGGGCATGTAGCTTGGTGCTGCCGGCGTGGGGCATGTAGCTTGGTGCAGCCGGCGTGGGGCATGTAGCTTGGTGCTGGCGGCGTGGGGCATGTAGCTTGGTGCTGCCGGCGTGGGGCATGTTGCTTGGTGCTGCTGGCGTGGGGTGTGTAGCTTGGTGCCAGCGGCATGGGGCATATAGCTTGGTGCCGGCAGCGTCGGGCGTGTAGCTTGGTGCTGCTGGCGTGGGGCATGTAGCTTGGTGCTGCCAGCATGGGGCATGTAGCTTGGTGCTGCCGGCGTGGGGCATGTAGCTTGGTGCTGCCGGCATGGGGCATGTAGCTTGGTGCTGCCGGCGTGGGGTGTGTAGCTTGGTGCTGCTGGCGTGGGGCATGTAGCTTGGTGCTGCTGGCGTGGGGCATGTAGCTTGGTGCTGCCAGAGTGGGGCATGTAGCTTGGTGCTGCCGGCATTGCGCTGTGTAGCTTGGTGCTGCCGGCGTGGGGCGTGTAGCTTGGTGCTGCTGGCGTGGGGCGAGTAGCCTGGTGCTGCTGGCGTGGGGTGTGTAGCTTGGTGCCACCGGTGTGGGGCGAGTAGCTTGGTGCCGGTGGCGTGGGGCGAGTAGCCTGGTGCTGCTGGCGTGGGGCGTGTAGCTTGGTGCTGCTGGCGTGGGGCATGTAGCTTCGTGTCTCCCGCGTTGAGCGTGTGGCTTGGTGCCGCCGGCATGGGGCATGGGTCATGTAGCTTGGTGTCTGCGCGTTGGGCATGTAGTTTGGTGCCAGTGGCGTGGGGCGTGTAGCTTGGTGCTGCTGGCGTGGGGCGTGTAGCTTGGTGCTGCTGGCGTGGGGCATGTAGCTTGGTGCCGCCGGCGTGGGGCGTGTAGCTTGGTGTCTCCCGCGTTGGGCATGTAGCTTGGTGCCGCCGGCGTGGGGCGTGTAGCTTGGTGCCGCCGGCGTGGGGCGTGTAGCTTGGTGTCTCCCGCGTTGGGCATGTAGCTTGGTGCCGGCGGCGTGGTGTGTGTAGCTTGGTGCCGCCGGCTTGGGGCATGTAGCTTGGTGCTGCCGGCGTGGGGCGTGTAGCTTGGTGCCACCGGCGTGGGGCATGTAGCTTGGTGCTGCCGGCATGGGGCATGTAGCTTGGTGTCTCCCGCGTTGGGCATGTAGCTTGGTGCCGGCAGCGCGGGCATGTAGCTTGGTGCCGCCGGTATGGGGCGTGTAGCTTGGTGCTGCTGGCGTGGGTGTGTAGCTTGGTGCCGCCGGTATGGGGCATGTAGCTTGGTGCTGCTGGCGTGGGGTGTGTAGCTTGGTGCTGCTGGCGTGGGTGTGTAGCTTGGTGCTGCCGGCATGGGGCATGTAGCTTGGTGCCGCCGGTATGGGGCGTGTAGCTTGGTGCTGCTGGCGTGGGTGTGTAGCTTGGTGCCGCCGGTATGGGGCATGTAGCTTGGTGCTGCTGGCGTGGGGTGTGTAGCTTGGTGCTGCTGGCGTGGGTGTGTAGCTTGGTGCTGCCGGCATGGGGCATGTAGCTTGGTGCTGCCGGCATGGGGCGTGTAGCTTGGTGCCGCCGGCATGGGGCATGTAGCTTGGTGCCGCCGGCGTGGGCATGTAGCTTGGTGCCGGCGGCATTGGGCATGTAGCTTGGTGCCGGAGGCGTGGGGCATGTAGCTTCGTGCCGGCAGCATTGGGCATGTAGCTTGGTGCCGGAGGCGTGGGGCATGTAGCTTGGTGCCGCTGGCGTGGGGCGTGTAGCTTGGTGCTGCCGGCGTGGGGCATGTAGTTTGGTGCCGGAGGCGTGGGGCATGTAGCTTTGTGCCAGTGGCGTGGGGCGTGTAGCTTCGTGCCAGTGGCGTGGGGCGTGTAGCTTGGTGCTGCTGGCGTGGGGCATGTAGCTTGGTGCTGCTGGCGTGGGGTGTGTAGCTTGGTGCCGGCGGCGTGGGGCGTGTAGCTTGGTGCTGCTGGCGTGGGGCGTGTAGCTTGGTGCTGCTGGCGTGGGACGTGTAGCTTGGTGCTGCTGGCGTGGGACATGTAGCTTGGTGCTGCTGGCGTGGGACATGTAGCTTGGTGCTGCTGGCGTGGGACATGTAGCTTGGTGCTGCTGGCGTGGGATATGTAGCTTGGTGCTGCTGGCGTGGGACATGTAGCTTGGTGCCGCCAGCGTGGGGCATGTAGCTTAGTGCCGGCGGCGTGGGGCATGCAGCTTGGTGCCGGCAGCGTCGGGCATGTAGCTTGGTGCCGGCAGCGTCGGGCATGTAGCTTGGTGCCGGCGGCGTGGGGCATGTAGCTTGGTGCTGCCGGCGTGGGGCATGTAGCTTGGTGCTGCCGGCGTGGGGCATGTAGCTTGGTGCCGGCGGCGTGGGGCATGTAGCTTGGTGCTGCCGGCGTGGGGCATGTAGCTTGGTGCTGCCGGCGTGGGGCATGTTGCTTGGTGCTGCTGGCGTGGGGTGTGTAGCTTGGTGCCAGCGGCATGGGGCATGTAGCTTGGTGCCGGCAGCGTCGGGCGTGTAGCTTGGTGCTGCTGGCGTGGGGCATGTAGCTTGGTGCTGCTGGCGTGGGGCATGTAGCTTGGTGCTGCCGGCATGGGGCATGTAGCTTGGTGCTGCCGGCGTGGGGCATGTAGCTTGGTGCTGCCGGCATGGGGCATGTAGCTTGGTGCTGCCGGCGTGGGGTGTGTAGCTTGGTGCTGCTGGCGTGGGGCATGTAGCTTGGTGCTGCTGGCGTGGGGCATGTAGCTTGGTGCTGCCGGCGTGGGGCGTGTAGCTTGGTGCTGCCGGCGTGGGGTGTGTAGCTTGGTGCTGCCAGAGTGGGGCATGTAGCTTGGTGCTGCCGGCATTGCGCTGTGTAGCTTGGTGCTGCCGGCGTGGGGCGTGTAGCTTGGTGCTGCTGGCGTGGGGTGTGTAGTTTGGTGCTGCCGGCATGGGGCCCTGTAGCTTGGTGCTGCTGGCGTGGGGCCATGTAGCTTGGTGCCGCCGGCATGGGGCCGTGTAGCTTGGTGCTGCTGGCGTGGGGCCGTGTCGCTTGGTGCTGCTGGCGTGGGGCCATGTAGCTTGGTGCCGCCGGCATGGGGCCGTGTAGCTTGGTGCCGCCGGCGTGGGGCCGTGTAGCTTTGTGCCAGTGGCGTGGGGCATGTAGCTTGGTGCTGGTAGCATGGGACATGTAGCTTGGTGCTGCTGGCGTGGGGTGTGTAGATTGGTGCTGCTGGCGTGGGGTGTGTAGCTTGGTGCTGCCAGCGTGGGGCATGTAGCTTGGTGCCGCTGGCGTGGGGTGTGTAGCTTGGTGCTGCTGGCGTGGGGCGTGTAGCTTGGTGCTGCTGGCGTGGGGCATGTAGTTTGGTGCTGCTGGCGTGGGGCATGTAGCTTGGTGCTGCCGGCGTGGGGTGTGTAGCTTGGTGCTGCTGGCGTGGGGCATGTAGCTTGGTGCTGCCGGCGTGGGGCGTGTAGTTTGGTGCTGCTGGCGTGGGGCATGTAGCTTGGTGCTGCCGGCGTGGGGCGTGTAGTTTGGTGCTGCTGGCGTGGGGCGTGTAGTTTGGTGCTGCCGGCGTGGGGAGTGTAGTTTGGTGCCGGCGGCGTGGGGCGTGTAGCTTGGTGCCGCTGGCGTGGGGTGTGTACCTTGGTGCTGCCGGCGTGGGGCATGTAGCTTGGTGCTGCCGGCGTGGGGTGTGTAGCTTGGTGCTGCCAGCGTGGGGTGTGTAGCTTGGTGCTGCCGGCGTGGGGTGTGTAGCTTGGTGCTGCTGGCATGGGGTGTGTAGCTTGGTGCTGCTGGCGTGGGGTGTGTAGCTTGGTGCTGCCGGCGTGGGGCATGTAGCCTGGTGCCGGCAGCGTCGGGCGTGTAGCTTGGTGCTGCTGGCGTGGGGTGTGTAGCTTGGTGCTGCCGGCGTGGGGCATGTAGCTTGGTGCTGCTGGCGTGGGGCATGTAGCTTGGTGCTGCCGGCATGGGGCATGTAGCTTGGTGCTGCCGGCGTGGGGCGTGTAGCTTGGTGCTGCCGGCGTGGGGTGTGTAGCTTGGTGCTGCCAGAGTGGGGTGTGTAGCTTGGTGCTGCCGGCATTGCGCTGTGTAGCTTGGTGCTGCCGGCGTGGGGCATGTAGCTTGGTGCTGCCGGCGTGGGGCATGTAGCTTGGTGCTGCCGGCGTGGGGCATGTAGCTTGGTGCTGCCGGCGTGGGGCGTGTAGCTTGGTGCTGCTGGCGTGGGGTGTGTAGTTTGGTGCTGCCGGCATGGGGCCGTGTAGCTTGGTGCTGCTGGTGTGGGGCCATGTAGCTTGGTGCCGCCGGCATGGGGCCGTGTAGCTTGGTGCCGCCGGCGTGGGGCCGTGTAGCTTTGTGCCAGTGGCGTGGGGCATGTAGCTTGGTGCTGGTAGCATGGGACATGTAGCTTGGTGCTGCTGGCGTGGGGTGTGTAGCTTGGTGCTGCCAGCGTGGGGCATGTAGCTTGGTGCCGCTGGCGTGGGGTGTGTAGCTTGGTGCTGCTGGCGTGGGGCATGTAGCTTGGTGCCGGTAGCGTGGGGTGTGTAGCTTGGTGCCGCTGGCGTGGGGTGTGTAGCTTGGTGCTGCTGGCGTGGGGCGTGTAGCTTGGTGCTGCCGGCGTGGGGCGTGTAGCTTGGTGCTGCCGGCGTGGGGCGTGTAGCTTGGTGCTGCCAGCGTGGGGCATGTAGTTTGGTGCTGCTGGCGTGGGGCGTGTAGCTTGGTGCTGCCAGCGTGGGGCATGTAGCTTGGTGCTGCTGGCGTGGGGCATGTAGCTTGGTGCTGCCGGCGTGGGGTGTGTAGCTTGGTGCTGCTGGCGTGGGGCATGTAGCTTGGTGCTGCCGGCGTGGGCGTGTAGTTTGGTGCTGCTGGCGTGGGGCATGTAGCTTGGTGCTGCCGGCGTGGGGCGTGTAGTTTGGTGCTGCTGGCGTGGGGCATGTAGCTTGGTGCTGCCGGCGTGGGGCGTGTAGTTTGGTGCTGCTGGCGTAGGGCATGTAGCTTGGTGCTGCCGGCGTGGGGCGTGTAGTTTGGTGCCGCTGGCGTGGGGTGTGTAGCTTGGTGCTGCCGGCGTGGGGCATGTAGCTTGGTGCTGCTGGCGTGGGGCATGTAGCTTGGTGCTGCCGGCATGGGGCATGTAGCTTGGTGCTGCCGGCGTGGGGCGTGTAGCTTGGTGCTGCCGGCGTGGGGTGTGTAGCTTGGTGCTGCCAGAGTGGGGCATGTAGCTTGGTGCTGCCGGCATTGCGCTGTGTAGCTTGGTGCTGCCGGCGTGGGGCGTGTAGCTTGGTGCTGCTGGCGTGGGGTGTGTAGCTTGGTGCTGCCAGAGTGGGGCATGTAGCTTGGTGCTGCCGGCATTGCGCTGTGTAGCTTGGTGCTGCCGGCGTGGGGCGTGTAGCTTGGTGCTGCTGGCGTGGGGTGTGTAGTTTGGTGCTGCCGGCATGGGGCCGTGTAGCTTGGTGCTGCTGGTGTGGGGCCATGTAGCTTGGTGCCGCCGGCATGGGGCCGTGTAGCTTGGTGCTGCCGGCGTGGGGCCGTGTCGCTTGGTGCTGCTGGCGTGGGGCCATGTAGCTTGGTGCCGCCGGCATGGGGCCGTGTAGCTTGGTGCCGCCGGCGTGGGGCCGTGTAGCTTTGTGCCAGTGGCGTGGGGCATGTAGCTTGGTGCTGGTAGCATGGGACATGTAGCTTGGTACTGCTGGCGTGGGGTGTGTAGCTTGGTGCTGCCAGCGTGGGGCATGTAGCTTGGTGCCGCTGGCGTGGGGTGTGTAGCTTGGTGCTGCTGGCGTGGGGCATGTAGCTTGGTGCCGCTGGCGTGAGGTGTGTAGCTTAGTGCTGCTGGCGTGAGGCATGTAGCTTGGTGCCGCCGGCGTGGGGCCGCGTAGCTTGGTGCCGCCGGCGTGGGGTGTGTAGCTTGGTGCTGCTGGCGTGGGGTGTGTAGCTTGGTGCTGCCGGCGTGGGGTGTGTAGCTTGGTGCCGCCGGCGTGGGGCCGCGTAGCTTGGTGCCGCCGGCGTGGGGCATGTAGCTTGGTGCTGCTGGCACGACAAAAACAACAAGAACAACAACGAAAACAACAAAGACTGAAACGACAGAAACAACAACAATGAAACAACAACCTGTACAACACCTGAAATAGGGTGGGGACTCTGGAGCGAAGCACTGCACTGGGTCTACTCCACCTCCACATGTACAAGACTAAGCCTAATGTAGTTATAAGTGGTACACAGAGCACACTTGACAAGAACCCGAATGAGCAGGTTCTTCCCGGAGGTGGAGGACGAATACAAATGGTGCCAAGAGGGCCCCGCCAACCACACCCACATGTTCTGGGCTTGCCCCAGACTTCTTATGTTTTGGACAGCCTTCTCCGAGACAATGTACAAGGTGGTTGGGATGAGGGGGAGCCTTGCCCAAGAGTGGCAGTCTTCAGGGTATCAAAACAGCCAGATCTATTCATGGGGAGGCGGGCGACACCCTTGCCTTTGCCTCTCTGATCACCCGCCGGAGAATCCTGTTCGGCTGGCGGTCAGCAGCACCACGCAAAGCTGAAAATTAAATTCACTATCCGAGGGTCGGAGGAGGGTTTCCACAAAACGTGGAAGCCATTCACTTGGTTGTTCCAAGACCTGTTTGTAGCCAACAACTAAGAAGCCGAGAATAGGAGGCGGTAGCAACGACACAGCAAGGAAAGTGGGGGGTGTACAGGAGAGTGAGAAGGGGGGGGCAGGGAGACATGGAACCCAATCACGGCCAACAAAAGAAGCATGAGAAGCAAGGGGGGTGGGTTGAAAAAGACAAGGGGGTGGGGGGGAAAGGGGAAACAGCTAAAAAACAGTGGGGAATAAAAACGGAAATCGCAACCACCAATGTAAATAATGCAAGAGAAAGAACGACGATGTATGTATGTAAATAGTTGAAACCGACTGACATGTTAATATTTTGCTGCAATAGCTTTTCTTCTTCGGTGTCATCAGATGGTCCTGTGGGATTAATGCCACGCACCAGGTCCCGCAGCGTCTTCTTGCTTCAAACCAGATTGCCTTCTGGACTCATATTCCTCTGAGCCCAGTGTCCCAGGACCAAGCATCTAAATTTAATCAAAACACATACAAAACCTTTGAAAGCCTATTTGTGTCCTTGGCTTAATTTGAAGCTTAACTTTTGTCATACATTGAAAATCTGCTGATAAGCACAATTAACAGAAATCCCCAATGGTGATAAATTCACACTGCGGGCACATGCTCGGTTTTTTGGGTGGGACCTGCTTCCAACAAGATTCTTTAAAACCAACACAGAAGATCCCAGGAAAATTGGGTCTCACTGAGCACAATTTAAAATTCTGCACACTTTTGTGCTGGTCGCATAAAAATCAGGGAATTGCACCCAAAAAAAAAGAATAACGCAAACTTGAGGCCCCAGTCAATTGTGACCATAAGGACGTAGGTGCTGGGGAACTGTTGGTGAAGGGTCAAGATGAGGTTACTCGGCAGAGTCACAAGGTAACTGTGAAGAATGGTAAGCTCTCACCCTGATTCAGTCAGGGGTGCCCTTGATGCTGAAATCAAGGCACATTGCTGGGAGAGAGCAGCCATGACCTGTGTCTATTATGTACTTGACCTGGGGTCTACGATGCTGATACTGTACAAAATTAAAATTCTTCCATTTCACAGCACGAACAACCCTCACCTAATCCAAATCATAAAAGCATTTTTATGTGAACTCAGATGTTATGTTCTTGGCAGAACCCCTCAGCTAGATTGAAGACTCAAAATCCCTCCACTAAACATTGTTTGATTTGATCAATATTTGAAAATTGAGGCTTCAAACAGATATTTATTTTAAGTAACTAAACGTTCAAAGCAGGTAGTCTTAATCATAAATACCTTAGTTTCATGTTAATAATCTGATTGCAGACAGTTTTTTTGTACTGCTTGGTAACAGCATTCACACAATTAAGCATTGCCAGTGATGGTGAAATTACTCTGAATGCAGCGTCAGTATAAAAGTTGCACATTCCAGGGGAAAATGAGACTTAAATGAGGAATTTACTGCAAAGAAAGATGGCATTATAATGTGCACTGCATTTAGTCAGTAACATGGATCTTATCGAGTTCCGTACAACACCATCCTTTCGTATAAACTTGTGTTCTCGGAAGCTTTTCCAAATTGTTTGAGCTATGAAGTGGCTTAAGGTTATGAGAAACTCAGTGAAATTGGGAAAGTTTCCTGGAATAATTCCCAGGGTGAAATACTATTGGGAATTCTTCAGTAATTAGATGAAGATTTGTAAATTTTTTCAACTGTTATTGGAGCCGAAACGAAATTGCATCAATTATGACGACGGTTTGGCTTGATAAAGTGCCAGGGTGATAGCTGCTGTTCAGAAAGTAAAAACAAAGATACTTTAATTTTATTGTGTGCTGTGAGGGAGCCTGAGTGAAAATAGTCATACCTGCCTTCCTACTGGTTTGTTAAATGCTGCAGAACCCAGTTAATTTGAAACATGTGATGGTTTTAGTATTTCACATTAAACAACTTGGCAACAATTTAAAAGATTCAATTTATTCAAGTTTTAGTCAATATGTGCAGACCCACAGAAATATGATTGATTTATAACTACCCTCTGAAATGGCAAAACAAGCCACTCAGCTTAAGGACAATTAGGGATGGGTAACAAACGCTGGCTTTGTCAGTGATGCCCACGTCCATAAAATAATTTTAAAACATTTGGATAATGTATGACTTAGAATAGAAATTGCAGGACTTCCGGTGGCGGCGATGTTCGAGTGAGCTGCACATTCGGCGGGCTCTCACTCCGGCGGGGCTTAACAGCTGATTCCCTGCGATAGCGGGACCACGGGGGCGGCAAAAAGGCTGCCGTGGAAGGAAGAGGAGAGCGGGCTGCAGCAGATGGAAGCGTGGGAGGCCAGCAGGTAGAGGAAGAAAGAGAGAGAGAGAGAGACGGAGGCAAGGAGGAAACTGACCTGAAGGGTAAGATGGCGGACCCACGGACATTCCTTCCTCCAGGACAAAGAAAAAAAGTTTGGAGTTGCTGAGGAGGGACAGCTTGGACCCACTTCAGATGCCCAGAAGGTAAGATTTAAGGAGCTGGGCGAAGGAAGGCGGCAGCGAAGGTGCTGAGGAGCGGGCTGCGGCACATGGAACAGCGGGATTCCAGAAGGCAGAAGAAGAAGGAGAAAAAGGGACAGAGACAAGGACCTGAAGAAAATTACCTGGGACCTAAGATGGCGGACACACGGACCCCGGACTCAGCAATCCAGCAGGCGCTGGATAACATGCTCCAGGTAATGAAGTCCAGTTTTGAAGCGCTGAAGCGGGACAGCTTGGACCCAATCCAGAAAGCGGTGGATCAGCTGAACCAGAGGCTGGACGCCCAGGATGTTAAAGTTAAGGAGCTGGGAGAGGCGGTGGAGGAGCAGGCGGATGCGCAAACGGTTGCAGCGCTAGAAGTTGACGGCCTGAAAGAGCGGCAGACAAGACTGCTGGACAGAGTGAAGGAGCTGGAGAATAGAGTCCGCAGGAACAATCTGAGGATGGTCGGCCTCCCGGAGGGGGCTGAGGGAGCTGATGCTGCAGCGTTTGTAGCAGACCTGCTGAAGCAGCTGATGGGAGCCGAAGCCTTTCCACGACCGTTGGAGCTGGAGGGGGCACACAGAGTGCAGGCAAGGCAGGGGCGGCCGGGCGGACCCCCCCCCCCCCCCCCCCCCGCCCGATGGTGATTAAGTTCCACAGGTTCGTGGACAAGGAGCGGGTGCTGCAGTGGGCAAAGAGCGCCAGGAGCAGCACGTGGAACAACAGTGTTCTCCGCATTTATCAGGACCCACCTAAGCCAGGAGGTGGCTCGGCGGTGAGCAGCCTTTAAGAATGTCAAGGAGGTGCTGTTCAAGAAGCACGTAAAGTTTGGTCTGCTGTTCCCAGCTTGGCTATGGGTCACGCACCAGGGTCAACACCACTACTTCTCCGAGCCCGAAGAAGCGATGGATTTTGTGAGGGACCTGGGGCTGGTCCCGAAAGGAGGCCCCAAGGACGCGAGTTAGGGCCCGAGGATTTCTGTGGGAAGGAACGCCGAATGTGCCTGGACTGCTGCTCAACGGTTTGCTGGGCCAAAGGGGCCAAGCGGAACATTTGAGACTCTTTCTTTTGTTCATGGACATTTATGTGCTTTTTCTCTTTTTTCTGTGTTTTTTTTTCCTGTTTGGGCTGGTTTGTGCTTTTTGTGCAGCTCGCGGAAGACACTGGAGCCGGCTTGCCCCAGTGGGTGGGGAGGAGGACGGGGAAACAATGGGAATGAGACAGGAAGGCGCCGGAGTGTTGAGTCACCGGGCTAGCAGATTGGCTAGTCAAGGGAGTCAGATGGGGGGGGAAGTTACAGCCAGTAGATGGCAGGGGTGGGGGTATCGGGGGATGGGGTTAGGGGAGGGGGGAGTTGTTCTGCTGATGGGAGAGGGACTTGAAATAGGCACTGGAAAGGAGGTCGAGGGTGGAGGCAGCCAAAGGGCGGGCCAGGAATGGCGCGACGCACGGGCCAGGGGCCGGCCCGAGAAAGGCTATGGCTGACCGGCGGGGTGGGGTGGGGTGGGATGTGCCCCCCGACCAGGCTGATCACCTGGAACGTCAAGGGACTGAATGGGCCGGTTAAGAGGGCGCGGGTGTTCGCGCACTTGCGGGCCCTGGGGGCGGACGTAATTATGTTGCAGGAGACACATCTGAAAGTGTCAGACCAGACCAGGCTAAGGAAGGGCTGGATTAGCCAGGTCTTCCACTCGGACTTGGACTCGAAGTCCAGAGGGGTGGCAATCATGATCAACAAGCGCGTGCAATTTGAGGCAGAGGGCATATCCGCAGACAGGGGGGGCAGATACCTGATGATACGGGGCAGACTGGAGGGGAGAAGAGTGGTGCTGGTAAATATATATGCCCCGAACTGGGATGACGTGGACTTCATTAAAAGAGTGCTGGGGAAGATCCCGGACCTGGACTCTCGCAGGCTAATAATGGGAGTGGACTTTAACATGGTCCTTGACCCGACTTTGGATCGGTCGTGTCCCAGAACGGGTAGACTCTCAGCAATGGCAAGGGAGCTGAAAGGGTTTATGGAGCAAATGGGGGCAGTGGACCCCTGGAGAGATGAACAGCCAACAGGAAGGGGCTACTCGTTTTACTCGCACGTCCATAAAGTATATTCCAGGATAGATTTCTTTGTACTAAGCAGGGACTGTCTGGGGGAGGTAAAGAACACGGAATACTCAGCAATTACCATTTCAGACCATGCCCCGCATTGGGTGGACCTGCAGTTCGGGGGAGCGAGCTATCAACGCCCGCAATGGAGGTTAGATGTGGGACTGCTGTCGGAGGAGGGGATGTGCGAGAGGCTTCGGAAATGTATAAAAAATTACCTGCAGGTTAATGACACTGGGGAGGTCTCAGCGGCGACCTTGTGGGAGGCGCTAAAGGCAGTAGTGCGGGGGGAGCTGATTTCAATTGGGGCCCACAGAGCCAAGGCAGACCGGGCAGAGATGGATAGATTGGTCAGGGAAATGGGTCGGATAGATGAAGAGCACGCGGAGTCCCCGGGGGAGGTTTTACTCAGGGAGAGGCAGAGACTACAGGTGGAACTGGGGGCACTATCCACGAGCAGGGCCGTGGAACAGCTTAGGAAGGTGAGGGGAGTGGTGTACGAGTATGGGGAAAAGGCTAGCAGACTGTTAGCGCAGCAACTCAGGGAGGCGGCCAGGGAAATAGGTAGAGTGAGGGACGAGGGGGGGCGCAAAGTGGAGGATCCGGCAGAATTGAATAGGGTATTCCGGGACTTCTATCGTAAGCTGTATACTTCGGAGCCGCCGGAAGAACCGGAGGGGATGAAAAGGTTTCTGGACGCGTTAACATTCGCAACAGTTGGGGGGGGGGCGAGTGGAAGAGCTGGGGGCCCCGATTAGAGTAGAGGAGGTATTGGGGGGCCTAAAGGCCATGCAGTCGGGGAAGTCCCCGGGGCCGGATGGATACCCAGTAGAGTTTTATAGGAAGTTCTCTGAGCTGGTGGGCCCGGTCTTGGCGAGGGTTTTCAATGAGGCAAGGGACAGAGGGACCCTGCCGTCGACAATGTCACAAGCCACCATATCTCTGATATTGAAGCGGGGTAAAGACCCGGAGGTGTGCGGGTCCTACAGGCCAATCTCCCTGATTAATGTAGACGCCAAGCTCCTGGCAAAGGTACTGGCGGGTAGAATGGAGGACTGTGTACCGGAGGTGATTGGGGAGGATCAAACGGGGTTCGTGAAAGGTAGGCAGCTGGCGGCCAATCTGAGGAGATTGCTCAATGTGATAATGGTGCCCCCGGCGGGTAGAGAGGTGGAGGTAGTGGTGGCAATGGACGCCGAGAAGGCCTTTGACCGAGTGGAGTGGGACTATCTATGGGAGGTGCTCGGACGGTTTGGGTTCGGGGAGGGATTGGTGGATTGGACCAAATTATTATATCAGGCCCCGAGGGCCAGCGTCAGGACCAACAGAGAAGTGTCGGAGTACTTTAGGTTGTACCGAGGGACCAGACAGGGCTGCCCGCTCTCCCCGCTGCTGTTTGCGCTGGCCATAGAGCCGCTGGCGATTGCGCTGAGAGCCGCAGACGGTTGGAAGGGGATGGTGAGGGGCGGGGTTGAACACAGGGTTTCTCTTTATGCAGACGACCTGCTCCTGTACGTGTCGGACCCAGTGGCCGGGATGGGAACTATACTGGGAATGCTGAGAAAGTTCGGCCAGTTCTCAGGATACAAATTAAACACGGTCAAGAGTGAAATGTTTGTGGTCCAGGCAAGGGGCCAGGAGAACAGATTGAGAGGGCTACCGTTTAGGCTAGTTGAGGAAAATTTGGGAATCCAGGTGGCACGAGACTGGGGCAGGCTGCATAAGTTAAATTTAGCCAGGGTGGTGGAGCAAATGAAGGGAGAGTTTCGGAGATGGGATGCACTCCCGCTGTCGCTGGCAGGGAGGGTGCAGACTGTAAAGATGACAATCCTCCCTCGATTTTTGTTTATTTTTCAGTGCCTCCCGATCTTTATCCCACAGTCCTTCTTCAAAAGAGTTAACGGGCTGATCATGAGCTTTGTCTGGGCGGGAAAGTCTCCGCGGGTGAAGAAGGCGATGTTAGAGAGGAACCGCAGCGAGGGAGGGCTGGCTTTGCCGAGTCTGGTCAATTATTACTGGGCGGCCAACATCGCTATGATGAGGAAGTGGATGGTGGGTACGGGGTCTATTTGGGAGCGGGTGGAGGCGGCTTCATGCAGGGGCTCCAGCTTGGAAGCCCTGGTCACGGCTCCTCTACCGCTGCCGCCGGCCAAGTACACCACCAGCTCGGTAGTGGTGGCGACCCTGCGGATATGGGGCCAGTGGAGGAGGCATGTGGGGGAGATGGGGGCGTCTGTCTGGGCGCCAATCTGCGACAACCATCGGTTTGCCCCCGGCAGTATGGATGGGGGGTTCCGAGTATGGCGGCGAGCAGGGGCGGGAAGGATGGGTGATATGATTCTGGAAGGGAGCTTCGCGAGTTTGAGGAGCTTGGAGGAGAAATTTGGGTTGGTAAGGGGAAATGATTTTAGATACCTACAGTTGCGGGACTTTGTTCGTAGACAGGTCCCATCTTTCCCGCGCCTCCCGCCAATGGGGATCCTCGACAGAATAGTCTCTAGGATGGAAGAAGGGGAGGGCAGAGTCTCGGGTATATATAAGGTGCTCATGAGGGAGGAAGGGTCCCAGACAGAGGAACTGAAACTTAAATGGGAGGAGGAGCTAGGCGGGGAAATGGAGGATGGGCTGTGGGCAGAGGCCCTGAGTAGGGTAAATTCGACCGTGACATGTGCTAGGCTCGGGCTGATCCAATTTAAGGTCGTTCACCGGGCCCATATGACGGTGGCTCGGATGAGCAAATTTTTCGGGATAGAGGACAAATGCGCTAGGTGCGCCGGAGGGCCAGCGGACCATGTTCACATGTTTTGGGCATGCCCTAAGCTGAGGGGGTACTGGGAGGGTTTTGCAGGGATCATGTCCCAGGTGCTAAAAACAAGGATGGTGATGAGTCCAGGGGTGGCAATTTTTGGGGTTTCGGAAGACCCGGGCGTCCAGGAGGAGAAAGAGGCCGATGTGTTGGCCTTTGCTTCCCTGATAGCCCGGCGACGAATATTATTGGCGTGGAGGGACTCAAAGCCCCCGAAGACTGAGTGGTGGCTTGCGGACATGTCGAGTTTCCTGGGGATGGAAAAAATTAAGTTCGCCTTGAGGGGATCTGTGCAGGGGTTCACCCGGAGGTGGCAATCATTTATTGACTTCTTTGCGGGAGAGTGAGCGTCAGCAGGGGGGTGGGGGGAAGGGGGGGGGGGTAGAGTAGAGTAGGAGGGAAAATATGGCGGGTAGTACCGGTGGGAGGGGAGTGGGCTTGTGCAATATGTTACGATGGAAGTATTGAAAGTACGTGGGTGTTTGCACATTTTTGCCTTTTTTGCTTCCTTTCTGATGATGTCTGTAACTGTTTATAAAGCCAAAAACTACTTCAATAAAATTGTTTATTAAAAAAAAAGGAATAGAAATTGCAGGTGGTGGTGTTCCCATATACTTGTTGCTCTTGTCCTTCAAGGTGGTAGAGTTTGTTATGTTCTGTGTTATGTCTGTGGTAAAGATCAACACAGAACATCTAGTTCTTTGACTGGTAGGATACTTTATTAACAGAATGAACACATGGAAAGATAACTAATGAACTATAATTCAAACGGTAATGAAATAAATTAATTCAGTGAATTCTCCTGGAGCTACTTCTAGTGCAACCATCCTCTTGCACGACTTACTACTGACTGCTGGTAGATCTCTATCGCCACCTGCTGGTTGGAGGTCATCTTGATAACTATATACATTGACAGATAACTATATACAAAACTGTGCACAGACATATCACCAGAGTTCACTAGTTTAGGAGGTGCTGCTGAAGGAGTCTTTAGCAAGTTGCTGCAGTGTATCCTGCAGTTGGGAAACATTGAAACTGTGGAAGAGAGAGTGGATGTTTTGCCTTGGACCTGAATGATGTTGAGAGTTGGAAGTATTTTGGTGCATCATAAGTGGCCTGATTGGTGAAGTGTGCTACATGGCAGTCAATTCGACCATCAAAGAAGAGACAAGAATTTTACTGATCACATTTTTTGGCCTCACCCTGTTAATACGAATTTATCTCTGTGAAAACTGGTCCCAGTGATGTTGGAGAATGCTTATTCCATCCAAGTTTTGGAATTTGTTGTTTTCGCTTAATGGCCAGCCAGAATTTTCCATTCCTGTTCATGTCAGGCGGGTTCAGCGATGGAATGGAAAATATCGTGAAGAGATCGAAACCGCTTTTCACGACAATTTAAAAGCAGAAAGTGATTGTTCCCAGCTCCCGTCAGTGGCGGAACGTGGCTCCTGATGTCAGGAATCTCATTTTATAAATGAACATATAATTATCCGGGATTGTACCCTTACGACAAAAAATGTATCTGTGGTAGTGTGATGTCAGAGCAGCGTGAAGCACGACTGGTGTCAGAAGATGTGCACCTGGCGAGCAGTACTCTCAGCGGAGCTCAGAGTTGAGTGCCGCGCTCCAGGAGGAGAGGGTCGTGCCAGGTTAGTGCGACAGTAGTGCCAGCTTGATGCCAGAGGGATTGCAGGGGACAATCCAGGAGGAGCCTGGCTCGGCACAACATTGAGGGCCGAAGGGCCTGTTCTGTGCTGTACTGTTCTATGTCTATCTATGAGCCCTGGGTGAAGATTGTTCCCCGTTTTTTAGCTGAGCACTGGGCCGGCCTTCAAAAATGCACCAGGATCATCAAGTCACTAATTTGATGACGGGCAGGGGAATCAGAAGCTGCCTGCCTGCGATACGTCGTGGATCCATGACTGCAATTTTTTTTAAAGTCCCAGATATATGGTGGAAAACCTACCATTTCCTTTCAGCAGCCTCGATGCCGATTTTCCCACCAAACATCGAGCTTTCCTGATTTTGGAGGAAATCTTATCCTGTGACTTAGGAAAGCCACCCCTTTAAATTATAGGAGTCCCCTCGCCCAGTCATGACAGGTGAGCATGTGAAATGAAATGAAATGAAAACCACTTATTGTCACAAGTAGGCTTCAAATTAAGTTACTGTGAAAAAGCCCCTAGTCGCCACATTCCAGCGCCTGTTCGGGGAGGCTGGTACGGGAATTGAACCATGCTGCTGGCCTGCCTTAGTCTGCTTTCAAAGCCAGTCATGTCACGTGTCTGTTTTAAAATGTCTGTTTTAAACAGCCATTTAATATGATGGGGGAATTTGGTGAAAACTCTAACAGACAATGTCATCTCACCCATCCCATCTGCTTTGATGAAAATTCCAGCAATCAGCATTATCAGTTCTCATGCCAAATTCAACCTCACTTTCCAGATAATGGAGGTAGAATGCCAAGAGCCCAACTGCATGTGCCCCAGGGCCCAGGGATTTCCGTTTTAATGTATCCTGAAAAACCCCACTAGTTTCCTTTACAATCCCCATGAGTAATAGGTTGACATAGGCATAACGTCTGATCAACATAGGTGATAGGGATCCTTACTTTAATGATGTCAGCAAAACACCATCATTACTCACCAGTTCTGTACTGTTACACATATCAGCTTCTTCACCACATGTGCAAGTTAGAATCAAATATTGGGAAATGTATATTGCTGCTTGCATTTGATTTGGATGTATAGACTCAAATCAAGTCAGCATCAGGCTTACTGCCAATAAGAATTTCTAAGCTCACATAAATACTGTGCATTTATGTATTAATATGTCATGGATGGTCTTCTTTCATAATTATGTTGCAAGCTACCTAGGTTTCTCTCAAATCGTTATATGTTAGAATCATTGAATGCTACAAGTCATTTAGCACATGCTAATGTTTCATTCTGCATATGAATGATTCCTCCTTTTCAAATGACCATCCAACTCCCTTTCATGGAATATGTGAACTTTGAACACTGTTTTGCAGTAAAGAAATACGTATTTTAACCATTCGCTGTGATAGTTTGGAGTCAGATTTCAATATTTTTCTGGATGCTACAGTACTGATCAATTTTGTAACTGAGCATCTTCTATGTAAGAGTATTGTCTAATATTGAATCGTATAATGGAATAAACCAAGAATGTAAGAATAGAGGTCCTTGTGATCAAAACTGGGCATTGTGGTATCCTCTCAATCCCTCACCTTAGCTTCGGCTGAAATCCTAAAGAAGTGGCACAAATGGCCATTCTCTTAACCCTATTGGAAGAACATCTGTGGACTGTTTCCCATAGACCACAAGACAGAGGAGCAGAATGAGGCCACTCAGCCCATCAAGGAGTGGTTATTAGGTTTCTTCATGTCTTTCCCTGTATGTACAGAACAAAGCCTGAATTCCTTATTTTAAGCTTCCCAGTTATTTGTTCAAAATGTGCTCCCAAATATAGGATTTTCCTTTTTAATGTAATATTTTCCCATGCTTCAACAGGTCCATGACACAAGCCAAATATCGCCTCTCACACAGTGGCGTGCAGAGGTCTGGTGATGCCCGGGGCAAATCTTGATTGTATGCCCCAAAGCCCCACGTAAATATTTCATTAAATATCACCAAAAAACCTATAGAAAACGTAGTTGCACCCGTTCTAGAGCTATTCACTGACCTCTTTATCTTTAGAACATAGAACGATACAGCGCAGTACAGGCCCTTCGGCCCTCGATGTTGCACCGACATGGAAAAAAACTAAAGGCCATCTAACCTACACTATGCCCTCATCCAATAAACTTTTAAATGCCCTCAATGTTGGCGAGTTCACTACTGTTGCAGGTAGGGCATTCCACGGCCTCACCACTCTTTGCGTAAAAAACCCACCTCTGACCTCTGTCCTATATCTATTACCCCTCAATTTAAGGCTATGTCCCCTCGTGCTAGCCACCTCCATCCGCGGGAGAAGGCTCTCGCTGTCCACCCTATCTAACCCTCTGATCATTTTGTATGCCTCTATTAAGTCACCTCTTAACCTTTTTCTCTCTAACGAAAACAACCTCAAGTCCATCAGCCTTTCCTCATAAGATTTTCCCTCCATACCAGGCAACATCCTGGTAAATCTCCTCTGCACCCGTTCCAAAGCTTCCATGTCCTTCCTATAATGAGGCGACCAGAACTGTGCGCAATACTCCAAATGCGGCCGTACTAGAGTTTTGTACAACTGCAACATGACCTCATGGCTCCGGAACTCAATCCCTCTACCAATAAAGGCCAACACACCATAGGCCTTCTTCACAACCCTATCAACCTGGGTGGCAACTTTCAGGGATCAAAGTACATGGACACCGAGAGCCCTTTGCTCATCCACACTACCAAGAATTTTACCATTAGCCAAATATTCCGCATTCCTGTTATTCTTTCCAAAGTGAATCACCTCACACTTCTCCACATTAAACTCCATTTGCCACCTCTCAGCCCAGCTCTGCAGCTTATCTATGTCCCTCTGTAACCTGCAACATCCTTCCGCACTGTCTACAACTCCACCGACTTTAGTGTCGTCTGCAAATTTACTCACCCATCCTTCTGCGCCCTCCTCTAGGTCATTTATAAAAATGACAAACAGCAACGGCCCCAGAACAGATCCTTGTGGTACGCCACTCGTAACTGAACTCCATTCTGAACATTTCCCATCAATGACCACTCTCTGTCTTCTTTCAACTAGCCAATTTCTGATCCACATCTCTAAATCACCCTCAATCCCCAGCCTCTGTATTTTCTGCAATAGCCGACTGTGGGGAACCTTATCAAACGCTTTACTGAAATCCAATACACCACATCAACTGCTCTACCCTCGTCTACCTGTTCAGTCACCTTCTCAAAGAACTCGATAAGGTTTGTGAGGCATGACCTACCCTTCACAAAACCATGCTGACCATCCCTAATCATATTATTCCTATCTAGATGATTATAAATTGTATCTTTTATAATCCTCTCCAAGACTTTACCCACCACAGACGTTAAGCTCACTGGCCTATAGTTACCGGGGTTATCTCTACTCCCCTTCTTGAACAAAGGGACCACATTTGCTATCCTCCAGTCCTCTGGCACTATTCCTGTAGCCAATGATGACCTAAAAATCAAAGCCAAAGGCTCAGCAATCTCTTCCCTGGCTTCCCAGAGAATCCTAGGATAAATCCCATCAGGCCCCGGGGACTTATCTATTTTCACCTTGTCCAGAATTGCCAACACTTCTTCCCTACGCACCTCAATGCCATCTATTCTAATAGCCTGGGTCTCAGCATTCTCCTCCACAATATTATCTTTTTCCTGAGTGAATACTGACGAAAAGTATTCATTTAGTATCTCGCTTAGCTCCTCAGCCTCCACACACAACTTCCCACCACTGTCCTTGACTGGCCCTACTCTTACCCTAGTCATTCTTTTATTCATGACATACCTATAGAAAGCTTTTGGGTTTTCCTTGATCCTACCTGCCAAAGACTTCTCATGTCCCCTCCTTGCTCGTCTTAGCTCTCTCTTTAGATCCTTCCTCGCTTCCTTGTAACTATCAAGCGCCCCAACTGAAACTTCACGCCTCATCTTCACATAGGCCTCCTTCTTCCTCTTAACAAGAGATTCCACTTCTTTGGTAAACTACGGTTCCCTCGCTCGACCCCTTCCTCCCTGCCTGACTGGTACGTACTTATCAAGAACATGCAATAGCTGTTCCTTGAACAAGCTCCACATATCCAGTGTGCCCAACCCTTGCAGCCTACTTCTCCAACCTACACATCCTAAGTCATGTCTAATGGCATCATAATTGCCCTTCCCCCAGCTATAACTCTTGCCCTGCGGGGTATACTTATCCCTTTCCATCACTAACGTAAAGGTCACCGAATTGTGGTCACTGTTTCCAAAGTGCTCACCTACCTCCAGATCTAACACCTGGCCTGGTTCATTACCCAAAACCAAATCCAATGTGGCCTCGCCTCTTGTTGGCCTGTCAACATATTGTGTCAGGGAACCCACCTGCACACATTGTACAAAGAACGACCCATCTAATGTACTCGAACTATATCTTTTCCAGTCAATATTTGGAAAGTTAAAGTCTCCCATAACAACTACCCTGTTACTTTCGCTCTTTTCCAGAATCATCTTCGCCATCCTTTCCTCTACATCCCTAGAACTATTAGGTGGCCTATAGAAAACTCCCAACAGGGTGACCTCTCCTTTCCTGTTTCTAACCTCAGCCCATATTACCTCGGAAGAAGAGTCCCCATCTAGCATCCTTTCCGCCACTGTAATACTGTCCTTGACAAGCAGCGCCACACCTCCCCCTCTTTTGCCCCCTTCTCTGACCTTACTAAAACACCTAAACCCCGGAACCTGCAACAACCATTCCTGTCACTGCTCTATCCATGTCTCTGAAATGGCCACAACATCAAAGTCCCAGGTACCAACCCATGCTGCCAGTTCCCCTACCTTATTTCGTATACTCCTGGCATTGAAGTAGACACACTTCAAACCACCTACCTGAACACTGGCACCCTCCTGCGAAGTCAAATCTGTGCTCCTGATCTCTATACTCTCAATCTCCCGTACCCCAAAACTACAATCCAGGTTCCCATGCCCCTGCTGAATTAGTTTAAACCCCCCCAAAGAGCACTAACAAATCTCCCCCCAGGATATTGGTGCCCCTCAGGTTCAGATGTAGACCATCCTGTCTATAGAGGTCCCACCTTCCCCAGAAAGAGCCCCAGTTATCCAGAAATCTGAATCCCTCCCGCCTGCATCATCCCTGTAGCCACGTGTTTAATTGCTCTCTCTCCCTATTCCTCATCTCACTATCACGTGGCACGGGCAACAACCCAGAGATAACAACTCTGTTTGTTCTCGCTCTGAGCTTCCATCCTAGCTCCCTAAAGGCCTGCCTGACATGCTTGTCCCCTTTCCTACCTATGTCGTTAGTGCCAATGTGGACTACGACTTGGGGCGGCTCCCCCTCCCCCTTAAGGACCCGGAAAACACGATCCGAGACATCACGTACCCTTGTACCTGGGAGGCAACATACCAAACGTGAGTCTCTCTCGCTCCCACAAAATCTCCTATCTGTGCCCCTGACTATTGAGTCCCCAATTACTAATGTTCTACTCCTTTCCCCCTTCCCTTCTGAGCAACAGGGACAGACTCCGTGCCAGAGGCCCGTACCCCATGGCTTAGGGTACCTGCACAGACTGCTTCTTCCCAGTCCCTCTTACAGTTACCCATCTATCTCCAGTCTTTGGTGTAACTACTTCCCTGAAGCTCCTATCTATGACCCCCTCTGCCTCCCGAATGATCCGAAGTTCATCCAGTTCAAGCTCCAGCTCCAGGTCCCTAACACGGTTTTTGAGGAGCTGGAGTTGGGTGCACTTCCCACAGATGAAATCAGCAGGGACACTGACGGCGTCCCTCACCTCAAACATTCTGCAGGAGAAGCATTGTACTGCCTTCCCTGACATCACCTCTAGATTTAAAAAAAACAAGAAGAAAAAGAAACGAAGAGCTTACCTGATATTCTCTCAAACCCTGCTCCCGGTGAAAGGTAAGCAAATTTAAAGGCACTCACTCACCTTCACGACAGGCCCCAAGCTGCCTCTAGGTCATCTCTAAGGTATAGGACGGCTGCCTGAGGTTAAATTGCGCTGTAAGAGTTAGTCAATTTCCCCTTAGCGCTGGGATTCTAGGGATATTGTTCTCTTCTTCAGTCATTTTGCTTTGCAGCAATGGGTGAGATGTTATGTCTCGAAAGTTGTGCCTCCCTCCTCTGCAACCCCCATGGAGAAGGATAAGAGCAGCAAAGTCATGGAAATACTGTTATGACCCTTGTGGAAACAAACTACAAACAACCCAACTAAGACCAATATACAAAACTTCACTTTTATATTAGCAATCACACCAAAATCAACGTAAATTAAACATGAATTAACAGGAAAATTGCAATAATATGACCGATAAATTACACATAGCAGATACAAAGACATATCTCACACATTTCTCAGTCAGCCCATTCAGCACGTATCACATTCATTTCAGCCACAATATCCTTCAAAACGTTGAACTTCTTCAAATCAAATTCCATCTTCATTTCTCTAAAGCTTTAGTACCAAGTCTCATCAAACAACGGCATTACTTCACCCAATTTCCACAAATATAATTTTCACAGTCGACACATTTCCAGATCCCTTCTTCTTCACAAAACCCTGGTCATGTGGGGCCTGTTTGTGCACTATGCCAGTGCATAAAGGGTCCCCAAATCCAGATATAAAGCTCTGTTCAAGATCCGAGCTCCAGCAGCTTGCAGTCAAGTAGAACATAGAACATAGACCAGTACAGCACAGAACAGGCCCTTCAGCCCTCGATGTTGTGCCGAGCAATGATCACCCTACTCAAACCCACGTATCCACCCTATACCCGTAACCCAACAGCCCCCCCCCCCCTTAACCTTACTTTTTAGGACACTACGGGCAATTTAGCATGGCCAATCCACCTAACCCGCACATCTTTGGACTGTGGGAGGAAACCGGAGCACCCGGAGGAAACCCACGCACACACGGGGAGGACGTGCAGACTCCGCACAGACAGTGACCCAGCCGGGAACCGAACCTGGGACCCTGGAGCTGTGAAGCATTTATGCTAACCGCCATGCTACCGTGCTGCCCCTGTCTCTGAGAATCTCCCATTTATAGGACCCTGGGCTTTAAGTATAAAGGGTAAGAGGGCAAAAGTTAAGAGGCCATGATGAATCTTCATAAAATACTGGTTCTGTCCCAAATGGGTGCCCCTGGCCCAAATGTCAAATTCTGGGCACGACAGTTTAGTAAATTGACAACTATAGAGAGGGTGCAGAGAAGAGTTTAAAAATGGATCAAAAGATAAAGATAAAGAATAAATAAAACTCACCCATGGTGGCATTGATTGCCGTTGATTCGGGAGATTTCGCGCCCTTTTTGTTCACCAGGCGCGCATGCGCGCTCCGGCCGACCGCGGTGCGCAGGCGCGCTCCGGCCGACCGCGGTGCGCAGGTGCGCTCCGGCCGACCGCGGTGCGCAGGCGCGCTCCGGCCGCCCGCGGTGCGCAGGCGCGCTCCGGCCGCCCGCGGTGCGCAGGTGCGCTCCGGCCGACCGCGGTGCGCAGGCGCGCTCCGGCCGCCCGCGGTGCGCAGGCGCGCTCCGGCCGCCCGCGGTACGCAGGCGCGCTCCGGCCGCCCGCGGTGCGCAGGCGCGCTCTGGCCGACCGCGGTGCGTGCTCCGTTCTCTTCACGCTGCTGCCCCCATCCAATCGATGCCCGGGGCCAGCGCACCGTCGGCCCCCCCCCTCTGCACGCCACTGCTCTCACAGGAGTATATTCTCCTGAGACACATCATACACACGTGCCATCATCTTATACTGACTACAGAGAGTGTGATTATTAGACTAGGACAAGTTAAGGGACTTATTTACCTGTCTCTTTCTGTAAGAATTTTTTAGAAGTGCTACTTACTGTGTAATTTTTTGAAATATGAAACATAACCATCTCCTCAGTGGAACTATAGTTGATGGCAGTCTGCAAATTACAATTCAGTTCATGAACAACTGTAAAAGTGTCCCAAAGCTACCAGTTGGTTACAAAAACCCATGTGATTTGCTAATGTCCCACAGGATGGAAGCTTGCTGCCCTTATCCAATGCCTTCAGTCACCAAAGTAGTTGACATGTAACTACCTTTGAGTGGTCAAGCAAGTCGCTTAATTATACCAAACTGCTATCAAGAAGCAGGCACCTAGCTTCATTTCAAGGCAGCTAGGGTCAGGCATTAGATGCCCATGAACGTAATGGACGTGATTTTTCATAAATTGACATTGATTTAAATCTCATTGAACGGCTTTACATTATAGCACCTAGTCCTGCGGAATGCGTGCCCCCCCCCCCGCCCCCCCCCCCCCCCCCCCCCCCCCCGCCCCCAGCCCGGTGGTTGACGTCATGCTCGCACATTTCACTTACTGGTTTTTGAAAATGAAAACCAGTTGATGACCATGCCGGGGGTACAGAGGTGCCTGGAGACCCCAGGTTTGTGGGTCACAGCTGGGCATTTCCCCTAGCAGCCTGGAAGTGTGCTGGTGGGGGGAGGGGGGAGTGCTGGGGTCATTGAGGTGGTCTGTGGAGTAGGCACTGCCAGGGGACAGTTCCAGGAGGGTTATCTTGGGTTGAGGGACTTCCCCTTTTGTATGTTGAGGGAAGGTGGTGACACCAGCGAATACGTGGGTGGGTGGGTGGGGGGGGGGGGGGGGGAATGGGGGGGGGGAATGGGGGATAATGCCCTGAAATACTTCCATGGTAGAAGGGGATCTTCTATGATCGTGGGGGTGAGGGATGGAGCTCTAATCTCTGTGCAGCTGGGCTTACCAGCTATATCAGGCCTGTGGTGATATGCATATGTATAGTAATGTATATAGTTAGATATACGACCTCCGACCAGCAGGTGGGAACAGAGATCCACCATGTGACTCCAGAGATCGGGCAGTTGGTAGTAAGTTGTATTAGAGGACAGTTGCATTAGAAGTAGCTCCAGGGGAATTCACTTATCGTTACCGTTTGTATCATAGTTTGTTTAGTTATCTTTTCACGTGTTCATTTTGTCAATAAACTATCTTACTAGTAAAAAATTAAATGTTCTGTGTGCATCTTTTCCACAGCCACAACACAGAACATAACAAGGCCCCACCCTGACAGAGTGACGGTGCAAACCACGCCCCCACTTGGTTCTGTTTCTGGAGAGGAACATGCCAGTCTTCACTCAGAACCTGATACTTTGCCATTTGTTTGGAAGATTCTGCCCAACATCTACACCCACATTCCAAGAATGAATTTTGTAAAAATCTGAGATCGCCTCACTAAACACAGAACAGTAATTGAACCTTGGACCTTCCTTAAATGGTTTAATTCCACATTGTGTGGACAATTTACCAGCTGAGCTATCTGAAGGGCTTTATCTCAGCTTGTTTCAAAATAGAGCATTCCAGTAATGTAGCAAGAATGATCAGCAAACAATCCAGGAATAGGTGCTGTGTTCACTCATAAGAAGCTTTGAAATTCAATTATGGTTGAGCTACTCCTGAAAATACCCAGAAAAGCACCACCACCATTATAACATCTTATTCAAATGAAATAAGAACTGTCTTGATTTAATGATTAACATTAATTCCAAGAAACAAATTCACTCAAATATATCTGACAATAATAAATTTATTGTTTGTTAGCTCAGCAGTGAGTTCTTAAAAAAATTTCAGTTTAATATTTTATTTATTAAAAGTTTCATTTTGTTTTTTACACCATGGCCCATTTTAAATAGTTGCAGCTAAAAAATTGCAGCTTACTAAATTCCCATACATCTACAAACTCGCTCTTGGTATCAAAGCTATGTGAAAATGGTTTGCAAGATACAATTCATCACAAATCACACATTCAAAGGATATATTTGAGGTAACGACAACTAATGCCATTATCGTTTCTTAGTCTCTGAGGATCCACCCTGTCCATAACACTTTCATGGGATGTGAAAGTAAATGGCAAGGCGATCATTTCTTGTCCATCCTAATTGCCCTTGAGAGGGTAGTGATGAGATGGCTTAATTGAAACATTACAGTCCATGTGGTTGAGGTGCACTCATAGTGCTTTTAGGAAGGAAGATCCAGGATTTTGAAGAGGTGACAAGTCAGGATGGTGAGTGGCTTGGAGGGAACTTGCAGGTGGTGATGTTCACATGCATCTGCTACCCTTGTCCTTCTAGGTGGTAGTGGTCGTGGGTTTGGAAGCTGTTGTTGGCATGCCACAGTGGCACAGTAGTTGGCAGTGCTGCCTCACAGCGCCATGGACACGGGTTCAATTCTGACCTTGGGTCTGTGTAGAGTTTGCACTTTCGCTCCATGTCTGTGTGGGTTTCCTCTGGATGCAATATAACCATCTATAACCATCATCAAGCAATCCCACTTCTGACCTTAGTGAGAGTGAAGTGCTCCAGAATCACTTTAACCTCCAGGACCGACTTTTCTCAGTCGCTAATAGCAGAATACAATATCGGAAATGTATTTACAATATGCTAAGTATTGTAGCAGTGGGGCATGGTGAAGGGGTGAGGGCTAGAAGGCTAACCAGTCTTTAACACAAAGGGGGATAACCCAGAGAAACGAGTCAGGCCTTCTAATACACCCACCTCGACACCCCCAAACCTCCATGGCCGCCTCCAAACTGCCGACGGAAGTTGGAGGCCGCCATCCCAATCCCAATTCCCTGCCACAAAAATGCAATGGCAGGATCTTTTTTAAAGGGAGTCTCGTGGTTGGCAAATCATGGTGTATTTCTTAACCCCTGAACTTGCTCACCAATTTATGCATTATTAGCAGTGTGCAATTTATTGTTGTCTTGCACTATGTGGCTAATCCACAGCAAATAATTTCAGCAAATCTCTATTTCTTTGCAAATGATCCAAATGTTATAGTCCTGCCCTTACAAAGAAAGGGTGAGCTCATTAAGGAGTTACATTTGTCAGCCAAAGAACCCCATAAAACCTGAAAGCGCTGGTGATGGTGAAGTAGGGATTCAGACTCAAATATATGAGGTGATCATCCCTCAGTTCACAGATTCATGCCAAAGGTTTATCACAGGGCAGCCATCAAACTTCATTGATCAAACTTCTTCTGTCCTCTCAGTTGAAGAAGCTTACTTTGAAAAATCTAATTGTTTATCTTTGTTTGCAGGGCGTTTGGTCTTGTAAGTGGTATTTCTGTTTGCTTGGTTTCATACTACCTTGAGCAAAAACCTCAGCACAAACAACACATAACCAATTACAGTGCCTCAGAAACAGTTCTAAAAGGCCCAAATTCAACTTGAGCCATCAATGGGAATTCAAACAACCAACACTGTGTTGACATCAACTTAAGTCAGTTTACACCAGTGTGCACATTCCCATCAAATTTAAATTTAAATTTGCTTACTTATTTCAAAACTTAAAGAACTTCATACTATTCATTTATATGTTCTGGTTGCATTGGTGACTTTCTTTATCATCCAGCTTGAGCTCCTTGTGTTTCCTTGATATTCTTGTTGTGGCACCCAACCCTGCAGCCCCCCCCCCCCCCCCCCTCCCCCCTACCCCTCTCCATGTTTGGGAATCTCTGCCTCTGGAGGATTACAGAAGAAATTCCAGATATATTTTCCCTATATTGGCTTTAGGTGACCTGGATTTTTGCCTCTACCAAGAGAAGGCATGGCAACTATGGGGTAAGAAAGAACTTGACTTGATGCATAAGGTATCATAGTTGTATTGGATGGGCTCAATGGGTCAGCTGTCCTTTTCCCACCTGATGTTTTCATAAGTTTGCAATTAGTCGTTTGATAGAACAGCAAGGTGGATAATAGGGATCCTGTGGATGTGGTATATCTAGACTTCCAGAAGGTGTTTTTAAAAAAAATGAATTTAGAGTACCCAATTCATTTTTTCCAATTAAGGGGCAATTTAGCGTGGCCAATCCACCTAGCCTGCACATCTTTTGGGTTATGGGGGCGAAACCAATGCAAACACGGGGAGAATGTGCAAACTCCACGCAGACAGTGACCCAGAGCCGGGATCGAACCTGGGACCTCGGCGCCGTGAGGCAGTAGGACTAACCCACTGCACCATCGTGCTGCCCTTTCCAGAAGGTGATTAACAAAGCGTTTGACAAAGTGCTGCATAATAAACTGATCCAGTATGTGAGATCACAGGGGATAGAGTACTGGATTAGATTGAAGATTGGCTGACTGACAGAAAGCAGAGGGTTGTGATAAATGTGTCCTTCTCTGGGTGGCGAACTGTAACGAGTGGGGTGCCGCAGGGGTCAGACCACAGACCTCAACTTTTATAATCTATATAAATCGTCTGCAAATAGAATGGCAAATTATTATCTGAATGAAAAGCAGATTCAAAATGCATCTGGGTAGGGGGATCTGGGTGTCTTTGTTCATGAATCGCAGAAAGTCGGAATGCAGGTACAGCATGTACTAAAAAAGACAAATGGAATGTTAACATTTATTGGAAAAGGATTGGAGGGCAGCAGGGTAGCACAGTGGTTAGCACTATTGCTTCACAGCTCCAGGGTCCCAGGTTCGGTTCCCGGCTTGGGTCACTGTGAGGAGTCTGCACTTTCTCCCCATGTTTACGTGGGTTTCCTCTGGGTGCTCCAGTTTCCTCCCACAGTCCAAAGATGTGCAGGTTAGGTGGATTGGCCATACTAATTGTCCTGAGTGTCCGAAGAAATTTAGGTGGGATTACGGGGATAGGGTGGAGGTGTGGCCTTAAGTAGGATGCTCTTTCCAAGGGCCAGTGCAGACTCGATGGGCTGAATGGCTTCCTTCTACACTGTAAATTCTATGATTCTATGAAAAGTAGAGGCGTGTTGTTGCAATTGTACAGAGTGTTGGTGAGACCTACCACTGGAGCATTGTGTCCAGTTTTGGTCTCCTTATTTGAGGAAGGATGTGGTGGCATTGGAGGCAGTTCAGAGGAGGTTCACCAGATTCATTCCGGGGATGAAAAGGTTGACATATGAGGAGAGATTAAACACATGGGCTTATACTTGCTGGAGTTTGGAAGGATGAGAGGGGATCTGGTCGAGGTATATGAAATACTAAAAGGTATTAATAAAGTCAACGTAGACCAAATGTTTCACCTTGTAGGACAATCTAGAATGAGAGCTCATGGATATAGGTTGAGAGGAGGTAGATTTAGAACTGAAATGAGGAGGAACTACTTCTTGCAGATGGTGGTGAATTTGTGGAACTTAGTGCCCCATAATATGATGGGAATCTGTGTCATTAAATGGTTTCAAGAACGAGATAGATATATTTCTGATTTTAAAAAAGGATTAAAGGGATATGGGTAATAGGTGGGGAGGTGGATTTGAGACCAGGAAGAGATCAGTCATGATCTGATTGAAAGGTGGAGCAGGTTTGAAGGGCTGAATTGCGTACATCTGCTCCTAATTCCTATGTTCATATGTTCCTAGAACTTTACTATTGCTGAGGAAAGACACATGTTGCCCAAGTTTTTCATTTTCTACTCATCAGGGCAATTTGCAAGAACACCAACTGTAAAGAGAACAACAATTTATACTTCATGAGAAGAGAGTGTTGATTGGTTTTCAAGTGGACTCTGATTGAACATAAGAACATGAGAACATTAGAACTAGGAGGAGGAGTAGGCCATCTGGCCCCTCGAGCCTGCTCCACCATTCAATGAGATCATGGCTGATCTTTTGTGGATTCAGCTCCACTTTCCGGCCCAAACACCATAACCCTTAATCCCTTTATTCTTCAAAAAACTATCTATCTTTACCATAAAAACATTTAATGAAGGAGCCTCAACTGCTTCACTGGGCAAGAAATTCCATAGATTCACAACCCTTTGGTGAAGAAGTTCCTCCTAAACTCAGTCCTAAATCTACTTCCCCTTATTTTGAGGCTATGCCCCCTAGTTCTGCTTTCACCCGCCAGTGGAAACTACCTGCCCGCATCTATCCTATCTATTCCCTTCATAATTTTATATGTTTCTATAAGATCGCCTCTCATCCTTCTAAATTCCAATGAGTACAGTCCCAGTCTACCCAACCTCTCCTCATAATCCAACCCCTTCAGCTCTGGGATTAACCTAGTGAATCTCCTCTGCACACTCTCCAGTGCCAGTACGTCCTTTCTCAAGTAAGGAGACCAAAACTGAATACAATACTCCAGGTGTGGCCTCACTAACACCTTATACAATTGCAGCATAACCTCCCTAGTCTTAAACTCCATCCCTCTAGCAATGAAGGACAAAATTCCATTTGCCTTCTTAATCACCTGTTGCACCTGTAAACCAACTTTCTGTGACTCATGCACTGGCACACCCAGGTCTCTCTGCATAGCAGCATGCTTTAATATTTTATCATTTAAATAATAATCCCGTGTGCTGTTATTCCTACCAAAATGGATAACCTCACATTTTTCAACATTGTATTCCATCTGCCAGACCCTAGCCCATTCACTTAACCTATCCAAATCCCTCTGCAGACTTCCAGTATCCTCTGCACTTTTCACTTTACCACTCATCTTAGTGTCATCTGCAAACTTGGACACATTGCCCTTGGTCCCCAACTCCATATCATCTCTGTAAATTGTGAACAATTGAGGGCCCAACACAGATCCCTGAGGGACACCACTAGCTACTGATTGTCAACCAGAGAAACACCCATTAATCCCCACTCTTTGCTTTCTATTAATTAACCAATCCTCTATCCATGCCACTACTTTACCCTTAATGCCATGCATCTTTATCTTATGCAGCAATCTTTTGTGTGGCACCTTGTCAAAGGCTTTCTGGAAATCCAGATATACCACATCCATTGGCTCCCCGTTATCTACTGCACTGGTAATGTCCTCAAAAAATTCCACTAAATTATTTAGGCACGACCTGCCCTTTATGAACCCATGCTGCATCTGCCCAATGGAACAATTTCTATCCAGATGCCTCGCTATTTCTTCCTTGATGATAGATTCCAGCTCTTCCCTACTACCGAAGTTAAGCTCACTGGCCTATAATTACCCGCTCTCTGCCTACCTCCTTTTTTAAACAGTGGTGTCACGTTTGCTAATTTCCAATCCACCGGGACCACCCCAGAGTCTAGTGAATTTTGGTAAATCATCACTAGTACATCTGCAATTTCCCTAGCCATCTCTTTTAGCACTCTGGGATGCATTCCATCAGGGCCAGGAGACTTGTCTACCTTTAGCCCCATTAGCTTGCCCATCACTACCTCCTTAGTGATAACAATCCTCTCAAGGTCCTCACCTGTCGTAGCCTCATTTATATCAGTCACTGGCATGTTATTTGTGTCTTCCACTGTGAAGACCGACCCAAAAAACCTGTTCAGTTCCTCAGCCATTTCCTCATCTCCCATTATTAAAACACCCTTCTCATCCTCTAAAGGCCCAATATTTACCTTAGCCACTCTTTTTTGTTTTATATATTTGTAGACACTTTTACTGTCTGTTTTTATATTCTGAGCAAGTTTACTCTCATACTCTATCTTACTCTTCTTTATAGATTGGTAGAGATATTGCCATGGAGAAGGCACCAGTTAACTGACAACTGCCTGACTATGTTTAAATTCAACCCAGGCAGGTTGATTCTGATTGGTCAAGGAATTGCCCTGGAGAATGAACCAGGGAATAGCTGTCATCTAATTTGTTTAGTTGAAAAATATTTTTGTCTGCAAAGGGCAGGACTCTGTGTATTGATAGGTAGCTTCTAGCACATGTAAGTGAGCCACATTGGCAATTATTAAAGAATGGGGCAGTGAGATATTGTAGTAGATTGGGTTCAAAACAATCATGCTATAAATGTGAAATTGAATATGCAGAGCACAGATTTTATTCAGTAGTAAAGTGTTGCAATCAGAAACAGGATATAACAGGACCCTGCAAAAGCAGCAAATATGCAGAATGTCAATATTTAAGCACAACTTCAAGGGTCTGACAAATTCTACCTGTGCCACTATTCATGCCACTGAGCATGTGAAATATACTGTGCACCTTGTGATTCCGTGAAAACAATAAGAAAATAAAAAATGACATTTTTCTACTAACCTTCCTCAAGTCCTATATGTATTACTAGAGCATTTGACAGTTGATGGAATGGTTCACAGAGACGCTCCAGCAGCCAGTGTTGCCATCAAGAAATGTTTTCAAAGCCATAAGCACCAAAGTACTTAACCGACCTGTTATCGACATAACTGATGTCACTGTGGAAGCATATAGTCCTGAATCGCCCGTTATTGTAGCTCATGTTAATATCAATCTGGTGGAGGAATCTCAGACTACAGAATTATGCTGTTCGACAAGAAACAGAAAAACCCCTCAAAGATTCGGTTTATAATTGTTAAACACATGTATGTAATGTTTAGTTCGAGTTCAGGACTGACTGAATTAGTTACTGAAGATTGTACAAAGGAGTTAAAGTGGAAGTTAAATGACGTCTGTGAAAGTGCACCATTACATTAGGGTTGGATTCATTTAGTTGGCAACTTGGTGATAAACCATCATTTTATAAGTTATTTAGGTACAGCAACACAATCAAAAAGAAAATTGAGGTGATAATCGTTGATGTCACCTCACCTTATGATTTATAGCAGATTCTGAGACATTTCAAAAAGATGCAAATTCTTTTATCCAATTGAAAAAAGGATCTTCTTTGAAAATTATACATATGGCATAAATGTTCTGCAACATTAAAATCTTGCAAGAGGTACTTGCCTTCGACATATATAGTCTGAAAATAGGCCCGGATATTGTGAACAGAGCTGGGGGTTGACATAAGAGATCAATGTAGCAGCAGCGAATCTGAACTAATTTGCAAAATAGTTTGTTGTTGTCCCTCCTTTCTCTTTCCCAGCTTTACGAATGAGTGTGCTTATCCTTCAGTCTTTAATTCTTACAAAAGATCCATAAAATACTAACAGGCCTGTTTTCTCCAAGGTGCTTCCTTGCATCCAATATTTTTTGTTTATATTTCACATTTGCAGCAGCTTTTTTGGGAAATGCTACATTTGGCTCAAAGAAAGCTATTTAGCAAACATACCAACTGATAAAGAAACAAGTAATAAATTCAGAACAGAAGACTATAAAAGGGAACTCAAACTTGGCAAGAAGGAATCTCAAGATGTCACTTTCATTTCCATTGTTTACAGAAACCAGGAGCGGGATTCTCCGTCCAATGAATCCGGAATCTAAAAACGCGATTGGGCGAAGAATCGTGTGTGAGCTGAAAATTGTGGCCAGCGCAGGGCACCCATCAGAATGCCATGCTCCGGTGCCTCGACAGTGGAGTCAATGCATTCTACTCTGCAAGGACAGTAAACATCATTGGCATATTAACCAGTCCGTCCCGGTGTTCTCTCGGGCCCCCGCATTGCTCTGCCTTCGCCAGGAAGAATTACCAACCGTGTGGTTCACTTGTGGTTTTAAAAATCAGGAAATGTCGTGGCTGCGGAGGGAGTGAGGAGGTCATGTTCTCAGAGGAGTGACTGTGGGCAGCTGGTCTAACCGCTGGCAGGGCTGGCTGTGGGGCTGTCTGCCAGGGCCAGTGGTGGGGGGGAAATAGCAGGGCGTAACCAGTGGATGGGCTGTCGGGTCAGCTTGACCCTCCCGGGACCAGTAGTCCAGGTACGGACCACCATTGCCGTGGCCTGCAAGGCAGTCACCTTTCTGCGCTACCCACTGTCCGCCCACTGAGGCGTGTGGTTGCGCAGAGTGACATCGGCTGTATGGGTGCCCTTCTTGATTCCTACCTGCCTCACTATGGGGTGCGGGTCCTGGGTTGGCAGTAACAACGGGTCTGGTCCATGGGATGGTGGATGATGACAACCTGCTCTGCCATGAGCTCTGGTGCTCCACATCGTTTGACAACGTCTGACTGCTGCCCATGGTAGCCCTTTCCACCGTCCACCCGGGTGATCCCTGCATGTGAGCTGGCCATTTCATCACATGGTTCACCGACCCTTTGGGATGGTGGAGGTGCACACAGTGCACATTTGTATGGTAGGTGGGGGGGGGGGGGGGGGGGTTGGGCTTGAGAGGGAGGAGGTGGGGCGGCATACTGGGGTGCTGTGCGGTGTCTGACCTGGAGGCATGGTCCGTGCCCACCTCCGCCATCCGCCCACCGACCCGCCCCATCCCCCCACCCCCTCTCTCCAACTGCAACCAGCCCAACCCAGCCCATCCCTCACACCCTCTAAAAGAGCACCAAGGCAGGTTGGCACTTTTGGCATAGGTGTTTATTTTGAACATGGCAACGGTCTATAACGGTGTGTACCATTGCCTCTATCTCTATCCTGTGTGCTGCACCCGTGCCAACTAAACTGGTGTCTACCTTTTTGGCCATATGGGCCCTAACACTAAGTCTACATGGATCCCCGGGTGGTACATCAGGGGTGGAGGTGGCCTGCTGCAATTCTCACCATGTGATCTGGGTCCCCTTTGGCACCTGTCCTCTGGAGGGGCCGGGCCTGGATGGGCCTGGCAGCTGCTCGGGTGTCCCATGTGGCATGGTGCCACCCTGTTCTGTCCAGTACCTATTAGATGCTCCAGGGACAGGAAAGGGGCCTGGGCTTCTCCTTGGGATCCCCCGCTCCCCAACTCTCGTTTTGACCAGACTCTCTACTCTCACGGCCATGGAGCACTGGGACTGTGCAACCTCCCTCTGAGACTGGCTCAGGGCACTCAGCGTCCAGGCAATGCTGTTGACACCCTCAGCCATAACCTGTTGTGAGAGGAGTGTTGCTGCAATGTGCAGGTGGCCCTGGTACATAGCTGCCTGTGACAGGGGAGCCCTGTCCTGTATTCGGCCACCACTCGCACAGAGTGCCCCAGGCCTTGGACATCTTGGTTCATTGCCAATAGCTACGCAACCCCCCCCCCCAGGCCTCTACCAAGGACACCACCCATGTGGTGTTGGCCTGGGTGGCACCAATGGTCAGCACCACCTCCTGCCCCTGCAGGTGGTTGGACTCCTCCAGCTGCACCTGCAGGTGTTGGATGGTTGCTGTCAGCGGCTCACGTAGTTCCTGGCTCTGCATCTATCAACATTAGTGGGACCGCCCTTTCCAGGGTGGTTCCAGACGACAGCTAGTACCTGGTTCGGGCCACCCTTCCGACCGTCCACCCCCTGGGGGCTTCATAGCTTCACCTGCTGTCCCACTGCAAGTGTGTGGTGCCCCAGGTAGTGGTCCCAGGAGCCTCTTCACTAAAGTGCCCAATTGAGGTGAGTGTGACTGGGATGGTGGAGGGTGTTGGTGACAGCTGCAAAGGAATGTCCATGCCACTGGCCAGACCCCTAATTGGTGAACGTGGAAGTGATCAGAGCGTCCCATGCTTACCGACCCAGGCGCAGCGTACACATTGTGCTGCCTCCATAGCTGCCTGGGTCCCATGTCCTGCCCATCCTCACCCTCTCCTGCATCCTCCTCGCCGGACAAGGCCTGGAGTTCATCCTCCTTTTCCAGCACGTCACCCCTGCTGTGCAATGTTGTGGAGGACGCAGCAGGGAGCCACGATGTGAGAGACACTCCTAGCTCTATACTGGACGGCCCCTTCAGAGTGGTCCAGGTACTTGAACTGCATCTTCAGGATGCTGAAGCACTGCACGATCACCCACCTGGTTGCTGCAGGGGCACCATTGTAGCGGGTCTCCGTGTCGGTCTGTGGCCTCCGAATAGGCGTTATCAGACACAGCAGCTGTGGCTAACCCTGTCGCCCTGGAGCTGAGTCCTCACTCGGGTGTGCGCCTCGTAGAGGTCAGCAACCGTCGAGTGTGCCAGGATAAAGGCATCATGCACACTACCCGGGTATCGGGTGCAGACGGGCATGATGTGCATCTCATGGTCCCACAGCAGCTGCACATTCATCAAAGTTTGTGAAGACCAGCTTATCATGGGCGGGTGCTCTTAGGACTGCATGCATTCTGTCAATCACCCCTTGATCAGGGGCACGTCGGCGATGATGGCGAACCCCGCTGCCCGGCTATCCTGGTGTGCTCAGTCCACATTGAATTTGCCGACCGAGCATATAGGGCCTCTGTGTCGGAGTGGATGCACCTGTGCAGCGAGGTCTGTGAGGTTCTGGACAGGTCTCCACTTGACGCCGGGAAGGACCCCGTTGAGTAAAAGTTCAGGGCGACCAGCCACTGGGAGCGGGTGTCCTACCCTATACCCCTGAGGTGCCAGATGCACCATGATTTGGCAGATATGTCACACTGACCCCCCTGCTGAACCGGAATCATCGACAGCGTGCCTAATCCAGTAGGTTCTCGAATTATACACAAGGCCTCATACAGCGCTTCCTTCCCACCACCTCCTCCATAGCCTGTTTTGTGGCTGGCTCTCCATCCTCATCTGGGGCAGGCTCCGCTGCTGTAGAGTCCCCCTTAAACACTCCAACTCGATCAGTCTCAGTGCATCCCCCCGGGGTGCGGCGACTAGGATGAACGTCACCCTTCCTGGTTGAATTCTGAAATCTGAAGGGGGTAAAAGTCAGAGTGTTGACCCTCACTGCGATACCCAGCAGAATGTTGGCCCTCACTGCAATATCCAGCAGAATGTTGATGCTCACTCCTATACCCAGCAGAGTGTTGATGCTCACTCCTATATCCAGCAGAATGTTGATGCTCACTCCTATACCCAGCAGAATGTTGATGCTCACTCCTATACCCAGCAGAGTGTTGATGCTCACTCCTATACCCAGCAGAGTGTTGATGCTCACTCCTATACCCAGCAGAATGTTGGCCCTCACTGCGATACCCAGCAGAGTGTGGGCCCTCACTGCGATACCCAGCAGAACGTTGACACTCACTCCTATACACAGCAGAGTGTGGGCCCTCACTCCTATACCCTGCAGAGTGTGGGCCCTCACTCCTATACCCAGCAGAGTGTGGGCCCTCACTCCTATACCCAGCAGAGCGTTGACACTCACTCCTATACCCAGCAGAGTGTTGATGCTCATTCCTATACCCAGCAGAGTGTTGATGCTCACTCCTATACCCAGCAGAGTGTTGATGCTCACTCCTATACCCAGCAGAGTGTTGATGCTCACTCCTATACCCAGCAGAGTGTTGACACTCACTCCTATACCCAGCAGAGTGTGGGCCCTCACTCCTATACCCAGCAGAGTGTTGACACTCACTCCTATACCCAGCAGAGTGTTGACACTCACTCCTATACCCAGCAGAGTGTTGACATTCACTCCTATACCCAGCAGAGTGTGGGCCCTCACTGCGATACCCAGCAGAATGTTGACATTCACTCCTATACCCAGCAGAGTGTTGACACTCACTCCTATACCCAGCAGAGTGTGGGCCCTCACTCCTATACCCAGCAGAGTGTGGGCCCTCACTGCGATACCCAGCAGAATGTTGACACTCACTCCTATACCCAGCAGAGTGTTGATGCTCACTCCTATAAACAGCAGAGTGTTGATGCTCACTCCTATATCCAGCAGAGTGTGTGCCCTCACTCCTATACCCAGCAGAGTGTGGGCCCTCACTCCTATACCCAGCAGAGTGTGGGCCCTCACTCCTATACCCAGCAGAGTGTGGGCCCTCACTCCTATACCCAGCAGAGTGTTGATGCTCACTCCTATACCCAGCAGAGTGTGGGCCCTCACTCCTATACCCAGCAGAGTGTGGGCCCTCACTCCTATACCCAGCAGAGTGTGGGCCCTCACTCCTATACCCAGCAGAGTGTTGATGCTCACTCCTATACCCAGCAGAGTGTGGGCCCTCACTCCTATACCCAGCAGAGTGTGGGCCCTCACTCCTATACCCAGCAGAGTGTGGGCCCTCACTCCTATACCCAGCAGAGTGTTGATGCTCACTCCTATACCCAGCAGAGTGTGGGCCCTCACTCCTATACTCAGCAGAGTGTGGGCCCTCACTCCTATACCCAGCAGAGTGTTGATGCTCACTCCTATACCCAGCAGAGTGTGGGCCCTCACTCCTATACCCAGCAGAGTGTGGGCCCTCACTCCTATACCCAGCAGAGTGTGGGCCCTCACTCCTATACCCTGCAGAGTGTTGATGCTCACTCCTATACCCAGCAGAGTGTGGGCCCTCACTGCGATACCCAGCAGAGTGTTGATGCTCACTCCTATACTCAGCAGAGTGTTGGCCCTCACTGCGATACCCAGCAGAGTGTTGATGCTCACTCCTATACTCAGCAGAGTGTTGACACTCACTCCTATACCCAGCAGAGTGTTGACACTCACTCCTATACCCAGCAGAGTGTTGACACTCACTCCTATACCCAGCAGAGTGTGGGCCCTCACTCCTATACCCAGCAGAGTGTTGACACTCACTCCTATACCCAGCAGAGTGTTGACACTCACTCCTATACCCAGCAGAATGTTGGCCCTCACTGCGATACCCAGCAGAGTGTGGGCCCTCACTCCTATACGCAGCAGAGTGTGGGCCCTCACTGCGATACCCAGCAGAATGTTGACACTCACTCCTATACCCAGCAGAGTGTTGATGCTCACTCCTATACCCAGCAGAGTGTGGGCCCTCACTCCTATACCCAGCAGAGTGTGGGCCCTCACTCCTATACCCTGCAGAGTGTGGGCCCTCACTCCTATACCCAGCAGAGTGTGGGCCCTCACTCCTATACCCAGCAGAGTGTTGATGCTCACTCCTATACTCAGCAGAGTGTTGGCACTCACTCCTATACCCTGCAGAGTGTGGGCCCTCACTGCAATACCCAGCAGAGTGTTGACACTCACTCCTATACCCAGCAGAGTGTTGACACTCACTCCTATACCCAGCAGAGTGTTGACACTCACTCCTGTACCCAGCAGAGTGTGGGCCCTCACTCCTATACCCAGCAGAGTGTGGGCCCTCACTGCAATACCCAGCAGAGTGTTGACACTCACTCCTATACCCAGCAGAGTGTTGACACTCACTCCTATACCCAGCAGAGTGTTGACACTCACTCCTATACCCAGCAGAGTGTGGGCCCTCACTCCTATACCCAGCAGAGTGTTGATGCTCACTCCTATACCCATCAGAGTGTTGACACTCACTGCTATACCCAGCAGAGTGTGGGCCCTCACTGCAATACCCAGCAGAGTGTGGGCCCTCACTCCTATACCCAGCAGAGTGTTGACATTCACTCCTATACCCAGCAGAGTGTGGGCCCTCACTGCAATACCCAGCAGAGTGTTGATGCTCACTCCTATACCCAGCAGAGTGTTGATGCTCACTCCTATACCCAGCAGAGTGTGGGCCCTCACTCCTATACCCAGCAGAGTGTGGGCCCTCACTCCTATACCCAGCAGAGTGTTGACACTCACTCCTATATCCAGCAGAGTGTTGGCCCTCACTCCTATACCCAGCAGAGTGTTGGCCCTCACTGCGATACCCAGCAGAGTGTGGGCCCTCACTCCTATACCCAGCAGAGTGTTGAAGCTCACTCCTATATCCAGCAGAGTGTGGGCCCTCACTCCTATATCCAGCAGAGTGTTGGCCCTCACTGCGATACCCAGCAGAGTGTTGATGCTCACTCCTATACCCAGCAGAGTGTTGATGCTCACTCCTATACCCAGCAGAGTGTTGATGCTCACTCCTATACCCAGCAGAATGTTGGCCCTCACTGCGATACCCAGCAGAGTGTGGGCCCTCACTGCGATACCCAGCAGAACGTTGACACTCACTCCTATACACAGCAGAGTGTGGGCCCTCACTCCTATACCCTGCAGAGTGTGGGCCCTCACTCCTATACCCAGCAGAGTGTGGGCCCTCACTCCTATACCCAGCAGAGCGTTGACACTCACTCCTATACCCAGCAGAGTGTTGATGCTCATTCCTATACCCAGCAGAGTGTTGATGCTCACTCCTATACCCAGCAGAGTGTTGATGCTCACTCCTATACCCAGCAGAGTGTTGATGCTCACTCCTATACCCAGCAGAGTGTTGACACTCACTCCTATACCCAGCAGAGTGTGGGCCCTCACTCCTATACCCAGCAGAGTGTTGACACTCACTCCTATACCCAGCAGAGTGTTGACACTCACTCCTATACCCAGCAGAGTGTTGACATTCACTCCTATACCCAGCAGAGTGTGGGCCCTCACTGCGATACCCAGCAGAATGTTGACATTCACTCCTATACCCAGCAGAGTGTTGACACTCACTCCTATACCCAGCAGAGTGTGGGCCCTCACTCCTATACCCAGCAGAGTGTGGGCCCTCACTGCGATACCCAGCAGAATGTTGACACTCACTCCTATACCCAGCAGAGTGTTGATGCTCACTCCTATAAACAGCAGAGTGTTGATGCTCACTCCTATATCCAGCAGAGTGTGTGCCCTCACTCCTATACCCAGCAGAGTGTGGGCCCTCACTCCTATACCCAGCAGAGTGTGGGCCCTCACTCCTATACCCAGCAGAGTGTGGGCCCTCACTCCTATACCCAGCAGAGTGTTGATGCTCACTCCTATACCCAGCAGAGTGTGGGCCCTCACTCCTATACCCAGCAGAGTGTGGGCCCTCACTCCTATACCCAGCAGAGTGTGGGCCCTCACTCCTATACCCAGCAGAGTGTTGATGCTCACTCCTATACCCAGCAGAGTGTGGGCCCTCACTCCTATACCCAGCAGAGTGTGGGCCCTCACTCCTATACCCAGCAGAGTGTGGGCCCTCACTCCTATACCCAGCAGAGTGTTGATGCTCACTCCTATACCCAGCAGAGTGTGGGCCCTCACTCCTATACTCAGCAGAGTGTGGGCCCTCACTCCTATACCCAGCAGAGTGTTGATGCTCACTCCTATACCCAGCAGAGTGTGGGCCCTCACTCCTATACCCAGCAGAGTGTGGGCCCTCACTCCTATACCCAGCAGAGTGTGGGCCCTCACTCCTATACCCTGCAGAGTGTTGATGCTCACTCCTATACCCAGCAGAGTGTGGGCCCTCACTGCGATACCCAGCAGAGTGTTGATGCTCACTCCTATACTCAGCAGAGTGTTGGCCCTCACTGCGATACCCAGCAGAGTGTTGATGCTCACTCCTATACTCAGCAGAGTGTTGACACTCACTCCTATACCCAGCAGAGTGTTGACACTCACTCCTATACCCAGCAGAGTGTTGACACTCACTCCTATACCCAGCAGAGTGTGGGCCCTCACTCCTATACCCAGCAGAGTGTTGACACTCACTCCTATACCCAGCAGAGTGTTGACACTCACTCCTATACCCAGCAGAATGTTGGCCCTCACTGCGATACCCAGCAGAGTGTGGGCCCTCACTCCTATACGCAGCAGAGTGTGGGCCCTCACTGCGATACCCAGCAGAATGTTGACACTCACTCCTATACCCAGCAGAGTGTTGATGCTCACTCCTATACCCAGCAGAGTGTGGGCCCTCACTCCTATACCCAGCAGAGTGTGGGCCCTCACTCCTATACCCTGCAGAGTGTGGGCCCTCACTCCTATACCCAGCAGAGTGTGGGCCCTCACTCCTATACCCAGCAGAGTGTTGATGCTCACTCCTATACTCAGCAGAGTGTTGGCACTCACTCCTATACCCTGCAGAGTGTGGGCCCTCACTGCAATACCCAGCAGAGTGTTGACACTCACTCCTATACCCAGCAGAGTGTTGACACTCACTCCTATACCCAGCAGAGTGTTGACACTCACTCCTGTACCCAGCAGAGTGTGGGCCCTCACTCCTATACCCAGCAGAGTGTGGGCCCTCACTGCAATACCCAGCAGAGTGTTGACACTCACTCCTATACCCAGCAGAGTGTTGACACTCACTCCTATACCCAGCAGAGTGTTGACACTCACTCCTATACCCAGCAGAGTGTGGGCCCTCACTCCTATACCCAGCAGAGTGTTGATGCTCACTCCTATACCCATCAGAGTGTTGACACTCACTGCTATACCCAGCAGAGTGTGGGCCCTCACTGCAATACCCAGCAGAGTGTGGGCCCTCACTCCTATACCCAGCAGAGTGTTGACATTCACTCCTATACCCAGCAGAGTGTGGGCCCTCACTGCAATACCCAGCAGAGTGTTGATGCTCACTCCTATACCCAGCAGAGTGTTGATGCTCACTCCTATACCCAGCAGAGTGTGGGCCCTCACTCCTATACCCAGCAGAGTGTGGGCCCTCACTCCTATACCCAGCAGAGTGTTGACACTCACTCCTATATCCAGCAGAGTGTTGGCCCTCACTCCTATACCCAGCAGAGTGTTGGCCCTCACTGCGATACCCAGCAGAGTGTGGGCCCTCACTCCTATACCCAGCAGAGTGTTGATGCTCACTCCTATATCCAGCAGAGTGTGGGCCCTCACTCCTATATCCAGCAGAGTGTTGGCCCTCACTGCGATACCCAGCAGAGTGTTGATGCTCACTCCTATACCCAGCAGAGTGTTGATGCTCACTCCTATACCCAGCAGAGTGTTGGCCCTCACTGCGATACCGAGCAGAGTGTTGATGCTCACTCCTATATCCAGCAGAGTGTTGGCCCTCACTCCTATACCCAGCAGAGTGTTGATGCTCACTCCTATATCCAGCAGAGTGTTGGCCCTCACTGCGACACCCAGCAGAGTGTGGGCCTTCACTCCTATACCCAGCAGAGTGTTGATGCTCACTCCTATATCCAGCAGAGTGTTGGCCCTCACTGCGACACCCAGCAGAGTGTGGGCCTTCACTCCTATACCCAGCAGAGTGTTGATGCTCACTCCTATATCCAGCAAAGTGTTGGCCCTCACTGCGATACCCTGCAGAATGTTAACCGGCTCTGTGATACCCAGCAGATTGTTGACACTCACTCCTCTACCCAGGAGACTATTAACCCTCACTGCGATACCCAGCAGAGTGTTGACACTACCCCCATACCCAGCAGACTGTTGACCTTCACTCTTATTCCCAGCAGTTTGTTGACCCTCATTCCGATATCCAGCAGAATGGTGATCTACACCCTCACTCCTATACTGGAGAAGAGAAGGTTATGATGAGATTTGATATCGGTATTAATAATCATGAGGGGTCTGGACAGGTAGATGGGGCAAAACTGTTCCCATTAATGTAAGGATGGAGAACCGGAGGACACAGATTTAGAGAAAGGGCAATATGAGGAAAAATATTTCCATGCAGCGAGTTGTTAGGATGTAGGATAAATTGCCTGAGAGTGTGGTGGAGGCAGGTTTAACTGGGGCTTCAGAAAGGAATTTGATTATGAGTTTATTATATCAGTTTATTTCATGGAGGCTGGGCATTTTACATGGCTCAACTGCTAGCCCCTGACCAGTCGGAGAATCGGTGCTGGGGAGTCGCCGATTGTTTCCACGTAAAATGCCACGGATCCTCCGGACATAGCCTCAAAATTGGAGAATTTAGCCCTATGGTAATCACCACTATTGTATATATTAGGAGATGTGTGGTAAGACCCTGTACTACAGGTACAGGGGTAGTCCCTGCCTGCTGGCTCCGCCCAGTAGGCAGAGTATAAATATGTGTGCTCCCATACAGCAACCATTTCGCCAGTTTCTGTAGGAGGCCACACATCTTAGTGTAATAAAGCCTCAGTTGTATTCAACTCTCGTCTTTGTGTAATTGATCGTGCATCAATTTATTAGCCTAAGATTTTCAGAAGATGGACCTCCGCATCAAGTCGGATCACCTGCAGCTGGATCCGCAATCAAGCGACGCCAAAAAGGACTTTCAACATTGGCTAGCTTGTTTCGAGGCTTACATCAAGTCTGCACCAGACCCAATTCCGGAAGCTCAGAAGATCCAGATACTCTACTCGCGGCTGAGCTCCAACGTATTTCCTCTTATCCAGGAAGCGCCGACCTACGATGCAGCCATGGCGCTACTGAAAGAGAATTACGCCCAGCGGACGAACAGGCTCTTCGCCAGACACGTACTCTCTACTCGTCGTCAACTCCCTGGTGAATCCGTAGAAGATTTCTGGTGTGCCTTAATTCCCCTGGTCAGAGACTGTGACTGTCAGGCCGTCACGGCCACGGAACATTCGAACCTCCTCATGTGGGACGCTTTCATTACGGGGATAGGGTCAGACCACATACGCCAGCTGGCGCTATCGATGACGGTCGCCTCGCGCAATATTCAGGCCTACACCTCCAGCCGTGCGGCACACCCCTCCTACGCATTGTTGACTCCAAAGATGGCCGCCCCACCAGGGGCCTCACCCAGCCAATCCTATGAATGTGCCACGCACTAGCCAGCCAACCCCGGGGGCCCCTGATGTTACTTCTGCGAGCAACAGAAACACCCCCGCCAACACTGCCCGGCCTGTGGCAAAAAGGGGCACTTTGCTGCGGTGTGCCAGGCCCTGACCCCCCTCGCGTATGGACAGTGGGTGCCGCCATCTTCCCCTCCTCGGACCACGTGCGACCAGAGGGCACCGCCATCTTCCCCTCCTTGGACCACGTGTGGCCAGTGAGCACCACCATCTTCCCCTCCCCGGACTACGTGCGGCCCGTGGGCGTCGCCATCTTGTCCACCCCAAGGTCATCAGGCGCCACCATCTTGTCTCCCCCATGGCACATGGCCGCCACCATCATTCCAGGACCTGTGCCCCCTGGACACCCCATCGTTCGACACCAGCTACGACCAGCCACAACCCTCCTCGGTCACGATTGACCAGTCTCGTCCTCACAATCTAGCCACCGTCTCGACAAGCGTCAAGATCGATGGACACGAGATCTCCTGTCTGCTGGACCCCGGGAGCTCTGAAAGCTTCATCCATCCAGATAGGGTAAGGCGCTGCTCCCTCGCGGTACACCCCGCCAATCAGAGAATTGCCCTGGCCTCCGGGTGCCACTACGTGGTGATCCGGGGGCACTCTATAGCCACGCTCATGGTCCAGGGCGTAGGATTCAGCGCCTTCTGCCTCTATGTCCTCCCCAACCTCTGCCCTTTCCTGCTACCTGGCCTGGACTTCTAGTGTAACCTCCAGGGCCTAACACTGAAATTCGGCGGGCCCTTACCGCCCCTTACTGTGTGCGGCCTCGCAACCTTAAAGGTCGACCCACCTTCCCTATTTGTAAACTTAACTCCGGATTGCAAACCCGTCGCCACCAGGAGCAGATGGTATAGTGCCCAGGACAGGACCTTCGTGAAATGAAATGAAAATCGCTTATTCTCACAAGTAGGCTTCAAATGAAGTTACTGTGAAAAGCCCCTAGTCGCCACATTCCGGCGCCTGTTCAGGGAGGCTGGTACTGGAATTGAACCGTGCTGCTGGCCTGCCTTGGTCTGCTTTCAAAGCCAGCGATTTAGCTCTGTGCTAAACCAGCCCCGAGGTCCGATCAGGTCCGAAGTCCAGCGACTGCTTCGGGAAGGCATTATCGAGGCCAGCAACAGCCCCTGAAGAGCCCAGGTGGTAGTGGTGAAATCTGGAGAGAAACACAGGATGGTCGTGGACTAAAGTCAGACCATCAATCGGCACACGCAGCGCGCGCGTACCCACTCCCACGCATATCTGATATGGTCAATCAGATTGCACAGTACCGGGTCTTCTCAACTATGGACCTGAAATCCGCCTACCACCAGCTCCCCATCCGTAAGGCAGATCGCCCATACACTGCCTTCAAGACAGATGGCCGCCTCTACCATTTTCTCAGGGTTCCCTTCGGCGTCACAAATGGGGTCTCGGTCTTCCAAAGGGAGATGGACAGAATGGTCGACCGGTACGGGCTGCGGGCCACTTTCCCGTACCTACATAATGCCACCATCTGCGGCCACGATCAGCAGGACCACGATGCCAATCTTGCCAAACTTTTCCACACCGCCTCTCTCCTAAACCTCACCTATAACAAGGAGAAGTGCGTATTTAGCACAAACCGCTTAGCCATCCTCGGCTATGTGGTCCAGAACAGAGTTCTGGGGCCCGATCCCGACCGCATGCGCCCCCTCATGGAGCTCCCCCTTCCCCACGGCCCCAAGGCCCTCAAGTGCTGTCTGGGGTTCTTTTCTTACTATGCCCAGTGGGTCCCAAACTATGCGGACAAGGCCCGCCCACTCATCCACTCCACCCCTTTTCCTCAGGCCTTCAACCGTATTAGAGCCGACATCGCCAAGGCCGCGATGCACGCAGTCGACGGGACGTTACCTTTCAAGTGGAGAGCGACGCATCAGACATTGCTCTAGCCGCCACACTCAACCAGGCAGGCAGGCCCGTGGCATTCTTTTCCCGCACCCTTCATGCCTCTGAAATTTGGTACTCCTCCATCGAAAAAGAGGCCAAGGCATCGTTGAAGCTGTGCGGCATTGGAGGCATTACCTGGCCGGCAGGAGATTCACTCTCCTCACTGATCAACGGTCGGTAGCCTTTATGTTTAACAACACACAACGGGGTAAGATCAAGAACGATAAAATCTTGAGGTGGAGGATCAAGCTCTCCACCTACAACTACCAGATTTTGTATCACCCCGGTAAGCTCAATGAGCCCCCAGATGCCCTATCCCGAGGTATATGTGCCAGCGCGCAAGTAGACTGACTCCGGATCCTGCATGACAAACTTTGTCACCTGGCAGTCACACGGTTGTACCACTTCATCAAGGCCCGCAACCTGCCCTACTCCATCGAGGAAGTCAGGACAATCACCAGGGACTGCCAGGTCTGCGCGGAGTGCAAACCGCACTTCTACCAGCCGGACCGCGCGCACCTGGTGAAGGCCTTCCGACCCTTTGAACGCCTCAGCGTGGACTTCAAAGGGGCCCCTCCCCTCCACCGACCAGAACACGTTTTTCCTCAGTGTGGTTGATGAGTACTCCAGATTCCCCTTCGCCATCCCATGCCCCGACAAGACGTCTGCCACCGTCATCAAAGCCCTCAACACCATCTTCGCTCTGTTCGGCTTCCCCGCCTACATCCACAGTGACAGAGGATCCTCATTCATGAGCGATGAGCTGCGTCAGTTCCTCCAGCAGGACGACCAGCTATAACCCCCAGGGAAACGGGCAGGTGGAGAGGGAGAATGGGACGGTCTGGAGAGCCGTCTAGCTGGCCCTGCGGTCCAGAAATGTCCCGGCCTCCCGCTGGCAGGAGGTCCTCCCCGATGCACTGCACTCCATTCAGTCGCTCCTATGCACTGCAACTAACGACACACCCCGTGAACGTCTCTTTGCCTTCCCCAGGAAGTCCACATCCGGAGTGTCGCTCCCAACTTGGCTCGCAGCTCTAGGACCCGTACTCCTCCGTGAGCACATATCACTCCTCAAGGTGGACCCGTTGGTTGAAAGGGTGCAGTTACTCCACGCTAACCCCCAGTGTGCCCACGTAGCGTACCCCGACGGCTGCCAGGATGCTGTCTCCCTCAGGGGCCTGGCACCAGCAGGTTCCACACACATACACCCCTCCGGCCCAGTGCCACCCTCACCTCCCCCCGCGCTCCCAGCAGCAGCACCCCCCCCTCCCCCCCCAGGACCATCCGTCCTTCCCCTGCCCACGCCCGAGGATGAAGAGGATTTTGGCACTCAAGGCCCCGGACCGGCTAAAAAACATTTTTTTGCCGCTGTATATTAAACTTGTTCTGTATATAGTTCTCCACCACCCCCGCTGGACTCAATTTTAACAGGGGGTGAATGTGGTAATCACCACTATTGTATATATTAGGAGATGTGTGGTAAGACCCTGTACTACAGGTACGGGGGTAGTCCCTGCCTTCTGGCTCCGCCCTGTAGGCAGAGTATAAATATGTGTGCTCCCCATACAGCAGCCATTTCGCCAGCTGCTGGAGGAGGCCACACATCTTAGTGTAATAAAACCTCAGTTGTATTCAACTCTCGTCTTTGTTCAATTGATCGTGCATCAAGCCCTTTATATTTTTCAATTGCCATTTTTGCCCAAAATTAAATTCAGAAGTTTTGAAGATTTTGCCGCTATTCAGCCGCCACATTGCACCTGGCGCAGAGCTGGGCGCAACGGGTGAATCTCATTAGAACCCCAATTCAGTTTATCACCAGATGTCGGGCCAAATGCGAGTCAGACGACTCGCTCCACCCAGCGCAATCTGGATCACGCCCTCGCTGGTATCATCCAGATAATGATCTATAAAAGTGCTATGAGACTCATTTAAATACCCAGAGGTCACATTCACCCGGCGCCTGGGGGTCAACGGCCACGCCTGTGACCTCGAAAGGGCGTCATTTAACACCTGGTGTGACAGAACCTCTGGGGATCTCGCAGGCCATTAGAGACCCCTGGGTGGTTGGGGGGAGAGTAGTCGCCTGGCACCCCCCTGGCACCTTGGCAATACCAACCTGGAACTGCTAGAGTGCTAAAGGCATTGCCATGTTTCCAGGCTAGCAATGCCAAGATGCCCAAGTGCAAAGTTTACACTGCCAGGGGTCAGGCCCAGGGAGCCAGGCCCATTAGAGGGAGGGTGGGGGATGAGGGGGGGGGGGGGGTTCCAGGAGCCAATAGAAAGTTGGTGGGGGTGAAGGAGGGGGTTCAGAAAGCAGTGGGGGACTGAAAAGATGGGGTGCAGGGATCGGGGCTGCCAGTCAAACTGGCGCCTTGATCTGTGAGGAGCCGGTTCAGCTGGAAATCTACTAAAGTGCGGCCTCAGCGGGGAGAAACTCCCCAAGGCCCAAATATTCGGCAAGTACCGATTAATAGCGATCTGAATCTCGGGCTTCAGCAGCCGAGAACACCCCACCAAATGCGCCCGAAACCGGACTTAATTTCAAGTCCATTGAATCGCGCCCATTGTTTATCTTTATGTTAACTTCTATCTTAATCCACTTAGAAATATTTATTTCACGATCTAGAAATTTGAATTAGAAGTAAAGGATATTATGTGCTTTAAACTTCTGTTTTTTTTTGCATGTGAATACTTCCTTGAGATAAGCCTTCTGGACCCACCCGCCTTGGGAATCATCGTCGAACGGGAGGGACAATTCTGCACATCATTGAAAGATCTACTGACATCAGAGGGAATTTCCGGTCCCGGGGCAGGTCCAATACGTTTGTCCGCTTACCTGCCTGCTGATTGATATCACAGCTGTTCTACATCAAGATACCTCCTTGACTTGGCACCAGATTTAAACTGTTGCCGGGAAAGGGGAGGAAAACAGCACAAAGATTCCTGGGTCTTTCTTCAGGGTTATGCCATTGCCAGCAATCACAACCACCGACCACAAATTTGGGCCATTATGATATAGCATTTATTGCATTTTTCAGCAAAATCTCACGCAGGCATTTTTGCTATTGTCTATTGCTGTTCTTTCCAGTAGATTGCTCCTCACCACAGTAGCCTGAAGGCATTCCGTTTGCCCCGAGTCAAGGCAACATTTTCACTAGGGAACCTGCTAAAAGTGCTGATTCTCTGATGATGTTGCTGGCGACAATTCAATATCATAACAGGTTCTCCTTCACTGCATCCCTTTTTTGCGGGAGTGTCTGAGACTTGTTGGAAAACTTCCAGTTTTACTTGGTTTGGTTTTGCTCCGAAAGTCTGCTCACTTTCCCCGTGCTTATTGCAACCAATATTTTCCAGCAGCATTTAGTTTTCAAATGATTTTGTTTTCTAAAAATCAAAATGGGGAGGGGGGCTAGGTCTCTGCTCCAGCCTGAGGTTGTAAATATTCAATCTTAACCTAACTGTTTGGAGGAGATTCTGTTGTATTATTTTGCTTTATAACTTGGCGGAGCCCACGAGAATGCAGATTTATTTTTGCATGGGACTTTTTCCCCACATCAGAAAATCCCATAGCTCCTCTTTCACCTCATGGATATTTTTCACTTTTACAATGGCTATAATTCCACTTCTTTAACTTGGCGGTGCAGCAAACATTAAAGTGGTGGAAAGCCAGGAATTCCATCCTTGGTGCAATTTTTCATCTTCCTTCAGTTTTCCAATGGGTCCTGTGCTGAGAACCAAAATTGGTTTGCGCTGCTCTCTAGTGCAAGTCTCAACAAAGTATGGAGTTGGGACACTATGGGAGGCATGTCTTGTGACATAGTTGTGTCTGTGCCAAAAAACACTTGCCACAGCCTTCAATTTTAATGCTACTGATTGTTTTTTCGAAGTGCCATAGGGAATATCTACCAAGTAAGTCACCACGTAGTGCACTACTGCATTCAACAGGTTCCTGAGGCACTGTTTAAAAGGTTAAACAAACTTATCATGACTGGGTCCCCTGCTCCCCGAGCTGAGTGTTTCACGACAGCGTGCCATTCGCCGACGGCAGGATTCCATCTTCCTGCCGCTTGTCAATGGGATTTCCCGTTGAAGCCACCCCATGCTGCCGGAATCCTGCTTGCGGAGGTGCACTGCCAGCGGGAAAAGAGAATCCCAAAGACGGGAGAAACCCAGCCCATATGTTTCAATGAGCTGGAGTAACAGGAAAAGACCCGTATTTTTCAACAGTGGCTGGAATCCTGCGGATTCAAGACCTCATTGATGCCACTTGTTCTTATCTGCTGTTGAACGAGGGATTCATTGTTCAGTCTAGTTGGGAATCATCCTCATCCAGCACCATGCAAAAATTAACAACAATTATAGCCTGCTATACATCTCATGGGCAGGATTCTCCGTTAGCCGACGGCAAAATCGGGAAAGGGGATTGGACGGAGAATTGGTTCCGACGCCGAAATCGCGGCAGGGGTCAATTTGATGCCACATTGCAATGCTCCAACACCTCTACAGCGGCATCAACGTGTTCCAGAACGCACAAACAGTAGACATCTGTCTGCGCACCATTAGGGGGCTCTGCCCTGTATTCTCCAGGATCTCTGCGATTCTCTGCCTCTGATGGGCCGAGTTCCCGGCAGTGTGGTTCAATTGTGCTTTTAAAACTCGGCAAACCGGCGTGACGGCTGCTGAGAGAGAGGAGGGGATATGGACGATGTCCATAGTTTTCTGACAGTTGTGCCGCTGGCCAGAGCCTTCTTCCAGGGCCAGGGAGAGTAGTAGGGGGTGGCCATGGGCTGTGGGGTCGAGGTGGACGGGCAGGGAACACCATTGCCACAGCTGGAAAGGCAGCCATGCAGCTGCGCACATCGCCAACACCCCACTTTGAACTTAGTGCCTTGCACCATATAGGTGTCCCTGGCCCCAGCTGACCCGTCAGCTGCATGGGCGTGCTCCAGCACAACCAGTGCCTCTTTTTGGCTGGGATAAGTGTATATGGCGAGTGTAATGTGTGTATAAGGCTGCAGCTTGTCAGCTTCCCAAGTGTCAATCCTGGACCCGGCGAATCCCACACCATTTTCTCATTGGAATCGACTGTGTTCCACATGGCGCTTGTGCTTGCCCCTCCACAGTCATTGATTTGGTCCAGGTTCGACGCCAGTTCTGCTGTTGTGGAAGTGCAGGAGTCCTGCCCTGGCATCAACATTTAGTCTCAGAAATGGAGAATCCCGCACCCTTATCTTTGTCTTCAAATGTCTTCTGGGCCTCACGGTAGCATGGTGGTTAGCATCAATGCTTCACAGCTCCAGGGTCCCAGGTTCGATTCCCGGCTGGGTCACTGTCTGTGTGGAGTCTGCACGTCCTCCCCGTGTGTGCGTGGGTTTCCTCCGGGTGCTCCGGTTTCCTCCCACAGTCCAAAGATGTGCAGGTTAGGTGGATTGGCCATGCTAAATTGCCCGTAGTGTAAGGTTAACGGGGGGATTGTTGGGTTACGGGTATACGGGTTACGTGGGTTTAAGTGGGGTGATCATTGCTCGGCACAACATCGAGGGCTGAAGGGCCTGTTCTGTGCTGTACTGTTCTATGTTCTATGTTCTATGTCTGCATGGCCTCATCCATTCTTATCTCTGTAGGGCACGATTTATGGCCCACAAAATGGAGTCCCATTTTGTGTGTGATTAACGGGGTGTTTCTCGCAACCTGTAGTGCTGAGAACGATCCTTCTATCAAATGGGTCTCGGCTTTTTTTTCAGCCTTGGTTGGGAAAGTCTCACAGAGGTCTCACTTACCTCATTTCTAAATATTTAACATTTTAAATGCCATTCGATCTCTTGGCCCTCCTCGGCATCCCCACTGCAGCACGGTAGCACAAGTGACTAGCTCTTTGGCTTCACAGCGCCAGGGTCTCAGGTTCGATTCCCAGCTGGGTCAGTGTCTGTGCGGAGTCTGCATGTTCTCCCCGTGTCTGCGTGGGTTTCCTCCGGGTGCTCCGGTTTCCTCCCACAGTCCAAAGATGCGCAGGTTAGGTGGATTGGCCATGATAAATTGCCCTTAGTGTCCAAAAAGGTTAGGAGTTACGGGGTTAGGGTGGAAGTGAGGGCTTAAGTGGGTTGGTGCAGACTCGATGGGCCGAATGGCCTCCTTCTGCACTGTATATTCTATGTTCTATGTTCCAGACCCCCCAACACCCCAATGTACCAGTTAGGGGTTCTTTGAGCCCCCTTCGCCCCACCTCATAAGGACAGGGCAACCCCAGACCAATCCCTGGCACTGACAGTCTGGACACAGTGTTATCTCCCAGGCCCGGGCGTTGGTTCTCGGGCCTCTGGAGTATTGGGTGCCGACATATTTACTTGAGCCCAGCATGGACGAGATCTAGATTGAGATCCGAGCTTTGTAAATCTCGCGAGATTTAACGGCCTTGTTGCATCACGATGAGGCCATTTGATCACGCCTGTAATTTTTTCCAACCCAATACCTCACTGAGAAATCTGTATTGCTCCACACTGGCTTCATGTACATCCTCACCTTTTTTATTCCACCATGGCAGCCATTACTTTAGCCGTGTATTACCCAAGCTCAGAATTCCCTCCTCAAAACTTCCCACTTGCCAATTTTGCTCTCTCTTTTTACGATTTTGCTTAAAGTATACCTCCTTGACCAAGCCTTTGACTAACTGTCCAAATTCTCCTTCAATTTCTAAATTCTTATGAAGTGTAGGGGCAGCACCTGCTCTTTCTAGGAAGTACTTGAGAACAAAGAAACAGCCGTTTAAAAAATAACCTGCAGTCAGAAGATTACATTCTCTCTGACTTAATGGATTCCTGCAGAGTTAGCTAAATAAACAATTTTAATCCCCCCTTTGAAACTGTCCTGACCTGTCAATCAAAAAGCTTTTTGGAGGCAACAATGGTTGAAATTGAATATAAAAAAAGCAATTCAAAGCTTTTAGCCTTCTAGGCATACAAGCAGTCTTCATCACTTTAAAGGGCAATGAAATTGACTGGGAGAAAACCACTTCAAAGGTTCCGACCACATTAAACAGATTACTTTCACCTTCATCCCACAGATCTTTGAACTTGGCATACTGACAGACATTTTAAAGGGTTTAGGGGTACAGATGGGAACACTTTAACTTTATTATGAGAGAACTCTACTTTTTAAATACCGACTGACTGACTGCCCAAACAGTTTAAAGACTGCAAATGTGAAGAGCAGCCAAACAACACTCATTCCAGGAAATAATCATGGCCGGGAGCCCTTCCACCCCAGCACAAAAGCCTCTGACCCTCAACCTCCATGAAGGACACCCCTCAGCACCCTGGAGATACCCATCCTCTTGCCATGCCTCAGACTGCAAGCCTCCAGTTTGGCACTGCCAAGGGGCAGGGCCTGAAGTGGAGGCATGAGGAAACTGAAGTGGACGCTGGGGGGGAGTGAGGGGAGGGTATGAAGGGGGCTGAAAGGAGGACTGGGGGGATGAAGATACAGAAGAGGTGAGTCCCTTGCCAGCGACTAGGGTGGGGGTGGGGGGTCCTTGCCAACGATCCAGGAGGACTGTAGCAGCATTCCGAGATCAGGGCACTTTAAAAATGGCGTTCCAATCTCTGAGGAGCGGGACCTGTTGATAGATTAGATTTTGCCCCCCTCAAGTTCATCGAGAACCCTGGTGTGCCATTGAATGTCACTGAAAGCCCAATTGAGGGTAAAGCATTTTCTAAGTGCCATTGCATGGCACATTGAGGTTGCTCCTCGTGCTAACGGGAATAACTCTGGTTTTTCCGCTGGCGGAAGCACTTAATCACCAATTGGGAGAATCATGCCTCTCTTTCCTTGGTGCTTCCATTTGCTGACATTGTATATTGAACCATACAACATAAGCTAATCCGCTAATGTAAGAACAAAGTGAAACATCTGGCTGCTGAATGTCATTGATGGGCTCATGTGATGTAGTGATTCATAGGGCACGATCTACTGGGTGCATGTACCCGAAAGGCATCGTGGTGTGGCCCGGTAAATGCCGGGAGATCCCTCTTCCAGCATCTACCCGGCTCACCATGTCTCATGAGATCTTGCGCGATCTCGCAAAATATTGTGATCTGAATTGCCCATTGTGGGTGAGTGGACTGAGACAGCTAGTCTCACTCTAAAATGAATGTTCCTCAGGTACCCTTTGCATTGGAGACTTCAGGCAAGCGCCGTTCAGTGCTAGTCTCCACAAAATGGATCAGGCAAAATGGCACTCATGGGTTCTCCCAGGGGATTGGAGGCCGCCAGGTGTTTGCCTCTGGGCAGGATGGCACCCTGGCACTGCTGGTGCCACCTTGACACTGGCACCCTGGCAGTGTCACCTGGGTACAAGCCTGGCATTGCCAGCTGGAAGTGCAGTGCCATACTGGCAGTGTCAAGGTACCAGGCTCATCATCTACTTGTGCTGCTGTGGGAGTTGCCTGACACCTTTCATGTTTTATATCAGGTTCAAACCTCTGAGAGTGTCGATGAGTGGCACTGATGGTGAGTTACCCATTTCTCTTGTGATGGACACTCTGTCATCTAATTTTATTACTTGTATTTGGGTCGATAACAGCATTGTTTCAGCGGCATTTATACGCATTGTAGCAACTTGCCAACCCTCCGACAGCACCTTCCAAATCTGCAACCTCTACTACCTAGAAGGACAAGGAGGGCAGGCCCACAGGAACACCACCACCTCCAAGTTCCTCTGCAAGCCACTCACCATCCTGACTTGGAACTATCTCTGTCCCTTCACTATCACTGGGTTCGAATCCTGGAATTCTGTCCTTAACAGCATTGCGTGTGTACCTGCAGCAGAAGAACTGCTGCAATTCAAGAAGGCAAGCGATCACAATCTTCTCAAGGGCAATTCGGGATGGGCAATAAATTCTGGCTCGCATTCTATGAAATAATAGCAAAAAGCTGGTGGAGCTGCTGTGTCCTCATGGTAGCATGAAGCTGCAAGCTGAATGATTCTTCCAGCAGAATGGGTTCACAGATATTGGGGCCCAAGGTCTTCACACCCAAAGGTATGGCATTTCCAAGTGATTTGTTGTTGTTTGAAGATCTTTTTCAGAGAAGCTTTTCTGAAAATGCCCCTGGAGATACTGAATACTCAAGGGCGGACCTCCGTTTTGTCATGTGGCCAAAAATATTTGTACCGATGCAAGCAGCAGAATCTTCACTCCAGCCACCGTACTGCCGAGGTGTTGATGATGCGCAAAGAAGAACTAAAAGCACCAATAACATAGAACTGTGGTCAAACGTTGATCAGCAATTTTTTATTTAAACTCAGTTTGTTGCATTTCAGCCCCTTCATTGTCGCCCATGAATGTACTTCAGAATGTTTATAAGCTTCCGTGAGCCTGTATTCTGCTTGCATTTCAGCTGAGCTGGTGTACAATTACAGCCAACAGCATGAACTATCCAGTAAACATTAATAATAGGAAGTTTTGGAAGCAGATTAAAAAAGAATGACTGTGACTCAACATGCCTCTGGCAGCAAACAGTGGTGCTATCTGGCATCTTTGCAGAAAGTGCCACGCGCCTTGTACACCTGATTGCCTATCTGCAGCTGGCTGAACAAGGTTGAACGAGCTCAGGCAGAGACCGAGGCACTCATACACTTGTTCCACTGCCGCAGGTGTACACTGAAGCTTTGTGTTTTATCAGATGATGGGTGGAGAGTGAGTACTGTTTTATTTCCCCCCCAGATTGATGCCGCAATTACCTGTGTTGCAAGTTGGGTTGCTTTAAACAGCAAAACTGCAACAAACAAAGCTGGGTGCAATTGCAAGCAGGATCGTAGCAGTTGACCTCTGAACCTTCTCCCTGCAGACAGAAGCGTGGCGCTGTTTTATCCCAACTGCTGAAAACAGCTGATGCCAGCAACGAAAGATAATGTAATTATCTGAGTACAGGGTAGAGCAGCAGCAGGCCAGGGCCTGCAACAGCATGAAGTTATTTCTCTGAATGACAGAGACACTTGCCTGTGGCAGGTGCAAGAGAAGGCAGTGCCTTGAATTGTCCTGAAAGCTGCCTACCTGCAGGAGTTGTTCAGACAAGTTTCAAGGCTGGGACGCAGCTTGTTTTCCAACATATCTTTCAGGTAAATGTTTACGACCTATTTTGGAGATTATAGTGTCTTTACCAATACTTGTCTAACTTCTCCAAAAGTTCAAGAGGGTTATACTTAAATTGCATTCCTGCACATTTCTCACCATACACAATTCTAAACCAAAAGTGGGAAAATGTATTTTTGCAGTGAAATAGAATATTGTAAACATTCTCAAAGCCAACATTATCCAATTAATAATCCTGGAGACAGCAAGTTATTGATACAAAGGCAAATGCTGCAAAAGAAGAAGTGAGAAATTAATTCTGAATAATTTTGGCTAAAGTTTAAATCTTTCGCTGCCTTTAAGGCTCAATGAACTCTGAACACCCACAAGGCACCTGCAACTGGCGGTGTGTGCAATCAAAGCCCCAGTAACTATGTAAACAAGCAAGTCAGTTCCTGTCAGAAATTCTGGACATGAACTTAAATTTAAAAAATGATTGGTGCAAACATGCCAGGTAGGCAGAGGAGACAAAAGTTGAATGTTAGATCCAAAGAATGCAGTTCTTAAAGCACAAGTATTGTCTAACGCTTTACATTACCAGCGAAAGCCTGTGGTCAATCCATTGCATAATTTACTTCCAACTGAATATTTCATCTAAGTGAAACAGAAACTCAGACAAAACAAGAGAGGCAATGAGGAGCAACATTGTTGGTAGAATCATAGAATCCCTACAGTGCAGAAGGAGGCCATTCGGCCCATCGAATCTGCATTGACCCTCTGAAAGGGTACCTCACGTAGATCCGCAGCCCATTCCCGCAACCCCACCCAACCTGAATATCCCTGGACACTAAGGAGCAATTTAGCATTTGGACTGTGAGAAAATTGGAACACCTGGAGGAAACCCACACAGACAGGGGGAGAAAGTGCAAATACCACACAGACAGTCAGCCAAGGCCAGAATTGAACCTGGGTCGCTGGTGCTGTGAGACAGCAGTGCTAACTGCTGTGCCACCGTGCCGGACTTCCGTGCCAATTCAGTATTACCCCTTGCCCAAAGCAGTTGGAAGATAATTTTTCTAGCTGTGCCTCCTATTAGGAACAACAGTATTTGTGAGCAGTCTTCATTGTACTGTGACTTACAGGCAAACAAGCTGGGTGCCAGGCACTGGTCTAGATTTATTGAGCATAAATCTTTTCATTAAAATTCTCACACGACTATACAGAACCACTACATTTCCACACACATCAGACAGCTTGCGGAAGGAGCGGATTGAGGGGCGGTGACTTTATTTGAAAGAGCGGGTGGAGAAGGTAACAATTAGTCCTCTTTGCCTCTATGTCACCAGGCCAAACAGCATCCCCTGCAGCTGAGCAAACCCACTGTGTCTATGCACTCAAATTAATAACACTGTAACAATGTAGTCAGAAGAGAAACAGGCTGACTGATTCGCCACAAAGGAATTGGCCTGCTGAGAGTAGCACGTTCGGGTAAGTGATGTACTTTGTCTTTGTAAATAAGGCAGCTTCAGGCCTTTACGTTGCCATCCTGTTTGATGTATATGTTAAATCGCTGAAAGAAAATGGCCACATCACTTTCAATTCGCTGCCATGCTCACTGTGGCATATTCTAATTGTGGAGGAATGCGTGTGGTCAAAATCATGAGGGGCCTCGACCATGTAGATAGGGACAAATAGTTCCTGATGGAAGGAGGCTTAAGACCCAGAGGACACTAAAGTAATTGGAAAAAGAATCAACAGCAGCTTGAGGAAAAATGGCGGGACTCTCGTTAGCCAATGCCGAAATCGCGAATGGGTGGAGATCGGTTCCAATGGCAAAATTGCGGCGGATGCCGATTTGATGCCAAATCGCAATTCTCCGTCACCTAAACAGCAGCATCAATGCATACAGGAACGCACAAACAGTAAACACCGTTTGCATATCATTAGCGGGTCTGACCCAGTATTCTCCGGGGCCTCTGCAATTCTCCGCCTCCGATGGGCTGAGTTCCCGAAGGCGCGCTTCACTTGTGCTTTTAAAAATCGTGAAACTGGCATCGTGGCTGCTGAGGGGGAGAGAGGGAGGAGGTAGGTCATGGAGAAGAGCAACTGTGGGCTGCTGGGCCAGACACTGGCCGGGCTGGCGAGGGTGGGTGGGCCCTTTCAGGTGACCCCCCGCGGTTGTGGGTTGGTGTCCAGGCACGAATCGGCATTACTGCAGCCTGCAAGGTAGCCATCTTAGGGCCACACCCATTGTAGTCCCTACGGAGGACTTGGTGCCTACCTCTGGCGGGGGCAGTGCCAGCCAATGATACCCCTGGCATCAGAGACATACGCCAGGGTCAGAGGCCACTATGGTGCCTGCCACCAACGGGGTCTGGGTGTAGGCAATGGGGGGGAAGAGGGGCGGGGATGTGGGAGGCATGTGGCAGAAGATCCCGCAGTGCCAACTGGGGCCACCATGTAGCCTGGTGGACCTGTTTGGCAGGGGGGTACGGCCTTTCACCCCCTGCAGACAATGGATATTGGAATTTAACCAGCAATGTACACCTTCCTTCTGGTCGCCGTAGCCCTGCGGCTGTACAAGCTGGAGCTGCTCGAGGAGAAGGAAACTGCAGCAGCAGTGTGGAGCGGGCAGCAGCAAGACAGGCCGAGGAGGAGGATGTGCCATGGGGATGCCGCATGAGGTCTCATGTGTATCTGCACCGCCTCTCATTCGAGGACCTGCTGGACCGGGCATGCCGTCGAAGAGTCTGGCTGAGCAGAGGGACTGTGCAACACATCTGCCAGATGATGCACACCTGGCACCACGGGGGTATGGGGGAGGACACCTGCTCCCGGTGTCCATCAAGGTGACGGTCGTCTTGAAGCTTTACGCGACAGGTCCTTCCAGATGCCCAGTGGGGACCTGTACAAGTGCATCTGTGCCGTCACGGAGGCCCTATATGCCCAGGCAGAGCAATACATCCATTTTGATGTGGACTGAGCTCACCAGGATTCCGGGCAGTGGGCATCGCCACCATCAACGGGATTCCCTGGGTCCAGGGGGTGATTGGCGGGTTGCATGTCCCCCTATGGGCACTTGCAGACAACAGGCCGTTCAACACAAACCTAAAGGGGTTCCACTCGATGAACGCGCAGCTGATTTGTGACCAACAGCTTGCTCATCATACATGTTTGAGCCTGATACCTGGGCAGTGTGAACGATTCATTCATCCTGGCACAATCGCCGATCCCTGACATGTCCGAGATTCTCCCCTGGCTGGGGAGCTGGCTCCTGGGTGACAAAGTTATCCACTGCGGTCCTGGCTGATCATGCCTATCTGGAGGCCACTGGCTGACTCAGTGACCCTCTACAACAACGTCCATACAGCGACCAGGAGTGTTAACGAGCGGTGCTTAGGCTTCCTGAAGATGTAGTTCAGGTGCCTGGGCCACTCTGGAGGGGTCCTCCAATATGATGCTGAGAGGATCACCCGCATTGTGGCAGCCTGCTGTATCCTCTACAACATCACACAGCAGAGGGGCGATGTGTTGGATGAGGAGGAGGAACACCAGGCCTTGTCTGACGAGGAGGATGCGGGGAGGGGAAGGGTGGATAGGACATGGGGCATAGGCAGGCATGGGAGGCCACACGACGGATACGCCAGGGTCAATGAGCATGGGACGCTCTGATCGGTTGTAGCTAGTGGGTGGTGGGTGGTGGTGTTGGCGTGAGGGTGGTATGGGAGTGAGGGTGGTGTGGGGGTGAGAGTGGTGGGAGTGGTTGGTGAGGGGGTTGACACACGTGTCACAGAGAACCGCAACTAAGTGGGATCTCACTTCCTTGCCTGTGGCCGAACTCTACCTCGGCAACATTCCGTTCCTCTGCACCACCGACCATGTCCAGGGCTCTCTGCTTGGCCACGGTGAGGGGTCGCAGGTCCGGCGGTCCCCCTCCTGTCTTCTCCTGCTTCCGGCAGTTGCGTACAGCCTTCTCCTGGGGAAGGGGAACAGAGAACGACAGTGCTAGACAGTCCGACGTATGCAGCGCTGGGGATGGGCAGCTGGTGGCCTCATTGGCCAGGGCAGCCGGTATCGGTACCGGCATGTGGGACAGGGTGGGGGTTCAGCCATCCTCCTGGAGGGGGAGGGTCAGGCTATGGGTGTGTGGGACACAGTTTACTGCCAGGTTTAGTGCAAATAACCTTAAGCTTTATTGGGAATACAGGCTTGTTGCCATCTTACTACCCGGAGGCACAGCCGTCCAGCTTGATTAGCAGGAGGGAGTGACTATCAATCCCATTATTACATTTCCTCCCCCCTTATGTTCCTTATCTGTTTACCACAACAACATGTCTGAAAACTGACAAAACATATGTAATATCTCTTGTATTTAGCTTCTCTTGTAAACAAGGAACAGAACATTCTCTCTTCTTTTACAAATGAAGTCTCCAAGGTACTCTGCGGGAACGGTCAGAGAGCGCAGCTCTACTGAGGGAGGTTCCGGAACAGGAAAATGGGGTCTTGAGCCACACAAAGAGATGCATCACTGGGACTGGGTGGTTCTGTAGTCAGCAGTTCATTGGATGTGTCAGAAATAACAGCTGCTGGGCGACCACACACTTCAGAGGTTGACAGCGAAACATCAGTCACAAGTTGCCCCTGTATTTGTTGGGATGATTCTCTTGCTCGAATGTGATCCACATGCCTGCACACTACTTTGTCCTCAACTTGAAACTGAAAATGACAATGGATCAGTTTCTGAAATGATGGCTCCTGAGTCCAGCATGGTCCATCCAAAGTTACGCATGTACACAGGGTCGCCTACTTTGAACATACGTGCACAGCGGCGTATATCGTGATTTTGTTTCAGAGCGCTTTGTTTCTGTCTCACCTTTCACTCCAAATTGGGCAACACCAAATCCAGCCGTGTGAGCAGGCAGCGTTTCACCAGTGCTCTGACGGCGTGGAACCAGTAGTAGTCTGTAACTCAGGACCAATCTGGAAAGACGAGACTCCAAAGTACCTCCAGACACCCTTGTCAAACCAGCTTTAAAGTTGTGGACAGCTGCTTCAGTGGGACCATTCGTCAAAGGGTGCCAGCGAACAGTCTTTATGTGCTGGATGCATTCAGGTCTGTGAAGCTCTGAAATTCTGCGCTGGTGAAAGCTGTCAGGAAAAGCATATTCTAACTGAATTCAGCACCTTCTCAATAGTTGCAGCTGAAGTTGGGAACTTTTCCTCATAGCCATCATGCCAATTTGAATGTGTGTCGACGAGTAACAGGAAAATGGTACCTAGAAATAGTTCCACATAGTCATTATGCCACCTGACCCAAGGACGGCCAGGCCTTCCCCATGAGTGAGGAGGAGGCTGCTTCTTGTGCTGTTGGGGGGAACGGTGTTAGACCATGTCTAACTCTGGACGTCAGACATAACTACATGCCAACATTTTCATCCTCGATGTGCCTGGGTGTACACTGCGGTGCTCTTCCAATAGTGCCCCGCTGCCCTGGAAAGGGAGCATGACTCTCAAACCCTGATCATGATGTTGTTTGGAAGAGTACTCTAAAATAAAAAAAATGATTAGTGGAGCTTGTGAGCTCACATTTGCAGCCAAAACTCTGTAAATATGCAGCGTTTCAAGTTCAATGTGAGAGTTCATCATCCAGCAGAACCTGCTGCTACCTCTGTGGTGAACTTGAAACAGCTTTCCGAGTGCTGTGAGTTTGGAGATGCCTTGAATGATATGCTGTGGGACAGACTTGTGTGTGGGGGTGAATGACAGTGCAACACAGCGCCAATTCCTTTCTGAATCGTGTATTGATTTGAAACGCACTCTGGAACTTTCTCTCATTATGGAGATGCTGCAAATAAATCTCAGCATTTGCAACACATGAACAATGGAGCATTGGACCAAGTTAGGCAGAAGCCTGCCGCTGAGCATTGCACAAATAGTGGCACAGCAGATTTTCAGCACACTTTCCTGTCTAATAATGACTCAGGGAGCCTACTTACAATGTGTTTGCTGAGAAGGTTCCATTTCTTATAGATGTGGGGAGAATCATGGAGCAGACACATACAGATTTAGAGATGCAGAGTGTTACCGTCACCACAAGCGAAGACATCTAGTTAGGCAGTACGGAACAAAAAATAAACCAAGAGCAGAGCAGAGAACGAATCTGATTGAGTCAACTGACACATCCATTCTTCAAGAGTTAGTGTTGTTTGTAAATTGCCTGGATTCACCACCAATATGTGCTAAACAGATTAAGAATTGGATGAGCAGAGACCTAGTATTGTCAAAAGTTAAAGACTTAATTCTACAAGGTTGGCCAGGCACTGTTATGTCTGATGACCTGAGGTCTTTTTATTCCAGAAGCACTGAACAGAACTGCCAGGACCGAATGTAGCTGTGGGGTTTGAGAGTCATGCTCCCTTTCCAGGGCAGTGGGGCACTATTGGAAGAGCACCGCAGTGTACACCCAGGCACATCGAGGATGAAAATGTTGGCATGTAGTTATGTCTGACGTCCAGGGCAGTCACCATTTTCGTATTTGGTTGCCTCTGCAGCTTGCTGGCCTTCGTTTTTTTTAAGTTTTCCGTGTTTTTCGGACTCTGGGTGGTCGTGGTTCTCTTTGTTTTCTTGTTAAGTTTTCCAAACTGTTAAAACGTTTTTCAAGGAAACAGTGCAGTAATCACTGCCTTTAAATTTTGCAGTTTTTTAATGTTTTAACTTCGGGCGCGCTACCCTTTGAAGGTGCAAGTTGCCGGTTCCGACTGTGGTTTTCCCATGCTTTTCAGATCGTGGGCTGCTACTTGTTATATTTTGAAAAGAACTTTGGAACTTTTTAAAACTGCAGCAATTCTTTGCTGGCTCTTTACTCTGCAGGAACCCCTGTCCAGAGTGATTTTGATGCTCTCAGACTTGTCACCATCTTACTACCCAGAGGTACAGCACTGGCGCCACCCGCCCTATTGATTGGCAGGAGGAAGGGACGATCAACACCATTCATACAGAAGCCATCAACCACCCTTCATCCACACTAGGCTCAGTGCATTTAATATTTATGGGTTATTTTCTTTTCAGGACAACATTTTCTGATGTCATTTTTAAAATATTTTGAGTCTATATTTTGCGTTATTTTTAAAGATTCTCATTTCAGTGTGATAAAAAAGCAGATGGATGTTTGTAATACATATTCCTGTACACATTTTATTATTTTTTCCAATATTCCTGGTTTTCCCCTCTTGACCTGGCTACTAAACTCATGCCAAAACCAGATGTGATTCTTCAACGCTTAAGCTCCTTGTGGGAAGCCATACCCACAAGGAACATTGGTCAAAGATAGAGCTACAACATTGTGGTCCCAATTCTTCAACCCACATAAGCTGTAAACTCCTTTTCTGCAGTTGTACTCCTTGAGGCCTACACCCCGTACAAGCGATTTTATTACACAGCTTGCTCCACTGTTGCAAAGTACCACAACTTCCAAAGAAGACGGGATATCTCTCTGAAATGCACCAATACATTTAATATATAATCTGGAGCAGCTAGCCTCTTTTACCACTTGCGCACACCAAATGCAATATCCAGTGCATGCACAAAGCTGATGCAGGGACTAATATCCTAAATTTCTGCTCCCTACATTCATCAATTGAACATGCTCAAAGGATATGGGCAGTTGAAGCCTAAGAGCAGCCATGATCATGCTGAATGACAGAGCAGGCTCGATGGGGCTTTTGGCCAATGACTGCTTCTATCACTCATATGTTCTTGTGGTTCCTTATGGTGCAATTAAGGAGCATAATTTCTGGCCTTGTGTATTCTGTGAACAAAATCTTTTTTTTCATCATGATCTTCTCATAATAGAATTGAGATACTGCTCCTTTCAAAAAAAAACTTCACATCTGACAGCCATTAAATCTTTTATCAATGGCTGCAAGCCAATTTGGTTGACGAGAAAGCAGTCCACAGCTGTTCGAAAGGCTGAAAATCTAGAAAATAAACCTTGACAGGGAAGAAAAGAAACCCCAAAGTGCAGTATTTGGTTCTGGACATTGCCTGTGAGTTAAGACGTAGGAATGTAAGAAGGTCAGTCTGCTCCACAAACCAATGCAATGCCGTGTGCAGTCAATCCACCCGAACACCACAGCTGGATCTCTTCTTCTTTACTGAAGATGTGGTAAGATTACAATGTGCTGACTGTGCCTGCAAAGGAACAAATATTATTCACATTGTGTAATCTGGAGATTTACTGCACAGAGCTTGTACAAGGGCATGAGAATTGTCTCTTGAGCATTTCCGAAGACTTCACAATCCAAAAACACAATGATTGAGTCATAAAAGTAGAATTTTCTTCATAACATATTTCAATGTGTTCATATTTGTTCACATGCACCTAAATGTCATCCACTTTAGACCATTGACTTTATTGATCCATTTGGAGCAAATAAACAAGGGTATTTCCATGTACGTGTGGCACCAATTCCATTCCCTGCCATTGAATAATGAGGCGTGAACAAAAAATCTTTTAGCTCACAAATAATGTCAGTTTGTTCTTCCTAAGAGTGTCTTGTATACTATAGTGATTGCTGTTGAGTTTATGATACTACACCAACATTTTTACACCTGATAGACTACAGATCATTTATTTCTTCGTGATTTGGTTCCAATATCCATCTGCATCTTCATGATCTTGCCAAACCTTGGGTTCTTGACAGTATAGAATGCCTAGTAGAAGCACAGGTAGTCAACGCTCAAGCTACTTGTTGAATCATGGAATAGTTACAGCAGAAGGAGGCCATTTAGCCCATCTTGTCTATGCCAGTTCTCTACTAGAGCAACTCATCTAGTCCCAGTTCCTTGTCCTTTCCCTGTAGTTCAGCAGATGTTTTAACTTTAGGTGCTTAATAGATATTGAGGGAAGGGAACTATGTTCGTGTTCTCTGGATTCAGCATGCTTGTGCAGCAGGTAGATGGGTTTTCAGTTTTAGCTTCACCAATGAACACATTTTTGGGATTCTGATGATGCCAGGTAAACCTTTCATAGGAGGGAAATGATAAATCATGATATCCTTTATATTAATAAGACGATTGTAACTATTTTTATTTGTAACGGTTTCTCTTCAGTGTGGTAAGGGGTTGAATATTTCCACTGTTGCTCCAATGGCTTAATATTGAGCCTACACAAAGCATAGGTTCCCAGATTCAGGACAAAATCTGCACTGAGGTGGTTGATCTCGGGCACGGCCATGGCAGTGTGCTTTAACCGGTCTTACTCCCAGGGAAAGAACTTCAAAAAAATAATCAGCCATGGTTCCTATTCCAGATGATACTGCTGCAATGTACACTTGTGTGGACATCAAATAGGATAAAATTGGACACGCATGTGATGAATCCCCTCCACACCCACAGTTTAACATTCATCAACATTCTTCGTCTAGGTTGGCTCATAAAGAATGGTCACTTGCGTAAGTGGGTTGCCAACCGTGGAATCATTCCCAAGTATGAGTCACTCTACTTCAAGAGGAGAAAGAGAAAGGGAGAAATCTGTTTCTGGTCCTCATTATAAGCATGGAACATTCTCAGGATCAATGCAGAAGGGCAATAAATAAAGTTCCCTTCACTGACCTAAAGCAATTGGCTTGAACCAGAAAAGCACCTTTTATTACTCTTCAGTGCGATATATTTGTGTTTCCCACTTTACGTATTCCAGATCCACATTGTCAGTTCAGAAATAAATCTTTTGTTGACCTACACATCTTAAAACCTGGTTTAACACTATCAATCTGGCTTGGATTTTATATCAGAGGATTAAAAAAAAGAGTTGCTAACAATTGCCCAACCCAATATTTTTGTTAAAACAGAAATATAATGGAAGTAAATAAAGGAAGAGAGTGGAAATAAACATGGGTCCCTTCGAAACCAGGGATGAAGAAATAATAATAGGGAATGAGGAAATGGTGCAGACTGTAAGCATATATTTTGTGCTTGTCTTCACAGTAGAAGAAACAAAGAAAAGAGAGATAATGGGGAACCAAGAGTCTCATGAGAATGGGGAGCCTAGATTATTTCAACTTCTGACATAAAGCATGCAATGCAACCTTGGTCAAGGTATAAACATGCACTGAGGGAGGCAGTGACATAGTGGTATTATCACTAAATTGGTAAACCAGAGACTCAGAGTAATGCTCTGAGAATCCAGGTTCAAATCCCGCCACTGCAGATGGTGAAATTTGAATTCAATAAACATATCTGGAATTAAAAGTCCATTCATTGTTGGGGAAACCCATCTGGGTCGCTAATGTCCTTTAGGGAATGAAATCTGTCATTCTTACCCGGTCTGGCGACATGTGATTCCAGACCCACAGAAATGTGGTTGACTCTTAACTGCCTCTCAAGGACAATTAGGGATGGCCAATAAGTGCTGGCACAGCTAGCAACGCCCACGTCCAATGAATGAATATAAAAAATAACATCTGACAGTAGCGTTCAGAGCTGGAATGTCATGATATTAATTATCATGCAATGCTGATTTGACACCAACCAACTCTGCCATTTTGAAGTTCCACGTTCCATCTTACTCTGCTCCTGTGCTCCCACAGCTGAACATGCATAAAGCAGCCTGAAGCACGACCCCACACCAGCATTAAATAAAGGGATAAGTTGCTGGTTGATTTCTTTTGGCAGTTGCTACAATTCTAAACATTGTGGGGGTTTCTAGACATTTCCAGTTTCACTGCAGGAAATGGCATGGCCGAGCAGGACGATCTGCCCGAAGAGGGGGAGGAAAAGGAGACGGCTTCTCAGCAGGAGGCCATAACTGTCCAAGGTGCTCAGAGAGCAATTTTCCTACCTGAACCTCAGTACCAACTGGTATTTGCAACATTTGCCCTTCAAAGAGAGATGAAGGCAATCACTGCTGCAGCCGCAAATCCAACCTGAGAGTGAAGGAAGGACAGCATTGGCAATGGCTGTGAAGTTGATCATAACTATGAACCTCTATTTATCTGATTCCTTCTAGACTGGTGCTGAAGATCTCAGCAACATATTAATTACTTGTCCACTGCTGCATAACAGAAGTCTCCCTCAATGCCAGCAAAACTAAAGAGCTGGTCATTGACTTCAGGAAGCAAAGTACTGTACACACCCCTGTCAGCATCAACGGGGCCGAGGTGGAGATGGTTAGCAGTTTCAAATTCCTCGGTGTGCACATCTCCAAAAAATCTGTCCTGGTCCACCCACATCGATGCTACCACCAAGAAAGCACAACAGCACCTATACTTCCTCAGGAAACTAAGGAAATTCGGCATGTCCACATTAACTCTTACCAACCTTTACAGATGCACCATAGAAAGCATCCTATCAGGCTGAATCACAGCCTGGTATGGCAACTGCTCAGCCCAAGACCGCAAGAAAAGTCAGAGAGTCGTGAATCCAGCCAATCAATCACACCAACCTGCCTCCCATCCATTGACTCCATCTACACCTCCCGCTGCCTGGGGAAAGAGGGCAGCATAATCAAAGACCCCTCCCACCCGGCTTACTCACTCTTCCAACTTCTTCCATCGGGCAGGAGATACAGAAGTTTGAGAACACGCACAAACAGACTCAAAAACAGCTTCTTCCCCGCTGTTACCAGACTCCTAAACGACCCTCTTGTTGACTGACCTCATTAACACTACATCCTGTATGCTTCACACAATGCCGGTTTTATGTAGTTACATTGTGTACTTGTGTTGCCCTATTATGTGTTTTATTTCCTTTTCTTTTCATGTACTTAATGATCTGTTGAGCTGCTCGCAGAAAAATACTTTTCACTGTACCTTGGTATGTGACAGTGAACAAAATCCAAATCCAATCCAATCCACTGCCATCTCTCATCCTCCCAGTTTCCTTCGCCACTGTCTGCCTCCTCAACTGATGCACAAGCATCTTGCTGGCTTTCTCCCCATATTCATATATTGCACCCCCCCCTCCCCCCGGCCCCGCGCAGCTGCCCCGCCACCTTTCTGTGGACACAAGTCCAAACTCCATCTGGTGCTTCTGTCTCTCCTTCAACAGTGCCACCTCAGGCACCGCCGAGTACCTCCAGTCAACCCTCAGAATGGCCGCCACCAGCCTCAATCCCTCAGTCTGCTCCATCCTCTCCTTGTATGCCCGGATCGAGATAAACTGGCTCCTTACCACCGCCTTCAGTGCCTCCCCTATCTTATTCTGCTCCACATAGTTCCGGATAGCCACCCCTATCTCCTGGCAAATCTCCTTATCCGCCAATCATCCCACATCCAACCTCTACTGCGGCCACTGGGACTCCCCTTTGCCACCACAAAGCCACCCAATGCAGTGAGTGGTCAGACACCACAATTCCCGAATACTCCGATCCAACCACCCCTGCCAACAGCGCCCTGTTCAGAACAAAGAAGTCAATCCGGGAGTACATCCGGTGGACGTGCGAGACGTATGGAAATTCCTTTACCTTCAGTGTCTCAAACAGCCACAGGTCTGCCCCTTCCATGTGTTCCTTAAACCCTGACAGCTCCTTTGCCATGGCCAACCCCTCTAGGAGCTGGGACACGACCAGTCCAGCCTGGGGTCCAGTACTGTATGAAGCACCCCCCCCACCACCACCACCATAATCAGCCGGTGCAGGTCCAAACCTATCTGCGCTTGGTACCTCCCCCCACCCCCGCACTCCGACATCTCTGCACTTGGTACCTCCCCCCACCCCCGCACTCCGACATCTCTGCACTTGGTACCTCCCCCCACCTCCGACATCTCTGCTCTTGGTACCTCCCCTCCCCCCCCCCGCCACGTGAATCTCGCCCCGCTGCTGGCTGCCGAATTCTCCGGCGCCAGATTTTTGGTGGGGGCGGGGATCATGTTGCGCCGGCCGGGGGCCATTGACAGTGGTCCCCCCCCCCCGGCGATTCTCCTGGCCCCAATGGGCCGAGCGGCCGCCCATTTTCGGCCAGTCCCACCGGTGTGAAATACACAAAGTCCATACCAGCGGGACCTGGTTCTAAGGGCGGAATGCGGAGTCCTCGGGGCAGCGCGGCAGAATCCAGCCCCTGGGGCCCCCACAGTGGCCTGGCCCGCGATCGGGGCCCCCTGATCTGCGGGCGGGCCTGTGCCATGGGGGCACTCTTTCCCTCCACGCCGGCCTCTGTAAAGCTCCGCCATGGCCAGCGCGGAGAAGAAACCCCCTGCGCATGCGCAGGAATCACGCCAGCGGTTCTGGGAACACACTGGCGCTCCCGTGCATGCGCCAATTTGCAACGGCCGGCAGAGGCCCTTCAGCGCCAGCTGGCGCGGCGCCAACCACTCCAGCGCCGGCCTAGCCCCTGGAGGTGCGGAGGATTCTGGAACTTGCAGCCGGCCCGACGCCAGAGTGGTTCGCTCCACTCTTTGGCGCCGGTACAGCCCGCCCACCGGTTGGGGGAGAATCCCGGCCTAGACCTCTGAATCGGCCCATTCAACCCCCGAACGTTCCATGCAATCAACCAGGTCAGTGGGGCTCCCTGCTCGCCAGTCCCTCAAGTGCCATAGCCCCTCTTTACCCAGGTCCATGCCCTGCTCACCCTCTGGGCCTCCCCATGATGTCCGCCGCCATGTCCCCTTAACCAAGTGCGGCACATCAACTCTGCCCATTTCAGCAACCTCACCCCCATGAACAAAGAAACAAAAAACCAACCCACCCCACCTCCCCTCTCTCCCACGCCTTCCACGGTCCGTTTCACCCCACTGCACTCGCCTTAACTAGCCTGCCTGCCAATTGTCCAGACCACTGGACTGCCAACAACGCCCAGAGCCCTCCGCCATCATTCTCTCTGTCGCACTTCGAAAGTCCTCCCGGCCAGGCTGTTGCCCCTTGCTCGCTACACTCCACGTTTGGTAAGCCATAAACGGACCCCACTGGAGGAGAATTCCTGCCTCTCACTGTTCATGCACATTGCACCAGTAAACACCCCACATAACGGGTGACAAGGACCAAACAATTCCACCTTGAGTGGGAGCCACCAAATGTGCAACCACTCACTCCATGGCCGCCACCAGAAGAACTTACTGTACCATAGCCTTTGGCGCTCCTCCAATCAGCTTTGGGCCTGTTGGAGTGTCGCTGACATCCCCCTCTGAATTTCAGGGCTGCACTCTCGTGATTACATCAGCTCTAGGATCGTCTGGACCACAGGCTCGACATCTGACTGGGACCCGGCTGGGTCCTGGATCCAGCACAACTCCGACTACTGCCTCCCCTGGATATTCCTGCCCCTCCGTCTGATGTGCATCAGCAACTGCGTGGTTCTCACCATATTGTGCCCCAGAAGCCTGTCCACGACTATCGCCCACCAAAGTGTGTGTCTCTGTGTTGGCGAAGAATGGGGATAACAGCCATGACGCACAGATGGTGTTATCCTTGGAGCTCTCCTCTGAGACATTCTCTTGGACAGCAGAGTTGGATGGACCTGCACCCTCACATGGACGTCCTGCGGGAGAATGGACGTGTGGTCAGTGGGAGGGAGGGATCATCCTGCTGGCATGAACAACACACATGTGACAGGTTATCTGGGCAGGGCTCGATGGATGTTCACCCTGCCGCCCATCTGGACCATTTACCATCTGTTGTGGGCCAATGTCTCCTGCGGGGACACAGAGTGGGCGTCATCAGCTGCTGTTACATGCTTCGCGGGGGGGGGGGCATTGCGGGGGACAGGCGTGGGAACCACTGCTGGGCATGGATGGGGTGTGCTGGTGGGTGCCAGTGTGTGATGGTATTGGTGTGGGCGGTATTGTTATTGTGCTGGGTTGAGGCATCAAACACAGGATCATCGGAGTGGGGGGGGGGATACCAAGCACAGAGATGTTGGAGTGGGGGGGGCGGGGGGAGGTACCAAGCACAGAGATGTTGGAGTGGGGGGGGGGGGGAGGTACCAAGTGCAGAGATGTTGGAGTGTGGGGGGGGGTACCAAGTGCAGAGATGTCGGAGTGGGGGGGGGGGGGGTAACCAAGCACAGAGATGTTGGAGTGGGGGAGGTACCAAGCGCAGAGACGTTGGAGTGGGGGGGGGAGGTACCAAGCGCAGAGATTTCGGAGTGCGGGGGGGGGGGGGGGGGGGGGGGAGGTACCAAGCACAGAGATGTTGGAGTGGGGGGGGGAGGTACCAAGCGCAGAGATGTTGGAGTGGGGGGGGGGGGGGGGGGGGGTACCAAGTGCAGAGATGTCGGAGTGGGGGGGGGGGGGGTAACCAAGCACAGAGATGTTGGAGTGGGGGAGGTACCAAGCGCAGAGACGTTGGAGTGGGGGGGGGGAGGTACCAAGCGCAGAGATGTCGGAGTGCGGGGGGTGGGGGGGGGGGGTGTGGGGGGAGGTACCAAGCGCAGAGATGTTGGAGTGCGGGGGGTGGGGGGGTGGGGGTGTTACCAAGCGTAGAGATGTCGGAGTGTGGGGGGGAGAGGTACCAAGCGCAGAGCCGTAAGGAAGGGGGAGCAGGGGGAGGGGGGCCAAGTGCAGGGTAATGTGGGAGGGGGGCATCCAGGTGGGACAGGTGTCATGGGGCCCATACCAACTATCTCGTGTGGCCCGATGGAGGTCATTAAGCTTCGAGCTGCACTGAGTGGCGGTGCTCCTGGTGACACTCCCCGTGCTGACAGCTGCTGCCACTGCCTCCCAGGCGGCACTGGCTGTCCTGTGGCTGACCCTCCGACCCCCTCTGGGGAACAGGGTATCCTGTCTGAACGCCGCCGCATATATCGGTCTGGCCAGGTCAGCATCTCTGAATCGTGAAGCTGGGTCTGCACATTGGTATGGCTGTGTGCTGTCGGTGGTTTGCTCCATGGGATCAGCTTAACGCTGATCCCCCTTGTTAGCAGGAAGCTGCTGTCCCGGCGAATCAGCTGGCGGAACAGTTTTCCACGGTGCGAAGCTGATGGAGCATCACTAAGTGCCCTCATTACATTAGATACCAGTGACGGCATCGCTGGATTGGCAGCGTGAAACACCCAGCTGTTCCGGTCACTACCACACTTCAAAACATTTCTGTTAGATCGCCCCTGGAAACTTCTCTGTTAAATCGCGTCCATTGAAAAAAACTAACTGTACAGATGCAGGATCCAATCATTAAAACCTGGAACGCAGCAAAGGTTGTTTGTGTAACTGAGACTCCAATATCCTACATCATCATGAACAAAATGAGTAAGCACACGAGAAGGAACAGATGTATCTTCGACCTAAATCTGAACTGGGAAAGCAGAAAATATCCACAACACCAGCAACATAATTAACCGATGAGACAGCATGTGGCGCAGGGTGAAACAGGTGTCACCGGTCAGTGACACAATATTAGCAACATCAAGCAGAACACCTACTAAATTAGGAGCAACACATACAATGCCTGCGCAACATTCCCATCACTGAGAGCGATGAATGCCAACTCAACAAAATGGAGGCACAACATCCTCCCACTGAAATTAGACCACAAATATTTTGAGAAATGAAAACAAGCTATAAAAGATTGGAACAGTTATCTTGATAGAGAGGCATCATTTTTTTTTCAGAAAGAGGGATGTTATATAAGTTAATTATTTGTAAAGAGATAGGAACTAATTGTTATGTGAATGTACACCAGGGTGTCATAGTTACCACTGCACTACAGTCATGTGCCAAGCTACATTGTATCACTCCACCATGGAAAACTTAAAGGGGTACATTTGGTGAAGCTTCAGCGTTTGGAGCCGAAAACTGAATATTTGGAACCTCTTGAGAACTAGAAGATAGAACACCATCTCCTCCACCAAGATCTCCAGTGCAATGTTGGAAAACCTGAGTGCCTGCTCTCTCCCATGTTCAGCCATTCCCCTCTCTGGGTCAGATTCAGCTCACAAAGGACTCCCAGAACCTGCTCCAAGCACAGTGCACCTCCTTTTAAGAAGTGCAGATTGACTTTAAGAGGTGCAGGCTAACATTAGTCGCACTGGAAAGTTATGATTTTGTGCCCCCTGCTGATGCGTGCAGCCAACCTGGAGTATTATTAGTGTTGGCTGCATGCGCAAATCACGATAATAAGCAGGCAGTACAAAGTTGCTGCACTGCATGTGTTACATTGGACATTGAGTATCGCAGTATCTGTTTTCTGGGGGCGATTCAGATTAGTTACCAGCATCTCCAGAAGTGTAACACAGTCCTCCCTCTACCGCACAGAAGCATCAGCCTAGATTATGTGTTGATGTCTCTGGGGTCAGGCTTGAACCTCTGACCCTCTGAAAAATGGTTAGTGTGTCACGAGTGAATCAAGACTGACATTTCAGGCTGTCTATAAGGTTTTATCTCTGATAACGATAGTGAACCTGATAATATTTTGAATTTAGACCCTTAATTTAAGTAACTTGGCTACTACAAATAATATAGATTTCTTTTAACATTGGATTCATTTTCCTGCATTGGTACTTCTGTACTATTTGCAAAAAGAACAAACAGGGCCAGCTGGAGAGGTATTTTGGAAAGTAAACATTTTAAGTACATGCTGGGGCAAACAAAAATTTACAGAATCTCGTGTCAAGTTCTCATATATAAGGTGCAAATAAGAGGTGAATAATAAAGTCGAAAGATTCTAAGCATCTTAACAGACATTTAAAATGAGTAGTAATTTAGTTTGTTTAGTTGTTTATCCTGTTAGAGAGTATATTTAGTGGACTTTTTTTGGACCAGGTGATAACCATGATTTTAATGTGTAGGCCTTTGTTAGTAAAATTAGAGAGTTACTATTATAGCATTTTCAATTAATCAAATTTCAACAATGTATCTGTTTCTAATTTTCTTCCTGGAGGTAACTAACTGGCTCCCCCGTCTTTCCCGGCCTTGTTTAAAAACTGTGATGTCTCTGAAGTACGCTCAGTTCTGATGAATGGTCATCAATCTGAGTTATTAATTGTATTTCTGTCTTCACTGATGCTGCCAGACTAACTGGATACTTCCCACCAGCACTTTCTCTTTCAGATGTGCAGCATCCACAGTAGTTTGTTCTTGACTCATTCTGAGATTTTGGTTCCAACAATATTAGAGACAATTCATCATGAGCTGAGAAAGCTGACACTTTTTCAGTGGACGATCACTGGGCACATTAGTGGTTGATGTTCCACTTCAGCATTTTACATTCATTATAGTAAACATAAAAAGAACCCAAACACCACATAATGATATAAAGGAGCAATTCACTGTGTACCCAGCTATAACGCAATATCTGGGATTTTCACAAACTGCTCATGTTTCCCTTGTGTCACACCCCTTTTCAACAATGACTTAGCTATTACCATATATAGGGAGGGCCAGTCAAAACAGTCTTGAACATGATTCACAGAATCTCTGAAGTTAACGTGTGTGTTTCTTCAGTCCTCTGCCATGCTCGATGTTGGTTTAGATTAATGGTGGGTAACCTGCGGCCCTTTAGAGATTGAGAGTGGAGAAATAGCAATGGGGAACCAGGAAATAGCAGACGAGTTAAATAAATACTTCATGGTGGAAGATACTAATAACATTCCGAAAATAATAAATAATCAAGGGTGAGTAAGGGGGGAGGGGAAAGAGTAAATAGTTACAATAACTATCTTTAGAGAAAAGGTATGAGGGAAACTAATGGGACTAAAGGTCAAGTTCCCTGGACCCGATGGGTTGCATCATAGGATGTTAAAGGAAGTAGCTACAGAGATAGTGGATGCATTGGGAATAATCTTTCTTAAATCTGCCTTAAATTCTGGATAAGTCCCTGAGGTTTGAAAACTGCCAACGAAATGGAGGGAGACCAAAAACAGGCAACTATAGGCCAGTCAGCTTAGCATCAGGCATTTGGCAAATCTTAGAGTCAATTATAAAGGATGCAACAGCAGAGCATTTAGAAATACATAGGGCGGGATCCTCCAATCCCCCCGCCAGGTCGGTGAATCGCCGGGGGCCGGTGTGAATCATTCTCCGCCGCGCCAACGGTGGCTGACGAATTCTCTGGTGCTGGTTTTCGGGTGGGGATCACGCCGCGCCAGTTGGTTGGCAGCGGCCCCTCCCCCCGGAAATTCTCCGGGCCCCGATGGGCTGAGCGGCCGCCTGTTTTCGGCCAGTCCCGCCGGCGTGAACTGGACATGGTCCATCACGGCAGGACCTGGCTTGTCGGCCGTCTAGCAGGGTCCTTGGGGGAGGTGTGGGGGGATCCAGCCCTGGGGTGGGGGGGCACACACGGTGGCCTGACCCGCGACTGGGGCCCACCGATCTGTGGGCGTGTCTGTGCCGTGGGGGCACTCTTTCCCTCCGCGCCGGCCACTGTAAGGCTCCGCCATGGCCGGCGCAGAGAAGAAACCCCCTATGCATGCGCAGGAAACACGCCGGCAGTTCTGCGCATGCAGAAGTAGTTTGCGCTGCTCTTGGAGCCGGCGTCGGACCATCACACCAAGTGCGGCAGAATCCCGCCCATGATATAATCAAGCACAGGCTGAAGGGGAAATCATACCTGAAAAATGAATTAGAATTAGGTGGCAGCGTGCAGGATAGGTAAAAGGGAGCCAGTAAATATTATATTCTTGCATATCCAAAGCATTCGAAAAGGTACTGCACAAAAGGTTGCTTCATAAGATAAGAGCCCATTGTGGTGGGGTGGTATATTAGCATAGATATGGGATTGGCTAACAAACAGGAGACAGAAGGTTGGGATAAGACGGGTGTTTTCAGGCTGGGAATCTGTAACTAGGGAGTGCCACAGGGAACAGTGCAGGGGCAACAATTAATTACAATATATATCAACAATTTGGAATAGGGAAGTGAATGTACTATTGCAAAGTTTGCAAATGACACAAAAATGGGTGGGAAGGCAAGTGGTGAGGATGACACAAAGAATCTACAGAAAGATATAGACAGGTCAAGTGAGTGGGCAAAACTTGGCAAATGTCGCAAAATATGAAGTTATATCTTTGGTAGGATGAATAAAGAAGCTGAATACCATTTAAATGCAGAAAGACTGCAGAAAATTGCAGCACTGAAAGATTTGAGGGTTCTCGTACATAAATCACAAAAAGCTAGCATGCAAGTTCAGCAGGTATTTTTTTTAAATGTTTTTATTGACGTTTTTATATTTTATACACAACACATTCGGTAAGGATATATGCATTGGTTACAATATGCAAATCATTTTCCTGTGTACCGATTCCCTATCTCTCCCCCCCCCCCCCACCCCTCTATTTGTTGATTCAGGGGCCTTTCTCGGGACGCGTATTGTACAACGGGAAGTTAGCTGCTATTTACACGTGTGCAGTGTTTTCCCCTTCCCTTCCCCACCTTTTGTCGATTGGCCTCACCCCCTTCTCCTCCCCCTCCCCTCTCCTGTTATCGGCGTTTCTTTTGGGGTTCCATTCCTTGTGGCCTTTTTCTAGGCCCCCTGATCTCTGTATTGGCTGTTTTACAGCCTCTGCATCCTTTCTCTTTGGCCTCCCCCCCCCCCACCTATCCTGTCTGTTCCCCATGGTCCAGTTGGCTCCCGTGTGTCACCCACTCCCTCCGCTGCTCTGTTGGCTGTTGGCCTCAAACAGGTCCTGGAACAAGTTGGTGAATGGTCGCCACGTATTGTGGAAGCCATCCTCTGAGTCTCTGATAGCGAACTTGATCTTCTCCAGGTGGAGAAATGACAACATGTCTGCCAGCCATTCTGCAGCTGTGAGTGGTGCTGCTGATTGCCAGTTGAGCAGGATCAGCTGGCGGGAAATTAGGGAAGCATAGGCAAGAGTGTCGGCCCTCTTTCCCATGAATAGATCTGGCTGGTCCGATACCCTGAAGATTGCCGCTCTCGGGCACGGCTCCACCCTCATCCCCATCACCTTGGATATTGCCTCGAGGAAGGCTATGCAAAACCTGACAAGTCTGGGACAGGCCCAGAACATGTGGTTGTGGTTGGTTGGGCCTCCCTGGCACCGTTCACATTTGTCCTCCACCTCCGGGAAGAAACGGCTCATTCGGATTCTTGTCAGGGGTGCTCTGCACACCACTTTCAGCTGCATGAGGCTTAACCTTGCGTATGAGGAGATTAAGTTGGCCCTGCTCAGTGCTTTGCTCCGTCCCCACCCTATTTCCATCCCTCGCTCTTCCTCCTATTTTTTCTGTGTTTCGTCAAGTGGGGGGCATGTCTTTTCTTTTTTATATAAATTTAGAGTACCCAATTCATTTTTTTCAATTAAGGGGCAATTTAGCGTGGCCAATCCACCGACATGCACATCTTTGGGTTGTGCGGGCGAAACCCACGCAAACTCGGGAGAATGTATAAACTACACACGGACAGTGACCCAGAGCCAAGATGGAACCTGGGACCTCAGCGCCGTGAGGCAGCAGGGCTAACCCACTGTGCCACCGTGCTGCCCTCGAGCATGTCTTTTCTAAGAGTCAGTCCCCACAGTTTCCTTGCCCCAGACTGTCTGCATCCAGTAACTCCTCTCACATTGTGCTTCTCAGGGTCCATGGGTAAGCTGCTCTCTCCTTGCGGAGAACGTTTTTGACCTATAGATGTCAGAATTCGTTTCTGTTTGGTAATTCAAGTCTCTCCGTCAGTTCCTCTAGGGTCGCTAGTCTGTTCTCAGTGTAAAAGTCTCTATCAGTGACCACCCCCCCCCCCCCCCCCCCCCCCCCGTCCTGTCTCCACGTCTTAAAGTTGGTATCTAGCATGGTTGGTGCAGACCTATGGCTGCTGCGGATGGGGGCCATGGTGGACATTTCAGTCAGACAGAAGTGTTACCTCACCTGGTTCCAGGTTCTCAGGGTTGCTAACATCAGTCGGCTCGTTGAGTGTTTTGTTGGCAGGAATGGGCGCGCTGCTGTGGCGAGGGCCCAGAGGGTCGTTCCTGTACAGGAGCTCTCCTCCATCCTCACCCATTCCATGTCTGGCTCCTTCACCCATCCCCTCACTCTTTCTACCGTGGCTGCTCAGTGGTAGTACTGTAGGTTCGGAAGGGCCAGCCCCCCCCCCCCCGTTTCTTATCCTTTGTAGGACTTTTTGGGGGGATTCATGGACTCTTCTCCCCCCTTCCTCACCCCACACAAACACCATTATTTTCTTATCTATTGAGTTAACAAAGGCCTTGGAGATGTAGATTGATATGGATTTGAACAGGAAGAGGAACCTGGGCAGCACGTGCATCTTGATCGCCTGTACCCTCCCCGCTAGGGAGACCAGGGGCTGGATTCTCCCCTACCCGGCGAGGCGGGGGGGTCGCGGTGGGATGGAGTGCCGTGAACCACTCCGGCGTTGGGAACCACCAAAGGTGCGGAATCCTCCGCACCTTTAGGGGCCAAGCCCTCACCTTTAGGGGCTAGGCCCGCGCCGGAGTGGTTGGCGCCCCGCTGGCCGGCGAGAAAGGCCTTTGGCGCCACGCCAGCCAGGGGCCGAAGAGACTCCGCCGGCTGGCGGAAGACAGCCGGCTGCTGACGTCATCGCCGCGCATGCGCTGGGGGGGGGGGGGTCACCTCCGCGTCGGCCATCGCGGAGGTAGATGCCCGACGTGGAATGAAAAGAGTGTCCCCACGGCACAGGCCCGCCCGCGGATCGGTGTGCCCCGATCGCGGACCAGGCCATCGTGGGGGCATCCTCCGGGGCCAGATCGCCCCGTGCCCCCCCACAGGACCCCGGAGCCCGCCCGCGCTGCCTGGTCCCGCCGGTAAATACCTTGTTTAATTCACGCTGACGGGACCGGCACAACAGCAGCGGGAATTCGGCCCATCGCGGGCCGGAGAATCACCGGGGGGGGACCGCCGACAGGCGCGGCGTGATTCCCGCCCCCGCCGAATATCAGGTGCCAGAGAATTCGGCAGCCGGCAGGGGCGGGGTCCTCCCCGGATTCTCCGACCTGGCCGGGGGTGGGGGGGGGGTCAGAGAATCCAGCCCCAGGAGTCTGTCCCATGTCTGTAGATCCATTTTTACTTCCTCCGCCAGACTGGTCAGGTTCCACTTGTGGATCCGTGTCCGGTCATGAAAAATCTAGATCCCCAGGTAGTGGAATTTGTTTCGAGCTATTTTAAATGGTAGACCTTCCAGCTCTGCCCCTCCCCCTCTCAAGTTCACCGGAAAAACTTTGCTTTTCCCCAGGATGAGTTTAACAAGAGAAGGCTCCGGAATCTTCCAGAGGCTTTGTGATTCCTTTCATGTCGTTTGTGGGTCCGAGATGTAGAGGAGCAGATCATCCACATAGAGTGAGCTGCTGTGCTCTTTGCCTCCTCTTTGGATTCCCTTCCAGCTTCTTGCTGCCCTAAGGGTTATCACCAATGGCTCAATTGCCAGGCCGTACAGGAGTAGGGACAGCAGGTATTACTGCCTTGTGCCTCTGTACAGCTGTAAGTATTCAGAGCTGGTGGTGTTGGTCCGTACGCTCGCCTTGGTGGCGTTGTTCAGGGGCTTTATCGATAAGGTGAACCCTGTCCCTATCCCAAAATGCGCCAGTACTTCAATGTAGTATTTCCACTGGACTCTGTGGAAGATCTTCTGCGTCCAGCGAGTCGATCACCTCTGGTGACCAACTCTCCCTGGATGGGACCATTATCTTTTTCAGCAGCCATCTGATGTTCGCAGTTAGCTGTCCACCCTTAACAAAGCCCGTGTGGTCCTCTGCAACCACCTCTGGTACACAGTTCTCCAGCCGCTTAGCCAGGACCTTTGCAAGTATGACTTTGTTCTTATATAGGGCCAACTTTGCATGGTTAAATTCTGCCCTGCACTTTGCCAGGTCCACACCAATCTTCTGATAGACTCTGATTTTATGTCCCTCCCAGTTTCATGCCTTTGTTTGTCGAGCCCAGTGAAGGATCCTTACCCCGTCCTGATACTTGTGCAGCTTGGCTATTACCGCTCTTGGCTACTCCCTCGCTTGGGGCTTTGTTCAGACGATCTCCGACGGCTTTGGGAACTATCCCTCCCCATTAGGTTGACCATCATTTGGGCCACGTGGTCGGTTGGGTCCCTGCCCTCGAATTCCTCCGGCAGGCCCACTGTTTCGATCTTCTGCCGCCTCAACAAATTCTCTTATATCCTCGACCTTCCCTTTCCGGTTCCCCTGGGTCACCACCAACTCTTGATCTTGGCCTCCATGGTGATGATTCCATCGTCCTGGTCCATCAATGCCTTTTCCAGCTCCCTTATCGTGCTCCCCTGGGCTTCCAGCCTCTTTCCCATGCCATAGAGACCGTCTGCATGGTGGCTAGTGTCTCTGCCACCCCTACCTTGACTGTCGCCTTTATATCGGCCTTGATGTCATCGACCATCGTTTTCAGTTGCCTGGTGAAGAGCGTCTTCCATCCATCGCCTGGCGAGGATGGGGGGAGCTCGCTTTCTGGGTGGCCAGTCTCCCTCTCTCGGGGGTAGCCGGGGACCCCTCGCCTCATGGGTCCGCTGACCCGCTTCTGTCCCTTGTCACAATTCCTGATGTCTCTGCGGCCTCTTGAGCTGCTACTTCCTGGCATTTTCATCATCTATGTTATTGTTGAGGGTGAGGGGATGTTTTTGTCAACTTTTGCGGGCTAAATTCAGTCAAAAGTGCATATTTTGTTGTCTTATGGAGGACAGCCACCTGATGTGCGACTACTCAGCACAACCCCGTCACCAGAAGTCCAAATTCAGCAAGTATTAGAGAAGGCAAATGGAATATTGGCCCTTATTTCAAAGGAATTGAGTATAAAAATAGGGAAGTCTTGTTAAACTATACAAGATACTCGTTAGATCAGGGTTTTTCAAAGCGAGGATTGCGATGTGAGGGTCAGGGAGCAATCAATCGTGGCATTCCCGTGGTGGTCCATATCACGGGAGAAGCAGCCAATGGCCATTATCGATACTTTTATTGCGAATGGCGGCTGCTATCATCTTTTACCTGAGAAGGAATTGAGGCTGTGTGAGCAGGTTCCGCATCCTGCATGACCATTTGATGACAAGCACTCTGTGTACATGCTTTTGGGGCTAAATCAAGGAGGAGAGCTTCTTACATTTTCTAGCAGCTGGCAAGCAAGGAAAGAGGACTGTGAAGATGAAACATTTTCTTGCAAGAAGGAGATGGCCAGGGCCAGTAATAAACAGTATACCTGCAGGCCAGGATCTCACAACCTAATCCGCAGGACAGAGCAATGCTAGTGTTAGCTCTGTACAGAATTCTAGGGCCTCTAGTTAACAGCCTACAAAGAAGAAACTTAACTCTGGAACAAATCAGTATAAAGAAGATTTCTTGAGGTGTGGTTTTGTCAGTGGTGCTAATGCAAATAAGGATGCAAAGCCCATGTGTGTTATATGCAGGTGAGTACTGGCAAATGAGAGGAGAAGTTTTAGATTTTGAAAGAGAAGTGGTGGGTCAAAAATTCCCTTTGGCCTTGAGACCCAGAGTCAGCTGTTAACTTACAGCTGACTCCAAAATAAAAGACAAAGCTGTTGTACCTGACCTGTGACAGCACATTAAAAACATGTCAAAGGCCCATGAGGCTGCCAGCATTGTAGAGTAGCATCTTCCAGGAGTACCTAATGCTGAGTAAAACAAGCATTTTGTTGCTATTGCCCTTTATGACCACTTACATGTGTGAGGTTGCATTTTCTGTTCTCACAAAGGTGAAGATGGCACAAAGGAACTGACTGAACTCTGCACCTGATATGTTTAATCTCCTGTCCTCCTGTGAACCTGATTGGAGTGAGATCATGAGGACCTGTCTCATTAAAGGTAAGCGAACATGACATGTGTCGCAAAGGTCAGCTGGTGATGGTTGGCTGGCATGGGCGATGAAGGTTGGTCGGCATAGGTCCCAAAGGTTGACTAGTTGACAAAAGCAGGTCGCAGGAAAATAAGTTTGAAAAACACTGAGATAGCCAACACCTGGAATACTGTGAACAATTTTGGTCCTCTTCTGTAAAGAAAGATTTACTGGCATTGAAGGCAGTCCAGAGAAGGTTTACTAGGTTGATCCTGGGAATGGAGAGATTTCCTAATGAGGAGCGATTGAGTAGATTAGACCTGTACGCAGTGACGTTTAGAAGAATGACAGGCAACCTTATTTAAATATATAGGATTCTCAGGGTGCTTGACAGGGTAGATGCTGAGAGGATGTCTCCTCTGTGGGAGAGTCAAGGACCAGAGGACATACTCCCAAAATAAGGGGTCACCCATTTAAGATAAAGAGAAGGAATCTCTTCTCTCCAAGGGTATAAATCTGTGGAATTCTTGACCATAGAGAGCTGTGGAGGCTGGGGTTGTTGAGTGCGTTCAAGGCTGACATAAACAAATTTTAAATCAGTAAAGGAATCAAGGACTTTGGGGATAAGGTGGGAAAGTGGAGTTGAGAATTATCATAATAATAGCTTATTGTCACAAGTAGGCTTCAATGAAGTTACTGTGAAAAGCCCTTAGTCGTCACATTCCGGCGCCAGTTCAGGGAGGCTGGTACGGAAATTGAACCAGCGCTGCTGGCCTTGTTCTGCATTACAAGCCAGCTGTTTAGCCCACTGTGCTAAATCAGCCCCTGTATATCAGATCAGTCATGATTCCATTGAATGGCAGAGCAGACTCAATGGGCTGAATGGCCTACTTCTGTTCCTACGTCTTATGGTCTTAATTAGCACTCTCCCACCTATGGGTTTGAAAGCTGCGGGTTCACCAATTCCTGCGGGCAGCTTACTTGCTGCCTTCTGCCCAGTCCTCTCCCCACTCCAATCATACCATCAGAATCCAGAAGGTTGGAAGCCCTGCCTCCAGCCTTTAAATAGCTATAGGACAGCTGGTGATCCACTCTGCAGACTCCATCCTGACATTTTAGCCGAGGTGGGGGGGCTGCTGCTGAGAATCCAGCCCCTCCTATAAATCAGCCCGAGACCCCAGAATGCTAAAATAGCATGCACATATCACAAAACAGAAAATCTATTTGACCTTTGTCTTTCGATCGGTCATTCTCCTGTAGCATTTTATACTAGGAATCAAGATCAAGTGTCGTCTATCAATCGAGCAAGGCTAAAGGATTTGGCTAATTGGATCAGAGCCGTGCACATATAATTCAGTCCTCATTTTGAAGTCATACATTCTGTCCTTTGTATTTGTACAATATTTTGCTAGTTAACAAGGACAGAAATTTGGGAAGGGGAAAAGTTAAGTTTATTGGAAGGTAGCATTTCTTTGCACCACAGGTTGGGAAGTTGAGAAACATAAAGCTGACATTAAGCAGAAGGTTGCCATTACACCGTGACTCGTTTACCAAGGGAGTAACGAAAAAAATATGGAAACTGATGAACCATCAATTGAACGCGAGACGAGTTGCTGTACAAAAGTTAGGCTTTAATAAGCTAGAAGTTAGCCCTGCGGTCGACTACAGTAAATGGCCGACCGCCGGGCATTCTGACTATTTATACCTCGGTATGGAGGCGTGGTTAACTCAGCCTCTCGACCAATCGGAGAGCCATCACATGACTGGTCTCAACCAATCGGTCGAGAGGCACATGACCGACCAGGGCCAATGGTAAGCCGGTGTTCTGCACCAATGGCAGACAGCTATGCAAATCATACCACCACATTCACCCCTTGCGGAGAAAGAAGCCGGGGGGGGGAGGGTATCAACAAGAGACGGGGGCGGGGAGAGAACTGGTGGTAGCAGCCAGAGAAGGGAGAGAGAAAAACATTTTCTCTTCTTCTTTTAAAATTACATTTATTTGGCTTCCCACTGGCCCAGACAATTAGCAATAGTACAAAAAGTCCCAACAAGGTCCATGGAGTTGTTGTAATTTAAATCGATTCGATCAGTCATTTCGTGGCCCGTGACGTTCTGGCAGACCGCCGCAGTGGAGTTGGTGACGTCGGTTCAGCCGATGGTGGTGGTTCTGCTGACGTCCTGGAGTCCGGGAGCGATGGTCCTTGAACAGTCTCCGTCACCCAAGCTGGCTGCGGAGACGCCAGGGATGGGGAAGGGGTGGCCAGGGTGGGGCGCTGGGGGAAAAAAAAACAGGGGGGGGTCTGTGGTGAAGGGGGGGAAGGCCGCACGCCGGCGGGTGCCAGGTCCCGGAGGGAGACCGTGTCCTGCCGACCGTCGGGGTACTCCATGTACGCGTACTGCGGGTTAGCGTGGAGTAACTGGACATGCTCCACCAACGGGTCGGACTTCTGCACCCGCACATGCTTCCGGAGCAAGATGGGTCCGGGGGCAGCCAGCCACGTCGGGAGAGGGGATCCGGAGGACGACTTCCAGGGGAAAACAAGAAGACGTTCATGAGGTGTCTGATTTGTTGCGGTACAGAGGAGTGAGCGGATAGAATGTAGGGCATCGGGGATAACCTCTTGCCATCGGGAAATAGGGAGATCTCTGGACCGGAGGGCCAGTAGTATGGTCTTCCAGATGGTACCATTCTCCCGCTCGACCTGTCCGTTACCACGAGGGTTATAGCTGGTCGTCCTGCTAGAGGCAATGCCCCTGTTGAGCAGGAATTGACGCAGCTCGTCGCTCATAAATGAGGACCCCCGATCGCTGTGTATGTACGCGGGGTAGCCGAACAGGGAGAAGATGGAGAGGAGGGCCTTAATGACGGTCAATGTGGTCATGTCGGGGCAGGGAATGGCAAAGGGGAAGTGGGAGTATTCGTTGATTACCGCCAGGAAGTAAATGTTGCGGTTGTTAGAGGGAAGGGGCCCCTTGAAGTCAATGCTCAGACGTTTGAAGAGGCGGGATGCTTTGATCAGGTGTGCGCGCTCGGGGCGGTAGAAGTGCGGTTTGCACTCTGCGCAGATGTGGCAGTCATGGGTTACTGTCCTGACTTCCTCAATGGAGAAAGGCAGGTTGCGGGCCTTAATGAAATGGTAGAGACGGGTCACCCCTGGATGGCAGAGGTCCGCGTGGAGGGAGCGGAGGCGGTCTATCTGCACGCTGGTGCAGGTACCGCGGGACAGGGCATCAGGAGGCTCATTGAGCTTCCCAGGACGATACAAGATCTCATAGTTGTACGTGGACAACTCGATCCGCCACCGTAAGATCTTGTCATTCTTAATCTTGCCCCTTTGTGCATTATCAAACATGAAGGCCACTGACCGTTGGTCTGTGAGGAGGGTAAACTTCCTGCCGGCCAAATAGTGCCTCCAATGTCGCACCGCTTTGACTATGGCCTGGGCTTCCTTTTCCACAGAGGGGTGGCGGAGTTTGGAAGCCTGGAGGGTTCTGGGGAAGAAGGCCACGGGTCTGCCCGCTTGGTTCAGGGTGGCCGCCAGAGCTACTTCTGATGCGTCGCTCTCGACCTGGAAGGGGAGGGACTCGTCGATGGCTCGCATCGTGGCCTTTGCGATGTCCGCTTTGATGCGGCTGAAGGCCTGGCAGGCCTCTGTCGACGGCGGGAAGGTCGTGGTTTGAATGAGGGGACGGGCCTTGTCAGCGTAATTGGGAACCCATTGGGTGCAGTAAGCGAAGAAACCCAGGCAGCGTTTAAGGGATTTGAGGATATTGGGGAGAGGGAGTTCCATCAGGGGGTGCATGCGTTCGGGGTCGGGGCCTATCACTCGTTTACGCACTACGTAGCCGAGGATGGCTAGGCGGTCGGTGCTAAACACGCATTTATCCTTATTGTATGTGAGGTTAAGGAGTTTTGCGGTTTGGAGGAATTTCTGGAGGTTGGAGTCATGGTCCTGCTGGTCATGGCCGCAGATGGTGACATTATCGAGGTACGGGAAGGTAGCCCGTAATCCGTACTTGTCGACCATTCGGTCCATCTCCCGTTGGAAGACCGAGACCCCATTTGTGACACCAAATGGAACCCTAAGGAAGTGGTAGAGGCACCCATCTGCCTCAAGCGCGGTGTATTTGCGGTCACTCGCGTGGAGGGGGAGCTGGTGGTAAGCGGACTTAAGGTCCACAGTGGAGAAGACTTTGTATTTCGCGATATCGTTTACCATGGCGGAAATACGGGGGAGAGGATACGCGTCCAGTTGCGTAAACCGGTTGATGGTCTGGCTATAGTCGATGACCATCCGGTTTTTCTCCCCAGTCCGGACCACCAGCACTTGGGCTCGCCAGGGAGTGTTGCTGCCCTCGATGACCCCTTCCTTCAGTAACCTCTGGACCTCGGACCTGATGAAGGTCCGGTCCTGGGCGCTGTACCGTCTGCTCCGCGTCACGACGGGTTTGCAATCGGGGGTGAGATTAGCAAACAAGGAGGGGGGGTCCACTTTGAGGGACGCGAGGCTGCAGACAGTGAGGGGGGGTATAGGGCTGCCGAATTGGAAGGTCAAGCTCTGCAGGTTACAGTGGAAGTCCAGTCCTAGGAGTGCCGGTGCGCAAAGGTCAGGGAGGACGAGGAGTTTATAATTTTTTAAAACCTTCCCTTGGACCGTGAGATCCGCGATGCAGCAGCTGGTGATGCGGACGGAGTGCGAACCTGAGGCTAACCCGATTTTGTGTTTTACAGGATGGACAGGGAGCGCGCAGCGTCTTACCGTGGCAGGGTGAACAAAGCTTTCCATGCTCCCAGAGTCCAGCAGGCAGCCCGTCTCGTGGCCGTTGAGGTGGATCAGCGTTGTCGTTTTGGCGAGCGTGCGTGGACGTGACTAGTCGAGCTGAATGGCCGCGAGCCATGGAGAAGATCCATAGTCGTCGTCGTCGGCCGAGTAAGTGCTGGAAGAACCTTGCGTGCCAGTCCCGGAAGGTGGTGCCCAGGATCCGCACATGGAATCGGGATCCCAAGATGGCGGCGCCCAGGACCCACACGTGGCGTCCGGGGCCCAAGATGGCGGCGCCCGCAGGGCCCTCGTGGTTGCTACGGGCGGGGTTAGCGGTGCCGGCGGGCCGACCGGAGCGGCTGAGAGCGGGGGCCGAGAGGCGCGCAGGCCAGGCGCAGGGGCCCGGGGGCAGGGGGGAGAGAGTTGCGCGGTGCACTGGGAGGGCCCGGAAGGCCCCGGAGGAGAGGGGGAGGCGCGCAGGCCGGGCGCAGGGGCCCGGTGGCAGTGGGGGGAGATTAGCGCGGTGCGCTGGAGGGGCCCGGAAAGGCCCGGCGGAGGAGATCCCCGGTCGCTGCGCAGCACAGCAGCGACCGATTTGGCGGCTGAGAGCGGGGGCTGAGAGGCGCGCAGGCCAGGCGCACGGGCCCGGGGGCCGGGGGGGGGGGGAGAGAGTTGCGCGGTGCGCTGGAAGGGCCTGGAAGGCCCTGGAGGAGAGGGGGAGGCGCGCAGGCCAGGCGCAGGGGCCCGGCGGCGGGGGGGGAGATTAGCGCGGTGCGCTGGAAGGGCCCAGAAAGGCCCGGCAGAGGGGGGGGGGGGGCGGGAGATTGGCGCGGCGGATGGCAGTGGGGAAGCGTGCCAGGAGGCCCAGGGCGCTGCAGTGCAGCTGGGGACATAGGCGCGGGCGTGTAAAGCGGCGACCTCCAGGGAGGTGGAGTAAGTCCGTGCCTCAGTTAAGCTGAGGTCGTCTTTCTCCAGCATCCGCTGGCGGATAGCGGGGGGCTGCATCCCAGCCACGTAAGCATCTCTGATCAGCAGTTCCATGTGCTCCGTGGCTGAAACTTGGAGGCAGGAGCAATTCCTCCCCAGGACAGCGAGGGCCTGGTAAAATTGGTCTAATGACTCACCGGGGAGCTGTTGTCTGGTGGCCAGCAGATGTCGGGTGAATACTCTGTTGACTGGTTTAAGAAACTGTCCATTCAGCTTAAGCATGGCCGCATCGTAATCTTTCTCTTCCTTGATCATCGCGTAGGCTGCTATGCCCACGCTGGAGTGGAGGATGTGACGCTTCTGTGCCATGGTGGGAGGGGGGGGGGGGGGGGGGGGTGGTTGCAGACGCCAGGTATCCTTCGAGACATGCCAGCCAATGTTGAAAAATTTCTGCAGCATTCTGAGTTTGCGGGCTGATGCGGAGGCATTCGGGCTTGATCCGGAACTCCATCTTCCAAAATCTAGCTTATTAAATTGATGAACCATCAATCGAACGCGAGACGAGTTGCTGTACAAAAGTTAGGCTTTAATAAGCTAGAAGTTAGCCCTGCAGTCGACTACAGTAAATGGCCGACCGCCGGGCGTTCTGACTATCTATACCTCGGTATGGAGGCGTGGTTAACTCAGCCTCTCGGCCAATCGGAGAGCCGTCACATGACTGGTCTCAACCAATCGGTCGAGAGGCACATGACCGACCAGGGCCAATGGTAAGCCGGTGTTCTGCACCAATGGCAGACAGCTATGCAAATCCTACCACCACAGAAACCATAATGAAAAGAGCTGAGACTAAAACATGACCACCTTTCTTTGTGGATAGGAACTACTTATGTAGGCTCGAACATATATCTATGTGCCCCATCAATATCCCTTTGGAGAATGAACAATGCAAGGTGATTGATTTGCAGCAATGTCGGGCGCGATTCTCCGTACCCGCGGAAAATCGCGAAGTCGGCCGTGAAAACGGGCGACTTTTGCGACGGCCCGACACGGCCCAGTTCCCGACGTATTCACGTCCGGGAAATGGGCTAGGAACGGGGCCGCGTCAATCACGTGCACGATGACGCCGGAACGCGGCGACGACACGAACACGCCCACGTGACGCCGCCCGACACCGTAAAAAGGCGCGGGCGACCACAGAAACTAGGCCAGGATGTCGGAGCTGAGGAGAGCAGCCCTGCGATTCGTGGAGGCTGACGTGGCGACGCTGCTCGAATCAATCGAGCAGAGGAGGGGCATCATCTGCCCGCGTAAAGGGCATCGCCACCCTGCCAGCGCGGTGCACCAGGCCTGGCATGAGGTGTCCCCCGGGTCACAACCATCCCTCCCCCCTTTACTTAATCACCCACCTCCCCCCCCCCCCCAACCCCCCGGCACGGGGAGTGGAGGGGGATTGGGGCAGAGTGAGTTGAGGGTGGTTCACAAAGTAGTCACAGACCCAGCGCTCTGGCCCCCGTGGAGAGATGCAATGGTCTTATTACAACTTGACCCCCAAACTGTGCCAGTATCTGAATGGCCTGCTGATACCTGCCGTATTGTAATGATCTACCTATGCCCCCTCCCCCAACAGGACAAGACCGCTCACAACACTCGTGAGCGGAACAAGACTGGAGGGGGTTCGCCCATCCTGCACCCCCTCACCACGTTTGAGCAGAGGGCACTGGACCTTGTTGGGGGATCTGCCACCCGGGAGATCGCACAATGCGAGATTGGCGGAGCTGCAACAAGTGAGACAACCCTGCATGACAAACACCCCCCCTCCCCCATCCTCTGTCCCTTCACACACCCTGCCCACTGGGACACCTCCCCATCCTCTGTCCCTTCACACACCCTGCCCACTGGGACACCTCCCCCATCCTCTGTCCCTTCGCACACCCTGCCCACTTGGACACCTCCCCCATCCTCTGTCCCTTCACACACCCTGCTCACTGGAACACCCTGCCCATCCTCTGTCCCTTCACACACCCTGCCCACTTGGACACCTCCCCCATCCTCTGTCCCTTCACACACCCTGCCTACTTGGACACCTCCCCCATCCTCTGTCCCTTCACACACCCTGCCCACTTGGACACCTCCCCCATCCTCTGTTCCTTCACACACCCTGCCCACTTGGACACCTCCCCCATCCTCTGTCCCTTCACACACCCTGCCCACTTGGACACCTCCCCCATCCTCTGTTCCTTCACACACCCTGCCCACTTGGACACCTCCCCCATCCTCTGTCCCTTCACACTCTGCCCACTGGGACCGTCCAGCGCCCGGCCGAGCGAATCTAAATAACCCGTTTCATTCTCTTCCCTAGGACGTGATGCCGAACGACCAGGGCCGTCTGCCTCCAGACGGACACAGGCATCTGCCCCCACCTCACCCGGGGCCGCACGACAGAGGGTGCCCGATCAGCGGGGAGTCCCATCCTCCCCAACCGAATCTGTGGAGCAGGACGCCCAGAGGGCGGCGAGAGAGGAAGAGAGAGAAATGGCCCGCGAACGCCCTGCGGCCTCTCAGCGGGCCGTGACATAGAGGAGGCGTCCACCCTAGACGACCTCGAGCTTGCGGCACAGCTATCTCCCACACCATCCACCATCCCAGAGACACTCCCCCCGGTTGGCCTATTTAGTGAAGAGTCTCCTGGTCACAGTCTGGGTCGCACATCACAGCTGAGCAGTTACAGCAGGTGGAGGTCAGAGCAGCCGAGGGCCTGAACTGGCGGAGGGCAGGCCAGGCCCAGCATGAAGCTGGCTCCCAGACGTTTTCCGAGTTCCTGGAGTTTCTCAACCCACCCGCACAGCCGATGCATCAAGAAACCCAGGGACACAATGACGGGATGAGGGCTGTCTTCCAGACTCTGCAGACGCTGTTAGAGGAGTTGAACCGCGTCCACGAGCAGGGAGTGGTGCCGCTCATGGCAGCAACCCAGGCCAACACCGCACGGGTGGCATCCGCGGTGGAGGCAATGGGTCAGGTTATGCAAGGCGTTGGGCTTAATGTGCATGCGTCATCCTCCGCCCTGGACAGGGTTGCCCTCTCACAGGCAGCAATGCGCCAGAGCCAACACGACATTGCCGGCGCGCTGCGGGCCTTGGCCGAGTCTCAGCAGGTCATGGCCCAGTCGCAGCGCGCCATGGCACCGTTTACAGCGGTCGATGGCACAGTCCCAGAAGTCGATGGCACAGTCCCAGCAGTCAGTCGCGGAGAGCATCAACTGCCTGACACATGTGCTGGATGGTGTCGTGCACTCACAGGCTGAGATCGCACAGTCCCTGGCGCGAATGTCTAACTCCCTGGACTCCGTCTCTGCAAACCTTCGGATCCTGGTGGATACCGTTGCAGGCCTCCAGGACTGGCAGCGCCAGGTGTCGGTGGCGCGACGGGGCGCCTCCCCGCTCGCACCTCTGTCCCAAAGTGAGGCCCGGGGGCCACCGGGCTCCCTGAGGGAGGAGGAGGTTTCGGGGCCCGTCCCATTAACTCCATCACGGGACGTCCCGGAATTCTCGGCCTCCCCTGTCCCACCCTTGGTGCATCGGGTGGGCAGCAGGCAGAGCAGGGTGGCACAACGTCACCCGAGACGCCCGCAGAGCAGCCTGGCCCATCAAGACCGGGTCGCCCCAGGAAACGCTTGCCAAAGGAGAAACGAGTCGAAGGGGGCGATTCGCAGCAATCCTCCTCCACTCCTGCTGTATCATCTGGGGAGTCACTTAGACGTAGTGGTAGGGCCCGTAAGGCAACAAAGAGAGACACTTAGTAAGTTAGCACGGGTGAAGGGCACAGTTTAGTTGTAGGGGCTAGGGCACCTGTAAATTATTGTTAACATTAAACGCACTGTTCCACCTTACTTGTAATACCGTGTGATTGTTCCACAGCCACAAGAATCGTGATGGTGACCGAGTGTCGCTGGGGTTGACGAGCGGTGAAACTTCGGTGCCGGGTGTGCAGTCCCTTCCCCTCCCCCACCCCCTCCCACAGCTAGCCCACGCGAGCACGTGATGGAGTGTCCGTGACGAACTCAGCGGCCACCAAGGTGGATGGTTCAGCTATTGCCATGGGTCTGACTCTCTCTAACGATTCTGAGCTCACAGCTCTTCGCAGAGCGGGCTGTCATCATTCCACATGGCACTGATCACACCCGCTGACACAGCCATCAATGTTGTGCCATACCGTCTGGACCCAGTGGTAAGGGTGATGTCGAAGTGGAGCAGTGTACACCGAGAGGGGGTGGGGTTGTGGTGGTGGCAGTTGTGTGTTGACCCTCTGCACGACTAGCGTTGCAGGTGGTGGTTTGGTGTTCAGCGGGGACGTCGCATGTGACGCGTGAACCGTGCTGCCACCAAGGCGTCGCGTGCCCGCCGTCCTCCTGGACATCACCAGCACCTGGGTCGTGTCTGCGTGCTGCGCCCGCCACTCCGCCAGCCTCCTCCTCCTCCCTCTCCTCCTCCTCCTCCTCCTCCTCTGTGCTGGAACCACTGCCACTGGCTTCTCCCTCCGCCTCCTGCAGCAGGTCATCTCCCCTCTGCATCACCACAACAATGCGAGCGACCCTGTCGAGCTGGTACTGCAGGGCACCTCCGGAGCGGTCCAGGCACCTGAATCTCATCTTCAGGAGGCCAAGGCAGCGCTCCACCACACCCCGGTTGCTGCATGTGCCTCGTTGTATCGGGTTTCCGCATTGGTCTGAGGCCTCCGTATAGGCGTCATCAGCCAAGACCTCAGCGGATAATCCCTGTCACCTAGCAACCAGCCCCTCAGCCGGGGGGGACGTCCCTCAAACATCGCAGGGCTGTACGACTGCGCCAGTATGTAGGTGTCATGCACACTCCCTGGGAACTTTGCACAGACATTCATGAACGTCATGTGGGGGTCGCATACCACCTGGATATTCATGGAGTATGTCCCCCTCCTGTTGGTGAACACCTCCCTGTCCCCTGCAGGCGGACGCATGGGGACGTGAACACAATCGATTGCCCCCTGCACCATCGGTATCCCGGCCACGCTGGCAAATCCACGAGCTCGTGAGTCTTGAGTTGCTCGGTCCTCGGGAAAGGTGATGTCGTGGTCCACGATGGCATAGAGGGCGTCGGTCACATCCCGGATGCACCTGTGGACCGATGACTGGGAGATCCCGGAGAGGTCCCCGCTCGGAGACTGGAAGGAGCCGGTCGCATAGAGGTTAAGAGCGACCGTCACCTTGATGGCAACCGGGATCGCGTGTCCTCCCCCCGTTCCACGTGGGGCGAGATGCGCCACGAGGTGACAGATATGTATCACCGTCCCCCTACTCAGCCGGAGTCTCCACCTGCAGGTGATGTCAGTCATTGTTAGGAAAGAGATATGGACACGGTACACCTTCGGCCTTGGTCGTCGCCTCTGGCGCCGTGGCTGCACCCTCACTCTCTCCTCCTCCCCCTCCTCCTCCTCCCCCCCATGCTGCCCGACGACTGGCAACTCCTCGGCCCTTCCCTCTGCTGCTGCAGCTGGCCCTGCATCCACTGCGGGTTGTGGCTGTGGACGCTGCTCCATCTCCAAATGCAGTGCAGCGGCCCCAACCACTGCGCAGAACATAGGCGTTCTGTTCACAGACATTGTGCTAACCTACAGAAGGGTGGTGGGGGACATGTTAGACGGAGGTTAGTCGACACCTCGGCACCCGCCTGCCACGGGATACCTGTGTGTCCTGGTGGCCAGGTCGCGCTGCTGACACGCGGGCAGCCTAACCCCTGGTCACTTTCTGCATCCAACGGGCAGTTAACTACGTCCTCCTCACCGGTGCGTCAGTGGCCTGTGGCCGTAAGCCACAGGGCAACCAGCGGCCGTGTCCTCGTGACCGGCACGCCATGGCATGGTGGCAGACATTTTGTAACTAGGGTTGGACGAGTAACTCGCTCACTCTCTCCCTACCCCCCACTCCCACTCCCCCCCTCCTCCGTCTCCCCCACTCCGCCCTCCGTCTCCCCCACTCCCCTCAGTCTCCCCCCTCCGTCTCCCCCACTCCCCCCTCAGTCTCCCCCACTCCCCCTCCGTCTGCCCCACTCCCCCCTCAGTCTCCCCCATTCCCCCCTCAGTCTCCCCCACTCCCCCCTCAGTCTCCCCCACTCCCCCCTCTGTCTCCCCCACTCCCCCCTCCGTCTCCCCCACTCCCCCCTCCGTCTCCCCCACTCCCCCCTCAGTCTCCCCCACTCCCCCCTCAGTCTCCCCCACTCCCCCCTCCGTCTCCCCCCCTCCCCCCTCCGTCTCCCCCACTCCCCCCTCCGTCTCCCCCACTCCCCCCTCAGTCTCCCCCACTCACCCCTCCGTCTCCCCCACTCCCCCCTCCGTCTCCCCCACTCCCCCCTCCGTCTCCCCCACTCACCCCTCCGTCTCCCCCACTCCCCCCTCCGTCTCCCCCACTCCCCCCTCTGTCTCCCCCACTCCCCCCTCAGTCTCCCCCACTCCCCCCTCAGTCTCCCCCCCCCCCCCCCCCCTCCGCTCTGGACCCCCTCCCGTTCTTCCCCGTTGTGGCCAGACTCCAGCAGTGCGCTGAGCTGTGTGCTGAGCGGTGCGCTCACCTCCTCGAAGCTCTCGTCAGCCAGCGCGACTGGTTGACGAACTTGAAAAGCAGGTGTGTTGGCCGGCATGAAAACATGGCGTGATGACGTCGGGACTTCGGCCCATGCGGGCCGGAGAATAGCGGGGGGCCAATAAGTTGGGATTCTGGTCGTGTCGGGGGGTCTTTCGAGGCCTTTGCCGGGAATGCCAACGTGTAGTTTGTGCGGGGTTCGGAGAATAGTGGGAGGGCGTCGGACCGGCGTCGCCGTGAAAATATGCGCGGCCCGCTATTCTCCGAACCGGCGTGAGAGCAGAGAATCGCGCCCGTCATGCTTTGGACATTTAAGGGGCACATCGATGGTGGCATAGAGGTAATATCACTGGACTAGTAATCCAGAGGCCCAGCTTAATGCTCTGAAAACAAGGCTTTAAATCCCTTTACTGCAGCTGGTGGAATTTAAGTTCAATTAATAGGTTTCAAAAAGTCTGGAATTAAAAGCTAGTCTCAGTAATGGTGCCATAAAATTCGCATTGATTGTTCTGAAAACGCATCAGAAACACTAATGCCCTTTAAGAAAAAAAATCTTGCACGCTTAACTGGTCTGGTTTACATGTGACTCCAGACCTATAGCAATGTGGTTTACTCTGGAATAGCCCAGTCACTCGTTCAGTTCAAGGGCAATTAGGAATGGGGGGCAAAGCTTGACTTTGCCAGTGACACCCAGGTCCCATGAAAGACTTTTAAAAACTGCACTGTTAGAGTGTCATCTTCATAATAGCCTGAAGGAATGTGTAAGGTGTTGGGATGAGAGATGACCTCAGTTTGCACTGTAGTGTCAGTTTGCTGCCAAACCTTATGTCACTTTGCAACTTTACTTACCCTAAATCTGAAGAGGCTGTTTCTTTCAGATGATTCCAGGCAGGAGTGGCAAGTACTGATGATAAAGTTTGCAATACAATAGTGGATGTAAGCAGTCCAGGACTAGCTTATCTCTGCCATGCCACTTTACCATGCCCCTCTGGTATCCTGCTACTGGAATTATAAAAGAACTGCTTGGTGTAGATGTGGATTTTTAGCTCGCGTATTTTAAAATTTGACTTTGCAGTTAACAAAGCCGTATCTTTTACTCACATTTTACAAATGGGATCCAAATTTAACTTTGTACAAGTAGGTGAGTGCTGAATGAGTTAAAATTGCACCCCTGGTCTCTCTGTTGAAGAGTTATCTAATATCAACAATCATCATGGTTAAATAGTCCGTTGCCACCACTGCAACATCACTTTTTAATCACATCTACTTGTTTACTGACGTTAATAAAAGCTTGAATGTCGGGCACCCTAATGAGTCATATCATTCCCACGCTGTCCTTAAGTGTTATATATCTCTGCACCTTGCCTCTCCTCAAACAAGTTATGTTAGAATCTTCAAACTAGATTCATTTGATTCCGAATGGCATGGACACTCCTCGTGTCAGCTTCTCTGAATTAGAAAACAGCCGACAGGCAAATTAGTCGTCACTGAGTAAAATTTCTCTTGGATGTGACAGCTCACAGAGGTTTATTTGCACAAAAGTAGTTTAAGCTGACAGACAAAAACAACCAAGCAACATTTATGACTAATTTGTGCTTCATTGGTTCTAACTCCAGCTGGTTCCCACATTTGTGATTTGATCAACCTGATAGATTATGTCAGGAGGCTGCAGTTATCAGAACTCACAAAGAAGTAGCTGTTATTTCAGTCAGTCATTGTGATCAAAACCCTTGCTCTGTGAAGCAGTTGTAAAATCCTACAGGTGACAAGATGCCAAATGGTTCCACTGTGTTGAGCCTCAAATTACCACATCGCAGTAACACAGGTCAACGACTCCAATTGCCATTGAGAAAGAATGACCTCAGATCGTAAATTTACCGTCACCACAAAAATAATACAATGCATTTCAGTAAATCTGTACCTGATCATTTAGTCACCTAATTAACCCCAGGAAGTTTAGATCTCCAGTGTTTATCAGCCCTGTCAGCAGTATTTTCATACATGTACCCATGGACACCCCTGCGTAGTGCGAGCTTATTGAAGAACAGAACTGTCTCAACGTGAGCCAGGATGCATCCAATACATGGTTTACTATGTCCTCAGTAGAGGAATCAAGAATAACAAATGCAGGCCTCTCTTTTATTTAGTGTCAGCTGTGGCTCTGCGGCAGCAGACTAGTCATTGATTCAAGTCCCCGAAACGTGAATACAAAATCTAGGCCAACATGTCATTTATTGGCAGTGTTCTCATTTGGATAATACACTCAGCTCAGTTGAATGTAAAAGATCCCATCGCACAATTCGGGTTAATAGTTTCAATAAAATAGGTTATCTGGTCATTATCACATTGCTGATTACGGGACCTTGCTATGCACAACTTGATGGGCTGTGTTTCCCTAAAGGACAGCAACATACAGGACTTCAAAAATATTTCATTGGCTATAAAGAGCTTTGGGACGTCCAACGATTGTTAAAAGGTAGATCAATGCAATTTCCTTCGTGCTAAAGTAATTTCCTTACTTTTAGCATCCAAAACTAGCAGATGGTACATTTAGAAGGTTTATTGGACACAATGTGGATATTAGCAATAAAATGTTATTGGCACCACTTGAAATTTGGGAAGAAAGCGTTAGTTCTGAAATCTGAAATGTCCCCATTAGAAATTCCACATATCCTTCTATAAACTCATTGGACGGGATTCTCCGTCTCCGGTGCCTTGATAGTGGTGCCAATGCATTCCACTCTACATACCATTCCATACATACATTCCAAACACCATTTGCATATCATTAGCAGGGCTGACCCACTATTCCCTGGGCACTCTGCAATCTTCCACCTCCACTGAGGACAATTCCCGACAACGAGGTTCTCTTGAGCTTTCAAAAACCGAGAAACAGGAGGCATAGCTGATGAGGGAGAGAGAGGAGGTAGGACACGGAAAGGCACGAATGTGGGCTGCTGGACCTGACACTGGCAGGGCGGCATCAGGGAAGGAGGCCTCTGCCAGGGCCTGGGATGAGGGCAGTGATGGGGGGAACAGACCGTGGGGTGGGGTTTGCAGCCACGGACTGCCAATGCTGTAGCCTACCATCTTCCTCCGCGCCCCATTGACCATCCACCTTGGTCCCTGGCTCTGCAGAGTGCCACCGGCTGTATGGGTGCTCCCACCCCACGACCCCTGCACCCAGCCCCCAGCCCCGCACCCCACCCTCCGCCATACCACTGCCCCCAACTGGCTGCCACCCGCTGGAGGAGCATCACGTGGCCCGCCCAAGGGCAACACCCACAGTAGCCTCTACAGGCGGTCGCCGGATGGGGGACATGGAGCGCACAGCTGGAACGGGCCTTACCAGCCGATGGTACCCCTGGCAGTAGGGACAGGAGCCAGGGCCAGAGGCCCCCATGGTACTGTGCACCAACGGGGTCAGAGGTGTGGAGATGGGGCGGGGCGGGTGGGGGAACAGGCAGGGGCAGGAGTCTGCAGTGCCAAGTGAAGCCACCGTATAGCTCGGTGGACCTGGATGGGCACGGGGGTATACACCACACTATCATGACGACCTTTCACCCCCTGCTGACAATGGATATTGGAATTCAACCAGCAATGGGGGCCCACCCCCTAGTCGCTGCAGCCCTGGGGGATGTCCTGTGGCTGTATGAGTTGGAGCTGCTTGAGGAGGAGGAGCTGCAGCAGCGGAATGTGCCCCAGAGGAACTGGAGGCAGCCGCTGAGGATGGATAACCGGCTGTCCAACAGGCCGAGGAGGAGGAGGTGAAAAGGAGGCGACGCATGAGGCCTCGCGTCTACCGGCAGTGCCTGTCACTCAAGGACCTGCTGGCCCGGGCATGCCGTTGAAGACTCCAGCTGAGCATGGAGACAGTGCGACATATCTGCCAGATCATGGTGCAGCTGGCACCATGGGGGGTATGGGGGAGGATACCCGCTCCCGGTGGCTGATAATGTGACGGTTGCCGCGAGTCCTTCCAGGTGCCAAGTGGGACCTGTCCGGGATCTCACAGAGCTCAGTGCACAGCTGCATCCACGCCATCACGGAGACCCTAAATGCCCACACATTCATTTCAATGTGGACTAAGCCCACCAGGATGCCCAGACAGCGGGGTTCGTCGTCATCGCTGAGATGCTGCAGGTTCAGGGGGTAATCGACAGGATGCACGGTGCCCTACGAGCACCAGCCCATGGCGAGCCGCTCTTCACAAATTGAAAGGGGTTCCACGTGATGAACGTGCAGCTGGTGTGTGACAATGAGCTGCACATCATACACGTCTGCACCTGATACCCTGGCAGTGTGCCCAACGCCTTCATCCTGGCACACTCGATGATTCTTGGCATCTTGGGAACCTCCGGCTCCTGTACGTCAGGTGTTAACAACTGCAGTTGTGGCTGATGACGCCTCTCCGAATGCCACAGACCAATGCTAGCGACCCTCTACAACGTTGCCCATGCAGCGGCCAGGCGTGTGATCGAGCTGTGCTTCGGCCCCCTGAAGATGCGGTTCAGGTGCCTGGACTGCTCAGGAGGGGCCTTCCAGTATTGCTGTGGGGAGGGTCGCCCCCATTGTGGTAGCCTGCTGCGTTCTCCACAACATCGCGCAGCGGAGAGGCAATGCGCTGGAGGAGGAGGAGGATGAACATCACTCCTCGTCCAACAAGGAGGATCCGGGGGAGGCCAAGGATGGGCAGGACATGGGGCCTGGAGAGGCATGGGAGGTCGCACAACATGTGCGCCAGGGACAACATGCATGGGACGCTCTGATCGTCTCCAGGTGTATCAGCCAGGAGGTGGGCGGACTGGCCAGGGTCACGGACGCTCCATCACACCCCCCCCTTCACCTTCTGCCATCCCCCTACCTCCAACGCCCTCCGTGGTGCATACCTGCGGCACTATGTGATGGGGGCCCTTGGTTGGCAGTAACAGTGGGTCTGGTCCATGGGATGGAGGATGATGACAACCCACTCTGTGATGAGCTCTGGTGCTCCACATATTTTGACAGCGTCTGACTCCTGCCCACTGTAGCACTTTCCACCGTCCACTTGTTGATCCCCTCATGCGAGCTGGCCATTCCGTCACACAGTCCCATCAGATCCCTGCGGGGGTGGAGGTGGGGATGGTGAGATGGAGGGGAGAGGGTGAGGCTGGAACACCGGAGCAGTGAGCGCTGGATGACCTACGGTCCCTGAGCCAAGCCCACCCCCAATATCCTCCCAATCCCCTCCCACGCGCCCTCCTGCAGCCAACCTAAACCTTCACACTCTCTGACAGACCACAAAGGCAGGTTGTAACATTGTACACAGGTGTTTAATGTGAAAACATAGAGACAGATTCTTTCCCTAGCCCCTATCGCTAAACTGTGCCCTGTACCTGTGCCAATTTAGCTGGTGTCTAATTTTCTGACCTTACGGGCCCTAACGCTACGCCTAGATGGATCCCCAGATGGTACACCAGGAGTGGAGGCCGCCTGCTGCGATTCCCGCCCTGCGCCCTGGGTCCCCTGTGGCAGCTGTCTTCTGGGGCGACCAGGCCTGGATGTGCCCAGCTGCTGCTTGGGTGTACCAGGTGGCATGATGCCACCCTGTTCTGCCCGCTGCCCATGTGATGCGCCAGGGACAAGAGAGGGGGAGTCACTGCCACGGGCTCCATCACCTCCTCTTGACTTGGGGGACCACGCTACTCCATGTGACGGGGGTGCAAGTGGAGCTAACCCCCGAGGCTCCTCCGCCACTTGACGCTGTCAGTCTTGGAGACTCACTACTATCGTAGTCAGGGTCTGCATCTTCTCGGCAATGGAGTACAGAGAGTGGACCACCTCCGTCCAGGTCTGCACCACCTCATGCTGCGACTGTGCAACCACCTTCTGTGTCTGTGCCACATCAACCAGTGACTGCGGCCATCTCCCTCTGTGTCAGGGGCCAGCGCCTGGGCAATGCCGCCGACGCTCTCAGCCATGCCCCGCTGTGACTGGGCTAGCGCCTGGGCAATGCCGCTGCGATATCCAGGTGGCTCTGGTACATGGCTGCCTGTGAGAGGGCAGCCCTGTCCTGGCCCTCAGCCACCGCCTGCACAGATTGCCCCAGGCGTTGGACATGCTGATCCATGGCCAAAGGCTTGCCCCCATGGCCTACACCCCAGGCACCACACGTGCGGTGTTGGTCGAGGTGGTACGCATGACCAGCTCCACATCCTGCTTGTGCACACGGTTGGACCCCTCCAATTGCACCTGTAGGTACTGGATGCTTGCCGACTGCATCTCCACACTTGATGGGACCATCCGTTCCAGAAGCTCAAAACCCCTCTGAGCGGTAGCTAGTCCCTGAGTCGGCCCGCTCTCCGACCGTCTGCCCCCCCCGGGTGTTCCTACCTCCAGCTGCTGTACTGGAGCATGCACCAGAGAGTGTCCCAGGAGCCTCTTCACAACTGAGGTGGGTTTCTCTGGGATGGTGGAGGGTGTTGGAGATAGCTGTGATGGGAAATCTGTGTCATCCCTGGACTCGGGCTCTGGGGTGTCCTGGGATTGAGTTGATGACTCCCGTCCGTGTCGGCATCGTCTGGGATTTGGGTTCTGTAACAGGCCCGGCGAACGGCAGTGGCTAACAGCCTTTGTCCCACCCCGGAGTATAGGGTCAGCCGCCTCTCCTCCACAGCATCTAGCGGGGTCTCAAGCTCAGCGTCTGTGGAAAGGGGTGCCATTCTCCTCACTGCCATCTTGTTGGCTGGGATGGTGTGTGTGTGGGGAGTGCAGTGTGTATATGTGGCTGCAGCTTGTCAGTCTCCTGAACGTCAACCCCGAACCCAGTGAATCCACAACGGTTTCTCATTAGAATTGATTGTTTTCCTCGTGGTGCCGATGCTAACCCCTCAATGGTCATTGAATCGATCCAGAAGTCCATGAATCCTGCACCGGAACGGAGAATTTCGCAAATCATGCCGTTGTTTGCTGATATCTACATTTTAAAGCAGAGAATGTCAACAATGCTTGATTTGTGAACATGCACATGGCTCTGACCTCCTGGCATCCTGCCAATGGAAACTCAAACCCGGGGATGAAGGGTACAAGCCCTGACTACATAAATTTCAAGTGTTGATATCTATCTGCTCTCCACAATATCAAATATCGTCAACACATACCAACTTGAGGAACAGAAACCTTTCATTAGCACTTGTGCAGGAACTTTGTGAGTTTGTGGGGAAGAAATTACTGGTTAGTGAAGTTTAGATATGAATGTTTACTACAGTTAATATTAACATGTTTAATATTAAGATGCCGAATATTTCTGTGCATTATCTTTCTGATCTTCGTAGTTTAGATGAGTTAATATCCACATAGAAATAGTGCACACTGGAATGTAATCCAATTGAATTCTGTGTCCACACATGAATGGATGTTTTACGCTTGTGGTATTGAACACATAAGTTAAAAGGGAGGGAAATTTGGATTTTCACAAGCAGTACATAGGAATTCCCTATCGTTCTTTGATCTCCATTGACTCATACAGGTAGCATTTGAGAAAAGTTTATAAATATTTTGTTAAAAAATTGTAATAGCACTATATTGTTAATTACCCTGGAAAAGTGTTTTGGTAACAGCTTAGTAGAATCTGATGTGTAACCTCGCAAAGCTGTAAGAATGGTGTACAAATGTGTTAAATATTCAAAAGTGAAATCCCCCTCGCTAACACATCTGAGTTAAGATAGTGTGGCACTAAGCCACACAAAGCAGATGGTCTAGCTTTGATCCACAGTCTATGTTGAATTAACTGATCTCAGGCAGAGCTGAAGGTGGGGTGTGACATTTGGCTGCGTCATTTCAGGGCTATTCCCAATTGATAGTCCGAAGTAAAATGTACCTCTTGATTATCAGCTGAACATCGTTGAAGTTATGTGAATAACTAATTGAGACAATGGGGGTCACCCAGAGCCCATGGAACTGCACCTGGCTCAAAAGAACACTTTCAAGAAAGGAAAGGACAAAACTGGGAGAAAATAAAATAAAGAGCATAAATTGTTCATACGAGCCAAGATGGCTGTTGGAATTTGGGTTTGTCACAGTCTTAACAGGGACAAGACTTGTCAAAAACCGTTAGAAAATAATGAAGCCTTCAAACCATCATAAATATTGTCAATCAAATGACTCGTGTCACATTGCTACTTCTGTGATTAGATCTGACACGCTCATTACAGTGAATTTACCGCACAGTTACAAGCCATTCAGCACAACCGCTTGAGGTTGTTGTTGATGCTCCATACAAAGCTTCCCACCTTTTTTCCTCCACACCCGATCATCATATTTTTCTATTCTTTTCCCCCACTTGTGCTTATCTGATTTCTTCTTAAATGCTATTGGCCTCAAGCACTGCTTGCAGTGGCAGGTTCCACATTCTGTTCACCTGGCACAGTGGCTAGCACTGCTGCCTCACAGCGCCAAGGACCTGGGTTCAATTCCAACCTTGGGTGACTGTCCATGTGGAGTTTGCACTTTCTCTGTGTGAGTCTCCTCCTGGTGCTCCATTTCTTCCCACAGTTCAAAGAAATGCAAGTTTGGTGGATTGGACATGCTAATTGCCCCATCGTGTCCAAAGATGTGCATGTTAGGAAGGGTTATGGGAATAGGGCGGGTAGTGTGCCTAGGAAGGGTGCTCTTTCAGAGGGTCGGTACAAACTCGATGGGCTCAATGGCTTCCTTCTGCACTGCAAGAATTCTATGTTTAAAAAAAATGTTTTTGTTGGTTTTAGAATTATTTACAGTAACACTTGCCATGGATAGCACACAATTATAAAAGAAACATAGGAAAAAAACTGGAATCTACAAAACGGTTATATAAACGGGAATAGTGAATGACAAACAAACCTTTATACATTCAAGAAAAGGAACCTATGTACGGTGGGGGGCCCTGTTTTCGAGCCCCCGGAGCTCAGTTGCCACACTGCACCATTTTACTTCTGTCCCTGTTACCCCTGGTACTAGAACACGCCGGGGGCTGTGTTTGGTGTTGGCCATGCGTGTATCGGCTTCAGGTTGTGGTTACTGTGGTCATCCCCACGTTCTTTGTCTCTTCTGGATCCCCTGCCCTGTTTGCCCCCCCTATCGTCCTCACCCCCTCTCTCTCCTCCTGTCCGCCCCTCCCTATCCTCTCCCACCTCCTTTCTCTCCCGCCCTTTCATCTCGCCCTCCATGCTCTGATTCAGTTGCCCCTCCCCACCTCCCCCACTTATTCATTGCTTGTCACGAACAGGTCACGGAATAGGCTGGCGAATAACTTCCGCGTGCTGTGGAAACTTTCCTCCCATCCCAGAATGGCGTATTTAATTTTTTTTCCAATTTGAGAAACTCCGCTAAGTCAATCAGCCAGTCTGCAGCCTCGGGTGGGGCTGCTGATCTCCTGCCGAGTAGGGGTCTCCGGCAGGCAATCAGGGAGGACAAGTCTAGGGCGTCTGCCCTTCTCCCCGTAAAGAGCTCTGGCTATTCTGGAGTCCTGAAGACTGCCACTAACAGGCATGGCTCCACCCTCACCCCACAACCTTGCAGGGAAGCACTGGCAAATGAAAGATTAAAACACTTAAAACTTCAAAAACATTTGAAGACTGAGCATGGTGAGTTTGAGGACAAACGTCGATTTTTTTCAACGGCTGCAGTGAGCTCCTAGATCATCAGCTGAAGTCATTACAAAAAATGTAACATTAAATAACAAAGTGAGATCGTGAGGACCAAGCAGGTAAGTGAAAATGGTGGGTCACTAAGGCTGACGTGAGCAATAAAGGTTGGTGGCGGGAGCAGCGAAGGTGGATCGCGTGAGCAGTGATGGTGGGTCGGCGTGAGCAGCGAAGGTCGGTGGCGTGAGCAGCGAAGGTCGGTGTTGTGAGCAGCGAAGGTGGGCGGGCGTGAGCAGTGAAGGTCGGTGTTGTGAGCAGTGAATGTGGGCCGGCGTGAGCAGTGAATGTGGGCTGGCGTGAGCAGTGAATGTGGGCCGGCGTGAGCAGTGAAGGTCGGTGGTGTGAGCAGTGAAGGTGGGCCGGCGTGAGCAGCGAAGGTGGGCTGGCGTGAGCAGCAAAGGTGGGCTGGCGTGAGCAGCAAAGGTGGGCCGGCGTGAGCAGCGAAGGTGGGCCAGCGTGAGCAGCGAAGGTGGGCTGGCATGAGCAGCAAAGGTGGGCCGGCGTGAGCAGCAAAGGTGGGCCGGAGTGAGCAGCGAAGGTGGGCCGGCGTGAGCAGCGAAGGTGGGCCGGTGTGAGCAGCGAAGGTCGGTGGCGTGAGCAGCAAAGGTGGGCCGGCGTGAGCAGCGAAGGTGGGCCGGCGTGAGCAGCAAAGGTCGGTGGCGTGAGCAGTGAAGGTGGGCCGGTGTGAGCAGCGAAGGTGGGCCGGCGTGAGCAGTGAAGGTGGGCCGGCGTGAGCAGCGAAGGTCGGTGGCGTGAGCAGTGAAGGTGGGCCGGTGTGAGCAGCGAAGGTGGGCTGGCGTGAGCAGCAAAGGTGGGCCGGCGTGAGCAGCGAAGGTGGGCCAGCGTGAGCAGTGAAGGTGGGCCGGCGTGAGCAGCAAAGGTGGGCCGGCGTGAGCAGCGAAGGTGGGCCGGCGTGAGCAGCGAAGGTGGGCTGGCGTGAGCAGCAAAGGTGGGCTGGCGTGAGCAGCAAAGGTGGGCCGGCGTGAGCAGCGAAGGTGGGCCAGCGTGAGCAGTGAAGGTGGGCCGGCGTGAGCAGCGAAGGTGGGCCGGTGTGAGCAACGAAGGTCGGTAGCGTGAGCAGCGAATGTCGGTGGCGTGAGCAGTGAAGGTGGGCCGTCGTGAGCAACGAAGGTCGGTAGCGTGAGCAGCGAAGGTGGGCCGGCGTGAGCAGTGAAGGTGGGCCGGCGTGAGCAGCGAAGGTGGGCCGGCGTGAGCAGCGAAGGTGGGTCAGGGTGAGCAGTGAAGGTGGGCCGGCGTGAGCAGTGAAAGTCGGAGATACGAGCAGTGAAGGTGGGCCAGCGTGAGCAGCGAAGGTGGGCTGGCGTGAGCAGCAAAGGTGGGCCAGCGTGAGCAGTGAAGGTGGGCCGGCGTGAGCAGCAAAGGTGGGCCGGTGTGAGCAACGAAGGTCGGTAGCGTGAGCAGCGAAGGTCGGTGGCGTGAGCAGTGAAGGTGGGCCGGCGTGAGCAGTGAATGTGGGCTGGCGTGAGCAGCGAAGGTGGGCTGGCGTGAGCAGCAAAGGTAGGCCGGTGTGAGCAGCGAAGGTGGGCTGGCGTGAGCAGCAAAGGTGGGCCGGCGTGAGCAGCGAAGGTGGGCCGGAGTGAGCAGTGAATGTGGGCTGGCGTGAGCAGTGAATGTGGGCTGGCGTGAGCAGCAAAGGTGGGCCGGCGTGAGCAGTGAAGGTCGGTGTTGTGAGCAGTGAAGGTGGGTCGGCGTGAGCAGTGAAGGTCGGTGGTGTGAGCAGTGAAGGTGGGCCGGTGTGAGCAGTGAAGGTGGGCCGGCGTGAGCAGCAAAGGTGGGCCGGCGTGAGCAGCGAAGGTGGGCTGGCGTGAGCAGCAAAGGTGGGCTGGCGTGAGCAGTGAAGGTGGGCTGGCGTGAGCAGCAAAGGTGGGCCGGCGTGAGCAGCGAAGGTGGGCTGGCGTGAGCAGCAAAGGTGGGCTGGCGTGAGCAGCAAAGGTGGGCCGGCGTGAGCAGCGAAGGTGGGCTGGCGTGAGCAGCAAAGGTGGGCTGGTGTGAGCAGCGAAGTTGGGCCGGCGTGAGCAGCGAAGGTGGGTCAGCGTGAGCAGTGAAGGTGGGCCGGCGTGAGCAGTGAAGGTCGGAGATACGAGCAGTGAAGGTGGGCCAGCGTGAGCAGCGAAGGTGGGCCAGCGTGAGCAGCGAAGGTGGGCTGGCGTGAGCAGCAAAGGTGGGCCGGCGTGAGCAGCGAAGGTGGGCCGGTGTGAGCAACGAAGGTCGGTAGCGTGAGCAGCGAAGGTCAGTGGTGTGAGCAGCGAAGGTGGGCCGGCGTGAGCAGCGAAGGTGGGCCGGTGTGAGCAGTGAAGGTGGGCCAGCGTGAGCAGCGAAGGTGGGCCGGTGTGAGCAGTGAATGTGGGCTGGCGTGAGCAGCGAAGGTGGGCCGGCGTGAGCAGCGAAGGTGGGCCGGCGTGAGCAGCGAAGGTGGGCCGGTGTGAGCAGTGAAGGTGGGCCGGCGTGAGCAGCGAAGGTGGGCCGGCGCGAGCAGCGAAGGTCGGTGGCGTGAGCAGCAAAGGTAGGCTGGTGTGAGCAGCGAAGGTGAGCTGGCATGAGCAGCAAAGGTGGGCCGGCGTGAGCAGTGAAGGTGGGCCGGCGTGAGCAGTGAAGGTGGGCCGGCGTGGGCAGTGAAGGTCGCTGTTTTGTGCAGTGAAGGTGGGCCGGCGCGAGCAGCGAAGGTCGGTGGCGTGAGCAGCAAAGGTCGGTGGCGTGAGCAGCGAAGGTGGGCCAGCGTGAGCAGCAAAGGTGGGCCGGTGTGAGCAGTGAAGGTGGGCCGGCGTGAGCAGCGAAGGTGGGCCGGCGTGAGCAGCGAAGGTCAGTGGTGTGAGCAGTGAAGGTGGGCCGGCGTGAGCAGCAAAGGTGGGCCGGCGTGAGCAGCGAAGGTGGGCCGGCGTGAGCAGTGAAGGTGGGCCGGCGTGAGCAGTGAAGGTGGGCCGGTGTGAGCAGTGAAGGTGGGCCGGTGTGAGCAGTGAAGGTGGGCCGGTGTGAGCAGTGAAGGTGGGCCGGCGTGAGCAGCAAAGGGCGGTGGTGTGAGCAGTGAAGGTGGGCCGGCGTGAGCAGTGAAGGTGGGCCGGCGTGAGCAGTGAAGGTGGGCCGGCGTGAGCAGCGAAGGTGGGCCGGTGTGAGCAGCGAAGGTGGACCGGTGTGAGCAGTGAAGGTGGGCAGGTGTGAGCAGTGAAGGTGGGCCGGCGTGAGCAGCGAAGGTCGGAGGAGTGAGCAGCGAAAATGGGCCGGCGTGAGCAGTGAAGGTGGGCCGGTGTGAACAGAGAAGGTGGGCCGGCGTGAGCAGCGAAGGTCGGTGGCGTGAGCAGCGAAGGTCGGAGGAGTGAGCAGCGAAAATGGGCCGCCGTGAGCAGTGAAGGTGGGCCGGCGTGAGCAGTGAAGGTGGGCCGGCGTGAGCAGTGAAGGTGGGCCGGCGTGAGCAGCGGAGGTCGGTGGCGTGAGCAGCGAAGGTGGGCCGGTGTGAACAGAGAAGGTGGGCTGGCGTGAGCAGCAAAGGTGGGCTGGCGTGAGCAGCAAAGGTGGGCCGGCGTGAGCAGCGAAGGTGGGCCAGCGTGAGCAGTGAAGGTGGGCCGGCGTGAGCAGCGAAGGTGGGCCGGCGTGAGCAGCGAAGGTGGGCCGGCGTGAGCAGCGAAGGTGGGCCGGCGTGAGCAGCGAAGGTGGGCCGGCGTGAGCAGCGAAGGTGGGTCAGCGTGAGCAGTGAAGGTGGGCCGGCGTGAGCAGTGAAGGTCGGAGATACGAGCAGTGAAGGTGGGCCGGCGTGAGCAGCGAAGGTGGGCAGGCGTGAGCAGTGAAGGTGGGCCGGCGTGAGCAGCGAAGGTGGGCCGGCGTGAGCAGCGAAGGTGGGCCGGTGTGAGCAGCGAAGGTCGGTGGCGTGAGCAGCAAAGGTGGGCCAGCGTGAGCAGTGAAGGTGGGCCGGTGTGAGCAACGAAGGTCGGTAGCGTGAGCAGTGAAGGTGGGCCGGCGTGAGCAGCGAAGGTGGGCTGGCGTGAGCAGCAAAGGGCGGTGGTGTGAGCAGTGAATGTGGGCCGGTGTGAGCAGTGAAGGTGGGCCGGCGTGAGCAGTGAAGGTGGGCCGGCGTGAGCAGTGAAGGTGGGCCGGCGTGAGCAGTGAAGGTCGGTGTTGTGAGCAGTGAAGGTGGGCTGGCGTGAGCAGCAAAGGGCGGTGGTGTGAGCAGTGAATGTGGGCCGGCGTGAGCAGTGAAGGTGGGCCGGCGTGAGCAGTGAAGGTGGGCCGGCGTGAGCAGTGAAGGTGGGCCGGTGTGAGCAGCGAAGGTGGGCCGGCGTGGGCAGTGAAGGTGGGCCGGCGTGAGCAGTGAAGGTGGGCCGGTGTGAGCAGCGAAGGTGGGCCGGCGTGAGCAGCGAAGGTCGGTGTTGTGAGCAGCGAAGGTGGGCCGGTGTGAGCAGCGAAGGTGGGCCGGCGTGAGCAGTGAAGGTGGGCCGGCGTGAGCAGCGAAGGTGGGCCGGCGTGAGCAGCGAAGGTGGGCCGGCGTGAGCAGCGAAGGTGGGCTGGCGTGAGTAGCGAAGGTGGGCCGGCGTGAGCAGCGAAGGTGGGCTGGCGTGAGCAGTGAAGGTGGGCCGGTGTGAGCAGTGAAGGTGGGCCGGCGTGAGCAGCGAAGGTGGGCCGGCGTGAGCAGCGAAGGTGGGCCGGCGTGAGCAGCGAAGGTGGGCCGGTGTGGGCAGTGAAGGTCGCTGTTTTGTGCAGTGAAGGTCGGTGGCGTGAGCAGCGAAGGTCGGAGGAGTGAGCAGCGAAAATGGGCCGGCGTGGGCAGTGAAGGTCGCTGTTTTGTGCAGTGAAGGTGGGCCGGCGTGAGCAGCGAAGGTGGGCCGGCGTGAGCAGCGAAGGTCGGTGGTGTGAGCAGCAAAGGTGGGCCGGCGTGAGCAGTGAAGGTGGGCCGGCGTGAGCAGTGAAGGTGGGCCGGCGTGAGCAGCGAAGGTCGGTGGTGTGAGCAGCAAAGGTGGGCCGGCGTGAGCAGCGAAGGTGGGCCGGCGTGAGCAGTGAAGGTGGGCCGGCGTGAGCAGTGAAGGTGGGCCGGCGTGAGCAGTGAAGGTGGGCCGGCGTGAGCAGCAAAGGTCGGTGGTGTGAGCAGTGAAGGTGGGCCGGCGTGAGCAGTGAAGGTGGGCCGGCGTGAGCAGTGAAGGTCGGAGGAGTGAGCAGTGAAGGTGGGCCGGCGTGAGCAGCGAAGGTCGGAGGAGTGAGCAGCAAAGGTGGGCCGGCGTGAGCAGCGAAGGTCGGAGGAGTGAGCAGTGAAGGTGGGCCGGCGTGAGCAGTGAAGGTCGGAGGACTGAGCAGCAAAGGTGGGCCGGCGTGAGCAGCGAAGGTCGGAGGAGTGAGCAGTGAAGGTGGGCCGGCGTGAGCAGTGAAGGTAGGCCGGCGTGAGCAGCGAAGGTGGGCCGGTGTGAGCAGTGAAGGTGGGCCGGTGTGAGCAGTGAATGTGGGCCGGCGTGAGCAGTAAAGGTAGGCCGGCGTGAGCAGTGAAGGTGGGCCGGCGTGAGCAGCGAAAGTGGGTCAGCGTGAGCAGTGAAGGTGGGCCGGCGTGAGCAGCAAAGGTCGGTGGCGCGAGCAGTGAAGGTCGGTGGTGTGAGCAGCGAAGGTCGGAGGAGTGAGCAGCGAAAATGGGCCGGCGTAAGCAGCGAAGGTGGGCCGGCGTGGGCAGCAAAGGTGGGCCGGCGTGGGCAGCGAAAGTTGGCCGCCGTGGGAACCAAAGGTTGGACAGATGGTAAAAATGGGTCCCGGTCAAAAAAAGTTTGAAAAACACTGCGGTACACATTTGAAGTCTCCCCACATCATGAGTCCGTGGGAGATTAGATCGGGGCTTTCTGTCATGGTCCTTTTGATAAAGTCTGTGCTGTCCCAGTTAGGGGCATGTATATTCACCAGCACCACTGGTGCCCCTTCCAGGACATCTCTGACCATCATATACCATTCCCCCCCCCAGGGTCTGTTGCGGTAAATGTCGTCCTCTTACTGAACAGTATGGCCAACAGTAGGGGCTGTTTAGCTCACAGGGCTAATTGCTGGCTTTGAAAGCAGACCAAAGCAAGCCAGCAGCACGGTTTGATTCCCGTAACAGCCTCCCCGAACAGGCGCCGGAATGTGGCAACTAGGGGATTTTCACAGTAACTTCATTTGAAGCCTACTCGTGACAATAAGAGATTTTCATTTCATACCCCCTTCACCTTCGCCCCATGGCACGCTTGGTTATCTGTCCTATGAAACCCTTTCTTCCCTTAAGTCAGTCCTTCTCCTTCAAGTGTGTCTCTTGGAGAAGACTATGTCGGCTGTCAGACTTTTCAGATGGGGAAAGATTCTGGATCTTTTCACCAGGCCCCTAACATTCCAGGTGACTTTCCTTTTTTTTTTAAATACTTTTTATTGAAGAAATTTTTCAGAGTACAAACATTTTAACCCCCCCTACATTTGAATTATATCAAAACAAAGTCAAACCCCCCTACTTAACAAGAATCCCCCCCACCCCCTACCCGCGCGCCCCCCCCGCCTCCCCCCCCCCCCCCCCCCCCCCCCGCCTACGAACCGGCCGCCAGACCATCTTGTCGTTTCTGGCAGTGTCCTCGGGCAGGCCTTGCCCGTGACACCACCGATACCGTGTTTCCTTCGTTGTTATCCCCCCTCCCCCCCCCTCCCCTCCCCCACACCCTCCCCCCCCCCCCCTCCCTCCCGCCCTCCCCTCCCCTCCCGGGTTGCTGCTGTCACGACCCCAGTTTCTATCTCTGATCTAAGAGGTCCAGGAAGGGTTGCCATCGCCTGAAAAACCCCTGCACCGACCCTCTCAGGGCGAATTTGATTCTTTCCAATTGGATGAAGTTTGCCATGTCGTTTAACCAGGTGTTAACACTTGGAGGCCTTGCGTCCCTCCACTGAATCAAGATCCTCCTCCGAGCCACCAAGGACGCAAAGGCTAATATTCCAGCCTCCCTCGCCTCCTGTACCCCCGGCTCCACCCCAACCCCGAAGATCGCAAATCCCCATCCTGGCTTGACCCTGGACCCCACCACTCTCGACACCGTCCCTGCCACCCCCTTCCAGAACTCCTCCAGTGCCGGACATGCCCAAAACATGTGTGCATGATTCGCAGGGCTTCCCGAACATCTGACACACCTGTCTTCACCCCCGAAAAACCGACTCATCCTTGTCCCCGTCATGTGGGCTCTATGCAGTACCTTAAATTGAATGAGACTCAGTCTCGCACATGACGACGACGAGTTGACCCTCTCTAGGGCGTCCGCCCATGTCCCATCCTCTATCTGTTCCCCCAGCTCTACCTCCCACTTGTCTTTCAACTCCACTACTGGTACCTCCTCCACCCCCTGCATAATCTTATAAATGTCCGAGATCTTCCCCTCCCCGACCCAGACCCCTGATAGCACCCTATCACTCGCCCCCCTGTCGGGAAGCACGGGAAACCCCTCTACCTGTCGTCTGGCAAATGCCTTCACTTGGAGGTACCTGAACGTGTTCCCCGGGGGGAGCCCGAATTTCTCCTCCAGCTCTCCCAAGCTCGCAAACCTCCCCTCTATAAACAAGTCCTTCAGTTGCCTAATGCCCACCCTCTGCCAGCTCAGAAATCCCCCTCCTGTATTTCCCGGTGCAAATCTGTGGTTCCCTCTTAGTGGTGCCCTTATCAAACCCCCCACTTCCCCCCTGTGTCGCCTCCACTGCCCCCAGATCTTGAGGGTGGCCGCCACCACCGGGCTCGTGGTATACCTCGTGGGAGGGAGCGGCCATGGTGCCGTTACCAGTGCCCCTAAGCTTATGTTGCCACAGGACGCCCTCTCCATACGCTTCCAAGCTGCCCCCTCCCCTTCCATCATCCACTTTCGTACCATCGATGCATTTGCCGCCCAGTAATATCCTGAAAGATTGGGTAACGCCAGCCCTCCACTATCCCTACTCCGCTCCAAAAAGACCCTTCTAACTCTAGGGGTGCCATGTGCCCACACGTACCCCATGATACTACTCGTTACCTTCTTGAAAAAGGCCCTAGGGAGGAAGATGGGCAGACACTGGAACAAAAACAAGAACCTCGGGAGGACCGTCATTTTAACTGACTGCACCCTCCCTGCCAGCGACAGCGGCACCATGTCCCACCTCTTAAACTCCTCCTCCATCTGTTCCACCAGCCTAGAAAAGTTCAGCTTGTGGAGGGTCCCCCAGTTCTTTGCCACCTGCACCCCCAAGTACCTGAAACTTTTTACTGCTCTTTTGAAGGGGAGCCTCCCAATTCCCTCCCCCTGGTCTCCCGAGTGTATTACAAAGACCTCACTTTTCCCCAGATTTAATTTATATCCCGAAAAGTCCCCGAACTCCGCTAGTATTTCCATAACCTCCGGCATTCCCCCCTCCGGGTCTGCCACATACAGCAACAGGTCATCCGCATAGAGCGAGACCCGATGCTCCTCCCCTCCCCTTGTCAGTCCCCTCCACCCCCCTGAACCCCTCAGTGCCATCGCTAACGGTTCAATCGCTAATCCAGGTGACTTTCCTGATGGGAGTTTCTGACTCCCCCCGCCCTCCTGCAGAGTCAGCCATACCACCATGTGGACAAGGCCCTGCACTCCAGGCTTTCACTTTGTTCAGGGACCGTCTAAGATGGCCACCGTTGACTTCTTTGTTCCAGCCATCCCCATGTGCAACCTGTTCTAACCAACATTCTACCTTCACTCCACCCACCTGATGTCCGATCCCCCCCTTGAGCCCCTCTACCTATGCCACACGCCTCCACATGCCTCTGTGGGCTCTCTCCTTCTTCCACCCGCAACTTCCCCCACCTCTTCCCCCCCCCCCCCCCCCCCCCCCGACCTATTGTCCCCTTGCTTATGCCAGGCACTTCCTCACTTACAGGAGCTGCGCCGCGGCCTCCCCCTTTCCTTTCACTTCCCTGAATGAGTATATTTGTTTGTGTGGTGGCTCCCCCCAGGGAGCGACTCTCCCACACCTTCTTCCACTTCCCACCCCCACCCCAGGACATGCAGTTGTTAAGAAATGAAGGAACATTTTCAGCACCAATGGTCCATATGTGTCCATTACCTTTGCTGTTTCCCCTGCCCGTTCTTGTGGATACACTCCTCTGCTTCTCCTGGTGTGGTTAAGTAATATTTCCTGAAGGCGGTGATTAGAGGGGAGTTGACTTCCATCCGAACCCATAGGGAGAGGGGAGAGCAGAGGGAGAGGGAGAGATTGGTAGGGGAGATGGTGAGGGTGGATAGGAGATATGCGGAGGCTCCGGAGGAGGGATTGCTGGGGGAGCGGCGTAGCCTTCAGGCCAGGTTCGACCTACTGACCACCAGAAAGGTGGAAGCTCAGTGGAGGAAAGCATAGGGAGCGGTGTATGAACACGGGGAGAAGGCGAGCAGGATGCTGGCGCACCAGCTCCGAAAGCGAGACGCGGCCAGGGAGATTGGGGGAGTGAAGGATAGAGCTGGGAAGGTGGTGCGGAGGGGGGTAGACGTTAATGGGGTCTTTAGGGACTTTTATGGGGAGCTCTACCGGTCTGAACCCCCAGTGGAGGGAGGGGGAATGGGGCGCTTCATGGACAAGCTGCGATTTCCGAAGGTGGAGGAGGGGCAGGTGGAGGGACTGGGGGCGCCGATTGAGCTGGAGGAGGTGGTCAAAGGGATAGGGAGCATGCAGTCGGGGAAGGCGCCAGGGCCGGATGGGTTTCCGGCCGAATTCTATAAAAGATATGAGGACATGTTGGGCCCCCTGTTGGTCCGGACCTTTAACGAGGCAAGGGGGAGGGGGGGGGCTCTGCCCCCAACTATGTCACGGGCGCTGATTTCCTTGATCCTTAAGCGGGACAAGGACCGTCTGCAGTGTGGGTCATATAGGCCGATCTCGCTGCTAAATGTAGACGCCAAGCTGCTGGCAAAGATCTTAGCTACAAGAATAGAGGATTGTGTGCTGGGGGTCATCCACGAGGACCAGACGGGGTTTGTAAAGGGAAGGCAGTTGAATACCAACATACGAAGGCTCCTCAATGTCATTATGATGCCGGCTGTGGAAGGGGAGGCGGAGATAGTGGTGGCATTAGACGCGGAGAAGGCCTTTGATAGGGTTGAGTGGGGGTATCTGTGGGAGGTGTTGGAAAGGTTTGGGTTTGGGGAGGGGTTTGTCCGTTGGGTGAGGTTGCTTTATGAGGCCCCGATGGCAAGTGTAGCCACGAATAGGAGGAGGTCGGAGTACTTTTGGCTGCACCGGGGGACGAGACAGGGGTGTCCCCTGTCCCCCTCGCTCTTTGCTTTGGCAATTGAGCCCCTGGCCATGGCGTTGAGGGAGTCATGGAACTGGAGGGGCCTGGTGTGGGGCGGGGAGGAACATCGAGTGTCGCTTTATGCGGACGACCTGTTGCTGTATGTGGCGGACCCGGTGGGGGGAATGCCGGAGGTGATGAGGATTCTCAGCGAATTTGGGGGCTTTTCTGGGTATAAGCTCAACCTGGGCAAGAGCGAGCTGTTCATGGTGCACCCGGGGGATCAGGAGGAGGGGATTGGTAGGCTCCCACTGAAAAGGGCAGGGAAGAGATTCAGGTACCTAGGAGTCCAGGTGGCTGGGAGCTGGGGAGCCATGCACAAGCTCAACCTCACAAGGTTGGTGGAGCGAATGGAGGAGCAGTTCAAAAGGTGGGATATGTTACCGCTGTCACTGGCGGGAAGGGTGCAGTCCGTCAAGATGACGGTGCTCCCAAGGTTTTTATTCCTGTTCCAGTGCCTTCCAATCCTTATCCCGAAGGCCTTTTTTAGGAGAGTTAACAGGAGTATTACGGGGTTTGTATGGGCACATGGGACTCCGAGGGTGAGAAGGATGTTTTTGGAGCGGGGCAGGGATGGGGGGGGGGGGGGGGGGGCTGGCGCTGCCCAACCTCTGTGGGTACTATTGGGCTGCCAACGCAGCGATGGTGCGTAAGTGGGTAATGGACGGGGAAGGGGCAGCATGGAAGAGAATGGAGATGGCGTCCTGTGTGGACCCGAGCCTGGAGGCGCTGGTAACGGCGCCGTTGCCGCTCCCTCCAACGAGGTATACCACGAGCCCGGTGGTGACGGCTACCCTCAAAATTTGGGGGCGATGGAGACGGCATAGGGGGGAGGTGGGGGGCTCGATGGAGGCCCCGATACGGGGAAACCACCGGTTTGTTCAAGGGAGCATTGATGGCGGATTTCTGGGCTGGCATAGGGTAGGTATTAGGAGGTTGAGGGACCTGTTTGTGGATGGGAGGTTCGCGAGCCTGGGTGAGTTAGAGGGGAAGTTTGGGCTCCCCCCGGGGAACATGTTCAGGTGCATGCAGGTTAGGGCATTTGCCAGGCGGCAGGTGGAGGGGTTCCCTTTGCTGCCCCCACGTGGGGTACGGGACAGGGTGCTCTCGGGAGTGTGGGTTGGAGGAGGGAGGATTTCGGACATATACCGGGTAACGAGGCCTCGGTGGAGGAACTGAAGGGTAAATGGGAAGAGGAGCTGGGTGAGGAGATTGAGGAGGGGACGTGGGCGGATGCCCTGGAAAGAGTGAATTCCTCCTCTTCCTATGTGAGGCTTAGCCTCATACAGTTCAATGTGCTGCATAGGGCCCACATGACTGGGACGAGGATGAGTAGGTTTTTCGGGGGCGAAGACAGGTGTGCTAGGTGCTCGGGGAGCCCAGCGAACCATGCCCATATGTTCTGGGCATGCCCAGCACTGGTGGAGTTTTGGAAGGGGGTAGCAAGGACGGTGTCAAGGGTGGTGGGATCCAGGGTCAAGCCAGGCTGGGGACTCGCAATTTTTGGGGCTGCAGTGGAGCCGGGAGTGCAGGAGGCGAAAGAGGCCGGTGTCCTGGCCTTTGAGTCCCTAGTAGCCTGGCAGAGGATCTTGCTCCAATGGAAGGATGCGAGGCCCCCAAGCGTGGAGGCCTGGATCAATGATATGGCGGGGTTCATTAAATTGGAGAAGGTGAAATTTGCCCTGAGGGGATCAGTACAAGAGTTCTTTAGGCGGTGGCAGCCTTTCCTGGACTTCCTGGCAGAACGGTAGGGAAATAGGCCGGCAGCAACAGCAACGGGGGGGGTGGGTGGGGGGGGATTGGGTTTGGTGGGAGGCAGAAGTGTGTACATGGGTTTGTTAGATGTGGCGGGTGGTATCTCTTTCCTTTCTGTTGTTTGCTTTTTTTTTGTTTTTGTTTTAGTAGTTGCTTTTGTAGGGGGGTGGGTGTTGTTCTTTGGTTTTTACCATGGTTGTTCTGTTAATATTGTTTGGTTGTTTATATTTTGTGAAAACCTTAATAAAAATTATTTTTTAAAAAAGTAATGTTTCCTATTTAAATAGGTCACCCAGAATCTTGCCGTGTATAGCATCCCGAACAGCACCTTGCTCCTGAATAGAGCTGCATTGGCTCCATTGAACTCGTCTTGGTAAATTCAGATCATATGCCCTTCCCATTTACAGGATTGTGTGTTCCTTGCCCAATTCACAATCTGCTCCTTGTCCTGGAATCGGTGGAGCTTGGCGATAATTGCCCACGGTGGTTCTCCTGCCTTGAGCCTCTGCTGGAGCGACCTGTCAGCCCTGACCACCTCAGGGGGCTCGGGGAATTTTTGTCCCCCAATCAGCTTTCCTAACATCTATGCCACATAGCCTGTTGGGTTTCTACCCCCTGTACTCCTGCTCCTCCACCTTCTCGTGAGTGCTCCCTGAGCCAACACCAACCTTGTTACTTCTGCTTTGGGTGAGGCGATTGGTCATTGACCGCCCTGTCTAATTCTCGCACGGTCCCTCCTGCCTTTCCAATCGATGTTTTGTGATTTCCAGTATCTCCCGAAAGAGGGCCAACATGTCTGCTGCTGCCAACTTCACAGTCATCATGAGGTTCTCCTTAATGGAGTGCCTGAGTGTTAGGAGCTCTTGTGCCAAGAGCTCCATCCATTTCCCTGTCGGCAGGAGGGTCGCGGTTACATCGTGATTCTACTTGATCTATGTCCTGTTCGGCCTCACTGCTCGTGTTTGTAGCCACAATCTTCCTCTCCTGGCTCTTACTGTTCTTGTTCTCTTTTCGGTCCCTTTGCTGCTTTGGGAGCACTTCCTCAGATGTTCGATGTTTCAGGATAAGGATGGGAGGGGGGCTTTTGTTCACTTAGCGACCGATTTTTGGGTCAACAGTCCTTAGATTGAAGTCTGTCGGGGGAGAGCCACCTTTCATGCGACTGCTCAGCCCATCCCCGCCACCAGAGGCCTAGTCCTATGGTTAAAGACATTTCTCTTAAATTGCTTATGAATTTATTAGTGGCTATGTCATTTATATGGCCCCTAGTTTTGGGCCCTCCCACAAGTGTAAAGATCTTTCTACAGCCACAACCTATATTTGGTCTTGCTGCTTCCGCCACCTGGTAGACATAATAACTGATTTAAAATTCTGTTGGTTGTTGAAGCTATTCAACTGAGTCCAACAAAATCCTATCACACATCATCAAAAATATTCAATTAAATTACCATGGCCCCTATTTAAACTAATTTACATTAGCCTGAAGTATTCTGGATCTCCATTCCATTGCATTTTTTCATTTTAGCATCCATTTTGCCTTGGTTGAACTAATTTTTTACATTTTATGTCAATTTAGCTTTTTAAAAAAGCCAGAATTCTCGTGATGAAATGTATTTACCCCCATGTTGGGATCTTTGACTCCATACAGATTTCAGTCATTGATTCACAGTTTCCATGAAGAGAATGTTCACAACTAGGACTACCGGTATTCTTCAGCGCTGCAATATTGTGTCAAATGTACCAACTGTGGAAAACTGTGACAAAATTAATGGCAGGGCCACCTGAAAAAACGGCATTCAGATCCAGGATCATGTCTCACTTAACATTTTACAAATCTGTTCGAAAACCCCCCAAAAAGGTTACTCTGATTGGAGTATTTTCATGTGCAGAAAATAACTTTTGGAATTTATCAAAATGCAAGATGTTAATTTAGGATTATCTGCTACATAGAACACTGCTGTAAAAAATATATATCAGCAGGGAGTGGAGTAAAGGTTACATAGCTGTCTCACTGTACTCTGAATCTGATACATATTCGTGGTTCTTACACATTATGCTGTCCCATCACTGACACCTTCCAATGGCTTCATAAACAATGTGTTATGCAAATAGTGTTTAAAACATTGGTTCCTAAGCATGTGCCTCAGAAAGATTTCTGGGAATGAGTCACAAGATAGTAATTACATCTTGAGGTAAAAACGGTAACATAAAAATGATATACTGAAGTTTAATCTATTAATTATTGCCATCTGAAGTTTAACTGGGCTGTTTTATTTTCGATGATAGATATTCAATGTGTTGTTCAGCCTTTTAATGATAATGGGGACCATAAAATCTGCAGTGCCTCCAGGCTGTGTTTCAAAGAGGTCAGTACAAGATCTAGGTGGCTCCATGACTTGGGGACATTTTTACCCCAGCCTTCCCTGGGGTTTAGGCCAACTACATTGTTAAAACTGCCTCCAAATATTTCCTATTCACTGTCATCCTAACTTGGCCCTCATATCATTGTCACAAATAACATCCTGATGACTGTCAGAAAGGAAAACTATCACTTAGCATTCCTGACTGCAACTTTTGAAGTGGTTGATCACACCATCATAAGACCGCAAGATCATAAGATATAGGAGCAGAATTCGGCCACTCGGCCCATCGAGTCTGTTCTGCCGTTCAATCATGGCTGATATTTTCTCATCCCCATTCTCCTGCCTTCTCCCAATAACCCCGATTCCCTTATTAATCAAGGACCTATCTATCTCTGTCTTAAAGACACTCAGTGATTTGGCCTCCACAGCCTTTTGCAGCAAAGTTCCACAGATTCACCACCCTTTGGCTGAAGAAATTCCTCCTCATCTCCGTTTTAAAGGATCTTCCCTTTAGTCTGAGATGGTGTCCTCTGGTTCTAGTTTCTCCTACAAGTGGAAACATCCTCTCCACGTCCACTCTATCCAGGCCTCGCAGTATCCTGTAAGTTTCAATAAGAACCCCCCTCATCTTCCTAAACTCCAACAAGTCTTCAACCGCTCCTCATACGACAAGTTCCTCATTCCAGGGATCATTCTTGTGAACCTCCTCTGGACCCTTTCCAAGGCCAGCACATCCTTCCTTAGATACGGGGCCCAAAACTGCTCACAATACGCCAAATGGGGTCTGACCAGAGCGTTATACAGCCTCAGAGGTACCTCCTTGGTCTTGTACTCTAGCCCTCTTGGCATGAATGCTAACATTGCATTTGCCTTCTTAACTGCTGACTGAACCTGCACATTAACCTTAAGAGAATCATGAACAAGGTCTCTCATGTCTCTTTTTGCTTCTGATTTCTTAAGCATTTCCCCATTTAGAAAATAGTCTATGCCTAAATTCCTCCTTCCAAAGTGCATAACCAAACTTTTTTCACATTGTATTTCATTTGCCACTTCATTGCCCACTCTCCTAGCTTGTCCAAATGCTTCTGCAGCCCCCTTGCTTCCTCAAAGCTACCAGTCTCTCTCCAGTGCCTTCAGTTCCTTCTTCCAGATCATTAATGTATATTGTGAAAGGTTGTGGTCCCAGCGCAGACCCCTGAGGCACACCACGAGTCACCGGCTGCCATCCTGAAAAAGGCCCCTTTATCCCCACTCTCTGTCTTCTGCCAGTCAGTCAATTCTCTATCCATGCCAGGATTTTACCCTTTACACCATGGGCTTTTAACTTAATTAAGAGTCTCCTATGTGGCACTTTGTCAAAGACCTTCTGGAAATCTAAATAAATCACGTCCACTGGTTCTCAGGCTAACCAACCTGTAATTTCCTGCCTTCTGCCTCCCGCCCTTCTTAAACAGCGGTGTTACATTAGCCACTTTCCAGTCCTCTGGGACCCTTCCTGCCTCCAGTGATTCCTGAAAGATCATAACCAGTGCCTCCACAATTTCCTCAGCTTCCCCTTTTAGGACCCTGGTGTGTAGTCTATCCAGTCCAGGTAACAGATCCACCTTCAGACCTTTCAGTTTCCCCACTACCTTCTCCTTAGTAAAGGTCACTGCACTCACCTCTGCCTCCTGGTTCTCCTGGAGCTCTGGCATCCCACTGTTGTCTTCCATCGTGAAGACTGATGCAAAGTAACTATTCAGTTTGTCTGCCATTTCTTTGTTTCCTATTATTATTTCTCCAGCCACATTTTCCAGTGGTCCAATGTCTATTTTTACCTCTCTCTTACATTTTATATATTGAAAAATACTCTACCTATCTTCCTTTATATTACTAGCTAGCTTGCACTCATACTTCATCTCCCCCCCTTATTACTTTTTTAGTTGTCCTCTGCTCGCTTTTAAAGGCTTCCCAATCCTCTGGCTTTACACTAATCCTCACCACTTTGAACACTTTCTCTTTAGCTTTTATGCTGTCTTTGATTTCCCTCATCAGCCATGGATGCCGTGGCCTCGCTCAGCATGTTTCCTCCTCCTTGGGATGAATTTCTGTTGTGCCTCCCTCAGCCCCCCCAAAAAACCCTGCCATTGCTGTTCCACTGTCTTCCCTGCTGGGCTCCTTCTCCAATCAACTCTGGCCAGCTCCTCCCACATGTCTTTGTAGTTACCCTTATTTAATTATAAAACCGTTACATCTGATTGCAGCTTCTCCCTCTCAAACTGCAGGGTAAATTCTATCATATTGGGGGTCACTGCTCCCTCAGGGTTCCTTCACCTTAAGTTCCCTCATCAAGTCTGCCTCATTACACATCACCAAATCCAGAATTGCCTGTTCCCTCGTAGGCTCTGTCACAAACTGCTTCAAAAATACATCTCTTATACATTGCACAAATTCCTTTTCTTTGGATCCACTGATTTTTCCAGTCCTCCTGCATATTGAAGTCCCCCATGTTTATTGTAATATTGCCTTTTTTACCTGCCTTTTCTATCTACTGATTTATTTTCTGCCCCACACCCTGACTACTGCTCGGGGGCCTTTACATAACTCCCATCAGGGTCTTTTGACATTTGCGATTCCTCAACTCTACCCACAGAGAATCCATGCCTTCTGATCCTATATCGCTCCTTGCTATCGATTTAACTTCATTCCTTATGAACTATGCAACCCCGCCCCCTTTGCCCATCTGCCTGTCCTTTCAATAGGACACATATCCTTGGATATTTAGGTCCTAGCCCTGATCCCCTTGCAGCTATGTCTCTGTGATGCTCACAACATCGTACTGGCCAATTTTAATGTGCGCAGCAAGCTCATTTATCTTGTTCCCTATATTGTGCGCATTTAGGTACAACACCCTCAATCCTTCATTGACCACCTCCCTTTTCATACTCTCCTCAGTCACTGTACCCTGTACTGTGGCCCTTTTTGATTTTTGACAATGGCTTCTCTGCCTTACACTTTCCCCCTTACTGCTTTTTGTTTCTGGCCCCGTTTTACTTCCCTCCGACTTTCTGCATTGGTTTCCATCCCCCTGCCACATTAGTTTAAACCCTCCCCAACAGCACTGGAAACCCCCCTCCCTCCCCCCCCCCCCCCCCCCCCCCCCCCCCCCCGCCCCCAGGACATTGGTTCCAGTCCTGCCCAGGTGTAGACCGTCCGGTTTGTACTGGTCCCACCTCCCCCAGAACCGGTTCCAATGCCCCTGGAATTTGAATGCCTCCGTCCAACATTTCCACACTGTTGGTTAGGACTCTGCTTGTCTGGTTGTATTCTTATCAATCATAACCAGAGACTACCTACAGTGGTTTCTCTTTCCACTGCAGCATATTTACATCTGGGCTCCCCCAGATCTATCCTTGGCTCCCTCCTATTTCTCATCTATGTGTTGTCGCTTGGCAACATCATCCAAGAACACAGTGTCAGTTTCTGCATGACAACACCCTACCTTACCATCAGCTCTCTCGCTTCCTTCACTGTTGTTTAATTGTCTTCTCCAACATTTCATATGACTCTAACTATTGGGAACCCAAAACTGCTGTCCTTTGCCATTGCCACCAGTCCCAGTCCCTAGCCATTGGCTTCATCCCTCTCTCTGAGGCGGAATCAGAGTGTTCACAACCTTGATATTGTATTTGACCCTAATATGAGCTTCTGGCTACATATCCACACCATTACTAAGACTATCCAATTCCACCTCTGTATCATCTCCTGACTCCTCCCCTGCCTCAGCTCACTGTTGCTGAAACCCTCATCCATTCCTTTGTTGCCTCGAGACAATGACTATTCCAATGCATCCCATCAGTTTCCTGCAGTAAACTAAGGTCCTCCAAACCTCTGCTTCGCCGATTGTAAATTGAACCTTGTCTCATTCATCCATCACTGCTGTGCTTTCTGACCTATATTAGCTCCTGCCTGAACAACACCTCAATTCTAAAATTCTCACTCTTCAAATCCCACCATGGTCTGGCTCCTCTGAATCTCTGTGATTTTCACCAGCCTTAAATATATGATTTGGGTGGGAATGGAAGGATAGGGTCCCTGTAAGTGCAAACGGTTTTAATTTAGGCAGGTACCATGGTCGGCGCAGGCTTGGAGGGCCAAAAAGCCTGTTCCTGTGCTGTATTGTTCTTTGTTCTTTGTACAACACTCACAGATTTCAATGCTCCTCCAATCTGGCCGCTTCTCTTGCACATTGTTAATCGTCCTGCCATTGGTGGCCGTGCTTTCAACCGCCTGGACCCTAAACTCTGAAATTACCACTCAAAGTCTCTCCATTTCTCCACCTTGTTTTTCTCCTTTAAGATGCTGCTTAAACATGACCTTTTTTGACCAAGCTTTTTCTCATCGATGCTGCTATCTCCCTCTTTGGCATGGTGGCAGATGCTGTTTGAAAATGCTCCTGTGAATCACTTTGGGGCTTTTTATGACATTAAAGGCACCACATAAATATAAGTTGTTATCTCTGTCAGTTGCATGGCCGAAGTACAATGTCGGACTCAGATGTAAGCATCATTAACACATGCAAATCTGGATCTTGAACGCGATTTAACCCAAAAAGGTTTTCAGTGTCATTTTCGGCATGTTTGGCAGACTGTTTTTCAACGGCTGCGTTGGCAGGTGTACGGCCCATATTCAACGACATTTAGTGCTGAAAATGAGCCCCCACTAGCTTCTCGCCATTACTGGCTGTTGTGCTGTCTGATTCGCCTGACTCGTGCCTCAGCGTCTCGCCATTACCAGTAGGGAGATGCTTTTACACACTCCCTCACCACTCACTCCCAGTCTACACACAAGCATAGCATGGCACAGGCCTGCACCTTGCTTTGGGGATGCTGAGCTGGCCAGGCCTCTCGACGCTGTGGATGAGAAGTGGAACATCCTGTTCCCCAAGGGTGTCGGAGGACCAGCAGCAGGCTCAGCAATGGTGCCTGGGAGACAGTGTGGCAGCAGCTGTCAGTTCAGGCAGCATGACCAGGAGCACAGTTGTCCAATGTTCGAAGAAGACCAACAATCTCCACTGAGCTGCAAGGAGAAGTTATTGCCTCTCTCCTGGCATCAGTTCCGCCTGACACCCCTTAAATTCCCAAACCCCACTCCCACAGGTCACTGACTGACAATTTGCACCCTCTCCACGTCCGATCCTTGTGCTTGTTTCTCAGAACCCCCTGGCACCCACCAGCACAGCCTCTTCATGTCCAGGTGTGGTGCCCTCACATGCCACCTGTTATAGACCCCTTCCCCTGACCCATCAAGTGTGCAGCTCACAATGCCCTCTCTTTGTCCCCGTAGGAGTAGGTAGCCTATAATTATTGGGAAAGGGCCAAGATGGGAGGCAGATTCCAGAGATCCCAGTTGTCACCCTCAATGAGGAACGGCCCCTGGAGATAGAAGGTTTGACCAAGGAAGGAGCAGACACCGACAGCGAGGTTGGCCTGAGCCGCAGAAGCCTCCTGACATCAAGGGCAGCGGATACTGGTAGGTCAGCCGGGGTTCCACTTGTGCCAAACCCTCCAGAGAACCTTCGCCAAGGACTTCAACAGTCATAGGGTGTGGAAAGCAGATGCCTCCACCACCGATGTGCATCCTGGGGACACACCTAGGCATAACAGTAGATCACGAAAGACCAAAAAGATTGAGGACAACTGAGTGGGCACTGGGCGGGGTGTGGGTGGGGAGGGGGGGGGGGGGGGGGTGGTGAGGGGGGAGTCACTATCTGTAGCCGGGGGAATGGAAATATCAAGTGTTCACTATTAAAGCATGTAACACCTGATACATGTGCAACCTCTGTCACATTAATCTTCAGGGAAGGAAGGAAATGGGGGGAAGAGGAGATTGAGGGAAGGAGAGAAATGGGGGAGATGATGGGGAAGCAGAGAAAAGGGGGATGGGGAATTTGGGGGGGAAAGGAGGGAGCTGGGGTGAGGTGGGATTGGGGAAGAAATGAAATGAGGGGAAAGGGAAAGGTGCAAAATGGGGAGGGGGATTGGGGAAGGAGGGAAATGGGAGGGGGAAATTGGGGGGAAGGAGGGAAATAGGGTGAAGATGGATGAGGGGGAAGGAGATAAATAGGGAGGGGTGTTTATGAAGACTCAGGGGCTGGGATTCTTTGATCCCGTGCCGGGTCGGAGAATCAGTGGAGGAGGGGGGGGGGTCACGTGAATCCCGCCATGCCACTCCGACGCCGGTCGGGGACCATTGAAAGCAGACCCGCCCCCCCCGGCGATTCTCCGCGCTCGACGGGCTGAAGCCCTGCCGAATTCTGCTGAGTCCCACCTGCGTTGTTTGTGCATGGTCCTACCCGGCGGGTCCTCGGTGTTCTGGCTGCAGGGGCCGTCATGTGGGGGGCGGGGGGGGGGGCGGAGGTGAAGCTGACTCCGGGGGGGCCTCCATGGTGACCAGGCCGGTGATCGGGGGCAATCGATCGGCAGGCGGGCTCATTCCGGGAGGAAGGGGGGGGGGGGCTATGTTCCTATGTTCAGCTTGGCTTCTGTCAGGCTCTGCCATATTGCCTGGGGGCCGGCGCAGAGATGGCATGCGAGGAACCGTGCCGGCCGTGGCGCGTTGGCTTATGGCGCCGGAGCAGTGGACAGCACTCTGGCACTGTTCTAGCCCCCTAGGAAGGGGTGAATGACAGGGCCTGGAGGTCCTGTTGACGCCGGCGTCGCTTGTGCCGGTTTTGACGCCGGTGTCAACACTTGGCCGGGATTTCGAAGAATCCCGGCCAGGGAGTCCACAACAAGTTGTAACAAAAGAAACAAAGGTTTATTTACAAGGTTTGAGATACATGCGCATTCATCTGTATCAAGACCCGAATGGGGGCCACCCGCAGTACCATCATACAATGCAACTGGACCTCCGCCTCTTCCGGCTCATCAAGAGGGAAATTCTGGTCCCGAGGCCAATGTTTACCCCTGCCGGGGTGCCTGGACTGTTGGGACACCGCTACCTGTGGTCTCGCCTGGGCCCGTGGCCGCACATCTCGCACGGAGGATAAACACCCTCAGCAGACTCTGGGGGGCAGCTACTGCCATGATGGTCGGGCCTTCGACCAAAGGCCAGGCCTCATCATCAGTCGGACTAATTGGGGGGGGGGGGCCTCCAAGTGAGGGACCATGCCCCAGGGCCTTAATCTCTATGCCATGTATTTCCTGAACCGCTTGCTCCGCACTCTCAAAAGATAAGGATATCTGTAGTGCCTGCTGGAGGTTCAAGGAAGACTCAGCCAAGAGTCTTTTCTGTGTCTCTGCCGTGTTGATGCCACAGACCAGGTGATCACACAACATCTCAGACAATAAAGTCCCATATTCACAAAACTCGGGGATTTTCTGAAGGAGGAGCATCAACTCGGTAACTGACTCACCCGTGGCTTCTCCACTGTACTGAAGTGATACCGTTGGAATATAACGGATGACGTCAGGTTGAAGTGCTGACCGACGAGCGCTATGAGCTGGTCAAAGGTATGGGTGTCAGGCACCTTTGGGTATGTAAGGCTCCGAATGACCCTAGATGTATGGACGTGAGCAGGATCATCATCTTCTGCTTATCTTCCGTGATGCCCCGGTGTACACAAGGCAACATGCATGCCATCTATTGCCCCCTCAACCTGGGACATCCCTGGGTATCCCAGCATGGTGGAGAATCCTGCAATCCAGGCATCTTGGTATGTCTGGTCCAGGTTGATGGTAAAGTCTGATGCCCGTGACCTCCCAGACGCACCTTTGGACTGTAGTTTGAGAAATGCGGAACATGTCCCCGATTGAGCCCTGGAATGAGCCAGCTGCATAAAAGTTCAGGGCTGTAGTGACCTTGATGGCCACCGGGAGCGGGTGTTGTTCTCCTTCATGGGGTATGCAGCCTACGAGGACGTGGTACAGGTGCCACATTGTCCCTTTGTTGAGACGGAGTCTGCTGCGGCACATGCTGTCCATCATCTCCTCGAAAGACCAACAACATCTTACATCCTGGCTCGTCGCTGGCCTCGCCCTCTGGTTCCTCCCCGGCCTGATGGGCAGCCGGGTCTTTAGTGTATGTGGAGGCCCGCTGCACATGGGGTGCTGCCTCCAGCCTGCGCCGTCGCTGCTGCCCCTTCTCCAGCGTCTGCCTGCCTCGGCTGCCACCAGCAATGCGAGGGCAGCTGCTGTGGGACCAACACCACCATCCATTTTGATATCTGTAAGGGATTGGAGAAGAAGAGAGACTGACAATCAGTTAGGGCTTCTATCCCGGGGCCCACAAATCCCACAAGCACCATCCTTCCCCTTACCATGACTGGCCCACCTTCTCTCAGCGTGCCATCCTGCAAGCCAGCGTGCCAGCAAAGCTTGCTCTGCACACTGACCCCTGGCCACATCAGGAGCTCCAAGACGCCAGACCCGAGACCTCTGTTGGGAACATGAGGGAGACTGGGTCACGTGCCCTTCCCTGACCCACGCACTTGGCCGTGAGAGGGCTCCTAGTGCTGAAGCTCAGCTCTTTAGTGTTTGATTGTTGGCAGCCGCCTCTATGGTGCTGACGGTCCTAGAGTTCAGGCAAACTGTTGAGGCTTCAAGGTTTCCTTGAAATGCTATGAACTAATTATCCTCTGAGCCATGGCACCTGTGCCTCCAAGCAGACACTTGAGGGTTGAGGAGTGTGAAGTGTTCTCACAACTAACAAGGCTAATTCATCATTTACAATAGGCTTCAACTGTGAAGCTAGAGGCTGGTCACAGTCAAAGGGGGTGAAATTGACTTTCAAGCCTTGAAGGTAAAAGAGGTTCTATCCTGGAAGTGTTTGGTCGGACAGATAGACTGCAGCTGTGGTTGCTCCTGTTATGGGTCTGCACAGATGGCTTGAAAGTCTCACAGCCGAAAAGCCCCTCAGCACCCCCACTTCCCCCCAGCCCAGGGGTGACCTCCGACCTGGAACACTTCAGCCCCCCTGCCCAAGACCAACACGCCTGAGGGCTCCCCCAGCAACTCCGGTGCCCTTGACCTGCATGCCAGAAAATGGAAATGGCTACTCACCTCCTCACTTCCCCTCAGAAGTCATCACTCCAGCTTCACATTTTAAAAACAGAGTACTAACCGACGCCCGTGTGATTTCTCGCTGGCGAGTCTGGTAATTCCCAGGAGGCTGTTACATTCGACTTCAATCTCGCTAATGAGATTGAAATGAATGCAAATGAGGTTTAATAATATTCTTTGGGCGGGATCTGGAGCTTGCAATCTGGAGCGTGCCAGGTGAATTGCAAACAGCTGTGCTCCTGGTGTGAATCTTGATTTTGGCCTTTCCCGTTATTTACCCAACATGCCCAGATCCACACCGGGTGTGACACAGTCATGCCCCTTATAATGTCATTAGCAGAACTCTTACAGGCAACAATCCAGAAATAATTGAAAGACCTTTTTTAAAATTCATTCATGGGATGTGGGTGTGGTTGGCTGGGCCAACATTTATTGCCCATCCTTGTGGGGCCACTTAAGAGTCTACCACATTGCTGTGTGGGTCTGGAGTCACATGTAGACCAGAGCAGGTAAGGACGACTGATTTCCTTCCCAAAAGGACATTAGTGAACCAGATGGGTTTTAAGGACAATCGACAATGGTTTCATGGTCATGATTAGACTTTTAATCCCAGATTTTTATTGAATTCAAACTCCACCATTTGCCATGGCAGGATTTCAACCCGGTCCCCCGGAGCACTACCCTGGGTTTCTGGTTTATTAGTCCAGTGAGAATACCGCTGCTTCCCCAACACCCACTCTTCTCCATTTATTCTGCTCAAAACCTCTGCCAGTTAGACGATTGAGAAGCGTATAGCAACAGTTAATGGAGAGAATATCAGCAGCAATTTTGACCAATACATTATTTTGCATAAGTGGCTATCAGCATTATCTCAGAAAACATTAATCCCTTTGCACACAGCCCACATGCACCATTGCCGATATATTAGTGTCAATCACACAGGCCTTCAGAACCAAAAGCAGCTGGTCAGTTGGCTCAGAAGTGAACCATGACTTTTATCGCCTCAGCATGGGGAACATTTGGAATGGGCTAAGTCATACATACATAATCCACAAGGGGTAAGTACCTTTGAAAAACACACAAAAACACATACCAGGCACAAAATCACCATATGTACTCAATCAGTCAATAAACTTTGTTTGTGACATATTACTGTGAGGTTTTCCAACAGAAACTGCCATTTTAAAGTAATGCATTTTATGTAAAGCATTTAAGTCATTTACTTTATTTATATTCCACTTCACAGCTCCTTTTCCTAATTTTCTAAATAACTTACACAGATTCATTAAGCGCGATTTAACTGAATGGGGATAGAACCCCCTGCAGTGCGTGAGATTAGCCCAGCGCTTAGTGTTTCCCAGCGCTCGATGGGCTGAGAAACACCCCGCTATCTAACAGCCATTGGTTAGATTGGGGGATCTCACCAACAAGGCTGCACTTAGCCCTATTTTCTGCACTGAGCAGCTCCGCTCACCAGGACCCCTCAGCTCCTCAGTGCAGCGAGAGATTAAGATACCATTTTAAAATGGCATCCAGATCGCTCGAGCCCCTGACACAACCCAACCCCCCACCAAGCCCCAACTCCCCTAACAGGGTTTCCACAGGCATCCCCCGGCCTGATCACCACCATGTACAAACATGCCAGCTTGGCACCACCAACCTGGCAGTGCCCCTGGCAGCACCAAGCTGGCAGTGCTAGGGTACCACTCTGTCCAGCGGGCATGTACCACGGGCCCTCCAATCCCCTGGGAGACCCCGCACAAGTGCCAGTCTGTCTGCTCCCCATTTGTGGAGGCCAGTATTGAAAAGCGACCACCTGAGATCTCCCAGGTGAGGGAGTTAGATTCCACGCCTTGGTTAGATCTCAGGAATGCACATTAGAGAGCGACGAGCTGACTCACTCTAATATGCAGATTTACAAAAAGTGATCCCACCCTCAATGGGCAGGATTCACATAGCAACGTCTCACAAGATCATGTTCGATCTCACGAGGCGTGGCGAGCCGGGTAGATCCTGGAAGTGGGGATTCCTGGCATTTACCGGTCACATTGTGTCGCACTGCGCTGCTCTTCGGGCGCAACGTGACTGGTAGATCCCGCCCAAACCTCTTTATGAACTATATTTATTCCTTCATCTTTTTAGGACCTGTCCCAACTGTATTTCACGTATGTTCTCTGACTGCAAAAGTAAACTGACAACTAGTTTCAAGGACTCTCCTAATGGCATTCTTTAACAGTCATTCTGAGAGAACAATGGCACTGCATGTTGGCATGGTCGCTGGCTAATCTTTCTTCTTGTTGGGAAAGCAACTCTCTCCATTTGACATGACTACAATATTCACACTCTAGCATGTAAATGCACCAATATGATAACCAACCAGATCTCTTCAAATTATAAAAGTTGATGTGCAGATTGTTATTTTAATTTTCCTACGCTGTTATTTCTCACTGCAGGTCAGGAACGGATCAGAACAATGAAAATTGGTGGTTCCATTTAACGCATAAACCACCATCCGCTTCAGAAAATAGGACAGTTTCCAGAAATGGCGATTATTCTGATTTAGCCTAATTTATTGTAATGGTTGTCTGGTTTCTCCATACTTCTTATTTGGCTCTGCAATGGTTAACAACGTTGTATTTATTCAGAGCAATTTGTACCACATTTCTAAATTCACCTTTCAATTTTAAAATTAATGATGGTGAATGTACCAAGACATCTTTTGTGACAGAAAGCATGCTGCTGCACTTTCAGGTGGAAAATAAGTCAGGGATTAAGCACCTTTACTAAAGACATAAATCAGTTCTTGTAATTCTTGCAGCATGTTGAGGCACATCATTTTGAGTAGTTTGTGTTTGTGTAACTCTGAGTGACTGAAGATGCAATATCGTGGAGCTTAGCATCTGCTGGAGGCTTTTGATTGCCAGACACATATCACACCTATGTGTAGGTCAGGCCCACCCGAAGCATGGAGACATGACGTGTTTTGGCAGGTTGGCGTCTGGCAGAAAAACATTCACCTGTTTGCAATTAGCTGCCATGGATTCTTCAAAAAATTCCTTGCTGCACCAAAAAGGAGTCCTTTCAGATGCCTGCCTGCAATTTTGATTTTAGCTGGCATTTTGTTTAAAGGAGATGTTTGCTCGTGTCAAGTATCAAATTATTTTCTATTTTCACTCATGGTGGACTATCTGACTATGCCTAAATATAACCAGCAAGAATCTACATTGTGGGAATTATTTTTATTTTTCTAAAACATTCATTGATACAGGAGGTGGCCTTAAAATACGTACAGGTATATTGCAGATTTCAGGGCAAAACGGTGGCACAGTGCTTGGCATTGCTACCTCATGCCGAGGTCTCAGGTTCGATCCCGGCTCTGGGTCACTGTCCGTGTGGAGTTTGCACATTCTCCCCGTGTTTGCGTGGGTTTCGTCCACAAAGATGTGCAGTGTAGGTGGTTTGGCCACACTAAATTGCCCCTTATTTGGAAAAAATGAATTGGGCACTCTAAATTTTAAAAAAAAGGGATATTGCAGATTTTGTTTTAACTTAACTTTATTCCTACTGAAGGTGGTGGATTGAATGGGATATTGCTACATTGACAGACCTCTGTAATCTTTCCACCTGGACACCCTCTGCCTGTGAACTTGGCTATGGTTTGCCCAAGGGGGCATCACAACTGAGCTCCAACCTAGTCTCACCTCATGCACCCTCACCCAGGACCATTGGATAGTTCTCAAGTGGTAGCTCCTCTCCTGGCAGCTGAACCCAGTGAACCAAATATTACGCAGCAATTCAACTTAAGAACATTGGGGTGGATTCTCCGCCGCTGCCCACCGGCCGTAGTTGGCAGGGACAGTTGGCAAGGATAGAGTCCTCCCTACCCCATATCACAGCTGGTGACAGTCACCAATGGGGACAGGGAGGCAATGTCGACTATTTCATCTCAAAGAGAAGAGGGAGGGTGCGGCACATGGTAAGGGTGATACATCAGGGAAAACCCAGAGTGACCATGTAACCGGATGGTCAAGGGAATCCTTATCTTGCTGGTATTCTCTCCCCTGCAGACACATGGGGTGGCTTTCTCCAGCCCGCCGCACCAGGTTTCTGTGCTAGCCCTTTTTGCATCTCCTGAATTTTGATCAAACAGCACACCCAGCGTGAACGTGAATTGCATGCCATTCATTTCCGGCGGGAACATTAGGCGTGGATTCTCCTTTTGAGAGAGAATCCTCGCCTAAGTGCTGACGCCAGCACTGAATCGCGTGATTCTATGGCCCCGAAAGTGGCGCTGGTCCCGCAGCGATTCAGGACCTAATTGGCTAACACCGGCGCCCCATGCACCTAGTGCAATTCCAACGTATGCTGCCATGTGATTCGCCAGGGTAGGGGTTGGCACTTAAGAGCATGACAAGCAGGAGCTGCATATAGGTATTCCACTCCCCCACACCCTCATACCAGCCACGAAGGTGGCTCTGGTTGCACTGCAGCATGCCCATCCTGTTGATGGGTCGGCTGGGACCAGAGGGTACCTCGGGTCGTGGCCCAGGGAGGTACCCATACCACCCGTGGCACTATGTTCACAGTGGCCAGTCAGCGGCCTGCACAGCCACATGGCTGCCTTGCAGGCTTCGGCAATGGTGGTCTGTGCCAGTCCACCCCGACCCATGGCCAACCTCCTGGCCGACCCCCGCTCCTCCCCGCCAGCCCTGGCAGAAGCCCCTGGCCAGTGGCATGATTGTCAGCACACTCTAGCGATGTTAGACACCTTTCACACCTCTTCTCTCTCGCTCAGCAGCCACGGCGCCTGTTTCCCAATTTTAAACACCGCAAGTGAACCTCGCCATCGATAATTCCTCCTGACGTAGTCGGAGCATTGCGGGTGGCCTGGAAGTTGCCTGGTTGGGTCCATTAATGATTTGCCAATGCTGTTTACTGTAGAATTGCATGTGAACGCCGGCGTGCAGTGTGAAACGCATCACACTGCTGTCAAGGCACCGAAGCATGGCATCCTGTCGGGCACCGCCCTCGATTTTCGGCTGATGTGCAGTTCTCCTCCTAACCACGATTCCGGCATTGCTGGTCTGAGAATCCCGCGCTTCGTCTCCCAAATGGAGAATTTCACCCATGGACTACAATGAAGATCCGTTTGGAAGGAGGCCAAATTCCGTATTCATCGACTAAAGTTCATGTAATTTCAACAACCTACAGATTCCAGAGACCACTTGATCAGCAGATGTAAAGATTAAAATTTAAAGATAGAACTAGCAGACAGTTGAGGTGGTGATGCTTCAACTCCCATGGAAGCATTCCAGAAAGATCTGCTAAACAAGCCCAAAATAGTCAGCAGCAAAAAGCTACTCAAGGATGGATGGAAGCACAATGAGATACTTGCAGGTCGACAATGTTTACAGGCACCAAATACAACCCCAATTGTTGACACACTCAGTAGAACACCCAAACCTAGCAAGACATATGGAAGGTGTGGTCTTTTGCATTCGCCAAGGAAATGCCCAATTTTGCAAGGCATGTGACAGAAAGGGCCATTGAGAGCAACAGTGCACAAGAAGAGCAAAGGCTGATGCAGCTACCAAGAGCAAAGCACTGATCAAAACTGACCATTCACAATGGGTGCCTTCAAGTACACGGCAGACGCAGTATAGCGTAGATAAATGTGGAGTTATTCACTTTGGTTGGAGGAGTAGAATGGCAGAGCATTATTTAAATGGCGATAGATTGGGAAATCTTGATAATAATAATCTTTATTGTCACAAGTAGGCTTACATTAACACTGCAATGAAGTTACTGTGAAAAGCCCCTAGTCACCACATTCTGGCGCCTGTTCGGGTACACAGAAGGATAATTCAGAATGTCCAATTCAGTTAACAGCACATCTTTCGGAGTTCAGCGAAACTTCACCAGGCTGATTTCTGGGATGGGAGCATTGTCATACGAGGAATGATTTGGTCAACTAGGCCTGTGTTCACTGGAGCTTTAAAGAATGAAAGGGGATCTCACTGAAATGTATAAACCTGACAGGGCTGGACAGACTGGATGCAGGGATGTATGTTCCTCCAGCTGGGAAGGGACGAGACAAAGGGATCACAGTCTCAGGATGCAGGTAACACCTTTCAGGACTGAGATGAGGAGAAACTCCATTATTATTATTATTATTGTTACCTTCATCATCACCATCATTATTTTTATCATCATTCACGTCCTTCTCGGGCGATGATGTATTGCACCAGAGTGAATGTCACTTCTGTATTGAATATTGTAAGAAGTCTTACAACACCAGGTTAAAGTCCAACATGTTTGTCTCAAACACTAGCTTTCGGAGCACTGCTCCTTCTTCAGGTGAATGAAGAGGTATATGAATATTGGCTGTTGTAGGTGTAGAGGCTGATTGTTGAGTGGCAATCCGTTCTGCAGCCTGTACTGTTGAATAGCATTGGCCTAAGGTCAACTTAAGACCTTTTCTCTCGGACAGCCTCTCTTTCACGCCATCTGGTCATTCCTTTTGTCCTCTGCTTTTTCCATGCATCCCTGACTGCTTGTCTCTATCCACTCTGGTCAGCAGCAAGAACATTCCATGCATTGAGCCTGATCCCAGTCAACTTGAAGTCTCACTTACAGACATCCTTGTTTGGCAGACGTGGGGGACTTGTTGGTCTCAAGCCAATAGCAAGCTCACGATGGAACATGACTTTGGGAATGAGGCCGTCAATCATTCACCTCACATGTACCTTCCTATTTGGCACTCTGTCCTGCCCACCGTTCATTTCCGGCAGTGGAGATGGCAGCTGTGCAGTCGTTTCTCTTGGCTTGTGCGAGTTGTCCATACCTGTCCGCTGTGAAGGAGGGTGCTGGAAACTTAAGCCTGGTACACATGGAGCTTTGTTTTTTCAGTTAGTTTGCTGTTGGCTCATATTCAACCTCTCGGCTTTGACATGACAGATATGGCCTTGCCAACCCTGGGCTGATTTTGGCATTGAGGTACAGGTTGTTGGTAATTGTTGATCCTAGGTCTGTGAAACTGTCAACAACCTGCAGAGTGAGGTTGTCGATGTTGATGGAAGATGGAGACTCTCCTCTGGAGCCTCCTCTCGGTGCGAGCAGACATTGACAATGAAATCCAACACCGACTCCAATGCGCTTGTGCAACCTTTGGATGCCTGAGGAATATAGTGTTCAAAGACCAAGACCTCAACCCAGCACCAAGCTCATGGTCCAAAGAGCGGCCATGGTCCTCGCACTCCTGTATGCATTATAAACAATGTACAGCAGATACCTCGAATTCCTGGAGTGATATCACCAATGTTGCCTCTGAAAAATTATGCAAATTCACTGACAGGATAGGCGTACCAATGTGAGCCTCCTCCCTAGGCCAATATCCCCAGTATCGAGGCACTGGTTACACTTAAATAGTTACGATGGGCCGGCCACATTGTCTGTATGCCCGACACAAGACTGCCAAAACAAGCACTCTACTTCGAGCTCGGCAATGGCCAGCGATCACTAGGAGGGCAGAGGAAACATTACAAGGACACTCTGAAAGCCTCTCTAAATAAATGCAACATCCCCATCAGCACGTGGGAATCGCTTACCTTAGAATGCACAAACTGGAGAAGCATCCACGAAGGCGCCAATCACCCCAAGCATCACAGGGAGGCCAAGCGCAAACAGTGGAAAGAGAGCACAGAATCCAGAGCGTCCCACCCACCCACCTCATCAAATACCACCTGCCGAACCTGTGGCAGAGTCTGCGGATCCAGGATTGGACCATTCAGCTACTGCAGAACCTACCTCCCCAGAGTGGAAGCAATCCTGAGGGACTGCCCACAGAGAGCAATAAAGTTTTTTTTAATATACCACATCACTATTTGTGTGTGAAATCACTCCTGGATTGAAGTATCCTTTGCTCACAGTCTTAGAAATTAAATTAAATATTGGGGTTTTTGTCCGGTATCCTAGCAACTATTGGAGTCTGGTCTGGGACCGTAATGTCTGAGAAGTGAAAAAAATAGTAGGATAGTAATAGTAGGGGATTTTCACTCCCCCAATTTTAACTGGGTTGGTTTTAGTGTGAAAGGAATGAAGGGAACAGATTTCTTTAGGTGTATTCAGGAGAATGATTGTGGCCAAGTCCTGCAAGAGAGGGCACAGTTCTGCACTTAGTTTTAGGAAATTAAGCTGGGCAGGTGGAAGGAGTGACAGTGGGAGAGTGATCATAATTCGGCTTGTTTTAACATAATTATGGAAAAGAACAAAAATAAAACAGGAGTTAAAGTTCAAAATTGTGGCACGGCCAATTCTACTGAGCTGAGAAGTGATTTAGCAAAAGTGGACTGGAAACATCTACGGGAAGGTCAATCCATGTCAGAGCAGTGAGAGGTGCTCAAAGGAGAGATTCAAGGCATTCACAGCAAACATATTCCTACAAACAAAAAGGATGGGACAGCCCCCTAGATGTCAAAGGGCATCCAGGCACAAAGAACTCAATACTTCTGAAAGCCAAGAGGAATATCGAAAGAGGATGGGTGAAATCAAAAAGGAAATTAGGAAAGTAAAGAGAGGGCATGAAAGACTATTGACAAACAAAAATTAAGGAGAACCCAAAGATGTTTTATCAACATATTAATCATGGAATCATAGAATCGTAGAATTTACAGTGCAGAAGGATGCCATTCGACCCATTGAGTCTGCACCGGCTCTTGGAAAGAATACCCCACCTAAGCCCTCAACTCCATCCCATCCCATTAACCCAACCCAACCTTTTTTTTAGACACTTAACGGCAATTTAGCATAGCCAATCCACCCAACCTGCGCATCTTTGGACTGTGGGAGGAAACCGGAGCACCTGGTAATTATGGGCTTGTTAGCTTAACTTCGGTAGTAGGGAAGGTGCTGCAATCTATCATCAAGGAAGAAATAGCGAGGCACCTGGATGGAAATTGTCCCATTGGACAGACAGCATGGGTTCATAAAGGGCAGGTCATGCCTAACTAATTTAGTGGAGTTCTTTGAGGACATTACCAGTGCGGTAGACAATGGGGAGCCAATGGATGTGGTATATCTGGATTTCCAGAAAGCCTTTGACACGGTGCCACACAAAAGGTTGCTGCATAAGATAAAGATGCATGGCATTAAGGGTAAAGTAGTAGCATGGATAGAGGATTTGTTAATTAATAGAAAACAAAGAGTGGGGATTAATGGGTATTTCTCTGGTTGGCAATCAGTAGCTAGTGGTGTCCTTCAGTAATCAGTGTTGGACCCACAGTTGTTCACAATTTACATAGATGATTTGGAGTGTAATATGTCCAAGTTTGCAGACGACGCTAAGGTAAAGCAAAATGTGAAGAGGATACTGGAAGTCTGCAGAGGGATTTGGATAGCTTAAGTGAATGGGCTAGGGTCTGGCAGATGGAATGCAATGTTGCCAAATGTGAGGTTATCTATTTTGATAGGAATAACAGCAAAAGGGACTATTATTTCAATTATAAAGTATCAAAACATGCTGCTGTGCAGTGGGTCCTGGGTGTCCTGGTACATGAGTCGCAAAATGTTGGTTCACAGGTGCAACAGGTGATTAAGAAGGTGAATGGAGTTTTGTCCTTCATTGCTAGAGGGATGGAGTTTAAAACTAGAGAGGTTGTGCTGCAACTGTATAAGGTGTTAGTGAGGCCACAGCTGGAGTATTATGTTCAGTTTTGGTCTCCTTACCTGAGAAAGGACGTACTGGCACTGGAGCGTGTGCGGAAGAGATTCGCTAAATTAATCCCAGAGTTGAGGGGGTTGGATTACGAGGAGAGGTTGAGTAGACTGGGACTGGACTGGTTGGAATTTAGAAGGATGCGGGGGGGGGGGGGGGGGGGGGGGGGGGGATCTTATAGAAACATATAAAATTATGAAGGGAATAGATAGAATAGATGAAGGGAGGTTGTTTCCATTGGCGGGTGAAAGCAGAACTAGGGGGCATAGCCTCAAAATAAGGGGAAGTAGATTTAGGACTGAGTTTAGGAGGAACTTCTTCACCCAAAGGGTTGTAAATCTATGGAATTCCCTGCCCAGTGAAGCAGGTGAGGCTCCTTCATTAAATTCAAGATAAAGATAGATAATTTTTTTAAGAATAAAGGAATAAAGGGTGTTCGGGCGGGAAAGTGGAGCTGAGTCCACAATAGATCAGCCACGATCTCATTAAATGCCGGAGCAGGCTTGAAGAGCCAGATGGTCTACTCCTGCTCCTAGTTCTTATGTTCTTATAACAAGTGCATCCCCTATCCCTGAAGAACCCGCCATCAGGTCCTGGAGATTTGTTGTATTTTAGCCCCTATGTTTCTCCAGTTTTTCTTCTCTGTTGATATTAATTACCTTAATTTCCTCACTCTTTTTAGCCCTTAGGTTACCCTTTATTTCTGGTATGTAACTGTTGTGAACGCAAATATAAAATATCTGTTCAATGTCTCTGTCATTTCCTCATTCCCCATGATAATTTCCCCTGTCTCTGCCTGCGAGGGACCAACAATTATTTGAACTATTGTCTTCCTTTTTGCATACTTCTAAAACTCTCACAATCTGTTTTATATTCCTGGCAATGTTACTCTCATACTCTATTGTTCCCATGTAGGATTGCCCCAACGGTCCTCAGATAGAGAGGGCTGAAATCTGGAAACAATTGGAAAAATCTAATTTGGAATCTGACTTTCTCAGCTTTATCAATTCTGTGATTCACAACGATTAGATGATTACGTTTTTTTTGTAAGCATGTTTATTGAGATTTTACATTTTCTAACAAAATAACGCAACAAAGTTACAAAATAATACAGCACCAAAGCAAGGGAGGGAAAAAATACAGAAAGGGCTTAACCGATATGAACACAATATGGAACAGGAGAACAACATAACAATTCATTCAACAAAATCAGAGATAGAGGGGGAAACAGGATAAAATCATGAGGACATGACAGCATGGCACCGCACCCAAACCCCCTCCCCACGCTGCATGGCCACACAACCATCACGGAAGGCCTGGGTAAATTTACAGCTCCATGGCTGGGTGCGCAGCAACGCACATTCCCCTCCACTCCATCAGCGCAAACAGCACCAACAACCCATCACAGCCTTCTCTTTCCTTTTTTATTTTAAATGTATTTTATTACAAACATGTATCAAAGCAGGTTATAGCAAATAAACACCCCTGGAAACATACTTCCCAACAATCAACTGTACAGTCTGTGGAGAATTTTGCCCTTTTTCACCCTCCTCCTCCCCCCCCCCCCCCCCCCCCCCCCATTCCCCTGTGACGAACAGCTCCTCAAACACGGTCGCAAACAACCCCCACCTTTTCTCAAACTCCCCTGCTGAGCCCCTTAACTCATAGTTTATCCTCTCTAACCGTAGGAAGTTTTACAGGTCACCCAACCATACTGCACAACCGTCCCATTCCAGATTCCAGACCAGCTGCACCTATGTAGGAACAAATAATGTATTTGTCACACTCACCCTTACAAAACCAAAAGAAAATGCACAGAAACCCCAGATCTACGGGACGTTACAGACATACTACATAACACAACAAAACCCCAAACCCCGGCGCCAGGCAGAACCATAATAATGATGAGAGAGGAAGAGAGGACCGGCAACAGTAACAATATGTTCAGGCCATGGTCAGAGCCTAGCAAGGTAGAAAAGAAGGGAAAGAGAGTGAAGAATGAAGGAAACAGAACTACCCGGGCTATAGGACCAGACGTCAACAGTTACCAATTAAAGGAGAACAGGCCACTCAACCAGGGGAAACCACAACCTCAAGAAAGTAACCCAGCACCGTCCACCAGGGAGAACCACAGGGTATCCATCAAGGCACAAATCCCAATCCATTCCCCGGCCCCTGTGCACCAGAGAGACAAGGAAACAAATCCCACCCACCCAGGAAACCCCTCCCAATATCCTCGAGAGGGACATCCCAAGCCCTTCGGGATAACAGGATAACAGCACTGGGCCTGGCCTAGCTCAGCAGCAGCCCACATACCAAAACAATCATACCCGCAGGGCCTGCAGCCCTCCCTAAGACCCGCAGTCCAGTCAACTCCAACCATATCCAGAGCAAAGCACCACAAGAGAATGAGTACTCCAGCCCCAGCCAAGACGGAGGGAGTCCCACCTGAGAAGAAGAGGAACCATCAAGACACCCGCTAATTTGGCACTGTGGGAGGGAGGGCCAATTCCCCACTCCCCAGCACGAACGTAGAAACGTCCCCAACCCACTGGGCCCGATCAGGATAAAAGAAAACAACACCATGCTCGCCTGAATGAAGAGAAGAAAAGAAGAAGAGAAGAGAACTCCCAGAGAGGGGATAGCCAGCCCAGCTCAAAGCGACCACTGTCGTAAACAGGATATCCAGAATAACCTCCCTCCTCAACAACCCAATCATTACAATAGCCCAAAGGAGGATCATGAAGAGAGACCCAAACAAAGGGAAGGAAAAACTCAAACTCAAGAAGGACACAGAAAGAACCAAGTCTTCCCTTGTATACAAACTCTGCCCAGGCCAAAGAAAGATGAAGACACGGATTCTTAATTCAAAGAATGTACAAAATCAAAAGAAAAACCCAAAACAGATTACGTTTAACTGTGGGTATTATCCTCAATGTACCAAGTACATCCTGCCATGCGAGAGTACCTTTAAGAAATGGGTGTTTATTACTGCAGTGATGACAGAACATGGGTGGCGCTGGGCTGTCTGTCAGCTTTTTACTTTCATTTTAGGCTGTTTGCTGCAGGGTGTGTTTTAGTTTCATTTTCAGTGTTGGAGCTAAAGCCAGACCAAGCAGGTGTACCGCTGTTCTCTCTTCCATCAATGATCTCTTGATCATTTGGTGAATTCAGAATTATAAATGTTTTCAGTAGTGACTTTAACCTGATGTGCTTCTGTTGAAGGTTTTGTTTTTAAGTCTTCTGGATGTTAAAAGGAAAGCTTAAAGGATTACTTAGTGTTGTAGTCTTTGGGGGTTGTATTTGAATTGATGGTTGCTAAGATGTTCACTGTATGTTTTAAAAAGTTTAACTTGAGTTCATAGAATAAACGTTGTTTTGCTTTAAAAAAATGCTTTTCCATTTCTGCTGTACCACCCCTGTAGGATGGGCCGTGTGCTCCCCATACCACAATCTATTAAAAGTTGTGGGTCAGGTGAACTCCATATATACTTTGGGGTTCTCTAAACCCTGGCCCATAAGAATCCACCAACCCCACCCAGCTCTACGCATCTTCATGAATGAGACACAGGGTGACAAAACTTAAACATTTCCCCTAACTACAAGGATTATAAAACACAGTAACCAGGTGGAATAAAACTGTGCACATATCACACTTCCCATAATTAACTCAAAATGATCTTACTAACACAGGATAACAGAGTAAGGATAATCAACAGCACTGACCATCGTACTCACACTTTTCACTCCCCGACAGGAAAAAAGACAATAAAAAGGTCAATAATATGATCAACAGGGAATCATGATCAGGGTTCTCACAAAATAGCTTGAGCAGATTGCAGGACAAAAGATCTTCCATGTCATACGAGACGTCAATGGATAAGGCAAGATCAACAAGCACCCTCCAGAATCTCTCCAGGATTCCATTGATCAAAGCGCGGCACACATTAGTTCCACCATGCCATCTCTTCAATGCCCAGGCCCCGGCCGAGGGAAACGATTCGAAACTCTCAGCCACCTCCAACCCCTCACGGCGAACATCGAGAAAAGAACAATATAGGACCAGCAATTGGTGGACCTTTCCATCCCTGGCCTCACAGACAGGATATGTTGTGTTCCATCAAATCTGATGCACCCAGCCTCCAAATCAAGGTTACCAAAGCATGGCAGCCAATTCTCGAATTGAATTGGAAATGCATCTCCTATCTCTCACCAGGTACCAGGCTCAGGAGGTCACCCGCCCGGCACTCATCGCCAGGACCCTTCAGGATAACCGACACACTATACTGCAGGATTCTGATGACATGGAAGCAGCCCCTGACCATGGACAGTGCAATCCCTCAAAGTGATCTCTGGCGACCTGAACCAAAGAGCTGAAATTCTCTGTTGAGGCAATATCTTCAAAGGTGGCCATCATCTGATGCATGCAGCACTACCAAGACGAGAGCCCGCTTTGCAGAAACTGCTCCCAGCTGTGCCCCAACCCAACCCACTCTGACCGCCATAAAAAAAGAAAGGGCTTTCGCATTTATCTTGATCCTTTCTCACAAAGTGACCAATCAGGAACTTCTTGGGACCTGGCGCAAGAAAAAACAAGTAAGAAATATGCATCAGGAATGAAATGGATTCAAAGATGAGCAGAGCCGGAGATCACAAAAACACAACCATGCTCACATAGTGTGACCCCCCCATATGATTATGTTTAAAGATTTTTTGTGCTTGAATGTTTGACTGATTCAAAGTAACTTGGCACTTTGTGACATTGTATTGCAGTTTTTGCAGATATGTAAACACACATTCAGTTAACTGTTTATACATACCTTAAGTTTAAAATTCAATTGGTGAACACATCATTTAATTTAATTTTAATGGTGTTTATAATCCAAGGATTTTCCAGCTATCATAAAAGGGAGTGGCTAAGAACAAAATTGGATTGTGTCATTTTTTTTGGCTTGTGCTTCTTTTATTTAATTGGTTATTTTTTTTCATCCATGTTATCTACTTGGTACTGCAGCCTGAGAGATGGCAGGTGAAGATTTTTGGAATCACCAATCCAACATGACTCTCTTTTATTCAAAAACATTATTTTTTCTTTGTTCATGGGACATGGACATCGGTGGCTGGGCCAGCGTTCATTGCCCATCCGTAATTGCACTTGAGGGGGCAGTTAAGTGTCAACCATATTGCTGTGGGTCTGGAGTCACATGTAGGCCAGACAAGATAAGGACAGCAAACTTCCTTCCCTTTTGTTTTGAAAAATATTTTATTGAGGCATTTATATATTTACACATCAACCACAACTAGAAAACAAACCAAGCCAACAGGGCTACAAATAACCAAATCAACTGAATACCTAACACCCCACCATTCCGCCTCCCATTCTCCAGCTCCGCTACCTCCCCCTTTTATCCCACCTCCCCCCTCACTGCTGACATCTTAACTGTTCTCAAAGAAGTCGATGAACAGCTGCCATCTCCGGCAAACCCCTCCATAGACCCTCCCAAGGCGATTTTTGGGCTGCACAGTAGCACAAGTGGATAGCACTGTGGCTTCACAGCGCCAGGGTCTCAGGTTCGATTCACTGCTGGGTCACTGTCTGTGCGTGTCTGCGTGGGTTTCCTCCGGGTGCTCCAGTTTCCTCCCACAATCCAAAGACATGCAGGTTAGGTGGATTGGCCATGCTAAATTCCCTTAGTGTCCAAAATTGCCCTTAGTGTTGGATGGGGTTACTGGGTTATGGGGGATAGGGTGGAGGTGTGGGGTTGGGAAGGGTGCTCTTTCCAAGAGCTGGTGCAGACTCAATGGCCGAATGGCCTCCTTCTGCACTGTAAATTCTATGAAGGAGGGACAGGGGAGGATGTGAGCAGCTATGGGATGGGGCATCACTTGGAAGGAGGTGGGGAGGGTGGGGGTAAAATATGGCGAGATGGGACAGAGTATGCTGTTTTGGAGGGGACGGAGCATCGCAAAAGCGGCACTGCCCCCGATTTCGGAGCCAACGTGCATTCTCCGGCCGATCGCCGAACGCGATTTCGGAGATGGAGAATCCCACCCGTTAACCTTTCCAGCCTAAGAAACTCTGCCAGGTCACTCACATCTCAGTTTCAGGAGCCCCGAGTCCCTCTATTCTAATAAGATCCATCTCCAGTCTACCAGCGAGGCAAAGGCCAGGACACTGGCCTCTCTCGCCCCCCTGGACTCCCGGGTCATCTGACACTCCAAAGATCGCCACTTCTGGACTCGGGACCACCTTCACCTTCAGGACCTCCAACATAATATCGGTAAACCCCTGCCAGAATCCAGAATCCCCCAAGCTTCGGACAGGCCCAAAATGTGTGGACATGATTCGCAACCCCCCCCCCCCCCCCGCGCCGCACAACAGCCGCACCTATCCGCCACCCCTTCAAAAAACTTGCTCATCCTGACCACCGTCAGTGTGCCTTTATGGACCACCTTGAACTGAATAAGGCTAAGGCTGGCACATGACGAGGATGCATTCATTCTCCTCAAAGCCTCCTCCCACACCCAAGCCTCCACCTCCCTCCCCAACTCTTCCTTCTACTGACGCTTCACTGCCCCTATCGGATCACCTTCTCAATCCATCAACACCTTGAAAATTTCTGACACTTTACCCTCCTCTACCTCTGTTCTTGACACCACCTTGTCCTGCAGCTCCTGGATGACAGGAGAGGAAATGACGGTACCTGCTTCTGGGCACAGCCTCCCCTACTGTGGGTAATGCCTCTATTTGAATATTAATATAGCAGGTGGTTAGATGGACACCAGTTCATGGTGAGAAATACAATTTAGGCATAATTATAAATAGTTGCAAACACCAGCCCTGTGTTCACATATTGCTCCAATGTAATTTAACTTCTGAGATCTTAATACCAGGCAATGTATACAAAATAAAATTGCCTGACCAATCTGCATTGCAAAGAAAAGAAAATTTGTACAATGCTTCATATTATAAAAGTAAGAATATATTTCTGAAAAAAAAATATTTTCCATCTTGCCTTGCAGGTGGGGGGCGATTCAGACACAGAGGAATTCTGTCAAAGCCAGATTTCCACCCAAAATATAAGTTTCCTCTGGCAAAATGCAGGCTAAGAATTTATCAATGCCTGGTTCCTCCCTCAATCTCCAGAGCCATCTGTAGATGTAGGAGTAGTGGTGTGGGATTAGACTTTCCTGCATTCAGTTAAGATTATTAGTATTATTAGCCAGGAACATGACTAAACTAAACTGATATTTTCATATTTTAAATCCTTTATTGTCAAAATTGAAAGGATTTATTTCATATTTTTTATGAACCGGTTATTTTAATGAATTCTTCCAAAATAAATATAAAATATAGGCCGTACAGTTTTAATAACTTGAACTAAGATATATTGTGCAATATTAAAAAGTTCAAAATATTTTTGTGTTTAATCCAAAATGAAATCTGCACAAATGACTGGGAGAAACTCATTTTAACTCATTCAAAACGCACCCCCATGCACACAGTTAAAATACAGCCGTGTGTGACAATCATTTTGTGAAGTTCTTTGGAGGCAATAATTTGACAACAATGCAATTGACCCCGAACCAGTTTCAGAAATGAAATTAGAAATGCACCAAACCATACAACCAATTCCTAAACTTAACGCGGTAGAATGGCAGGAGCAGATCGGGATGCAAAACTTGGATCCTTAGTGGCTGTTTTTTGGAGGGCTCTAGAAGTCCAAAGTGGCATGTCTGCACACCGATGGTATGAGTCGTATCAGTTGCCATTCTGGCGAGGGTGTTCGCACACGCACATTGAGCATCCACAAGTATACAAAGTATACTCTCAAATCATAATTAAAATCGGCATGTTTGATGCCAGCCCTGCGATTTGGAGCTACACTCACGAACTAATGACCTCTTGTAAGCTTGCACAGGTAAACACGCATTCAGCAGCAGGAAGGCTAATCTCATCAGTGGCATATAAAGGCATTATCAATTATTTTTAGGTTGGTTGTTGATTGATTTCTACTGCTGCTGCTACAATTGTAACAAGATGTTTTCCAGAGTTCTTTAAAGTTGCTAAAGTCCACAAGGAAGAGGTACTAAAGGAATTTTTCCTGACTTCAAGGCCCCTGCACAAACTAGTTCCTCGCGGACATGGATGATATAGCAGGCATTCGCCTTGGATTAGAGCATGGCTGAGAGAATACGCATTGGGAATACAGAGAGGGGAAACCTGTTAGAAGATTGAGAAAAAGGGGATGAAGAATTACTCTCAAAAGGAGGTCATATGCAGCGAGACTGTTCAGGGAACAATTCTCCAAGCTGAACCGCAGCGATGAACCATGTGTCAGGCATCTCCACTTCACCCGGAACGTGTTGACTGCCACCTGCTGCATGAACAACTGTAGCCTCCGAGTGGTTCAAGAACACATTATCCATGTCTGTGAAAGTGATTGTGACTGTCAACTTTTACACATCTGGCTGCTTCTAGGCTGGAGCTGGAGATATTTGCAACATCTCTCTGTTAGCCACCTGCTGTTGCTAAGTCAGGCCATTCTCTCTACACAAAGTAGTGACATAATTTCCTTCTGCCTTGTCAGAAAGCAGCAAATTAAGCAGACACATTACTTTCTGAGGATTGCAGGCTTCTTTGGGGTACAGACTTCACAAATGTCTCTTTGTGGGTGTCGCATGCCAACTCGGAGATGTACAGCAACCAAAATGGATTCCAGACCCCCACTGATCACAAAATTCAGTACTCAAGTACACAATTCACATACACTAGGGAAGAATCCATACAATAAAAGCACTGCTGCCACACGAAATATGAGAGAGCTGATAACTGGTTGGAGTCATACCTGTCACAAAGGAAGATAGTTCTGGTGGTTGGAGGTCAATCACCTCAGCTCCAGGACATCACTGCAGGTGTTCCTCAGGATAGTGTCCGAGCCCCGACTATCTTCAGTGGCTTCATCAATGACCTCATTTCCATCATAAGGTCTGAAGTGCGGATGACTGCACAATGTTCAGCACCATTCTTAAGGAGCATAAGGTGCTTAAGGAGGTGGCTCTGGAAATAGTGGACACATTGGTGGTCATCTTCCGGGATTCTATAGACTCTGGAACTGTCCCTGCAGATTGGAGGGTATCTCACGTATTCCGATATTCAAAAAGGGAGGTAGAGAGAAAGCACGGAATTATAGACCAGTAAGCCTAACATCAGTAATGGGGAAAATGCTTGAATCTATTATCAAGAACTTTATAGCGGAACATTTAGAAAGCAGTGAGTTATAAGCCTCTATTAACTCACTGCCACCTCTCGTCCAGGAATGCCTATTTAGAAAGCAGTGGCAGGATCAGTCATAGTCAGCATGGATTTATGAAGGGAAAATCATGCTTGACAAATCTATTGGAATTTTTTGAAGATGTAATCAGTACAGTTGACAAGGGGGAGCCAGTTGATGTGGGATATTTGGCCTTTCAGAAGGCGTTTGACAAAATACCGCATAAGAGATTATTGTGCAAAATTAAAGTGCTTGGGATTGGTGGAAATGCATTGAGGTGGATAGAAAACTGGTTGGCAGAGGGGGAAAAAAAGAGGAGGGATTAATGGGTCCTTTTCAAATTGGCAGGCAGTAACGAGTGGCGTACCACAGGAATTTGTGCTGGACCCAGCTATTCACAATATATATTAATGATTTGGATGAGGGAACAAAATGTAACATCTCAAAGTTTGCAGATGATACTAAGTTAGGCGGGAGGGTGAATTGTGACGAGGATGCAGGGATCCTACAGCATGATCTGGACAGGTTGGGCGAGTGGGCAAACCAATGGCAGATGCAATATAATTTGGATAAGGGTGAGGTTATTCATTTTGGAAGCAAAAACAGGAAGGCAGATTACTACCTGAATGGTTGTAAATTGGGAGAAGGGTGTGTGCAGCGGGACCTGGGTGTCCTTGTTCACCAGTTGCTGAAGGTAAGCATGCAGGTGCAGCAGGCGGTAAAGAAGGCGAATGGTATGTTGACATTCATTGCAAGAGGTTTTGAGTATAGAAGCAGGGATGTGTTGCTGCAATTATACAGGGCCTTGGTGAGACCACACCTGGAGTATTGTGTGCAGTTTTGGTCTCCTTCTCTGAAGAAGGATGTTCTTGCTCTCGAGGGAGTGCAGTGAAGGTTTACCAGACTGATTCCAGGGATGGCGGGATGATAATATGAGGAGAGATTGACCAGGTTTGATTGTTCTCACTGGAGTTCAGAAGATTTTCATTTGATTTGATTGGAAGAACATTATTCATGACGCCCTATGCTGCTCTTGCTCATGAATGTGTTTTGTTTGCTTTGTTTGGCCCCTTGTTCCGCACTGTAACCAATCACTGTTTGTCGATGTACCATTTGTCAATGTTCCCTGTTGATTATTCTTGTGTCCACTATGTACATACTGTGTACGTTCCTCAGCCGCAGAAAAAATACTTTTCACTGTACTTCGGTACATGTGACAATAAATCAAATCAAATCAAAATCAAACATTTCTTCACACAAAGAGTGGTGAGCCTGTGGAATTCATTACCACAGGAAGTAGTTGATGCTAAAACTTTGAATATATTCAAGAGGCGGCTAGATATAGCACTTGGGGAGAATGGGATCAAAGGCTATAGGGAGAAAGTAGGATTAGGCTATTGAGTTAGATGATCAGCCATGATCGTGATAAATGGCAGATCAGGCTCGAAGAGCCAGAAGGGCTCCTCCTGTTCCTATTTTCCAAGTATCTATGTATTTGCGACTTCCCAGATAATGAAGCAGTCCATGTCCAACTGCAGCAAGACTGGGACAATATCCAGGCTTGGGCTAACAAGTGGCAAGTTACATTCGCGTCACACAACTGCCAGGCAATGACCGTCTCCTACAAGAGAGGATCTAACCATCACCTCTTGACATTCAATGATGGCAATACATTTGCTAAATCCCCCACATCAACATCCTGGGGGTTACCATTGATCATGAATGGAACTGGACTAGCCATATTAATACTGTGGCTACCAGGGCAGGCCAAAGGCTAAGAATCCTAATGCGAGTAGCTCACATCCTAACCCCCCAAAGCCTGTCCACCATCAACAAGGCACTCTCCAGTTGCCTGGATGAATGCAGCTCCAGCAAACCTCAAGAAGCTCAATACCATCCAGGACAAAGCAGCCCATTTGATTGCTCCTCCATCCACAAACATTCAATCCCTCCACTTCCGACGAACAGTGGCAGCCGTGTGTACCATCTACAAGATGCATCGCAGTAACTCGCCAAGGTTCCTTAGACAGCACCTTCGAAACCCACAACCACTACCACCTAGAAGGACAAGAGCAGCAGCTACATTGGAACCCTACCACCTTAAGGCTCCCCTCCAAGTCTCTCACCAACCTCACTTGGAAATATATCACCATTCCTTCACTGTCACTGGGGCAAAACCTTGGAACTCCCTCCCTAACAGCACAGTGGATGCATCATCACCTCAGGGACTGCAGCTGTTCAAGAAGGCAACTCACCACCACCTTCTGAAGGGCAACCAGGATGGCCAATAAATGCTGGCCTAAGCAGCAACACCCACATCCTGAAAAGAATAACAAAAAGATAACTGACATTCTGAAATAATGCTTCCGTTGTCTGGACCGTTCTTGCAGAGGTCTACCATATGCAGCAGATCAATTGTAAGGATTAGTGAGAGGCTGTTGCATGCTGCACAACCACACTGGCATGAGGGCACAACCTTTTGCCTCAGCTATACAGTGAACAGCTGAGAAGCAAGAGGAGGGGAAACAGAAAGAGGAGGAGGTTGTCAGGAGCAACCGAGAGCACCCCCTTTCTGGCCTTGATCTACCCATCTGATTGTGACACCTGGAACAGAAAACCAATTCCCCATTCACCAACTGTCCAACACTTTGCTTTTCTTCTGTTAACGATCATCACAGTGACATTTGGCCACAATACAAAAATAAAAGGTAAACCAAAATAAACTTTAAAACCAGATTTACAAATAATACCTTTCCACTTTGCAGACAAACATAAATGAATCATTCCTCTTGTGCATTCCCATGGAGCCTGTCACGTGGGTGCTTTTGTCTAACCGAGTGCTCCTCTCAGTGCTGTCACAGCGGTTCCAGCAGGGCTGAACTGCAGATGGCCTAGGGCAGCAACTGGAGCAACTCTGGGTCTTGAGGGCCCAACGCTGCACCAAATTAGTGTGGGCAGCAACAATTCAGGCTGGTTGGCTTACAGGCAACAACAAAGGTACTAACGGAGTAGCGTTGGTGAGAGGATAAATGTTGTCATCTGTTGAGAGTGTGCTGGTTTCAGATCAATATGTCTTAAAGAAGTCTCCATTGTCTTCCACGGGCTAACTGTAAGTATTAATAACTAGAACATTTTACACATGTACAGTAAAGGTTACAAACTGGAAGCTGTCTCCATGCTCAGGTCAATACACGTCTCTGCTCAACACCACACTGACCTCTGACTCTGGGTCATGTGTCTTCTTACATCTCTGTGTGGGTGGTACACATTAACCCTATATGTGCCAGGCCCTTATACTACACCTCCTCCCAAAGATTTACCCAATGCATTTGGATTTATATTAGTCTCCATCATGCTTTACATTGTTGTGACTACATTATCAATATTACTACATTGGCATTATTACTACATTAGCATTATTACTATATTCTCACTATCCCATCTCCCCTCTTCAAATCGATGAACATAAATGTTCAGGTAGTCTGTAAGCCTTTTTACTCTTCCCTATTTTGTTTGCGGTTCTATCGGAGGAATGGCAGGCTTTGTTGTTGCTGGTTCTCCCCGTTGGTGTGGAGGTTGAGCTGGCATCTGGGTTTGCTTTTCTTCCATTCCTTCAAGTTGAACCACACTCGGTCAGTTCTCTGTTGCGTTGATTGGTATTTGCTGTGACTCGAGCTCATTTCTTGCAGGGTGGACGACTGTTGTGTTTGTCTCCTTGTCGCTTCTTTCGCTTTTTCCATCATTGCGTAAGTCATCTCAATGTGCTCTGTGGCTGTGGCGTTCCTGTGACATAAAGGTAGTTTTTGTTGTTGACCGTGGATGGCAGCTATCAGGTTCCAGCACCTCTTGTGGCTATGGTGTGTTGGGGGGGGGGGGGGGGGGGGGGGGGGGTGTAAAGGTAAAGTCACCATAGTCCCAGAATACCATAGGCTGCTTTCCCCTTTGAGGGGGAGAGCTGACTAATGGCGATTTAACCTGAGGATCACCACACCTCAAGCAAGGGTCAAGGTTGAGAAAGCGGGGCCTTCATGAATAACTTCAGCCTGGTACGGGAATTGAACCTGTGCTGCTAGCCGTCTTCTGCATCACAAACCAAGCTCTTCGGCCAACTGAAATTGTTGGGGCTGGAGGTAGAGGCTTCTCAGACTACTGAACACTCTCTTTCACCTCTTCCACTGGAGGCGTCATGAGCGGTTGGCTGGACTGAGAATTAGGGTTTTCTGGGTTCTGGTAAAGAGAATGGACAATCCTGTTCTGCAAAGAGAGAACAGGATATTGTTTCCGCTTGATTACTCAGGAATGTACAGTTCTGTTTCGTTCATGACAGCTGTTGTTTGACATCATCTGCCATCTTGAGGAGATCCAAGGCTATGCAGGTATCCCTGCTCAGGAGAGAGGAAGAGACAGGCTGGTTATGGATCATGTGCCTCAGCTCGAAGACCTGTTTTCTGACATCCCAGACCCATAGAGTGGTGTGTCCATTGTCTTTCAGCCACAGTTCTTTGTCAAACAGGTCAGTCATACCGGCTCCTGTATTTTATTTACAATTTACAATTTGTTCCATGGCCATATTCCAAATGCCCACATTCCAAAATGAGAAAGCGAGATCTTTGACCTCACCCAAGAAACATGGCTATGTGTCTTCTTGGTTTGCAGTCTCAAACCTGTGGATCATCTTTGGGCCTTCCGTGCATTTCTGAGTGTTTGCCTCTGTGTCCAATCCTGTTGCACTAAAGCATTGAGCTCCCTTTGCAGGACACTGATGTTGCCTTTGAGGCATGGTCGCTCTGCTGGCTGGTTCCAGAATTGCCTTCCCTGATTGAGGCCAGAATTCTCTGGCCCCTCCCACCAGCGGGATCATCCAGTCCTGCCACAGTCAAAGGGCATTTGAATGGCTCATCACATCCACTACAGGGAACCCTCCGTGACGGGCCGGAAAATTCTGGCCTTCAAGTTTCCCTGTGTCTTTGTTGCTTTACTACTTGGACTGAGGGTTGGCCTCTGCAGCACATTTTATTCTCTCCCCTTAACATTGTCCTGTGTTGCCCACAGAGTTCTGTCTGTCTAACTATCTGCATTTCCTTTTTCGGGGTTTGATCTTTCTTTTCCTGAGAGGATGTCAGAGAGCGCATTGTCTGTTACTCCTACCACTATTCTGTCTCTGGTGAATTCGGACTGTAAATCCTTGTATTCATCAACCTTCTGCCGCCCTGTACAGATCATTGATAAATTTATCGCCAAGTTTCCCTGGCAGCTGGACCCTCTTATTGAATTTAACTCGGTATTTTATTGCTCCTTAGATTGAAATAAATGTTGAATGATTTTAGTACATCTTCCAATTTTGGGAATGATTTATGAATTCCTTCTCTGACAATGATGTTGACTGCAATGGAAAGCATCTGACCTCTCATTGACCGTCGGCTCGCTGGGCCTTTAACCCTCCAGGGTCCTTAATGCTGGGGATCGAAAGCCTGCCCACTTAAGTGCCTGATTGGCATTTAATATGGCAGGCCTTCCTCAGGTGACAGGGGACACTTGCAGCCCTCCAACTGGTGGGTGAGCCCCATAGCCTGAATTAAATTCCGACTGTTGAAATGGAGCATTAGAAGGTAGTGCTCCCCTCCACTCTTCTTCCTGATTTTAAAAAAATTCCTCAAAAAAATACACAATCATTTTCTCAACTGATTGAATTTCATTTGGACAAACAACACAGTAAAAAGTGATTTAATGCTGAGCCGAAAGATTTCCCTCGGCTGAATCGGGAAACGCGATTGGGCAGAAAATCGATTTTGATGCCAAAATCATGGTGGGCACCGGTTTCACACCAAATTGCAATTCTCTGGTGCCTTGACAGCGTCGTCAGTGCATTCCACTCCGTCCGTAAAGTAAACACTGTTGGCACATCATTAGCAGGCCTGACTGAGTATTCTCCGGGGGCTCTGCCATTCTCTGGCCCCACCAGGGTTATTCCCGATGGCGAGTTTCACTTGTGCTTTTAAAAATCGAAAAACAGGCATCGTGGTTCATGAGGGAGAGAGAGAAGGTAGGATACAGAGAAGCGCAGCAGTGGGCTGCCGTTTCTGACACTGGGCAGGCTGGCTGGAGTCGGGGGGCCCTGCCAGGGACAGTGGGGGGCTGCGGGGGAAGGACCTTGGGGCCAAGAGATCCCCCATGGGACTGAGCTGTGTCCAGACATGGATCACCATTTCCACGGCCTGCAAGGCAGCCATCATGCTGCGCACCCCACTGACCACCCGCCTTGGACCCTGGTTCTGCAGAATGCCAATGGCCGTATGGGTGCCCCCACGCCCGTACCCCAGCGCCCACTCTCCCACCTACCACACCCCAGCCCCCATCCTCCATCCCACTGCCCCCGCTTCCCAGTCCCATCCTCCACCCCACCAACTTGCATCCCAGCCCCCACTCACCCATTCCATCATCCTCGCACCCACTTTGACCATCAGAACTGTATCATGCATGTCTGATACCCGGACAGGGTGCAGGTCACCTTCATTCTGGCACAGAGGCACACCAGTGTCTGGGAGTTGGCTCCTGAGCGACACGGATTATATGCTGTGGTTGTGGCTGATGATGCCTACATGATGACCATAGTAGAGACCCGCTACAAAGACACTCATGCAGCAACCAAGAGCGTGATTGAGTGGTAGTTCCGCCTCTTGAAGATGTGGTTCAGGTGCCTGGGCCATTCTGGAGTGGCTCACCAGTATAGTGCTGGGAGGGTCGCCCACATCGTGGCATCCTGCAGTGTCCTCCACAACACCGCACAGCAAAGGTGCGATGTGCTGGAGGAGGAGCATCAACGCCATGCCTCCTCCGATGAGGAGGACGTGGGGAGGGATGAGGATGGACAGGACATGGGTCCTGGGCAGGCACGGGAGGCCACACACTGTGTGCATCACAGCTAAAATGCACAGGACGCTCTGATTGCCTTCAGGTTCACTGACTGGGGAGGGAACTTGTCAGGGGCACGGACACCGTGGCGTCCCCGCCCCCCGGCCTGCAGCCCCCTCCGGTGATACATACGTGCCACACTATAGGGTGAGGGCACTGAGTTGGCAGTAACAGTGGGTTTGGTTCATGGGATTGAGGATGATGACGACTCGCTCTGCGATGAGCTCTGGTGCTCCGCATTGTTTGACAAAGTCCGACTTCTTCCCACGGTAGTGTTTTCCACCATCTACCTGGGTGATCCCTGCATGCGAGCTGGTCATTCCATCACACAGTTCCACTGAACCCCTGGGGTGGCGCAGGTGTGGATGGTGAGGTTTGGTGGTGTTGGGGGGGTGGTGGCAGGGGGGACATAGGTGCAGAGAGCGCTGGCTGAACTGCGATCCTTAAGTCAAGCCCACCCACAACATCCACCAATTCCGCACCTCCCCCGCTCCTGCGGCCACCTCAGATCAGCCCACCTCTTCTGACAGAGCATCGAGGCAGGTTGTGATGCACTATCAATTACACCAAGACGAGAGTAGGATGTAATCGAGGCTTTATTACACTGAGATGTGTGGCCTCCTACAGCAGCTGACAAAATGGCTGCTGTACGGGGAGCACACATATTTATACTCCGCCTACTGAGCGGAGCCAGCAGGCAGGGATCTACCCCCGTACCTGTAGTACAGGGGCCTTACCGTAAAGCACCTATATCGACATCCGATATATACAATATATACATCAGTGGTGACTACTACATTCACCCCCTGTTAAAAATGAGTTCGGCGGGTGTGATGGGGAACTATACACAGAAAATTGTGTTTTAAAAGTACAGATAATATTACAAATTCAGGCGGTCCGGTGCCTTCATCTGTCGTCGAGAGTGCCGTAGTGCTGGTGGTGACTCCGGCGGTAGCTTGGTCTTCGGTGACTCGGGGAGTGTGTCGAAATCCTCTTCATCACCGGGGGTGGGCAAGGGGAGGATGGATTGTCCTGGAGCGGGGGATGCAGTGGGGTGCACCGGGGGAGGGGAGGGTGATTCCGGGTCAGAGGAGGGGGTGTGTGGGGAACCAGCTGTTGCCAGGTCCCTGAGGGAGACTGTGTCTTGGCGGCCGTCGGGGTACGCTATGTAAGCTCCATAAACGTACTGTGGGTTGGCGTGAAGTAGCCTCTCAACCAACGGGTCCACCTTGTGGATTCGAAAGTTTCTACGGAGGAGAACGGGTCCTGGAGCTGCCAGCCACGTTGGGAGCGAAACGCCGAAGGTGGACTTCCTTGGGAAGGCAAAGAGACGTTCATGGGGGGTTTCATTAGTCACGGTGCACAGGAGCGACCAAATGGAGTGAAGTGCATCGGGGAAGACCTCCTGCCAGCGGGAGGCCGGGAGATTTCTGGACCGTAGGGCCAGCTGGACGGCCCTCCAGACCGTCCCATTCTCCCTCTCCACCTGCCCGTTTACCCAGGGGTTGCAGCTGGTTGTCCTGCTCGAGGCAATGCCCCTGTTGAGCAGGTACTGGCGCAGCTCATCGCTCATAAATGAGGATCCCCGGTCGTTGTGGACGTAGGCGGGGAAACCGAACAGAGCGAAGATGGTTTTGAGGGCTTTGATGACGGTGGCAGACGTCATGTCGAGGCATGGGATGGCAAAGGGGAATCGGGAGTATTCATCGATCACACTGAGGAAGTATGTGTTCCGGTCGGTGGAGGGGAGGGGCCCTTTGAAGTCCACGCTGAGGCGAGCAAAGGGGCGGGAGGCTTTCACCAGGCACGCACTGTCTGGCCGGTAGAAGTACGGTTTACACTCTGCACAGACCTGGCAGTCTCTGGTGATCGCCCTGACTTCCTCGATGGAGTAGGGCAGGTTGCAGGCCTTGATGAAATGGTAAAACTGGGCGACCCCTGGGTAACAGAGGTTGTTGCACAGGAAGCGGATTCAGTCCACTTGTTCGCTGGCACATGTACCTCGGGATAGGGCATCGGGGGGCTCGTTGAGGTTACCGGGACGATCCAAAATCTCGTAGTTGTAGGTGGAGTGCTCGATCCTCCACCTCAAGATTTTATCGATTTTGGCCTTGCCCCGCTGTGTGTTATTAAACATGAAGGCAACCGACCATTGGTCAGTGAGGAGAGTGAATCTCCTGCCGGCCAGTTAATGCCTCCAATGCCGCACAGCTTCAACGATGGCTTGGGCCTCTTTTTCGACGGAAGAGTGTCCAATTTCGGACCTGGAGGGTGCGGGAAAAGAATGCCACGGGCCTGCCTGCCTGGTTGAGGGTGGCGGCCAGAGTGACGTCTGATGCCTCGCTCTCCACTTGGAATGGTAACGTCTCGTCGACCGCGGCCGTGGCGATGTTGGCCTTGATACGATTGAAGGCCTGGTGAGCCTCGGCCGTCAGAGGAAAAATAGTGGATTGGATGAGTGGGCGGGCCTTATCCGCATAGTTTGGGACCCACTGGGCATAATACGAAAAGAACCCCAGGCACCGTTTGAGGGCCTTGGGACAGTGGGGGAGGGGGAGTTCCATGAGGGGGCGCATGCGATCAGGATCGAGCCCCAGAACTCCGTTCTGGACCACATAGCTGAGGATGGCAAAGCGGTTCATGCTGAACACGCACTTCTCCTTGTTATAAGTGAGGTTGAGGAGAGTGACGGTGTGGAAAAATTTGGCAAGGTTGGCATCATGGTCCTGCTGATCGTGGCCGCAGATGGTGACATTGTACAGATACGGTAAAGTGGCCTGCAGTCTGTACCGGTCAACCATTCGGTCCATCTCCCGTTGGAAGACTGAGACCCCGTTGGTGACGCTGAAGGGAACCCTAAAAAAGTGGTAAAGGCGGCCGTCTGCTTTGAACACAGTGTATGGGCGGTCCGCCTTGCGATTAGGGAGCTGGTGGTGGGCAGATTTCAGGTCCACTGTCGAGAAAACCTGGTACTGTCTTCCATATCAGATATGCGAGGGAGGGGGTATGCGTCGAGCTGCGTGTACCGAGTGATGGTCTGACTGTAGTCAACGACCATCCTGTTTTTCTCCCCAGTTTTGACCACTACCAGTTGGGATTTCCAGGGGCTGTTGCTGGCTTCGATGATGCCTTCCCGAAGCAGCCGCAGTATTTCAGACCTGATGATGAAGGTCCTGTCCTGGGCGCTGTACCGTCTGCTCCTGGTGGCGATGGGTTTGCAATCCAGGGTTAGGACCTTAAGGGTCGTGAGGCCGCACACAGTAAGGGGCGGTAGGGGCCCGCCGAATTTCAGGGTTAGGCACTGGAGGTTGCACTGGAAGTCCAGACCGAGTAGCAAGGCAGCGCAGAGGTTGGGGAGGATGTAGAGGCGGAAGCCACTGAACCCCACGCCCTGGACAGTGAGAGTGGCGATCCGGAGGCCAGGGAGATTCTCTGGTTAGCAGGGTGTACCGCGAGGGAGCAGTGCCTTACCGTATTGGGGTGAATGAAGCTCTCAGTGCTCCCGGAGTCCAGTAGGCAGGAGATCTTATGTACGGTGACTTTCACTTTAGTTGCGAGGTTGTGTGGTCGAGACTGGTCAATCGTGACCGCTGGTCGTCGGCGGTTGCAGGCGATGAGCGGCCGGATGAGGTGCCCGACGGGCAGGGGTCCTGAGTCAGGTAAGATGGCGGCACCCATGAGCCGCATGTGTCGTGGGGGTGGCAAGATGGCGGCATCATGAGGCTGCACGTGTCGTGAGGAAGGCAAGATGGCGGCGCCTGTTGGTCCTGGGAGGAACAAGACGGCGGCGCCCATGGGCCGCAAGTGTTGCGAGTCGAGCAAGATGGCGGCGTCCACTGGCCGCACGTGGTCTGAGGAGGGGAAGATGGCGGCACCCACTGGCCGCACGTGGGGGGTGCCGGGACAATAGCGGCGATTGAGCGGGCCTGGCACACTGCAGCGAAATGTCCCTTCTTGCAGAGGGCGCTCCGCGCCGGGCAGCGCTGTCGGGGTGTTTTGACTGCCCACAGAAGTAGCATTTGGTCCCCCCGGGGTTGGTTGGCTGCCGCGCGTCACAGGCGTGGGGTTGGCTGGGGGCGGTCACTGATGAGGTCCACAATGTGGCGGCCGTCTGCGGAGTCCACGATGCACAGAGGGGGTGGGCGCGTGGTCGGGGGCATAGGCCTGAATGTTGTGTGATGCGACCGTAAGCGAGAGCGCTAGTTTTATGGTCGCCGCAAGGTCGAGCGTGGCCCCCTCTAAGAGGCGCTGGCGGATGTAGTCAGACCCTATGCCCGTAACAAATGCGTCTCTCATCAGCAAATTCGAGTGTTCCGTGGCCGAAACGGCCTGACAGTCACAGTCTCTAACTAGGGCGAGCAGGGCGCGCCAGAAATCTTCCACTGACTCACCGGGAAATTGGCGCCGCGTGGACAGGAGGTGTCTGGCGTAGATTTTGTTAGTCCGCTGAGCGTAGTTTTCCTTCAGTAGCACCATGGCCTCTGCGTAGTTCGGCGCGTCCTGGACGAGTGGAAAGACGTTGGACCTCAGCCGCGTGTAAAGGATCTGGAGCTTCTGTGTTTCTGGAATTGTGTCTGGCACAGACCCGATGTACGCTTCAAAACAGGCTAGCCAATGTTCAAAGTCCTTTTTGGCATCGTCTGTTTCAGGATGCAGCTGCAGGCGATCCGGCTTGATGCGGAGGTCCCTCTCTGAAAAACTCTGTGTAATAAATTGATGCACTATCAATTACGACGAGACGAGAGTAGAATGTAATCGAGGCTTTATTACACAGAGATGTGTGGCCTCCTACAGCAGCTGGCGAAATGGCTGCTGTACGGGAAGCACACATTTTATACTCCGCCTACTGGGCGGAGCCAGCAGGCAGGGATCTACCCCCGTACCTGAAGTACAGGGGCCTTACCGTAAATCACCTATATCGACATCCTATCTATACAATATATATATCAGTGGTGACTACCGCAGGTTGCAACATTGTGAAAAGGTGTTTAATGTGAAAACATATATACAGAAACGTGTCCTCACCCCTATCACTAAACTGTGCCTGCCAACTTAACTGGTATCTACTTTTCTGGCCTTGAGGGCCCTAATGCTACATTTGAGTGGATCTCCAGATAGTATATCACAACGATAATAAAAACAATAAATCTTTATGAGTGTCACAAGTAGGGCAGCACGGTGGCACAGTGGTTAGCATTGCTGCCTATGGCGCTGAGGACCTGGGTTCGAATCCCGGCCCTGGGTCACTGTCTGTGAGGAGTTTGCACATTCTCCCCGTGTCTGCGTGGGTTTCGCTCCCACAACCCAAAAGATGTGCAGGTTAGTAGGTGGATTGGCCACATTAAATTGCCTATTAATTGGAAAAAATAATTGGGTACACTAAATTTAAAAAAAAATGAGTGTCACAAGTACGCAGTAGACCGCCTCCATTTGGGAGTGCTTCACATCACACTCGGACTGTGCCACATCATGCTGTGACTGTGCCACCACTTTCTGGGTCTGTGCCACATCAGCCAGTGACTGCACCATCTCCCTCTGGCACTGTGCCACCTCCCTCTGTGCCTGTGCCACGTCAGCCATCATCTGGGCAATGCCGCCAATGCTCACAGCCATGGCCCGCTGTGACTGGGCCACGCTCTGGAGCGCCACGGCAATTTCCAGGTGGCTCTGGCACATAGTTGCCTGTGCGAGGGCAGCCCTGTTCTGGGCCTCAGTCATCGCCTCCAGAGAATGCCCCAGACATTGGACATGTCGATCCATAGCCAAAACCCTTTTCCCCAAGGCCTCCACCGTGGACGCCACTCATGTGGTGTTGGCCCGGGTGGCACCCATGGTCGGCTCCTCATTCTGCTCCTGCATGCAGTTGGACTCCTCCACCTGCGCCTTCAGCTACTGGATGCCCACCGGAAATACCCCATGCAGTCCCTAGTTCTGTGACTGCATCTCCACGACCGATGGGACTGTTCATTCCAGACGCCCAAACCCAACTGGACGGCTGCTAGTTCCTGGGGTCGGCCCACCTTCCAATGGTCCGCCCTCTCGGGAGTTCCTACCATCACCTCCTGTACCAGAGCATTTGTGTGGTGAGCACCAGGTGGTGTCCCAGGATCCTCTTCACTAAAGTGTCAAACCAAGGTGAGTGTTTCTGGGATGGTGTAGGATGTTGGAGACAGCTGTGACGGGAAATCGGTGTCATCATCAGACTCGAGCTGTGGGGTGTCCTAGAACTCGGGTACATGAATCGCCTTCGTGTTGGTGTCTTCATCACTGCTCGGCACCCGGGTCTCCGGCTGTGGCTGGAGGCAGGGGACACCAGAAGGACCCACCCCATCACCAGCAGCTCCTGCAAGACACAAGACAGGATGCATGATGAGACATTGGCCCAGGGGATAGTGGGGTTGTGGAGGTGGTGTGGGGTTAAGGGTGGTGTGGGATTGTTAGCTGGGATGGTGTGTGTGGGGAGTGCAGTGTGTATACGTGGCTGCAGATTGTCAGCCTCCGGATCGTCAGTCATGTATCCGGCGAATCTCATACCATTTCTCATTGGAATCGATTGTGTTCCACGTGGCACCAATGCTAGCTCCTTAACGGTTGCTGAATCGGTCCTGGTTCGGGGCCAGTTTTGCTGTCATGGGAGTCCACAAATCTTGCTCTGGTGTCAAGACTTAGGGTGGGTTTCTCCATCTTTCCCGCTGATCAATGGGGTTTCCCATTTTGGGGCAGCCCCACGCCGTCAGGAAACCTCGGGCAGCCGGCAAGACAGAGAATCCCTACGGCGGAGAATTCAGCCCTTTGTCTCAGGAACAGAAAATCCTGCCAATGAGCTTTGATTGTTTGAAATAAGTGATAGTGAATCAGTAGTCGATTTATTGCCCCAATTTCTATGTCCATTGAAGTCTTGCAGTTACATTTTTCATAAACGCACAATGTCAAGAACGACCCCCAGAAATCCTCTGGTTGAGGGACAGAGGCTGTCCATATGATGTTACCATGGAATAGAGCACATCATGCTCAGTCCTCATTTTACATTAAGCTTAATGTAACAGTTAATTAAGCTTTCCAGTTATATTGCTTCATAACCGGGAAAACATTTTCTGTTTAGTTCTCCCAGAGGTGGAAGGCACAGGAAGCAGATGATACCTGTCTGTAGAATTCTAACCCACCTGCTCCCGCAGGAGAGCCCACATTGGATTGGATTGGATTGGATTTGTTTATTGTCACGTGTACCGAGGTACAGTGAAAAGTATTTTTCTGCAAGCAGCTCAACAGATCATTCAGTACATGGGAAGAAAAGGGAATTAAACAGAATTCAAGAAAATACATGAGAATACATAATAGGGCAACACAATATATACAATGTACTACATAAGCATTGGCATCGGATGAAGCAGACATGGGTGTAGTGTTAATGAGGTCAGTCCATAAGAGGGTCATTTAGGAGTCTGGTGACAGTGGGGAAGAAGCTGTTTTTGAGTCTGTTCGTGCGTGTTCTCAGACTTCTGAATCTCCTGCCCGATGGAAGAAGTTGGAAAAGTGAGTAAGCTGGGTGGGAGGGATCCTTGATTATGCTGCCCGCTTTCCCCCGGCAGCGGGAGGTGTAGATGGAATCAATGGATGGGAGGCAGGTTCGTGTGATGGACTGGGCGGTATTCACGACTCTCTGAAGTTCCTTGCGGTCCTGGGCCGAGCAGTTGCCATACCAGGCTGTGATGCAGCCCGATAGGATACTCTCTATAGTGCATCTGTAAAAGTTGGTAAGGGTTAATGTGGACATGCCGAATTTCCTTAGTTTCCTGAGGAAGTATAGGCGCTGTTGTGCTTTCTTGGTGATAGCGTCGACGTGAGTGGACCAGGATAGATTTTTGGTGATGTGCACCCCTAGGAATTTGAAACTGCTAACCATCTCCACCTCGGCCCCGTTGATGCTGACAGGGGTGTGTACAGTACTTTGCTTCCTGAAGTTGATGACCAACTCTTTAGTTTTGCTGGCATTAAGGGAGAGATTGTTGTCGCTGCACCACTCCACTAGGTTCTCTATCTCCCTCCTGTATTCGGACTCGTCGTTATTCGAGATCCGGCCCACTATGGTCGTATCGTCAGCAAACTTGTAGATGGAGTTGGAACCAAGTTTTGCCATGCAGTCGTATGTGTACAGGGAGTAGAGTAGGGGGCTAAGTACGCAGCCTTGCGGGGCACCGGTATTGAGGACTATTGTGGAGGAGGTGTTGGTGTTCATTCTTACTGACTGTAGTCTGTTGGTCAGAAAGTCAAGGATCCAGTTGCAGAGTGGAGAGCCAAGTCCTAGGTTTTGGAGCTTTGATATGAGCTTGGCTGGGATTATGGTGTTGAAGGCTAGCTGTAGTCGATAAATAGGAGTCTGATGTAGGAGTCCTTGTTTTCGAGATGCTCTAGGGATGAGTGTAGGGCCAGGGAAATGGCGTCTGATGTGGACCGGTTGCGACGGTATGCAAATTGAAGTGGGTCAAGGCGTTCCGGGAGTATGGAGGTGATGCGCTTCATGATCAGCCTCTCGAAGCACTTCATTACAACTGACGTCAGGGCCACCGGGCAGTAGTCATTGAGGCACGTTGCCTGGTTCTTCTTTGGTACCGGTATGATGGTGGTCTTCTTGAAGCAGGTGGGGACTTCGGAGTGGAGTAGGGATAGGTTAAAGATGTCTGTGAAAACCTCTGCCAGCTGGTCCGCGCAGGCTCTGAGTGCACGACCAGGGATCCCGTCCGGGCCCATCGCCTTCCGTGGGTTCACTTTCAGGAAGGCCGATCTGACTTCGGAAACTGTGATGGTGGGTATGGGTGAATTATGGGTTGCTGGGGCACTCGATAGCGGATTGTTGGTTAACATATACATCTGTTGCTGCATTCCCTCTGCAAAGGATTTGTCCATTACTCAAGTTATTTATCTCATCATCAACAATGACATTTCTGAGATTGTAATTAATTATTAGTGTATAATCCCATTGATCAGAAACTGTACTGGACGAGCCATCGAAATATTGTGGCAGAGACGGGGAATCCTGTGGCAAGTAACTCATCTCCTGACTCCCCAATGCTTGTCCACCATTTTCAAAACACAAGTCTTGGAATACTCTCCGCTTACCTGGATGATTGCAGCTCCAACAACACTCAAGAAGCTTGACAACCCATCCAGGACAAAGAAGACTGAAAATATTCACTCCTTCCACCACCGATGCACAGTAGCAGTAGGTGCACAGAGATGCACGATATATGCACACATGCCAAGGTTGTATAGAACCTTGGTAAGGCCATACTTGGAATATTGCGCACAATTCTGGTCACCACACTACCAGAAGGGTGTGGCGGGTTTGGAGAGGCTGCAGAGGAGGTTTACCAGGATGTTGCCTGGTCGGGAAGGTGTTAGCTATGTGGAGAGGCTAAATAGATTCGGACTGTTTTCATTAGAATGGCAGAGGTTGGGGGGTGACCTGATAGAGGTCTACAAGATTATGAGGGGCATGGATAGAACGGATGGGTAGCCACTCTTTCCCTGATGTGGAGATGCCGGCGTTGGACTGGGGTGAGCACAGTAAGAAGTCTTACAACACCAGGTTAAAGTCCAACAGGTTTGTTTCAAACACGAGCTTTCGGAGCACGGCTCCTTCTTCAGGTGAATGGAAAGGCTTGTTCCAGAAATGTTTATATAGACACAGTCAGAGATGCCCCGGAATGCGAGCACCTGCAGGCAATCAAATCATCAAAGATGCAGAGAGAGAGGTAACTCCAGGTTAAAGAGGTGTGAATTGTCCCAAGCCAGTTCAGTCGGTAGGCCTCTGCAAGTCCAGGCTTGTTGGTGGGGGCCGAATGTAATGCGACATGAATCCCAGATCCCGGTTGAGTCCGCATTCATGCGTGCGGAACTTAGCTATAAGTTTTTGCTCAGCAGTTTTGCGTTGTCGCGTCTCCTGAAGGCCTCCTTGTAGAATGCTGACCCGGAGATCAGAGGCTGAATGGCCTTGACTGCTGAAGTGTTCCCCAACTGGAAGGGCCCCCACCAACAAGCCTGGACTTGCAGAGGCCTACCGACTGAACTGGCTTGGGACAATTCACACCTCTTTAACCTGGAGTTACCTCTCTCTCTGCATCTTTGATGATTTGATTGCCTGCAGGTGCTCGCATTCCGGGCATCTCTGACTGTGTCTATATAAACATTTCTGGAACAAGCCTTTCCATTCACCTGAAGAAGGAGCCGTGCTCCAAAAGCTCATGTTTGAAACAAACCTGTTGGACTTTAACCTGGTGTTGTAAGACTTCTTACTGTACTCTTTCCCTGGGTAGAGTGCTCAGTCACCAGGGGGCATAGTTTTAAGGTCCATGGCGCAGAGTTTAGAGGAGATGTGCGAGGCAGGTATTTTTATGCAGAGTGTGGCGAGTGCCTGGAACGTGCAGTCTGGGGAGCTTGTGGAAGCAGATACATCAACGGCATTCAAAAGGCATCTTGACAAACACATGGAAAGGATGGGTATAGAGGGATACGGCACAAGGAAGGGCTGAGGGTTTTGGCAAAGGTTGGTATCATGACTGGTACAGGCTTGGAGGGCCTTATCCTATTCAGTATTGTTTTTTGTTCTCCTGAGGCAGCACCTTCCAAACCCATGACAACTACCATCTAGAACGACCAGGGCAGCAGATACCTAGGAACACCACTACGTGGAATTCCTGTCCAAGGCACAAACCATCCAGACTTGGAAATATATTGCTGTTCCTTCACTGTTGCTGGGTCAAAGTCCTGAAACATCGTCCCTGACAGCACTGTGGGTCTGCAGCAGTTCAAGAAGGCAACTCACCACCACCTTCTCAAGGGCTACACGGTGGCACAGTGGTTAGCACTGCTGCCTCACAGCACCAGGGACCTAGGTTCAATTCCAGCCTTGGATGACTGTGTCGAGTTTACATGTTCTCCCTGTTATATGATGTGATTGTAATATGTCGTTACTCTTTGCTTTACTCCCAGAATGGTCTGATGGTTGTATTTCAGTGAAACTATTAGTCTTTGATTGAAAGCAAATAACATTTAATGTATAACGGATATAAATACTAAATAGTTTGTTCACTCTCCAAAATTATAACTGATGATAAAGTAAATCAGAAGAAGTATTAATTATGTTTAGCTACACTTGCCAACTAAGCTGTATCTCTCTACCACTCTTCTGTCCAGTCACTCCTGGATCGAAGAGACGGGAAGATCCTCTGAGTTGAGTTTATATACATGGATCTGGTGCTGCTACCTAGAGGTTGTCTATCGCTATGATGCAGTTGCTAACCCTTTACATACCAGCAGATATACAGATCACGACACTCCCCATGTCTGCATCTGTTACCTCTGGGTGCTCTGGTTTCCTCCTGCAGTCCAACATTGTGCAGGTTAGGTGGGGTTACGGGGATAGAGTGGGGAAGTTGGCCTAGTTAGTGTGCTCTTGATGAGCCAAATAGCATCCTTCCGCACTGTAGAGATTGCATGGAATCATTGCCAAGAACAAATTTAGGGTTGGACAATAAACGTTGGCCAAGCCCGCAAAGTCATCAACTGAATGAATAAACAAAAATAAAATAAAAGCAAAATACTGCAGAGCTAAATATCTGAAATACAAACAGACGATGCAGGAAAGGCTGGAAAGCAGGTTCAGCTCATCCGTGGAGCGAGAAACAGTTAACATTTTGAGTCCGTGTGACTCTGAAGAAACAGTGGGCCGTACCTTCCGAGCTCCCCATGTCGAATGGTGAGGCACCCCAAAATGCACTGGTATTTCCTTCTTGGAATTTCAGTGATAAAGGTTTGCATGGCAATTGTCCAGGAGTGCAAACTTCCTCTCGGCAATTGTCCTGTGCTCCGAACCATCTGAAAGTGCAATTTAAATTGGAAACTTTGGATGGTTCCGACAGGATTATATCAATAGATACTTAGCGTTATATTCTTTGTTGTAGCAGCAAAGAAAGAGTCAGAAGTGGCACATGTTGAGTCTGTATAAATAGTGCAAGGGGTTTATTATACGATGCTGCTCAAACAGGGAACACTGGTGAACTCCACAAAAGCCCATGCAAGGCTTCAATGACATCATTGTGTAACATGTGACATTACACCAGCCAATAGCGTCATACATAACACTCAGAAAAAGTTAGAGGAATTAAATCTCTTCTCATGTCTGTGCAACTATTCCAAAGATCCAGACTGATCCCACTACAGAAATCCCACCACACACTCCCCAGCCTAACCAACCCCGCCCCCCCCCCCCCCCCCCCCCCCCCCAAGGTATTCCCCAACCCTCTATGGGATTCCCCCTGCCCAGGCGGGACTCCTAACTGCACCCCCTTACTCCCATCATGGGCCTGATTATCACCCCACATGGCCCGACACCCCAGCCTGCAGACGACCTGAAATTGCACCCCCTCCGATGCCCAATCAATTCCCCCCAGCTCACAAACTGGACCCAACATCAATAGCCCTCCCCCCCACCCCCCCATACATGGTACGACTTTGTTTCCACCCCAATCCGACCAGATATCCCACCCCAATACAACCAGACACCTCCCCGACTGACTCATCCCTCCCTACCCTCCTGACCTCCCACCACCTCGCCGAGATATAAGCCCTCCCTGATGTCTGACCCACCCCCAGCAACGTCAGACTCCCCACAATGAGAGATCCGACCTCCTCCAACATGCCCAATGCCCAAAAGCCCCACCTCTTCGCTGCCCAACATCCCATCCCCCAATGTCTGACTCTTCCTACCGCATGATAGCCGATGCCCCTCCATGTCAGACTGCCCCCTCAACCCCCACCCAATCTCCAATACCCGACAGGCGCTGCCTGTATCTTGCCCGGTCTGAACTCTAAACCCCCCCCCCCCCACCAATGCAGCTCCAACAACACTGAAGAAGCTTGATACCACCCAGGACAAAGAAGCCAGCAAACATTCACCCCCTCCACCATCAATGCACAGTAGTTGCAGGGTGCATCAAGATGGATTACAGGAACCCCTGAGGCAGCACCTACCAAACCCATGACCACTACCATCTCTTAGGACAAGGGCAGCAGACACCTGGGAATACCACGACATGGGAGTTCCTCCCCAAGCCACAAACCATCAAGACTTGGTTGGGCGAGACAAGCACGCTGATGGTTAGGTGAGGCAAGCACAGAAGAAATTTGATATAGGATGAGCACAGAGGGCCAATCGACACTGATGGCCACCCAGACAAAGTTACGGTCCATCAACTCTCTTTCTATCTCCACAGATGCAGCTAGACCTGTTGATTCTTTCTGTTTTTCTGTTTTAATTTCAAATATTATTACTTGATTACTGATCCCTTCTGTGGATAAAACTGATATGAATTCAAAGGGAAGACCATGTTTTGGGCCATGCATGGATCTCACTCTAAACTGTGATGAATGCAGGATTTTAGATGCCTTGGATTATAAACATTTGGAAATTTGATGGTTAAAAGCTGAGGTTAGAGTGTTTTTGACTGAGTAGTCACGTTTTTAAAAGAATCTTAGTTTGCAACACCAGACAGCTTTTAGGAGCCAGAGGTGAAATTGACCAGAGTAAAAAGCTTGGTCTGATGCACTGTAATTTGAATAGGGGGAGTCCCTGGGGAGTTCATTTGTTTTCAGCTTGGGGAGATGATGTCATTGCTGGGTGGAGCTAAAGTATTCAGACATTTGAGAAAGCTTTTGAGTTGAGTTTTGATCTGCTACCCTGTGGACCACAAGTAAAGTATTTTGCTGTCACTGTAAGCAAAACATATTAATAGTATTTAAAGCAGTGCAGACCTGTCTGAGGACAAGGTGGAAGGTTAAACAATCCAGTTAAAACAGCATTTTGAAGATATCGAGCCAGAGTTTGCAGTGGTTCTAACTGGAGCCAAATCTGTTCTGGAAAGCAAGTTTTGCTTGTTGGTTGTAGGATGGATTGAGAGCTGTATGTTTTTCCTTTCTTGTTTTTTAATTGGAAATAGAGATTGTAATTAAGGGCATTGTACTTATTGTTTTGAGTTTAATGGGTAATTGTAAGCTATTTTTGGATGTGGTGTTAAAGAGATTACTATTGTGTTAATAATAAAGTTTTATTTTAAAATACCAAAACCCAATTTCTTTGTGCAATCACTCCTTCACTCCTTGAGCAAAGTATTCTTTCCACACAGTCTTACAAAATATATTAAAATATTGGGGTTCCTGTCCAGTGTCCTCGCCACTGTTGAGGTCTGATCTGGGATAGTAATTAAACAAATACAGGTAATTATTACAGCATTAGAAGTTTCATAGATTATCATAGAATTTACAGTGCAGAATGAGGCCATTCAGCCCATCGAGTCTGCACTGGCTCTTGGAAAGAGCACCCTACCCAAGGTCAACACCTCCACCCTATCCCCATAACCCAGTAACCCCACCCAACTCTAAGGGCAATTTTGGACACTAAGGGCAATTTAGCATGGCCAATCCACATAACCTGCACATCTTTGGACTGTGGGAGGAAACCGGAGCACCCGGAGGAAATCCACACACACACGGGGAGGACGTGCAGACTCCACACAGACAGTGACCCAGCTGGGAATCGAACATGGGAACCTGGAGCTGTGAAGCGATTGTGCTATCCACAATGCTACCGTGCTGCCCTCAGAACTTCCTCAGATATGATCAGAAAAACTGTGAATCATGTCACTAATGGCAGATACTCTGTTTAAAAAAAAGACCTGCATCACTTCTCTGCTCCAAGAGTCAAAATAAGAACCATTTCATTACATAAAAACAAATGTGCAACGTGTTTTTTCATCTTTAGAAACAATTATTCTTTGTGAGAAAATTATCCTCCCCCACCCCCACCGAGATTTCAGCCCCCTCCTGCATCTCATTCCCGGTCTCAATTGATTGTCTGGGAACAGAGTTGCTGTGTTGGAAGGGAATTTGTCCCATGAAACATTCACTGCAATCTGTGTGAATCCATCTCTCAAGTGGGAACTAAGGAAAAATGAAACTCTCTCAAGTCAATTACTTTCAGTTATTTTCTCATGTGAAGTAAATACAAATTTCACGTTGCACACAATTCTCAGGAGTCACATTGGTCAGTGCATATTGTCACTGGGTTGATATATTGTGCAGTTTTAATATCATTTCAGAATTTTCATTTCACATTTGCACAATTGGGAATAACTGAGCACACATTTCTCACTATGTTTTATCAATTATGGTGAATTTGCAAAGCTCTGAACAAAGTGCGTCAGCTCATGAACTTGCTTCTGCTCAATGTATTGAAATCCAAAGATAAATCCTATAATATTTACATTTTAAGAGTCACTTGTTGTGATAAGTGTGCTATTTAATACTTGTTAAAATAACCCACCACACGGTAAAAGCAAAGGATATGCGCTATGAATTTAATTTTTATTTAAGATCACAGGTGGTTTGCCCTTCGAACGCTAGAATACGAGCTAAATTAATGAACGTGTCAAATATAAATGCCAGTTCCAGCAATTTGCAGGTATTAATAGATGGCTCTGTAAACTCACAATTCAGGACCACCAAAGTTGTTTAGACGTGGAACAAGAACAGAGGATGTTGGAAAAACACAGCAGGTCTGGCAGCATCTAGAAGGAGAGAAAACAATGTTTTGAGCCCTTTTGATTCTTTTTCAGAACTGACTGGAGGGAGAATGTATTCGATATTTAAGTGTAGTTGTGAGAGATTGCAATAAAATCCCTCTGCACCTCCACCTGCCACAAGGAGGGTCTGAGGGCTCTCTGCTTCTCCCTTGAGCAGATGTCCAAATAATCCCATGTCCCATGCACTGCCACTCTCCCCCACCTGACTGAACTTGTTCTGCCACTAAGTAATTTCTCCTTTAATTTGACTCACTTCCTGCAAATAAAAGATGTGGCTATGGGTACCCAGATAGGCCCCAGTTATGGCTCTCTTTTTGTGGGGTATGTGGAACATTCCTTGTTCCAGTTCTACTCAAACACTTTTTCCATTACATCGATGTCTATATTGGTGACGCTTCATACTCTCATCTGGGCCTGGAAAAATGTAACCGGGCAGCATCGTGGTTAGCACAGTTGCCTCGCAGCTCCAGGGAGTCTGCACGTTCTCCCCGTGTGTGTGTTGGTTTCCCCTGCGTGCTGTGGTTTCCTCCCACAGTCCAAAGATGTACAGGTTACGTGGATTGGCCATTCTAAATTCCCCTCAGTGTCCAAAATGGTTAGGTGGGGTTACTGGGTTACCGGGATAAAGGGAATTGGGTGGAGGCGTCGGGCTCAAGCAGGGTGCTCTTTCCGAGGGCCAGTGCAGACTCGATGGGCTGAATGGCTTCCTTCTGCACAGTAAATTCTACAATTCTATATACATTTTCTTCCAATCTCCACTCTCTCTAACCTTCACTTAGTCCATCTCCTGCACGTCCTTTGCCTACCTCGACCTATCTCCATTTCCAGTGATAGACTGACCACCAATATTCATTACAAGCCCACCAACTCCCACACCTACCTCGATTAAAGCTCCTCTCACCTCATCCCATTCTCCCAGTTCTCCACCTCTGTTGCAGCCGTTCTGATCATGTCACCTTCAAAAGTGGTGCTTTTGACATGTCTGCTTTTTTCCTTAACCGAGGTTTCCCCACCTCTGGTTGACAGGGCACTCATCCAGGTTCGACCCATTACCCACATCTCTGCCCTCATACATTCCTCTTCCTTCCAGTACCATAATAGGGTCCTCCTTGTCCTCACTTTCCATCCCACTAACTTCCACATTCAAAGGGTCATCCTCCGCCATTTCTGCCAACTCCAGCATGACGCCACCATGAATCATATCTTCCTCTCCCCGCACCCACCCAGTCAGCATTCTGCAGGGACCACTCCCTCTGTGACACTTCGGTCCACTTTTCCATCAGGCCCAACTCCCCATCCCCATCCCCTCTCACGGCACCTTTCCTTGCAATCACAGAAGGTGCAGCACCTCGGACTTTACCTCCACCCTCCTCACCGTTCAAGACCTCAAACATGCTGTTCAGGTTAAGCAGCATTTCACTTGCACTTCTTCAATTTGGTTTATTGCATTTGCTGCTCCCAATGTTGCCTCTTCTACACTGGGGAGATTAAACGCAGACTGGGTTTGCTGAACATCTTCGCTCAGTCCACAACCATGACCCTAACCTTCCTGTTTCTTGCCATTTTAACTCAGCACCTTGCTCTCATGCCGACATCTTCGGTCTGCTGCAATGCTCACGTGAAGTGCAGCACAAGCTGGAGGAACAACTCATCTTATGGTTGGGCATGTTGCAGCCCTCGGGACTCAATGTTAAGTTCAGCAAATTTAGATTGTGACCTTTCACCTCCATCTTAAACCTTTTAAAACAAAATTTCCCATATATGCATTGCCTCAATGCAAAACAGAAACATCGAAAATAGAGGCAGGAGGAGGCCATTCAACCCTTCAAGCCCACTTCGCCATTCATTATGATTATGGCTGATCATCAAGTTCAATACCCTGATCCCACCTTCCCCCCATATCCCTTGATCCCTTTAGCCCCAAGAGCTGTATCTAACTCCTTCTTGAAATAACACAACGTTTTGGCCTCAGCTACTTTCTGTGCAGCAAATTCCACAGATTCACCACCGTCTGGGTGAAGAAATTTATTCTCACCTCAGTTCTAAAAAGTTTACCCCTTATCCTCAAACTATGACCCCTAGTTGTGGACTCCTCCGCCATCGAGAACATTCTTTTTTAATCTACAATGTCTAATCCTCTTACACCCCTTTACACACCAGCCATCTGCCTTTTGTTCTTACAGTTGTTACTTTTTGTTGCAAACTCTCTCAGCCTCACTTTAAAATCTAACACATTCCCCCTCCCTTCAGTTCTGATGAAGAGCCGAAAGGACACCAAACGTTAACTCGGCTTTCTCTCCTTGCAAATTCTTGCTGACCTGCTGAGTTTTCCCCAGCATTCTCGGCTCTTGTTTCAGATTCCAGCATCTGCAGTATTTTTCTGATTTTATTGTTTATGTTTGGGTTGTTCAGAGGTGTTAAAGCCCCGAATCCTTTATGGCAGTGTGGATATTATGCCAGGAACCTATCCTATACAGCTCAGCCCCATCCAAGGAACACTGCTCACTGAATGTGCCGCATGAATTTCATCATTATAGAAAACCAAGCTCAAAAAATGATTTTGTTGTGGCTAATTGTTAAGTCTGGCTGACTGATTTATTTGAAAGTGGTCATGGACTGTCTAAACCCATGGTGTTATTCCATTGCAGTTTGTTTGGCAATATCTTTCAAGTTCACCTATTTTCCTTCTTCAAATAAATAAAGTGGTAAAAGCAGGATCCTTTTGTAGATTATTTAGTTTTTGCTGGATCTTGGAAGCTGTTCAGTCAAAAATCCAGGATGAGTGTGTAGCTTCCTTCGTGAAGTAAGACAACATTCTGTTACCAAGGGTAATGTGAGGAAAAGACTGCTAACTGTCCTTGTGCCAGCACTCAGAGCGTTGTGGAATTCCAAGCCACCCTATGAATTGCAAGAGTCCATTCTAACAGCTGAAAGAATGATGCTGCATATGGTGTTATAAGTATTACGGTTCTTGTACCCTAGTGGTAAACTCTTTTGCTGCATTTTGTTACTCAATCTGATTTTTTGGTGACCCACACGGGCCAAGCATCGGTGTTCGATGTTTCAAATGCCACCACAATCCATGTTTGTGGATGAACGTTCGGGCAAATAATGCTTCCCCTTTCCTGCCCAACTCCTGCTGCTTTTGATAATGATCACGGTCACATATGGTTGAGAATTCAATCAGAACAGTTCTTCATGCACTGGAGCAGAAAAGGAGGGGGTGAAGGGGACAGGATGTCAATCTGCTTGGACATATTCTTGGTGGCGTCATCACATGACCTGCTGCCTTCAACCAACCCACCTCCCCACTCCGGCCTTTGGTCATACTCTAGGCTTTCCATGCTAACCTGAAAGCAGACTCTACACTGACCGACAACCATAAGTGATCAAAACAGGAAAATAACACTTTCCCCACCTCAAATATTTTTATAACTAATAAAAGGTTTTCAAAGAATGCATTAGATAACATAATTATTTCAAGTCTCTGATTTTTCACAGGATGCTTTCACAGGCTGCACCCAGCAGTCTGCTGGAGATTCATCAACCTTATTTCCCCACCCGCCAGCTCAATGGAGGCAGCTTCTATGCAGCAGCCTGGGCAATCATCAGAGTCAGATGCTCGGTTTCCCCTCCCATCCGAAGGATCGACAGTTTTGCAGGTGCATATCCATTTCCTGAATCAGGCAGCAGAAGACATTTTGTGATTCACAACTATTTTCTTGTTGTACGATAATTCAGTACAAATACCAGTTTCCACTCTTCCCTTCTGTCCTTTCCTTGTCCAGAAGACACCCCCCACTGGGGAAAACCCAACTCATATATACAGGCTTCAATGAGCATCACCTGCTCTCAACTCACTTTAAAGCCAGTCCTCACCGGAGAATCGCCGCCAGCCGTGTGTGCGTGATCGACGCGGCAAGGTCGGGCCGTTGAAAGAGGCCCCCGTGGCAATTCTTCGCGATCCACCGGCCGGGTTCCCGCCGAGTTCTGCCGGCGTGGTTCCCATATGTTTCCACCCAGCAGGAGCTCGGACTAGCGGCCACGCTGGCCGTCCTAGTTGGGGGGTGGGATGATCCAATTCATTTTTTCCAATTAAGGGACAATTTAGCATGGTCAATCCACCTATTCTGCACATTTTTTGGGTTGTGGGGGCGAAACCCACTCAAACATGGGGAGAATGAGCAAACTCCACACGGACAGTGGCCCAGAGCCGGGATCGAACCTGGGACCTTGGCGCCGTGAGGCAACCGTGCTAACCACTTGTGCCACCGTGCAGCCCAATGGCTTTTATTAAGGATGAACCTTTGCACCAGAGAAGAGAAATGCAAGGGACTGGTTGAGGGCCATCGAGGGTGCAGGTAACCTTTGCAGGTAACAATGGACCACATGGAACAGTGCCTCGAGGCACAAGGACTGAAGCTGCGAGAGGTGGAGGCAGTGAAAATGGGTCCGGACAGCAGAACCTTTGAATCGTGGGGTGGCCAGAAGGTGTGGAGGGGATAAACGCCACAAAGTATTCAACGAAGATGTTGGCCAGGCTTCTGGAGCAAGGGGTGCTCGAAAGGACCCCAATGTGGATAGGGCACACAGGTCCTTAAGGCAAAGTTCGAGAGTGGGTAGCCACTACGAGCAATGATTGTGCGGATGCAAAAATATCTGGAAAAGGAGAAACATCTTGCAAAGGGCCACAGAGAAGCAGGATTGTGAATGGGAAGGGAACTGGGTTCGCATTTACCAGGCTATAGGGACAGAACTGGCGAAGAGTCGTCCAGGCTTCAACAAGGTCATGGTACTATACCGAAAGAAAATTCAGTTTGGGGTTTTATACCCTGCGAAACTTTGGGTCACTAGAACTCTACCTCGAGATGCCAGAAGAGGCAAACAAATTGTTGGTGTAAAAGGAGGGAGCTGCATCTGTAAAGGTTGGAGCGTACAGTTGCTGTTTGTTATCAGAGAGTTGGGGAGTTCTTTTGATCCTGTTTGTCGATGATAGTTGTTTCTGGTTTAGCACAGGGCTGGTTTAGCACAGGGCTAAAGAGCTGGCTTTTAAAGCAGACCAAGGCAGGCCAGCAGCACGGTTCAATTCCTGTACCAGCCTCCCCGAACAGGCGCCGGAATGTGGCGAATCGGGGCTTTTCACAGTAACTTCATTTGAGCCTACTCGTGACAATAAGCGATTTTCATTTCATTTCTTCAAGTTGTGTTTCCCTTTTCAAGTTGCAGGTTCATAAGATTGTAGGAACAGGTGCCAGAGTGTGGCGACTCTGGATTTTCACAGTAACTTCATTGCAGTGTTAATGTAAGCCTACTTGTGACAATAAAGATTATTATTAGAGACAGGAGGCGGAGGGAAGAGTATGGATGATTGTTGGAGGAGATAGCTGAGCTATGCAGGAGCCCCTGCAAAGGGGACTGCTGGCAGTGAGAAAGAGGTTGCAGGGCAGTTTGTTAAGCTGATGACGGGAAAGGCAGTAGGGCAGTTAAGAAGGGCGATGGTGATGCAATATAAATACAGGGAGAAGGCGAGCCGTATGCTGGCCCACCAGCTAAGGAAACAGGCTGTGGCCAGAGAGAAATTTTAAAAGTAAGAACGGAAGAGGGAGAGGTCGTATCATAACCGGGGGAGATAAATTATGTGTTCCGGAGATACTGAGAGAAGTTATATAGGGTAACACCGGATGGAACGGGAGGGGACATGGGAAGGTTCCTAGATAGTTTGGAATTCCCGAGGCTGGAGGAGGAGAAGAGGCAAACATTGGAAGAACCATTGAGCCTGAGAGAGGTGATTAAGGGTATGAGGGCAATGAAGTTAGGGAAAGCATCGGGGCATGATGGCTTTCTGGCAGAGTTCTACAAAGCGTTTGCAACAGTACTGGCATCGCACTGGTTGGGGATGTTTAATGAAGCTGCAGAAAAGGGAGAGTTACCAAAGACAGTAACGCAGGCATGATGATATTAATCCCAAAAAGTGGAAAAGATACTTTAGAGTGTGGGTCAGAGAGGCCCATTTCGTTGTTAAATACTGACGTGAAGGTGCTGGCCAAGGTGTTGGCGGGCAAGATGGAGGGACGTTTGCCAGAGATGGTAGCAGGAGATCAAACGGATTTTGTAAAAGACTGACAGCTCTCCAGTAATATCAGGAGGCTATTGAATGTGATAATGATGTGTCAGGGGACAGGTGTCGGAGACTGTTGTCTCCATAGATGCGGAGAAGGCCTTCGAACAGGTGGAATGGAGTATTTGCTTGAAATTTTGGGCAGGTTTGGATTTGGACCAAGGTTTGTGGCGTGCGTGTACTTGTTATATTCAGGCCCAGTAGCATGTGTTGCCACGAACGGAATGAGCTCGCAAAGTTTTGAGCTATACAGAGGTATGTGACAGGGATGTCCACTGTCACTATTGCTATTTGCTTTGGTGATTGAACCCTTGACGATGGCCCTTAGAGGGTCGATGGAGTGTCGGGAGATTGTGAGGGAGAGTAGTAAACATGTGGCATCGCTATATGCGGATGACCTGTTGTTTGTGCCAAACCCACTTGAGAGTATGGGCAGGATTATGGGAATACTGAAAAGATTTGGGGCCTTCTCGGGATATTGATTAAACTTGGGAAGAACAAGATATTTCCGGTGAATGAGGTGGGGCTGAAGGCCAACCTAAAGATGCTACCATTTAAGGTGGCTAGGGAAGGGTTTAGATACTTAGGAATTCGGATGACAAGGGAATGGATCACGATGCACAAGTTGAACTTCTCAGCACTGGTGGAAGAAATTAAATGGGACCTAAAGAGATGGGATATACTGCATTTAATGTTGGCAGGGAGAGTGCAGGTCATAAAAATGACTGTGTTACCAAGGTTCTTATTTGTCTTCCAGGCCCTCCCGATTTTTCTCCCGAAGTCTTTCTTTCAGAAATTAGGGGCAATAATCTCGGAGTTTGTATAGGCGGTGAAGGTGCCGAGGGTAAAGAAGACTTTGCTCAAGAGGCAGGACAGAAAGGGGGGTTGGCACTCCCAAACCTGTTACAGGGCAGTTCGTGTGGAGGTGAGGTAGTGGTGGGGGGAGGAGGGTGCGAGTTGGCTAGGATGGAAGAGGAGTCCTGGAGGGGATCCAGCCTGACAGCCATGGTGATGGCCTTTCTACCATTTGCCCCAGGGTATTACTCGGAGAGCCTGATGGTGCAATCGATGGTTAAGGTATGGAATTAACTGAGGAGGCACTTTAAATTGGAGGGGACGTTGATGTTGACACCAATGTGTGGGAATCACAGGTTTAAGCCTGGGGAGATAGATGAGATGTATAGAAAGTGGAGGGAGGTGGGACTGGAGACGGTGAGGGACCTGTACCTGAAAGGGCACTTTGTGAGTTTAGATGAAGTTTGGGAAAGGTTCAAGCTGCCTCGAGGGAGTCTGTTTAGGTACATGCAGGTACGGGACATAGTAAAGAAAGAGTGAAAGGTGTTTCCCACCAGGGTATACTCTGCTGGAGCAATTGATACTCCCAGATGATCCTGGAAAGGGCAAGATTGGGGCTTATACGGGTTACTTGGGGAGCTCTGGGTGTGCAAGTGATGAGGATTAAATGTTAGTGGGAGGAGTAGCGGGGGGAGGATATAGACTGGGGTATGTGGTGCGAAGCTTTGCGGAGGGTGAATTCTACTTCTTCTTGTACCTGATCCAGTTTAAGACTGTGCACAGGATGTACATGACTCGAGCATGAATGAGTGGGTTCTTTCGTGGGTTGGTTGACATGTGTGACAAATGTGGGCGAGGGCTGGTGAACCATGTGCAAATGTTCTGAGGGTGTGAGAAGCTGGCAAGGTACTGGGAATCAATACTTGGGACATTATCTAAAATTATAGGGTAGAGGTCAGGCCAGACCCAATGGTGGCGATTTTTGGGATCTCGGAGGTGCCGGAGCTGATGGAAGGGGAAAAGGCCGACGTTATGGCTTTTGCTTCGCTAATTGCCCGGCGGAGGATTTAGCTAAATTGGAAGGCAGACACGCCACCAGGAGTGGCAGACTGGTTGGGACATTTGGAAATCTTCAAATTTGAGCTGAGGAGTTAGAGGAGGGATTCAAGGCATGGTGGGGATTGTTTATGACAATGTTTGAAGAACTGTCCATCAAGGGGAGGGATGGATGGATGAATTGTTTATTGTCACCTGTACCGAGGTACAGTGAAAAGTGTTGTTCTGCATGCAGCTCAGCCAGATCATTCCGTACATGAAAAGAAAATACATAGGGCAAACATAAAATACACAATGTAAATATATAGACACAGGCATCGGGTGACGCATACAGGAGTGTCGGGGCTGGTTTAGCACAGTGGGCTAAATAGCTGGCTTGTAATGCATAACAAGGCCAGCAGTGCGGGTTCAATTCCTGTACCGGCCTCCCTGAACAGGCGCTGGAATGTGGCGACTAGGGGCTTTTCACAGTTACTTCATTGAAGCCTACTTGTGACAATGAGTTATTATTATTATTACTCAGTAGAGAAGATGTATGAAGAGATCAGATCAGTCCATAAGAGGGTCGTTTAGTCGTCTGCCAACAGCGGGGAAGAAGCTGTTTCTGAGTCTGTTAGTGCGTGGTCTCAGACTTTTGTAACTCCTGCCCGATGGAAGAAGTTGGAAGATTAAATAACCCTGGTGGGAGGGGTCTTTGATTATGCTGCCTGCTTTCCCCAGGCAGCAGGAGATGTCGACAGAGTCAATGAATGGAGGGTAGGATATAAAACTGTACGAACTGTATGTTGTTGATTGTGTTGCTGTATTTATTATTGTTCTTGTTTATACATGTTTGCAATAAAATACATTAAAAAAAAGAAATAACATCCAGAAATCATGGTCTGATCAATGAATTAAAAACCTAAATATCATACTGATTTTTATTCTTGAGGTTAAAATATTATCAATTGTTCACATAAATTGTTTAAAATGAACAGAAATGCACCATTTTTAAATTAAAAAATCAAATCATTCCAACTCCAAGTTGTGCTCCCAAGGCACGAGCCACTGGTTGGAATCAAGTGTCATGGACTTCACCTTTGAAATAAAGAATAATTCTAAACCGTCTGAAGCCCTGACTAAAATAATCCCATTGACAAAATGACAGTGCTCAAAATATTTATTTTTAACTTGGCTATTAAAAAAGAAAAGAAAATTAAGTTTGCAGATGTTTCTGATGAATAAATTATTTGCTGGCATTGTGGTAGTGAGGTTTTAAATTTTATTTGAGGATGTCAACATTGTCAAATGGCAAACACAATAGTTTCCAATCAAAATCCAGTAAAAGTTACATTTCCCCCAGATAATGTACTTCCCCTTTGGGCTTTTATATAGTTATGGATTTTTTTTCCTCTGAAGGAAAGTAGAGTTTTCAAGTAGAGATTCTTTAGTTGTTATACATGTTGATTTCAGATCACAGAGGACAGAGTGTTGTAATTAAAGCATTCATTGGACCATTGAGTGAAAGGTTTGTGCAAAAAAACTACAATGATAAATGCAAGTGATGCGACCATCAATTCACGCGAGACAGAGAGTTGAAGTGAATAGTGGCTTTAATCGACTAGAACAGTGCCTGCCTGTGACTGCTGTACTAGTGAGAGCTGCCTACAGGGCAGCTGCTCTTTATACCTCCCCTCAAGGGGGCGGAGCCAGGGGCGGAGCCAACAAGGGCACCAACATGATACATTCCGTGTAGTACTGTACAATGGTCCATCGGTGGAGCCCGCATGGGCAACAGCGTGATACAATGTAATATAGTGGTGAATGGTTAGTACAATACGTTCACCACAGCAAGTAAACTTTATAAAGTACAGAGAAATCATGAGTAACTTTTGACTACCAGCCATCTATTTCTGCCTGAAAACAACGGGCGAGAATACTGAATCAGGGGTGGGTGGCACGTAAGCTGCACTATTAATGTCCAAGGCCTACGTGCTGTAATTTTCAAGGGGACAATAAATAAATGAGAGAGCAACCTGCTTATCTGAAACTAGTGGTGAGGGCTACCTAAATATGCAGATTATGGTCCAATGCCAGTTGTGGAATCTTGATTCAAATATTGAAGTATAAAAAGGCTGAAACATGCACCATGTATGTTCCGCACATTTCTACCAGGTCTTGAACAGCCTAACCAGTGATCATAGAATTTAAAGTGGAGAAGGAGGCCATTCGGTCCATCGAGTCCGCACCTGCCCTTGGAAAGAGCACCCTACCCAACCCCACACCTCCATCCTATCTCCGTAACCTAGTAACCCAGTAACCCCACCAAACCTTTTTGGGCACGAAGGATAATTTAGCATGGCCAATCCACCTAACATGTGCATCTTTGGACTGTGGGAGGAAACTGGAGCACCCGAAGGAAACCCACGCAGACACGGGGAGAAAGTGCAAACTTTGCACAGACAGTGACCCAAACCGGGAATCGAACCTGGGACCCTGGAGCTGTGAAGCAACTGTGCTAACCACTGTGCTAATGTGCACCTCCGTATCAAGATCATGATGCCCACTTCAGGAATGGTTCCCCATCAAGAAACATTCAATTTTGTATTTAACCCCTGGAGGAGCAGGAGAATCCTGACCTATTTGAGGTTCTCCAGGATCAGGTCTTCCCCCACAATGCTGTACCAACGGACTGATTCTGCTGGTTGGTTCTGCGTGGAAGCCAGCATATTTTACACCTTCCCAGAACCAATGAGCTGCTCTCGACCCGCACTTGGTCTCTGCAACTCTCCAACTTTGGTCTCCTCATTGGAAGCTTGCACCTTTCTTCAAGGGGATGCAAAAACAAAAGTCCTGTGTTGACAGGTCTGTCCTATGAAGAAAGATGGAGTAAAATGGACTTATATTCTCTGATGTCCAGAAGAATGAGAAGTTGTCTCATTGAAATTTGTAAAATTCTTGAAGGGCTTGACAGCGTAGGTGTCGAAAGGCTGTTTCCCTTGATTGAGAAGTCTGGAATTAATGGGGCATAGTCTCAGAATAAGAGATTGTTTATTTAGAACAGATTCTTCACTCAGAGGACTGTGAATCTTTGAAACTTCTCTAAACAATAAATTGAGTATATTCAAGACTGACATCAATAACCTTTTGGGCACTAAGGGAATTAGAGATGTATGGATACAGTGGGGAAGTGGCGTTGAGGTAAAAGATAAGCCATGATCTTATTGAATGGTGGAACAGGCTGAGGGACTTTATGGTCTTTTCCTGCTGCTGCTTCTTGTCTTTTTAATGAGACCTAGGCCTCATATTGGCAAAAATGGGTAAACCGAGCTGCTGCAAAGTCAACCTCGTGCCCTTTTTTGGACACCGCATGAATGTTGCCCTCAATGTGTAGGTATTTGACTCCTTCACCTTGCCTCCCTCCTGATGCATACAAAAACCCCAAACATACATACCGTAGCCTGCTGCAAATTGCAAAACGTTCTCTGTATTGCATTGCCATGTCTTTTCTCTCATAGTTACCAGGTCAAAATGCATAATTATTCTTTGCTTTATAAAGAAAAGGTGTTTTAATTGTTGTTTGGGACCCTGATAGATACGTTATTACTATAGTTGGCTACATTTCACAAAATGGAAGAAAATACGTGTTTAGAATCAATTTCAAACATATTGTAATTACTGCTGTCATAGGATATGTCCTTAATCTAAAACTGTTTCCTGAATGTACCCATTGTTTCTTATGTGCCAAATACAACCTTTGATCTCCTTGTGTTTACACTACAGATGTGAATTTGCAGCTCCTTCACATTCGTAGTGGGCTTGCTAATGTAAACCAGCCTTGTTTGAAGTTGCAAAAACTCCCACCTCTGGGTACAGATTTGAGGTTAGCTGTGAAATAGTAGATTCACATCAGACTGGGTACAAATTCCTAATGCAAATCTGTTGTTTTCAATAATGGAGGGGACACACATCCATCTGGGCTCTTTCCAACACCAACTCAATGCAGCCTTGCAGAGTAAAGTTGGCTTTTTCTCAGTCACTTAATGGAATCTAAAATTCCAACTACACTGGGAAATTTCTACCAGACTGGGTAACACACTCTGCAATTGTTTTATGTGACAATAAATATCACTCAATCAATCAAACCCCTCTGCAAAACCTGTGAACAGGATTCTGGCGGTATCTGGACTCAACCTTGTTATCCAAACCTTTCGAGGAGAAAGTGGAGTGTAAATAGTCTGTCAAAGTCAGGTTACTGTAACCACTCCTTTGTAATTCAAGGGTGAGCTCTTGTATTGCATTGGGGACGCAAGCGGGCATCTTTAACCAAGGACAACAAAGACAGATTGAAGGTATGCCCTGCGCTCATTTTTGCACTGATTTCTGCCCTTGATTTTCTTATTGTTCTCAGTATAAGAAGAATGGCTTGCATTGTCCCTGGTACAATTCACCAGGGCAGCACGGTAGCGCAAGTGGATAGCACTGTGGCTTCACAGTGCAAGGGTCACAGGTTTGATTCACCGCTGGGTCACTGTGTGTGCGGAGTGTGCACGTTATCCCTGTGTCTGCGTGGGATTCCTCCGGGTGCTCCGGTTTCCTCCCACAGTCCAAAGACGTGTAGGTTAGGTGGATTGGCCATGATAAATTGCCCTTAGTGTCGAAAAAGGTTAGGAGGGGTTATTGGTTTATGGGGATAGGGTGGAAGTGAGGGTTTAAGTGGGTTAGTGCAGACTTGATGGGCCGAATGGCCTCCTTCTGCACTGTATGTTCTATGTTCTATGTTTTTGTATGAGGACAACTCTGTGTACCATTCAGTGTTGAAATGAGCCATAATCCTGCAGGCACGTTGCCACAGCAAATACTTTCAAGGTTGTGCCCCCCACACCCCCAGCCTTCCACAGCAGAAGTTTTGGTCATTTTCCCATTGTGTTGAATTCACTTTATTAGACTGCATACCCTGAAATTCCACGGGGATTCGACAGAACATCAGTGATAAATCAACAGAACCCAATTATACTGCTGGGAGGGGAACCCAAGCAAATGTTCAGGATTCTTCAGGGTGACATCAACCTTGGGCAAAGGGCAAAATGGGTGACAAATGTTATACTCAACCTGACTTTCAAATAATTAAACACAACAAAGAACACAAGAAGGTGCTGAGGTCGGCCTTAAGCCTCCTCGTGCATACTCTGCCTAATAATGACTATTATTTTACAGCAACTCTACTTATTAATTATCTTCATATCTTCAACTGCCTTAGCACCTGGAAATGTTTGACCTCAGCCTTGAATATACTGAATATCTTCAGCCTTTTGGGATAGAAAATGTGAGGTTCGCAACCTTCTGAATGCAGAAATATCTCTTGTCTCAATACTAAGTGGCCAACCCTTTATTCATGAAACTACTTCTAGACTCTCCAGTTAGGGGAGATATTTCTCATATTCAGTCAAGCATGGTAGCATAGTGGTTAGCACAGTTGCTTCACAACTCCAGGGTCCCAGGTTCGATTCCCGGCTTGGGTCACTATCTGTGCGGAGTCTGTACGTTCTCCCTGTGCCTGCGTGGGGTTCCTCCGGGTGCTCCGGTTTCCTCCCACAGTCCAAAGATGTGCAGGTTAGGTGGATTGGCCATGCTAAATTGCCCTTAGTGTCCAAAAAACTTAAGTGGGGTTACTGGGTTACGGGGATAGGATGGAGGTGTGGGCTTGGGTCGGGTGGCCTTTCCAAGGGCTGGTGCAGACTTGATGGGACGAATAGCCTCCTTTGGCACTGTAAATTCTATGATATGATATGATCTATGCTAAGCTCTTTTAAGTAAATGAAAACTAAGCAGCATGGAAATGGGCTGCCCATTCACTGTCACTCATTTTGATGAATTCCACCCAATGTTTTTTTGGATTGGATATTTTGGTTCCCCTTCCATTCAGTGTATCTTGCCTGAAATAAGCAACAGGGCACAAAGGAGAGCATGGGCATTCCATTGAGAATGGCACTTACCCTCAGGGACCTGTGAAGAACGAAGAAGGATTTCACAGCCTGGAGCAAAGACACGAGCTTTGCCTGAATGCCTGCTTCAAAGGGGGCCACAGAGCCATGGTCCGTCTCTCCATGACCAGCTCTTCCGCGCATGTGGACTTGGGGGTCTGGTGTGTCCGCTTTCAGTTGCAGAAAATCCCTCTTTTGCTGACTGAAACCATAAAGAAATTGTTGATGTGGTGACTGTTTCTTCAACCCAGGTCACGGTAGCCAGGATTCTTCAAAATGGCGGCAAAATGTTGACGCCGGCGTAAACACCGGAGTGTTTCAGTCCGGCGTCAACGGGCCTCTTGGCACAGTGATTCAGTGGCCTACAGGGGGCCAGCACTGCGCCGGAGAGCTCCACGCAGCTCCACACAGCTCCGGCTGCGCATCCGGCCGCGGGTTCGTGCATGCGTGTGGTGGCCGCTTCCGCGCCAGCCCCGTGCGACATGGCGGACCCACACAGCGGGCCGGCGTGGATGAAGGTAGGTCCCCCCACCGATCGTGCGCGTCCGCCGATCTGTGGCCCCCGATCGCAGGCCTGGCCATTGTGGAGGCCCCCCCTGGAGACTGATCCCCCCGTCCCCCACCAGGACGGCCACCGCAGCCGCGACGCTGAGCTCCCGCCAGGTGGAACCATATGTGACCCATGCCAGTGGGAACTCAGCCGTTCAACCGCGGAGAATCGCAGCGGGGGCCTTTTTCAACAGCCCCTGACTGGCGCCGCATCGAAAGCGCGCGTGCGACTGCCGCAGATTCTCCGGTCGCTGGAGGTTCGCGTCCCGGCGTCGGACCCGATTGCGGGTCTGATGCCCCATTCTCCGCCCCCGCGCCGAGCGGGATTTCGACGTGAAGGCTCAGAGAATCCTGGCATTGGTTACTTAGAATTTGCATTTGTTAAGCCTTTATACTGAAATGCCGCTCAGAAATGTCAAACTGTTTTTTAGTCAACCATGATGTATTTCTTGGTGTCTTGTCTAATGTCATCTGCAGCCTTACTCCCTCAATGGGCTGCTAATATAGACCACATTTGGCCAGCCTCTCAACTTTGTTAGTGGCTGCTGGGAACATCAGTGGCAGTCCATGGAGTGTGAAATGAATGAGGTGACAGCAGATCTGCATTTAAGTAAGTTTATATTTTATTTATATTGAAAGGGCATCAGAGTCATGTGCAAAATTATGCACAAGATTGTCTCAAACATCCTTTGCACACCTCTCAATTCTCATTCTCATCTGGTACAAAGGCCTCCTCATCCGCTCTAAAAGCTCATCAGCCTCCTCCTCACAGGATGAAGAGTGGTGATCTAAGATGTCTTCGTAATGCAATGCCTTCCCCCTTTGTAGTGCTACATTGTATAGTATAGCAGATAATCACAATTTGTGAGATCCTTTGAGGAGCACACTTGTCAAGGTAACAAAATCTCATTTTCAGCAGCCCAATGGTCTGTTTTATGGTCCCCGTGTGGACCCTTAGGTGATATTGTACGTCTCCCCTGCTGCAATGTTTGGATTCCTCACAAACGCCAGCAACAATGTCTTCAAAGAGTAGCCCTTGTCCCCGAGAATCCATCCTTGAAGACACCTGTGTTGGGCTGATAAGGCTATGGCACCTGGGACTGCCTTTCTATGTGCATGTCATGGCTTCCAGGCACCTTACACATGCACACAACTAAGGCATTGCTTTCAAGGTTGCTGACCAATTGGAAATTAGTAGAATGGAAGCCCTTCCTGTTATTGTAGGCTACTGACTGTTCTGAGGGGGCCTTGATGGCCATTCTTTACACGGGGGTATCCAGCAATGGCCTTGAAACCTTGTGATGACCTTTAGCGCAGGAAGGTAAATTTATAAATGTCTGCGGAATCTGCCCTTGTTTTACAGAATATCTGAAAAGACTTTTAGTAATTTGCATCAATTAAAAAGGAATCAACTGTAATGTCCTTAGATAATAAATCATTCTGATCCATGTCACCTGGCAATATTTGACCTGGAAGGAGTACCGACAAGAAGGAAGTTGAGAAAGAAGGCATGTGGCTGTGAGGCACAAAGGAGAGCTGCAGACATAAAGGAGAGCTATGAACTCAAAGGAGAGCGACAAACAGTAGAGTTGAACGGTGAAGACACAGATGCAGAAATAAAGAGAAAGCAGTCAGAGGCAAAAAAAATGGAACACAAAGAATCCTTTTGAGGAGAAGAAGCTTCTCAGGGTGATGTAGGATTTTCTGTTTGACAGAAGAAGGGAACAGGAACTCCTGGAGGCACTAGCCAGCTAAAAAAAAGTCTAAAATGTAGAAAGCTGTGTGAAAACATTGGAGACACTAAAGAGCGAGTTGTTTTCCATTTTACCTTTTTATCTGAAGTATCATTTGTCTATTGATTCATGTTTCGTTTATGCTAATTCAAATTTGTGTTCAGGGAGAAGTTGCAAAAAGTGAAATATTATTGCCAATCTCTTCTTTGGGGGTGATTTGGTACATTTGGTTATTTTGGTTTGTGGTTCCCCCACGGAATTGGAATCACCATCCTGTCTGACTGCCTGTCCCCAGTGGATCCCTGAAAAGAACCAGAGGTGGAGAAGTTGAGAACTATGGTGATCTTCAGGGCCATCAGTAAAGGGTGTCCACTAAACCCCAAGGCTCTCATGCACCCTGAAGCATGGCACATAAATTTGTGACTACCTCACTGGAAAGTCTCAGTCTGTACTGATACTGCCACTTGGAAATCCGCAGTTGTTTGTGCCAGTCGACTGTCTTCAGTAGCTAGGCACACCTTCAAGCGGCAGGCAGCCTGTTGTTTCTCCATTAGGCAATCCTCTCCAGCATGCCCACCCAAAGACTGGTCATCGTGCTACTCCTGCTCTTGCCTCTATGGCGCGACCAATGTCAACTTTTCCTCCACGTGGGGCAGCCATGAAAACTGGGTGGACCGATCCCATGCTACCTTATCACTCCCCCTCTCAAACACTGTGCTTGCAGTTGACCTCCTACAGAATCATCCCCGGTTACTCCTTTTTGAACACGTCACTGCCCCTCCATGTCCTCTGCAAATAACCTACCACACTGCCACCCTTACAGGACCACCATCCAATGCAGCCCCCACACTTACGGGATAATCATCCGTTGCAGTGCCCATCCTTAGGAGCTACCTGTCACTGACTGGCAATGACCTCCACTCCTTATTAGAACCATAGAATTCCTCAGTGCAGAGGGAGGCCATTTGGTCCATCGAGTCTGCATGGACCCTCTGAAAGAACACCCCACCCAGTTCCACTGCCTGCCCTATCCCCATGACCCAATAACCCCATCTAACTTGCATATCCTTTGAATACTAAGGGGCAATTTAGCTTGGACAATCCACCTAACCTGCATATTTTTGACTATGTGAGGAAAACGGAGCACCTGTAGGAAGCCCACGTGGCCACGGGGAGAAAGTGCAAATTCCACACAGACAGTTACCCAAGGCCAGAATTGAACCCGGATCACTGGCACTGTGAGGCAGCAAATTTTCTCTATCTCTGAGCTATGCAGAAATGACCCTTATTTCGATGTGTATGACAGCTTTTATTTAAAACACCACTTGCTACAGCTTCATTTACTTTTCCCCGAATCCACACCCAGGCTTAACCAGTCAAGCACAGTGAGCATCAGTGAGCAGATTCACATAGTCAAACACAGAACAATAGAACACAACACACCTCACTCTTTCCCGTGGGGCTAAGTCAAAATGCCTGGCTGCACAGACAGCACCGAGCCTCACTTTGTTGCCATCATCTTTAACTGGTCAGGGATCTGATGCCCCATAATTCCCCTGCACCGTTCATTAAATCAAAAACGCCCCTTAAAATTCCATTCAACTACATGTAAATTCAGGTTAATTACTCTTTAAACAATTTAAATTACTGTCCCCCCACATTGTTGTAGCAAGCCTGATTTCTACCTTTCTGACAGCACACAAAATTCCGAACTAACACCGCAATGTCTGGCTTTTTGCAAGCAAATCCGTCCTGATATTTTTTAAATGTCACTTAATTTTACTTTTATGTTAACTAATTTATTGATCACTCTCATTCACATTTTCTCTATTTTTCAGACGTTGACAGCAAATGAAACTACTTTTGTAATTATTTTCAATAAGCACTGAGATCATCCTGCAGCGGGTTTGAAACTGATATCTCCTCTACCTCCATCCCCAGCTTTGGAATTTTGGTCTGGATATGAAAGGCATTCTGTCTGTTTTGTTGTAGTGTAACCCAGGAGTCCAACTTCTGTTTAATTCCTTATTCCATTCTTACAGGTGCACCACATGGATTTGGCCTTCTAGCAGTAGAACATGCAGCTACTTTGTTAGTCTGCATCCCTCACTCCTCACTCATAGTTAGGACCTTGGAGTTACTTCCTTTCTGTGTTGCTGTTTGCAGGCTCGGATTCATTATCCAGCTCTCGAGCTAGGTGCCAGGACAGCTGTACTTTACCAACCATTTCCCAACATTGATAAAGCTGTCTCTGCGGTTCATTAAAAATACAAATTGATAAGATAGCAAAGCCATCAATATCCTCCCCTATTTTTTTGGTGTAAAATTAATGGTGTATTCGTGCCAGTGAGATGTATAATATGCTCAGCATAAATAATCAAGGATAACTGGACTGACATTCAAGAAAGTAGAATAATTCTGCGCTTGCATCTCAAGGCTAGTCGTCACTTAAGTGAAGTGTAAAAATTGTTCTTGTGTTCAAAATGAACTCTGCCAAAATCGTTCAGATGAACTGTCCATACAAAGGGTTATAGTTATAATTATGTAAATTGGAATGACATCCAGAAATATTCAGCTCAGGACTATTGATTTTAAATAAGGTTAAGTTGTTCCTTATGCAGCTGGAAATGTGGGGGTGGTGGAGGAAGCGGAAAACCACAATCTGAGAGATTTTATGGTACATTTTTGCTCAGTAAGTATATTGTGATTCTCAGGCTCCAGTAGTGGTTAGTTTGGTATTGTATGCCATTGCCATAGTGTCTGGGAAGAGGTTTGGTTTCATATGCCTCAGCATGTGCAACACAGAACAACCAAGCCACAACCTGATAAAAAGTCTCAGCGTCTATCCTTAGGTTGAAGCCAAGTACTTTGCTAATGTGCTTAACCTTTTCAAGTCTATTTCTCTTGCAGTTATTCCCACTGGTTAAACTCGCTCTTGTAAAACATCTTTCTTTACAGTGCTGCCCATGGAGGCAGTGTTCTTATGGGTTATTGACTATCACTATTCGTAAAGGAGCTACAATTGGTACAAAAGCATGCAATTGGTTCAAAATCCTAAAATAGAGTTTGTACAATAGTAACAACCTGACCTTGCGATCTCAATGGCTGTGAATACTAAGAATTCCACTGCTATTGAAGGATGCAATAGCACAGCTACTTTCTGGGAGCATGGTACACTCAAATTTGGAAGTTGCAATGCGCCTGAATGGGCTCCATAGGAACACACACTGATGGCTTTTCTGAGACCAGTCATGTGGGAACTTCGGCTGATAGCCCAGCAGTTAGACTTCATTTTCCGGTGGTCTTTTTAGGGTTGGCCCTCACAAGCACAGCTCAGGTACACATCTCCTTAAATCAACAGGAGTGTTAAAACACACCCACTCATTGAAATCATTCAGCCAATTGCTATATCAAAGAAATTCTAACAATACCAAAGCAGAAACTGCAATGATCCCGTGTGGACCAGCTGGCAGATGGGTTCGCGGACATCTTCAACTTCTCCCTATTCTGTTCCAAGGTCCCCACCTGCTTCAAGAAGACCATAGAATTTGCATAGAATTTACAGTGCAGAAAGAGGCCATTTGGCCCATCGAGTCGGCACCGGCCCTTGGAAAGATCAGCCTACTTAAGCCCACACCTCCACCCACACCATCCCCGTAACAGCAACCCCACCTAACCTTTTTTTTGGATGCTAAGGGCAATTTATCATGGCCAATCCACCTAACCTGCACATCTTTGGATTGTGGGAGGAAACCGGAGCATCCGGAGGAAACCCACGCACACACGGGGAGAACGTGCAAAATGTGCTGACACCGCACAGACAGTTAACCAAGCCGGGAATCAAACCTGGGACCCTGGAGCTATGAAGCAATTGTGCTAACCAATGTGCGACCGTGCCTCCCATACCACCATCATACCGGTGCCAAAGAAGAACCAGGTAACTAGCCTCAATGACTATTGTCTGGTGGCCTTGACATCAATCGTAATGAATTGCTTCGAGAGGCTGGTCATGAGGCACATCAACTCCATACTCCCAGAATGTCTAGATCCAATTCGCATACCACCGCAACAGGTTCACAGCAGACGCCATCTCCCGGGCCCTACACTCATCCCTGGAGCATTTTGGCAATGACGATTCCTATATCAAACTCCTGTTCATTTATTATAACTTTGCCTTCAACACCATAATCTCAACCAAGCTCATATCAAAGGTCCAAAACCTAACTGGATCCTCGACTTTCTGACCCATAGACCATAATCAGTAAGGATAAACAACAACACCTCCTCTACGATAGTCCTCAATACCAGGACCCTGCAAGGCTACATACTTAGCCCCCTACTATACTCCCTATACACACACAACTGCGTGGCAAAATTTGGGTCGAACTCCATCTATAAGTTTGCTGACGACACAACAGTAGGAATCAGCCTTGTGAACCTTCTCTCAACTGCTTCATATTACAGAGGCACAGTGGTTAGCACTGCAGCCACACAGCACCAGGGACCCGGGTTCAATTCAGACCTTGGGGAACTGTCTGTGTGGAGTTTGCACTTTCTCCCCGTGTCTGCATGTGTTTCCTCTGGGTGCTCCGGTTTCATCCCACAGTGCAAAATATGTTGGCCATTGCTCCTCAGTATCCAAAGGTTAGGTGAGGCTACGGGGATAGGGTGGCAGCATGGGCCTACGTTGAGTGCTCTTTCCGAGGATCGATGCAGACTCGTTGGACCGATTGGCCTTCTTCTGCAGTGTAGTGATTAATCTATGATTCTTCTTTAAGTGAGGAGACCAAAACTGCATCCAGTTCTTTAGGTGCAGTTTATTCTACGGTGGCTAATAGTTCTTATGTTCATCAAGAATGATGTTGCCCATGCTAAGATGGTGCAACTTAAGGATATGCTTTTTAAGGTCAAAGCTGCAAATGGTCAGCCTGTAAGAGCATCTGCAGTCTCCACTATTTTAAGATAACAGTCTTCCAGCAGCCATGCTGCAGCCACTGGAGTAGCACTGTGCAGGATAAGGGCCGGGATTATCCCCTACCCGGCGGGGCGGGGGTCCCGGCGTATTGGAGTGGCATGAACCACTCCGGCGTCGGGCAGCCCCAAAGGTGCGGAGGTCTCCGCACCTTTAGGGGCCAAGCCCTCACATTGAGGGGCTAGGCCCATGTCGGAGTGGTTCCCACTCTGCTGGCTGGCGTGAACGGCCTTTGGCGCCACGCCAGCCGGGGCCGAAAGGACTTCGTCGGCCGGTGTAAGCCCGCATATGCGCTGGAGCGTCAGCGGCTGCTGACGTCATACTGGCGCATGCGCAGGGGAGGGGGTCTCTTCCGCCTCTGCCATGGTAAAGACCATGGCAAAGGCAGAAGAAAGGCCCTCCCGCCGATCAGTGGGCCCCGATCACAGGCCAGGCCTCCGTGGGGGCACCCCCCGGGGTCAGATCGCCCCGCGCTCCCCCCAGGACCCCGGCGCCCCCCCCAGGACCCCGGCGCCCGCCCACGCCGCCAATCCCGCCGGTAAGAGAGGTGGTTTAATCCACGCCGGCGGGAGAGGCTAGTCAGCGGCGGGACTTCGGCCCATCGCGGGCCGGAGAAGCGCCGCGGGGGGCCAGCCGACCGGCGCGCACGATTCCCACCCCCGCCGAATCTCGGGGGGCGGAGAATTCGGAACACGGCGGGGGCGGGCTTGACGCCTGCCCCGGGCGATTCTCCGACCCGGTAGGGGGTCGGAGAATGCCGGCCAAGGTATCTGCAGAACAGGCACAAAGGCAATACAATGGTGATTAGTTTGGAATAGTGGACAGTTTGTTAAAGAAAGTTTGTATATTCTAAGGCAAGAGAAGTGTTACTTTAGCACCCCAATGGCCTGTTGAATCACATTTCATGTGGTAACATAGCTTTCACTATACACAAGCTGCCCATGTGTTTGTGGGCGACACACCATAGTCATGAGCAATGTTGTCAGCAGATAGCCCTTGTCACTCAATAGTCACCCTTTCATATCTCTTGATGACACAAATACTGATGACAGAGTGGACAAGCTCAGCATCAGTGCCGTCAGGAAAGTGGGCATTAATCTGCAAGATGTACTGAGCACGGTCACATATCCACTTCACATTGAGGGAATGAAGCCCTTCGCGATATCAAAGCAGCGTATGCGCAATCAGTGGCACCATCTATCATGAAGAAACGTGTTATACTTGCCAAAGTTATGTGCTTGTTCTCTCTGTTTCTCTCTGGAAAGAGAAAATTTTGTCTAATTTTACCTAGTCTGTGCACACAGACCTCTGGTGCAGGCCGCGCCAGACATTGCTGGCATTCTCCATTCCCCACCACTGTCATTGGGAATCACAATTGGGCGGAGAATGGTGCATCGGCTGAAAAACAGGATCGTTAGTGTACACCAGACCCGTTCCCATTCTCCGCTCCCCCACCACCAGCCACCCCCCTGTGCCAATGCGAACATGCAAACCAGTGATTTGTATGTTTTTCAGTGTGACCAACAGGATTCTCCACCCCACCTCCCCGGTATGATCTACCCTTCCCAGCTGAGAGTCACGCAGGCGTGATTTGGTACTATTATTTGTGAGGGGGAGCAAGGAACTAAGAAAACACTGAGTTGCATCCCTTTTAATTTGATTTGTGGGCTCGAAGCCCGATTCACCCCCCCCCCCCCCCCATCCCCCCACCCCGTACCCCCCACACACACACACATATACAAACACACACACCACACCCCCGTTATGCACTGATCCTCAAGCAGACATCCTCCAGGCGGGCTTTAGTGCATGTTTTCCCTAGCGGGACCCTGACGCAATGGACCCTGTGGTGGGGCAAGAGGGTCAGTGGAAAACTGAGGTGCCTCACAATATCCATTGGAAGGACCCCCCCAATGCAAATCCTGCCCTTCCTGCTGACAAGTAGGGGCACCCTCCCCCACCACGGGAATAATGGGTCACCCCTCCACAGTATACACGCATAAGGATGACCTGACACCCAAAAACCCCCAGCCCCAGCATCAGACCCCCATCAGATCTCCCCAAAAGACCTCCCATCAGACACCCCCATCAGAATCCCCAATAGAAACCTCCATCAGAGACCCCCAACAGAGAGGCCCATCAGAGACCGTTTCAGAAACCCAACAGACCCCAATCAAAGACTTCCATTAGACCCCCATCAGAGATCCGAAACAGAGACCCTCATTGGTCAACTCTGCCTAAAAGCTGAAGAACAGTCCAGGCAGTAGAATGGAAAATCATTGCATTTTCACTTACCCTTCCCTAACATCTATTGCCTCAGACAAAAGTGTCTAAAGCAGAAACTGTTACAAGTGTCAGAGGCTTCCTCAAAGGCCAAATACACTTCAAAGATCTCCAAATCCAGTGAGAGCCTTTGAAATGAAAATCTTCCATTCATTTTCACACAGCAATACATTGTACCAGCCAGTGATTGACAGCTTTATTACTTCAGAGATGGGTGCTAGGTGGATTGTTGATCGATCTTTCCCGTCACGCATGAATGCTTCTCAAATACCCTGCTTTAATGCTAACCACAATACTTATAAACACTTTTGTTATGATTGACAGCTCCTCACCACATCAAAAGAAGCTAAGTGGTTTCACTTCTTTTTCACAGCAGAAAACACTTTGCTGGAAAGCTGAAATAAAAACAGAAAATGTTGGAAAATCTCAGCAGGTTTGACAGCATCTGTGAAGTTCTGGAGAAGGGTTATTTAGACTCGAAACATTAACTCAGTTTCTCCCTCCACAGATGCTGCCAGACCTGCTGAGTTTATCCAACATTCTCTTTTTTATTACTGTGACTTTCTTATTTGTTGGGGCCTCATGAATTTGGTCCAGGTATAAACCCAGAGGGTACATCTGACATATGTTATGGGCCAGGGTTTAGAGAACCCCAAAGTGTATCATGGAGTTCACCTGGCCCACAACTTTTAATAGATTGTGGTATGGGGAGCACATGGCCCACTCTACAGGTGTGGTACAGCAGAAATGGAAAAGTATTTTTTAATGCAAAACAATGTTTATTCTATGAACTCAAGTTAACCTTTTTAAAACATACAGTGAACATCTTAGCAACCATTAATTCAAATACAACCCCCAAAGACTACAACACTAAGTAATCCTTTAAGCTTTCCTTTTAACATCCATAAGACTTAAAAAAAACCATTAAAACACAAAGATCAGGTTTACATTCACTATTGAGAGCAGTTATTAGTTTTAAATCGCCAAAGGATCAATTTACATTCTTTAGATTACAGAGAGAGAGATTCATACACCTTCTGGCTGTGATTGCAGCTATCCAGCTGTGAAAACAAAACTAAAACACACCCTGCAGCAAACAGCCTAAAACAAAAGTAAAAAGCTGACAGACAGCCCAGCTCCACCGACTCTCTGACATCACTGCAGTAGTAAACACCTATTTCTTAAAGGTACTCTCACTACAGATATTTATATACATATCCATTTTAAACACCCATTTCTTAAAGGTACTCTCACATGACACAGAGAATCATAGAATCTCTTCAGTGTAGAGGGAGATTATTTGGCCCATCGAGTCTGCACCAACCCTCCAAAAAAGCACCCAACCTAGGCTCACTACCCCGTCCTATCTCCCGTAACCCCATGACGCCACCTAACCTTTGGACACACTTCGGGGCAATTCAGCATGACCAATCCAACTAACATGCACATCTTTGGAATCTTTTTGAAAGGAAACAGAATCAATGAAGTTGAAGATTTACAAGACATTGAGAAACCCTTCGGAAAGATTCAATAATTCAGCAGGAACTATGGGAGAGATGCTGGTAGAAGGTCACAGGACACACTTCAAATTAAATACTGGAACCCCAGTTTCAATTCTTTCACATACTGTTCTGTGGTGAAACAAGAAAGTTATTCAAACATCCAATTAAAAGCTACATGGACCAGGAGGAACAGAGCTGAAGGTTTTAGGAGAATTAATAGCTACTTTAAAGAATGGAGAGAAATACATTATTGAAACACTGTATGTAATTCAAAATCAGAGTTGTTCACTTTAAGTAGAAAGGTATGTTGGAATTGAATCTAATCTAGAAGAAATAAAGAATGGTGAATATCCAAAGTTATTTACAGGATTGGGAGAGCTAAACACAGCTTATCACATAACACTTAGCCCAAATCTGAAACCAATATGCTCATATACACCCAGAAAGGTTCCAAAGCCAGTGCTTCCATCGGAGTAAGTTCACCCATGAAAGGACCAACAAATTGGTGCTCAGGTATGGTATTGATTCCGAAGCCAAACGGTTCCATAAGAATATGTGTCAATCTCAGTCAACTCAATAAAACAGTGGAAAGAGAAGGCCATCCAATGGTGTCAGTAGCTCAGACTTTAGCTAAATTAGTGAAGGTCTTCAGAACACCCTACGTGCTCTCATCCCACGTAATCCCCGCATTGGAGATCTCTACTGCCTCCCGAAAATACACAAGGCCAACACACCAGGCCGTCCTATCGTTTCAGGCAATGGGACCCTGTGTGAGAACCTCTCTGGCCACATCGAGGGCATCTTGAAACCCATCGTACAAGGTACACCCAGCTTCTGTCGCGACACGACGGACTTCCTACAGAAACTCAGCACCCATGGACCAGTTGAACCAGGAACATTCCTCGTCACAATGGATGTCTCGGCACTCTACACCAGCATCCCCCATGACGACGGCATTGCTGCAACAGCCTCTGTCCTCAACACCGACAACTGCCAATCTCCAGACGCAATTCTGCAACTCATCCGTTTCATTCTAGACCACAACGTCTTCACCTTCGACAACAAATTCTTCATCCAGACGCACGGAACAGCCATGGGGACCAAATTTGCACCTCAATATGCCAACATCTTCATGCACAAGTTTGAACAGGACTTCCTCACCACACAGGACTTTCAACCGATGCTATACACCAGATACATCGATGACATTTTTTCCTTTGGACCCACGGCGAGACATCACTGAAACGACTACACGATGACATCAATAAGTTCCATCCCACCATCAAACTCACCATGGACTATTCTCCAAATTCAGTTCCATTCTTGGACACACTCGTCTCCATCAAGGACGGTCACCTCAGCACCTCGCTTTACCGCAAGCCCACAGATAATCTCACGATGCTCCACTTCTCCAGCTTTCACCCGAAACACATTAAAGAAGCCATCCCCTATGGACAAGCCCTCCGTATACACAGGATCTGCTCAGACAAGGAGGAGCGCAACAGACACCTACAGATGCTGAAAGATGCCCTCGTACGAACGGGATATGGCGCTCGACTCATTGATCGACAGTTCCACCGCGCCACAGCAAAAAACCGCACCGACCTCCTCAGAAGACAAACACGGGACACCACTGACAGAATACCCTTCGTCGTCCAGTACTTTCCTGGGGCGGAGAAACTACGACATCTTCTTCGCAGCCTCCAACACATCATCAGCGAGGATGGACATCTTGCCAAGGTCATCCCCACACCCCCACTACTGGCCTTCAAACAACCGCGCAACCTCAAACAAACCATTGTTTGCAGCAAATTACCCAGCCTTCAGAACAGCAACCACAACACCACAAAACCCTGCCAGGGTAATCTCTGCAAGACATGCCAGATCATCGACATGGACACCACCATTACACGTGGAAACACCACCCACCAGGTACGCGGCGCATACTCGTGCGACTCGACCAATGTAGTCTACCTCATACGCTGCAGGAAAGGATGTCCCGAAGCGTGGTACATTGGCGAGACCATGCAGACACTGCGACAACGAATAAACGGGCATCGTGCGACTATCAACAGGCAGGACTGTTCCCTTCCAGTTGGGGAACACTTCAGCAGTCAAGGACATTCAGCCTCTGATCTCCGGGTCAGCATTCTACAAGGAGGCCTTCAGGAGACGCGACAACGCAAAATTGCTGAGCAAAAACTTATAGCTAAGTTCCGCACGCATGAATGCGGACTCAACCGGGATCTGGGATTCATGTCGCATTACATTCGGCCCCCACCAACAAGCCTGGACTTGCAGAGGCCTACCGACTGAACTGGCTTGGGACAATTCACACCTCTTTAACCTGGAGTTACCTCTCTCTCTGCATCTTTGATGATTTGATTGCCTGCAGGTGCTCGCATTCCGGGGCATCTCTAACTGTGTCTATATAAACATTTCTGGAACAAGCCTTTCCATTCACCTGAAGAAGGAGCCGTGCTCCGAAAGTTCGTGTTTGAAGCAAACCTGTTGGACTTTAACCTGGTGTTGTAAGACTTCTTACTGTGCTCACCCCAGTCCAACGCCGGCATCTCCACATCAGAGATATTAGCACATTACGATGTGGGATTATCTACAATCATAGTAGCAGACACATCTTGACAGGATTGGGGGCAATAGTTTTTCAGGTTAAAAGAAATGAAAAATGTATATCTGTCTATTATGCATCATGGTCATTAACAGATTCAGAGAAGAGATACCATGTAATCAGAAAGGAAGCATTAGCAGCCACATGGGCATGTGAGAAATTTGCTGACAATGTCTTAGGTTTTCACATTGCAATAGAAACAGCACATCAACCTTCAGTCACATTTTCAATATGAAAGAAATCAAAGCACAGCACAGTGGTTAGCACAGTTGCTTCACAGCTCCAGGGTCCCAGGTTCGATTCCCGGCTTGGGTCACTGTCTGTGTGGAGTCTGCACGTTCTCCCTGTGTGTGCGTGGGTTTTCTCCGGGTGCTGGGGTTTCCTCCCACAGTCCAAAGATGTGCGGGTTAGGTGGATTGGCCATGATAAATTTCCCTTAGTGTCCAAAAAGGTTAATTGGGGTTGCTGGGTTAAGGGGATGGGGTGTTGGAGTAGGTGTATGCTTGAGTGGGGTGTTCTTTTCAAGGGCCGGTGCAGACTCGATGGGCCGAACGGCCTCCTACTGCACTGTACATTCTATGATTATATCAATTAAGATTGATGTGGCTTGATACTCTTATGGTGTATGGTCCACAGAGATCAGGACACCATCATTAAAGGGCATCCCAATCAGCGCTGCAGCCTAACAGGCCCCATCACAGGGGTATTGGGGACTCCCTCTTCCCCCAACTGACAATCCTCTATGGTGTTCCACTCCCTCCTTCCGCCCCCACATCCACCACTGGCTTTGACCCCCCCCTGCCCCACCAACAATGGCAGGTGAAGCATGCATCCCCCGCACCATACATCAATGCCTACCCCCCACCATGGGACTCCCACTTGTTCTTGCCACCTTGCACCGGTTGGCACTGCCTGGTTGGCACTGTGTCAACCTGGCAGTGCCAAGCTGCAGTGCTAACTTGGAAGTCCCAACCTGTGCCAGTAGCAGTGCCAGGGCACTTCCTGGGCATGTCCCTCTTCCCTTCCAAGGAGCTATACTTACGTCTGCATCCCAGAGGGATCTCCTGGGCCCGGCCAAACCTGTTGTAAACCTCGCAGTAGTGATGTCACTGATGAATATTTACTGTGGGAGGATCATTCGGCAGCGGCGTATGAATAACATTTAAATCCATTCAAATGTATTAAAATGAGATTCCCGCCCTTTGTGGGTGTGAATCTTGTGACATCATCAGCAAGGGCCATTTCTTGATTTTCAGATTTTCTGCCCATGTCGCTAATCTCGCAGATAGCAAGTTCAGCTCAAGATCATGCCCAATGGGGTTCCTATGATGGCAACCCATGTGTTAGCGACAACTGCACAAAGTATGGGTGAAATCAAACAGGGTTAAAAATCAGAAGAGGGATGTAAGCAGAATAGAGAATTTTGCATTGTAGGTTGGCCAACATATATACCATATAACATGAGACCATATTTTGAGCAAAGAGCACATCTGACAGTAATCGATAGTTTGCTGGTATACAAGAGCATTGAGACTTGAGGTCATTTCAAGTGCAGAGGCAGAGCACAATATTCAAATTGGTGGCTGGGTCTCTAGAAATCAGAGAGATTTCTCCCATCTGTTCAACAGTGTCCAGAGGACCAATGTGAAGGTTTATTCCCTAAATATAAGAGAACGAGGTATGGTAGACTGGTGAAGGCTCCGCAACACTTTTCAGTGTAAGAGAATTTCAAAAAATTGGAGGAGGACGAGAGTTGCAGAAGAGAACATGGAGAGAGAAAATAATTACCTCAGAGAACAGAAGAGACTACATTTCCTAAGAAATTGCAAAACAATGAAATGTTCAGAATGACTAGGATACTGAAACTTTGGATTTACAGGAACATCAGAAAATGTTGAAATCTGAACAGGCACTAGAGGAGGTAGTACAAATGAAGTGTGTTAGACTATGACCCACAAAGGGTTAACTATAATAGTCATAAAAGGAAGTGACATATATTCATGTGATTTGAGAGTCTAGGAGAAAGCAGCATGGAAAGATGCTAGAGTAAGGGACTGTTCTCATAACTGAAAATAAGTTCCAGTGATGTTAGAGTGGTTGCAGCTGTCAGTCTTTGGGAGTTATTGAAACTACTCCAACCCAACAACACAACAATATACATGTAATTGTTCTTTGTATACTTCCTCAATTATGCACAAGTATTTGGTTGGATGATTTTCAGCAGGGGATCTGTTCCAATATCCTCTATTCAAAGACTCATTCCAGATCAAGCACAAGGATTGAACAAGTCACAGTGGATAAAGATAATTGTTGTGAAGCAAGAAGAATATACATTACTGTACAAATGAAAAGCAGCTAATCATATGTATACATGAACCAGTGAAAGTTGTTTTTGTTTGTATTATGTGGCTTGATTGTAACTTAAAGCAAGCTCCCTAGAAACAGAAAATATTTAGGTCTAGACGTGGGGCAGGATCCCTGGTTAGCCGACGGCGCAATCTGGAAAGGAGATTGGGTGGAGAATGGCTTCCGACGCCAGAATCACGACAGGCACCGATTTGATGTCAAACCGCCATTGTCTGTCACCTCGAAAACAGCGCCAATGCGTTTCACTTTGCATGTACAGTAGACACTGTTTGCATCATTAGCGGGCCTGACCTGGTATTCTCCGGGACCTCAGTGATTCCGCGCCTCCAATGGGCTGAGTTCCCGACGGCGTGGTTCACTTGTGCTTTAAAAAATCGTGAAACTGGCCTGGCGGTTGCTGAGGGAGAGAGGGGGGGTAAGGAAAGTGTCCAACATCACCATAGTTTCCTGACAGTTATACCGCTGGCCTTGGGCCTTCTGTCAGGGCCGGGAGGAGTAGCGGAAGGTGGCCAGGAGGTGGGTTGTGGGGTCAGGGTGGACATGCATGGATCACCATTGCTGGCAAGGCAGCCATGCAGCTGTGCACACCGCTAACAGCCCACTTTGAATCTAGTGCCATGGGTCATATAGGTGTCCCCCAGGACACCCACCTGGGTACCCTCTGGCCCCAGCTGACCCACCAGCTGTATGCGTGAGCTCCAGCACAACCAGTGCTACCTTTTTGGCTTGGATAAGTGTGTGTGGGATTGTAATGTGTATGTGCGGTTGTCGCATGTCAGCTTCTCAAGTGTCAATCACAAACCCACCGAATCACGCACCGTTTTCCATTGGAATCAATTGTGTTCCACGCGGCACCAGTGCTAGCTCCTCCACAGTTGCTGAATTGGTCCAGGTGCGGCACCAGTTTTTCTGTCATAGAAGTCCACGGATTCTGCGTCGCCGTCATCACTTACGGAGAATCCCGCCCATGATATTTGTGAGTGCAGGTGTGTTTTAACTCCTCACATGTCGAGGCTGAGTAAGAGGTGTCTAAAAGGCTTAAGATTAAAGAAAACCTTTGGAACAGTGGACATTTTAAAAATCCAGAGCTGTTGTATTCGTATTTGTTTTTGATGCTGTCCTGAGATTTAAACCTGAGGAGGGAGGCTAATAGTTATGTGCACATAATCAAATCCATCAATCTAGCTGGAAGATGTGAAACAAATTTCAAAATTAGTTTCACATTCTGATGCTTGGTTTGCAGACTGGCATGTTGTGTTTGAAAAACCCAGACCACAGCCACTTTAAAAAGGAGGCTAATTTTGAAAATTGCTGCTGGCTCCACATTGGCATGAACCTGCACATAAAAAAAATGCAAAGAGTCATCAGTTTTAAACTGCTATTAAAACAATCTTTGTTCCTGAAGTTTCCAGTGATTTGCATGGAATATATCTCAGGGTCTTGAGCTATAATGTCCACAAGGTCTTTGAAAGTCTGCAATTTCGTTCACACAGAATTAAAAGAGAAACAGCCTATCAATGAACTGTATAGAATGCTTCAGAGTTACATTATAAACAAGGCTCATCACACTGCATAAAGTCTGGGAACCTTGCAGATAATATTTCAATGGGAAACCTATTTACATGAGAAAATATTATATGGACAACTCATGTCAATTTTATTTAATCAGGTTAATACTCTGATAAAAACACAATTTTAGAGAAACCACCAACCTGTATTTCATTTTGACTTGATTTGATTCATTGCCACGTGTGCCAAAGTACAGTGAAAAGTATTTTTCTGCAGCCAAGGGAACGTACACAGTACGTACACAGTAGACAAAAGAATTTCAACAGAGAACATTGACAAATGGTACATCGACAAACAGTGATTGGTTACAGTGCGGAACAAGGGGCCAAACAAAGCAAATACATGAGCAAGAGCAGCATAGGGCTTTGTGAATAGTGTTCTTACAGGGAACAGATCAGTCCGAGGGAGAATCGTTGAGGAGTCTAGTAGCTGTGGGGAAGAAAATGTTCTGTCTGGATGTGCGGGTCTTCAGACTTCTGTATCTTCTGCCTGATGGAAGAGTCTGGAAGAAGGCAAAGCCTGGGTGGGAGGGGTCTCTGATAATGCTGTCTGTCTTCCTGAGGCAGCGGGAGGTGTAGACAGAACAAATGTCAGAGTGGCAAGCTTCTGTGATGCGTTGGGTTGAGTTCACCGCACTCTGCAGTTTCTTGCAATCTTGAGCCGAACAGTTGCCATACCAGGCTGTGATGCATCTGGATATTATGCTCTCTCTGGCACATCTGTAGAATTTTGTGAGAGTCAATGCAAACATGCCAAATTTCTTTAGCTTCTGTAGGAAGTAGAGACATTGTTGGACTTTCTTGACTGTTGCATCAACGTGAGTGGACCAGTACAGACTGTTGGTGATGGTGACCCCCAGGAACTTAAAGCTAACAGCCATCTCCACTTCGGAGCCATTGATGCAGACAGGGGAGGGGGGTGTCATGCTACCCTTTCTGAAGTTGATGATCAGTTCATTGGTTTTCCCGACATTTAGAGAGGTTGTTTTCGGTACACCATGCAACCAAGTGATCTATCTCTCTTCTGTAGTCTGATTCGTCGTTGTTTGAGATACAACCCACCACAGTCGTATCATCCATAAACTTACAGATTGAGTTGGAGTTAAATCTTGCCACACAGCCGTGTGTGTATAGGGAGTACATTAGATGCCTTAGCACATATCCTTGCGAGGCCCCAGTGTTGAGGACTATTGTGGAGGAGGTGCTGTTGCCTATCCTGACAGATTGAAGTCTGTTGGTGAGGAAGTCAAGGATCCAGCTGCACAGGGAGGGGTCAGTCCGAGCTTGCAGAGTTTGGTTCTAAGTTTTGTCGGGATAATGGTGTTGAAAGCAGAGCTGCAGTCTTTGAAAAGCATTCTCGTGTAGGTGTCCTTATTGCCGAGGTTTTCGAGTGTTGATTGTAGAGCCAGGGAGATAGGATCTGCTGTGGACCAGTTGCAGTGATAGGCAAACTGCCGTGTATCTAGACCATCTGGGAGGCTGACAGTGATCTGTCTCATGACTAGCCACTCAAAGCATTTCATGATAACAGATGTTCGGGCCACCAGTCGGTAGTCGTTGAGGCATGCTACCTTGTTCTTCTTTGGTACTGGTACTATGGTGGTCTTCTTGAAGTAGGTGGGACCCTCAGAGCAGAGGCGTGAGATGTTGAAGATGTCTGCACATCTACACTCGCCAGCTGATCTGCGCAGGCTCTAGTTGTGCATGTGTGCATTTGTGCCCGCGTTGGGATTGAGATGCCATCCAATAGTGTCATAGTCAAAATAAATTGAAAAGATTTTCATGCCCTTAATCGCAGATGGTGTCCAGAATTTTCCAGCCAATCATGTCGGCGGGATTCTCTAGTCCCACTGGAAGCGTGTCATGGATCTTGACACCATGATAACTGGTCACATCTGGATGAGGGTGTCAGCAGGTGATGGACTGAGATAGGAACAGAAATGGGCAACATTCAGGAAGTAGGCAGTATTTCTGCTGGAGAGGCTTTTGGTTCAGAAACTCAAAGTTCAAATCAAATAAGATGGCAAGATTACAAAGACATTGGTTTCAATTTCCCCTGTATTTGGCTGGAAGAAACAACAGCTCCTACAGGAGTGGATAACAGATGAGCAGACAATGAAGGGGTCCAAAGAGGTTATGAAGAGATATAGTTGGGTGGCATCAGAGTACATAAGGAACTTTCTGTTTTGGTCCTTCTCTGATCTCCTGAGAAAGGAAAGTGATAAACATGGAAGATCAATTTTGGTAGGTTTTGGCTGAAATCAAATTTCAAGATTGTTTCCCTGATTAGTTTATAAAACTTGCCAAACTGATGTTTTCAGAATCTGAGCAACTGCTGAGCTGATGCACAAAATATTCTTCTGACTATTCCACGTGGTAATTATACACTATAATTACATAATCATTAATGCATTGTGCCATTAGATGATCAGAAACAGACACATACATCACATTACATATCATAACATTTGAAACTCACTCGTAAGAAAGCAGTTCTGGCACTTTCTGCTGTGATACGTATTTTCCCCACACTTAGATCTCCCAATCACCTGTAATATTTTCCTTTTTCTAACCTTAAGCTCTGAAATTCCCATGTTAAGTGTTGGGATTTGTGAGTTACCCTAATCAGGGAAGAATTGTGTCAAAGAGTGGACTGACTCACTATGATATGAATGAATATGAAAATAGGAGTTTACAAAGCATTTATCAATATTTCATCAAAAAATGCTTACTATCGAAATATCCATAAAGCACAATTTGTCTGAACGAGCATTTTGGACGTCTTTGTTGTGAGTGCAACTTTGGCCTGTCATTGAACACATTCACCCACTCATTGTTCTGCAAATATTGACATGTCTGCATTACCACATCACAGTTGGGAGCTGTTCATAAACGAATCTATTGGACATATAGGCCAAAATCTTCTGTCCTGAAATGCCAAATTTCCCATTCTCACTCACAAGGGGTCCTACCACGGACAAGACCAGATAATCCTGCCCATTGTGTGAATGTAGGATCAGAAAACCACCACAGTATCCATGTGGAATTTGTACATTCTCCCTGTGCCTGCTTGGGTCTCACCCCCACAACCAAAAATGTGCAGGGTAGCTGGTTGGCCATGCTAAATTGCCCCCTAATTGGAAAAATAAAAAGAAACATTGAAAAAAAACACCACAAAGATGTTAAATGTTGTAGTCATCGCCATCCAGCTCTTCTTATAACCTGTTCATAGAAAGGATTATGTTGAAAACAAACTCTTCACTAACTCTGTCTTTCTAGTAACAGAAATAATTTGCTTTTGATATGTATTCGAATTATGACTACAGACAGGATAATTCCTGTCATTTACATTTGTAGGAAAAAACATTTAAAAACACAGACATTGCATTTATTTATTCAGCTTTAAGCATCTGAAGATGTCTGACATATGAAGCTTCATCCAACTGCACAGAACAAAAATGGGGACAGATCAAAGAGTGCATCAGTTTTGGAGACTGGGTTATTTAAAACCTAATGGGATGGATTCTCTGGTCGCCGAAATTGCGTTCGGCGATCAGCGGGAAAATCCAAGTTTCCGACTGAATCGGTGGCAGCGGGGCTTTCGCAATGCTCCGCCCACTCCAAAGCGCCGTACTCTCCGAGTACGCTGAGTCATGTATCAACTGCCTCAGGACATTGCCTTAGGCCCACCCCCCGATGCTCCGCCCCTGACCGGCCGAGTTCCCGAAGGTGTGGATCACTTGTGGTCCCAGCTTGTCGGGAACTCGACGTGGCGGCTGCGGACTCAATCCAGTGCCTCCACAGTTGGGGGAGGGCCTATCCGAGGGCAGTGGGGTACATTATTTGGGACTGGGGGCATGTGAGGGGTGGTCTGGGAGTCCGGGCCGGCCAAAGGGGGGTCACTATTTTGCGGGCCGGGTCCGTTATGTAGCACGGCATGGCCGCTGCAAGCTGCCGCCGTGCGCATGCGCGACAACGGCAATTCTCTGGGGCATAACGGCAGCTAGAGTCGGGTGCTCTATGCTGCCGGCATGCAGACCCCCGGCAAAACGGGGAATCGGTGGCCGTTTTGCCCCATTGTTTCTGGCGTAAAACACCACCGTTCCCACGCCACGTGGGGACATAGCCCCAGAATCAGAGAATCCAGCCCAATATATTATATATGTGGGTTATTGCAGAGCTGTGCAATGACCCTTTAGAATCCGAGTTGCGTGACGTACCTGATGCTATCGGCTACTGCGCAGAATTGTAGGGAGTCTAATGCCAAATCTTGTACAGTGAAAACCTATTCAATTAACCTCTGTTAATCTTGCATCAAATCCACGTGCTTCTGCAATCCTGTTCCTTTGTACTGTTCATGTAAAGATACAACATAATAGATGTCTTTAAATTTATTAAGAGATTTGATAGGCCAGATGTGAAGAAAATGGAAGAATTTCATGCAGACAGTGACCCGCGCACCCCCAGTCGTGGGTGGGGGGGACGGGGAGCGGAAATGCACCCCTCTTGACTGGGTTGCCCCACAATGATTTTATGAACATTGGGCCATTGCCCACATCTGAGATGAAGTCCTAACTCTGAGAGCTGCTGGCCAATCAAATGGCTGGCAGTTCACTAGTCCAAGCAGCACCACAAGGAATGGTTATCCCAGCAGGCATTCCCCAAAGCCCAGGAGACATGGAGCCGAAGACCAAGGAATGTCCAGTATTTTAGCAGGGACAGGCTGGCAGGCGGAGTGGAGGGTGAAGTTCTGCAGTGGGAGGGACACATGGGGGCACATGGAAGTATTTTGGGGGCGATGTGAGCCTTCATTGAGTATGGAATACCCATTTCCAGCAGGCAACAAGGTCATCAGATTGCCACTTCTTTCAATTCAGGATGTGAGTATCGCTAGCTGGGCCAGCATTTATTACCCATCCCTAATTGTCCTCCATTTCAAAGGCCATTTAAGAGTCAACCGCATTGCTGTGGGTCTGGAGTCACATGTAGACTAAGACCAAGTAAGGATGGTAGATTTCCTTACCAAAAAGACATTAGTGAACATTTATGGCAATCGACAATGGTTTCATGGTCATCGTTAGATTTTTAATTCCAGATTTTTCTTGAATTCAAATTCCACCATCTGCTGTGATGGGGTTTGAACCCAGGTCCCCAGAGCATTACCCTGTGTCTCTGGATTACTAGTCCAGTGACAATACCACTGGACAACTGTCTCCCATTGGCCTGGCGACTCACTGCATCTGCTAAAATGGCCACTTAAGGGCCTTAATTGGCCTACAGATAAGTAGGCTGCCTGACACTGTTGCTGCTGTTAATAAAACAATGGCATCATGACACCCAGTTTTACATTAGCCAACTGTTGGGAATATAGGATAAACCTCTTTACCCGGAGAGTATTTCAGACTGACAGCAACAATACATTTGAAAGAATTCGAGATAAGAACAGGGAAAAAAAGACTTGCATTTATTGAACACATTTGATGATAACTGTACACAACAAAGCACTTTACAGTAAATGAGGCACTTTCTAAAATGTAGCCACGGTGGTAATGTAGAAAAGACAACAGCTAATTTGAGCACATCAAAATACCACAAAAGTGCTAACGACTAGATGTGATTTCATTTGAGGTAGAAGCATTGGTCAGAACACAGAAAATAACGCCCCTGAGCTTCAAAATAGTGCCTTCAATTTTTCTACATCCACCTGAGAGGTTTAACATCTCATCCAAAAGTGTCTGCCTGGATGTGGTGCTCACAGCGAAGGGAGAAAGGAATTTAAGGATATGCTGATAGGGTTAGGTGAAGAGGGTTGCAAAGTTGCTTATGTGGAGCATGGACCAATGGAGCCAAATGGGCTGTTGCTGTACTCTAATTCTGCTTAACAAATTGTCTTTTCACCTCTGGGATCTGGAATTTAATTCAGCACCATTTGACAGGATGAAATGTTTCTGCCATTACTGGCTTGGGCAGCCCTAAGTAACCACAATTCCATTTCTCATAGAATTTACAGTGCAGAAGGAGGCCATTCGGCCCATCGAGTCTGCACTGGAAAGAGCACCAGACCCAAGCCCATACCTCCACCCTATCCCCACAACACAGAAACCCCACCTAACACTAAGGGGCAATTTGGACCCTGAGGGCAATTTATCATGGCCAATCCACCTAACCAGCACACCTTTGGATTGTGGGAGGAAACCGGAGCACCCGGAGGAAACCCACGCACACACGGGGAGAACGTGCAGACTCCACACAGACAGTGGCCCAAAAAAGGAATCGAACCTGGGACCCTGGAGCTGTGAAGCAACTGTGCTAACCACTGTGCTACCGTGCTTAACACACAAAACTGTCATAATATGCACATCAGTATATAATGGTGCAGACACACACTGACTGACACACTGCAAGACCAATCAACACACATAGCACAGCAGCCAATCACCAGTTAGGGCACGCTCACCATAAAGCCAGAGGGCACTCGTTTTCCCGCTCATTCGGGATGCAGCCTCTGAGAAGGACAGAGCTCGCAGTTTGTAGCACAGACCTTCACCATGTGCTAACAGTTTAGACTGGTCAGGATAGGCATAGGTGTTCAGTTTAATCTAACATAGGGTCGACCCACAGTGAAAGTATGTTCAACAGTTCCTAGCTTAATAAAATAGTGTTGTACTATTACAAGTGTTGGTAGCCTGTCTATGTCACTGCTAAGGTAAACGCAGTCTCCACAGATCCAGATTACCCAACACATCAAAAACCACAGCGCAAAATGGCTTGCAGTTTGGCCCAAATTTGGCAGTAAGTTGGCCACTAGACACATACCAACAACAACAATGTTGAAAATTACTCTGCTGCCCCAGGATGATGTTCTTCTGCTTTACGATTAAACCACATTTTGATGTAAAATAAGGAAGATTTGATCACCATCTGGTTGTGGTATGTCTGCACTGGGATTATTTTGTGTCGAAGGTAGAAACCACCAGAAACAATTTGATTTGTTCACTGTAGGCAGTGATGTAAATAATGAAGCCTGGGGGTGGGGGAGGGAATGAGGATTAAAAGCCCAGCTTTAAAAAAGTGAGAATTTATTTCTCTCACATGTTTCAGCACACCAACAATAAATGTTGACCATGCCACTCACCACTCACAGCCAGGTCCCATGAACTGGTAAACATCGTGTCATTGCATGTAACAACAAAAATGTAGCCACGTTGTAAATGTATTTGAGAGGGACAAGAAAGGCTGTTAAGGTCGTACCAGATGGTCAGTGTTAAGAATAACTAGGCCATTCACTGCAATTAACTTTTCTTTCACATGTCTTTCAAACTAATGTCGCTGTGACATTATATATGTATAATGGCAGTGGACGCTTAAAGCTGTGTTACTGATGTTGATTGCGGGATCAATATTGGCCATGACAGAGTGCCATGGGAACATTTCCATCCACCTTAGAGAACAGACAGGGCCTCGTTTTGATGTCTCACTGCACTTCCGACAATGCACCGCTCCCTCAGTGCTGCACTGGAGCGTCAGGCTAGACCTGATGTGAACACCCCACGAAACATTCTCAAAATTGAGAAGTATTAATAAAAAATATTTGCAGCAAAACGTCTGCGGAGAGAAGCACATTTTGCAATTATGTAACATACTAATAAATTTAAATGCAATGGGAATAATTTAATCAGATATGTTCCATGGAAAGGCCAATTAAGATGTGAGTTATGCAACCCCAAACCAAAGCACTGTAGCAAGGAAGTATGAAAACATCACATGAAAGATTAAAATCTGGAGAAATAAAGCAAGTAAGTTAATTTACTGTGTTTCATAAATTCACCTTTGTACCTCTAATAGAAAAAGCAACTCAAAGTTCCACAACTATCTTATATCAGAGTATGAAAAAATTTACATACTGTTCTTTTTCGAAGAAAGCTCAATACCACATATCATACCATAATGTTTGCTTCTCATTTCAGATCATTTGAAATGCAGTGTTGAAAATTTCAAATTACGGTTGGAATTCTTCATTTGGGAGACGAAGGGCAGATTTCACTGCTCAGCAAAGAAAAAAATACCTGGATCCAATTAAGGGATTGACCGTGTGGAGCAGAGATTGGATGCCCAAGGTCAGGCGATTGAGAAGGTGGAAGAGAATGTTGCTTAGCACGATGAGCAGTTTTTGTGTCTTCTTGAATTTTCTTCTTTGTGTCTGTTGCGGATTGTAATGTTTACATACGTATGTTCGAGCGGGGGCTGGGAGGGGAGGAAGTGGGTGGTAGGATGATTGGCACCATGGGCGGGGGGCTACCAGGCTAGCTGGGCGGGCTAGCTCACGGAAGCGTAGTGGGGGGTGAGCAGGTGATCAGTTTGTTGAGGGAGGTTGGGATGGTTATTTTGTTATGGGGGAGGGAGAGGGGAATTGTTCTGCTGACAGGGGAGGGACTGGCGCATGGAGACAAATTGAAGGCCGATGACGGTGTGCACCCGAGGGCAGGCCTGAGGAGGCACGGGACGCGGGCTGGAGGCTGGCCTAAGAAGGGTGGTGGTTGATTGGTGGTGGGGTGGAGTGGCCAGATCCTTCCGCAACCCCCCCCCCCAAGGACCCCGGAAGCCGCCCGTGCAGCCAGGTCCCGCCGGTAAGTACCTATTCTAATTTACGCCGGCGGGACCAGCCGAAAACGGGCGGCCACTCGGCCCATCGCAGGCTGGAGAATCGCCGGGGGGGAGCGCTGCCAGTGGCCGCCGACTGGCGCGGCACGATTCCCACCCCCGCCAAATCCTTGGCACCGGAGAGTTCGGCAGCCGGCGATGGTGGGATTCACGCCGCCCCCACCCGGCGATTCTCCGGATGGGGGGGTCGGATAATCCCGCCCATTATGCGGAATTTAGGAGAATTTGGCCGGTTCTCGGGGTATAAATTGAATATGGGGAAAAGTGAGGTTTTTTTGATCCAGGCAAGGGGGCAAGAGAGGAAGTTGTGGGAGTTGCCGTTCAAAGTGATGCGAGGGAGTTTTCGATACTTGGGAATCCAGATATAGCGAGATGGGAGCAGTTACATAAATTAAATCTGGCCCGGCTAGTTGAGCAAATGAAGGAGGATTTTCGGAGGTGGGACATGCTCCCATTGTCACTGGCGGGGAGGGTACAGGTCGTAAAGATGACAGTTCTCCCAAGAATTTTGTTTGTTTTCCAGTGTCTCCCCATTTTTATATCAAAGGCCTTTTTTAAGCGGGTTAATGCAGTGATCTCTGGGATTGTATGGGCAGGTAAAACCCCGCGAGTAAGGAAAGTGCTGTTGGAACAGAGCTGAGGTGGGGGAGGGTTGGCCCTGCTGAACTTTAGGAATTACTATTGGGCGGCAAATATTGCTATGATCAGGAAATGGGTAGTGGGGGAGGGGCCGATATGGGAGCAGGTAGAGGTGGCATCATGTAGGAGTACAAGTTTAGGAGCACTGGTAACAGCACCTCTGCCATTCTCGCCGGCTCGGTACTCCACAAGCCCGGCTGTGGTGGTAGCTCTGAGCGTTTGGGAACAGTAGCGGAAACATATGGGAATGGACGGAGCGTCCGTGTGGGCTCCAATTTGTGGCAATCACCGGTTTGTCCTAGAGAGGTTGGATGGGAGGCTTTGGAGGTTGCAGAAAGCAGGTATTGAGAGACTGGGAGATCTGCTTATCGATGGGAGATTTCTTGGTTGCAGGATCTGGAGATGGAGTGTGAATTGCCATGTGGGTATGGGTTTCGCTATCTGCAGGTGAGGGACATTGTGCGAAGGCAGATTTCGACCGTTCCGCTTCTACCGCCACAGGGGATACAGGACAAGGTAGTTTCAAAAACAGGAGTGAGGGAATGGAAGTTCTCGGAAATTGATAAAAGAGCTCATGGAGTAGGAGGGAACCCAGATAGGGGAGGTAAAGTGTAAGTGGGAAGATGAGCTGGGTAAGGGGCTAGAAGCAGGTCTGTGGGAAGATGCTCTGAGTAGAGTCAACACGTCCTCATCATGTGCCAGGCTCAGCCTGATACAATTCAAGGTGGTTTACCGGGCACACATGATGGTGGCCCGGATGAGCAGGTTTTTTAGCGTAGAGGACAGGGGTGTGAGGTGTGCAGGAGGACCTGCAAATCATGTCCACATGTTTTGGGCATGTCCAAAGCTTCTGGCAGGGATTTGCCGTGTCATGTCCATGGCGCTAAAACCAAGGGTGGCGCCGAGTCCAGAGGTGGCGATCTTTGGTGTGTCAGATGACCCGGGAGTCCAGGGGGCGAGAGAGGCTGACTTTTTGGTCTTTACCTCCTTGGTAGCCCAGAGATGGACCTTATTAGCGTGGAGGGATTAGCGACATGTCTGGGTTTCTCAGGCTTGAAAAAATTACGTTCGCCCTGAGAGGATCAATATTGGGGTTAGTCCGGAGGTGGCAGCCATTTATCGACTTCTTCGGGGAAAACTAAACTGTTAGCAAATACAATAAGGGGGGGTTAGGGAATAAGGGGGGCAGGGTGAGTTATTTTAGTTTAGCTTAGTTCAATTTTGGCAGGATAGCAAGAGGAACTTGGGGATTATGTGTATAACCTATGTTGGCGGGTTATGGTTGTTCGTTGGGGGGGGGGGTGATACGCACTGAATTATGTTTACCTTTGTATTTGTATCTTATGTTCTTAGAAAACCATAAACACTAAAACAAAATGTTTTTTTTAAAAAAAGGGTTGCAATTGGCAGTGGGACAGGAGGTCCGTCCATGGGTCTTCCTGCCCCAGAGATGGTGAAGCCCCCACCTATTTAATGTACTCCCCTCTCCCCGCTACCAAGTATGCCACAGGTGAGGACACAAGCATGGAATGGGCTGGTTTAGCTCAGTGGGCTGGTTTGTGATGCAGAACAAGGCCACCAGCGTGGGTTCAATTCCCGTACCAGCTGAGGATTCTGAATTCTCCCTCTGTGTACCCGAACAGGCGCCGGAATGTGATGACCCGGGACTTTTCACAGTAACTTCAGTGCAGTGTTAATGCACGTCTACTTGTGACAATAAATATATATTTATATTTTTGTTTTTGGAGTGCGGGGGAGGGGTGGCTACATTGTATTTTAAATTAAATGAGTCAAGATAGTTGATTGTCCTGTCATCACCTCCCTCCTACGAACACACACTGCATCATCAGCCACAACTATATCATATTCACCATTTTCAAATTTCAATTGTTGACAGAAATAGTGAAAATTATGAGCTGCACTTGAAAAGATTTACACAGGCCTAAAAAGGAGGTTATTTGGAAAGCCTTGATTGTATAAACAGTCACACTAAGGGAGAATAGAACTCTCTTTGCAAATCATTAAGCTTTTGACTCCTTTGTCTCACAGCACAGGCCTATCTGAATAAACATTTAATTGGCCTGAATCCATGTTGAAAGGTCAGTGGGAAGGGTGTTTCTGTGACAAAGTTATTCTTCGTTTAAATAGAATGTTACAATTATACAATACAGCAGCATGCACCAAACCACAATACAGTGAACCCGTCAAAACTCTAAAGCAAAATAATTTAAAAGACGTCACAATAATGAGGAATTAGCCACAACTGTGCCTTATCGGTTAATCTAGTGCCGTCAGAATGGGGTACAGTGATTATTGTTTTTATTACCAGTGCATTTGCTTGTTCAAATAATCATGCCTCGAAATGTTTAAACATTCAGTTTGTGACACTTCTGCAGTGATCCCCTGGTAATTGATTGTAGGTCAATAAGGCAAAGGGCAAGTTTCAGCTTATTTCTGTTCCATGTTCAAGCAGACTTAAGGAGAAAAAATGAGTCGATCTATGACAGGCTGGGCCTTCCATTGTCACCATGACTAACAATGAAGATGATTTACTGTTATGTTACGTTTTACCCACAATGCAACACCAGAACAACCGTCCAGGAAAGCCGGCAAAAATCTTTCCTTTTCTCTTCACAGGTGCAAAAATGGAGAGGATCCACCTAACCTGCACTTTTCCACCTAACTGTTCAGTGTACTGCTTGTTAAGCAGAAAAATTATAACATTCACATAATGGCAATTCTATTTGGGGAAGGAACATGCCTACTCATCCAAAAAGTTAAAGAATGACTGACAGCAACATAAAGAAGTAAATTGTACGAGAAAAATGTTTTTCTTAAATAATTTAGAGTACCCAAATATTCTTTTCCAATTAAGGGACAATTTAGCATGGCCAATCCACCTAACCTGTACATCCTTGGGTTGTGGGGATGAAACCCACACAGACACGGGGAGGATGTGCAAACTCCACACAGACAGTGACACAGGGTCGGGATTGAACCTGGGTCCTCAGCGCCGTAGGCAGCAATGCTAACCACTTCGCCACCCTGCCGGCCTGGGAAAAATGTTTGTTGTCGTATTACTACCACTCCCAGCTCTCAATCGTCCCTGTCCCCCCACCCTCTCTCTACGGTACACACATACCCTCAGCATTACTTTTTGCCTCTTTTATCAAACCAAAATGAACAGTGCTTCTTTAAACTTTCCTCCCATTCCTCCTAATCCATATCCTGGGTGTTTTATTTTCTCACTGAGTCAAGATTAAGTCTAAATGTATTTTCTTCTTTTCCAAAATTTCAAATCTATGGAACTCCTCACCTCCCTCATTTCTTCCATTTCTTCAACAATTGCACATTTGGAAAACCTAAGCTACCGCAAAATAGAACATAGAACATAGAACATAGAACACTACAGCGCAGTACGGGCCCTTCGGCCCTCGATGTTGCGCCGACCTGTGAAACCATCTGAAGCCTATCTGACCTACACTATTCCATATTCATCCATATATCTATCCAGTGACCACTTAAATACCCTTAAAGTTGGCGAGTCTACTACTATTGCAGGCAGGGCGTTCCACACCCCTACTACTCTCTGAGTAAAGAAACTGCCTCTGACATCTGTCCTATATCTCTCACCCCTCAATTTAAAGCTATGTCCCCTCGTGTTGGTCATCACCATCCGAGGAAAAAGACTCTCACTGTCCACCCTATCTAACCCTCTGACTATCTTATATGTCTCTATTAAGTCACCTCTCAGCCTTCTCCTCTCTAACGAAAACAACCTCAATTCCCTGAGCCTTTCCTCGTAAGACCTTCCCTCCATACCAGGCAACATCCTAGTAAATCTCCTCTGAACCCTTTCCAAAGCTTCCACATCCTTCCTATAATGTGGTGACCAGAACTGCACGCAGTACTCCAGGTGTGGCCGCACCAGAGTTATGTACAGCTGCAGCATGACCTTGTGGTTCCGAAACTCAATCCCCCTGCTTATAAAGGCTAGCACACCATATGCCTTCTTAACAGCCCTATTAACCTGGGTGGCAACTTTCAGGGATTTATGTACCTGGATGCCGAGATCTCTCTGTTCATCTACACTACCAAGAATCTTGCCATTAGCCCAGTACTCTGCATTCCTGTTACTCCTTCCAAAGTGAACCACCTCACACTTTTCCGCATTAAACTCCATCTGCCACCTCTCAGCCCAGCTCTGCAGCTTATCTATGTCCCTCTGTATCCTATAACATCCTTCAGCACTATCCACAACTCCACCGACCTTCGTGTCATCTGCAAATTTACTAACCCATCCTTCTACACCCTCTTCCAGGTCATTTATAAAATGACAAACAGCAGTGGCCCCAAAACAGATCCTTGCGGTACACCACTAGTAACTAAACTCCAGGATGAACATTTGCCATCAACCACCACCCTCTGTCTTCTTTCAGCTAGCCAATTACTGATCCAAACCGCTAAATCACCTTCAATTCCATACTTCCTTATTTTCTGCAATAGCCTACCGTGGGGAACCTTATCAAACGCCTTACTAAAATCCATATACACCACATCAACAGCTTTACCCTGATCCACCTGTTTGGTCACCTTCTCAAAAAACTCAATAAGGTTTGTGAGACATGACCTACCCCTCACAAAACCGTGTTGAGTATCGCTAATCAACTTGTTCTTTTCAAGATGATTATAAACCCTATCTCTTATAACCTTTTCCAACATTTTACCCACAACCGAAGTAAGGCTCACAGGTCTATAATTACCAGGGTTGTCTCTACTCCCCTTCTTGAACAAGGGGACAACATTTGCTATCCTCCAGTCTTCCGGCACTATTCCTGTCGACAAAGACGACATAAAGATCAAGGACAAAGGCTCAGCAATCTCCTCCCTGGCTTCCCAGAGAATCCTAGGATAAATCCCATCTGGCCCAGGGGACTTATCTATTTTGACATTTTCTAAAATTGCTAACACCTCCTCCTTTTGAACCTCAATTCCATCTAGCCTGGTCGACTGAACCTGAGTGTTCTCCTCGACAACATTGTCTTTCTCCAGTGTAAACACTGACGAAAAATATCCATTTAATGCTTCCCCTATCTCCTCTGATTCCACACACAACTTTCCACTACTATCCTTGATTGGCCCTAATCTTACTCGAGTCATTCTTTTGTTCCTGATATACCTATAGAAAGCCTTAGGGTTTTCCTTGATCCTATCCGCCAACGACTTTTCGTGTCCTCTCCTCGCTCTTCTTAACTCTCCCTTTAGGTCCTTCCTGGCTAACTTGTAACTCTCAAGTGCCCTAACTGAGCCTTCATGTCTCATCCTAACATAAGCCTTCTTCTTCCTCTTGACAAGTGCTTCAACTTCCTTAGTAAACCACGGCTCCCTTGCTCGACAACTTCCTCCCTGCCTGACTGGTACATACTTATCAAGGACACGCAGTAGCTGTTCCTTGAAAAAGCTCCACATTTCGATTGTACCCATCCCCTGCAGTTTCCTTCCCCATCCTATACCTCCTAAATCTTGCCGAATAGCATCATAATTGCCTTTCCCCCAGCTATAATTCTTGCCTTGCGGTATATACCTATCCCTACCCATTGCTAAAGTAAACATAACCGAGTTGTGATCACTATCACCAAAGTGCTCACCTACATCTAAATCTAACAGCTGGCCGGGTTCATTACCCAGTACCAAATCCAATGTGGCCTCGCCCCTTGTTGGCCTGTCTACATACTGTGTCAGAAAACCCTCCTGCACACACTGCACAAAAACTGACCCATCTATAGTACTCGAACTATAGTATTTCCAGTCAATATTTGGAAAGTTAAAGTCCCCCATAACAACTACCCTGTTACTCTCGCTCCTGTCAAGAATCATCTTTGCAATCCTTTCCTCTACATCTCTGGGACTATTCGGAGGTCTATAGACAACTCCCAACAGGGTGACCTCTCCTCTACTGTTCCTAACCTCGGCCCATACTGCCTCAGTAGACGAGTCCTCAAGCGTCCTTTCTACCGCCGTAATACTTTCCTTGATTAACAATGCCACACCCCCCCCTCTTTTACCATCTTCTCTGTTCTTACAGAAACATCTAAATCCTGGAACCTGCAACAACCATTCCTGTCCCTGCTCTACCCATGTCTCCGAAATCGCCACAACATCGAGATCCCAGGTACCAACCCATGCTGCAAGCTCACCCACCTTATTCCGGATGCTCCTGGCGTTGAAGTAGACACACTTCAAACCAGCGTCCTGCTTGCCGGTGCCCTCTTTCGAACTTTTAACCCTATCCCTGACCTCACTACTCTCAACATCCTGTACACTGGGACTACAATTTAGGTTCCCATCCCCCTGCTGAATTAGTTTAAACCCCCCCGAAGAGCACTAGCAAATCTCCCTCCCAGGATATTGGTACCCCTCTGGTTCAGGTGAAGACCATCCTGTTTGTAGAGGTCCCACCTACCCCAGAATGAGCCCCAATTATCCAGGAAACCAAAACCCTCCCTCCTGCACCATCCCTGTAGCCACGTGTTCAACTCCTCTCTCTCCTTATTTCTTACTTCGCTAGCACGTGGCACGGGTAACAACCCAGAGATAACAACTCTGTTTGTTCTAGCTCTCAGCTTCCACCCTAGCTCCCTGAATTTCTGTCTCAAATCCCCATCTCTCTTCCTACCTATGTCGTTGGTACCTATGTGGACCACGACTTGGGGCTGCTCCCCCTCCCCCTTAAGGATCCCAAAAACACGATCAGAGACATCACGAACCCTGGCACCTGGGAGGCAACACACCAACCGTGAGTCTCTTTCGTTCCCACAGAACCTCCTGTCTGTTCCTCTAACTATGGAGTCCCCAATGACAAGTGCTCTGTTCCTCTTCTCCCTTCCCTTCTGAGCAACAGGGACAGACTCTGTGCCAGAGACCTGCGCTCTATTGCTTACCCCTGGTAAGTCGTCCCCCTCAACAGTATCCAAAACGGTATACTTGTTATAGAGGGGAACGACCACAGGGGATCCCTGCACTGCCTGCCGGTTCCCTCTGCCTCCCCAGACGGTAACCCATCTACTTTCTTCTTTTACCTGAGGTGTGACTACCTCCCTATAACTCCTCTCAATAACCTCCTCCGCCTCCCGAATGATCCGAAGTTCATCCAGCTCCAGCTCCAGGTCCCTAATGCGGCTCTCGAGGAGCTGGAGTTAGGTGCACTTCCCGCAGATGTAGTCAGAAGGGACACGAGAGGTGACCCTTTCCTCCCACATTCTGCAGGAGGAACATTCAACTGCCCTAGCCTCCATTCCCACTGAACTAACTTCCCAACTACTGAAAAATAAAAAAATAAAAAACTTATTAGTTTAGCAATCCAACGGACAGAGTTTTTTTTTTGGTTAGAGGAGGAGGATGGGTGGGAGACACTACATAAGTAGTGTTTCGGGTAAAGCTGTCACTCGAGAACAGCCCCTTCACAAACCACCTTCAACTTACGCTGACCGCACTGCACGTATGCAAATCTCCCCGGAACAGCCAATCAGAAGCTCTGCTCTGCTGCCCTCTGCTGGATGCTCACCTTCCGTCGAACTCCTCGGGTCACTGATGCAGGTGCACCTTCAACTTACTCTGACCGCACTGCACGTATGCAAATCTCCCCGGAACAGCCAATCAGAAGCTCTGCTCTGCTGCCCTCTGCTGGATGCTCACCTTCCGTCGAACTCCTCGGGTCACTGATGCAGGTGCACCTTCAACTTACTCTGACCGCACTGCACGTATGCAAATCTCCCCGGAACAGCCAATCAGAAGCTCTGCTCTGCTGCCCTCTGCTGGATGCTCACCTTCCGTCGAACTCCTCGGGTCACTGATGCAGGTGCACCTTCAACTTACGCTGACCGCACTGCACGTATGCAAATCTCCCCGGAACAGCCAATCAGAAGCTCTGCTCTGCTGCCCTCTGCTGGATGCTCACCTTCCGTCGAACTCCTCGGGTCACTGATGCAGGTGCACCTTCAACTTACGCTGACCGCACTGCACGTATGCAAATCTCCCCGGAACAGCCAATCAGAAGCTCTGCTCTGCTGCCCTCTGCTGGATGCTCACCTTCCGTCGAACTCCTCGGGTCACTGATGCAGGTGCACCTTCAACTTACGCTGACCGCACTGCACGTATGCAAATCTCCCCGGAACAGCCAATCAGAAGCTCTGCTCTGCTGCCCTCTGGCGGTATCTTGCTGATATCCTGGGGTTGAATTTACTAACTAGCACTACGTGTGATGTGATCACAGACCTGCCATTCAGGTGCAAGGGTTGACTGCATGATTTTACATTCATTACCATTAATTGGCAGAAAACTGTGCAGAACAGGTGGAAGCCCAGGCCTAAATTGCAAGTAAGTGCTTCTGTTGACTGGAGTTCTATACCGGAAGTACAATTTTGTCAGGTCTTCCCCTCTAGGTCTTAATCATTAACCCTGGTTTCACAAAAATAATATTAATATTCATCCATTTCCAGAATGCTAAAAGCATAAGACATCTGCTCAGGAACACATTCTTTAATATCAGTTAACCTGAACACTACATACAATGGAACCAATTTTCCTGTGCCAAGTGCCTGGGGATTGCTTACTTCCCAGCCACAAAGCACAGGAACAAAGGCCAGAGATGCAACATCTGGGAGTAGACCTTGAACCAGCAAACTCATTAGCATCTTCCCCAGTTTTTTTTTTCTAATGAAGACAATGGAATTCAATATCTGGAGAGATGTAAATGGGCTGCCTGCTCACTATCACTCATTTCACATTATCACGCAAAGTCAAGGTTTACCCCGAGATGTCCACCTCTTTTATGTTGCCCTATGATTTCAGGGACCTGTGTGGGGTCAAGGTTTTTAGTACCTTGACCTACGATAGTTGCGGACTAAAGACAAACATAGAAATGCGATAGGAGGGATGTACAGAGCTTTCCACCTCATTGTCCTCTAGGTTCATCTGCAGGGCACTCAGACTAGGAACAACTAAAGAATAGAGTCATAAGTCATAGAGTCAGACAGTACAGAAGAGGTCCTTTGGCCCATCGAGTCTGCACTGAAAAAGCTACACCAAATCTACACCAATCCCACTTTCAGCACTTCGCCAATAGCCTTGAATGTTATGAAACATTTTGACACTTTATGAAGGTTGTGAGGTTTCCTGCTCCAATACCATCCCAGGCAGTGCATTCGAGACTCCCACCACCCTCTGGGTGAAAATTATTTTCCTCAAATCCCCTCGAAACCTCCTGTCCCTCACCTTAAAGTTATGCCCTCTTGTTCTTGACCAATTAAGGGAAACAGTTGCTTCCTATTCACCCTATTTGTACCCTTCAAAATTTTATATGCCTCAATCAGGCCCCCCCTCAGCCTTCTCTGCTCCAGAGGAAACAACCTAAGCCTATCCATCCTCTCTTCACAGCTCAAATTCTCCATCCCAGGCAATATCTTGGTGAACCTCTTCAGCACCCTCTCAAGTACAATCACATCCTTCCTGACTTGGCCAAAATTTCACACAGCACTCCAGCTGTGACCAATTTATAATCTATGCCCCCACCAATAAAGGTAAACGTCTCATATGCCTTATTGACCACCCTATTAACCTGTCCTGACGCCTTGAGGGATCTGTGGACAAGCACCCCAATATTCTGGGTAGAGAGGTTTTTCTGAATTCCCTGCAGGCATTTTTGGCGATTATCCTATATTGATGGCTGTTAGTTGTGCTCTTGCCCACAAGACGAAACATTCCCTATATCCACTCTATCAAATCCTTCCAGAATTTTAAAGACCTTCTGCGGGATTCTCCGTCGGCGGAAGGCTCCGCTTTGCCAGCAGAGCACCCACCCCGCGGGTTTCCCGATGGTGTGGGATGGCCATAATGGGAGACCACATTGGCTGGCTGAGAGAATGGAGAATCCCACTGCCACCGGGAAACGGGGCTGGCGGGAATCCCGCCCCATATATGGTCACCTTCTTTTCTTTTTAAAAAATAAATTTAGAATACCAAAATCTTTTTTTTCCTAATTAAGGGGCAATTTAGCGTGACCAATTCACCTACCCTGCACATCTTTTTGAGGGCCGGGATTCTCCGACCCGGCGCCCCGTGGGGGAGGGGGGTGGGGAGGCGCGAATCCCGCCCCGACGCCGGCGTCTCTATTCTCCAGCACCGTTTTTCGGGCGCCAGCGGGATTCCTGCCATGCCGGCCAGGGGCCGTTGACTGTGGCCCCTCTGGTGATTCTCCAGGCCCTGATGGGCTGAGCGGTCGTCAATTTTGCCCAGTCGTTCCGGCGTTGGTTATGCACCTCACACACGGCGGGACCTGGCAGGTCAGTGTGTGGGGGCCGTCCTGAGGTGCGGGCGGGGGGGATCCGACCCCTGGCCCGTGATCGGGGCCTACCGATCTGTTGGCGGGCTGGTTCCGTGGGGGCCTTCTTTCCTCCGCGCCGGGCCCCTGTAGGGCTCCTCTATATTGCCCGGGGCCAGCACGGAGAAGGTAACCCCCGCGAATGCTTGGAAATACGCCGGCCGGTCTACGCATGCGCGAACCCGCGCCAGCCCTTCGGTGCCGGCTGGAGCTGCGCGGACGACTCCGGCGGCAACCTAGCCCCCTAGAAAGGTGAGAATTCCTCACTTTCGGGGACCGTTGATGCCGGAGTTATTGCCGTCAGTTTTCCCACGGGCGTGGGGACATAGCCCCATTTTTAGAGAATCCCTCCTGTGGTGTGGGGTGAGACCCACGCAGACACGGGGAGGGTCTCCTTTTTTTCAGAGATAGGCCGAAATTCTCATCCTCGTTTGCAACTGGGATCTTCTGGTGCCACTGGAAGTCAATGGAGTTTTGGCTAGAATGCAACATTTCCGTTCTCACTCGCAGAGTGTCCCACCATGGACATGACCGGAACATCCCGCCCATCGTCTGTGTTGCTCTGTTTATCTGGTTCTAAATCTGGCGGTAAATATGGCCGCCTTCCTTAATCCGGATTATGTTTGCTTTAGAGTCGGCAGGTATCTCTCAATACCGTCACAAGGTTCAAACCCGAATACTGATCAAAGAACAAATGCACCGGTTAGTTAGTTCAAAGTCAATACTATTTATTTACACACACAGTGATACCTACTCATGCACAGATACCATAAACGAAACTATCTCTAACGCTAACGCCTATACTTAACTTCGGGTGCCCACTCAGTCAGAGGAACAATGGCCGTTGTTCGGATCTGAGGCTGTTGGGTTCGAAGAGGTAAGAGGAGAACAGCTAAGGTCGTTCATCTGATGGCGAGCGTTGACCTTGGACTTACTTGCTTCTGGTGCAGCTGGTGGACGGGTCTCTCCGTTTCGAGAGCCGAGTCCAAGAGAGCGATTCTCTCTCGGGGGTTTCTTCTTATACCCAAAGGGCTTCACGCGCTTTTGGGCGGGCCTTGAACTTGGCCCCAATTAATTGGACCGTATCCTGATCACTGGTATTGATCTTGACCAATAAAGGGGTGGGTGCCCTGATGGCTGGGCGTGTCTTAGGTGGCCGTTGGCCTTGCTTTGTTTGTGTCTTTCTGGTGCCGGGCTGTCTGCAATAGTATCGGTTACTTGAATGTCATTCCTTTGTTCCCGGAGATGGGCCATCAATATGCTAATTGACCTACAGTTTCAGTCTCGTCTGGGAGTTGCCTTCTTAATACGTATCCAGGTTCTGTGCCTGCTTGCTTTCTTAGCACTGTCTATGTTTCCCTATAGTCTTTGCAAACATCCATTTTGTGTTCTGGAAGTGGCCATCCCAGATGGCTACATCTGTCAATCCCTTCTTGATGTGTCTACCCACGCATTTCTGATCCGGCACCTTTGCTCTTTTCCCATAGCCCAGACCTTTATGTTTCAAGTATTTACCAAGCCCTCTTTGAAAGTTACTATTGAATCTATTCCCAGCAGCCTCTCGGGCAGCCCCTTAGAGGTGGATTTTCCTCCATTTTCACCCCTCATAAGATAGGAAGAATACTGTAGGAAAACCCAATGAAACAACCATCAAACTCCACACATTTCCTAGTGAGTCAGCAGACTGAAAGCAAACCAGAGCATGAATAGCCATTTTCTGAAAATATAATTAACTATTCCTGTATGTTTTTTCCTTTTTGATGCCTTAGCATGTATAATTATATATATGTATGTTTCTGATCGAAAATCTACAGGATGATGGGCACAGTTTCTGCTAGAATGTGGCAATCACATGTGGAATGGATGGTTCATGTTCCAGGAGTTGATGTGAGGGAGCCAAAGGTCCAGGAGTACAATTGGTCTTCCAGAACATGGCTTGTTGTTCTGTTGTGAACAAAACAATTCATACCAGATGTCCATTTTACGCATCCAACAACAACAAAGGTAGCAGGGGTGGGGAAGAGAATGAATTATGGTTGAATGGGAATGGGTAATCACACTGTAATTTAATCAAGGGGTACAGATGATGTCAGAAACCACCAGCGGTTTATAGATGTGATCTGAACCCTAAGATTAAAATTCATTATTCTTGCTCATTTTTCCCATCTATTATTTTGGTAATATATACACTTTATGGTTTTGGTTCAAGGAACACAATGATAATGACAGTTAAAAAGTTATTCTGAAATGATCCTGATTAAATACTCTGAGAAGTTACTGTGATGCTTGTATTTAGAAGTTAAATTACAAACATATGGAGGCCACTGTACATATTCTAACAGCTTTACAGTATTACAGTTCAGGCGTTTTCCCAGCACTTCATGGTCATGGCAAAAAAAAGACTGAGTTCCACATTCCAATTCTTACCCTCCTCCAGTACAAGTTAAACAGAATGGCCCTGAATATATCCATGCATAAAAGATGTGGATCATGTCACAACCTAAGGGATGGAGACACTGGGTGAATGGCCCGTGTGTGCTATAACATATTGGTGCAGCCCACTCCAACAGAGGCCCTGTCACTCTCATGTGGAACTTATGAGGCTCTTCTTAGGCTGAGAAAGTAAATGCATAATTGTTCCTCCATACCCAGAGGAGACAACTGTTGTGTTCTGTGTGATGACCGTTGTAATGATGTACGGGAACATGTAGTTATTTAACTAGAAAGATGATTTCTTTTATTTTTTAAATAATTTTTATTCAAATTTTTGCATAATATCAACAACAAAAAGACACAATTTTTTTTTTTACAAAGAACAGTCCCCCCGTGCCGCCCCCCCCCCCCCCCCCCCCCCCGCACATACACAGCGGAAGAGATAAACTAACACCCATCATTCCCCCAAAACATCTGCCCGTCCCTTCAATAGACAGGACAGAAACCCCCCCCCCCCCCCCCCCCCCCCGCGTATACCCAGAAGAGGAAATTGATTAATGCCCGACATTGGCACAGAACAACTATGCCCGTCCCTTTAGTACAAAACAACAAAACATCCCCCCCCCCCCCCCCCCCCCCCCCCCCCCGGGTTGCTGCTGCTGCTGGCCTGTTTCTATCGTTCTGCCAGGAAGTCCAGGAATGGCTGCCACCTCCTGAAAAACCCCTGCACTGATCCCCTTAGGGCAAATTTCACCTTCTCTAGCTTGAGAAACCCTGCCATGTCGTTGACCCGGGCCTCCACGCTTGGGGGCCTTGCGTCCTTCCACTGAAGAAGAATCCTCCGCCGGGCTGAAAGATGATTTCTTAAGAAACACGTGGAAAGATAACCAACAAACTGTAATACAGACGATGGCTACTAAATGAATTCAGTAAATTCTCCTGGAGCTACTCTAAGTGTCTATCCTCTTGTACGTCTTGGTACCAACTGGTGGGTGTCTTAGATCACATGATATATCTCTATTGCCACCAACTGGTTGGAGGTCGCATTGCTAACTATATACCGACTGTGCACAGTCATATCACCACAACAACAACCCCTTAAAGGATTTTGAAGAGATCATGCTTATTTCCAACAGTCTGTGAGATGCAATCCTCAGAGATGCCCTCCAGAGATGATCTCTTAACATAACGTATGGTGGCATGGTGGCACATTGGTTAGCACTGCTGTCTCACAGTGCAAGGGACCCGGGTTCAATTCCAACCTTGGGTGATTGTGTAGAGTTTGCACTTTCTCCCTGTATCTGTATGGGTTTCCACCGGGTGCTCTGGTTTTCTGCCACAGTCCAAAGATGTGAAGATTAGGTGGATTGGCCAGGCTAAATTGTCCCTTAGTATCCAGGGATGTGTAGGTTAGGTTAAGGGGATGAGATGGGAAGGGTGGGGGAGTGGGTCTAGGTGGGGTGCTCATTCAGAGGATCGGTGCTGACTCAATGGTCCGAATGCCTCCTTTGGGGCTGTAGGGATTCTATGATTCTATGAGCAGTTAGACAACAGTATATTCTTCTTTCCTCTGCTTTTATCACCACAGGGCAGAGACTCAGCAGGATTTCAGGCTAACTGTTTCCACAGGCAAAATAAGTGTCCTATAAACTGAAACTAAACCTCCATGTGTTTTGTGAAAAGGGGCAGTTTGCCATGGGACTAACTGTGGTGAACGTATTGTATTAACCATTCACCATGTATGTCACTGTATCAGGCTGTTGCCCATGTGGGCTCCACCTATGGACTATTGTACGATATTACCTGGAATGAATCATGTTAGTGCCCTTGTGGACTCCGCCCCCTTGAGGGGAGTTATAAAGAGCAGTAGCCCTGTAGGCTGCTCTCAGTAGCAGAGCAGTCACAGGCAGGCACTGTTCTGGTCGATTAAAGCAACAGTTTACATTTACTCTCTGTTTCGCGTGACTTGATGGTCGATCACTAACCATCATCCTTTTTATGACAGATAATGGACCAGGACCCACATATAATGTTCTACCTTGCTGTCCAGTCAGATCTGAAAGCAGTAAATAGCAGACAGTTAGGCAGCTATGCTCAGTCTAAAACTGAGAACTAGATTTATTTACAAGATACTGAAACTACTAATGGGCCATCGTGCTTTGAAAGCAATAAAGACTGAATATGTCCACAAGAGTTTAAGATATGAGGCTGAATTTTACATGCCCCCAACAGGCGTTCTTCTGGCAGGAGTGGGCATAAAATAGGACGGATGCTCACCCACCACCTTCCCACCCATCCCCAAGCACACCCCATGAAATAGCACCCCGCCTTCCATATTTCAGTAGATAATCAAGAGTCAATTAGGCTTGTTACTAATCCACTTAACCCTGATAATATACTGCCCATGGGGGTTGCCCCCCCCTCAGATCATACCTCGCCCCCTTTCTTCCCAATCCCTCCAGCCTTAAACCCAACACTCTCGACTCACTCACACTACTTCCATCGCTGACCAGCCAGAACAATCCCTGGCCAAGCCGTCTAGACTTGCTGGCTTTGGAGAAACCTCGGCCTGCTCTATCTTTTTCCTGCAGTTGTGGTAGCGGCCACTAATGCACTCTTGGCGCTGCTGAGACTGATGGAAGTGCTAGCCAGTTGGTTTTGCAGCTCCAGAGTGTCATGATATGTAGGCATACACACACACACATAATGATATACAGACAAGCAGCTAATGGACACAGAGAACAGGACAGGACCAATAAACAGGCAGGACACTCAGGGGTGGGATCTGACTATAAAAGACACGAGGCCCTCACACTCTGCCTCTTTCCTCTGATGAACATCGAGAGTCAGTCAAGGGTGTTGTTACAATCGCACACTTCCACCACGTGGCTAAGAGCTGGTTCAGTCAGACAGAGTAACCGCACTTAAGTTAGCAGAGTCGAACTCACAACTAATAGCTAACTGTGCTATTAGCTCAATAAACCTAATTGAACTAACTTCACTGTCTGGAGTATCTTTCTGATCTAATCTGCATCCAATTGCAGCCACTGTTAGACAGTGTACCTAACACAACATGATACCAGGAGACTACTAATTTAAGGTAGCTTACCTCAGTCCGTTCCGTGACGACCAGCAAATGTATCCCGGCACCATGGAGAAGATTCAGGCTCCTCACCAGCTCAGGACCTCCGGCAATCTCAGTGCCAACTACCGGACATTCAAGCAAAAGTTTCTGCTGTACATCGCAGCCTCAGACCTCGAGAGTGCGTCTGATGCAAGAAAGATCGCACTTCTCCTCTCAACAGCGAGTGATCAAGCCATCGAACTCTTCAATTCATTTAACTTCACCGAAGACCAAGACAAGACAAAGTTTCGGACCACCCTGGACAAGTTCGCTAGTCACTGTGAAGTGAACACCAATGAAATCTTTGTGCGCTACATATTCAAACAACGTCTTCAAGGTAAAGATGAATCTTTGAATACCTTCTTAACTAACCTCCGCCTGCTAGCGCTGTCCTACAACTTTGATGATATTGCTGACTCCATGATCAGAGACCAAATCGTGTTTGGAGTTCACTCTGATCCTCTGAGAGGGTAGTTCTTAAAAATCAAGCATATGACCCTGCCAATTGCGATTGAAACATGTACAGTGCATGAGCACGCAAAAAATCAGTATTCCCAATAAAAATCGGCTGAAAATGAGAAAATTGCCTCCCACGATGCAGAGAGTGTGCAGGCCATCTTCCGGATGCAGCGCCTCAGCATTGAAGACAGCGGCCATCTCGCGCGCTTTTCCCAGAGCCGCAAGCATGCGCGATGCGAACGGGATAACGAAGCGGCCGACACCCACACTGCGCAGGTGCCGATGTCTGCCGACCGCACTGTGCATGTGCAACGACGTACACCGTGTCACGACGCTGGCGTCATGACTTGCCCGAACTGTGGAAACGCCCACTTCAAGGGGCACTGCCCTGCAAGAGGCAGGCGATGTTTAAACTGCGGGAAGCCTGGACACTATGCAGCCTTGTGCAGGTCTGCACCACCAGTTAGAGGCCAGCGCTCCCTATTCCGACGACGGCGCGTCCAGAATGTGCAACGACGATTACAGGATTCTGATCCGGGCAGTACAACGGATCCAGAGGATAAGTGCCTGGAGTCTGCCTACCGAGTGGGCATCATTGCCACACGTGAACATGCCACACCTAACTCATCTCGCATTCAGTCCATCCTCGCTGTGGATTCGGAGGACGAATGGCGTGCGGTGATGCGGGTCAACCGCTGCTCCATCCAGTTCAAGCTGGACACAGGTGCGTCTGCCAACCTCCTCTCACAGGCAGACTTCAAGAAGCCCCCAAGATCCTTCCAGCAGCCTGCCAGCTCCTGGACTATAACGGTAATGCCATCAAGGCACTGGGGTCCTGCCATCTACTCATCTCCAACCGGAGTACCCATGCACGGCTAAGGTTCAAAATTGTCAAGGGCATCCCTACTGGGCGCACATGCCTGCAAAAAGCTAAACCTGGTGCAGCAGGTTTATTTGACGACATCTTCCAACGTGGATCTTCAAGCTGGCATTGGCGACATCCTCGCTCAGTATCCAGATGTGTTTGGCGGGATGGACACTTTGCCATATCGGTACAAGATCCTGATGCCAAGCCAGTGGTCCATGCACCACGCCGGGTCCCAGCTCCGCTGAAGGAGCGTCTGAAGGAACAGCTCAAGGAGCTGCAGCAGGGGATCATTTCCAGGGTAACCGAACCGACTGACTGGGTCAGCTCGATGGTGGTGGTTAAAAAACCCTCTGGAGACCTGCGCATCTGCATCAATCGCAAGGATCTCAACCAGAATATAATGAGTGAAAACTACCCCATCCCGAAGCAGGAGGAACTCACCAGTGAGATGGCACATGCACGGTTTTTTACGAAGTCAGATGTGTCACATGGATTCTTGCAAATCCAGCTGGATGAATCCAGCAGAAGGCTCTGCACCTTCAACACACCGTTTGGCAGGTATTGCTATAACCATATGCCGTTCGGCATCGTCTCGGCATCGGAGATATTTCATTGCATCATGGAGCAGATGATGGAGGGCATCAAAGGGGTTCATGTGTACGTGGACGACGTCATCATATGGTCCACGACCCCTGACGAGCATGTTTCCACTCCAGCAGGTATTCCGCCGTGTCCACGCCAATGGCCTGAAGCTGAACTGGGCCAAATGTTGCTTTGGCATGTCGACACTCAAGTTCCTAGGAGACCAGATCTCTTAGCAGGGCGTGTGCCCCGACACAGACAAGGTCAAGGCCATCGCAGCCATGAAGGTCCCAGAAGACAAGAAGGCGGTATTGCGCTTCCTGGGCATGGTCAATTTTCTGGGCATGTTCATCCCAAACATGGCCTCACACACCATGGCCCTACGAAACCTAGTGAAGAAGTCCACTGCCTTCGAGTAGAAGGCGGCCCATCAGGCAGAGTGGTTGGAGCTGAAAGCCAAGCTCACCACTGCACCCGTATTGGCATTTTTCGACCCAGACAGGGAAATGAAAATCTCGACAGATGCGAGCCAGGATGGCATTGGTGCGGTCCTGCTGCAACGCGATGACACTTCATCCTGGACACCGGTTGCCTACGCATCAAGGGCAATGACATCCACCGAACAAAGGGATGCACAAATCAAGAAGGAATGCCAGGGCCTTCTCACTAGCATTCTCAAGTTTCACGACTATGTCTACGACCTGCGAACATTCACAGTCGAGACGGATCACAGGCCCCTGGTCCACATTATCCACAAGGACCTTAATGACATGACGCCTTGGTTGCAGCGCATCCTCCTCAAACACAGAAGGTACGACTTTGACCTGGTTTACACGCCTGGCAAGGAGCTCATCATTGCCGATACACTATCCCGCTCCATCACCGTGCCTAGTGAACCACCAAACGTCATCCAGCAAATTGAGTCAGAGGTTGAATCACAGGTACAGCTGTGTGCTATCACCCTCCCGGCATCTTGTCATAGAATTTCTTATAGAATTTAGCGCAGAAGGAGGCCATTCGGCCCATCGAGTCTGCACCGGCTCTTGGAAAGAGCACCCTACCCAAGGTCAACACCTCCCCCTATCCCAATAACCCAGTAACCCCACCCAACACTAAGGGCAATTTTGGACATTAAGGGCAATTTATCATGGCAAATCCAGCTAACCTGCACATCTTTGGACTGTGGGAGGAAACCGGAGCACCCGGAGGAAACCCACGCACACACAGGGACGATGTGCAGACTCCGCACAGACAGTGACCCAAGCCGGAATCGAACCTGGGTCCCTGGAGTTGTGAAGCCATTGTGCTATCCACAATGCTATCGTGCTACCGTACATCTGATGAGAAGGTGATTCGTATCCGTGAGGAGACAGCCAAAGACCCCAGCTTGCAGCGTGTTATACAACACCTAGCCAATGGCTGGCAAAAAGGGCAGTGCCCTCAATTTTTCAATGTAAAGGACCACCTGACGGTGGTTGATGGTATCCTCCACAAACTGGACTGGATTGTAAATTTTCCACACAGTCTCCAGAGCTTGGTGCTCCGTCAAATCCATGAGGGCCACCTGTTTGTGGAAAAGTGCTGATGCAGAGCCAGGCAGGCTGTCTACTGCCCCGGGATCAGCCAGGACATCGCGAACATGGTCCTTAACTGTGCGACCTGTCAACGCTTCCAGCCAGCGCAGAGTAAGGAGACACTTCAGCAGCACGAAATGAAAAAAATGAAATGAAAATCACTTATTGTCACAAGTAGGCTTCAAATAAAGTCACTGTGAAAAGTCCCTAGTCGCCACATTCCGGCGCCTGTTCGGGGAGGCTGTTACGGGAATCGAACTGTGCTTCTGGCTTGCCTCGGTCTGCTTTCAAAGCCAGCGATTTAGCCCTGTGCTAAACAGCCCCTAAAATCAAATCAAATCAAAACCGCTCCGTGGTCCAAAGTTGGCATCGACTTCTTTCATGCAAATGGTCGTGATTACGTGTTAATCATTGATTACTTTTCCAATTACCCTGATGTCGTGAAGCTCTCAGACCTCACATCTCGGTCCGGCATCAAGGTCTGTAAGGAAACATTCCCCAGGCATTGTATCCTACTCACTGTCATGAGTGACAATGGCCCGTGCTTCAGCAGCCGTGAATGGTCTCTGTTTGCCCAGTCGTATCAGTTCAGACATGTCACTTCCAGCCCACACTATCCGCAGTCAAACGGGAAAGTTGAGAAAGGGGTGCACATAGTGAAGCAGCTCATTTGCAAGGCCGCGGATTCTGCGTCTGATATTCACCTTGCGCTGCTTGCGTACAGGGCAACCCCACTGTCCACTGGCATGTCGCCGGCGCAACTCCTGATGAACAGGGACCTGCGAACTTCCAGCCATACACATTCCCAACCTGGATCACCTCCCAGTGCTGCAGAAGGTGCAGCAACTCCGAGACCGGCAAAAACAGGGCTATGATGCTCGTGCCACCAATTTGCCCGTGTTATCCCCGTCAGACACTGTTCGGGTCAAGATCCCTGATGGAGGCTGGTCAGCTCCAGCTATCGTTGTTCGACAGGCTGCCCCCCCGCATGTACTTTGTGCTTCTGGCTGATGGTTCTGTTGTGCGACAAAACAGACGGGCACTGCGCAAAGTTGCCTGCCCACAACCACATTCTTCTCCATTTCCTTCTGTTGTTTTGCCACCTCCTGATATCTTGACTCACGAGGCCATCAGTCTGGCTTCAATCCCGCCCATCAAGGCGCTGCCATCCCCACCACCATCTCTCCGGCGGTCAACCAGGATCAGACCCAAGCCACAGAGACTGGACTTATGAATATTTGTTCTGTTTGCTATGTTCTGTGTTCTCGCTGTTTTCACATGTACATATGTTCACATCCACTGCATGTATATATGTTAATATTAGCCTATTCTTGTAAATACACTCCCATATGTCATCCAAACATAAAAAAAGGGGAGATGTCAGGATATGACGGCACACACACACACACACACACACACACACACACACACACACATAATGATATACAGCCAAGCAGCTCATGGACACAGAGAACAGGATATGACCAATAAGCAGGCAGGACACTCAAGGGTGGGATCTGACTATAAAAGACACAAGGCCCTCACACTCCGCCTCTTTCCACTGATGAACATCGAGAGTCAGTCAAGGGTGTTGTTACAATCTCACACCTCCACCACGTGGCTAAGAGCTAGTCTGGTTCAGTCAGACAGAGTAACCGCACTTAAATTAGCAGAGAGTCGAACTCACAGAGAACTGTGCTAACTGTGCTATTAGTTCAATAAACCTGATTGAACTAACTTCAAGGTCTGGAGTATCTTTCTGATCTAATCTGCATCCAGTTGCAGCCACTGTTAAACCAGTTTACCTAACACAACCCAGAGGACGGGACTTTGTTCTCAATGAGGGGCACAAGCTCCACTTGGCCCTGGTTCAGCTCGCCCACAGTGCATTATGGCTGTGGGGCGGGCTGGTGTGGGGCAGACTTTTCTGCCAGTGAGGCGAGCGATCTGCCCCACCATATTATTCAGCCATATTTTCTGGGACACAATTCTTACAGTCTCCTGGGTGCAAGTCTTCTGGGTGCAAGTTTTCACCATCTTCACCTGAAGGCATTACTGGCAAAAACTGAAATTAATACCAAAGTCTAAACACCCAAAACTTAAACACAGAACTAAAGATTAATAATTCTGTCAGTGGATTTATGTTATCAGTAGCATTTTTACCATTAGTTTTAATATTAGGGTTTCTTCCTTTCAAAGTATTCCCTGACGATCCAGATGATGAGGGATCAATTTTAGCTTGGAGGAGCAAGTGAGTTTGGGAATGGGTGGGGACGTTAACAATAATTAAGCTGATGGAAAGCTGGCTCCAATGCATTGACCTTCACATTTACCCTAAAAACAGCAGGCAAAAGTTCCCAGAAGTAATGACATGTCACAGTTGATTTTTTACCTAATTGTGTGAAAGCATTGCTGTTCTTGTTCTGAGAGGTTGCTTTCACTGCTGTATAGGTACATTTCACTGCTTTGGAGGTGACTTTTGTAGCTTTGGGAGATTATGTCTCCGATCTTCACTTTGCAGCCGTGATGTACCAGATTGACTTGGGCCACAGATGAAGAACAAGGTGACCAGCAGCATCAGCAGCAGCAGGAAGAGCAAGTGCAGAAACATCACCAGCAGGAGCAGCAGCACTCATCTCCTTACAGTCCTGGAATGCCGAAGGTGAAAGGGAATGACCAGAGAGATGATGCCTTCTTTTCAGTGGACCGTGCAGGCTGGAGTCGGACTAGCTGACTCATGAAAGCATTTGGAGGCAGCTACAGGGCTGCCAGCTGTGGAATTGTTGCCATGAAACTTTGCCACGGTTGAAATGAAAACACAAATGCCCTCCAGTCCTCACCTCTCACACCCCTCATTATCCAAATGCTCCCCAGCCCGATCCATATCACCTCACACACCCCCCCCCCCCCCCCCCCCCCCCCAAACTCAGACCTTCCACCCATCACTATGGCTATCCATGGCATTTGCATGCGCACTGTAAACTGTTTAGAACCAGTAAACCAGGCTTGGGTCACTGTCTGTACGGAGTCTGCACATTCTCCCCGTGTCTGCGTGGCTTTCTTCCGAGTGCTCCGGTTTCCTCCCACAGTCCAAAGATGCGCAGGTTAGGTGGATTGGCCATGCTAAATTGCCCTTAGTGTCCAAAAAGGAGTGGGTGGAGTTACGGGGATTGGGTGAAGGCTTGGGATTAACTAGGGTGCTCTTTCCAAGGGCCGGTCCGGACTCGATAGGCCGAATGGCCTCCTTCTGCACTGTAAATTCTATGATTCTATGAAAAAATTCATTACCCTATAAGCTAATAAAAGTACCAATCATATAGGTCATTTCACGCATCAATAATAAAATTCACAAACCCTTGGAACAGTTAACATTGTGCAAATAAATATTTTGAAATTGACAGCAAAGATCAGAGAGCCAGAGCTGTCAGTCAAACAATGTTTATATCCTAGGCCTCAGGTGTTTTAGTACTCTAAAGGATGCCTGAGCTTACAGAGTTTGGCTGAGAGCCCAGTACTCCAGGTTTGTTGAAAAGCTGTTCAAAGCTTTTTTTTTTACACATCCTACTGTACCTGCTACACAGGTATTTAACTCATTTTTAATAGGATTTCCTATCACTTTATATTTAACCATCTTTTTAGACTCATGGGCTGGGATTCTCCGACCGCCCGCCGGGTCGGAGAATCCCATGGGGGGAGGCGCGAATCCCGCCCTGCTGCCCCGACGCTGGCTGCCCTATTCCCCGGCGCCGTTTTCGGACAGCGGCAGGATTCCCGCCATGCTGGTCGGGGGCCGTGGACAGCGCAACCCCCCCCCCCCCCGATGATTCTCCGGGCCCCGATGGGCCAAGTGGCCGTCCAGTTGTGGCCAGTCCTGCCAGCGTGAATTCCTCACCCATGCATGGCGGGACCTGGCAGGTAAGCGTGCGGGGGCGGTCTTTGGGGGGAGGCACGTGGGGGAATCCAACCCTGGAGTGGGGGGGCTCCCACGCTGGCCTGGCCCACGATCTGTACCTACCGATCCTGCGGGCTGGCTGTTTCCGTGAGGGCCTTCTTTCCTCCATGCTGGGCCCCTGTAAGCCTCCGCCATATTGCCCGGGAGCCGGCGCGGAGAAGAGGACTCCCGCACATGCGGGGAAATACGGTGGCCGGTCTGCGCATGCGCGGAAATACGCCAGCCGGTCCACGCATGCGCGAGATCACACCAGCCATTCTGCGCATGCACGAACTCGCAACAGCCCTCCGCCACTGCCTGAGCGGTGCCAACCCCACCGGCGTCCACCTAGCCCCCAGAAATTCGGAGAAATCCTCACTTTCGTGGGCTGTTGACGCCGGAGTGGTTGGCGCCGGGTTTCCCACCGGCATGGGGACTTAGTCCCCAGAAGGGAGAATCCTGCCTCTGGTCTATAGCTCTATCTATTCATTTGGCATCAATGTCCCACTTTACTCATTGTTTTCTATGCTTTCCATTCCTGCTTCCTTTATATTTAGGCTGCTTATCTTTCTCGTAGATCCTTTTAGACTCATGGGCCACCCCATGTGACATGGCGGACTCACACCACAGACCATGATAAACAAAGTAGGTCCTCCCGAGATCACGCGCACCCGTGGATCGGTGCCACCCAATCACTTGCCTGGCCGTCTGTGAGGCCTCCCCCGGTGAAGGATCCTCCCCGCCCCCCACCAGGACGGCCATGGACTGAGTCCATAGCTGCCACCGGCCATTCCTGACAGGCAAAACATGGTTAGAACCACGCCGTCGGGAACTCGGCCAGTTCTCCTTGGAGAATCGGCGTGGGGGCCTCTGTCACCCTACCCGCGCTGTGTAGGCTGCATGCGCCTGATTCACGGCGGTTCTCCGGGAACTGGAGAATCACGGGAGTGGCGTCGGACCGGACTTCGGCGTAAATGCCCATTCTCCGCCCCTGCGCGATTTCGGCATGGAGGCTCGGATGGAGGCTCGGATCTTTAGCCACATGTTCATTCTCCTAAACTGCCTGCTTCTTTGCTAATTTTCATGTACCTTGGGCAATAATCCAGAGTTACCATTCGATTTTGAGCCTAACTCATGACACTCTTTCAGCAGGCCTGACTCCCTGTTCCAAACAGTATCACTTGTTCAAGCATGGTCCACAATAACTGGTTTACCACCTCCTTTACCAAATTCCTCTCCAGTTGCTGTGAGATATCCCTTACTCTGAAACAAGGCAGATTAAATATCCTTCAGGATTCTCATCATTAGCCCTAGAGGACATTATCTATCTCCCTCGTATAGAGTTCTCTATTCCTATCCTGCTCCTCCCCCCCCCCACCCCACCCCCCCCACCCCCGAGAGCCTTCTGAGTCACAGTGCCTTGGTTTGAATTGTAGCTGGCCTTCTCTTCCTCCGACATACTTCAGACTAGCTTATTTTATTTATTTAATTAGTTCAAGTATTTGTTCCATGCCAATTTGTGAATGTGGGTGCAGCATTTTATCTGAAAGATAGCTCCAATATTGTCATTCTCAGTACTGCACTGAATTGTCAACTTGGATAATGTTCTGTGAATGGAAATTGATCAGAGAGGTGAGACCAGTTAGTTTAACATCTAGTGTTGGAAAATTGGTAGAATCGGGTTTGGTCCTTGGGTCCAATCTATTTACAATCTATATTGATACAGGGATAGAAGATTCTGTAGTCAAAGACTAGTCAATTTCAGAAAAATAGGTGGAACAGTAAGTTGCAATAAGGAAATAAGAACCTTACAAATGGATATAGATAGGTGAGGGGAGTGGGCCAAAATCTGGCAGATAGAGTTTAATGTGGTTAAGTGTGAGGTCATGCATTTTGGTCAAAAAAATGGGTAGGCAACTTATTATCTAAATGGGGAGAGACTTCAGGGTGCTCCGTGCAGAGGGATCTGGGTGTCCTCGTGCATGAGTCACAGAAAACGAACATGCAGGTGCAGCAGATAATAAGCAAAGCAAATGGAATGTTGGTATTTATAGCAAAAGGAATTGAGTATAAATGTAAGGAAATGTTGCAATGATACAAGGCATTTGTAAGACCGCACCTGGAGTATCGTGCAGAGTTCTGGTCCCCTTATTGAGGAAAAGTGTCGTGGCATTGGAGGTAGTTCAAAGGAGGTTCACTAGATTGATTCCAGAGATGAGGGATTTGTCGTATGAGGAGAGATTAAACAGTTTAGGTCTCTCGTGTTTCAAATGAGGGGAGAGCAAATCGAGGTATACAAAATGCTAAAAGGTATGAATAAAGTAGATGTGGAGCAGATGCTTCCTCTTGCGGGGCATTCTAAAACAAGATGTCATAATCTTAGAAAAAGAGGTAGCAAATCCAAAACAGATTTGAGGAGAAACTACTTCTCCCAAAGGGTTGAGAATTTGTGGAATACACTACTCCAGAATGTGGTGGATGCAGAGATAGTGAGTAAATTTAAGGAGGAGTTAGACAGATTTTAAATTGGTAATGGGTTGATGGGTTATGGTGTGCGGGCTGGAGTGCGGTGTACTTGAGGCCAGGATGGGATCAGCCATGATCACACTGAAGGTGTTGAGGCTCGGGAGGCTAAATTGCCTAATCTTGCTCCTAGGTCGTGTGTTCCAGAGAAGAGATGCTCTGGCTGATATTGCAATCCAGCTCTTGGTCTGTATCATTGTAGGTAACAGATGAGGAACATCAATCATGGTAGAATGGCGGAGCAGACCCGATGGGCCGAACTGTCTAATTCTGCTCCGATATCTGATGAACTTATGAACTTATATGCGACCAACTGAGACTAATTTTAACTTTCATACCTTCCCATATGCTAAAAAATGTAATCGTTTTTTAAAAAATAATACCTCACTATAAGATGCTAAAAGTTGTGATAAATAGTGCCAAAAATAATATTTTGATATTGATTTGCCAAGGAACATTTAATCCTTAGCTAAAGTTAAATAAGTGTTCAGAGAAGGTACCTGTCACATTCCAATCACACCAAATTGAGAGCACACTTAATGTCTCTTCCGTAGAGGTAGGAATCTCTTCACGATAGAATGACATAATTGTTAACTACAGAATGGTTTGAACCAATATAAAGTTAGGACTTCAAATAAAGATTGAATATTTCCTAATTCAAACACTGTTATGCATAGAATAATCGCGGAATGAGGGCGGCACGTGATGCAGTGGTTAGAACTGGGATTGCAGCGCTGAGGACCTGGGTTCAAATCCCGGCCCCGGGTCACTGTCCGTGTGGAGTTTGCACATTCTCCCCGTGTCTGCATGGGTTTCACTCCCACAACCCAAAGATGTGCAGGGTAGGTGGATTGGCCACGCTAAATTGCCCCTTAATTGGAAAAAAAAAATTGAGTACTCTAAATTTTTTTTAAAAGAATGGATACAGGCTCCTAAAATGTTATCCTGCAACTCAAACTTTTCCCCAATACTTCTAGCTCATTCTCATGGCAAAAATGCATGCAGCCTCCATAGCTGCATGAATCTTCTGAACTGAAGCTTGCAACATCATGACTAATGTCAATGAGCTGGAATACCACAGGTCTAATAGAACATAGAACATATAGTGCAGAAGGAGGCCTTTCAGCCCATCGAGTCTGCACCGACCCACTTAAGCCCTCACTTCCACCCTATCCCTGTAACCCAATAACCCCTCCTAACCTTTTATGGACACTAAGGGCAATTTGCCATGGCCATTCCACCTAATCTGCACGTCTTTGGACTGTGGGAGGAAACTGGAGCACTTAGAGGGAACCCACGCAGACACGGCGAGAACGTGCAGACTCCGCACACACAGTGACCCAGCGGGGAATCAAACCTGGAACCCTGGGGCTGTGAAGCCACAGTGCTATCCACTTGTGCTACCGTGCTTGCCCTTTACCACTGAATATTATACCAGACATCACAAGACCAACTCAAAGGCAGCAAATAGCTCAATCTCAGATTGTGAACTTCAGGCTAAATTAAGATGAACTTATTTACAAGTAATATAATGACACAAAATCAGGAAAAAGTACAATGTGAGACAACTATTAAAATATTTGTAATGAAGCGCAGGTGCTGAGGGAAGTCGGCGGTGGTTACACCTTCTCCTGGATAGGAAATCCCGAGGATCAACCCAGGATGCGTGGAATTGGATTGGCCAACAAAAATGAACTTGTCATTAGACTTTCAGGACTCCCAGTGCCTTATGACTCTTGCCATGAACCAGCAGGCAACAGTCGTGAATACCTGTGCCCCAATCCTTGAGACCAATGATGAGTCCAAAGAAGTCTTCTACTCCACCCTGGACACCATCCTCTCCAACATTCGAAAGGATGATAGGATCATCCTCCTTGGAGACTTTAACACCAGGTTTGCAAAGGACTCCCAAATTTGGAAAGGAACCATCAGAAGAAAGAAGTTGTGAATTGCAAATCCAATGTTCTCCTGCTCACCAAACGAGCAGAACACCAGCTTGTTATCACTAACACTGTTCCTCCAAAATAACTCGCTGAATACATCCACAATCAAAGCACTGGCTCCTGATTGACTTCTTCATCACCTGATTCCGAGAAAAGAGGATGTGCTCATCACCAAGTGATGACCAGTGTAGATGACTGCTGGACAGACCACCGGCTCATCCACTTCTCTATGTCCATAAAACTCCACTAGAAGCAGCGGAAGATGACGATACAGCCCAAAAAAAGATCAACATTGAGTGGCTTCAAAAGCCAAACATGCGAGTGAACTTCCAACAATGTCTTCTCCAAAGGTTTCAAAATGTTCATTCGAATGGAGTGGAGGAAAACTGGAAAGAGCTGAAGACAGTCATCACCTCAAACTGCAAAGAAATCAACCAGTACAAGACCAGTAAACATCAAGACTGGTTCGGCGAGAATGACCACACCATTAAAGGCCTCATCGACAAGAGGTAAAATGTGCCAGGTAAAATGACATAACCAGCAAGCCAAAGAGGAGCCAAAGTGGAGGTACAAAAAAGAACGACGGAAATCAAGAACCAATAGTGGACTGAGAAAGCTAATGAGCTGCAACTGCTTTCTCAGTGCCACCAAGGCAATATATGGACCAACGTCCAAAGCCTCAAACTGGTGTGGAGTAAGGACGGAACCCTCTTGAGAGACAGAGAAAACATCAGCCTTTGATGGAGAGAACACTTCAAAGAACTCCTAAACCATGATACAATCATAGATGAGGACTTGTTTTGGAGGAATCTCCCAGCTCTCCATCAAAGATGATCTTGAACTCCCATCAAGCATGGATAAAGTCGAAGCCACCATTAAACATGTGAAAAATGGAAATGCCTCAAGAGTGGACAGGATTCTAACAGAGATTTTCAAACTTGGAGGAGAGTAGATCACTCGTCATCTCCATCAGCTGCTCCTAAAACTCTGGGACAGAGAAGAAATTCCTGCCGACTCCAGGGATGCCATCATCACCACCATCTTCAAGAAAGGAGACAAGCGGACTGAGAGAACTACCGAAGAATCTCACTACTCTCCATCGCTGGGAAGATCTCTGAAGAAATGTTTCTGGAAAACCAGTGTGGCTTCTGACCAAACTGTGGGACAGCAGACACTATTTTCACTGCTTGGCAACTTCAAGAGCAATGCCAGGAGCAACATCAAGCACTCTACATGGCCTTCATTGATCTGACCAAGTTTTTTGACTCAGTCAATCGGTGTACGCTTCCTTCAGATGCCTAAGGATGATAGTCTTTGACTACCGTGACATCTGTGCTGACACCAAAGTCCTCGTGTACAAGGCAGTTGTTTTCCCAACTCTTCAATACGGCTCAGAATCTTGGATTACATACAGACGCCACCTTAAGGCCCTGGGGAGGCACCATCAATGGATTCTCTGCATCAGCTGGGCGTACAGGCATACTAACGTCAGTGTCCTTGGAGGAGCCAAGAGCACCAGCATCGAGACAATGATCATCTGAAACCCACTCTACTGGACTGGCCATGTGCTTAGGAAATCAGAGACCCGATTGCTAAAGCAAATCTTTTTTTTTTTTATAAATGTTTTTTATTCAGTTTTCATGTTTTATATTGAACAAATGACAAATTGTTAGAGAGAGAAATAAAAACATGCAAAAATTAACATATATATTTACAGGTGAGCATCTTCGTAGTAATAACTGTGGCCTCCCCCTCTTTGCCGGCAGACATATTTTACATTCCCCAACATGGCGGAGCAGGCTCGAGGGGCCAGATGGCCTACTCCTGCTCCTAGTTCTTATGTTCTTATTATGTTCTTATGTTTATTGGCATTTATTTAGTTTGGTTTTGGGCCTTAGCTAGCCATCAAACCCCCGTAACGAGCCCGTAGCCTCCCCCCTCCCCGCCGGCTACCTTCCCCCGACTATTCTTCCTCTTGTACGTTGGCCACAAACAGGTCCCGGAACAATTGCATGAATGGCTCCCACGTTCTGTGGAAGCCGTCGTCCGACCCTCGGATGGCGAATTTGATTTTCTCCATTTGGAGAGAATCCGAGAGGTCAGACAGCCAGTCTGCAGCTCTGGGCGGTGCTGTTGACCGCCAGCCAAACAGGATTCTATGGCGGGCGATCAGGGAGGCAAAGGCAAGGGCGTCCGCCCTCCTCCCCAGGAATAGATCTGGCTGGTCTGAAACCCCGAAGACCGCCACTATCGGGCATGGCTCCACCCTCACCCCCACCACTTTGGACATAGCCTCGAAGAAGGCTGTCCAGTACTCCACAAGTCTGGGGCAAGACCAGAACATGTGGGCGTGGTTGGCCGGGCCTCTTTGGCACCGCTCACATCTGTCCTCCACCTCCGGGAAGAACCTACTCATACGGTTTCTTGTTAAGTGGGCTCTATGTACCACTTTTAGTTGCGTCAGGCTGAGCCTTGCGCACGTGGAGGTGGAGTTGACCCTATGCAGTGCTTCGCTCCAGAGTCCCCACCCTATCTCCATCCCCAGGTCGTCCTCCCATTTCCTTCTTGTTGCGTCCAGTACGGTGTCGTCCCTATCTACCAGTCGGCCATACATGTCACTACAGTTCCCTTTCTCTAGGATACTTGCGTCCAGTAGGTCTTCCAGTAGTGTCTGTCGTGGCGGTTGTGGGTACGTCCTTGTCTCCTTTTGTAGGAAGTTTTTGAGCTGCAGGTACCGTAGCTCGTTCCCCCCAGCTAGCTGAAATTTCTCTGTCAGTTCGTCCAGTGTTGCGATCCTGTCGTCCGTGTATAGGTCCCTGACTGTCAGTGTCCCCCCGTCCTGTCTCCACCTTTTGAAGGTGGCGTCAGTCAGTGCTGGTTTGAACCTATGGTTGTTGCAGATGGGAGCCTTGTCCGACATTTTGTTCAGGCCAAATTGCTGCCGCAGTTGGTTCCAGGATTGGAGGGTGGCTGTCACCACTGGGCTGCTGGAGTGTTTTTTGGGTGGGGATGGGAGTGCTGCCGTGGCGAGGGCCCGGAGGGAGGTCCCCATGCAGGAGGCCTCCTCCGCACGCACCCACTCGGCTTCTGGCTCCTGGATCCATCCCCTTACTCGCTCGGCTGTTGCCGCCCAGTGGTAGAATTGTAGATTCGGGAGGGCTAGCCCCCCCCTGGATTTTGTTTTCTGTAGGACCTTCTTTGGGATCCTAGCATTTTTACCCCCCCATACGAACGCCATGATAAGTTTGTCCAGCGCTATGAAGAAGGCCTTGGGGATGTAGATCGGAATGGATCTAAACAGGAAGAGGAACCTGGGCAATACGTTCATTTTGATCGTCTGGACTCTTCCTGCGAGGGAGAGTGGGAGTGTGTTCCATCTTTGCAGGTCCTTTTTTACTTCCTCCGCCAGGCTGGTGAGGTTCCATTTGTGGATCCCTTTCCAGTCATGGGCTATTTGGATCCCCAGGTAGCGGAATTTATGTCGGGCTTGTTTGAACGGCAGCCCCTTTAGTGCTGCCCCCCCCCCCCCCCCCCCCCCCCCCCCCCTTGCTGGTGTACTGGGAAGATCTCGCTTTTGCTCATGTTGAGTTTGTAGCCCGAGAAGGCTCCAAACTCTTTCAGGAGCGCGATGATTCCGTCCATGCTGCTTTGTGGGTCCGAGATGTAGAGGAGCAGATCGTCTGCATAGAGTGAGACTCTGTGCTCTCTGCCTCCCCTTCGGATCCCCCTCCAATTTTTTGCTGCCCTGAGCGCAATTGCTAGCGGTTCGATTGCTAGTGCGAACAGCAGTGGGGACAGTGGGCATCCTTGTCTGGTGCCCCTGTGCAGCTGGCAGTATTGGGAGTTGGTATTGTTGGTCCGTACACTCGCCATGGGGGCGTTGTATAGGAGTTTTACCCACGCGGTGAACCCTGTTCCAAGCCCGAACCGCTCCAGTACCTCTATGAGGTATTTGTCGAATGCCTTTTCTGCGTCCAGGGAGACGATCACCTCTTGTGTTCTCTCCCCAGAGGGGGTCATTATCACGTTCAGCAGGCGCCTGATGTTCGAGGTGAGCTGTCTACCTTTGACGAAGCCCGTCTGGTCCTCTGTGACCACCTCAGGTACACAGTCTTCTAGCCTTTTGGCTAGGATTTTGGCCAGTATTTTGGCGTCTGTGTTCAGCAGAGATATGGGTCTGTATGACCCACATTCCGTTGGGTCTTTGTCTTTCTTAGGTATCAGCGAGATTGAGGCCTGTGCTAACGTGGGTGGCAGTGTGCCCCTAGCTAGCGAGTCTGTGAACATCTCCCGCAGGTGCGGGGCCAGCGCTTTCGCAAATGTTTTGTAGAAGTCCGCCGGGAATCCGTCCGGTCCCGGCGCCTTCCCCGTCTGCATGGAGCTGATACTGTCCATGATCTCTCCCAGTGCTAGTGGTGCTTCCAGGTCCCGTTTCCTTCCCTCTCCCACAACTGGTATGACCAGTCCATCAAGGAACCAGTTCGTCCCAGCCTTCCCCGTTGGGGGCTCTGAGGTGTACAGCTCTTGGTAGAAGGCCTTGAAGGTTTTGTTAATCCTCTCTGGTTCTGTTTCCAACATGCCTCTGGTACCCCTGATTTGCCCAATTTCTCTGGTGGCTGCCTGCTTTCTCAGCTGGTGTGCCAACAGGCGGCTGGCTTTGTCTCCGTGTTCATACAGGGTCCCGCGCGCCTGGCGGAGTTGGTGCACTGCTTTCCTGGTGGAGAGCAGGTCAAAGTTCCTTTGTAGTTCTTTTCTCTCCGCCAGGAGTTCTACAGTCGGGGCCTCGGAGTATTTACAGTCTACCTCCAGTATGGAGTCGACCAGCTTCTGCCCAGCCACCCTTTCCTCCCTATCTCTTTGCGCTTTGAAGGCAATGATTTCCCCTCTTATTACGGCCTTAAGCGCTTCCCAGAACGTGGAGGATGATACCTCCCCGTTTTGGTTGTTCTCCGTGTACTCCGCTATGGCCCGCGCTATCCTTTCGCTGAAGGCCTTGTCAGCTAGTAAGGCACCGTCCAACCTCCATGTGGGGCGCTGGGCCCTTCCCGTCTCCAGCCGCACGTCCATGTAGTGTGGGGCGTGGTCTGATATCACAATTGCGGAGTATTCCACCGTGTCTATCCCTGGAAGCACCGTTTTCCCCACCACAAAGAAGTCAATTCTGGAGAACACGTTGTGTACTGGGGAGAAGAAGGAGAATTCTTTCTCCCCCGGGTGGGCGAACCTCCAGGGGTCCACAGCTCCCATCTGCTCCATAAAGTGACCGAGTTCCCTTGCCATGTTTGAGGTTTTCCCCGTTTTGGGGTTTGATCTGTCCGTCTTTGGGTCCTGTACACAGTTGAAGTCCCCCCCCCATGATTAGTCGATGCGTCGCTATGTCCGGGATTTCTGCCATGGTCTTTTGGATGAAGCTCGTGTCGTCCCAGTTGGGCGCGTACACGTTGACTAGGACTACCGGCGCCCCATCCAGGGCCCCGCTGACCATGACATATCGCCCCCCTGGGTCTGTAACCGTCTTTGTCGCCCTAAACATTGTCCTCTTGCCGATCAGTATCGCCACCCCCCTGGCCCTTGTCCCATAGCAGGAATGGTAGGTTTGTCCCACCCAGCCCTTTCTTACCCGCAGTTGGTCCTGCTCCCTCAGATGCGTCTCTTGGAGGAAGACTATGTCGGCCCTCATATTTCTGAGGTGGGTGAGGACTCTGGATCTCTTCACTGGGCCGTTAAGTCCCCTTACGTTCCAGGTGATTATCCTGGTGGGGGGCTTCTGCCCCCTCGTTCCTGTGGGATTAACCATGTTTGTCTGGTGGACGAGCCCCTGCCCTCCGGGGTTTCCCTTTGTTAGGGGGCCGTCCAGGATGGCCGCTACCACTGCTCTCCCCATGCGTTCGGGTCTCTGCGCTCCGGGGTTTCCCCTTGTCTTGGGGGCACCCGCCATGGCCGTCCACTGTGTGTCCACCACGCGGGTAGTCCCCTGCACTCAGGGGGGCCCCTTTGCCCACAGACCGTACTGGGTAGGTGCTTGCAGCGGTTCCTTGTTCCGAGCCCTTGGTTGTGGTACTTTGTAGCCCTGTTCCTTTTCTGGCCTCGTTTGTCCCTTTGACCCTACCTTTCCCCTCCCTGTGTGCCCCCCCCTGGTCTTTCCCTCTACCCTCCTCCCCTGTATACCCCTCCTTTGCTCCTCTATACCCTATTCCTGTCCCCGTTTGCTCTCCCGACTTTGGTGGGTGATCTCCCCCCTCCCCTGCCTGGCGCCTTCCCCCCTGTTGGGGGTGCGCAGCGGCCCTGCTTTGTTGCGTGCCCCCGGCGCTAGCTTTCCTGCTATTACGGTGGCTCCCCTCTCGGAGGTTGTTGTCTCGCTTCTCCTCTACCCGGCCTCTACGGTTTTCTGCCTGCTCTTCCCCCATCCTACCCATTGGCGTGCCGTTGCTCCTTGCCAGGGGCCTCTCGTCCCTACCCCCCCTGCTGTTCTTCCAGCCCGTGCTCCTCGACGAATCTATTCGCCTCAGCAGGGTCTGTAAAGAAATATTCCTTGTTTTGGTATGTGACCCAGAGCTTCGCTGGGTACAGCATACCAAAACGCACTTTGTTCATATAGAGAGCAGCTTTCGCTCTGTTAAACTCAGCCCGTTTCTTAGATATAGCCACTCCAAGGTCTTCATATATTCGGATGGTGTGCCCGTCCCATTTGCTGGCTCTATTTTCCTTGGCCCAGTGCAGGGTTGCCTCCCTATCCCGGTACCGGTGCAGTTTGGCTATGACTGCTCTCGGTTGATCCCCTTCCTTGGGCTTCGGGCGCAGCGACCGATGTGCTCTGTCCAGATCCGGTGGGGTGGGGAAAGCTTTCCTGCCCACTAAGTTGCCCAGCATTGCAGCCACGTATTTTGTGGGGTTTCTACCCTCGGTCCCCTCTGGCAGGCCCACTATCCTAACATTTTGCCTTCTCGAGCTGTTTTCTTGGTCGTCTACCCTGCCCTTCAGGCTCCCCTGCGTTGCGCCCAGACTCGCCACTTCCCTTTCTAGGGCCGTGACCCGGTCGCTCATGTCTGTCGCTGCTTTCTCTAGCTCCTTAATGGTTGCCTCATGGGCTTCCAGTTTCCCCCCTTGAGCTTCCAGTTTCTTCCCTTGAGCTTCCACTTTCTCCTCCAATCTGGTCAGAGCCTGCTGCACCCCTGACATGGCCCTGGCCACTGCTGCCTGTGCTGCGGCCTCTGCGTCTGCTTTCAACTCTGCCTTGATTGCCTGCAGCTGCTCCCTCACCACCTCAGTAAAGGCTTCCTTCCAATTCACGCCCCCCTCTAACCCCAGGGGAGAGGGCACCTGTCTGTCCGGCTCTTTTTGATGCGGCGGTACATCCGTCCCGCTGCTTCGTGTGCTAATCCGCTCGCGTGAGCTGGCTTGCCTTTTGTCCCGCCTGCTTTTGGTGCCCCCTTTCCCTTGGCTCCCTTCTGGCGTTTTTTTCTCCCCCTTCCCTTTCATCTTTTCTTCTCCCCTTGTTTTTCTGTTCCCCCTTTTTCGATGCCCGATTTTTATTTTATTTATTTGTTTATTAATTATTTTCTCCCACCCCCTTTTATGCAACTCCCCTCAGGTGGGCTTGCTTTGATGGGAGTGGGTGTAGAGAAAGAGAAAATAATATATATATCCCTCCCCCTTTCTCTTTAACAGTGTTCATTTTTTTTAAATAAAAGTCCTTTTTTTTTTCTCCCCCCCTCACTTTTCCCCTACCTCTCTCACGCAGGAGAGAGAGAGAGAGTGAGAGGAGTCTGTCCAGTCCTTTGTTCTTGCCACGTGGTGGCTGCTGCCGGTTTTTTTTTTTTGGGCGGGGGGGTGTATGTGGAGACTCCGCTCCGGGCCTGTTTGCGGGGGGGGGGAGAGACGCCGCTCCGGCCCTGGGGTGGGGGGGGGGGTAGACGCCGCTCCGGCCCTGGGGGGGGGGTAGACGCCGCTCCGGCCCTGGGGGGGTGGGGGTATGGACGCCGCTCCGCTCCGCTCCGGCCCTGGGGGGGGGGGGTATGGACGCCGCTCTGCTCCGCTCCTTGGGGGGGTAGACTCCGCTCCGGCTCTTGGGGGGGGGGGTAGATGCCACTCCGGCCCTTGGGGGGGGGGTAGACGCCGCTCCGGCCCTTGGGGGGGGGGGTATGGACGCCGCTCCGCTCCGGCCCTTGGGGGGGGGGGGGTAGACTCCGCTCCGGTCCTTGGGGGGGGGGTTATGGACGCCGCTCCGCTCCACTCCGCTCCTTGGGGGGGGGGGGGTATGGACGCCGCTCCGCTCCTTGGGGGGGGGGTATGGACGCCGCTCCGCTCCGCGGGGGGGGGGGGTATGGACGCCGCTCCGCTCTGCTCCGTTCCGCTCCTTGGGGGGGGGGGGGTATGGACGCCGCTCCGCTCCGTTCCGCTCCTTGGGGGGGGGGGTATGGACGCCGCTCCGCTCTGCCGCCGCCCGGGCCTCTCCTGCCGCTGCTCCTGCTGCTGCCGCCGCCGCCGCCGCCGCCAGGGCCCCTCCCGCCGCTGCTGCCGCCGCCGCTTGGGCCTCTCCCGCTACCGCTGCCGCCGCCGCCGCCGAGGATCCCTCGGTGATCGGTTTGTTTTGGGGGGGGGGCGGTGTGCGCGTCCTTTCCCTTCCCTTCCCTGTTCTCCACCGCTACGGGAGCCCCTCACCTTGCGACCGCTCCGCTTGCTGACCGGAAGGAGTCTCAGCAAATCTTTTTTGCCCAGCTCGAGGAAAGCTGCTGTTCAAGAGGAGGACAAAGGAAGTGCCACAAAGACACACTGAAGGCTTACCTCAAGAAATGCAATATCAACGTCAATGCCTGGGAACCCTTGCTCAGAAAAGACCTACTTGGAGGAACCTCCTGATTGAAGGAGTCACAATTCTTCGAGGACTCCCAAGGGCAAGAGGAGGCCTGGAAAAAGAGCCTGAGAAAGGAATTCCAGCGGTCTAGAGTCCAAGGACCAATCTCACCTCCTGAAAACTCCTGCCAAGTGTACAGTCAAATTTGCGGCTCTAGGATTGGGCTCGTCAACCATGCAAGGACCAACAGAACCTGTGACTAGTGACACAGAGATTCTGAGGTAGAAAATCATACTCATTAAGGAGTGATTGCCCAACAGATGGGAGAACTTTGGTGTGTGGTGAATTTCCTTCATTGACATCATTATATTATTGCCCATTTGGGAAAACTTTGCATAATAGCAAACATTCACCCAGGGCGCAATTCTCTGGCCTTGTTCTGCTTTTGCTTGAGTGAAACAAGGTTGCTGAATAGCGGGAGAGGTGGAAAACAAGGACTGCACCTAGCGGAAAACCGTTTGCAATGCATCTGCCCCGTTCCCATATGGCAAAATCGGGATCCCGCCGTAGCGTGGCGAGAAACCAATTATCAACACATAAGCCCTATTTCCATACAATATTTTAAAAATAAATTTTGAGTATCCAATTCTTTTTTTCCCAATGAAGGGGTAATTTAGCGTGACCAATCCACCTACCCTACACATCGTTTTGGGTTGTGGGGGTGAGGCCCATGCAGACACGGTGATAATGTGCAAACTCCACGCGGCCAGTGACTCGGGACCAGGATCGAACCCGGTTTGTCAGCGCCATTAGGCAGAAGTGCTGACCACTGCACCACCATTCCGCCCTATTTCCATACAATTAACACGAGCCACCCCATATCCAATGGCCTCCTGTGATTCATCGGCCTCCCCAGCAAGTGGTCACGCTGGTGCCAAATAGTACTCCTTTTTAAAAACGTGAACCTGGTGGACGGGGGGGAATGAGGAGTTTGACGTTTTTGAAAACCCTCCCCTGGACTGTGAGGTCCGCTATGCAGCACCCGGTGATTTGGACGGAGTGCGAACCTGAGGCCAATTCAATTTTATGTTTAACTGGGTTGATGGGGAGCGCGCAGCGTCTTACCGTGTCGGGGTGAACAAAACTTTCCGTGCTCCCGGAGTCCAGCAGGCACCTCATTTTGTGTCCATTGAGCTGAACCGTTGTTGTAGTCTTGGCGAGCGTGCGTGGTCGCGACTGGTCGAGTCTGAGGGAAGCAAGTCATGGTGAGAGTTCCAGATCCTCCTCAGTGGCAGAGTAATCGCTTGCAGGGCCTTCCGTGTTGGCCCAAGGTGGCGGCGCCCAGGGCCCGCACATGGCGTCTGGGGCCCAAGATGGCGGCGCCCAAGGGAGCCTCGTGGCGGCTGGGGGCAGTGTCAGCGGCGTCTGTGGGCCGGTTGGGGCAGCTGGGAGGGCGGGCCGGGAGGACGGTGGGGCCATTGCGGGAGCCGGGAGGTCGGCCAGAGAGGTTGGTGCGCGGCGTGGGGCCCTGGGGGGGGGGGGGGCGATCCACGGTCGCTGCGCAGGACAGCAGCAACCGACTTGATCTGGCAGACCACCGCGTAGTGGCCCTTCTTCCCGCAGCTCTTACACAGAGCGGAGCGGGCCGGGCAGCGCGGGCGGGGGTGCTTTGAGAGGCCACAGAAATAGCAACGGGGCCCCGCTAGTTTGTCGGAGCGACCCGCGGCGCAGGCTTGGGGGGGGGGGGGTCGGGGTCCATGGAGGACGGGGGTGGCACGTGCCATGAAGTCCACGAGGTTGCTGCGCGGCCGGGGGCGTATGCGCGGGCATTCAGGTCAGCAACCTCCAGGGAGGTTGCAAGAGTCCGTGCCTCAGCTAGGCTGAGGGTGTTCTTCTCTAGCAATCGTTGGCGGATAGAAGGAGACTGCATGCCAGCAACGTAAGCGTCTCTGATTAGAAGTTCCATGTGTTCCGTCGCCGAAACCTGGGGACAGGCGCACATTCTCCCTAGAGCTGCGAGGGCCTGGTAAAACTCGTCGAGGGACTCACCAGGGAACTGTTGTCTAGTCGTCAGGAGATGCCGTGCGTATACTTTGTTGACCGGCAGGAGAAAGTGTCCTTTGAGAATCTCCATGGCCGCATCAAAGTCGCCTTCGTCTTCGATCATTGCGTAGACCGATGTGCCCACGCATGAGTGGAGGATGTGGAGTTTCTGCTCTTTGGTGGGTTTGCTGGCTGCAGTTGTCAGGTAACTGTTGAAACACGCCTGCCAGTGTTTAAAGATCGCAGACGCATTTGCAGCACGCGGGCTGGTGCGAAGGCAGTCAGGCTTGATGCGTAGCTCCATTCCAAAATTCTAGCTGATTAAATTGATGTACCATCAATTCGACTGAAGACACAATTAGGATCCGAACTGTGGCTTTAATCAGCTAGTTGTTAGCCCGGTGATCGACTACAGAGAATGGCCGTCCGCTGGGAACTCTGGGTACTTATACCCCACCTCGGAGGCGGGGCCTACTTGCCTCTCGACCAATTGGAGAGCAGTCACATGACTAGTCCCAACCAATCGAACGAGAGGCACATGACCAGCCAGAGCCAATGGGAAGCCAGTGCTCTGCCCCAATGGCAGTGCTCATATCCATACCACCACATGGTTTTTGAATTTAAAGTACTCAATTTAGTTTTTCCAATTAAGGGGCAATTTAGCGTGGCCAGTCCACCTATGCTGCATATCTTTGGGTTGTGGGGGTGAGATCCATGCAGACACGGGGAGAATATGCAAACTCTACACAGACAGCAACTCGCGGCTGGAATCGAACCCGGGTCCTCAGCGCTATGAGGCAGCAGTGCTAACTCGTGCTGTCAACGTTGTGCACTAGGGTCCCTACTGCGTTCGCCACCCTGCCAGTGTTAGCCTTAGTGCCACACATTGCTGGCGACATCTCCTTCACCTGTAGCCTCTGAGACACATCGGCTAAGGACCAGCTGGTGCGTCGCTATGATCTCCCTCTGGATGTCCCGGCCGTTTCCTAATGTCTCATCAGCTCTGGGTAAACTTGTTCCAATGACTCAGCATCTAACTGGGCCCCAGCTGGGTCCTGGGATCCAGCAGACCTCCGACTGCTGTCTCGCCTGGGCGTTACTGCATCCGCCTGATGTGCATCAGCGACTGTGTGATGCTCACTAGATTGTGCCCCAGAAGCCTGTCCACTAATGCTGCCCACCGAGGTCTGTGTATCCGGTGGAGGTTGGGGATAACAGCTGTGATGCATCGAATGTGACATCCTTGAAGCTCTCCTCTGAGGTGGTCACATGGGAGGCTGGAGGACCTGTGGGCGAATTAACACATGGTCAGTGGGAGGGATAGGTCAATCTATATGTCTGGGCCCTCTCCTGGCGATCGTGGGAGAGCTTCTCCTGTGGAGACACAGAGAGGGCATCGTTAGTCACATGTGCAGTTGATATTGGGGGTGGGTGAGGGTGTGAAGGGAGGGTTAAGGTATTAGGAGCGTTGGGATGAAGGGAGGGGAGGTGAAGGGTGGGTTGGGGGGGTCTTGTTGCGTGGGGGGTGGGAAGGTTTCGGGGCCTGGGGGTTGGGATGGTAACTCACCCATGCTGCCCGGTGTAGATCACTGACCGTCTTCCAGCACTGGAGGCCAGTTCTCTTGGTCACACTGCCTGAGCTGACGGCCACTACCACTTCGTCTCAGGTGGCTCTGCCTGCCCTGCGGTTCATGCACCAGCAGAAATGCTTTTATAGATAATGACAATTAAGCTGCCAAAGGACAACGCAACACAGGTTGGGATTTTTCGCTCCTGTTCGCATCAGGCATGAATGGGGCCGAGAGCTCAAAATCTCACGAGCGGACCATAATAACCTCTGCACCGGCAGAATGCCTTGGCGTAATTATTCCTGGCCCTCACCAATGGGATTCCTGACATTCGACGTTGGGAACCCCATTCGAATAAATTTAAATCTAATTGCCATGCTTCTACACCTGATAATCCCTCTTTCCCCCTCTCCCGTTATATTATCCAATCATGTGGGTGTGGTGAAAATTAATATGAATTACAACTGCTGTCCCATGGCGTGCACCAGGATTGCATGGGCGGGGGGGACAACCTTTAAAAAATGGAGCCCTGATCTTGAAAAACATTTGAGTTGCTGCCGGGCGGCTGCCAGCATAACATCATGGGACCCACTCCTTAGACTGTTTTTCAGAGTTTTTCTCACGACACAGAGGAGAGAGATGCCATTTGGGCCGATGGCTTCAATGCCACTTTTCCCGCTCTGCAACACTCTGCATTAAAAACAGAAAATTCCACCCAAAGCCTGGCAGTTTTTGGCAATGGAAACTTTATAAAATTGTGGAATACAGTTTAACACATGCAGAACATATTTATTGGAAAAGGGTTAATGATTACACAAAAATATATCTTGCAAAGCACTCAGCCCCTAATATTGCTGACAGCTATTTCTAGACTTGCTTCTCCATCCAATCTGAAAATAAACTGTGAACGCATTATCTGAAGTATGAATCCAAAATCAGCATTTGGCAACACGATTTCTCAAACAATGGTTGTTGGAAGAGGCTCAACTCCATTCCCAGGGCCAGGAGGAAGGACTTGGAGTCTGTGGAAAAGATTAAAATGCCAAATTAACCATCTAACCATGGGTCTGCTAGAGTGTGGACTGCAAACAATCTGTTGCTTACCTATTGGTACTTCAATTTCTCAAAGTCTCTCTGTGCTGCCAGCAAACACTGAATCAAATTAAAGCAGACATCTGTGTTGCGTCTTTACCTCTTACAAAACGTTACAGGAGGATGCACATACATGCCGAAAGTGAACGGTATTGTTAATTTGCTTTAGTTGTTGCTGGTCTTGGAGGATAATCTCTTTAAAAGGATAGCAAAGGTAGCATTTTAATAGTGCAGACTGGTGATGCCTTGTTACATGTGACTCTTGCTGAATCCTGCCATGTTATTATAGACAGCTGCAGAGTTTTAGGTCAATCTTGATACTTTGACAATAATTGTCTGATTTCCTGACCATGTGCACTGAATCCCACATAGGTGCCTGTCATCAAATTTGTCTGGCATCTCCCATGCCTTGCATGGTATCACAGTGATTAGCACTGTGGCTTCAGTATGCCGCAGGTTCAATTCCCCGCTGGGTCACTGTCTGTGAGGAGTCTGCACGTTCTCCCCATGTCTGCGTGGATTTTCTCCGGGTGCTCCGGTTTCCTCCCACAGTCTAAAGACGTGTAGGTTAGGTGGATTGGCCATGCTAAATTGCCCTTAGTGTCCAAAACAAAGGTTAGGAAGGTTATTGGTTAACGGGGATAAGGTGCAAGTGAGGGCTTAAGTGGGTCGGTGCAGACTTGATGGGTTGAATAGCCTCCTTCTGCACTGTATGTTCTATGTTGTTCTATATTTCATCCTTTTTCTCCCAAATCATTTTTAACCTACGCCATGAGTACTGCATAGAGCTAGGGCCTAAAGGTTAATTTACCAAATAAATCAAAGTACCATTCTCTTCTTCAAATATTGCCTAGATCTTTGAATAATCATTTCTTATAACAGCACAGGAATTAATTGAAGCACTTCTTGAAAGAATAGTATTCTTTCTGAAGTAGGAATCAAGTATTGACTTAAGACGTTAATTGTAATCAAAGAAGGAAGATGGTCTAATACACATGTGTGTAAAATTCTAAACAATGTCACGACATGATCATTTTTAAGACAAATGTGAATCATCTGCTGGGACATTTTCAACCTCCACAACTCACTGTGGACTAAGCAGTTAGTCAGATTATGAACTGGACAGTGCAGAACAAAAGCCACATCAAAGGTCCCATATGGATGGCGTGGGAGACAGGCTATAACAAGACTCTTAAGAAGCCTTCTGAGTCAGACAGCTTCCATTGTGGAAATGCACAGGAAGCTGCAAAACAACGAAGGACATGGCTCCGGCTATTCCCCTGTTATTTCTGCAAAAATACCATTCCATTTTCAATTGTTGTCAAAAAAAAGATTTGCTCCAGTTCTATTTAATTGATTCCATTTTTTTTATGGCAGTTACATTCACCATTTATCATTAAGCCATCCAATTATTCTACTATGCATGAGACTGATAGGAGCCACTTCCTATTATCATAGTTCTTTTGCCAGGCAACTATATGATCTTAAACTTAACAGCCTGTAACTAAGAAGGAAGGAAACAACAAGAGAAAGTCAGAAGAGAAGCAGATGTACATTTAAATAAAAATGACAAGGAAATATAAAAATGTTACAAAGTGTTTCATTAACCAATTAAAGGCTTCCCCAGTAGATAATAGATATAAATGCCTCCCACTACAATACAAAGCTATACACACCAAAATGCCACAGGTTTGATTCTATGTATGAAATGTGAATTGGGTTAAACCAGATCAAGAGCTGAAGAGTTGAAATTAGCTGCAGAATCCCCGAGTGAGCAAGGATCCCATTTCTGATTGCTATCCTGTTAAAACGTGTGTTTGAACACTGGACAAGGAAAGAATCATGTTCAAATCTAATGTCCTTCACAAATAAATAGCTTGACAACATACACTGTGTAGATTCATGCAAGAGAAACAGTCAGCAGGGTGAGGCATCACTGTGATGGCATTACCAACTGACATGCTGCAAAATAGAAAATGGAATACACTGACCCAGACCTTTCTGGGGCACAGCATCTAATTATATCTGCTATTAGTTAGCCTTATCCTTGTCTGTTTAGATTTTTTTTAAAGGTTTTGCATGACAAGTCACTGAAAGCATAAGCTGACAATAGAACTGTGAGGGAAAACACAACATTTTTCTATCTTGCTGAAGTCAGTTTGTGCCATCTACTCTAAAATGACTATTTAACCATAACCAAACAGTATGAATCATTTTAAAATTCTGTGAAAACAACAGCAGCTCTTTAAGTTAATCATTTAATTATTACATTATCACAACAAATGTGAAATTTAAGGAGCACACTTTCTTTATGATGTATTTCCAATTTTCTTCCTTCTTATCCTATGGATGCTAATATCAGTCTCGGTTATGGTCCATAACTATTATGATTTTCAATAATAGGTCTCACTCCCTCTCACTAAACTTGATTTTAACTAATTCTATAATAATTAACTGCTATCATTATATAAGCAATAGAGAGATACAGTATTTGATTCCAAGTCTCGTCGCTTTTTTAAAATGTGAATTTTTAATGCAGCTCGGCCATGGTTTTACCCGAAAAGAGATATTTAACAGTCGGGTCACAATAGAGAATTCGATGCTTTAAATTTGACATTAATTACTCAAAGTATGAGTCAGATTAATATTGTATTACCTATTCTTAGTATGCAATTCTTCAAACCATCTTTGATTTTTAATTATCATAATCACATTGGCAAGTTATGATCGACTCCATGTTAGAGAAAAATTAACAGAGGGATTCGGTTTAGTTTAGATATCTTAATGTATCATATTACTAGATCAACAATTGGTCAAACTAAAAATCCTTATATTCTCTTTAACCTCTTTCAAAGTTTCAAATTGCCCAAATGTGAACTTGGTTCATGTATGGTTTTGTTTTGTCAAATGTATTGATATTATTAGATTTACTTTAAAATGGAAACATTGCGTACTGTTAGATTAAGCATGAGATCACATTAGTTTCTGTGGATATAAAACAATAGCGTTGACCCTCCTTTCCTCCTTAACATTATACAAATTTTGCAATTGCAAAACTTTCAACTTGGACTATGGGAGCAATTAAGAGTCCTGCTGCACTTGGCAGCATTGTTCAGAATTGGCTTTTAATTTTGGGTTTTGAAATGCAGCTTACATAGGCCAAGAGAAAAATGTACTTCAGCTTTCAAAAGTACCAAAAGTCCTTAAGGGAAAGCTTGGAAGGTAGGAGGGCGTAGGAGCAGTGAAAAGAGAATACAGTGCCAGTAACCAGAAACAACTGAGTCATTCAGCAAATCTGAGATGTTTAAACTCACTATACCGCTAACAAGCCCTTCACATCCCCATGGTAGGCAAAGCTCCACACAGAGCTCTGTTAAGGGTTTTTTTTTTCGCAATCCACCGCCTATCTATTATAATTGTTTCCAGATTTGTGTGGGAGGTCAGGGCCCTGGAGTGCTGCTGCATGCCAAGTTTATAAACACAGCAGTATTTCCAGATGGCCACTGGCTCCAGACTGGCTAGCAGGTTGATTGGGACCAGAATAACAACAGGTGGAGAACAGACAATGAATTCCTTGACACTCTTTCCTTGTCGCCCACCACTCTACCACCTCGAAGGTTCGGGTTCTAAAATACGAAGAATACTTGGCATAGAGGAGTGATGTGTGCCGCTTAGAAAAGTCTTACTGTAATTAAAGCAGGGACTGATTTTCATCTCCGAGAAATTGGCAGAAATGTGAAAATACCACCACAGAGGAGGTGAGAAATACTGCATGCAAATGGTGAATAAATCCAATAAAAGTGCCCATGTTTGTGTAAACTAGGTTTTACATTTTATAAGTTATACTTTTTGCCTTTGTGATGGTTATGCTGACACGATAGCGGATAGCATAAATTTTTGGGAAAGAATAAGTACTTGTAAAACTGCAGCTCCTTTAATCCATCAACGACAAGTTTGCTTAAGTTCAAACAGTGTTACTGAGAGACCTTCCTTTCATTTCAAAGATGAATTCAGTCATTTGGTAAATTCAATATTAAGTACCAGTTATACCCGCTTTGTGGCAAGCCCAAATTGTAAGTGATTTACTGCAGAAGAACAAAAAAGAATGAGATGGTGAGTTCAGACTCTGCTGTACCTTTATATGTTTCAAGAAAGAAGCAAGATTGTACGAGATTGTGGGCAGCCCGGTGGCACAGGGGTTAACACTGATGCCTCACAGTGCCAGGGACCCAGGTTTGATTACGACCTTGAGTGACAGTGTGGAGTTTGCACATTCTCCCCGTGTCTGCGTGGGTTTCCTCCGCGTGCTCCGGTTTCCTCCCTCAGTCCAAAAATGTTCAGGTTCGATGGGTTGGCCATGCTAAATTGCCTCTTAGTATCCAAAAGGTGGGGTTACAGGGTTAGGGTGGGGACGTGGGAATAGGTAGGGTGCACTTTCGGATGGCCGATGCAACATCGATAGGCTGAATGGCCTCCTTCTATACTGTACAAATTCTATATAACTCTTTTGGATTCTCCAAGGCTTCCAAGAACCTATTAACACCTCCTTTACTTCATGCTGTCAGGTAAGCTTCTTGAGGTTTATTCTGAAAATATTTTTTAATCAAGAAACACTTGTGTGTTGTGCTCACTTGCAGTATTTTTAATGATTACATTTACAGGTCACCATGATTCCCTTATTTCTTTGGATGATTAATGCAGGTTTCGTGTATTTTATAAATTATAACCCATACTTGGTCATTTGAATCATGTTTTTTGCAAGGGATTTTCATAATCCAATAATTCGAATTAAGCGACACAAGTAGTATGGCAAAATGCAAATTTAGTGCTGAAAACAATTTTTGAATCGTCAATAGTTTTGAATTAGGCAACTCTTAATTAAGAGACGCAGATTGCAGATAACATTTGGTGAGTTGTGAAGTGAAAATCCAACTTTCCTGGAATTCTAACTTTTAAAACGATCAAAATTAAAGTTTGAATGGTTCAACATTAGGGGCCTCACGGTAGCATGGTGGTTAGCATCAATGCTTCACAGCTCCAGGGTCCCAGGTTCGATTCCCGGCTGGGTCACTGTCTGTGTGGAGTCTGCACGTCCTCCCCGTGTGTGCGTGGGTTTCCTCCGGGTGCTCCGGTTTCCTCCCACAGTCCAAAGATGTGCGGGTTAGGTGGATTGGCCATGCTAAATTGCCCGTAGTGTAAGGTGAATGGGGGGATTGCTAAATTGCCCGTAGTGTCCTAAAAAAAGTAAGGTTAAGGGGGAGTTGTTGGGTTACGAGTATAGGATGGATACGTGAGTTTGAGTAGGGTGATCATTGCTCGGCACAACATCGAGGGCCGAAGGGCCTGTTCTGTGCTGTACTGTTCTAAATTCTAAAACGTTTTCTTATCCAGAAATCCAGCATATTCATCACAAATACCATTCCATTGTTCAGTGTGATCACGACAGGAGGCGATAATACTTACAGTTAGCTTCTTGCCTTGAGGTCTCCCTGATGTGATTTTTGAGCAAGACTTAATATAGGCAGCCTGAACAGGCAAATGACTGATTAAAATATTTATCAATAAGGGAAATGAAAATTGGAGCTGTTAAACAGGTTGTCAATTCACAATCACCCACATTACATTATCTTGCAAGTCAAATCCATGCCTTTGCCTATTTGATGCTTTGTTGTCAGTAACTTTCTGTTGTAGAATATGAATACAATATTCTGTACAAGAAAATTCACCATGTGGATTCACAGCAGGCAGCCATTATTGAACTAACTTTATTTATATGTTCCCAACAGAGAGGACAAAACAGAGCACAATATAACAAAATGATCAGATCTTGCAATGTACCACATTCCCTCCTTATTACAAATAACTATTTATACATTACAATGTAAAATACTACAAGCACAGAGGTTTTCAGTCGACAATGGCCAGGATTTTCCGCTCCCGTTTTTCGTTTTTCTCAGGCAGTTTGGTGACGGGAGTGGAAAATCTCGTAAAATGCCCAAATTGTGTTTTATGTCAGCGGGACATATCCTTGCTACTGTCCCTGACTCCCTGTCGGTGACATAACAGGAATCCAGACGGAACCAGACCTTTAGCCCGATAATTCCACCCCAATAGATTATCCATTCACGGAGGCGTGAGGGCACACTGATGTGGATTGCGACTGGTCTCCCATGGCGTGTACCTGGCAGGCAGACAGCCGGAGGAGCTCAGGAGAGTTCATCTCTCAGGGGATAGGGAAGGGGGTCAAACCTGGACATTGTCAGGGGCAGTGTCAGGAGACAGTTCCATTGGGCGGGGGGAGCTATTTGAGTTTAAATTTGTGCATCGGGGTGAACTTTAAAAATGATGCCCGATCTTTAAAAAATGAAGAACAGCGACCCCCCCCCCCCCCCCCCCCCCCCTTGCACTCCTCTACAGTCCTGTGCGGCCCGCGGACCTCCACCCCCCACCTCCATGAGTGATTCCCAATCGCCGCCATCTTGGGCCCCCGATTCCACGTGCAGGGCCGGCCCAAGGTACCGACAACTCGGGCAGTCGCCCGGGGCGCCATGTGCTAGGGGGCGCCAGAGACTCGGGTCCCGCGCATGCGCAGTTGGGCCGGTGCCAACCAGCGCATGCGCGGTGGCCGCCCTCCCCCAGGGCGGCCCCTTCCGCCCCCCCCCCTCTGCCCGTCGCCCCCCCCCCTCCGTCCCCCCTCCGTCCGCCCCCCCCGGCCCCGCCCCTGGCCCCCTCGGCCCCGCCCCCCCTCGGCCCGCCCCCCCCCTCGGCCTCGGGCCCGCCCCCCCTCGGCCTCGGCCCCCCCCCCTCGGCCTCGGCCCCGCCCCCCTTGGCCCCCCACCCTCGGCCCCGCCCCCCCCCCCATGGCCCCACCCCCCCTCGGCCCCCCCCCCCTCGAAGGGCGCCAAAGTTCAGCTTGCCCGGGGCGCCAGCAACCCTAGGACCGGCGCTGTCCACGTGCGACCCCCAGGCGCCACCATCTTGTTAATCCCCACCACGTGCGGCCGACGGGCGCCACGATCTTGGATCGGCACGGAGGACCCCGCAAGATTATTCCATATTGGATGACGACTCCGGGTTCCTGCCACGACTCGCCTCGGTGACACTGGATCAGTCACGGCCCCGCACGCTTTCCATGGCGACCACACAGATCCACATCAACGGTCGCGAGACGAGCTGCCTACTGGACTCCGGGTGCACAGAGAGCTTCGTCCACCCCGACACGGTAAGACACTGCGCGCTCCCCATTCACCCAGTAAAGCACAAAATCGCTCTGGCATCTGGTTCGCACTCAGTCCAAATCACCGGGTGCTGCATAGCGGACCTCACGGTCCAGGAGAGGGTTTTTAAAAACTATAAATTCCTCATCCTTCCCCACCTCTGCGCACCGGCACTTCTTGGCCTGGACTTTCAGTGCAACCTGCAGAGTTTGACTTTTAAATTTGGCGGCCTTATCCCCCCCCCCCCCTTACTGTCTGCAGCCTCGTGTCTGTCAAAGTGGACCCCCCTTCCTTGTTTGCAAACCTCACCCCGGATTGCAAACCCGTCGCCACCAGGAGCAGATGGTACAGTGCCCAGGATCGGACCTTCATCAGGTCCGAGGTCCAAAGGCTGCTGAAGGAAGAGGTCATAGTGGCTAGCAACAGTCCCTGGCGAGCACAAGTGCTGGTGGTTAAGACTGGGGAGAAAAACCGAATGGTCATCGATTACAGTCAGACCATCAACAGGTTTACGCAGCTGGACATGTATCCTCTCCCCCGTATCTCCAACCTGGTTAACAGGATTGCGCAGTACAAAGTCTTTTCCACGGTGGACCTTAAGTTCTCCTACCACCAGCTCTCCATCCGCGCGAGTGACCGAACTCTACCACTTTTTAAGGGTTCCATTTGGTGTCACGAATGGGGTCTCGGTCTTCCAGAGGAAGATGGACCAAATGGTTGACCAATAGGATTTACAAGCCTCCTTCCCGTATCTCGACAATGTCACCATCTGCGGCCACAATCAGCAGGACCACGACACCAACCTCCAAAAATTCCTCCATACCGCAAAACTCCTTAACCTCACGTATAATAAGGATACGTGCGTGTTTAGCACCGACCATCTAGCCATCCTCGGCTACGTAGTGCGTAACGGAGTGATAGGCTCCGACCCCGACCCCGAACGCATGCGCCCCCTAATGGAACTCCCCCTTCTCAACTCCCTCAAAGCCCTCAAACGCTGTCTGGGCTTCTTTTCTTATTATGCCCAGTGGGTCCCTAACTACGCCGACAAAGCCCGCCCCCTCATCCAGTCCAACACATTCCCCCTGTCGATGGAGGCCCGCCAGGCCTTTAGAAGCATCAAAACAGACATTGTGAAGGCCACGATGCGCACTATTGACGAGTCCCTCCCAATCCAGGTCGAGAGCGACGCGTCCGATGTAGCTCTGGCGGCCACCCTCAACCAAGCGGGCAGACCCGTGGCCTTTTTCTCCCGGACCCTCCACGCTTCTGAACTCCGCCATTCCTTGGTGGAAAAGGAGGCACAGGCCATTGTCGAAGCTGTGCGACATTGGAAGCACTATCTGGCTGTCAGGAGGTTTACCCTCCTCATAGACCAATGGTCAGTCGCCTTCCTGTTTGATAATGCACAGAGGGGCAAGATCAAGAACAACAAGATCTTGCGGTGGCGCATCGAGTTGTCCACGTACAACTACAATATCTTGTATCGTCCTGGGAAGCTCAACGAACCTCCTGATGCCCTGTCCCGCGGTACCTGCGTCAACGCACAGGTGGACCGCCTCCGCTCCCTTCAAGCGGACCTCTGCCATCCAGGGGTCACCTGTTTTTTTTCATTTTATCAAGACCCGCAACGTGCCCTACGCCATCGAGGAGGTCAGGACTGTAACCAGGGAATGCCACATTTGCGCGGAGTGCAAGCCGCACTTCTACCGCCCCGAGCAGGCGCATCTGATAAAGGCTTCCCGCCCCTTCGAACATCTTAGCATGGACTTCAAGGGTCCCCTCCCCTCCAACAACCGCAACACATATTTATTAAATGTGATTGACGAGTACTCCCGCTTCCCGTTCGCCATCCCCTGCCCCGACATGACCACATCAACGATCATCAAAGCCCTCCACTCCATTTTCTCTCTGTTCCGTTACCCCGTGTACATCCACAGCGACCGGGGGTCCTCCTTTATGAGTGACGAGCTGCGTCAATTCCTGCTCAGCAGGGGCATCGCCTCTAGCAGGACAACCAGTTATAACCCCCGGGGTAACGGTCAGGTCGAGAGGGAGAACGGTACGGTCTGGAAGACCGTCCTACTGGCCCTCCGGTCCAGGTGTCTCCCGGTCTCCCACTGGTAAGAGTTTCTCCCAGATGCCCTCCACTCTATTAGGTCTCCTCTGTACTGCCACGAATCAAACACCTCACGAACGTCTTCTTGTTTTCCCCAGGAAGTCTTCCTCTGGGACCCCACTCCTGACCTGGCTGGCCACCCCCGGGCCCATCCTGCTCCGGAAGCATGTGCGGGTGCACAAGTCCGACCCGTTGGTTGAAAGAGTCCAGTTACTCCACGCGGACCCGCAGTACGCGTACGTGGAGTATCCCGACGGACGACAGGACACGGTCTCCCTTCGGGACCTGGCTCCACCGGAGTGCGGCCACACCCCCCAGTCCCGACTGCCCCCAGTGCCCCCAGCACCCCCGCAACCCAGCGCACAGGAACCCCCTTCCCTGGCCCAGCCACCGCTAGCACTGACCAGGGGTACAGACACAGGACCACGACCGCAGCTCCCGGAGTCACGGACGACCACCGCTCCAACGTCACCGGCATCGCTGCGCAGGTCCGGCAGGACACCAAAGGCACCCACCCGGCTGATCGAGTCAATTTGATGGACCTTATGGACTTTCATGTTCTGCATAATGTTCCTTGCCTGTGTTTTTTATTATTATTACTATGGTTATTGTTGCTTTTTTTCTCCTGTACACTGTATATAGTATGGTTTTCTTACACGTTCGTCGCAGGCCAGTGGGCAGCCATAGTTACCTCGGTACTACCTGAGAAGGTCTCTAGTCATACTACCAGTTTTCCCCCCCCCCCGTCTCTCCCGTCACTCCTTCCCACTCCCCCCCCCCGCTTCTTTCTCAACAAGGGGTGAATGTGGTAGTATGGCTAGAGAGATCATATTACCTTAGAACCAATCTGCCATTGGTACAGCAGCCTCGCTGCCCTTTGGCCCAGGCAAGTCATGTGCCTCTCTGCCAATTGGTTGTGGCTGGTCATGTGACTCCCCACCGATTGGCTGAGAGGTTGGTAGCTACGCCTACAAGGCGGGGTATAAGAGCTCGTACCGGCTGGCAGTCGGCCTTCCTCTGTACGACCACTGCCGGGCTCACATCTAGCGTATTAAAGCCTGTTGTTTGGAACTTCACTACGACTCGAGTCCAATTGATGGTGCATCAAACATACCAAATGCTGACCTTTCGTACTGTTGCTACCCTCTATTTGCATGAATGGGAAGCAGTTCCTTGCTCTTGCCAGTTAATTCTAATTAAAAATATGCGTTTGACAAATCTATTTTACTGAACAACTTTTCATTGGTTAAATTAAAAAATAAATCTTCACTGTGGTAGGTACTTTATTTGATCACCTTATTTACTGTTCATTTATAATTTCCAGAAATTCAAATGGACTCATCTGCTTTTTCAAGGACTGGTTATGGCCCATTAATTGCTCTGCACATTCTTAATCACCTGTTTACTTTCTAATCTATCCAGCCCTTTACTTAATGTGTATAAGGCACTGGCCGAACCTTACTAAATGTCAGCCATACATTGGGCAGGATTCTCCGTGCCAAAATTGCGAACATCGCGAGGGCGGAGAATGGGCGTGAAACCTGAGATTGGGTCCGACACTGCTCCTGCAATTCTCTGATCCCCGGAGAATCACCGGCAGTCGCGCACGCGCGGTCGAAGCGGCGCCGGTCGACGCCATTGAAAGAGGCCCCCGTGGCGATTCACCGAGTGCAGCTGGCCGGGTTCCTGACAGCGTGGTTCTCTCATTGTTCCACCCGTCGGGAACTTGGCGTGGTGGCTGCCGACTCATTCCGCGGCTGCCCTGGTGGTGGAGTGGGGGGGGGCCTCCAGGATGGCCAGGCTACCGATCGGGGGCCCACCGATCCACTGGCGCACGAGATCTGGGACGGGCGTATGTTTTCGGTGCCGGTACGCAGTGTGGGTCGGCCATGTCGCACGGGGTGGCCGACACAGGCCGCCGCTGTGCGCATGCGCAGACCCCCGACCGGAGGTGCAGGGCCCCGTATCGGCAGCCAGAGCTGCGAGGAGTACTCGGGGGCCCTGCTAGCCCCCTGCAATTTGGAGAATCACCCTGGACTTACTCCAGGTAAGCCCAGAGTGATTTGCCAGCATTGTTTCGCGGGCGTGGGGACGTAGCCTCATTATTGGAGAATCCCGCCCGTTGTCTTTTATCTTGATGTCAGCCTTGTAATGCCTAATTTTATCATTTGGTCGTCCTTGCTCAATAACTATTTTGACCTTGCAGAGCACTTTGCAATGTCAGATATATTGTTACTGATTCTTACTGTAAATAACTCCGCCGAGTTCAACTGATTCTTCTTAAGCCAATTCCTTCACATCAGGGAGACTTTGTTCCTCCAACAACTGCCAATGATTGGATGTATCATCATATTCCACACTTAACACCAACTTCACCTAACACTGCACGCAATACCGTTATTGGTCAGTGGCACATTAGTTTTGTGTAAGGAAATGTGACTTATTGTAGTCTCCTTCCAAGATAATAGACACTGCTGCAACTATATCAGCGATAAAAGTAAATTGTAAATCTCTCACTTTCATTTTTACTGTGGGCGCTGGAATTCTACCTCCATCCCTTTCATTCTCATCTGCTATGTGCTATTTGTTTTAATTTCTGATTGAGTACTGCTGAGTACAATAGCATCAACTCTGTTTCTACATCTAGCATATGTGCATTTGAGGATTTCCATACCCATGAACCAGCTATATATCTATCAGAGCCTGGGCCTGGTGTGTGGCTGTGACCTGGAGCTTTATCATGACCATCATTGTTTCCTGCACTCCTCATGCCACCTGGATATGTTTGATTTTCCCACAGGTACAGCATTTTGACTGGAAATGGGGGCATTTAAATTGCTGGCGGCAGTAGCTTCTAAATTTCTGACTCCGAGTCTGTGAACTTGGCTGCTGTGGCCTGGATCTCACTGGAATCTGGTGAAGCTCCTCTGCCAGCTTATGGTAACAACTCCCTTGCAACTTGCAGCTACATTTTCCTGCCATTTCCATGATAGTGGCCTCATCGCTGACCATCTTTCACGCCAACTCATTGCCTTTGCTCAAAGGTTTGGCCTAGATTTTATTATTTTTTTATGTCTCCTACAGACATGTCTCGAAAGTTGATTTCAAAATTCGCACCATATCCACACTGAAGAGAGAATTTCTTTAATTCAAGAGTGTAATCTGAAAAACCTCACTTAGTAACTGCTTCCTTTCATGAAATGTAATTCTTGGTGCAACCTCATTCGTCGTCATGTCGTAATCCAATTTAAAAATCTCAGTGATGTCTTAACAAAATGCTCAGACCATATAATATGCACCATCCAACACACAAATCAGGTAAAACTCATGATCCATATTAATACAGAATTTGTATATTGGGTTCCATTGGTTCTCAAAGCTGTAGCCTTAATGGGTCAACCAATTAAAACAATTATGCTTCCACACAACTCTCACTTTTATTATTGAAGACAAAAAGGGTATAAAAGTATATTTGAAATCCATGTGAATTTGTTTGAAATTTTTCTTTGGAAATTAATCTTATTGCATTTTCAAACTATGCTAAATGCAAATGCAACAACCTGTGAATGATGCCATCATGCAACTTAGACAGGAGAACATCCAGGTCGTGCCAACCATTGATTTCAACAGCAAAGTGCCATTAAGTTTCAAAATGAAGTTGTTGCCAGCTGCTAATAATTTTGCAAGGGTTTTGCAATACAGACTTCCTGGGGCCAAATGTTTTGTGGAGTCGCTAAGAACTGTATCAGTGCCAACAATAACCTACACTTAGCATTGTGCTAGGAACTGTATTTTAGGAAATACCAGCCTTGACTTTTCGAATCACTGTTGCCACGCAGTGAATGGTCCACAGACCCTTGTACATTCATCGATGCAGAAATGGGACCATTCAGACTGTGATGCTCAAAAACATTTCCAGCAAAACTATTTGATCAGTGTGCTTGATGATTCTGTTACATAAATACATAAATGCTCACAGGACTGTGAGGAAAATGATCAACAATTTCATGGCAACTGATTTCTAACCAGTCAATATCAAATACCAATCATAATATTCAGAAATCCTCCTCACTTACCAGATCAATTGGGTAGCATTGATATCTATGCCAAGACCTTATTTTCCACATTCCTTATATATTTTGGCATGAGCATTGGTGGAATAATGCCACAAAATGTTGACAGCACTAATCTAGGTGACATGGGGAACTATAAGAAATATAGGAACTACAGGAGGATGGCAAAGAGTTATGTGGTGAACGCAGTTCAATATATTGTTATGTAGGGACTGACAGCTTTAAAAAAAGATGAATTGCTCAGTGAACTATGCAAAGAATCACGCAACAATATATCACATAGTAAGACTGTTACCGTAATAAAGCAAACTAAAATCAACACTGCCTGAACATTAATTTGCAACTGATACACTAAACTACAGAAAGATTATTTCCCAGTAACTTGTTAACACAACCGACAAACCCCACACACACCGCGCGCTCGCAGAGATGTAGGCTGAACTTTTCCGGCTATTTTATGGGTTCCCCAGAGATAGGGAATGCAAACAACGGAATAACCCATTGACAGCGATGGCACTGGAAGATCCCGCCGCCGGCAAATGGAGGGCTGCTTCCACCACAGCAAAACACACTGCCGGGGGTGGGTGGGGAGTGGGGGGGAGCTGGGAGGAAGGTGGGTGGCAGAAAATCCTGCCTGTAGTCTTGTGGTTAAAGTTTAAAGCCCCTCCTGATTTTAAAAGGCCTAATCTCTCTGATTCAGGGCCTTTCTTCCAGTTACCCTTGAAACAAACTTCCCTTTGCTCAATTCTTTGAGCATGATCAAATTAACTTCCCATTGTTAGGTACCTCTGGTGATTCTGTGGTCTGTAACTCTTTCCAATCCTTGTTCCCTTGAATGGGAGGCTCCATCATCTCAAGGAGATCATGGCTTTTATCCCAAAAACAGTTATTTTCTTCTGCCTGGCATAGCAGCACTCCGAGAGACCTCAGTCTGACGGATCCTGGGAATTTGTGTGTCTGGGCAGCAGTAAGTCAAGACATATCCTCCTTTGTGTACGGGTGTTAAAGCTTGCACCCTACGTTCAATATGTGTTGGCCTGGTTTCCACCCCATGGCCACCAGGTCACATGGGCTTGTCTCCAGACTAACTCAGAATGAGGTCATATGGGTTTGTTTCTGGGCAGATTCAGTGTGAGGTCACATGAGGCCCCATTCCCCTCTGCAGACTATTCAATGTTACTCTAAATGAAAGGACACAGTTTAAAGCATAGCCATCTTATAAAGGCCAGCGTCCACAGCAAAAATTAATTGGGAAGTAATATATTTTTGATAAAGCACAGTGTCGGGACATTTCCCAACTATACAAACCCAACCTGGGAGAATGTGCCCTGGAAATTGGGAGTTTTGTTTCAGGGATGATAGGGTTTTCTGGGAAACTGGCCAAGTGATCCTGGAATGAGAGCGAAAGCTGCCGGTTGAAGAGATGGCCTGAGCAGACTGCTTGGTGCACTGGCACTTTACGAAAGAGATTTTGAAAGCATTAAAATGAAAAACAGTCCTTATCCCACCTCATACCCATATACATTCCCAATCCATGCAAACCCATGGTAATGCCTGTCCTCAACCCACCACAATAACATCTCATAACGTCCATGCCAGCTGTGTCACTCTACCCACTCACATTGCCCTTCATACCCTCCATATCAACCAGTGCCCCTCTGTCCACCACATTAATTCCTCATCCCCTCCATGCCAATTTATGCCCTTAATCTACCCCGATGGCTCATCATGCCCTTCATTCAATTCAGCTTGTGCCCCTCTAACCATTCCCTATGCCAATGAAATGTCAACATGGCCTCCCACCCAAAGGGGAGTTGATGGCATAGTGGAAATGTCATTGGACTCATAATCCAGTGACCCAGACTAATGGGTTCAAATTGCACCATGGTAACTGTAGAATTTAAATTCAATTAATTTTAAAAATCTGTGATGAAAAGCTAGTTTTAGTCATGGTGACCATGAAACTAAGGTTGATTGCTGCCAAAAAACATCTGGTTCACAAATTCTAGCACTGATCCAATTCTGTACATTTCTGTGGACAATTAATTTTGCCAACATTATTATATTTTATGTTAATTTTAATAATTTTAGATCGTATTAATTGTATGTTTTATTGTGGATGTTATTTTCATAATAAAATATTTTGGATGAGGTCTACCAGCCGCGTTGCGCCAAACAAGCAGCGTAGCCAGTAGATGCGGGGAGATCCTTCTTTTGGGATTGATCCAGCTTGCCACGCCTTGCAAGATCCAACGCAATCTCGCGAGACATCACAATATGAATCCCACCCATTGTGGGCGGGATCACTTTCTGTCAAATCTGCATATCAGAGTGAGACAGCTAGTCTCACTCTGATATGCATTTCCGAGATCTAACCAAGGCGTGGGATCTAACCCCATCACCTTGAAGACCTTGGGTGAGCGCCATTCAGTGCTGGTCTCCACAAACGGGGATCAGATGAAACAACATTCGTTGGGGTCTCCCAGGAGATTTGAGGCTGTCAGCGCTTGCCCTCTGGGCAGGCTGGCACCCTGGCACTGCTGATGCTGCCCTGGCACTGTCAGCCCGGTACCCTAGTGAGCGGAGCTCCTCAGTGCAGAAAACGGGACTAAGTGTGGCCTTGGCTGCGCATTCCCCGCTGAGGCACCCCATCTATCCGAGTAGCCATTTGATAGCATGGAGAGCCGGGAAACACCCAGCTAATCATGCTATGGGATTCTGTTCCCATTCGGGTAGATCACACCTTTTGTTTTAATCATATAATCTGTTCAACACTATCAACATGTCTGTTTGAACGTGTTCTTACCTGGCTCTCACACCCTTTTAGTCAAGGCAAATCTATGGTTCCAATGATTTTATAATCTCATCAGTTTAAAAGGTGGTTGGTGATTTTTATATCCTTTCATGGGGTGTGGCCAGCATTTGGTGTCAAACCCAAATTACCCATAGAACTGAATACCTTGCTGGGCCATTTCGGAGGGTAATTAATAATCAATCAGACTTCTGTGGGCCTGGAGTCATATGTAGACCAGACCAGGTAAGAACAACAGATTTCCTTCCCTGAAGGACATTCGTGAAATTTATCAAGTTCTGGTTAGGCCCTGTTATTCTCAGTGAAGGTATGCCCTATTTTAAACCACCTTTCAAACTGATGCCCTATTTATAGCTTCAAATATGGTCTGTGTCCCTGTGGAAGCTTCTGAAACTGTCATTTATATTTCAAAATGGGTAGCATAACTTTCCTGCTTTTAGTCTGAACTATTTATGAAACCCAAGATCCATCATACTTTTCCAACCACTCTCTCAATAAGTCCTACCATTCTCAAAGATTGATGTACAAGGTAACTTTCAGCAAAAAGGTAACATTTTTGGTAATTAACTATAGTCCAAAAAGGACCAAAGGCATATCTCTCGATTAGAGAGAGCCACTTGGTTATATATGGCTCAAAGGACACCATTCCTTAAGCATGGGGCAAGTTAAGAAGCAGGCCTCCTTGTGATAATAGAGCCGGTACAGAGATTGGATCCGTTTCATTGCCATCATTATGCATCACATGTTAGCCATCTAGCCATCTGATTTATCCAAGCAAAAGTAATATTCAAACATACACAAGGTAAAGAATAATAGCATTCCGTTATATATTATTAATGAGAATTACTTCTATTTTACATAACAGAATGTCATGTTATGTAACGGAATGTGACAGGAAAAGGAATGATTATTAACTTGAGAAGGAGGACAGGTATCAGGAAAGGAGAAGCCTTCATTGGGATCTCCTTGGCCCCTTCCTAATAAAAAGGCAAGGTTGAAATGTAGATGAACTAAATATTATCGGGTGATGAAGCAGAGATACACTTTATAGGTACATGGAAGTTGCAAAGCTAGTTCCGTAGTGCCTGTCGTTTGGATCCCACAACTGCCATTGGTGTTCCAAAGTGGTGTTTACAGAGTGGGCATGCAACTCTGGTGTGGGGTGTGCCGAATGCCATCTTCAGTGGCATCTTAGTGTGGACCCAGGGAGGTGAATACATCTCACTCCCTTTTGTCAGAGAGTAGCAGGCAGAGAGAACACTGCAGACTTTCCACTGCTGCCCAGTGTCATCAATTGCGTCCATGCTGGTGCTGCATATCAACTTTGAGATGTACTGTTACGGGAAGGGGTACCACTCCCTCAATACCCAGCTGCTATACAACCATTCAGCAAATCTTGCAGGTTAATGCCACCATCCTAATAGTCATAATGCCTTCACACTGCGGTAGTCCACTGTATCATGTGCACTTGACAAACCAGAGGGTAGCTACTAAGTGGCAATGGCTATCTGCTGATCATATGGTTCATAATTCCAGCGTACATTCCATGCACATGTGGACACCATGTGTATATAAAATCCATGGTGTCACATGAAAGATGATCAAGAAGGTCATTGGAATGATTTGAATTCAGCTGACTGTCCAACCTTGCATTTCAATGGACCATTTTCCCAGGACAGTACAACTCCAATCAAGAAACCGATACAGCCACAGACTGATCGGCGCCACTCCCTTTACTCAGAAAGCCCAACTGCCAAGGTTAATGACCGCTAAGGACCCGCCCAGCCACCAAGGCACCCACCCCTTTATTGGCGATATCGAAGTCAGTGATCAGAGCTCTGTCGAACTATTGGGTCCAAGGTTGAGGACCGCCCCAAAGAGCGAGAAATCCCAGAGGGATAAAAGAGAGCACAGCAATGTGTTCTGTCTTTTTTGGATATGGCCTGTGCTAACAAAATTACAGCAGAAACAGCCAGCTCAGTTGAAGACCAACGATCGCTACCTGACGGATGAGCCCAGCAGAGACAGAGCCACTTTCTTTGAACCAGCCAAGTGAAATCCAGATAAAGGCCTTATCCATTTGCACAGTGCCGGTCACCCTGAAGTTAAGTATAAGTTAGCGTAGCTGATAGGTACAGTTTAACTCGTAGTAGATATTGTGTTTGCATATCGAGATAACTCTTGTGTATGTAAATAAACCATCTTTTGAACTAACTAACTGGTTGTGTGGTCATTTGATCGATATAAGGGAAGGCTTGTGGTTCGCCAACATTATTAATAGAGCAACAGAACCTCCTCCCAAATGAGAAGTGGAAGACAATCTCCAACTAATTAGCGCTCCACAGTTAAGCGTTCCCCACCATCATATTTGGTACCAAGGCAGGAAATCCCACTCTCCGAACAATCCCGCCCAGAGGGTAAGCTCTTCATCCATGATACATTAAAACATGACAAGAGCCATGAAATTATGAAAGATTTAACAACGTTCATACAACCATCAGGATCTTAATTGAACTGTAAAAATCTTCAAGCGATGCCCAAGATGCCTGGGCAGATCAGAGAACCAAATGTAATATCATACTACAACTCCACCAGGATTTCCAGTATTAATCATTTTTTAAAATAAAAGTAAATTACTGTGGGCACTGGAATCTGAAACCACAGAGAAAATGCTGGAAAATCTCAGCAGGTCTGGCAGCATCTGTAGGGAGAGAAAAGAGCTGAAGTCTCGAGTCCAGATGATCCTTTGTCAAAGCCCGACCCGGATCCCCCGCACACATAGCCCCCAGTCCCAAATGAGGCCCCCCCCCCTGCTCTCCGATCAACCCGCCCCCGACTGTGGCGGCCCCGACTGAGACCGCAGCCGACTTGCGAGTTTCCCGAATGCCAGGACCACATTAGAAACATGCCATTGGGAATACGGCCAGTCGGTGACGGAGAATAGCGGGGTGGGCCTCAGGCAATGGCCTCAGGTGGTGGATACTCGGCGCGGCGTACTCCCTGAGTATGCCGCTTATCGGGGGCAGAGAATCGCGGAATCGGTGCCGGTCCCGATTCCGTGCAGGAAAACGCATTCTCCGCCCCGTCGCCGAATGCGATTTCAGCGTTGGGGTGCGGAGAATCCAGTCCCACACCTATCTACTCAGATTGTCAGGAGCCCAAGACCATGTTCCCTTGAACAAGCAACATGTTCTCCCTGCAACGGTAATTCAATTTGATACAATGTGAATGCTACCCTCAGCACTTGCCATGCCAGCAGTTCTAATAACGACTCATCAATCAATTGACTCAATTCTAAAACTGTCATCAAAGTCTTGCAAGTTAATCCAGATAAAAAAGAGTGATTGAGTTATTTGCATTTCTGTCAATATGTTGCTTTTATTGCAAAAGTGCCTTTTGACTATATTTTTTCCTCTTCCATAATGCAAGTGCCAGAATCTCAAGCAGAAACCTTTTAAAAGGATCTATGCCTCCCTCCAGGAACTAAAAAGAAAGTTAATTCTCGGAGAACAAAGTTCCTTTTTGAAGTGAATAGGAAAACAGGGCTCAATTACTTACAATGCACCACTGGCATGATGATGTCAGAAACACCATAGTCACTTTTCAGGCAACTGAAATCTCTGCTGAAGATATCAGTACAGCCTTGTTAGACTAACACAATACAGACACTGTAATGAAATGATTTGCTCAGTGACTCCAGACTCAAACAATATTTTTAACAATATTGGTAATGTTTTAATATACGCAAGGATGTTGTGTTTTCGAGCTGTGAAAGGGTGAATGCACCCACTCCATCAGTTATGTTTATAGAAGGAAATAGACAGGGATGGGGGAGGGTCTGTTTTCAGCGGCTGCCGTCTATTTCTGATGGCCCAGGCCAAGGCTGGCCTCTGTTTCTCAGTAAGTTTACTCCACTCCAGATGTGCCTCGGCTCCAGCGTGGCTGCCATGTACAGCAAATCGGCATCCTAGGGCTCGTCAATCTGTGGGGTAAAACACCACTGTGTCGTCAACCTGACCCACTGGACGAAGCAGGAATTTACACTGTTGAACTCCAGGGAGAGGAAGGAGTTGTTGGAGCTGAAAAGACTGTAACCTATAACACTGGAAATAGATTTAGCACTTTAGAATGACAAGGTTCCACTTAGACAGAATTTAAGTGTTATTTGCTTCCTTCAATTAAACGTAGCCGTTTTGGAGAAGCCTTCTTTGCATTGCAGCTATAAATTCAGATTCATTAAAGAGATGCACAGCTGTTTTGAATCAAAGCACTCTGCAGAAATATGACAGATCATTTCTGCTTCTATTTTAGATCAGAGTAAAAACTCCCACTTCCTGGTGCCTGAAACCAGTTTGGAAACAAAGATTTTGAACCAAGCTGATAAAAGTAACTTCATTCAGTTTTCTGCTTAAAGCTGAATGTCTATCTGAGAGTCAGACAGGTGTGTGGGGCTGAATTTTGGCAGGCTCTGAAATTCATTGCCACAAAGGCCATTTTCAGGTGCTCCACTCATTCCAGCAGAGGCTCCTCAGGCATGATCTTACAGGAAATTAAGAATTAAAAACCCTCCCCACCCCCCCGGATTGCCATCTAATTGGGGATGGCAGGCGGGCAAAGAAGACGGGAGGGACAATCAGCACCCACCATGTGAGGTTGGCAGACCACCTTCACTGTGACAGCAGTGGATTTTGTTTCTTGTCATGTGTACCAAGGTACAGTGAAGAGTATTTTTCTGCGAGCAGCTCAACAGATCATTCAGTACATGAAAAGAAAAGGAAATAAAAGAAAATACATAATAGGGCAACACAAGGTACACAATGTACCTGCATAACACTGGCATCGGGTGAAGCATACAGGGGAGTAGTGTTAATGAGGTCAGTCCACAAAAGGGTCGTTTAGGAGTCCGGTAAAAGCGGGAAAGAAGCTGTTTTTGAGTCTGTTTGTGCGTGTTTTCAGACTTTTGTATCTCATGCCCGATGTAAGAAGTTGGAACAGTGAGTGAGCCGGGTGGGAGGGGTCTTTGATTATGCTGCTCGCTTTCCCCAAGCAGCGAGAGGTGTAGATGGAGTCAATGGATGGGAGGCAGGTTCGTGTGATGGACTGGGCTGCATTCACGACTCTCTGAAGTTCCTTGCGGTCCTGGGCTGGCCAGTTGCCATACCAGGCTGTGATACAGCCAGGTAGGATACTTTCTATGGTGCATCTGCAAAAGCTGATAAGAGTTAATGTGGACAGGTTGAATTCCCTTAGTTTCCTGAGGAAGTATAGGTGCTGTTGCGCTTTCTTGGTGGTAGTGTCGATGTGGGTGGACCAGGACAGATTTTTGGAGATGTGTACCCCAAGGAATTTGAAACTGCTAACCATCTCCACCTCGGCCCCATTGATGCTGACAGGATGTGTACAGTACTTTCCTTCCTGAAGTCAATGACCAGCTCTTTAAGTTTTGCTGGCATTGAGAGATTGTTGTCGCTGCACCACTCCACTAGGTTCTCTATCTCCTTCCTGTATTCTGGCTCGCCGTTATTCAAGATCCTGCCGACTATGGTTGTATTGTCAGCAAATGTGTTGATGGAGTTGGAACTAAATTTTGCCACACAGTCGTGTGTGTACAGGGAGTACAGCTACAGTGACTGGGACACAAGAGAGAGCAACGCGAAGAAAGGAAGATATTGATGAAGGGATCTGAAAGCTTTTCTTCAACCCAAAAACTCTCCAAGTTAGCAATCTTCATGAGAGACAGTTGCAATGGCAGGCCTGTGCCTATGGATGATGATAGCCTTTCATTTCTCAGTAAATAAAGGCCTGATTACATGTAATTGTCAAGCCACTGGAAAATCCCGCTGTGCACTTGCCTCCTGGAAACTGCCAAGGTCTGCACAATCCTGGGGTTCTAGACATAAGAACATAGGAATCGTTGAAATAGAAACAGGCGAAGACAATGTTGCTTGTCGAACTTGCTCTGCCATTCAATATGATCATGGCTCACTTTGGGCTTCAACTCCACTTTACCACCTATTTAATATTATGTTTTGTAAGGGGCAGCATGGTAGCACACGTGGCTAGCACTGTGGCTTTACTGTGCCAGGATCCCAGGTTCAATTCCCCACTGGGTCATGGTCTGTGCTCCCCGTGTCTGCGTGGGTTTCCTCCGGGTGCTCTGGTTTCTTCCCACAGTCCAAAGACGTGCAGGTTAGGTGGATTGGCCGTGCTAAACTGCTTAGTGTCCAAAAAGGTTAGGAGGGGTTATTGGGTTATGGGGATAGAGTGGAACTGAGTGCTTAAGTGGTTCGGTGCAGACTCAATGGGCCGAATGGCCTCCTTCTGCACTGTATGTTCTATGTATCGATGTAAGTGGTTAGCTTTAAACTGTTGATTACATTTCAAGATAGAATGGAATTGAAAGTCTAAAGAATAGCTAATTAGCATGTCGACGTGGATACAAGGCTCATCTGATTCATGTTGCCTGGACATGGGCTTTGAGAGGGACAAGTCCATAGGAAACCATTATAGGATCAGATTGCAGCTTTTCCTAATAATATCACTGAATTTACAATTTAAATTTACAATTTACTCGGCTTCTCATCATGGGACAAGCCTTTCATTGCAGGGACCAATCTAATGAACATTCGCTGTACTGACTCCAATGCAAACATGTCCTTCTTTAACCATGTGGACCAAGGTGTGATCGCATCAAAGCCTGTACAATTGTAGTAAGACTTCTTCATTTTGTACTTGAAATCCCTTGCAATAAAGCCCAGTATGCCATTCCCCACCCTAATTGCTTGCTGTACATGCATCCTAAGTATCCAAGTTCTATGCCTTTTTTAAAAAAATTACTTTTCTATTCTTATGACCAAAGTGAATGACCTCATGCATCCCCACATTATATTCCATCTGTCACTTTGTTGCCCATTCATTTTCTGACTCTCTTTGGAATCTATTTGTGTCCTCCTCACATCTTGCATTCCCTCCCAGCAAACATGGAATGCCTCGATGCAATTCCCTATTAATAACCTCTTCAACTACATTAATTGGCTTTGCACCACTCCCAGGTAGATTACCTTCACTGCCCTGAAGTGGCCTCTGGTGACAACGTGAAGAGGTGGAAACACTTCAAGCTGCCCCATTATTTTGACATTTCCCAGACCTTCATCTCCAAACTCACCTCCAAGGTGCTTGGAAGATTCCCCCATTGATGTCCAGTGTATTAAAGGGTTGAAACAGAGGCTCTTAGAATTATACAGCCAGAAACAGGCCCTTCGGCCCATCATGTCTATGCAATTTAAGTGCCTGTCCAGATGCTTCTTAAATGTTGTGAGAGTACGTGCCTCCACCACCCTCTCAGGCAGTGCTTTCCATATTTCACCACCCTCTGGGTGAAACAATGTTTCCTCAGGTCCCCTCCAAACCAATTACTCCTCACCTTAAAGCTATTCCCTCTGGTCTTAGACATCTCTGCCGTGGGGAAAAGATTCTTACGATCCTCTACCCTATCTGTGCCTCTTATAATTTTATGTCCCTCCATCAGATCCCCCCTCAGCCTATTCTGCTCCAGGGAAAACAAACATAGCCTATCCAGTCTCTCCTCATTGCTGAAACATTCCATCCCAGGTAATATCCTGATGAATGTCTTTTGCACCCCCTCCAGTGCAACCACATCCTTCTGATTAGTAGCACAGTAATTAGCACTGTTGCTTCACAGCGCCAGGGTCCCAAGTTTAATTCCTGGTTTGGGTCACTATCTATACGGAGTCTGCATGTTCTCCCCGTATCTGCGTGGGATTCCTCCGGGTGCTCCCGCAAGTCACAAAGACATGCTGTTAGGTAATTTGGACATTCTGAATTCTCCCTCAGTGTACCCGAACAGGCGCTGGAGTGTGTTAGCTGGGAGATTTTCACAGTAACTTCATTGCAGTGTTGATGTAAGCCTACTTGTGACACTAATAAAGATTATTATTATGGTGTGGTGACCATAAATGCACACAATATTCCATCTGTGGCGTAACCAATGTTTTATAAAGTTGGACCAAGACCTTCCTGCTCCTATATTCTATGCCACAGCTAATGAAGGCAAGCATTCCGTATGCCTTCTTCACCACCCTCGCTACCTGTGCTGCCACCTTCAGAGACTGATGGTACGAGATTCTCCGTTTCTGAGACTAAATGTTGACTCCGACGCAAAATCCGTGGACTTCCGCGACAGCAAAACTGGTGCTGCACCTGAACTCTCTGCATGGCAATTTAAAAGGCTGAAGTCGGAGAAAGTGACTTCTGATCAGAAAGCTGCAAACAGTCTCCAGCCAGATCTGTAAAAGCCTAACCTCTGTTTGGAAGGCTGGGGAAGGCACAGTGGTGATAGCTCTCCCCTGAGATCTCCAGAGGTCTGAAGAATGGGCCTTTTACTTTCTCTTCACAATAGTTGATCTTGATCTGCAGAAATGGCAGACAGACATTTGATAAGTAGAGTGGACGGACAACTTTCTTTGAAATTCTCAGGTAGAGAATTCTAATATTATTCCAGAGAGTCTGAGAGCCAGGTGGTGAGGCCTGTACAACTGAAAGTGACGCCCCAAAGAGAATTCTAAATCTGTATGTTCTAATTGATGACAACCATTGGAAGATCCAAACCAACTGATGATTTCAACACTTAGCATCCTTGGAAGATCGCCAACTACAAAGTCTACAACCTCAGCAGCAATGATCCATCCCTCACCCCAGTTTAATCCCTGTTATTTTGATCCTTTCCACCTCCTCCCCCCCCCCCCATGTGTGTCTGTCTTGTGTGTGTCTGGGTGGATGGTCGGACAGGGTTAGGAGAGTAATTAGATTACTAGACCATAGTTCTATTTTCCCATTTATCTTTTCTCTTATTATAATAAACAGTTTTTAATGTTTTACATACAAATCTGGTGCATGTAAGTCATTGGAGCAATCAAGGGTCAAAGATCCCAGGAAAATATACAAATTATTGGTTAATTCACTTATGTTGGTACTCCATGGTCTGTGGAGTTGGAATTGACCATGCTCTTGCCCAGGGTGTCATAACTATTATGTATGGCCAAAATAACCTTCCAGTTCAATAGCTTGGACAAAGACCTTTGCCTTTAATAATTATAATGCAACTTTGTCGCTATCAAATTTGGAGCCTTTCTGGAGTTACAAAGGGATTATTGAAATTCTCAGGTAGAGAATTCTAACGCTGCCATGGAATTTTGTGATGGTCAGATTCTGCACCTTTTCGATCAGCCTTTAAATTTGGATTGAGGAAGCACATCCTCCAGTTGATCTCCTCCCACCCACGCCACCCAACAGCAAAGTGGCATATCAGATGTCCTCAAGCTTTCCTCGGAAATTTCTTCCATTATGCCCTTGCAAACCTTCAGCAGAATTCACAACAGTTGAAGCCTGGTGTGATTGCCTGCCAGGCGTTCTGAACAATAGCATCTTCTCTAATTAAATTAGCTCCAAAGAAACAAGACTTTAAACACAAAGATTTATTTTCCGCCTATTTAAACCTCAAGTGGTCTCCGCTGTGTCTTAGAAGTGCAGATTGCTCAGGCCAGGATAGCTGTCACTAATGTACTCTTGCAGGTGCTGACAAGGTGCCCAACTATTTAAATGGCATCATCTGAGAGAACATAGGAATTAGGAGCAGAAGTAGGAAATTCAGCCCTTCCAGCCTGCTCCCCTATTCAATCAGATCATAGCTGATCTCTTCCTGGTCTCAATTGGAATAAAGATAAGTGATTCCCTTTGGTACATTGAGGTGGTGTCCCATTCCATTGCACTTACAACAACAATGACTTATATTAATATAACACTTTTAACATAATGAAATGCCCTAAGGTTCGTCACAAGACCATTATAAAACAAAGTATGACACTGAGCCACATAAGGAGATATTAGATCAAATGACCAAAATCTTGATCAAACAGGTAGATTTTAAGGAGTATGTCAAATGAAGGAAAGTGAAGTAGAGAGACAGAGTGGTAATGAGGAGGAATTCTGGAGCTTGGGACCTGGGCAACGAACGAAACAGCCACCAATGATGCATCAAATATAATTGGGAATATACAAGGGGACAGAATTACAGGAGTGCAGATATCTCAGAGGGTTGCGGAGTTGGAAGAGATTACAGAGATAGGCAGGGGCAAGGCCATGAGGGATTTAAAAACAAGCATGAGAATTTTGAAGTCAGCATGTTGCTTGACCAGGAGCCAACAAAGGTCAGTGAGCACAGAGTTAATAGGGGGACTGGGCTTGCTGCAAGTTATGACATCCGCAGCTGAGTTTTCGGTGACTTCAAATTTACAGAATGTGGAAGAGCAGCCAGGAGGACATTGAAATTGCCGAGTCAAGAGGTATCAGAGGCATGGATGAGGGTTTCAGCAGCAGTTGAGCTGGACAATTATGAAGTTGAGTGATGTTACGGAGGTGGAAATATTTAATGAATAAATGTTCCTCAAATTGTCCCCAGTATATTTTGTAATTGATGAAGTCACTTACATTCTTCTAAACATTTTTTATGGAGCTCAGCATCTTAGTGACAGCAGAAATATAAGGTCGGACGATCATCTCAGAGTCAAATGTGGCACCAAGATTGCAAACACGCTGGCTTAATCTCAGATTGCTGCCAGGGAGGGGGCTGGAATCGCTAGGGGACAGATTTTGGCCTAATGGAGACAGAGTTTGGCCAAGAGGGGACCGAAAACAATGGTTTCACTCTTCCCAGTATTTGAATTGAGGAAATTTTTGTTTATCCAGTACTAAATGTTAGGTAAGCAATCTGATAATTTAAGAGCAATGGAAGTATTGAGAGAGGCAGTGATGAGTTGGGTGTCGTCAGGGTACATGTGAAAATTAACGATGTGTCTTCAGATGATGTTGCCAGGAGGCAGTACGTGGATGGAAAATAGGAGGCTGAAGGGGGGCTCCCTGAAATTCTGGGACTGAATATTTTACAATTATGTCTTATGAAAATTAAAGCAGTTTGGACATCGAGACAGATGATGTTTTCCAGTGATAATCAATAGATCATCATGGATGATCAATTTAAAATCTGAACAATTCATTTAATCATTAGCACTTGACCTATTGACATGAACTAGTCACAAGTTCATTTCTATGATTCAGATATTTTTGAGCTCACCAGTCACTTCTGGTGGAGAATCTCATCAACTGTTGGCTCACTTGACCAAAAATGTGCACTATGGCAAGAACTTCATCCTAATGGTAGACGCAACCCCGCATGGCCAGTTACTCAGAGTAAAAAATAAGCTTCATGATCATGTGGCACAGCATTCAGGATGCAATATATTCTTTAAAATCTGATAGGCTTTGCAATAATAGGGTTGAAGTTGATTGATCATCACCTTTGAACACTACATGAACTTACACAATGGGCGGAATTCTCTGGTCATCAGGATTCAATTTTCCGGCTGATACCCCCCACCCTACCAGCGGTTTCCGTGCTCCCACATCCCAAAGGTGTGCAGGCTGGGTGGATTGGCCATGCTAAATTGTCCCTAAATGTCCAAAGCTTGGGTGGGGTTACAGAGATGAGGTGGGGGATTGGGCCTAGGTAGGATGTCTTTCGAAGGGTCGGTGCAGACTCGATGGGCTGAATGGCCTTCGTCTGCACCACGTTGATTCTATGATTTCTGCGGGACTGCCTGCTCATTCCCAGTTTAAATCAGCCTGAGTGTAATATGGCAACATGTACATTGCCCAAGACTTGGATACACCAAATAAGAGCCTTGGTTAAGACTTTTTGCCATAGCCTGTTGGAACAAACCTCCCTCTGCCTCAAGCATGGCCCACGGTATCTGAGATGGCAAGGTTAGTGAATGGAATTTTCACACTGAGAATTTATTTTTCTCTGGCCTCCCTAACATTGAATGGCCTGAATGCTGGGATGAAGCTGGCATGCCGATCTGTTCAGCAGTGAAGTGAGAGTCCATCTGAGGCTCCAAGTCTGGTTCCGAACTTGGATTACCAATCCAAATGAGAATTTCATTTGTAACATCAGCCCTTTATAAACGGAAGCACATAAAGACAAGCATTCAGTGGTGAAACTGGTAGGTCAGCCAGCAACTGGCTCGTGTCACTACCTCCTCTGGCACAAACTCAGTATGTGCATGTTGTGGCCCGAGAACCTACTACTGTTTAAATCAACTGACCCTGCCCTGAACTGGATACTCGCAGGGTTAGAGTGGAGGTAACTGGTGCCTGCTCGACTGGAACGGTAGGGTCAACCATTTTCAGTCCTCATGTCTCTGGTGGATTTGTTTCCATTCAAACCATCTTTAAGAAAAATTGCAGGAGGTATGTGGGAAATGCATGGTTTGCTCGACAACATACCATCCACTGTGTCCTATTCAAATAGAAATTACAACATGGAGTAAGCTTAACGAAATCCAGCATAAATCAGCATTCTAATATGTACCTCATATGAAAAAATGTAATTCACCAACCAAGGGAAACATCTTTTATTATTTACCTGTTCTGTTATCTGAGTCCCAAAGCAAATTATTTGCAATTGCATATATAATGAATAAATGTTCCTCAAATCATCCCCAGTATATTTTGTAATTGATGAAGTCACTTGCACTCTTCTAAACCTTGTTTATGGAGCTCAGCACATGTCTTCTTATTTCTGAATGATACAGGCAGCGTTGTCTGTTGATAGGAGCAATTAGACAGAATGACTTCCAAAGTTTTTCTCTCAATTGAATCAGGGCCACTGATTGCGGAATTGCTCAGAATATCTTTTTTAATAGTGGAAGAAAGAAACAGAGAAGAGAATGACCCCTATGGGAAACATGGGGGTGTGAGAATCATGCATTTAAATACGTCAGTGGGTTGAATTTCTTCCTGGTGATTCAGACTCCGGATACCCTGAGGGAAAAAGGTTTGATGCCGCTACTTTTCTCTACAGATACTTGGATCAGGCTTTCTGGGGTCAGCTCATTTGCATGTTCATTAGAGCAGTGATTGCCATAAATCCCGTATAATGTAGGTGTAATCTACATTCAAATTTTTGAGTGATGCCTTTAGAAAGATATTTTGCGCTAAACAGTGCCACGGAGACTGGTGAACAAGCAGGTACGCAGCAAGTGGTGCCTGGCTCAGTCATTAGACTCTCAGATAACTTCATTGCACATCTCATCAATCTTCTACTCTTACATTTCAAAAATGTCTACAGCAGGAACCACTGGAATGAGCAGTCAAACAGGGAAGTAGGGCATGGTACTCAAGCATAGAGGAATTTTCCAGACTCTGATCTCCAAGTTTTCCTGGCGTAAAGAGAAACAGACTGCGAGGTGTTTGTGTCAGTCAAGCTGCCACAAATCTCATTCAGCCCACCTAGAGGGAAATGACTCTGCCAGTGAGGACCAATTCCTGTACCCGCAGTACTGCAGACTAAGTGCAAAAGAGGTTGAATAACCTCACCAATCTAAGCAAAATAATACATGAGACATACTCCCTTTGCTTCCTTGCCCACCCTGGGCACCAGCACACTCTTCACTCCCTTTATGGAACATTTGTACAACTAACCCTTCATAATGCTGCCTCATTAGGATTCCAACATAGTGAATGGCAGGCCAGATAGAAGAGGTCACCTCTTCCTACCCAATAAAGTTGTTGTGTGAAATGGGGTCTTCCAACTTGTGATTTTGCATCATGCGTAAATCACGTTACAGCAATTACATATGTGGACAACCCTAAAATTCCTTCCTTCGCTTAAACAGTCTTATATGTCCATATCTATGTCAGCCCTCTTGCCATTTCATGCAAACTGTTCAAATATTAGACTTTCCCTCACTTACTCAATCTTCTTACAGAAGGCATGGACACACATTTTCTGTGAAGCACTATGCTCGTACCACAGGAAAAGTTGAGAGACTGTCAATAACTTTGAAACTATGGAATCCAAAATAAATATGTACTCAGAAGGATGTTTGAGCCCCAAATATGCTACAAATAACTGGAATGCCTCTCAGATATGCAACTCTGATTTGGGGTCACATCGGGGAATCTTTCTCTTCATTTCATCCACCTATGGAGCATGGAGAAGTTCATTGAAATCTGCAATAAATTCTCAGCTACGAAGATCCCTGCTGTTAGGGGTACCATTGGTTGGTGCTACCCATGCCAATGGCAAGCTCTCCTGCAGGGACTACTGTGGGCAGTGCCCTTGGGCGGGCTGTGTGCTGACTCCTCGGCATACCTGCTACTCCAGGCCAACGAGTTCACTGAAAGTGCACTTCATCCAATGTGCCATGTCCATCAGAGGTCAATATGATTGGAATTTCAAGTTGAATCTTAAATTATTTTATATAATTTCACAACTAATGTTATCAGCATATAAAAATAGTTGACATGCTTAATACATTCTTCCCCATTTTGTACCTCAACCTTACTGTCCAATGGGGAAAAAAACACAAGTACATAAATTTATCAGCAACCAGCACAATCTGACTGACCATCTTCACTATGGCAAGGATTTAAACATGAAGAACATATGTATGTGCCACACATAATAGATAAAGTCTGTATTGCTCTCCGGCTATTATTAAGTATATCCCCTTTATTTAATTGAATCAATTTGGAATCCAGCAACTAAAACATGCACCCAAAATGACTCTGAGCAAATCAAAGCATTAAAGCACAGAAAAATATCAGCCTTGTTTATCAAAGTAAGACATTTTCCATCATCTTGAATTTAATTGATATTTTAAGTTACATGCATTACTCTAATAAATTATATTCATAACTAATATAGTATAATATTTTATGTTTAATAACACGTGAAAATGACAATTTGTGGGAATTACTGAAAGCTAAATTTCTTTTGGTGTGATCAGAGTGAGAAGTAAATGGCAATTTCATGATTCTGACCTCAGAAAAATAAATAAAAAGAATACTTAACACGTCCACATTTCTATGGTCGTAAACCTTCCTGCCAGTGCTGAGAGTTATACAGCCTTCGACCTGAAGGCCTGGAAGACGTCTACAGTTCTCGGCAAGCAAAACACAGAGTCCACCCAACCAAATGAACTGGGCCATTCGAGGTAACAGCAACTGACAATTCAACTTTAATATTTCTGCAAAGCGTGTCTGGGATGCTGGAATATTATGCACAATCCATTCAGTGTGTTTAAATAGTCATTGTTATTTTTATTAAGAAAGTTAGACAGAAGAGTGACACTGATTCTTTATTTTGTGCTAATCAATGCATTTATTTTAGGGGATGCTGTGGTCACCAATTCCTCTTCCAGGCAATGACTAGATTAAATACGTAAGAATTAAATCATGAAATGTGGGTAAAATATGTATGTATAATATGTATAAATGTTCAACTATTGTAAAGCAATAAACACAGGTTTGTTTTGATATTTACATCTTAAGTATGCAGTTTGCACCATTGCCAAAGGCAGACCCATACCCGAGAGGCTGCTGAACAGAAAAAAGCTCATTTACACCAATATTTGTTGCACTTCTGGTCTTGCCAATCATAAAAATCCATCACATTTCATGGTTATCCTGCAAAGACAAGTTTAATGCGGCTTGATGGAAAGAAAGCCATTAGGCCTCATTGACTCCCAGTTTAAATTTGCCTGGATTTGGAATGAATATTGCAATCATTGAGGCACAGCTAGGTAATTTTCCCAGTTCTCTGCAACCATTAGCATAATTTGTTTCAGGTATGCCATGATGCAGTTAGAGGAAAGGCTTTCCAATATTTTACAATGTTACTTACTGTAATGACCTCCAATTAGCATTATTGGTTGGTCAATTGGAGTATGAGCTCCCTCAATGATAGCTCATTGAGGGGGCCCATATAAGCACCTGTGTAGGCTTTGTGCCCCAGTCTTAAGTTGACTGGAAAGCAGCACTGTTTGGAGCTGCTCTTGTATCTAGTTATTGGAAATAAATATTGGTGTGGTGATGGGACTCCTGCCTCCTGTGGATTATTACACTTACTTATTTCAGCTTTCTGTACCAGCCTTGCCTGTAGCTGCCCCAAGATTACTAATCAATCCTAATTGGTGTCACTTTATTTGTGAATCTGTTTCAGGTTATTTCACTGATACATAGAACAGTACAGCACAGAACAGGCCCTTCGGCCCTCAATGTTGTGCCGAGCCATGATCACCCTACTCAAACCCACGTATCCACCCTATACCCGTAACCCAACAATCCCCCCCTTAACCTTACTTTTATTAGGACACTACGGGAAATTTAGCATGGCCAATCCACCTAACCCGCACATCTTTGGACTGTGGGAGGAAACCGGAGCACCCGGAGGAAACCCACGCACACAGGGGGAGGACGTGCAGACTCCACACAGACAGTGACCCAGCCGGGAATCGAACCTGGGACCCTGGAGCTGTGAAGCATTTATGCTAACCACCATGCTACCCTGCTGCCCCTAACAGTGGGTAGGATTATCTGGCCACCCAGCTGCGTATTTCTCGGCAGTGGGAGGCAGTGCCTTGTTTGCTGGCAGTGGGTTCTCTGCTGCCGCTACTGTCAATGGGAATTCCCACTGAAGCCATCCCATTCTGCTGGGAAACCGGCAGGAGAGGGTGCTCCATCTGCGGGACCAGAGAATGCCACCAGCGTGCACGGTTGTAGAATTCCAGCCAATAACTTTCATCGGAGAATCATGCAGGTGCGGAGAATCTGGTTCCTGGCCTGCAAGTCACAATCAAGGTGCATGGCTGTAAAATGTTATTGACTGCAAAGCACCAACAGCCATGAAATGTCATTGATTCAATAGAACAGCTGGCACGGGATTCTCCTCCCGCCGCACCCATTTTATGGTGCGGCGCCCCGCCGCCGGCAGGGGTATCCTCCGTCCCAGCAACTGGCCAATGGGTTTTCCCATTGTGGGTACGCCACGCCATCGGGAAATACGTGGGCATGTGTGCGCTGCTGGTGAACTGCACAATCCCATCGACGGAGAACCCAACCCCAGGAGTCTAAATTCTGGGGTGCGATTCTCCCGTAAAATAACGTAGTGTCATTTTGGGCATGACGTGTAAGGTGAATCCCGCCAGGTGGATGGGGGTGATCCAGACTGAAATCCACCCACACTTAGTGCAAACAAAGGGGCCCCCATGTGAATCACGCCAAGCCAGAGTCCCCAGACGTCTGATTCACCTGGCGCGGTGCTCAGTTGTTCATTGCTAAAAAGTAAGAGCTGCACTTAAACGGTCCCTCAGGACTTACTCCCAGTCAAGGCAGGAGGATGGCAGTGTGGAGACCTGTTCCTAGATTTCTGGGTGCCGACCTGGCCAGGCTTCTGGGTGCCGTGGAGGAGAAGCAGGAACCCTGTACTCCCGAGAAACCCCAGAGCAATGTGACTAATCCCATCTGGGAAGCAGTAGCAGCTGAAGTCACTGCCAGCAGCATGACAATGAGGGCCGGCAGCCAATGTAGGAAGAAGATGAATGACGTCCTACAAACCGCAAGGGTAAGTAATCACCTCTCTCCTCCTGGCAGTCCCGCCTGCCACCCCTTAATTCCCCACCCTCAAATCCACTGGTAGCCACCTTGCACCCTCCCAGCATCTGATGTCCCAGATTTTCCCTCAGGAACCCCCGGCACTCATCATCACAACCCCTTTCTGTCTAGGCGTGGTGCCCACACATGTCACCTGCTATAGAGCTCCTGACCCGCCAGGCGTGCGGCCCACAATGTCCTCATTTTGTGCCCGCAGGAGAAGACAGCCCTTAATAAAAGGGAGAGGGAGTAGATGGGAGTAGGGGGGTTGTATCCCGAGTTGTGAATCCCCACCCTCTATAAGGAAAGGATGCTGAAGATCAGGGGATGGCCGAGTAGAGAGCAGTGGCCGAAAGCAACAGTGTCCAAAATAAAGTGCCACCGACACACAGTCAGCCATAAGGACGGGTATGAGCGCGCTGTCAGCAAAAAGACTGAATCAGAATATGAGGAGCACCACACTTTCCTCACAGTGAGCGGTCATCACCCTCCTGCCTTGAATAGTGACACGCTGACAGTGCTAACGCAGGCTCATCACCCTGCTGTGATGCCACATAGACGTTTGGAGGGATGAGGAGGAACTGGGATTAGGAAAGAGGCAATGTGATATTAAGTTGACGGACACCAAACCTCCTGTCATGTGAATCTTGAGGCTATGAGGACCTCTCTGGTCCTCCTGGTCTGTCAAATCCTTGCTGTCACCTGTCTTCTATTCTTCAGGTCTTCCTCGGGCTCATCCTCACCCCACTCCTGGTCCTCCACCTCAGTCGATCTGCATGTTTCGCCTCCTCCTCCCCCAGCATGTCACCTCACTGCTGTGCCTGGATGTGCCGGGCCTTCTTGTTAACAAAGTGTTAATAAACCCTTGATGCCATGGTGCTCGCAGAGTGACACGGATGGTATTGATGACCCGCTGAATCTGGGGCAACCTGGTAATGGCGGCCAATCCTGTTGCCCGGGATATTTGGTGGACCTGTTTCAGTCGAAGTTGATGTAGTCGGGTGCCTGGGTATACAGATATACCACACAGGTCCCCGCCCGAGCTCTAGAATGATCCAGTTATGTTGAAATTGAAGGTAGGCATGATCTTTGTGGCCACCAGAAGTGGATGGCCTCCTCCTCCACAGGGTGCCAGATCCGAGAGGATAATCTGATAGAATATGGAGAAGGAGAGAGACCGACTGTCAGTAAGGTCATCCATCCCAGCCAATCAACCCTCCCCCTCACAACCCAGCCCACAACCCCTTGTCTTCATGATCCTGGAAGCTGACCATCAACCACTGTGCCTGGAGCTCTCGCCGACCACCCAAGCTGCCTGGCCCACGACCCTCAGCCCTTGTCATTGAGGGAGGCTTCCCCTTTCCCAAACTTGGATACTGATGCAGCTGAGAGTGGTGAGACATAATGATGATGGCCAAGTGATTATAGTGGCCTGACTCACTGGGCTGTGAGAGGACACAAGATCTAACAGAGTCAACGAGAGGAGATCCGACTATACTCAATCTTGGACAACCCAAGATTTTATTGCTGTCATGTCATCACACTCAATGCACCTGGGCTGCCAGAGCTTGCATTGTGCTTTTACACCCGATAGGAAGTCTGTGTTTCCAACCCTCCCCCACCCTTGACGTGGTTGAGTGACATCCAGCGAGCCACTTATGTTGGCAACCTTCACTCTGCACACTCACTCCCACCCTGATCAGGATCCCTTAGACCCCAGGCCATTGCCACCAACATCAAGGAGCTCTCTTTGGTCATCCAGATAGTTAACCTTTCGTCGTGAGTGGGTCCTCAGTGGTGAACCCCTTCTCTTTTATATTTGAATGTTGCCAGCTGTCTCTAAGCTGCTGATGCACCTACAGTACAGCAATGCTGTTCAGGCATCAGTTGCGGGACATCCAGTCTAGAAACATTTCTTTTGAGCGGCGCGGTGACGCAGTGGTTAGCACTACTGCCTACGGCGCTGAGGTCCCAGGTTCGATCCCGGCCCCGGGTCACTGTCTGTGTGGAGTTTGCATATTCTCCCCGTGTCTGCGTGGGTTTCACCCCACAACCCAAAGATGTGCTGGATAGGCGGATTGGCCACGCTAAATTGCCCCTTATTTGGAAGTAAACAATTGGGTACTCTAAATTTATTTTTTTTTAAAGAAAAAAAATAGAAACATTTCTTTCAGACAGGGCATCTGGGGTGGGAGTCTTCGTTAGCCGACGGCAAAATCGGGAAAGGCGATTGGGCAGAGAATTGGTTCCGACACTGAAATTGCAGCAATTTGATGCCAAATCGCAATGCTCGAGCACCTCGACAGTGGCGTCAATGCGTTCCGGAACGCATCTACAGTATACACCATTTGCATCTCATCAGTGGGCCCAACCCGGTATTCTCCGGGGCCTCGCGATTCTCTGCCTCCGATGGGACGAGTTCACTTGTACTTTTAAAATTCGTGAAATCGGCCTGGCGCTGCTGAGGGAGAGAGAGGGTGTACGGAAAGTGTCCAACATCACCATAGTTTCCTGACAATTATACCGTTGGCCAGTAGGCTTCTGCCATGGCCGGGGGGGGGGGGGGGGGGGGGGGGGGGGGGGGGGGGGGGGGGGGGGCAGGAGGTGGACTGTGGGTCGGGGTGGATAGGCAGGGAACACCATTGCCACAGCCGGCAAGTCAGCCATGCAGCTGCGCACACTGAAGGCTATCTCAAAGGAGCAATTAGTCTGCGCACAGCCCACTTTGAACTTAGTGCCAGTGGTCATATAGCCCCCCCCCCTCCCCCCCCCCCCCCCCTCCCCCCCCCCCCCCCCCCCCCCAGGGCATTCCTATGCGTGCCCTCTGGCCCCAGTCGACCCATCAGCTGTATAGGCTTGCTCCAGCACAACCAGTGCTACCTTTCTGGCTGGGATGAGTGTGTGTGGGGATTGTAATGTGTACGTGCGGCTGTTGCTTGTCAGCCGCCTGAGCGTCAATCACGGACCAGGTGCATCCCGCACCATTTTTCATTGGAATCGATTGTGTTCCATGCAGCACCGGTGCTAACCCCTCAATGATAGTGGTCCAGGTGCGGCGCCAGTTTTTCGGTTGTAAAAGTCCACGGATTCCGCGGTGGCGTCAACACTTAGGGCGGGATTCTGCGGGAATCGGCGGGGCGGGCAACTCCGGCGCGAAAGAGTGGCGCGAACCACTCCGGCGTCGGGCCACCCCAAAGGTGCAGAATCGTCTCCACCTTCAGGGGCTAGGCTGGCACCGGAGTGGTTTGCGCTGCGCTGGCCAGTGGGGAAGGGGCTTGGCTCCACACCAACCGGCACCGAAGGGCCTCTGCCGGCCGGCGCAAGTTGGCGCATGCGCTGGGATGACGCCAGCACACGCAGGGGGGGGGTTCATCTCCGTGTTGACCATCGCGGAAGACCACAGCGGCTGACACGGAAGAATAGAGTGTCCCCAAGGCACAGGCCCGCCCGCAGATCGGTGGGCCCCAATCGCAGGCCAGGCCACCATGGGGGAACCTCCTGGGGCCAGATCCCCCCGCGTTCCCCCCCTACCCGAGGAACCTGTAGGCCGCCCGCGTAGCCAGGTCCCACCGGCAAATACCTCCTGTAACAGGCCAGGTATTTGCCGGCGGGATCCGCCAAAAACAGGCGGGCGGTCGGCCCATCGTGGGCCGGAGAATCACGGGGTGGCCCCTGCGAGCGGCCGCCGACCGGCGCGGCGCTGGAGAATTCGGCAGCAGGCAGGGGCAGGATTCACGCCCTCCCCGGCGATTCTCCGACCCGATCCCGCCCTTCGTCTCACAAACTGAGAATTGCACCCCTGATCTTTCGAGGAGACACGTCAGAGTTCCAGGACCATCAAATGCTATCACAACTAACAAGACTAACCTTCCTTTGAGATAGCCTTCAGTTGTCAACTTGATACTCGTCACAGTCAATGGAGCATGAAATGGACTTTAAACAAGCAAGTACAACGAGAAAACTTCAAGGGGGCTTGGGCTAGATTCTCTGCCCCGCCGCACCACCTGCCGGCGGGATTCTCCGTTATACCGGCCGGAAACTCCCAGCAAAATGGAGAATCACGCCGGCGGAGAATCCCGCCCATGGACTTTAAACAAGCAAGGACAGAGAGGAAACTTCATGGGGGATTAAATGGGCTTTCAACTTTCAAGAAACATACCACAGCATGACTGTCCTGTGAGAGTTTTGTGGGACAGACAGATTGCAGCAGTGATTTGCCCTCTTGTGGATGTTCACAAGAAATAAAATGCTCAATGCTTCACAGACCCAAATCCTCCTCCCCTCCCACCTCCCCCACTCCACCCTTGACAGTCCAGGGGCAACATCTGACCTGGCCCCCTCCAGCCCCTCCAACCCCCAGGCCCCTTGAAGGATCCCCTCCACAGTACCCTGCCAGTATCTATGGTGCCCATGAGCCGCCTGGAGGATTACTCCCTCTCGGAGTCCTCGCTTTTGTCAAGCAGCACTAAATGAAGCCCACGTAACTTCCCGCTGTGCGGGGCAGGTAGCCCCTGCATGTTACTTTAATCTCGCCAATGAGATTCAAATGATTGCAAATGAGGTGTGATCAGCTTCACGCCATTTTTGGGCGAGATCCTGATCACATCAGCTGGAGTGGCGCCTGGCGTGAAACCAAGTATGGGGCTCTCCCACTATTCTCCTGACATAGTGGGATTGGCGCCGGGTGCAATGCGGCCCAGAGGATCGTCCCCGTGAAGTTCCTTTATATTTGGCTGGGCCAAAAAACAGTCTAAGGGTCTATAATGTGGCCTGGAAGCGTAAACAGTTTAATGCTTGAGTCTCAATTTAATAATGCTGAGTTGTCTTTTATGTCAGCTGGTCAAGGAAAGGCGTGGGGCGCGATTCTGCGGGAATCGGCAGGACGGGCAACTCCGGCGCCGAGGAGTGGCGTGAACCACTCCGGCATCGGGCCGCCCCAAAGAAGCGGAATCCTCCGAGTGGTTTGCGCTGCGCCGGCTGGCGGGGAAGGGGCTCAGTACCATGCCAACCGGCGCCGAAGGGCCTCCTTCGATCGGTGCAAGTTGGCACATGAGTGGGAGCGCCAGCGTGTGCTGGCGCATTCTAGCGCATGCACAGGGGGGGTTCATCTCCGCGTCGGCCATGGCGGAGGACCACAGCGGCCGACGCGGAAGATTAGAGTGCCCCCACATCACAGGCCCGCCCACTGATCGGTGGGCCCCAATCGTGGACCAGGCCACTGTGGGGGCACCTCCCGAGGCCAGATACCCCGCACCCCCCTAAGGATCCCAGAGACCGCCCGCGCAGCCAGGGCCCACCGGCAAATACCTGGTGTAACATACGACGGCGGAACTGGCCGAAAACGGGCGTCCACTCGGCCCATTGCGGGCCGGAGAATTGCCAGTGGCTGCCAACCAGCACAGCACGATTCCCGCCTCCGCCAAATCCCCGGTGCCTGAGAATTCGGCAGCCAGCGGGGGGCGGGATTCACGCCACTCCCCGGCGATTCTCCAACCCGGCCATGGGGGGGTGGGTGGAGAATCACGCCCATTAACTTTCTTCCTAACCAGATCTGGCCCAATCTATCCTTGTCTGTCTTGCGTATAGCCTGATGGTGAGATATATATCAAAATAAACATTAAGAAAGGAAAATTAGATGAAAGGTCGATGCATTAAATTCTGTATTTAACTTCTTTTTAATTTTCCGTGATTGAGTTGCACACAAACTGCTCAACAAGTTTCTGTAAAATGGAAACTAAAGGGTGGGATTCTCCCGGACTTGGCGCGATGGCCTGGCACCAGGAGCGGCACGAACCACTCCGGCGTCGGGCCACCCCGAAGTTGCGGAATCTTCCACACTTCCGGAGGCTAGGTTGGCGCAGCGCCAACCGGTGCCAAAGGGCCACCATGGTCCCGCGCATGCACAGAACCGCCGGCGTGTTCTTGCACATGCGCAGAGGGTTTATTCTCACCCTACAGAGGTCGGCGTGGAAGGAAGGAGTGCCCCCATGGCACAGGCCCGCCCACAGATCAGTGGGCCCCAATCGCGGGCCAGGCCACCATGGGGGCCCCCCCTTGGCCGGACCCCCCAGTGCCCCCCCCCCGAGGACTCCACTAGACGGCCTCCCAGCCAGGTCCTGCCGTGATGGACCATGTCCATTTCATGCCGGCGGGACTGACCAAAAACGGATGGCCGCTCAGCTCATCTGGGGCCCGGAGAATTGCCGGGAGGGGGGGGGGGAAGGGGCACTGCCATTTGCCCCCCAACCGGCGCGGCGTGATCCCTGCCCCCGCCCAAAAATCGGAGCCGGAGAATTCGGCAGTCGGCGTAAGAGCGGCGGGGCGGGATTTAGGCTGCCCCCAGCAGTGGGGGGTCGGAGATTCCCACCCAAAATGTTTTGCTCGAGGAAGTGGTTGGAAAGATTTTGCTGACGAATGAGAGGCCTTTTATTTTGTCTTAGCTTTTGGAAGCTGTACATCTGGAGGCAGAAGAGGTTCAATGAAAATTAAGATGCATAGATCAGAGACTAATAAAATATCAGAATGTAAAGTACAACCACTCAGATGAATTGATAATTATCCAACATTTAGTGTGCTTTTAACTGTTCACTCAAGAAGTTCAAGGGTCATTTGAAATCTGAGTTACAACATCAACAATTGTAGTCATTTATAATGTTTTTGCAGCCAATGGATTTCCTCTTAATTCCATGAAGCATCCCCTGTGGAAAATGTTGGGATTTGTTGCATATACAAAACTCAAACTGCGTTCTAAATTATAAAGATTTTGCAAAGCCCATCTCAATCCTGACGAATCAGGAGTGATGTCTGTTTAGGGATAATCCAATAAGAGCAATTATAGTTTCTGTTTAACCTCCAGAGAGCTCGCTAACTTAATCTTGGGATCTCAAATAATCATGCATTATGTATTCCACTGGCAGCTATCAATAAAATAATCTACAGGAGTTGGGGGAGGGGGGATCATTTCAGAAGTCAATTCCTTAAACATTGGTCCAGATTTCCAGTCCCCGGATGGTCAGAGACCGGAAGTATCTCAGTGGATGTGCTACGGATCGCTCGGTAATCCTTGTGTTGGACTCTGATTTGCATTTTAGGCATTCTTCCACCAGGCAAACGGGTTACACACCCATTTATAGGGCTGCCACTAAATAGCATTAGGTTAGCATCAAAGGGTGGGGGAGGATCCCAACTACAAGCCATCCAATTTTTGCCTGTGGGCCAAAAATAGAAATCAGCAAATATCTTTCTGAAATACCCCGAGTATAATTTAATGCACAACTCTGAGACATTTTTGGAAACCAAGGGTATTTAAAAATATATTGGACTGAATTTTCACCACAAAGGCAGGAAATAGGAGATGGGCCTGTTTTTGAGTCAGAAACTTGCCTCTCAGCAAAACTGACTACAATTCAGATTTTCACAGAGGTTAGCCATTCATTGTTATGGTTTATTATCCAATTCGAACCTGTGGGGGTAGGAATGGAGGTGGGTCAGATGAAGTGCGGGACTGATTTGGACTCCCACCCCAGCCATCACGGAGGCTGTTGGTTGTCCTGAGGGAGAGATCGGTGGCTTGCATCACAGAATCATAGAACTACAGAAGAGGCCCTTTGGCCATCGAGTCTGCAGTGGCGCATGGAAAACACCTGACCTGCCTACCTAATCCCACTTTCTAGCACTTGGCACATGTGAATGTTATGACGTACCAAGTGCTCATCCAGGTACTTTTTAAAGGATGTAAGGTACCCTGTCTCTATTATCTCCCAGGCAGTGCATTCTAGACCGTCACCATCCTCTGCATAAAAACATTTTTCCTCAAATCCCCCATAAACCTCCTGCCACTCACCTTGAACTTGCGTCCGCTCATAACAAACCCTTCAACTAAGGGGAACAGTTGCTCCCTATCCACCCGTCCATGGCCCGCATAACCTTGTACTCCGCGATCAGGTAGCCCCTCAGTCTTCTCTGGTCCAGCGAAAACAACCCAAACCTATCCAACCTCTGTACATAACTTAAGTGTTCCATCCCAGGCAACATGCCAGTGAATCGCATCTGCACCCCCTCCAGTGCAACCACATCCTTCCTATAATGTGGCAACTAGAATTACACACAGCACTTCAGCTGTGGCCTCACCAACTTTCTGTACAACTCCAACATGACCGCCCTGCTTTTGTAATCTATGCCTCAATTGATAAAAACAAGTGTCCCATATGCCTTTTTCACCACCCTATTAACCTACCTTTCTGTCTTTAGAGTTCTATAGATAAACATGCCAAGGCCCCTTTGTTCCTCGGACTTCCCTGTGTCAGGCAATTCATTGAATACTTACTTGTCAAATTACTCCTTCCAAAGTGTATCAGCTCACACTTTTCAGGGTTAAATTCCATTTGCCTTATCAAGTTACCCTGTCAATAGGGCAGCACGGTGGCTCAGTGGGTTAGCACTGCAGTCTCACAGCGCTGAGGTCCCAGGTTCGATCCCGGCTCTGGGTCACTGTCCGTGTGGAGTTTGCACATTCTCCCCGTGTTTGCGTGGTTTTCGCCCCCACAACCCAAAGATGTGCAAGGTAGGTGGATTGAACATGCTAAATTGCCCCTTAATTGGAAAAAATTAATTGGGTACTCTAAAATTAAAAAAAAAGTTACCCTGTCAGGGTTACCTTATCAAGTTACCCTGTATGCATTTGCCTTCTTTGTAAGTCTCCCATGTGAGACCTTGTCAAAAGCTTGGCTGAAATCACTGTTCCCAAGGTCCACAACTCTCTGGACTACCATGTTATACAGAACACAGCAGATGACCATTATTACCAAGACCCTTGCAGGAGAATATTGGAGGACACTACCTGACCTGTTCAGACACAGGTGGCCATTAAAACAATCAGTGACCAGCCAGTGATGTCCATTAACAGGAAAGGCTTCCATTCCAGTGCTGTAGGAGACTGCAACTCTCCAGGCGGATGGTGAGAGAGATGTGTGCTCCTATTGCTGAAGACCTTACACATCACAGTACTGAGCGCCATGCTTCCTGTTAAAATCCCAATGGCCTTCTTAATGGTTGTCCCAGTGAGCAGGTGAGCAGTATCCCCTTGTGCTTCTGTCCAGGGTACCCACGAGAAATCAGTAGTTAAGTTTTCAAGGATGCCTTATCCCCTAGCCTGCATTTGTGCTCTTTGCTGGTTGGAGTGAAGATCAGAGACAGCCTGGATTGGTGGAGAATGAAGGAGTCACAAAGGAGGAATGGAGGTGGGGTGGTTCCTGTAAAAACAAACACCAGAAAGCATATGCACATATGGCAGAAGCTGTTGAACATTGAAGGAATGGAAGCCTTTCCTGTTAATGGACATCACTGGCTGGTCACTGATTGTTTTAATGGCCACATGGGTGCAATTGACAATGATTTGCATCGGTGGGAATCCAGTAATGGTGGTGAAACCCTATGCCCTCTGTGCCTGCAAGCCCGTGTCTGTTGTTAAATAAATGTGCTGTCCAGCACTTGGAAAATAGGGCATCAGTGACTAGTGAGATGCTATGGCACCCAGACCTTTTTTGAGATGCTACTAAAGTCTGCAGTTGATGCTTGAAAGAGACAGAAATGTTCAAGGCCACAGTGACTTTGATTGCCACAGGAAGCATGGCACTCAGTACTGTGATGTGTAAGGTCTTCAGCAATAGGAGCACACATCTCTCTCACCATCCGCCTGGAGAGTTGCAGTCTCCTACTGCACTGGTTCTCAGTCATGTCCAGATACTTCTGTGTTGCGGTCGATCCTTTGTTGAGGGCTCGGTCTCCATTGTCTTCTTGCCTTCTATTTCCTCTCACATGCCCTCTTCATGCCTGGAGGAATTGAGGTGGACCAAGATGAGGCTAAGCAGCGAGGTGGCCCTGCTGCATGACAAGGCAGCCTTCTCCATTCATCTTCCAGGAAGAGGGCTTGTCTCCTCTCCCTTATGACCTCCAGTATTCGATCCAGGGTGGCATCAAGGGTTTCTTCCCTTCCTGAGTAGGGATTTGCCCTTTGTACTGGTTTAGCTTTATCAAAGAGTATATTTATTTTTTTCAACTTTCTCCTGAAGTTTTCACATATGGTGTATTTAGCACTGAATGTTGATTAAGTAGATTTGCATTGACAGTGATGCCAGCTGGAGCTTTCCATCTGAGCAGGTGACCACACAACTGTCCTTGTCAGCCTTGGCACTTGCTCTTCCACCACCGTAATACCAGGTACTAACCAAGTTCAAAACCCGAACACTGTGCCAACTCTCCCTGCCACCTGTGCAGTGTTAAGAGCAACTGCTTCCCAAGTGTCCAGTCCTCCTTTGCCATACTAACCCTCATCGATAGCTATGACAGATTCCTCAATATGCGCCCACCTCTCCTGACAGCTTCTGAAAGCCATGTGTCCCTTTCAATATTTCACCAGCAAGCCCCAAATTAACTTTATGACAAGTTTTTTTAAAATAAATTTAGAGTACCCAATTAATTTTTTCCAATTCAGGGGCAATTTAGCATGGCCAATCCACACCTGCACATCTTTGGGTTGTGGAGCGAAACCCACGCAGACACGTGGAGAACGTGCAATCTCCACATGGACAGTAAGCCAGAGCCAGGATCGAACTTGGGACCTCGGCGCCGTGAGGCAGCAGTGCTAGCTTTTTGACAAGTTTAATTGGCCTCAATTGGGAGGGGAGTGGGATTCCTGTCCTGCCCTTCCTCTGCCCTGGTGATTTTTGCCAGGGCCGGGATTGGTGTCTTAAAATTGACATGCCGCCTGACGCTAGTATTTTGGGGGAATTTCCACCCCCCCACCTCCAATCCGGCTGGAGTCATTTCGAGTTTTGATAGGTCTGACTTGTAAAGAAAAGGAATTTGAGACCAAATGCAGAGGATCAGTTTGTTCATTACAAATGGTTCATTGTCTGACTTCCAGAAAACATCAAAAAGAATTCCAAAGATGAGGGGACAAGAAGTCTGTCAGACACAAATTCTGCGTCAGCCAATTGGGTGCACATTTCACAGCATTAAATTCCCACAATGTGGCAAGGTTTTATTTTTCATCTGGGAGCTGTGCTCTGAAGCTGGGTTGCCTTACAAAACCAGCATGACATGGTGTAAATTGCAGGGCCCTGCCACTGAAGCTGATATACAACAGGGTCACCATACAAGTGATCTTTTAAGGGATTTTCTGCTGCTCTGAAGAAGGGCAGCCGGAAGCAATATCTGGAAAAAGACTTGTGGAAGAACGGAGCAATGTTCCTCTCTCAGACACTGACTGTTTTATTTCCAGAGTGGTTCATCTGGCACTCTTGGCATTCACACAGGATAGAACAGGTCTGGAGTCTGGTGTTTGGACCAGAGGTTATTACTGATTGCACACATTGCTCAATGTTCATTAACCCTTAGTGGAACGATTTAGATATTGCCCCGTTTGAGACATTGAAAAGTCCCACATGTACTGCATGAACTTTCCTAAGCAGCAAGTTCACCGGTAGGTGGATTGGCCATGATAAATTGCCCGTAGTGTAAGGTTAATGGGGGGATTGTTGGGTTACGGGTATACGGGTTACGTGGGTTTAAGTAGGGTGATCATTGCTCGGCACAACATCGAGGGCCGAAGGGCCTGTTCTGTGCTGTACTGTTCTATGTTCTATGTTCTAAGATAATAATAATCTTTATTGTCACAAGTAGGCTTACATTAACACTGCAAATGAAGTTACTGTGAAAAGCCCCTAGTCGCCATATTCTGGCGCATGATCGGGTACATGGGGTGAATTCAGAATGTCCAAATTACCTATTCAGTTCCTCTGCCATTTCTTTGTTTCCTATTATTACTTCTCCAGCCACACTTTCCAGTGGTCCAATGCCTATTTTTGCCTCTCTGTTACCTTTTATATATTGAAAAAAACTCTTCCTATCTTCCTTTATATTACTAGCCAGCTTGCACTCATATTTCATCTTCTCCCCCCTTATTGCTTTTTTAGTTGTTCTCTGCTCGCTTTTAAAGGCTTCCCAGTCCTCTGGCTTCCCACTAATCCTCGCCACTTTGTATGCTTTTTCTTTTGATTTTATGCAGTTCTTGACTTCCCTTGTCAGCCATGGATGCCTTGTCCTTCCCTTAGCATGTTTCCTCCTCCCTGAGATGAATTTCTGTTGTGCCTCCTGAATAATTCCCAATACTCCTGCCATTGCTGTTCCCCCGCCTTCCCTGCTAGGCTCCTTTTCCAATCAACTCTGGCCAGCTCCTCCCTCATGTCTCTGTAGTTATCCTTATTTAATTATAATACCTTTACATCTGATTGCAGCTTCTTCCTCTCAAACTGCAGGGTAAATTCTATCATATTGTGGTCACTACTCCCTAAGGGTTCTTTCATCTTAAATTCCCTGATCAAGTCTGCCTCATTACACATCACCAAATCCAGAACTGCCTGTTCCCTAGTAGGCTCTGACACAAACTGCTCAAAAAAACATCTCTTGGACATTCCACAAATTCCTTTTCTTGGGATCCACTACCAACCTGATTTTCCCAGTCCACCTGCATATTGAAGTCCCCCATGATTATTGTAATATTGCCTTTTCTTTCTGCCTTTTCTATCTCCTGATTTATTTTCTTTTTTGTTATAAATTTAGAGTACCCAATTCATTTTTTCCAATTAAGGGGCAATTTAGTGTGGCCAATCCACCTACCCTGCACATCTTTGGGTTGTGGGGCCGAAACCCATGGGGAGAATGTGCAAATTCCACACGGACCATGACCCAGAGCCAGGATCGAACCTGGGTCCCTGTCGCTGTGAAGCAACAGTGTTAATCACTGTGCTACCATGCCGCCCACTGTCTTAAACTTGACTAAAGGCAATTACAATGTATGAAGGCAGAGTTGGCTGAAGTGAAATGGGAAAGTAAGTTAACAGTTGAGACAGTAATGTGGCAGTGACATACATTTAAGGGGATATTGCATAACTCTCAGCAAAGATACATTCCATTCAAAAAGAAAACTGCTGTGAGAATGAAGCACCATCTATGGCTAACTGAGGAAGTTAAGGATTGTATCAATTTGAAAAAATAATCTACAATGCTCCAAATATTAGTGGTAGGGCAGAAGGTTGGGAAAGTTTTAGGAACTAGCAAAGGATGAGTTAAAAATAAATATAAAGAGGGGGAGATTAGAGTATGAGCGAAAACTAGCAAGGAATACAAGGAAAACAGACAGTAAAAGCTTCCAGAAGTATATAAAAAGGTAATGAGTAACGAAAGTGAGCATTGGTCCCTCAGAGGGTGACACTGGGGAATTGATTATGGGAAATGAGGAAATGGCAGGAGATTTGAATAAGTATTTTTTATCTGTATTCACAATAGAAGACACAAAAATCATTCCAAGAGTAGTGGAACGTCAAGTGGTAAAAGGGAGTTAGGAACTTAAAACAATCACAATCCACTGGAGAAAAAGCAATGAGAAAACTAATGGGACTAAAGACTGGTAAGTCCCATGTATCAGATAGCCTGCATCCCAGGGGCTTAAATGACGTGGCTACGGAGATTGTGGATGCATTGGTTGTAGTTTTCCATAATTCCCAAGAAGCTGGAAAGGCCCAGCAGATTGAAAAACCACAAATGCAACACTCTGTTCAAGAAAGAAAGGAAACAGAAAGCAAGAAACAAGAGACTACAGAATGCTGAAGTGCAGAAGGATCTGGTTGTCCTTGTATGTAAATTACCAAATGTCAGCATGGTTAGCATGCAGGTCCAGCAAATCATTTGGAAGGCAAATAGAATTTTACCATTATTACAAGGGGGGATAGAGTACAAAATAGGGAAGAACTGTCATAACTATACAGGGTATTGGTTAGAATGCAACTAGAGTACTGTGTGCAGCTTCGGTTACCTTACTTAAGTAGGGACATACTTGCAAGAGATGCAGTACAGCCAACAGTTCATGAGGCTGATTGCTGGAATGAGGGGTTTGTCTTATGAGAAAAGGTTGAGCAGGTTGGGCCTATACTCAGGGCGCGGGATTTTCCAGTCACCGACGCCAAAATTGCGTTTGGTGATCGGCCGTAGAATCTCCGTTTGCGCCAAAATAGGGGGCGGTGCAGCTTTTGCGATGCTCCATCCCATCAAGAACAGCGTACTCAGGGAGTCCAGGGGATGGCGAGGTAGGTTACTGTGGGACAGTATGTGGCAGGCGGGGAGCTGGCAATTCTCCATCCATATCCGTAGGTAAAGCTAGCCCGCCGCCAGACGGAGGACCGGTGAAGCTCTTGCGCCATTTGTTCTGGCGTAAAACGCCACTGTTCCCACGCCGGCATCAGCACTTAGTCTTCAAATCAGAGAATCCAGCCCATGGTGTTTAGAAGAATGAGTGATGATCTTATTAAAGCATGTAAGATTCTGAGGGGACCTTAGAGGGTAGATGCTGAGAGGATGCTTTCTCTTGAGGCAGAATCTAAGGCTAAGGGGCATGGTTCAAAATGAAGGGGTCTCCCATTTAAGATGGAGATGAGGAGTAATTTCCTCTCTCAGAGGGCCCTTAGTCTTTGGAATTCTCTTCCAAAGAGAGCAGGGGAGTCAGGGGTTATGGGGAACAGGCAGGAAAGTGGAGCTAAGGTCACAACCAGATCAGAAATGACCAGGTTCAAGTGGCCAAATGGACCATTCCTGCTCCGATTTCTTATGCTATGTTGCACTGTGCAGAAACACCAGGTGCAACTGACTGAGGGGCTCGGACTTACAACAGGGATGATTGGCATTAGTGTTCTTGGAGTCTGGATCTTTATTTGGCTGGATAAGTGGTAAGCATTAGTTAAAATAAGTGAGTAAGTTCCTTCCAAGTCTCCCTTATGCCTAAACCTGAATGCCCTCCAAGCAGTCCTCATATCCAATCAGCTGCTGTGGTTCTTCATTGGATTCCTTAACATCCTCCTTTCCTGAAGGTGTCTCACGCTCCATTATATCTTCAGCAGTCATGACCTTTCCCCTCTGAAGAACAGATTACGCAGAGTGCAGCAGACCATTACTATCCAGGGGCTTCTCATTGGGACATACTGAAGAGCACCACCCAATCGATCCAAACTCCCCATTCTCATTTTGAGGAAGTGGATGGTCTTCCCAATGTTCACTCTGGTCACTCACGTCCTAGCATTCACCTGCCTCACCCTAGAATTCCTTACTGCTGCCAGCAGCCAGCTTTCCAATGAGTACCTTTTGTCAGTGAGTATCCATCCTTGCAGGTACCCAGCAGTGGGGGGGGGGGGGGGGGGCATGGCGGGCACGGAGAAGACACCACCTATGCATGCCCAGGAAATGCGCCGGCGGTTCTGCGCATGCGCCAGAACACGCCGGCAGTCCTGCACATGTGGCAACTCATGCGGCCCGCGCCGGCCCTTCGCCGCCAGTTGTCGCAACGCCAACCCCTCCAGCGCCGGCCTAGCCCCCGGAAGTGCGGAGGATTCCGCAACTTCCGGGCAGCCCGACGCCAGAGTGGTTTGCGCCACTCTTGGCGCCGGTACGGACCGCCCCACCAATTGCGGGAGAATCCCACCCATGATCTCTTCAAGGAAGAATCAAATGGCTGTCTACTATTTTCGAAGAAATAGAGTAAAAAGCTTCACTGCATGGCTGCCAGGTGCAGCATTAACAACAGCTGCTGCCCCAAGGTTGCACTTTAAAATCTGCCGAGCAACTGAACCCCATGTTTCCCTCGCATTTTTTGTAAAATATGGGGGTCCGAGAAAATCAGGTGCAATTCCCTTCTTAAAAAGCTCATGTGCATATCCAGTGCTCATTTTGGAAATCCATAGAATACGTACAATACAGATGGAGGCCATTCAGTCCATTGAGTCTGCACCGACCCTCCTATTGAGCAGCCTACCTAGGCCCACTCCCCCGCCCTATCTCCATAACCTCACCTGCAAATCTCAAGACATTTAGGGGTAATTTAGCATGGCCATTCCACCTAACCTGCACATCTTTAAACATTTAGGGGCAATTTGGCATGGCCATTCTACCTAACCTCACATCTTTGGATGTGAACAGCTTCCCTGTGTAGCTTGCTGTGCCTGGCTCATAAAATTGGAACCTGGAAGGATGATACTGAGGGCTCAACGTGATGCCATCACACTGCCATTTTAGGTCTCCGTCACCATTGCATTCCATTTCTGTGATGTTAAACCTTGGCCAAGTTCCTTTATTTAAATTCCAGCATCAATACACAGGCTCAAAATACCATAAAAATATATGGCAATGATCTGAATAAGGTTCTCCATGGAACGTTGTCAAAGCTCTCCCCCCAGCATTGGCCCTATCAGTATAACTGGTCTGGATGTCACATCAGTGTTTAAGGTAAAGCCCCCTAAAAGCTGTATATTACTGTTCTGGCATCTTTTTTTCAATTACTCAAAGATCTTAGGTTTCTTTTCCCCACGAGATAATCTTCATGGTTTCAGCCTTATTCGTAGACTGCTTTCCACTCCACCCGCTCTGTTGCCTCTACTGCTTGATCTCCACTGATCTCTGCCATGGGAGCACAACTATGTACAAACCTGCTGCTGTAACTTCAAAGGGTATCTCTGGAGATTCCCTTGGGCATTCCAATGCTAGTCCTGTAAAACATTCAACTTTCCAGTGATAAGCCCAGTGGGACCTAGACCTACTGAGATTGGGTAAGCTTTGTTGTGACCTACCAAAGGCCGTATTCAAGGTCACAACATAGATGATTAATTCCAAAGAGATGAATTCCCTTCAGCAAAGTTCACTTCTTTTCCTCGCAAGGAAGCACTAAAATTGTCCTTTCATTTATCCTCAACAAATACCCACCTTAATGGCAGCAAGTCAGCTGAGACAGAATGTCTCTGTTGCAGGAGCGACAGCAGCCTCTGGTCAAGCCATCAAGAGCTCAAGCCGTTGAAGTTGCTGACCAGGCACAGCAGTCGCCTTCCACCAGCACTGCCCAGTTAGCAAACATTCTTCAAAGATAACCACCATGGTTGATCATCTGGAATAGAAATGAATGGAAAGTATTTACCATGTTTGGCATTAATTCAATCACTTTGGTTGCTTTTGAAACTTTGGTCTAAAGAGTAGTTAAATCCCAGCTTTTGAGTCTGCACAGTTAGAATGTCATTTGTACAGAAATCTTCAGAAGGGTTTGAATGTTACTTCAGTGCAGGATGAAAGAAGTAAAGAAGAAGGCGTCAAGGACTGATATTCAGTCACAGGGTAAGGGAGTCTGAAGCTCAGCAGAATTACTGAGATAGGAGCTGATTCCTGACATCTCACTGCAAAGCATTGACGTGATTGTTTCTCCTCTGCTGCATCACCCTCCATCCCACAGGTCTTCTTCATCATCTTCACCATCAGGTCTTCCTGATGACCATTGCTGTTCTGCAATCCATTGTTGTGCCAGCTGCAGAACAATGTGCGAAACTCTTTGGGCAAATTGCTGCAAACTCCCTCAAGCTGTTCTGACACATGTCCCTCTGGTTAAGCAGTTCTGTTGTGTGCACCATAAGGATTCTAGTTACACCCTGGCTTTGATTGTAGCTGTGTTTCATGGACATGGTGGGGCTACACAGGGGTGTCGCCAGCCATGTCTGAAGCAAGCATGTCTTCAGAAACCCTCCATCTTGTCACATTTTTCCCAAATAACAAGGAGACGAGATGCTAGAGGAATATTTAGGACTGTGTTTTTTTCAGACAGAGAATCAGTGGCACAGAGGCCAAAGCGGAAAGTGAACAGCTTAGCTCCCAAAGTATGAGGTCCAGGAATGTTGGGGCGAGGGGGTGATAGGGGGAGTGGGGTGAGGGAGTTGGAGTTTATTTTTTCCCACCTGTTGTTAATCTCTCTCCAATGCCACAGGCTAACTTTCTATTTTAAAATAATGCCAGAAATTTAAAATAATACTTTTCGCAATGCAGTGAAATGAACAAACAGACCATAAAGAGGTAGGGAGCTAGCAGATCCTGACAATTGCATGTGACAAATATTACATAGCATATCGAAATGTTAATGGGGTGAAAGCATTAACAGCTGAGTGAAGACGAACTTTCAGGTGAGACCTGGAACTGGAATAGGGGTGGTGCACTCTCCTGTGCATGAGCTTAAAAACACAAGTACTCACAGAGTGAGAAGAGGCCAATGTAATACCTTTGATAAAGTGAGTTCCTGGGAAATGTGGCTGTTTACTCAGACCTTGGCTGACCTGGCCTCCTATGAAGTGGGAGGTAGCTCACCCAATAACAAATGTACAGAGGGAACTTAAAACCCGTTGCCCCAACCTGGACCGCATCCCCGTAGGTTTCCGTGCTTATATTGTAAGCTGTGACAGCATCTTTTTTCGTTGCTTTAATAAAGGGGTTTGGTGTTGGAAGATTTGCCACGGCGAAGTTATCACACTGATACAAACACAAACTTAAAATCACAGGACTTCCAATGCCTTGCGAGCATTTGTGGGGCCACGTTGTGGTCCAAGGCCTGCAAATTAAGCCTAATCCTGAACAAGTTGGGTAACAGCCAAGGTGAGCCTTGGATGTGGAGCAGAACATGGATGCGAGACAAGAGATTTTTTTAAATAACCATTAACCTGAATAGAGTAATTTGCTTCTCGAAGCCAAGTTAATTATCATTTTAATTGAACCTCCTATTCCCGTCACCAAACACACCCACCCACACCTCCCCCAAACACCCCCACCTTGCCACCTTCACCTCAACCTTCCCTTCCCCACTAAATTTCTTCGGAATTGGACACGTTACTGCTCATGAGCAACACAAAGTATGAATCAGTAATAGCAGTAATCCCCTTGATCTGCAAATATTACTGTGTAGTTTTACTCCTCCACAGTCAAAAAACTCTCCCAACCCCCAATTGACCCTAGAACATTGAATCATAAAGTGGTAATGACACAGCAGAAGTCTATTTGATCAGCCTAGGCTGGGCCAGGTTCCTGCAAAGCAACTGACCTCCATCCCGTTCCTCCTCCTTTCTCCATAGCCCCACAATTGTTTTCATATTGGGACCCAGGAAATGCCAACAAGGGATGGCCACACCCCAAATGAATTGAAAAGTTTGAGACAGGGGACTTTGACAGGATTGGTTCCCTCCCATTAAATTGCATCACAATACAAAATCGCTTGAGTCCTGGCCATCCTGTTTGCCCAAGTTATGGTGGCAGAAAAAGTGGTTAAAAACAGAAAGTCCAAGCAAAGTTGTTTCCTCACAAGTGAAAACTGCCTGACTTGAGGACGTCCAGTGACGGAGAGGGAGCACACATGGAGGCTCTCACTAGAAAAAAGGCATTTTCCAGCACAACTAACAGCCTGAACTTTTTTTAAAAACTCAACAATTCAACAGAACAGTGCACTAAAAACAAGAAGAATTTGGCTGTAATTCTCATTGGACTCAGAGACCTCGCTGGATTCCTTGAGCAGTAAGATGGCGGGGGCAGGCCCTCCTTCTCCTTTACTGACCAGGCCGCATCATGGTGAATGAGTGAGAAAAACATCATCAAAATTTGGCGCCGATCTTACCTCAGTGGTCGAGAGTAACAAAATATTAAAGGCCAAAATAAGTGATCTGGAAAATAGATCCAGAAGGCAAAACGTTCCCATTGCGGGATTGCCAGAGAGGACATAGGGCCGCACCCCTACAGATTATTTTGCTGGCACGTTTTATAAAATGGCGGGTGAGGGTGTGTTCACATCCACCCGGTCCATTGCTCTCTGTGACTGAAGCCTCGAGCTGGAGAACTACTTCATGTTATGTTTCTTAAATGAATGCTAGAAGTCGTTCAGCAGTTGAAGGATGGTTTATTGTGCTCCACAATAAATTACTTCGTTAGCTTTTACTTACAGAATGGCACTTCTAAAGATGCTGCTTTTCTATGCTCTGCAACTAGGCCTAACCACACTTGCCGCTCAACTTCCATCCCTGTCCTGCTCCTCTGTCTCTCCAGCCAAAGTGAGCGAGGGCGGGCCTTCGGCGTCACTCTTATATGTCCCCGTGCTGCCCCCTGGTGGTGCTTCCATTTCCCATCAGCCCCTTCTGTACACACTCAGGCGAGGATCATTACACTTCATGCGGTCATCGTACTTTTTCACAGCTTTAAGAAAATAGAACAAGTCCTTCACTGGGCCAGAGAGGATCGAGGGCCACTCCATCAGGCTTTATCAGGATCTGAGTGCAGACCTGGCAAAAAGAAGAGCGGCCATCAATGGTGTAAAAGCCATCTTATATGAAAAAGGAGTCGGATTTGGGTGTCATCTCTGATCATGCCCCACATTCATTTCATTAGAGACCGGTCCTGCCCAACGCCCACCCTGGAGACTAGATACCACTCTGTTGTCAGACAGCAATATTTGTGAGCATTTGTCTACCTCCATAGAGGAGTTCATTAAACTCAACAAATCTCTCCCTCCAAACTTTGGGCGGCTCTCAAGGCCATCATTAGGGGGGGAAATTATTTTGTTTAAGACTTATACTCTGAAAACAGAGAGGCTGTAGCGGCAGAGGTTGGAGGACTCCATCCTAGTGGTGGACCACCGAAATTCACTTGCCCCAACTCCGGAACTACTAATGCACAAGAAAAAGTAACAAACACAATTGGAACTGGTATCCACTTGTCAGGCTGTGCATCAGTTACAACACTCCAGGGGCATGAGCATGGGGAGAAGGCCAGTCGTCTTCTGGCACATCAACTTAAGTGTCAGACTGCCTCATGAGAGATCCCTGAGATATGAAATAAGAACGGCGATCTTGTTTCAGCCCATCTCCAGGTTAATGCAGCTTTTAGATCCCCATTGTGTCCGGGGAGGTTTTAAAATGTATTGGGCTGCTGTAACCAGGCAAAGCCTCGGGTCCTGATGGTTTCCCAGTCGTGTTTCATAAAACATTTTCGGAATAACTTAATATTGGGTAAGTTCAATGACTCACAATCTGGTGGTTCATTACCTCCAACTCTCACTCCAGCCTCAATTTCATTACTCCTTAAGGGAGACAAGGACCCAGTACAATGTGGTCCTTACCAACTCATCTCACTGTTAAGTACATCTCCCGGGCACAATATCGGAAAATCAAATGAGCTGTGTGAATTGTCTGCAATATTCGTCACCTTTTGAACGTAATTTCTTCCCCTTCCACAGCACCCGAGCCTGAGGTTATAGTATCTCTGGATGCTGAAAAAGTATTTGATAGGATGGAATGGGACTATCTCTCCATGATTCTCGGGAGATTTGGGTTTGGCCCTAAATTTGCTTTCTGGATTCATCTGATATATAATGCCGCGACTACCAGCATTCACACAAATACTATACTCTCAGATTACTTTCTCTTGGGTAGGGGCACTGGACAAGGATGTTCCCTTTCCCTGCTTCGCTTTGTCATGGCTATAGAGCCTCGCTCGATAACATTGAGGGCCTCTGATTAAAGGAGGGATATTTGTCGGGATGGAGTGGAGCATCGGGTATCACTTTATGAAGACGACCTACTTCTGTACATTACGGACCCAGTTCCCTCCATAGATATCATTGAGGACGCTTGCTACATTTGGTTCCCCGACCCCCGGAACTGGAGCTCAGTTTAGTTCATTGCCATTTTGCCTTTCTTGTACTAGGTTCAGTCACTTAAGGCTCTGTGTAGCCCATAATTGTGCCTCACTTCACAAATTAAACTACTCAAGCATCATCAGTAATGTCAGAGCAGATCTACAGAGGTGGAACAACTTCCCTCTGTCCCTGGTTGGTAAGATCCAAATGATCCAAATGAATGTACTTCCCAGGTTTTTCTTTTTCTTTCAATGTATCCCTATTTTTTTTGCCCAAATCCTTTTTTATTAAGGTTAACAAATTGATTTCTGCTTTAATTTGGGCCGAGAAGTGTCCCAGAGTCCGCAGTGTACTGCTGCAGAGAAATGGCGGGTAAGGTCTCCCAGATTGTTTTGTTTTACTATTGGGCGGCCAACATTCAAAATATTTTGCAGTAGCTTAGTGACCTTGACTCGGTTGGGACCAAAATGAAGGCTCGCTCACATGTCACATCCACTCTTCATGCTATAATTACTGCACCTCTGTGTTTCTCTCCTGCTAAACGTTCCTGAAATCCTGTGGTAATCTCCTCCCTCAGGATTTGCAAACAGTTTCGGCAGCATTTTAAGATTTCCTCCTTGTCTTCTTTGGCTTCTTTTTATAATAATCCCCACTTTTTGGACCCTTCATTTAAGTCTTAGATGGCAAAGGGACTTGTGTATTTTAGGGATCTATTCGTAGTGGGGAGATTTGCCAGCTTTAAAGAGCTGGCTGACGAATTTCGGCCTCTTTCGTTACTTTCAGATTCGTGATTTTTCCCGTAAAGTTTTTCCTTCCTTTCCTTTGGCCCCTTCTCCCTCCCTGCTGAGGGGGTTTTTTCTTTGGCTCGACCTGGCAAAGAGTCTATTTAAAATCTGTATAGCTATATTCTCTCATCAGATCCTGTTCCTTTGGATGGGGTGATGGTGAAATGGGAGAAGCAACTGGGTACTGTGTTTAAAATGAGGCGCGGCGGGAAGCCCTCTACAGGGTGAACTTCTGTACCCAACTGAGTTTAATCCTGTTCAAAGTTTTACACAGGATGCACTTGACCAGGGAAAGGATGAATGGGTTTTTCCCAGACAAGGAGGGCAATTGTGATCATTGCTCGCTTGTGCCAGATGAACACACTCGTATGTTCTGGTCTTGTCCCAAACTTCCCAGTTTCTGGTTTGATTTTTCAATACTATATTGGAAATTCTTCGTATGGTTCTACAACCATGACCATTAGTGGCCATAATTGGGGTCTCAGACTCACCGGCATTTGACTCGGGAAGGGTGGCCAGGAGGTAAATTATGCTTGGCTAAGAGGTCTCCCATTCTCCCCAGTACTTCTGCCTGGTTGGGAGATTTGATGTAATTTCTGCACTTGGAAATTTAAAGGAAGATTTGTGTTTAACTTTTCACATTGTATCTTTATATCTTTGTTGGTTGATTGTTTAGAATATGGTTAGTGCTTTTATATAATGCTTCAATAAATATATTTTTATTTAAAGAAAACTGCCCGGCTTATTCAAGCTTATGTTTGTTGGGTTTTGTTTGCTGAAGTGCTGCCACCCTGCAGTGTTTCCTTTTCCAAAACATTTGAAAGATTATACTCAGAGCCTTTGGTATTTCTACCTATTTTCCTCAAGGTCTCAAATGTAAATTGCCATATCTCAGTGGTTTGTCTCCTTTAAGTAGGAACCTTTCCAGCTGCTCCAGACCAGGATCTGGTGACTCTGCGATCCCAACATACCCCTCCTCTGTGAAAGCTGTGTCAAAGTGTTCATTTTGTATATCCTTCACTGTCTCCTATAGCATTTCTTCTATTAATTCAGACAAGGTTCAAGGTTTCTTTCATCATTTTTGTTTTCAGTCAAATACCCATGTATCTGACTTTCTGATTCTAGACTGACGCTGAAGAAATTATAGTTACTATTTGCCAAACATACGGCCACCTTTAATTTGCTCTATTTTATTACCCAGAACCAATGCTTTTTGCCTTGTTGAAAGAAAAATGTTCTTGAACTTTTTACTAAGGACACAGGGAGTGCACACCGAGTAAAATAAGAACAAATTTTTATTAGCACAAACGATATATACACCGGGTTCCTCGCTCATCAGTGCCTTACTGGCCTTCCTTATATATACAATGCACAATTAAGATACCCTGCCCCTAGAAGAGAGCTCGTACTCCACAAGGAGCACAGGGAAGACAACCCCCCCCCCCCACCCACCCCCCCCCCCCCCCCACCCACCCCCACCCCACCCCCCCCCCTCCCACTGCGGACACTACAAAAGTAATTTTCTGATTATGAATAATGAAGAGACTAAATTATTGACTTTCTTTTATGATTTGGAGCTTGAACTGAAATATTGGTCCGGTTCTCCCGAGCAGCAGCAATGATCATTGGATTGCTGCTGTATTCATGAATTTTCCGATTTGATGCCACATGGTGAGCATTCCCACCGGGGCCTTCCAATCCCCGATTTCACAGAAATGCACAACACAGCGTTCAACAAGGAACTCTATTGGAGCGGGGTAGAATCAGGGGAAGACAGAATGTGCTCCTCTTTTTACACCACCAGCTGCCATAAAAGGTTTAAATGTTCAATTTTAATGTTAGTGAATGGATGCGTAAATGGATGGGTGGGTGAATAGGTGAGTGAGTTATTGAGGTGGGAAGCGGGTCAGTGGGTGAGCGACTGAATGAATAGTAAGTTGATGAGATGGGTTAATGGGTAGGTGTAAGGTCCATTTTGAATGTGAGCAAATGGCTTAGTGGATGAATGGGTGAGGTGGGCAAGTGGGTAGATGAATCAGTGGGTAGGGATAGGTGGGTGAAAAGGCAAGTGGGTAGATGAATCAGTGGGTAGGGATAGGTGGGTGAATAGGCAAGTGGGTAGATGAATCAGTGGGTAGGGATAGGTGGATGAAAAGGCAAGTGGGTAGATGAATCAGTGGGTAGGGATAGGTGGGTGAAAAGGCAAGTGGGAAAGTGGATAGATGGATAAATGACTGAGTTGGATAAGTGGGTGGCCAGGGGTACATAAGCGAGGATGTGAGGGGAGCGAGCGGGGTGCGGTTAACCGGGTAGTTGGGAGAAGTAGTCTGATCAAGGGATGTAGTCAGGTAGTCAAAGTGGTTGTCAGATCTGGTCTGGGGGTAGTCAGGTCAGAGGGTAGTTGGGTGTAGTCAGCGACGATAGTCAGGTTATGGGAGTAGCTGAGTAAAAGGTAGGTTTGATTGGGGGGATAGTTGGGTCGGGTCAGTGTGATACTCAGAGGGGGAGGATGGTCGGTGCGATAGTCGGGGGCTCAGGAAGGATGATAGAGAGGTTAGTTGTGCAGTCACCCAGATGTTAGGCTATGTTTTAATATGTCTAGCATTTCCTGAGTAACTATTAAGGAAAGCACCACGGAACTGTGCCAAGTCCCTGCCTCTAACTTAGAGTCAGAGGCATTCCCGCAGAATCCTGGGGAGTACTGGAGTTGTCCATCAGAAGTTGACAATTTTTTGGCAATTCTCAGTAGATCCACACATCAGGGACCTGACGTGTATCTTCTGTCATACATCTGGTTTCGGACAATCTGGAGACCGGGAGGTTTGGCCCGATGTTTGTTTTGGATCATCGCTGCAGCCCTGAAAATGTCACCTCTGACTGAGCCTGTTCCAAAAGAAAAAAGTTAACCCATGTGATGAACTATGATTAACTTTCCATTCTTTTGTTCTTTTCTTTTTTTTAAAAATAAATTTAGAGTACACAATTATTTTTTTTCTACTAAAGGGGCACTTTAGTGTGGCCAAGCCACCTACCCTGCATATCTTTTGGGTTGTGGGGGCGAAACCCACGCAACACAGGGTGAATGTGCAAACTCCACATGGACAGTGATCCAGAGCCAGGATCGAACCTGGGACCTCGGCGCCATGAGACGGCAATGCTAATCACTGCGCCACGGTGCTGCCCTCTTGTTCTTTTCCAATAGGAGTGACTTGGAGAGAACATCTTTGTTTATCTGCTGGATGTCAATGACATCACTGAAGACCTGCCTTGACGGAGTTACAGAGGCCAATAATGTGAGATAGATGAATAAATATGAATTGCCATTGGGTCATTGAAGGTCCACATTACCTATTCATAAGTCTTTCGGATGGATTTTCGATCTAATTAAGTTGTGTCATAATTTTGTATATGCACCTCAAGGATTGCAGCGGCAATCCACCACCACCTTCTGAAGTTCAACGAAGGATGGCCGTACAACATGGTGCCAGCCGTGCATGGACCCAACCTGCCAGATAGTGGCCCCCTGGCCACCCCTGGCCATTCACCCGAACCCTCGTCGAAGCCCCCCCCCCCCCCCAGCCAGCAGCACGGCTCCCACCCGACTGTGACGGCACTGGGCACAGTCCGCAGCCGCCACATTGGGTTCCTGCACAGCTGAGTCCATGACTGAATCGCGCGGTCATGAACACGGACCATCGGGGGCGGAGCATCGTGGGAGGGCCTTCAAGTGACGTCCTGAGGCCCTCCGAACGGCGTGCACTGCGCGCCGCAATTATGTCGTTTCGGAGGAGGTAGAGCATGCGAAACCTGCGTAAAATAGACATCGCCTCCGAATCCATCGTTAAAAGGGATTCTCCGCCCGATCGCTGATTACGAAATCGCCGTCGGGAAACGGAGAATCCAGCCTGTAGTGTTTCATTAACCATTATTGATCTATTTGTCTTTATACAATATTGCATTAGTATAGCAGCTGTGTATCAGTCTCATTGCCATCTCCCCCAGTTCCACTAACTCCCTGTTTCCAGCTGCGTCATTATGAACTCAAATAGAAGCCAGATAGTAAGTATGGTGATGTTAATGGAAAAATGTTCAGATGCTTTTATCAAAATCCATGGGGGGATAAATTGGGCTGTGTTGTATCCATTTTTGGCACCTGCGTCCATATAAGGCTCAAAAATGGGGTCCGAGGTGTGCATACATATTTCCAACAGTAAGTGTCTTGGTAAAGGGCTTGTGCATATATACCTAACAACTGCAGGAAGTAGTGAGATTCTGATGTTAATGAGCATCCGATGCAGATTTGAAGCCACTGCTGTCAATTTCAGATTCCACATTACACCCAGCGGCCTGTCTTAACCTTGCACAGTTCAACATGTTGTACAGAATGAAGGACCCTCACCAATGTAACTTGCAGGTTAATTGCTGGATTATTCCTTCTGATTGCTGGTATATGTTTTTGGAACTTTCAAATACTTGGTTAAAATTTGAAGTCAGTGGAGAATTAGCTGGCTGGTACTGAGTATTTGTTTTGTGATTCAAAATCCTGTGATGAAAGATGCTGTTTCCAGACATAGATGGTCTGTGGGGTTCCTTTGGAAATAGAACATGGCTGTAAGAATGAAGTGAGGACATGCAGAGCCGTATAGTCTGCTAGAAAATTGGAGAAGGGGGTGGGGTGAGAAGGAGGCCATATACGCTCAGGGTTTTCAGAGATTCATTCATTTATTTCACTGTCTGTGAGGACCAGTGCATGAGACATAGTTGCATTACAACTACACGAGCAGGGAAGACTTTGGCAGGTGCTGGGGGCACTGTTTGGGGTGGCCCAGGGGTCACGAGCTGGTGCCATGTTGCACGGCGTGGCCGCTGCAGGCTGCCGCCATGCGCATGCATGGTCATGGTCCCAGCAATTCTCCGGCCGTATTGGCAGCAAGTTCCGGGTGTCCGATGTTGCCTGCATGCTCCCCCCCACCCAATCAAACGGAGGATTGGTGGCCGTTTTGCGCCAATTTTTCGGTCATAAAACGGCACCGTTCCCACACCAGCGTCAGCATATAGCCTGAAAATCGGAGAATCCAGCCCTCCGCCTTCAAAAGCTGCTGGCCAATTGGAGTGCAGCTAACTCTTCAGTCCCAGCAGGACTGCTGGGAGCATTGGCCACTACTATGGCTGTACTCAGCCAAGAGAAACACCATGGACACCACCTCAGAACCAAGTAATTAGGTTTGAGGCTTGTTGGGAACGTCAGGCAAGTCCTGGCAAATGGAGGGAAGGTGGTTGACGAGGTAGGGGCTGGTGCTGGTGCAGTGGTGGCCATTACCGCCAAGGGGCTTACCAGGGGTCTCAGAGTTCCCAATCCGGAAGGCACTCCACCTCCTAACTCTCAATCAGGTTGCTAGGGTTCAGCAAGGCAGTCTCCAGAAGAAGAAGAAGAAGAATCTTTATTGTCACAAGTAGGCTTACACCAACACTGCAATGAAGTTACTGTGAAAAGCCCCTAGTCACCATACTCCAGCTCCTGTTCAGGTGCAGAGAGGGAGAATTTAGATTGTCCAATTCACCTAATAGCAGATCTTTCGGGACTTGTGGGAGGAATTCGGAGCATCCGGAGGAAACCCACACAGACACGGGGACAACATGCAGACTCCGCACAGTCAGAGACCCAAGCCAGGAATCGAACCTGGGATCCTGGAGCTGTGAAGCAACAGTGCTAACCACCGTGCCTCCATGCTGCTCCAATGTGACAGAGAACACACCTGTCCCTGACAAGATGACATGGTAGCAGCAAAAGGCCTTTAATTGGCCAGTTAAATGGCACAAATGGCCTCTGGACAGGATGGCCATCTACCACGTTCCCCACGCCTGGCAAAATGTTATGGCAGCATGAAGGCAACAGCCACGCCACCCTCTGGTGGCTCTTTCAATTCCACCCCCTCCCCCAAATCCATGCCATTCTTGCAGGCCTCTTAACATCATAGAATCATAGAATTTACAGTGCAGACGGAGGCCATTCAGCCCATCGAGTCTGTACCAGATCTTGAAAGAGCGCTCTATTTAAGCCCACACCTCTACCCTATCCCTGGAACCCCACCTAACATTTTGGACACTGCCATTGCGCACAACTACAACCTCAAAGTACATCAAGGACAACATTGCCTCTTGTTATCAAGGAAACTGACTCCTTTCAGGCTGCTGCTGCAGATATAAGTAACATCCCATTTCATGGCATTTCATGCAATGACTAACATAAAGAATTAATAAACTATTTGCAGCAACTATGCACTTCTTAAAGGGCCTGTTTAGTTCACTTGGCTAGTATGCTAGTTCGTGATGCAGAGGCTGCAAGGCGGCACAGTGGTTAGCACAGCTGCCTCACAGTGCCAGGGACCCGAGTTCAATTCCGACCTTGGCCGACTGTCTCTGGTTGAGTTTGTATGTTCTCCCCGTGTCTGTGTGGGTTCCCCCGGGTGTTCAGGTTTCCTCCCGCAGTCCAAAGATGAGCAAGTTAGATGGGTTGGATATGCTTAATTGTCCTCAGTAGGGTTCCAGGAGTAGGGTGTGGGATTGGGCCTGGGCTAATGTGCTTTTTCGGAGGGTCGGTGTAGATTCAATGGGCCAAATGGCCTCCTTCTGCACTGTAGGGTTTCTATGATCTAACAAGACCAGCAACGCAGGTTCAATCCCTTTTCCGGCTGCAGTTATTCATGAAGGCCCACCTTCTCAACCTTGCCCTTCGTTTGAGGTGTGGTGATCCTCAGGTTAAATTACCACTAGTCAGCTCTGCCCCTCAAAGGGGAAAGCAGCCTATGGTCATCCGGGTCTACGGTGACTTTATCATTTACATCTTTGTGAACCTTTACATCACATTATACATTACCTTATTCATTGTTGTGCTTATACATCATTATGTGTTATACATCAACTTATATATCAATCAGTGTTTGTACATCACCTTACATATCAGTGTGCTTATGCATCAGTGTGTGGTTATACATAACCTTACACATTAATACGTAATTATACATCACCGTATACATCGGTGTATATGTAAACATCACTGTATACATCAGTGTGTGCTTATTCACCAACTTGCGCATCAGTGAGAACTTATACATCAACCTTTATATCAGTATAAATCACATTATACATCAGTGTGTGCTTGTACATCACCTTATATATGAGTACAATTATACATCAGTGTGTGTTTACACATCATCTTATATATCAGTGCATTTGTACATCAGCGTGTGCTTATACATCAGTGCATACTTATACATCACCTTGTATATCAGGGCACTTATACGACAGTGTGAGCATATGCGCCAGCTTATACGTCAGTTTGAACATATACATCACCTTATATATCAGTGTGGCCTTATACATCAGTGTGTGCTTACACATCACCTTATATATCAGGGTGCTTATACATTAGTGTGTGCTTACACATCACCTTATATATCAGGGTGCTTATACATCAGTGTGTGCTTACACATCACCTTATATATCAGGGTGCTTATACATCAGTGTGTGCTTACACATCACCTTATATATCAGGGTGCTTATACATTAGTGTGTGCTTCTGGAGCACTTTATACAGCAGCATGCTTTGTTAGACATTTAGCTGCTGTAGTATAAAGAGTCAAAGGTTCTGCTGCTTTTCCACAAAACACCTTTTAATTCATTCAACAGACTTTGCACAAAACTTTTAACATCACATCACCTGACACAAGGGCCACCTGAAGCCCCTTTACATATCAGTGTCAATTATTGGATGCTTAACATAAATGAGACAACTATTTGGAGTGTCTCTTCACCCATTACTTAACAGTCTCCCCTTCCTTGGAAGAAAAAAATAATTAGGTGAAACAAAGTTATAAGAAACTCAAAAACACACACGCAATTTCCCCCCTTCTTTTTTCTTTTCATTTTTGGAAGAAGAAACAAAAAACAGTCACAGAAACAGGCGCCCATCTTTAACAATATCTACAAGTTTCATTGAACTAGCTCCTCTTTTTGTAAAACAGTCTGACAATTGATAGCTACTGTCAACGCATTTAATTTTTGCTACCTTCCCTCTGTCCAACATCTGCTTCAAACTTGTGATGTCTATCCTTAACCTTTTTTCAATGACACTTTTTGTAGAGTGCACATTTTCCCATAGGGATTTATTGTCAATGTGACATTCAATAAGTATATTTCCCAAATCCCCAATCCCAAAATGTCTGTCAATATCGGAGATTTATAAAAGGCCATATCCAGCGCCTCTACAAGGCGTAACGTCTCAGCAGCCAAAGTGCTTTTGACCACTCTCCTTATTTTCATTGTTTCCCACACAAGAGGGCAACATTTACCATTGTTCCCCAAAAGGAAAATTATAAAACCTCCTGCGCTTGAAACCCCATCACATAAATTTGCATAGGGCGCATCACTATAAACTATGAATTTCAAGTGCCTAAGGTCACCAAAAACCGGGAACCTCAAAACACTCCTGCATTTTTAGTTTGAGCAACGCTTTATTTGCTCTTATTATGTCTTCCACTTTGGGATCATTCATTTTTGTACTCAACTCTAAGACATCAAAACTCATGTCCGGTCTAGTCTGTCGACCTAACCAATTCAGTTGCTCAATGAAACTTCGCAGTTGCTCTTTTTCCATCTTTGAAACCATTGCGTCTTTTTGTGAAACCCGGCCACGACTATTTGCTATTGGGCTGATGCTTTCCAAATAAGATTGCTGACATAAAGTTGCCCCTAACTTAGTCTGTCCGATTTCTAGTCCAATATATTTAAATGCACCGGAAGCCTGACTTCCAACCCTGAATTCTTTCCTCAAACCAGAGATTACAATAGCTTCGAAATCACTAGTCCCATCCCACAAAAAATCATCGACATGCATCATAAAGATGCCAGAAAGATTTCCTTTATAGTGCCAGTAAAACATTGCCGGATCTGCTTTCAACTGGCAACAGCTTAACTTTTACAAAACTGACCTTACCGAAAAGTACCAGACTCTAGATGCATCATTCAATCCATATACACATTTGTTCAACTTCCAAGGTACCCCTTCTGTGTTAACGGCCTCTTTCGGAGCTGATGTCTCTTTAGAGCTGATGCCCCTGCAAAAAGGCAGCTTTTATACCTATAGATTTGCATTCCCATGCCTTTGTGGCTAATCGAGCCACGAAGATCTTTAAAATAATCTTTCCTGCTGTAGGTGAATCTACCCTTACATCCTGATCTTTTAAGTTTTCTTCAAATCCCCTTGCCACAAGCCTGGCCTTTGCCTTATAAGTTCCATCCGGAAGAACCTTTTCCATACAAATCCATCTGTGGGATAGAGCTCTTTGTCCCCTATCGGGTACTTCCGTGTATACCCCAAATTCACTCCAACTATGCAATTCTTGCTGTTTAGCATCTTTGATAACTTTTTCATCTAATTTATTGGAAGCCACCAAAATCTCACGTGCATGTGGGCTTCTACTCCTATTAGTATTCGTAGTGTTACTCATGTTCTGAGATCTTGATAAACTACATCCCCTCTCCCGCCTGATTTCTCGTTCTGTACTGCTACTGCTTGATCTTTTCCCTCTGCTGTGGGATGTCCTTTCAATAGTTCTCGACCTTTTCCTGCGGACCTGTTCACTATCCGATGTGCTATCAGAACTGGCACTGCGTTTCTGTGCCCTCCATTTTTGAACTTCGTTTTCCCAATCCATTGTCTTGACGCCCTGCACTGAATGCTGTACATTCAACCAATGTTTATATTTTCCAGTGACCTTCCCTGCTCTACTAATAACAGTTGCATCGTTCCATTGACTAGACCCTTCAGGCAAGCATGCTACTTTTGTACCAACTTTTGGCATTCGCCCTTTCGGAAAAATGGCCTGTTCTAATTCATCAGAAGTGTTCTGTTCCTCTACAGAAACCCTGTCTATATCAGTTAACTGGTCCTCATAGTTCTGTAACACATGCGTACCAGATGACTCTGCTTGTTCGTCATGTCTGTCTGCTCTGTCTAAATTTGAAAATTTGTAATCTGCACCTATTATCCTTGATGAATGTACCCTAACAGTTTGATTACCTTGTTGCAAAATAATTGTTTTGCCATCTGTGCCTAAGATCTTCCCTGGGCCTTTCCATTTATTAGAATTGTCTGTCTTATAGTATACCATGTCTCCTTGCTGAAAAACGGCATCTGATGGCCGTACATTATGTCTCAAAGCTCTGCGAATTCTTTCAGAGACTTCTGCTTCTAAAAAGGCTTTTCTACTGCTATATAATGCATTTAAATGCTCAGCAAAAGCAGAGCTAATTGTAGTCCCTTCCCAAGCTGGAGGCTGGTCATCTAAGATGGACGGAATTTCAGGATTTCTACCAAACACTAATTGATAGGGACTATAGCCCCCAACCGTCTGCAATGAATTCTTTGCATGTACCGCCCATGTTAAAGCTGAATTTAACTTGCAGTTTGGTCTATCCACCAAAATTTTACGGAGCATGTCATCTATTACCCCGTGGTTTCTTTCACACACACCATTATTAAATGGGCTTTCCGCAGCTGTGTTCATAACTGTGATGTTCACATTTTCACACATATCCCTAATCTCATCATGAGCAAATTCTCCCCACAGTCCGTAAGGAATTTTGCCGGTGGGCCCATTCCTGTCCCTATCCATTTTTCCACGATTTGATCCAGAATTACACTCTTTTCTTTACTTCGTACAATTGTTGATTGACTAAATCTGGTTGCTAAATCTACAAAATGCAAAATAAATATATTATTGGCTTTATCCCAGATCTTAAGGTCCATGGCCACAATGTCATTAAAATTCTTGGCCAAAGGTAAGATTATTATCGGTCGTGCTGGTGTCCTTCTGTACTTCCTACAAACTTCACAGCGATCACTAACCTGTGCTATTGGCTTAGTATAGTCTTCATCCCTTACCCCTGCATCCTTTAATAAATTTTTCAGCCTCCGAGGAGACGGTTGCGCAAATTGCCTATGTTGTTTTAATACAACAAGCTTTTTATCAGTTAAAGTCCCATTTTCAACTGCCATTCACACATCCTTAACAACTCTACTTGAAATATTATTTGTCAGTAATGGAATACAATAGTGTCCTGACTGTGTAAATTGTAAGTCCACAGTCTTTCCAAAAACTGTTGCCTTATCCTGTTCCATATCCTGTTTCATGTGTGCTTTTCATGTGTGCTTTCTTCATCGACGGTCTGCTCAGAAGCAAAGGTATCTCACTTGATATAACATCCATGCTAATGAAATTATTCACTCCGGCAATATTGCAAGGGGTCGCCACTCTTTTCAGCGACTTCAGAGTATTATCATCCCCAAACCTGAAACCTGTGGAACTTTCAAATTCCTTAACCTTGTTACGATTTTCAGCATTCAAGGAGTCCAGGTAACATTTTAACCAGTCAATTCCACACACAGTAGATGTGCAGCCACTGTCCAATACAGCACAGTTGAACGATTCTCCAACCAACACCCTCGCCACCGATGTAAAACTGCTTGTCAATAGGACAATGCCTTCTTTCTGGTCACTATCTTTTTCCTCTTCTGACTCTTCCGTGTCATGTGTCGCTTCAAACACTCTATTATAACGTGTTGGGCAGTTGAAAGCATAATGGTATTCAGAGTCACATCGAAAACATCGATTTATCATACCCCGGGCATTTCTGGGGTTCATCTTCCTATTGTAGGTTCTAACTGGGTTTCTGTCTTCACACTTTCCGGGTCCCGATCTCCCTTTATAGCCTTGGAACCTGTTTGTAGCCGTGCGATTTCGCCATTCTGTTGGTAGTGTGTCTTCCATATTCTGCTTTATCGCAGGCTGGCCTATTTGGGTCATCAGAGACATCGGAATCGAATGTTTCCCCAGAAACCTTTTTAAAGCTTCTGTCATCTGATCAAATAAGGTATCCTTATCTGCAAACTGAACTCCTGTCAAAACTAGGAGCCTATCCATGTTGCTCACTCTAGCACAGTCAAGTAATTTAAAGGCCAACACAGACTGTGGAAATTCCAGGTTGTGTTTCTGCAGCCTTTTATATAGCCTGCCAAATTCCATTATATAGTCTTCCATGGAGAATTCCTCTATTTTCCGGAACCTATCAAAATCCAACCATGCTTCATAGGCACTTAACAAGTCATCCTTTTATAAATCTTATCCATGTAACGTAATAGAATCTCCAGACCTTCTTCTGTGTCTAACTCTTCCAATTCCAGCTCAGAAAACATTTTGCTTCGGATTTTACTGTCATAAGGTAAAGAAAGAGCCAATGCCATACCTTGTTTTCTCTTTCCCAAGGCAGTTACCTTCGTCCACATAACTATTGCACTTCTCCATTGATCGTATGATCCCCTTTCAGAAAATAAGGGGGAGGGTCGTCATATCCGGCCATCTTTAACCTCGGTTCAGCCATGTCTTTGGTTTTTTTTCTCACTCACTCCTTGGTTTGGTCTGGAAAAGTTATCTTTCAACCCTTCACACTTGCACTGCAACCATCCTCTGCTACCATTTGTTTGACGTTTAGCTGCTGTAGTATAAAGAGTCAAAGGTTCTGCTGCTTTTCCACAAAACACCTTTTAATTCATTCAGCAGACTTTGCACAAAACTTTTAACAGCACATCACCTGACTCAAGGACCACCTGAAGCCCCTTTACATATCAGTGTCAATTATTGGATGCTTAACATATATAAGACAACTAATTGGAATGTCTCTTAACCCATTACTTAACGTCCTTATACATCTGTGTATACTTATACATCACCTTATACATCAGTGTGTGCTTATATATCATCTTGTACGCCAGCGCGCTTATACATTATGTGTTCATACATCAGTGTGTTTATACATCACCTTGTAAATCAGGACACTTATACATTAGCAGCACGGTAGCACAGTGGTTATACAGGGTTATACAGGGCAGCACGGTAGCACAGTGGTTAGCATTGTCGCTTCACAGCTCCAGGGTCCCAGGTTCGATTCCCGACTTGGGTCACTGTCTGTGCGGAGTCTGCACGTTCTCCCCGTGTCTGCGTGGGTTTCCTCCGGGTGCTCCGGTTTCCTCCCACAGTCCAAAGATGTGCAGGTTCGGTGGATTGGCCATGATAAATTGCCCTTAGTGTCCAAAGGGGTTGGGTGGGGTTGCTTTGTTACGTGTATTGGGCGGAGTTCTGGGCTTAAATGGGGTGCTCTTTCCAAGGGCCGGTGCAGGCTCGATGGGCCAAATGGCCTCCTTCTGCACTGTAAATTCTATGTAATTAGTGTATGCTTATACATCACTTGTATATCGGGGTACATTAGTGTGGGCTTATACATCAGCGTGCTTATACATCAGTGTGTGTTTATACATCACCTTATATATCAGGGTGCTTATACATTGTGTGTGCTTATATGTCACCTTATATAACAGTCACTTATACACCAGCGTGTATTTATACATCAGGGTACGTATCCATCAGTGTGTGCTTATACATCATCATATACATCAGTGTGTGCTTACCATTACCTCTATCAACCAAAAGGCTTTACATGTATGCATGGGTTTGTGACCACCACCAGGTTTTTCTTCAAGTGTGTGCAGTGTGACTCCTTCATACTCAGGGGTTCCCAACTCCCTCAAATATTTCTGCTATCCCAGGATCTATGGGTGGCTTCTAGGGGACAAGTGTAATCCCTTATGAACCTGGCAAATTACTCCCTTTAGGAGCCCACAAACTGAGGAACTGAGGCAGAGGGCAGCAGCCATGTTATCACCAGGAGAACAATCACGCAGGCCAATGGCATTTTAAATATGCGCCTCAGGTGGCTCGATCACTCAGGTGCAGCTTTGCAATATATCCCAGCAAGGGTATCAAGAATAGTTGGGTGTGCTGCAGGCTGCACAACATTGTGCAGTGGAGGGGCCTGAAATCGATGATGATGGGCAGAGCTCCAGACTGATAAGGAGGAAGGCTATGTCTATTCTGATGATTGCCAAATGGAGGAGGATGACCGCCAATGGCACAGCAGCGAGAAGGCATGGGGCGGGATTCTCTGTTGCCCGACGCCGTTATCGTAATGGTTGATCGGGCAGAGAATCGACTCCGACGCCCAAATCGGGGCCGGCGCCAGTTTGCCGCCAGTCAGCTATGCTCCACCCCCTCGGTAATGGTGCAATCACGTCGCACGCTGCACGCTGTTGCAATCGGCCAGCCATCCCGTGATGCTCCGCCCCCGATGAGCCGAATTCCTGACAGCGGGGGGACTCATGTGGCCTCAGTTGTCAGGAACCCAGCGTGGCGGCTGCGGACTGTGTCCAGCGGCGCCACACTCGGCCGAGATCCATGCTGCTGGCTGGTGGAGCTACCACAAAGGCTGGGGGGACTGGTGGGGTTGCCCAGGGTGTGGCCTATGGGGTCGCAGATGGCGGGTCGGGTCCGCGCACGGCCTTCGCCATTTTGCATGATACACCACTGTATGTCGTCAACCTTGCACATGCGCGGCCAGGGTCTCAGCCATTCTCCGGCTTGGGAGCCGGGAGTTTCACCTGGCGCCGCTGCTAGCCCCTCACCGGCCCCGGAATCAGTGAAGGGCCAGCACCAATTTTTTTCATCGCAAACTTCCTGCGAACTCGCCGTTCAAGCTGGCACTTAGCGGCTGAAATGGAGAATCCAGCCCACAGTCTTGTAGCCAGAACTGACTCTGCAGGATTTATCCTGGCTGCAAAATCGCTTCACATAGCGTGCTCTTATCTCACAATTGACATCAACCTGTCCCTGATGAGCATGTAAAGAACCTTTTACATTTTACATTGACTCCACAATTACTCAGGGGTATGCTCATCCCCCATGAGAGAGAGAGAGAGAGAGAATCAACATGAATGAGTTTGTCTCAGTTACATTAAAATGGCTGAAAACCTCAGCATAATAACCATGGGACTCAACATATTACAAACACAAATGGTAAGTTGTTCTTCACAGCTTGGACTCTCCACATAAACAGCAATGCCCGTAAATGAGGCCCTAATGATGCCACCTTGTCCATAATCTAACCATGCCTCAATGTGTTAAGTGACATAACTTACATCCTGTACATGCTGATAGGATTTTATGTAGACATGTGGATAATGCATATTGTGCAGGATGAACCCACAGTTGTGCAACAATAGCTCTTTGAAAAACATGCACACCATCCATTCCAGTCTATGGTCCAGTTTCTGAAGGCACGATATATTCCCGGCTTCTATAAACCTCAGCCTCCCTCACATAGCACATCCTCTGCCACCTGGAATCGAAATGCTGACAAAATAGTGAGGGCAGCACATGAGCAATATTCCCTGAAGCATACAAGGCATGTTGAGCTACTGTGCTTACACCTGGGCGAATACATGACAATGCCATGCAGGTGAATGGCTTGTACCCATTCTTGAGATACACCTCCTGCCCAGTATCTGCTTGTGAAATCGCTTTTAGTCAAGTTTGGATGGACAATGAAAGGAGCCTTTAAACACTGGATTCTCATATGGTCGACCAGAGAAGGAAGAAGGCCTCCAATGCCTCACAAATAAGGTCACGCCTATGTTATTCTCTAAGTCTGAATAAAGATTGTAGACTTCCAGTCAACACAAATACTTTATTCAGTGGGTTTGTTCTGTCTCCAGAGCTCAACCAGACATTATACAGTCAAGAGGCAAAACAAGAGAAGCTAAGGTAAGCTGCCTATGCTGAGCTGTCTCTGTCTGCTGCTGCTCACTAGCGTTGTGCTTCTAAAAGAGGCAGATCCTCCCTTGGGTTGGACCCTTTATACCCGCCTCTAATGCTGCCCTCTAGTGATGCTGCGGCTGTTACATCTGGTGTATGTGCAGATATACAGATCACTACATCCCCCCTTTTTATTTGACATCAAACCATCATCACTACTCCAACTGTCAAGACGGAAGTTCTGAGTGGCAGCCATCTTGCGCATGTGCAGTCTGGCCAGTCCACACATGCGCATTACCCTAAAAGATGCAAACAGGCGAAACAGTGTTCTGCGCATGTGTGAGAAACCGCGCATGCGCAGTTGCGAAAAGAGCGCACCACAGTAAAGTAAACTCGGATTGCGCATGCGCAATCGAGCCCTATACATGACGTCACGAGTGTCATGACATCAGAGGACCTGAACCGCACCCGCTTAATGGGGAAATGCCTGAAAATTGAAAAAAAGAGTTTTAAAGCTACAAAACACAATTTTTTTTACCTTGAAAGACAGAACAAAGCCTAAGCTTTCAACCAGACGTAATACAGTCAAGAGGCAAAAAAAGAGAAGCTAAGGTAAGCTGCCTATGCTGAGCTGTCTCTGTGTGCTGCTGCTCACTAGCCCTATGCTTCTAAAAGAGGTGGAACCTCCCTTGGGTCGGACCCTTTATACCCACCTCTAGTGCTGCCCTCTTCAAACTGCAGCCTCTGCTGCACAGGGGATAGTGCATGGCAGTTACTACATGGACAGCCATGGTCACTGACACATGTGGAGCAGAAGAGGTCTCCAGCAGGGGGGCCAGGGAAGTGGAGGAAGATAACAGTTGCTGAGGAGCTTGAAATACCTTCACTCTCCTCAGTTACCATCATAGTCCTGAGTTGGCCTTCAGGTGGGGTTGTTGGGGCTGGGTGGTGGTGCACAACAGTTGTTCATTCCAGCAAAAGCTAGTCCTAAAGAGCGACTGTCCTGTTAAGGGTTCATAACTCCTCACTATTCCGTGGATGTCAGCGCTCATACTCTGAGCAAATTGTTCCAGGTTACTGAGGGGGTGTCGTATTCTTTCCTGGCCGAGACACTGCTCTTGTATCCACTCTGATGCTGCTGCACGTGTCTCTTCATGAGAGTGGCCAATCTCTCATGGTCATACCCCAGGGACAATGTGAAACCCATGATGTGGGTGGATTCCTCCTGAGTGATGGGATAATGACCAGGGCACTGTTCATCATTCATCCACCCACTGAGCCTTGACAGCTAGCTACATGATTTCAGAATATCTGGACCAGGTAATGGTGTTAAGACAATGCCATTTCCATGGCTTTGATTTGTGAATCCACTTCACGCTTTCAATGCTTCAGTACAGTACACTGTGAATAGGCCGGGTATAGGGAAGCCCATGATGGACCAACCTTTTCATGGTCAAATAATAGTTGGACAACATTTACAGAATTATCTTCACCTGACAAATCATGGCATCTCTTCGGAGGCACAGGGACTTCACCAGGGATGACCAACCTCTCAAATGGACCTATCTTGGAGTGCTCGCTTTTATCTGGGCCTGAGCCACCCAACTCCCACCGAGCCCATCTCCGACTCCTCACTACCTCTGAGGCTCCTTCCGTAACTCCGATTCTAGACCCCCCACCCCCCTCCCTCACCCCACCAGACTGAAAAACTTATATTTGGTCAAACATTTTTAGAAATTGAGTTCATGGAGCCAGGTAGTCTTCTAACTCTGCGCATCCGAAACACAAACTAAAATCTAGGCCTAAGTCAACAGAGGTCCAGGATGAGGGAAAAGTGGGATGAGGAAAGAAGAATTATACATGTAGATAGCCTCAACACCAATCCTTTATAACCACCAGTGGCCACAGCCTCAGGAATGCTTTTCCTGTGATGGCCAGCACTGTCTCCACTGCTTCTTGCAGCCATGATGTAATACTCCTTTAAGAGGTGAAGGATGCCTTTAAGGAAATCTAACCACTTGTAATTGGACCCCCTGCTGATGCATGGAGCCAACAAATAGTGTGGGTAGCACTGGCTGCACATGTAATCGTTTAAAGCAGCAGACAACATGAATTCAACTTGCTGGCTGAAGCACAATAATAATAATCTTTATTGGTGTCATAAGTAGACTTACATTAACACTGCAATGAAGTTACTGTGAAAACCCCCCAGTCGCCACATTCTGCCGCCTGTTCGGATACATGGAGGGAGAATTCAGAATATCCAATTCACCTAACAAGCACATCTTTCGGGACTTTCAAAATTAAGCATGGGTTAAACACAGACCCACACCCATATTCAGGTCTTATCCAATTTAACACCCTCAGTCTAATGCAAGATAATTTGCCAGCAACATCAATACTGCACTATATTTGAAATGCATTGACAAACACCTACATCATGTAAATTGACACTTTTCCCTCTGTCTGAGTATACACCAAAGTGTTAACAAGAGTGTGGCAAATATGTTGGCATATCAGCAAAGTACCCAGCTCTTTCTAGAATTAATATCAATTGAAATTTCATTGCCAGACCTCACTGTCTAGCTTGACAGGAAGACATTGATATAAATGGGACCAAGTAAATAGGCAGGCTTCACAGTTAAACAGGAATTGAATTTTATCTGTATTTTAAACGATTTTTAAAATTAGTTTTTCATTGCTTAAAAAAGGCACAAATGGGAGATTTGTTTTGCTTGATTTGATGCAATGGAGATGTTTAAACGATGCATCGTGCAGAATCATTCACAATGAGAAGTAATGACGTAAAATGAGCTGCTCGCATCTAACAGCAAGGAATGTTCATGTGGGGTGGGGGGAGGGGGAGGGAAAGCTGCGAAACTGTAACTCATTGTGGCTTGATTTTACTGGCCGGAGTGGCAAGATCCTGAGCCTTGGACATTCATCAACCTGCTGAGCGGCCCGCCAGGCTGGAGCCACCACATTTTCACCATGTCAGTGTGATCCAGTCCAACTGTGCAAGGCATGGCCCTTCGGAGACGTGCTCTGCTCAACCCAAATCATTCCAGCTCAGACTTCTCCCTCAGGTTCTTTTTTTAAACTCAGCAGAACACTGGCTGTAATACAGAAGGATCCCACAGGAAGTTTGCGTCAATGCTCTCCACCTTCCCTAACTCACCACTTAACCAGACACAGTGCTCCAGTGTCTGTGCAACATCTTGAAAGGTTTCTCACATTCTGCACACTTTTCTGATGTATAATTAAAAACATTTGTAATTAAATGTGTCCCTGTCCCAGTTTTTGGTCAAACTGATTGTACTGCTTGTGCCAGCTTGCTGAGTTGGAGGTGGGGTTTTTTTATATAACATTGATATCCCACTTTTCAGGTTGCTTGACAATTCTCTGTTTTGGGTCGTAATTACAATTCTGATTTTTAGGGAAAATGTGAGAGTTTTATATTGCTGCTCTGATGCTATGTTAACACTTCTAACTTGCTGTTAGCACCATGCCCTCTGCAAACTGTACGGGTTCGTGGTCACGCAGCAACCCAGAATATACTGTACAAGGAACAAACAGGCTACGCACACGCAACGTCCTTTTTAAGATGCGTGCATGTGTGGCCGTGCATTAATCTTAAAGGGACTGTGCAGGGCAACAAGCAAACTAAAATTCAAGGGAACATTGGCTGTCAATCTCTTGAAATCTGTGTTAGATTAAGGTCAGCAGTGGAACTCTATGTAAACACAGTTAGATATTACAATAATTGATTCCATGAAAACATTATATCACGATGGGCAGTACTATCCTTCACTGGAACTAGCGGATAAATGTCACTTGAAAGTGATATAGTAGGCTTTAATTCACCCTGAGTCACTGAACTTCCCCTGGAGCTTGTAAAATGTACTCTGCATCATCAAAACTATTTCCTCTCAGGTATGTGGTCCGAGATGCACTTGCTTAACACTCAACGATCCATTAGTACTGAACAGGAGCCCTATTTGTCCTTAAATTGAATACTTGCTTTGCCACTCTAGACTACCAAACCGGTTGCGGTCAGCATCTGTCGTAAGACCTTCTTGAGGGTGGTTTTGTTGCAGTCTTAAGTTACACATGCTGTGCCCATCAGTTTTCTATTATCTCTATCACATGATCTTTCGCATGCAAAGAAAAAATTATTTAATTGAAGAGTTCTGCACTCTTGCAAGCACCTAGGCAGAACCTTCCACACATGTAGCTGCACACAGAGATAAATGCACAAATAATGTACACGTATCTATACATGCATTCACTAAAGGTATTGTAAATCCATGAACTTTTTTTTAATTTAAAAAAAAAAAATTTTATTGAGGCATTTCTAAATAAACGTCAAACACGACCACAACCAAGATCAAAAAGATAACAACAGGTGAACACGTCATAACTAAATAAGTGACCAACAACCGCAACCCACTCTCCCTACCATGGTCTCCCCCCCCCCCCCCCCCCACCCTCCCTCTCTACCTCCACCTTTTCTTATTATCCCCCAAAAGCCCCCCTGGGCAGGTGGGCAGGCAGGTGGGTTGCGGGACAGGAGGCGAGTCTGCCCATCACCTGGGCTGGGGGAGGGGTGGAGATGGGTGTCTCAGCACCAACCCCTGGACCATATGGTCCCGTTCCAGGGGCAGCCCCAGGCACCTGCCCGCTCCCGATAGTGTGGCGAGAAACCAATAATCACCACTTAAGCCCAATCTGCATACAATTAATGGGAGTGATCCCCTATCTAATGGCCCCCATGATGTAATGGCCTCCTCAGCAAGCGGTTACGCGGGTGCAGATTAGTATTCCGATTTAAAAGCCTGAAGCTGGTGGAAGGGGTTGGGGGAGCCACTGGGGAGCAGCCTCTGTTGGGCTGGGCAGCCATTGGTGGGAAGGGGGGTTGCAGAACAGAGGGAGGGGCCGCCCATGGCCTGGGCTGAGCTGGGGAGGGGGTTGGGGGAGATGGGTGTCTCAGCACCAACCCCTGGACTGTGTGGTCCCATTCCAGGGGCAACCTCATGCCCCACCGACTACCTATAACTCCCACTGACCACGGAGGCCTCTAGCCGTGTGGCTGAAGGCTATTGCTGATAGGGAATTAGCAATCATAGTTAAGTTAGCACTCAAGTGGATCTCCGTAGGTAGGTAGGCATGCCATGTAACTTGTGGGAGTTATTATCTAGCATCCCAATCAGACCATGAGGCCTGAACACTGTGTCTGAAGACTGCAGGAGGCAACACCATGGGCGCAGCATCCAACATCCAAACACCCAGGGGCTGGGCCCCAGCACGGGAACATTTCCGCGAACAGAGTTGAGTGTGCGCACCGGAGACGGGACCAGCGCCCGGTCCAGTAAGGTAATGTGCAGGTGCCTGGGGTACAGTGTGTGGAGACCGGTGAGCAGGGGCCCCTGTTGTGGCCAGGGGTGCATGGACAGGGTGTGCCGGGTGGGCAGAGTCCAGGGTGGAAAACACCGCTGGTTGTCAATCTCACACCCACTTCCAATTCCTTACAGATATTAAATGGTATGGACAATCTCTTGGACCATGCAGAAGCTGCCCTAGTGGTGCTGCTGGCAAGCCAAGCAACCAGACGGTGGAGAAGGCAGCGGCAGCAGTGTCGACAGAGGCTTGAGGTGGTGGCCCTTGTTGCAGGCCCCTTCCCACACCCTGAGGACCCGGCCACCCCCAACAGGCCAGGGGGTTACCCAGATGGGGAGGCTGTCGACGGACCAAGATGTCGCTGGTCTTTCAAATAAATGACGGACAGCGTGTACCGCAATAAGGGGATGGTGTGGCACCTGTGTCATGTCCTTACGAGCTTGGCACCATGTGGAGGAGGCGGACACCTGCCACCAAGGCCATCAAGGTCACCGCAGTCCTGAACTTCTACACCTTAGGATCATTCCAGGGCTTGAACGGGGTTTTGTGTGGCATCTCATAAGCTACAGTCTGCACCAACAGTAAGAGGTTCCACTCCCTGAATGTCCAGTTCATGTACGACCACCACATGAAGATCATACACGTGTGTGTGCACACTTCCTAGCAAATGTACACGACAGCTACATCCTGGGGCAATCAGACATCCCCGGCCTCTTTGAAGACCACCCCAGGCTGGCCTGTGGTTCTTGCGAGATAAAGGGTACCCGCTGAGGAGCTGGCAAATGACGGCAGTACAGAGGCTGTGACCGATGCGGAAAGCTGATACAATGAGGCCCATGAGATATCTGGGCTATCATTGAGTGGCACATCAGACTCCTCAAGATGCGGTTCCGATGGCATGACCGCTCTGGTGATGCCCTGCAGTACACCGCTCAGAGGGTCACCCACTTCATGGTGGTCTGCCGTGTCCCCCACAACCTGGCACAGCAGTGAGGTGATGTGCTGAAAATAGAGGAAGAGGAACATGTGTCCACCTCTGAGGAGAAGGACGAGGACATGGAGGCACTGGACCAGGAGGGGCTGGAGGACAAGCCTGGGGAGGACCCACTGAACCTTCCGAAGAATGGAGGACAGACGGCAGCGGCGTGCCCGGAGGGTCAGAGAGGCCCTCACATTCACCCACTTCATATAGGACTTGGATTGTGCCCCCAACATTTCTGTTCGGCAAAATTGGGCCTGTTTTGCATCTTTAAATTGGGTGTGGCAGGGTTTAATTTCCATCCAATCTCCTCTAATTAAAAAAATGTATAGGGAGAGAGAGAGAAAATCCATCATTGGCAAAAACCGCCAAGGACATCAGGAGGCATTGAGCCAAGGACCTGCTTTTGGGCAAAATGAATGAATGAATATATAAAGGAAATCTTCACTGGGTACCAGCTACTGAAGTACTGCTGAACTCAGTCTTTTCACACCATTCCCTTTAGCTTTCCAGGTGGGGTACGTCAGGGTGAAACCAGTACAGCGAACTGGTGATGAAAACTTTCTATTGAAACATTAACTTTCTGAGAAGATGGTGGATCTGCGTTGAATTTCTTGCAGTTTCTGTTTACCCTGTTTCCAAAGAATGGACTGGACAGTGCAGGTATTACCAAACAACTGGAGGAGAGAAAAAAATCAAAGGGACACACTTTCAGCATTTTAACAGTAAAAAGTTTCATTTTATTTCCGGCGAAAGAAATTTGGGAAAGTTTGAAGTCCTTTCTGTTTCTTTTTATTTCCCGCTCCCTATTTAGATTAGAATGCATAGTTTCAGCAGCTTGTAAAGTGAAATCTTTTGTCAAAGCACAAAGCACATGTGTTTCAGAAATCTCTGTGGCCTCTTCTTTACTAACTAGATTGGTTTAAAGCGGAAAATGGTTTTATCACCCAAAGAGACGATCTCTGGAGTTTTTTAAATTCTTGGTTAATAGGAAATAGCGTAGTCCATCAAAAGCTATCTCATATGTACTTTGTTGTACTAATGACTAGCAGTATAAGATTAGCTATGCATTCACCACATGAGACTAAATGTTTTAATATAATCCCCAACAGTCTGTTACACATTAAAATGTTGCACAGCATTGGTTCAATAGATCATCTCTCCAGAGTCCTGTCTTTGAGAGCTGTATAAAATAGGGTTATAGTAAGAATCATGTTGTGCCGAGGAGAAAACCTTAGTGATTTCACCAGAATACCTCGAGCAAGAGGCATGTGGAGGCCACAGATCTAAGACAAAAAACTTTTCTGCTGCCCCCCCCCCCCCCCCCCCCGCCCCCCAACCCTGCTGTTTCTGGAAGTTTTCAGATTGATTTTTAAGGGTGGGCATTCTCTCTTGGCAAAAGACAGACTGGAGGCATGGCCAGGATTGAGAATCCCCTTGAATAGAAATTCCCACTCCTGACCTTGGGCCCCAGCATCAGATTAGCTGTAAGTACACCCAGCGAACTGGAGTTATGCCAGACTCCACAGGAGGGTGTATTCAGTCCACTGGTAGGATCCAAATCAAACCAGGAATCCGGACTTCTGTAAAAATTTCTTGAAACAAAATCATGCATTGTTCCCCTTGCAGGAGAGTCCAGCAGGGTACTGCTGGGATTGGGGATGGACATGGAAAAATTACCATGAGTGGAGTGAAGCCAAAGTCTTTGCCAGTCTGGGACAGTCTGTGGATGTCATTGATGCATTTAAAATGGTTCTCGGATTTGCCATGCAAATGGAATGGGGAAGAGCGTCACGGCAGGTTGTCAGGGCCACATCCTAAGAAAACTTAGGGTCAGCGTGGTTTATACCCACTTTCAAATGCAAACTAGGTTGTCTGTATGGTACAGGCGCAAGAAGAGAGCAATGCAAGGCTCCCCTGAAAATAGTCCTTGTAATACTGAGGGACAATTATGCATTTAAGGGGAGTCGAGACAAATATCTGGAGGGAGAGGGGAATAGATGGTTACAAAGGTGGATTTAAATGAGGAAAAATGGGTGGAGGCTCAACTGGAGCATAAACACAGGCATGGAGTGTTTGAGCCATGTGACCTGTTTCTGCACTGTATATAATATCCTATGTGATCCTATGTAATTCTCTGGAAGCCATGTCAAGGGTTTCAATTTCAAGCGACCTGAGTCACTGATATACTGGCAGCAAAATTATTAGTGGTTTCCATTCATTTCATTCATGAAGAACATGTACCAAAATGTCATTTGTGCCCTTTTCATGTTAATCGCTTTTCCAACATCAGCAATTATCAGATTCTTCAACATCTGAGTCTTTGAGATGTGCTTAGAAAAGTGACCAGCTCCCATTCAAAGAATTTGACAAGAGTTTGTAATCCGTCTTATCACCCACTGGAACAGTTAGTAATTCTTTCAACAGCTCTCCAGGCATGTGGTTGTTTTGGCTCCAGTGATCAGCTGGCAACAGCTTTTTACAAGGCAGCCTCAAGCTGTTTATCTTTGGTCAGACTGGATAGACCATAGGTCTGTGTTTATGCAAACTAATTGCATTGCACCAACACTCCCTCCCCAAAATTACACATATGGATCGAGACATTTGTGGTTCAATGAAGAGAGAGTTGCATGTATTCCAAATCATGGTGTTTGTAAATATCAGCTGAGGCCATATTTTACAGGGTTGGGGGGGGGGGGGGGGACAGTTTTGATGTCAAACTGTCAGTATTCAACATAATTACTCTTTGAAAGTGACTGCAATCTCATGGTATGGGCATGTGCAGATTAGCAGAGAAATCCTAACGTGTGGTTCGTCACTCTGAGCTCTGACACAGGCTGTGCCATGCACCCTGACCTGTAACCCCCCCCCCCCCCCCCCCACCAATAACCACAGCTATCAGTGAGTATTTCAACCTTTTCGCTCTCACATCCCTGTTAGAAATCTCATCAAAGCTCACACCTTGTTCAATCAGCAACGTGATTAATAAACTTTGATGAACGACAGAGCTGGCACTGAATAAAATAGTTTTATATTCATAGAGTGCTGTTAAAAGGTTAATTAGTACATTTTTAAGTTTTTAAAAAATATTTAATTTTCAAATACCAAGAGTAATTAGGGATGGACAATAAAGGTTGGCCTCACCAATGACATCTAGAACCCAAGAATTGATTTGGAAAAAGCTTATTTTAAAAACTTTTTTTTCTGACTATTTTGCCTTCTACCCTCACCCCCATATATGTGCCACCATCTTTAATTTTCTTTATTTAAAAATCTATTAGAAGTGGTTCTACTTTATTGCTTTTAGTTTCCTGTTTTTGTGACAGTGCAAATAATCCTTTAATGTAACTGGTTCCTTGAAGAGCCTAATGCTCCATATTGGAAATGCCCATTAATAACACCGCATTCAGCTGAAGTACCACGGCACAGTGCTCGGGGGATCGCTAGATGATTGGAGTGATGGGATTGTGGGGCTGAGGACACATTGGACAAATTGGAACTTCTCTTATAGTTCAGAGAATAGTCACTCAATTGATTCTTGGGATGTCTAATGAGAAAAGGCTGGACTGGTTCGGCCTGTATCCACTGGAGATTTGAGGTTTGAGAGGTGAACTTACTGAAAAGTGTGAGATCATGAAAGGTCTAGACAAGGTGGTTGCTTGTGGGGGGGACTGGAACTAGGAGACACAGTTTAAAAATAAAGGGAGAAATTCTCCGCTGTTTGCCGCTGGTAGCGGGATTCCCGATGCGGCGGAGAATTGGGCATCACGAAGAAAACAGGATCAGTGCCGGGCACTGTTCCCTTGTCGATGCTCCAGTCCTTTGCTGGCAGCGGGAGCAAAGTTCATGCCCGCGTGTCAGCAGCACCGGAATGTGGCGACTAGAGGCTTTTCACAGTAACTTCACTGCAATGTAAGCCTACATATAACAATAAAGATTATTATATTATTATTATTTAGCGTGCCAGGCACAAAATTCTCCTGGCCGTCGTGATTCTCCGGTCCTCTGGGTGAGATTCACTAAAACTGTTTTCCAGCGTGGCACTGACTTGTCCCTGACCTGCCCACCCCACCTTCACCAGAACCCCCATACCCCTCCAGAGATCCCGAAATAGGGAGAACCCCCATGACCCCCTAAACAGAGAGACCCTCACAGACCCCCCCAGAAAAGTGACTCCTGTCAGGAAGTCCCCCAGAAAAGAAAAACCTGTCACGATGCTCCCCAGAAATGTCTCTTATCTGCTGAGCATCGAGACAGGGTCTCCTTTTGGGGGAGGGCTTCCTGACAGAGTCTCTTTTTTGGGGAGTCTGTGGGGTTTCCAGAAAATCCAGAGGTGGAGGCTGAATGGTCAATGCGAGGGGGGGACTGACTTACGATGCGGGAAGGGGGTGGTTGCCAGCCATGGGACCTCGCTTTCATACCACCTACTCAAAATGGCTCTCTGATAGCACGATTCCCTCGGGAATGCAAATCAGTTGCTATTCACTTCCGGCGGCTAGATTGACCATTTGGGAGATAATCATGTTCTCCAGCCGGAGCTTAATTGCACCTGTTTCATGATCCTCTTGTGGCAATTCCATATTCCTTGCCATGCAAATATATGTATGTTGTGGAATATTTTCTATTTTCTAGCGTGGGCCACCATCTTGAGCAGGCAACCTGATAACGAGGTCCCGCAACTGGCCACCACTTCCCACCCAGCCCCCACAATGCAAATCCTCCCCGAACTGCCAGCGCTAAGTGTATTGAAATCATTCAAGCATGTGATTTCACTGCACTTACCTCTCTTTGATGTGGTCAATATTTTCAAACATTGGGGTTTCACTACTTAAAGTAACTGAACCATGTTCCAGCTGTATTTCTTTTAGCCCTGCCTGGGCTGTTCTCTAGCTTCCAGACAAGGGGTCTCTTTTGTGGGTGAGGGGGGCAAGGGTCTGTTGGGGGGTCCCTGGGGTAAGGGTCCCTTTAGTCAGGGTGTTCCTCGGGAGGAGGTGGGGGTCCTGTTAGTCAGGAAGTCCTGGGAGTAAGGGGTCCCAATAGTCAGGGTGTCCTGTGGGGGACCTTTAGTCAGGGTGTTCCTCGGGAGGAGGTGGGGGGTCCTGTTAGTCAGGAAGTCCTGGGAGTAAGGGGTCCCAATAGTCAGGGTGTCCTGTGGGGGACCTTTAGTCATGGTGTCCCTGGGAGGAGTCCCATTAGGATGTCGCTGTGGGGTTCTCCCTATTACAGATGTCCATGTGGAAGTTCTCCCTATTACAGGGGTCCCTGTGGGGGAGGGGCTGGGTGGTTTGGTAGAGGAGGCATTGGCAGACAGTGCATTGTTGGGGGGGAGAGGGAGCGGTGGCCCTCAGATTGTCTCTACCAGCATGGTCCTGGTGTGGTCCACCGCAAGTTCCACCAGGTCAGGGACACGATTACTAAGACCACAAGTGATCCGTGCCCACGTGATTCCTGGCCGTGGGGACCGGAGAATCACGGGAGGCTGGAGCATAGGGTGCCGGGCCCACTGAATAGATGCAAATGGGTCATTAAGCTCCATGCAGGCGGGGAAGGTGCCGGGACCCGGTGGGTTCCTGGCGGACTCATGCAAATAATTTGGGCCAGCCCTGGCCCCACATTTAAGGGACATGTTTGCAGACTCACTAGCGAGAGGCACCCTGCCTCCTATGCTAACACAGGCCACGATATCGCTGATACCCAAAAAAGGACAAAGACCCGATGGAATGCGGCTCTTACAGACCCATTCACTGCTAAATGTAGACACAAAGATTCTCGCAAAGGTCCTGGCCAAAAGGCTGGAGAACTGCATACCAGAGGTGGTCGCAGAGGATCAGGCGGGCTTTATCAAGGTAGGACATCTTACTGCGAACATCAGGCGGCTGGTGAATTTATAATGATGGCCCCCCGGGTAGAGAACACCAGAGGTGATCATCTCCCTGGATAGAAAAAGCCTTCGACAGAGTCGAATGGAAGTACCTCCTCGAGGTACTGGAATGGTTTGGGCTAAGGGCAGGGATCACTTCCTGGGCGAAAATCCTGTACAACGCCCCCAAGACGGACGTTCGAAACAACACCAGCAGCTCTGAATACTTCCAGCTTCACAGAGGCACATGACAGGGATGCCCACTGTCCTCGCTCCTGTTTGCCCTCGCAATTGAATACCTGGTGATCGCTCTGCGAGATGCAAAAAGCTGGAAGGGGATCCAAAGGGGAGGCAGAGAGCACAGAGTCTCACACTATGTGGATGACCTGCTCCTCTATGTCTCGGAAGCGCAGGAAGGACTGAAAGCAATCATGCAGCTCCTGAAAGAGTTCGGAACCTTCTTGGGTTATAAACCTAATCTGGGCAAGAGTGAGGCATTCCCGGTGAACCCAAACAGGTGAGGGACAGAGCTGGAGGGACTCCCATTCAAATTAGCCCAAAACAAATTCCGCTAACCGGGGATCCAAATAGCCCGGGACTGGACACAGATCCATAAGTGGAATCTGACCAGCCTGGCAGAGGAAGTCAAAAGGACCAACAGAGATGGGACACACTCCTGCACTCCAGCGGGGAGAGTGCAGGCGACCAAAAATGAATATACTGCCGAGGTTCCTCTTCCTGTTCAGATCCATACCGATCTTCACCCTTAAGACCTTTTTCCACAACATAGACAAAATGATCATGGCGTTTGTGTGGGGGGGGTGCAGGAATCCAAGAATCTCCAAATCAACACTGCAGAGGAGAAAAGACATGGGTGGCCTGGCACTACCAAACTTACATTACTACCACTGGACAGCAGCGGCAGGGAGAGTGAGGGGATGGATGCGTGAACCCCCCACAGAATGGATGCGGGAGGACTCTTTCCTGCAAGGGAACAATTCTCCAGGCCCTCGCCACGGCTGCGCTCCCATCCTCCCCGACGAAACACACTTCCTGCTACACTAAGGACATGGAACCAGATGAAGCAACATTTCGGTTTGACCGAGATATCCCCCAGGGCCTCCATCTGAGGAAACCACAAGTCCCCACCAGCCATGCTAGACACCACTTTCAAAAACTGGAGACAGAGCGGGGGAGGGACGGTAACAGTCAGGGACTTTTACATGGGGGACAGACTAGCGACACTGAGCAAACTGACGGAGGACCTGGAACTACCGACAGGACAGGAACTGAGACACCTCCATGTAAAGCACTTTCTCCGCAAGGAGACAGTAGGATACCCCAGGGCCCCAGGAACCACATTACTAGAGGACCTGATAAATATGGAGGAAACTGCGGGAAAATCTACGGACAGCTACTGGACAGGGCGAGACTGTCATTGGACAAAGCCAGATGAAAATGGGGAGATGAACTAGCAACAGAAGTGGGCTGGGGACTCTGGAGCGAAGCAGGAGGAAGAGAGGAGGGACTCAGGGTCATTACAGGGAGAATATGGGAGGGGGCGGATGGCCCCCCTCAAACCCACAAAGCCAGCATCAGAAAACATAAAGGAAAGGGTGGGGGGAGGGGATGGGGAAAATAGGAGCTGGGGACAGAACACCCTGAACGAAAGAGTTTGGAATACCAAGGAGGGGCCAGGGAGGGGGAGGTGGGGAGAAGGGAAAGTGGGGGAGAAGAAACACCAAGATTGATTATATTGAATGTAAAGTGTTACTGTGTATAATTGAAAATGCCAATAAAAGTATTTTTTTTTAATTAAGGCCCATTTGCATTGACTTACATCCCTGTTGGTGCACATCGTGGCCCTCATTCTCTTCGCCGGGAGGGGGCAGAGCATTGTGTTCAGATCGGTGTCCGGTGCTGATCCAAATTATTCACCGACACCAGATATTCTGTCCCAACGAGAGGCATTCTAGGCATCCAGGGACGGAGCATCCCGCCCATAGGGTATACGGAATAGGCACAAACGTGGAGTTATGGTCACAACCCAATCAGTCTTGATCTTATAAAATGGTGGATCAGTCTGGAGGGCCAAATGGCCAACTCCTGTTCCTAATTTGTATGTCCGTTAGCCACCAGTGTGAAGTCATTGAACTCCTTGCAACACTGCTGCCAGGTCCTCACGCAAGACTATAATAATTGACTTCCCTCGTGATCGACCTCTATTCCCTTCTCAGGGTTTGGCTTGTGGGTTACCTAATCTCCTGCAGAAACATTGCCTTTCAACCATGTGCACTAATGCCTCCAGCATCACATCTAAAAGCCAGGGAGCCTTCTTTCTTGGCTGTCAGTCCACTTGAGGAACTTCCCCTTGGAGCTATCTCCACCACTGTCAGCAGCAGCTGTTTTTAGTGAGCCCAGCTTCCCTTTAAGAAAGGCAAGCTGCCTTTAAGAAGTGCAGGCTAGTTGGAACACATGCTAGCCGTACACATACCAGTGCCCAACCCCGCACACTCCCATTTCAGCCAGAAAGCAGTGTGACTCACTAAAATTATTCAAATGAGCAGGTGGCACATTGTTTGCATGCTGCCTGCATCAACAGGATTGGGTTTGGGTTAATATCAATACGCACACCCACAAATAAGACAATTCAAATACTCCCCCCCAGGATTCTACACACCTTGACTCAGTTTGACATGGCATCAGGGGACATGGGAAGTCAATGCATTCAAGGCTAGAGCTTCAGAGGGAATAATAGGCCACTGCATGTACTTTCTTTCCTGGAAATCTTCTCGATCCATTACCCACGTCGACGCTACCACCAACAAAGCACAACAGTGCCTATACTTCCTCAGGAAACTAAGGAGATTCACCATGTCCGCACTGACTCTTACCAACCTTTACAGATGCACCATAGAAAGCATCCTATCTGGCTGCATCACAGCCTGGTATGGCAATTGTTCGGGCAAGACTGCAGGAAACTTCAGAGAGTCGTGAATACCGTCCAGTCCATCACACGAACCTGCCTCCCATCCATTGACTCCATCTACACCTTCCACTGCCTGGAGCAAGCGGGCAGCATAATCAAAGACCCCTCCCACCCGGCTTACTCACTCTTCCAACTTCTTCCATCGGGCAGGAGATACAAAAGTCTGAGAACACGCACAAACAGGTTCAAAAACAGCTTCTTCCCCGCTGTTACCAGACTCTTAAACGACCCACTTATGGATTGACCTGATCAATATTACATTCCTGTATGCTTCACCCGATGCCGGTGTGTATGTATTTACATTGTGTACCTTGTGTTGCCTTATTATATATTTTCTTTTTATTTTATTTTATTTTCATGTACTTAAATGATCTGTTTGAGCCACTCGCAGAAAAATACTTTTCACTGTACCTCGGTACATGTGACAATAAACAAATCAAAATCCAGATCCAACTGTGCAACGCAGCGTGCTCTTGAGTTTTTTGGTCAAGCGCAGTTAGCAGGGGAGGAGGTTGGCGGTTGCGGGGGTTGGAGGTAGGGCAGTCAGTGGGAGGAAATTGGCATTACGGCAGGGCGGGGGGGGGTCGCTGAGCCATCCATCACGGCGTTCCCGATTGCAGGAATTCACAATGCCGGCTGTGGGCGGCTTTAAAAATGATGGCCGCGACCAGTCAAAAAAATGCGGGCGCACTGCGCGTGCGTGCCCGCTCATCAGTGCACATGCGCGGAGCTCAGCGAGAAGCACCGCCTGCTCCTTGACATCAGCACGCTGACCCAGGAGAAGATTGCTTTAAAAATTCAATGTAATCTTCCTGCCTGAAGCGAGGCAGAGGGCAGGGCCACGTGCCCTGAACGCTGACGTCATGTTGTTTGGGCACGATTGCGATTCCTCCCATTTTGTGTAGCCATCTGGGATGGCCACTTCCAGAATACAAAATGGATGATCGCAATGACTGTAGGGAAATATGGACAATGTTAAGAAAGCAAGCAGGCACACAGCCTGTATACGTATTGAGAAGGCAGCTCCCGGACAAGACTGAAACAGTAGGTCAATTAACATATTGATGGCCCATCTCCGGGAACAAAGGAAAGACAATCAAGCAACCGATCTAGCTCCAGACACCCCGGCACCAGTTCCCCAAACCGAAAGCGTAAACAAAGCAAGGCCAACGGCCACCTCGGACACGCCCAGCCATCAGGGCACCCACCCCTTTATTGGTCAAGATCAATACGAGTGATCATGATACGGCCCAATTAATTTGGGGCCAAGTTCAAGGCCCGCCCAAAAGCACACGATGCCCCTTCGGGGATAAGAAGAAACCCCCGAGAGAGAATCGCTCTCTTGGACTCGCCTCTCGAAGCGGAGAGACCTGTCCACCAGCTGTACCAGAAGCAAGTAAGTCGAAGGTCAACGCTCGCTACCAGACGAACGACCTTACCTGTTCTCCTGTCATCATTTCGAACCCAACCACCTCAGATCCGAACAACGGCCATTGTTCCTCTGACTGAGTGTGAACCCGAAGTTAAGTATAGCCGTTAGCGTTAGAGATAGTTTAGTTTGTAGTATTTTGTGCATTCAGTAGATATTACTGTGTGTAAATAAATTGTATTGACTTTGAACAAACTAACTGGTGAATTGGCTCTTTGATCAGTATTCGTGTTTGAACCTTGTGGAGGTATCAAAAGGTACCTGGCGACTCTAGAACAAAAGTAAGGAAGGCGACCATATTGACTGCCATATTTATAACCAGATAAATATAGCAACATTTGTCAGCAGCAATCAAGTAAAATGTTAAGTGGATCGTTTTGTAATAAGGAAGAGAGGTACAGAGACACAAACAGGCCAGGATCTCACAACTAAACCTGCTGGACTGAGTGGCTGTGGTGGTGTGAAGGTCAAAGCATTGGTGGTGTGAGCTGTTCAGGAGAATCCACAGCAGGTCAAAGCAGTGCTGGTGTGAGCTGTACAGGGGAGTCCACAGCAGGACAAAGCAGTGGTGGTGTGAGCTGTTCAGGAGGGTCCACAGCAGGACAAAGCAGTGGTGGTGTGAGCTGTTCAGGAGGGTCCACAGCAGGTCAAAGCAGTGCTGGTGTGAGCTGTTCAGGAGGGTCCACAGCAGGTCAAAGCAGTGGTGGTGTGAGCTGTTCAGGAGGGTCCACAGCAGGACAAAGCAGTGGTGGTGTGAGCTGTTCAGGAGGGTCCACAGCAGGACAAAGCAGTGGTGGTGTGAGCTGTTCAGGAGGGTCCACAGCAGGTCAAAGCAGTGCTGGTGTGAGCTGTTCAGGAGGGTCCACAGCAGGTCAAAGCAGTGGTGGTGTGAGCTGTTCAGGAGGGTCCACAGCAGGACAAAGCAGTGGTGGTGTGAGCTGTTCAGGAGAATCCACAGCAGGACAAAGCAGTGCTGGTGTGAGCTGTGCAGGGGAGTCCACAGCAGGACAAAGCAGTGGTGGTGTGAGCTGTTCAGGAGAATCCACAGCAGGACAAAGCATTGCTGGTGAGAGCGTTCAGGAGAATCCACAGCAGGTCAAAGCAGTGCTGGTGTGAGCTGTTCAGGAGGGTCCACAGCAGGTCAAAACAGTGCTGATGTGAACTCCAGGACCTCTAGTGAACAGCCCATTAAGAAGAAGTTAAGCACAAAGCCACATAAAGATGATTTTTTAAGGTATGGATTTATTAATTGTGCCAATGCAAATCAGGATGCAAGGCCCTTGTGTGTTGTATGAAGTGAAGTGCTGACGAATGAAAGTTTAAAGCCCTCAAACTTCAAAGGCATTTGAAGACAAAGGCATGGTGAGTTCGAGTACAAACCTCTTGATTTTTTTCAAAGGATGCAACGAGAACTTAAATCATCAGCTGAAGTTCTCAGCAAAAATGTTACATTGAACGACAAAGTACAATTAGCCTCTTACTTGGTAGTTTACCGTGTAGCTAAAGAGAAAATGCCTCACACTGTAGCAAAGAGATTAATTCTCCCTGCAGCATTAGATATTGTTTGTATGGTCACGGATGGGAGGTTCGTTGAAATGCATTCCACTTAGTGATAACATAATGGCTCGCCGAATTTGTGATATTGCTGAGAATTTAGAAGCCCAGCTTATTTCTCGTTTAAAATCGGCACAGGAGTTCTCAATACAACTGGGTGAAAGTAGAGATGTTTCAAATTGCGCAATCTTGCTAGTTTACATTAGGTATGTTTGGCACAATGAATTTGTTGAGGATTTGCTGTGCTACCTGACTTTACCAACCCACATGACTGCCGCAGAGATTTTTGAAGTATTGAATAGTTTTGTGGTTATAAAGTGCGGGTTTGACTGGGTTTATTGAATCACAAGTGATGGAGCAGCCAATATGACTGGGAAAATCAGCGGAGTTATAGTAAGGATTAAGGAAGCAGCTGGTCAGAACATTGTTTGGAATCATTATTTTATTCACCGTGAGGCACTGACATCAAAAGGAATTCCATCCGATCTTGAAGTGATGTTGAAAGGAACTGTGAAAGTTGTGAATTTCATTAAACACAGCCCACTCAATACCAGACTTTTTGAGGCTCTGTGTTCCAATATGGGGGATGAGCACACACATTTATGGTTCCACACAGAAGTACGTTGGCTGTCAAATGGTCGGGTGCTACTCAGAGTTTACAAACTGACGTACGAAATCCATGCTTTCCTCCTCGAGAAATTGTCCTCTCTGGCTGATTTGTTTGTGATGAAACTTGGATGCTAACCATGTCTTACCTTGCAGATATCATTTCAGTTCTAAATTAACTGAACCTCAAATTGCAAGGGAAGGATGATGATTGCTTTCAGCACTGTGAAAAATTGATGCTTTCCAAAAGTCATTGAAAATTTGGCAATTGCGAGTGCAAAACCAAAATTACTACATGTTCCCCACACTGCTACGAGACAACACAGGAAACAGCATTAGTAAGGAAATTGTAAATGAACGGGCAAGCCTTATTCAGTTGCATCTGGCTGCGCTGATCAACAATTTTTTTCGCTACTTTCCAGAGGAGAAGTTTAAGATTTTGAGAGAGAAGAGGTGTGTGAAAAATCCCTCTGAGTTTGAGATCCCAGAATCAGTTGTTAACTTGCAGCTGACTCCAAATGAAGAAACTGAACTTCTGCACCTCAGCTTTGACAGCACATTAAAAATATGACACAAGTCAATGAGGCTGTCAGCATTCTGGAACAGCGTCTCCAAGGAGTATCCGGAGCTGAGTAAAACAAGCGTTTTGTTGCTTTTACCTTTCACAACGATCTACATGTGCGTGGTTGGATTTCCCATCCTCACAAAGATGAAGACGGCACAAAGGAACCGGCTGAATCCTGAACCCGATATGCACATAGCTCTCTCCTTCATGAACCTGTTTGGAGTGAGATTGTGAGGACCAAGCAGGCTCACCTCTCGCATTAAAGGTAAGAGAAAATGGTGGGCCACGAATGTCGGCCGGCGTGGGTCATGAAGGTCAACCAGTTGGCAAAAATGGGTCCCTGGGAAAAGTTTGAAATGATTTTATGGTCATCATTAGAATTATAATTGAGGGGAAATTTAGTCATATGGGGCAGGGGGTCCCACGAGGATTGTTCCATGGAGGCAGAGTAGTCCCATGGTTGGGTGGTCCCATGGAGGGGGGGTACTCAGCAGGGTGAGGGAGTGGGAGAGTGTGGTGAGGGGGTATCTCATGGAGGGGTACTCAGGGAGTGTGGGAGTCACCTGTGGGTTCGGAGTGCATCGGTGTTACGTGGGGTGGGGTCCCGTGGACGGGGATGTTTGGGGAATGGTGGGAGGGAGTCCCAACTCGAATCGGGGGGGGGGGGGAGGTAGAATGGGGTATTCCTGTGGGGAGGCAGAGAAATTCCAATGAGAGGTGTAGTAATTTGGGAGTTTGGGGGGAGTTGGGAATCCATTGGGAAGTTGATGTGAGTTGATACAAAAGTTACCCAGAAGCTAGAATTAATTGGTTTTAATTCTTATAATGTTTTCTGGGTTGATGTACCATCATTGACCACAAGAGGAAAATGGTGAAACTTTTGAGGCTTTATTGCACAAGATGTTGAGCCTCCTGCAGCTGGAACCAGAATTGAAGCAGTGCAGGAGAGCATACACCTTTATACAGCGCCTGCTGGGAGGAGCCAGCAGGCTGGGATTTACTGTGTTAACTGTAGTACGGTGGCAGTACTGTAATACACGTAGTGTGTGACCAGTGGTGTTTACCACATTCACCCCCTGTTTAAAAAGAAAGTCCAGCAGGGGTGAAAAACAACATTACAGATTGAGTCTGTCGGGGCTTTGACCCTCCGCCGCGATTGCCTCAGTCCTGGTGGTGGTGTGGGCGCCGATATGGTCAACTGCGACTCCGGGAGCGTGTTGTCCTGTCCTTCGTCACCCAGCAGTGGATCCGGTGAGGGGACGGATGCCGCTGGGGTGGGGGCTGCGGTGAGGTTCGCTGGTGGGAGGGTAGGTGGCGCAGGGCGAGGGAGGCAACCGGAGGGGGAGGGGACAGTACCAGGTCGGGGTTGGTGACGGTTGTGGGTGGGGACCCAGCGGGTGCCAGGTCCCGGAGGGAGACTGTGTCCTGTCGCCTGTCGGGGTGTACCTTGTAGGCGTACAGTGGGTTTGCATGGAAGAGGTGGACTTTCTCGACCAGGGGATCCAATTTATGACTCCTTGCATGCTTCCGGAGGAGGACGGGCCCAGGAACTGTCAGCCAGGTTGGGAGCGAGACCCCAGAGGTGGACCTCCTAGAGAAGGCAAATACACGTGCATGAGGGGTCTCATTAGTGGCAGTGTACAGGAGCGACCGGATGGAGTGGAGCGTGTCGGGGAGGACCTCCTGCCAGGGGAGACCGGGAGATTCCTGGACCGAAGGGTCAGCAGGATGGCCTCCCAGACCGTCCCGTTCTCCCTCTCCACCTGTCCATTTCCCCGGGGGTTGCAGCTGGTCGTCCTGCTCGAGGTGATGCCCTTGCTGAACAGGAACTGACGCAGCTCATCGCTCATGAAAGGGGATCTCCTATCGCTTTGGATGTAGGTGGGGAAACCGAACAGGTTGAAGACACTGTGCAGGGCCTTGATGACCGTGGCAGAAGTCATGCCGGAGCATGGGATGGCGAATGGGAAACGGGAGTACTCATCAATAACATTGAGAAAGTACACGGGGCAACACGGTGGCGCAGTGGGTTTGCAGTGCTGCCTCACGGCGCCATGGGCCCAGGTTTGATCCCGGCTCTGGGTCACTGCCCGTGTGGAGTTTGCACATTCTCCCCGTGTTTGCGTGGGTTTCGCCCCCAAAACCCAAAGATGTGCAGGGTAGGTGGACTGGCCACACTAAATTGCCCCTTAATTGGAGAAAGTGAATTGGGTATTCTAAATTTATTTTAAAAAAACAAGAAAAAACAAAAAGAGAAAGTACACGTTGCGGTCGGTGAAGGGGAGGGGCCCTTTGAAGTCCATGCTGAGGCGCTCAAAGAAGCTGGAGGCTTTCACCAGGTGTGCTCTATCTGGCCAGTGGAAGTGCAGCTTGCACTCCGCGCAGACTGGGCAGTCCCTGGTCACGGTCCTGACCTCTTCGATGGAGTAGGGCAGGTTGCAGGCTTGATAAAATGGAAGAACCGGGTGACCCCCGGGTGGCAGAGTTCATTGTGGAGGGCCCGGAGTCGGTCCACCTGTATGCTGGCACATGTACCGGGATAGGGCATCCAGGGGCTCATTGGGCTTCCCGGGGCGATACAAGATCTCATAGTTATAGGTGGAGAGCTCGATCCTCCACCTCAAGATCTTGTCGTTCTTGATCTTGCCCCGGTGTGTATTGCTAAATATGAAGGCTACCGACCGTTGGTCAGTGAGAGGAGTGAATCTACTGCTGGCCAGGTAATGCCTCCAATGTCGCACAGCTTCCACAATGGCTTGGGCCTCCTTTTCGACAGAGGAGTGCCGAATTTCGGAGGCATGAAAGGTGCGGGAAAAGAAAGCCACGGGCCTGCCTGCCTGTGTGGTGAATGTATTACTGCGACCATTCACCATTGTATTACATTACATTGTATTGTATTATGTTGATGCGCTTGTGGGCTCCGCCTATGGCTCCGCCCCCTCGGGGGAGGTATATAGATCTGCAGCCCGTAGGCGGCACTCAGTACAGAGCAGTTGCAGGCAGGCACAGGTCGAGCTGATTAAAACCACTGTTCACTTCAACTCTCCGTCTCATGTGAATTGATGGTCGCATCAATTTAATCAGCTAAGATATCGCTATGGAAGCCGCCCTCAAACCTGATCGACTGGAACTCGACCCACAGGCAGCTGAAGCCAAAGGAATCTTTTTGCACTGGCTCCGCTGTTTTGAGGCCTAGCTCGCCGCCTCCTCCTCGCCCGCCATCACCGAGGCACAGAAACTGAGTCTCCTCCATGCCCGGGTAAGCCACAGAATCTCCGTACTAATCGAGGAAACGACCACGTACGCAGACGCGGTCGCGATCCTGAAAAGACATTATGTGAGGCCGGTGAACAAAGTGTTCGCGCGGCATCTCTTCACCACTCGCCGTCAACGTCCCGGGGAATCGCTGGAGGAATACCTACACGACCTGAGGGTACTCGCTCGAAACTGCAATTACAAGGACGTCACGGTCTCGCAGCATATGGAACTCGCCATCCGGGACACATCGCTGGAGTCCGGTCCAACTATGTCAGACAGCGCCTGCACGAAAAGGGCGCCCTCAACTTAGAAGAGATGGTAAAATTATCCACCTCCTTAGAAGTTGCTTTCCAGAGCCTCAATGCTTTCCCCTCCGACATGGACACCCAACCAGAGAGTGTCCAGGGCCTGTGCCGCGCAGTTGCCCGCTCAACCCGGGGGGGCTGCCCTGCTATTTCTACGGCCAGAACCAGCACCTCAGGCATCGTTGCCCAGCTCGGAACGCGACCTGTAGCGACTGCGGCAAGAAAAGACACTTTGCCAAAGTCTGCCTGGCCAGATCCAAAACTCCTAAATCGCAGGCCCGATTTACAGACTCACAGGCCCGCAGACCCCGCAGCCTGGCTGTCTGTCTGCCGTACCACCCCTTCGGATGCATCATCAGCCTTGTGCTATCCTTGGGGGCCGCCATCTTCAACGCCGCCCGATACGTGCGACTGATGGGGGCCGCCATCTTGGGACCACCCCACTACCTCCGATTATGCTGGCTACCCGTAGCGCGGCGCTGTGAGCCTCGACCAGTCACGGCCCAAGCACCTCAGGAACTCGATGATGACTGTCCGGGTCAATGGGCACATCCGACTGTAAACCCATCGCCACTAGGAGCAGGCTGTACAGTGCCCAGGATAGAACTTTTATTAAGTCAGAGGTCCAGCAGCTCTTGAGGGAGGGGATCATCGAGGCCAGTAATAGCCCCTGGAGAGCCCAGGTGGTGGTCATCAGGACCGGGGAAAAGAACCGGATGGTTGTAGACTACAGCCAAACCATAAATCGGTACATGCAACTTGATGCGTACCTCCACCCCCGGATAGCGGACATGGTGAATCTGATTGCACACTACCGGGTTTTCTCCACGGTAGATCTGAAGTCCGCATACCACCAGCTTCCAATCCGCTCAGAGGATTACCACTACACGGCCTTTGAGGCAGACAGCCACCTCTGTCATAATATACACACAAGTATATGATGGTGCACAGACAGGCAGTGATTGACACACAGGATAACCAATGAACACACAGAACATAGCAGCCAATCACCAGACAGGACACGACCACTATAAAGCCAGAGGGCACTAGTTTTCCCTCTCGTTTGGGATCCAGCCTCTGAGACAGTCGGAGCCCGTGAGCAGCAACTAGAACATACACCATGTGGTAGTAAGATAGTCTGGTCAGGTTAGCCTCAGGTCTCCAGTCAAGTCAGCATAGTGTCAACTCACAGTTAAAGTATGTATAATAGTTAAGAGTTCAATAAAATCGAGTTGCATTTTTTCAAGTGTTGGAAACCTGTCTCTCTCACTGCTGCAGTAAACGCAGTCCTCGCAGACCCGGCTTACCCAACACATCAACCTCTTCCACTTCCTCCGCGTCCCCTTCGGCGTCACCAACAGGGTCTTGGTCTTCCAAAGAACGATGGACCGAACGGTGGACCAGTACGGGCTGCGGGCCACATTTCCGTACTTGGACATCGTTAACATCTGCGGCCATGATCAGCAAGACCACAACGCCAACCTTCAGAAGTTTCTCCAAACCGCCCAAGCCCTCAATCTCACCTATAACAGGGAGAAATGTATTTTCCACACAACCCGACTAGCCATCCTTGGCTATGTCGTTGAAAACGGTGTCCTAGGCCCCGCTCTCGACCGCATGCGCCCCTTCCTGCAACTGCCCCACCCCCACTGCTCCAAGACCCTGAAAAGATGCCTCGGATTTTTTTCATACTATGCCCAGTGGGTCCACAACTAGGCGGATAAAGCCCCGCCCACTTATAAAAGCCAACACCTTCCCCCTGACGACTGAGGCCCGCCTGGCCTTCAGCCGTATCAAGGTAGACATCACCAAGGCCGCGATGCACGCGGTGGACGAGTCCATACCCTTCCAGGGAGTGTGACGTGTCAGATGTCGCCCTGGCCGCTACCCTTAACCAGGCAGGCAGGTTCATGGCCTTTTTTCCCAGTACCTTCAACGCCTCCGAGATTCGACACTCCTCTGTCGAAAAAGAAGCTCAAGCCATCGTGGAAGCTGTGCGGCATTGGAGGCACTACCTGGCTGGTAGGAGGTTCACCCTCGTCACCGACCAACGGTGGGTAGCCTTTATGTTCAACAACACACAGCGGGGCAAGATCAAGAATGATAAAGTTTTGAGGTGGAGAATCGAATATTCCGCCTACTACGATATTGTATATCGTCCATGGAAGCTCCCAGATGCCCTGTCCTGCGGCACATGCGCCAACGCGCAAGGCGACTGACTCGGGGCCATCCAGAATGACATCTGTCCCCTGGGGGTCACCCGGCTTCTCCACCATCAAGGCCCACAATCTGCCCTACTCCACCGAGGAGGTCAGGGCCATGACCAGGGACTGCCAAATCTGCACGGAGTATAAGCCGGACTGCTATCGACCAGATAACGCCCACCTGGTGAAGGCATCCCGGCCCTTTGAGCGCCTCAGCATCGATTTCAAAGGGCCTTTCCCCTCCACTGACTGCAACGCGTATTTTCTTAACGTCGTTGCCGAGTCCTCCCGTTTCCCCTTTGCAAACCCTTGCCCCGACATGACCGTGGCCACTGTCATTAAGGCCCTGCATTGTATCTTCACCTCGTTCGGTTTCCCCACTTAAGTCCACAGTGACCGGGGCTCCTCGTTTATGAGTAACAAGTTGCGTCAGTACCTGCTCGGTAAGGGCATTGCTTCGAGCAGGACTACCATCTACATCCCCGGGGAAACGGACAGGAGGAGAGGGAGAACGCGGCGATATGGAAGGCCGTCCTTCTGGCCCTACGGTCTAGGAGTCTCCCAGTTTCCCGCTGGCAGGAGGTCCTCTCTGACGCGCTCCACTCAATTAGGTCACTCCTTTGCACAGCCACAAACGAGACCACTCATGACTGCCTATTTGTCTTCTCCAGGAAGTCCACCTCCAAGGTCTCGCTTCCGTCCTGGCTGACGGCACCGGGGCCTGTCCTCTTCCGAAAACACGTGAGGAGCCCTAAGTCCGACCCCCTGGTCGAGAGGATCCAGCTCCTTCACGCCAACTCCCAGTATGCCTATGTGGCGCACTACGACGGCCGACAAGACACAGTCTCCCTCCGGGATCTTGCACCCGCCAGTTCCCATGCGACCATCACCTACCCCCTCCACCCTACACCGAACAACGCCCCTGCCCTTACATGGCCTACACCTCCCCCCCTCTCCCCATTGCCGACGTACAAGGATGAAGCTCCAGAAAACACGCTCCTGGAGTCAACGAGCTCCACAGCCGTGCCCGCGGTGATGAGTTCAACACCCATGCCTGCAGCGACGAGTCCAACACCCGTGCCCACGGTGATGAGTTCAACAGCCATGCCTGCAGCGACGAGTCCAACACCCATGCCCGCAGCGAAACCAAAGCTCAGACGATTGAGGCGCTGGACAGACTCGATCTGTGAGCCCACTTCACCCCCGCTGGACTTCAATTTTTAACAGGGGGTGAATGTGGTGAAAGTATTACTGCGACCATTCACCATTGTATTTCATTACATTGTATTGTATTATTTCGATGCCCTTGTGGGCTCCGCCTATGGCTCCGCCTCCTCGGGGGAGGTATATAGATCTGCAGCCCATAGGTGGCACTCAGCACACAACAGTCACAGGCAGGCACAGTTCTAGCTGATTAAAACCTCTGTTCACTTCAATTCTCCGTCTCGTGTAAATTGATGGTCGCATCAGCCTGGTTGAGGGTGGCGGCCAGAGCCACGTCCAATGCATCGCTCTCCACCTGAAAGGTGAGGGACACGTCGATCGCGTGCATCATGGCCTTGGCGATGTCCGCCTTGATATGGTTGAAGGCCCAGCGGGCCTCAGCCGTCAGGGGAAAAACTGTGGACTTGATTGGTGGGCAGGCTTGTCCGCATAATTAGGGACCCACTTAGTGTAATATGACAAAAACCCCTGGCATCGTTTCAGGACCTTGGGGCACTGGGGGAGGGGGAGTTCCAGGAGGGGGCGCATGCGGCTGGGGTCAGGCTCTAGGACTCCATTTTCCACAACATAGCCAAGGATGCCTAAGCGGTCGGTGCGGAAAACGCATATCCCCTTATTGTAGGTGAAGTTACAGAGTTTGGCGGTACGGAGGAATTTTTGGAGGTTTGCGTTGTGGTCCTGCTGATCGTGGCCGCAGATGGTGACATTATCTAGATACGGGAACGTGGCCCACAGCCCGTACTGGTCAACCATACGGTCCATCTCTCGCTGGAAGACCGAGACCCCATTGGTGACGCCAAAAGGAACTCTAAGGAAGTGATAGAGGCGGCCATCTGCTTCGAATACAGGGTATTGGCGGTCCTCCGGGCGGGTGGGGAACTGGTGGTAGGCGGACTTCAACTCAACTGTTGAGAAGACTCGATACTGCGCAATCTGATTGACCATGTCAGATATGCGTGGGAGGGGGTCGCATCGAGCTGCGTGTACCTGTTGATGGTCTGACTGTAGTCGATGACCATCCTGTGTTTCTCCCCAGTCTTAACCACTACCACTTGGGCTCTCCAGGGGCTGTTACTGGCCTCAATGACCCCCTCCTGCAGAAGCCGTTGGACTTCCGACCTGATAAAGGTCCTGTCCTGTGCACTGTACAGTCTGCTCCTCATGGCGACGGGCTTACAGTCTGGGGTGAGGTTTGCAACAAGTGAAGTCGGATCGACCTTAAGGGTCGTGAGGCCACAGACAGTGAAGGGGGGGGGGGCGGCAGGGGTCCGCCGAATTTCAGAGTAAGGCTTTGGAGGTGGCATTGAAAATCGAGATCTAGTAACAGGGCAGCTCAGAGATGAGGGAGGACGTAGAGTCTGAAGTTGCTGTACTCTACGCCCTGAATGGAGAGGATCACGACACAGTACCCCCGGATTTCCACGGAATGGGATCCGGAGGACAGGGAGATTTTCTGGGTGGTGGGGAGAACTGGGAGGGAACAGCGCCTTACAGTAACATGGTGGATGAAACTCTCTGTGCTCCCGGAGTCAAAGAGGCAGGTCGTCTCGTGCCCATTGATCTTTACAGTCGTCGTAGCGGTCGCGAGGTTGCGGGGCCGAGACTGACCTAGGGTGATGGAGGCGAGCTGCGGAAGATGTTGAGAGTTGCTGGGCAGATCAGCGGTGGCGGAGGTATCGGCGGGCCGTGAACAGCCGGGCGAGCAGGGGTCCTGAGGGGCGGTCCAAGATGACGCTGAAGATGGCAGCGCCCACGGGCTGCATGTGGCATGTGGTGGAGAAGATGGCGGCGCCCCGGATCGCACATGGGGGGTGTAGCGATGCTGGGCCTGGAAATGGCAGCGACCGATCGGGCCCGGCAAATGGAGACGAAGTGACTCTTCTTTCCACATCCATTACAGGTCGCGCTCTGCGCCGGGCAGCGCTGCCTGGGATGCTTGCTCTGGCCGCAAAAATAACTTTTGGGCCCTCCGGAGTTGGCTGGCTGCCGCGCGGCGCAGGCTTGCGGTGTACCCGAGTCGGCAGATGGTGGGGCCCACGATGCCTACGAGGGTGCCGCGTGGTCGGAGGTGTAGGCCTCCAGATTATGGGAGGCCACTAGGGAGTTAGCAAGCTGCACAGTCTCTGTAAGGTCGAGCGTACCCCCTTCCAATAACCGCTGGTGAACGTAATTAGACTTAATGCCCTTAACATACGCGTCTTTGATTAGCAGTTCTGTGTGCTGGACTGCTGACACTGCCTGGCAATTCCAGTTTCTACCCAGTTTCTACAGAGCACACAAGAAATTGTCCTGAGACTCACCCGGGAGTTACCGTCTCGTGGCCAGGAGGTGCCTGGCGAACTCTTGATTCACAGTCCTGATATACTGTCCTTTTAGTAGCGACATCGCTTCCATGTAGGTGGGCGCGTCCCGAATGAGGGGGAAAACTTGTGGGCTCACCCGTGAGTAGAGGATCTGGAGCTTCTGCGGGCCTGAGAGGGCTTCTGTGGATGCTCCGAGGAATCCTTCAAAACAGGCTAGCCAGTGCTCGAAGGTGGCTGTTGCGTCGGCTGTATGAGGGTTCAGCTCCAGGCGATCAGGCTCGATTAAGACTTTCATCTCTAAAAATCTTGTGCAATAAATTGATGTACCATCAATGACCACGAGACGAAAATGGTTAAAGTATTGAGGCTTTATTGCACAAGATGTTGAGCCTTCTGCAGCTGGAACCAGAATGGAAGCAGCGCAGGAGAGCATACACTTTTATACAGTGCCTGCTGGGAGGAGCCAGCAGGCTGGGATTTACTGTGTTAACTGTAGTACGGTGGCAGTACTGTAATACACATAGAGTGTGACCAGTGGTGTTTACCATTTGCGTAACCATTGACAAAACACAGTTGGAGCCATCTGACGTTTGAGATACAAATCACACTTTCAGATGGTTCCCAATGCAGGGAAATTGTCATCCAATTCTTACCTGGGAATGGCTGGGGTGGGAACAGTTATGAAGGTGGGGGAGGTATCCCCCACCTTTGGGGTATTTATTACCGAAATACACTGCCCTGGAGCTCGAATGTTACGGCAAAATATATTTTCAACTGCAATGCTGTCTTCAGCAACAAATAGTATTGCAATGCAACACCCTCTAGCTTTTGATGACCTGGGGATTTCTTAAGTGGTTTCAGTAGGCAATGTAATTTTCCAATTTCAACAGGAAGGAAAAAAGACTGTTGATGAATGTGTTATTTCCTGCACCAACTCTATGCTGTTATCATAGAACCATGGTATCCTGGAATGGTTACAGCCCAGAAAAAGGTTATCTGAATGATCGTGGCTATCTTTCTGTAATTTGCTCATTCCCATTCTCTCACCTTTTCCCCAAAACCTCTTTTGATGGCATCATTTCAATCTGCCATCATCACACTCTAAGGCAATATATTCCAGATCTGAGCTATTTTCTACATCAAAACGGCTTTCCTCATGTCACTGTTGCTTCTTTTGACAATAACTGGTGCCCTCCAGTTCTTAATTGTTCCATAAGTGTGAACAGTTTCCCGCTACCCACACCGATCCGACCCCTCATGATTCTGACTACCTCTGTCAGAGCTCTTCTCAACCTTAAATTAAAGCACAATAAAAGCAGAAGGTGCTGGAAAAACTCAGCAAGTCCAGCAGCATCCACGAAGAGAGAAGAGAGAAGATTTCCAAAGGAGTACCATACTGGACTCGAAATGTTAACTCTGCTTATCTCTCCACAGTTGCTGTCAGATCTGTTGAGTTAAGGATGGAGTTTTCCAGCCCGGCCCATGGCAGGTTTCCCCCTGACGGTTGCAGTGAGGCATTGGTCACCAGCAGGATCCTCTGGTCCTGCTAAAGTCAGGGTGATTTTCCATGGTTTATCCACTCCAGGGAACCCGCCGCAGGGATCAACTTCAGTGGGAGCGGAAGATTCCACCCTTAGGAGCGCCCTGAAAGTTAATTCCTCCTCTCAGCCTTTTCTTCTCCAAGCAGAACAGCCTTAATTTCTCTAACCTAATTGACGTTCTTTATCCCTGGAACCATTGTTGTCAATCCTATCTGCACCCTCTCCAATGACTTCACATCCTTCCTAAATTGTGGTGCCAGAGCTGGGCACACAATACTCCAGTCGAGGGCAAAACAGTCAAATTACATACATAAAGCTGCAAGCCCTCAGTTCCCTGAAGCAGGGATGAATGTTCAGTTCTCAATCTGAATTTTGCAATTACAGATTTATGTCAGCACAGCCCCATAGGCTGCTCTCCCTTTTGAGAGCTGACAAGTGGTGGTTTAGCCTGAGGGGCACCACACCTAGGGCAAGGTTGAGAAGGTGGGTCCTATCATGAATAACCTCAGCTGGTATGGGAATTGTACCCACGCTGTTGGCATCCCTCTGAATGATAAACCAGCCATCCAACCAACTGAGCAAACCAACCCCAATTATAGATAGGTGCTGAGTGGAGACTGCAGTCTCCCAATAAGGCAGAGTGTTATTTATGAGTGATCTCTTGGAGATTCCCGGTACTTTCCAGTACTTTCCCGGAGCGGAGAAACTACGACATCTTCTTCGCAGCCTCCAACACGTCATCGATGAAGATGAACATCTTGCCAAGGTCACCCCCACACCCCCACTACTTGCCTTCAAACAACCGCGCAACCTCAAACAAACTATTGTTTGCAGCAAACTACCCAGCCTTCAGAACAGCGACCATGACAACACACAACCCTGCCATGGCAATCTCTGCAGGACGTGCCAGATCAGTGACACGGATACCACCATTACATGTGAGAACACCACCCACCAGGTACGCGGCACATATTTCCGCGACTCGACCAATGTTGTCGACCTCATACACTGCAGGAAAGGATGTCCTGAAGCGTAGTACATTTGCGCGGCCATGCAGATGCTGCGACAACGAATGAACGGACATCGCGCGACAATCACCAGGCAGGAATGTTCCCTTCCAGTCGGAGTACACTTCAGCAGTCAAGGACATTCAGCCTCTGATCTCCGGGTAAGCGTTCTCCGAGGCGGCCTTCAGGACGTGCGATAACGCAGAATCGCTGAGCAGAAACTTATAGCCATGTTCTGCACACATGAGTATGGCCTCAACTGGGACCTTGGATTCATGTCGCATTACATTCACCCCCCACTATCTGGCCTGGGTTTGAGAAATCCTATCAACAGTCCTGGCTTCAGACAATTCACACCTCTTTAACCTGGGGTTACCCCTATCTTGGGATCTGTAAAGATTCAATTACCTGCAAATGCTCGCATTCTAAACATTGCCTGGCATCTTTGAATTTGTCTGTATATATGTTTCTGGAACAAACCTCTTCATTCACCTGAGGAAGGAGCAGTGCTCCGAAAGCTAGTGTTTGAAACAAACCTGTTGGACTTTAACCTGGTGTTGTAAGACTTCTTACTGTGCTCACCCCAGTCCAACGCCGGCATCTCCACATCTTGGAGATTGGCAGCAGGAGGAACCAATGACAATTTGTGAGCAGGTTGCAGTCATGCCTGTGAGCCACCAGCAAACAGCAAATAACTACAAAATAAAAGGGGTGAATGTGAATACAATACCTCAATCAAAGCACGTTTTTTAAAAAGTCAAATTACAGCCTGTGCTAACAAATCAGCTTAACGTTGAACCTATTGTGACATGGGAATGAGGAAAGGAGTTGGACTTGAAATGACCTTAGATTTAGTTGTTTGTCAAACAATGTGGGTGATGAGTAGGATTTGATCTTAGTGCAAATGAACATGGTTTGGTAGGAGAAACGACTTAATTTCAAATGGGATTTGATTTTAAAGATGCAAACTGACAATTTTAGTGACACAATTGTCAAAGCGTACAGTTTAAGCGATAAGGAACAATCAAAATGTCATTATGTTTCAAATGGAATACTGGTTATTCCTATCCTGATCATGGAGCTGGGCCAGGATAGAGAACTCCAGCTGCACTTGACTCAGCTCCCTGTTGCCTGACCCTACCTTCCTTTGGGATGTGGCTCCAAAAGCAGATGCAAAAGTATTTCTGTTACTGTATGTGCCTGTCTTTGAGTAGGGTTTGAGATATCGGCTATTTAAGTGACCAGTAATGATTGTTATTCGTAAACTTTTTTTAAGAAAAAAAAAGCCACACTAAATAGTGCATTGAGCAAGATTTTAAGATTGATCACCAAATCCCAAAGGTGTATTTATTTATGGAAAATTCTTTAAAGTTCACGACACTGCTTAATGTATTTTAACAAATGTGTCTTATGGAATCTGTTCCAAATTGGAATTCCATAGGACTTTTTCTTAAAACCGACCAAAAATATCATGGTGCCCAAGAACTTAGCCAGAGAAGGGAAAATGAGGGCATATTAACAAAAAATAAGTTGGTGAAGTCAGCATGATCTATGTTCTGTTACTCATTCACTAAAGAACAATGATGCCTCTTTTTTTACTGAACACTTCCTATTACTTACGATACAGTTTTTCTGCCGTGATCTATTTTGCTCCATGCATACATCAAATGTAAATTAATTACTGATACTTCCACTTGTATCCAAAATGCGCCTATTACTCTGATTCAGAGCAACTTAAAGCATGTTCTCTGAGGCATACAACATTTAGAGTCAGAAAGTGTTTTTACAGCATGGAAAGAGGCCCTTTAACGCTGACTATCAAGCTCCTATCTACTCTGATCCCATTTTCCAGCACTTGGATGCCGTGGCATTTCAAGTGCTCATCTGAATGTTCCTTAAATGTTGTGAGTTCCTGCCTCCAACACCCTTTCAGGCAGTAAGTTCCATATTCCAACCACCCTCTGAGTGACAAGGTTTTTCCTCATATCCTCTCTAAACCTCTTACCTTAAATCTATGCTCCCTGGTTTTGACCTCCCCGCTAAAGGGAAAAGTATCTCCTAACCAACCTATATCTGTGCCCCCAATAATTTTATACACCTCAAGCCTTTCCCCCCACAACCTTCTGTGCTCCAAGAAAAACAACCTCAGCCTATCCAGCCTCTCTTAATAGCCGAAGCGCTCCAGCTCCTTTGCACCCTTTATAGGAGCACATAGTTCATTTTAATTCAATATGACGATGATGTCCAGTAATCACACTGCCAATCTCTGCTTTTTGGAAACATAGGCGATCCATCCAAAGCTGACACTACCGCAGGACCTAATCCCAATTTAGTCTCTGTCAGTGGCAACAACAGGTTGGTAGAAATCCATAGTCAGAGAGGGGTAAAAGGATAATAGAAAGACTGGTTTCTAATTACAAGGTTCAACTTCAGACATGCATTCAAAAATGCATGATATTAGTCTTGTGAACATAGGCTGAATATAGAAATATAAAGGACACTATTTAACGGAAAAAGTTCTAAATGTCATTTCAGGCTCAATTGGCGGGGTGTTTCCCAACGACCGCATTGGTGAGATCGCAATCCGTATTTAACGCCACTTTGTGCCAAAAAAGAACGCCCACCAGCTTCTCGCAAGTACTGATTGTCTCATTGTCTGATTCGCCAAGCCGGCAGCTCAACTACTCACTGCTAACAAGAGCTGCTTCCAAACAGACCCTAACCACTCACTCCCAGTCAACACACACGCATGGCAGTGTGCAGATCTTCTCCTCACTTTGGGGATGCCAACTTGGCCAGGCTTCTGAATGCAGTGGATGCAAAACAGAACATCCTGTTCCCCTATGGGGGCCGGAGGGTCAGCAGCAGGGTCACCAAAACCACCTGGGAGGCAGTGGCAGTGCAGACAGCAGGAGCAGGAGGACCACCGTACAATGTCAGAAGAAGACCGACGCCCTCCACAGAGCTGCAAGAGTAAATTACCACATCTCTCCTGGCATCAATTCTGCCTGCCACCCTTCAAATTCCTAACCCCATCCCTCATTCCCCCCTCCCACAAATCACTGACGTATGCCTATTGTTACCACTGACGGAGACTAAATTGGGATTAGGTCTGCGGTAGTGTCAGCTTTGGATGGATCGCCTATGTTTCCAAGAAGCAGACAAAACACCTCGCATCCTTCCCACATCCAGTCTTCATGCTTTTTCCTCAGCACCCACCAGCATAACCCCTTCATGTCCAGTTGTGGAGCCCAGACATGCCACCTGCCATAAACCTCCAATCCATCACTCGTGCAGCTCACAATGCCTTCTCTTTGTCCCCGCAGGATACGTTGACCCACAATAGGCATAAAAGGACCAAGACAGGCAGCGGAGTACCAGCGATCAGAGTCCTCAGCCCTTATGTGGAACGGGCCCCGGAGATCGCGGGATTGACTGGGGAGAGAGCAGTCACTGACAGTGAGGCCGCAGAGGTGAGGATCCACTGCGCCTTCGCCCAGGTGACCTTTCAAAAGTGAGTTGTTCATATCAGACAAAATGATTCTTCCCTCTTACTAATCACACGTCCATTCTCTCGCAGCATCTCCATCTGATGGGGCCGGGCCACCCGGAGTTGTCCTTCCTCCGCCACCCAGGAGAACACCTCTGAGAAGATCACCGGCGATGCATCACTGCTATCACCACCACCTTCCACCAGCGCAGAGACACACACATCTGTGGCAACCATGGCTGAGGGCCTCAACATCATTTCGGAGTGGATGAGGGGCATGTCCGAGACACAGAATACATTGCAGAGGCAGTCCAGACTGTGTCCCAGTCACAGAGGAACATCGCCGAGGGCGTGAACACCATGATGTGGATAATGGGGAGGTGCCAGATAACGCAGAAGCCCCGAGAACTCACTTCAGCTGCCTCTCCATCTGATGGAGACCCCCAAGGCCCCACAGGCACCGTCACGATGAGGAAGCACTGGAGGCCAACCCGGGGCCTACCACCAAGATGACGACGGCGGTCTCCAGTTCTTCCGAATCCATCCCTCCTGACACCAGCACATTTCAAGGGAAACAGGCAAAACAGGCTGGCATGGCAACGCCAGTGACACCGCTAGGTCGCCTGGGGCCCTCTGGCTCCAGGCCCACCAGAGCTCCGAAGTAAGTCCGCCACGGGGCATCCAAGGCCATAGGTCACGGAAAGCAGGAGGCTGCCCTCACCTCTGCTGGGAATCCTGGGGACATTGCAGTAGACCACGTAAGATCAAGAAGATTGAGGTTCACTGAGTGGGCACTGGGGTGGGGCGGTGTCACAATCCGTAGCTAGGGCCAATGGAAATGTCAAATGTTCACTATTAAATCATGTTACACCTGATACATGTGAAGTCTCTGCCACGTTATTCTTCACAGCAGGCCTGCCTAACCTCCCACCCCCTGTTGCCCCCCACTCCACGCTCCCCTGGACTCAGTGGTCCATGCTCAAATGCTCCCCATGTGGACCCCTTTCAGAGGATGGATGTGAGTGCTCTGTTAGCGGAAGACGGGATTTAAACTTTGGAATAAACTGAGCACAAGAGTTTAACTCTTGGCGAGGGATCATCACTCTCCTGCCTTGTATATTGATCTGCTGACAGTGCCAACACAGGCCCATCACCCTGGGGTGATGTTACACAGACCCTTGGATGGGGTGGGAGGGGGGGAGGAATGGAATGGGAGGGAAAGGAGGGGAAGGGGTGAGATGGTGGACAAAGCCTCGACCTATGAGAATCAAACAATGATGAGGGCCTCCCTGATCCTCCGGGCACACCGAACCCTTGCAGCCGCTTGTCCATCCTCCGGTTCTTCTTACAGCTCATCCCAAGGCTCTCCCACCATCCCCTCCTGATCCGCTTCGCAACAGGATTCTTCGCCATCGCCATGAAGCCCAGGGACCAGGGGGTAAGAGATGGCATGCAAGATGCTGCGGTGCGTACAACGTGACGTGTGCCATCTCTTACCCCCTGGTCTTAGGGCATCACGGCGATGGCGAACAATCCTGCAGTTGGCTGTGCTTGGTCCAATTCAAAGTTGATATAGTTAGCTGCTTGGCATAGAGGGCTTCCGTGACCTATATGCCAGGCAAATTCCCGCCCAAGCTCTGGAATAAACGCTTGTGTTAAAGGTCAGGGCTGCAATTACGTTCATGGCCACCAGGAGCGTGTGTCCTCTTCCTCCATGGGGTGCTGTCCATCAGCACGTGGCACAGGTGCTGCATGGTCTCTTTGTTGAGGTGGAGTCTCCTGCGACACATGCTGTCCATCACCTCCTCGAAAGACCAACGGCGCCTGTGCACCTTGGGCTGTCACCGGCACCCCCCTCTGAGTTCCTCCTCAGCCTGATAGGCGACTGGATCTTCAGGGTATGCGGCAGCCCCCTGCATTTTGGGTGCTGCCTCCAGCCTGCATCATCCCTGCTGTCGGCAGGGCATTGCAAGGACATCCTTCTCGGATCGACAACGCCAGCCATTGTAGTCTCTGTACGGAACTGGAGAAGGAGAAAGTCCAACAACTAGTTAGGACTTCCACCCCGGGAACCTCAATTCCCCCAAGCTTATCCCGCCCTTACGTACCCTGCCTTCTCTCAGAGTACCATCCACTGAGCCAGTCGTGCTGGAAAACCTCACTCTGCACACTCATCCCCAATCACAGCAGGAACCTTCAGACCCGAGACCCCTGCCGGGAACATTAGGGAGACTGTGCTCAGGTGCCTTCCCCTAATCCACACACTCACCCTTTGGTCGCGAGGATATCCCCAGTGCTGAAGCCCAGCTCTTGAGTGTCTGATTGTTGGTTGTAGAGTTAAGGCAAAATGTTCAGGCTTCAAGGTTTGATTGAAATGCAATGCAATAATCATCATCTGAGACATGGCACTTGTACCCACGAGAAGCCACTTGAGAATCATTTGTTTATTAAATGGTCACAATAACAAAGATTTGAAAATCAACTACATAACATTCCACATATCATACTAACCATTAAATAACAAGGACACTGTTCCATGTTGGTACCAATACAAAGCTGCACGTTGTCACTCCTCGCAGGTTCCTCAACAGAAACGGAGGATAAACCTGAAAATGTGTTATCATGTCCAGAACCTTGTCATAGAAATGGTCTGTCTATCAATGTATGACTTGTTCCACATAACAGTGCCATTCTCTGTCCTCCCACACGCCCCAATCTCACTGGAACCAAATCCTGGCATCCACATATTCCACTGGCGCTCAAGGTGCAGTTCAATATCTTTGACTTCCAGCGTGTTTAACTCACGGTGACATGCCAGTTACGTGCAGCACTCACTACACCAGCAACATAAACATCAGCAACCTGCAAAAGCATTTCTTCAACATCGTTAGCAGGTGGCCCATTTGGAGCAGTGTCGCGCATCAGGTCCCGTAGCACCTTCTTGCTTCAAACCAGATTGCCTTCTGGACTCATACATCCCCCTGAGCCCAGTATCCCAGGACACAGGTATCTTAGAAAAAAATGTCCTTCTTTCTGGTTACAGAAAAGGAAGGAACAGCAATAGCAGCCTCCAGATATCTGCAGCTACCAGCAGGAACAAGCAGCAAACATAACCTGCAGCTGTGAAGTGCTCTCACAACTAACAGGGACAGTTCCTCATTAGCAATGGACTTCAGCTAGAAACTAGAGGCTGGTCACAGTCAGAGGGAGTTAAAGTTCTGCCAACATATAACCAAGAACTATACCAAACAAGTGTTTGGTATGATAGACAGACAGCAGCTGTAGTTGCCCCTGTTATGGGTATTCGTAATATTTAAAGATGGCTTGAAGAAGGTCTCACGGACGAGAAGCCCGTCACCCTCCCCCCCCCCCCCCCCCCCCCCCCCCAGCCCATGGGCGACCCCCAATCTGGAACGCTTCAGACCCCTGACAAAGCCCGAGCCCACCCCCGAGCACTGGGGCAGGAGTTCCAGTGCCCTTGAGCCTGAAAATGGAAATGGCTACTCACCTCCTCGGATCCCCTCAGCAGCCGTTGTGCAGCCTTCACATTTTAAAAAAGTACAAAACGACGCCCATGTTATTTCTCGCTGGGGAGCCAGTTAATTCCCAGGAGGCCATTACATTCAACTTCAATCTCGCTAATGAGATGAAAATTGGTGCTAATTGGGGTCAATGCTATGCCCGTGATATTTGGGCAAGATCCGAACTTGCCAGGGGGAGCAGGCTGATTGGGTGGCAAACAGATTTGCGCCCAGCGCGGATCTCAATTTCAGCCTTTTTCCGCTATTTAACTGCCGCACCCAGATTTGCGCTGGGAGCAACTTGATGGTAAAATCGTGCCCAACATCTTTTACAACAGTTATATTTAGAAAGTGGCAAAAATAAGCGAGCAGGAGCAAAGTCCATGGCTTGACACTCAACAGTTAAAGAGGTACTACCACAATGACATGTTTAGCAAGTCTTATTCATGAACACTCTGCATGATTAAGTAAATTGTGCCTTTGACATTATTTTCAAATGTTTATATATGGTACAATCGCAGTTAAAAGTTAACTATGGAACATCTGCCTTTCCAAAAAAAAAGTCCCCTTTTAAAAAAAAACAATCTTGAAAAATATGCAGTTCATGAAGAACATTTGTTCTGTGGATTCGAAAATATTTTCAAAACACTAACTACAATAAGTCTGCAATTAGAAGGGAACTAGAATTCTGTGACACCTATCCCAAACTAAGGCTTAAATTGTGGGCTAAAGCATGTGTTCCTCTTAAACAGATGGTACAGCGAGAACCTGCATTGGCCTTTGCATTTATAAGGGCACAAATTGAATCAATTTTCCAAGAGTTGGCTTCAACGTGGCATTGGAAATGAAATTAATAAACACACACAAAGGCCATTTTAATTCAGAAAGCAGTAAACTCACAGCAGATCCAAACTGACAAAGATTGTCCAACCTTTTTGCCTGCAGGGGGAGAGGGGCACATTTGAGAATTTTCTCACTCAAACAGCCAACGAGCAAATTTCAGAAAGGTTGGCACAGCTTTCAACATGAATTAAAATAGAACATCGGTACGAAATTAAACAACTTGCTGAGCAAAAAAACAATGTGCAACAAATAAAGGTGGGTATCAGAGTGTAATAGGGTGAGAGTGCGTGTTTCTGGCTCATTCCCAGTCTCAGAGTGCTCACACACTCAGCCTCACCCAATGTGAGAGTGGATGTGTGTGTGTGGGTGAGGGTGAATGAAAACCCTGATACAGGGAGTGAGCCAGACCTATGGATATATTAGACGGAGGAGCGGAAATAGGCAAATCTAACCCGCCATTCAATGAGATCATAACTTTTTTTTTTTATAAATGTTTTTATTCAGTTTTCATATTTTATATTGAACAAATTACAAATTGTTAGGAGAGAAAAAGAACAAAAAAAAAACAAACAAACACGCAAAAATTAACATACATATTTACAGGTAAGCATCTTCGTAGTAGTAACTGCGCCCCCCCCCCCCCCCCCTCAACATGTTTATTTAGTTTGGTTTTGGGCCTTAGCTAGCCATCGAACCCCCGTACCGAACCTGTAGCCCCCCCCCCCCCCCCTCCCGCTACCTTCCCCCGACTATTCTTCCTCTTGTACATTGGCCACAAATAGGTCCCGGAACAGTTGCATGAATGGCTCCCACGTTCTGTGGAAGCCGTCGTCCGACCCTCGGATGGCAAATTTGATTTTCTCCATTTGGAGAGATTCCGAGAGGTCGGACAGCCAGTCCGCAGCTCTGGGCGGTGCTGCTGACCGCCAGCCAAACAGGATTCTACGGCGGGTGATTAGGGAGGCAAAGGCAAGGGCGTCCGCCCTCCTCCCCAGGAATAGATCTGGCTGTTCTGAAACCCCGAAGACCGCCACTATCGGGCATGGCTCCACCCTCACTCCCACCACTTTGGACATAACCTCGAAGAAGGCTGTCCAGTACTCCACGAGTCTGGGGCAAGACCAGAACATGTGGGCGTGGTTGGCCGGGCCTCTTTGGCACCGTTCACATCTGTCTTCCACCTCCGGGAAGAACCTACTCATACGGGTTCTTGGTAAGTGGGCTCTATGTACCACTTTTAGTTGCGTCAGGCTGAGCCTTGCGCACGTGGAGGTGGAGTTGACCCTATGCAGTGCTTCGCTCCAGAGTCCCCACCCTATCTCCATCCCCAGGTCGTCCTCCCATTTCCTTCTTGTTGCGTCCAGTACGGTGTCGTCCCTATCTACCAGTCGGTCATACATGTCACTACAGTTCCCTTTCTCTAGGATACTTGCGTCCAGTAGGTCTTCCAGTAGTGTCTGTCGTGGCGGTTGTGGGTACGTCCTTGTCTCCTTTCGTAGGAAGTTTTTGAGCTGCAGGTACCGTAGCTCGTTCCCCCCAGCTAGCTGAAATTTCTCTGTCAGTTCGTCCAGTGTTGCGATCCTGTCGTCCGTGTATAGGTCCCTGACTGTCAGTGTCCCCCCGTCCTGCCTCCACCTTTTGAAGGTGGCGTCAGTCAGTGCTGGTGTGAACCTATGGTTGTTGCAGATGGGAGCCCTGTTCGACATTTTGGTCAGGCCAAGTTGCTGCCGCAGTTGGTTCCAGGATTGGAGGGTGGCTGTCACCACTGGGCTGCTGGAGTGTTTTTTGGGTGGGGATGGGAGTGCTGCCGTGGCGAGGGCCCGGAGGGAGGTTCCCATGCAGGAGGCCTCCTCCGCACGCACCCACTCAGCCTCTGGCTCCTGGATCCATCCCCTTACTCGCTCGGCTGTTGCTGCCCAGTGGTAGAATTGTAGATTCGGGAGGGCTAGCCCTCCCCTGGTTTTTGTTTTTTGTAAGACCTTCTTTGGGATCCTAGCATTTTTACCCCCCCATACGAACGCCATGATGAGTTTGTCCAGCGCTTTGAAAAAGGCCTTGGGGATGTAGATCGGAATGGATCTAAACAGGAAGAGGAACCTGGGCAGTACGTTCATTTTGATCGTCTGAACTCTCCCCGCGAGGGAGAGCGGGAGTGTGTTCCATCTTTGCAGGTCCTTTTTAACTTCCTCCGTCAGGCTGGTGAGGTTCCATTTGTGGATCCCTTTCCAGTCATGGGCTATTTGGATCCCCAGGTAGCGGAATTTATGTCGGGCTTGATTGAACGGCAGCCCCTTTAGTGCTGCCCCCCCCCCCCCCCCCCCCCCCCCCCCCCCCCCCCCTTGCGGGTGTACTGGGAAGATCTCACTTTTGCTCATGTTGAGTTTGTAGCCCGAGAAGGCTCCAAACTCTTTCAGGAGCGCGATGATTCCGTCCATGCTGCTTTGTGGGTCCGAGATATAGAGGAGCAGATCATCCGCATAGAGTGAGACTCTGTGCTCTCTACCTCCCCTTCGGATCCCCCTCCAATTTTTTGCTGCCCTGAGCGCGATTGCTAGCGGTTCAATTGCTAGTGCAAACAGCAGCGGGGACAGTGGGCATCCTTGTCTGGTGCCCCTGTGCAGCTGGAAGTATTGGGAGTTGGTATTGTTGGTCTGTACACTCACCATGGGAGCGTTGTACAGGAGCTTTACCCAAGCGGTGAACCCTGTTCCAAGCCCGAACCGCTCCAGTACCTCTATGAGGTATTTCCACTCGACTCTGTCGAAGGCCTTTTCTGCGTCCAGGGAGACAATCACCTCTTGTGTTCTCTCCCCGGAGGGGGTCATTATCACGTTCAGCAGGCGCCTGATGTTCGCGGTAAGCTGTCTACCTTTGACAAAGCCCGTCTGGTCCTCTGTGACCACCTCAGGTACACAGTCTTCTAGCCTCTTGGCTAGGATTTTGGCCAGTATTTTGGCGTCTGCATTCAGCAGAGATATGGGTCTGTATGACCCACATTCCGTTGGGTCTTTGTCTTTCTTAGGTATCAGCGAGATTGAGGCCTGTGCTAACGTGGGTGGCAATGTGCCCCTAGCTAGCGAGTCTGTGAACATCTCCCGCAGGTGCGGGGCCAGCGCTGTCGCAAATTTTTTGTAGAAGTCCGCCGGGAATCCGTCCGGTCCCGGCGCCTTCCCCGCCTGCATGGAGCTAATGCTCTCCATGATCTCTCCCAGTGCTAGTGGTGCTTCCAGATCCCGTTTTCTGCCCTCTCCCACAACTGGTATGTTCAGTCCGTCAAGAAACCGGTTCATCCCAGCCTTCCCCGTTGGGGGCTCTGAGGTGTACAGCTCTTGGTAGAAGGCCTTGAAGGTTTTGTTAATCCTCTCTGGTTCTGTTTCCAACGTGCCTCTGGTATCTCTGATTTGCGCAATTTCTCTGCTGGCTGCCTGCTTTCTCAGCTGGTGGGCCAACAGGCGGCTGGCTTTGTCTCCGTGTTCGTATAGGGCCCCGCGTGCCTGGCGGAGTTGGTGTACTGCTTTCCTGGTGGAGAGCAGGTCAAAGTTCCTTTGTAATTCTTTCCTCTCCGCCAGGAGTTCTACGGTCGGGGCCTCGGAGTATTTATGGTCTACCTCCAGTATGGAGTCGACCAGCTTCTGCCTAGCCACCCTTTCCTCCCTATCTCTTTGCGCTTTGTAGGCTATGATTTCCCCTCTTAGTACGGCCTTAAGCGCTTCCCAGAACGTGGAGGGTGAGACCTCCCCGTTTTGGTTGATCTCAGTGTACTCCGCTATGGCCCGCGCTATCCTTTCGCTGAAGGCCTTGTCAGCTAGTAAGGCACCGTCCAACCTCCATTTGGGGCGCTGGGCCCTTCCCGTCTCTAGCCGCACATCCATGTAGTGTGGAGCGTGGTCTGATATAATGAGATCATAACTGATCAGAAATAATAATTGTCAGCTCCACTTTCCCACCTGGGGCGGGATTCTGCCGTAATCGGTGGGGCGGGCAACTCCTGCGGGAAGGAGTGGCGTCAACCACTCCGGCGTTGGGCCGCCCCAAAGGTGCGGAATCCTCCACACCTTCAGGGCCTAGGCTGGCCCCGGAGTGGTTTGCGCCCCGCCGCCAGGCGGTTAAGGGGCTTGGCGCCACGCCAACCGGCGCCAAAGGGCCTCCGCCGGCCCGCGCGAGTTGACGCATGCGCGGGAGCGCCAGCGTGTGCTGGCATCATCCCTGTGCATGCGCAGAGGGCTTCGATTCCTCACCGGCCATGGCAGACCGCTACAGCCGCCGGTGCGGAAGAATAGAGTGCCCCCACGCGATTGCGGGCCAGGCCACCGTGGGGGCACTTCCCAGGGCCAGATCCCCCCGCACCCCACTCCCCCCCGAGAACCCCGGAGGCCGTCTGCGCCGCCAGGTCCTGCCGGTAAGTACCTACTCCAATTTACGCCGGCGGGACCAGAAAAAAAACGGGCGGCCACTCGGCCCATCGCGGGCTGGAGAATTGCTGTGGGGCCGCTGCCAGCAGCCGCCAACCGGCGTGGCATGATTCCCGCCCCTGTCAAATCCCCGGCGCCGGAGAAATCGGCAGCTGCGGGGGCGGGATTCACGCTGACCACCGGCGATTCTCCGTCCCGGCGGGGGGTCGGAGAATCCTGCCCCTGATCTCCATATCCCTTGATTCCTTTACTGATTAATAATCTGTCTATCTCAGCCTTGAACATACCTAACAACCCAGCCTCCAGAGCCTTTTGCAGTGAAGATTCACTACCATGTAAGAGAAGAAATTCCTCCTCACCTCTGCCTATTCTGCCTCCAAATATTCTCTCCTTACACACACTCCACTCACACACATTTCCCTCAAACAGACTCCCCCTCACACTGGGCAGAATTCTCCCTTCTGGGGACTAAGTCCCCACACCCGCCGGAAAACGGGCGGGAGTTTTTCCTCGAAAGTCCGGGATGATTCTCCATCTTCAAGGGGACCAGCAGGGCCCCGGCTTGTGTCCCGCAGCTCCGGCTGCCGGCGGGGGCCCTGCAGTTACGCCCGCGCGGCCGCGCATGTGCACGGCGGCCTTCTTCATGCTGGCCCCCGTGCAACATGGTGGCGCCCTACAGGGGCCCGTGCAGAGGAACATAGGCCCCCCGAATGAGCGAGCCCGCTGATCAGTAGCCACCGATCGCGGGACTGGCCACCGTGGAGCCCCCCCCCCCCCCCCCCCCGAGTCATTTACTCAAACACCAGTGGGCCCTGCTCCTGCTGCCTTATAGTCCGCTTTGGCATGCCTGAGCTCACTCAGGCTGTCTCAAGCCCTGTTCTGGATGTCTGGGCCTTGTTCCAGCCTGACAGGGCTCTGATCCAGATGCCTGGACCCCACTCCCTGGCTCCTGTGCTCCACAGCACCTCCACTTCCTGGGACCCACTCTCCAACAGCTCCACTCACGGGGTCCTGCTCATCAGGTCCCCATGCAGGCCTTGCTCCTCAGATCCCTAGGCCCCAAATTCACTTCCACTAGTGATTGTATCAGCAGCAGTTATTGGCAAGAAATGGCACTTGATTGGAGGAACAGGTCCATGAAGAATCTTCCATTCAAACTTACTTGTTTGACTTGCATTTCGAAAACTGGCTCCAGGCGCTGCATGGAGGGGCTTTGAGGACCACATCCAGCTCTTTTTCCACGCGTTGGACAAACCTGGCCTGTACTGTTTGGGTTTTGTAGTGAGCTGACTGGTGTGTGGTATCGCTCTTGCAAACCAATTGGTTTGTCAGAGCCATGTGATGTGGCACCTCCGCTGTCATTGAGATTGAATATTCTGCTTTAAATAACAGAAAATGCTGGAGATACTTCCTTCCCTGTTTCAATTTCTGGGAATCTTTTCCTTCTTAAGCAGCCACATGGATTGCGGATGACTTGCTTTCACTCCATTTCAAAGGTTTCTAAGATGGCTGTTAAGCTTGTCAGAAGTGGGGGAGGTGGTGCTTGAAGGGTTGGTTAGGTGGATTGTTTGGAGGTTACAGCGCTCCATCCAACTCCTTGACTTCAGCTCTGCATGTTTTCAATGAAGTCTCTCAAAGTGGTCAGTGCCTTCCCGATGAGTCTTCTCTATTTTGGGCGGTCACAAGTCATGCTCTCGCGTGACTCTGCAGGTATGTTTGGCATCTTCAGGGATGCCTTGACAACAGAACTAAAGTGTTTCCGCTGTCCTCTTGGGAGTTCAGAGTAGATGAATTTCCTCAGACGTCTGGTGTTGGGTAAATGGACGCCATGTCAGACCCAGCGGAGTGGTTTTGAATGGTCAGCACCTCAATGCTGGGCAGGTTGGCTTGCAAAAGGATGCTGCTGATGGACCACCTTCCTGACCACTGGATTTAAAGGATCTTACAAAGGCACTGCTGGCTGTCCTTCACCAGTGCTTTGAGGAATCTGCTGTAGGTTGTCAAAGTCTCCAGAGTATATCGGAGCACAGGGAACACTGTTGCCATAGGAATGGACTGTCAATCAATATCCATTTTCAGGTTTCCTACATTTTCTGTTATTATTGTAAATTTCCAGCATCTGGAGTATTTTGCTGTTGTGTTGTATTATGATTGGTTGCTGCTGAGCATATACTTATGAAAGGCTGATCATAAATAAGGGGCTGGATTTTCCGTTTCTAAGTGTCAGCTGAAACAATGAATTTGCGGCTGTTTTACGATGCCAAATGCGGCGCCGAACACTCACTGATTCAGAGGCTGGCAGCGGTGCCAAGTGAAATCCCCAACTCCCGCGCCTGAGAATGGCCGGGTCCCTGGCTGCGCAGGCGCATGGCAAAGACCTGCAGCGGTCACGCCGTACAACATGGCGTCGGCTGTGTGTGGACTTGACCCGCCATCCACGATCCCAAAGTCCACCCCTCACCAGTCCCCCTAACCCTTGTGGAAGTTCACTCGGCCAGCGGCACAGATCCTAGCCGGTTGTGGAGGCACTGGACACAGTTCTCAGCCGCCACGCTAGGTTACCGACCGCTCAGACCAGACGTCGCCCATGCAGTCGGGAATACGGCCCATCTGGGACGGAGCATCGCAGGAGGGCCTGCCGATGACGTGCCAATCGCGCAATACGATTACGCCACTTCCGAGGGGCCAGAGCGTGGCTGACCAGCGTTAAACCACCGCCGCCCCCGATTTGGATGTCGGAATCGATTCCCAGTCCGAGCACCGATTACGGTATCGGCATCGGGCAATGGAGAATCCCGCCCAAGAACTTTTCAGAACAAACACAGAGAAAAAATAACTTGAATTTTTAAAGTGCCTTTCACATCCTCAGGATATACGAAAACAATATGAAGCCAATGAATTATCATTGCTGCGTAATGACTGCTTTTAGGCAATGGAACAGGCAAAGTCCTATAAAGATCAAGTGAAATGAATAATCAGTTAATCCATTTCTGGTGCCGAGAATCAAGGTAGAAATATTGTCGAGGGCACTGGACCAGCCCGCAGTTCTTTGAAGAGTTCTGGGTGGATTTTTTTTTAACCCACCTGGCTTAACGTCAGGTTAGAATTTCATCTTCAACAATGCAGCATGTTCTCAGGACAGCATTTGTAGTGTCAGCCTTAATTAAGTGTTCAAACTACAGACCTAGATGGATATGAGATCATAGTTTTATTTAAAACTTATTGTTGTTATGAGCAAAAAAAGGGATCTGATAGATAGCCTGCCAGTTTGAGAAAGCTCTGATGGGGGAACTGTGGTGGGAAGCAGTGCAAATGGGAGATAACATTGGAAGGATATAAACTGCTCAGAGGAGATGGATGTAGGTATGGGGATGGAGGAATCTTATTGTACATAAAGGGTAGCAGAACGGTACAGGAAAGGCAGGATATTAAAGAGGTCTCAGGAGACTGAATGACTCTGGACGCAGTTAAATGAAGGAAACAGAAAGAAATTACTAGTGGGAACCTACTTCAGGCAGTTCTGAAAAAGAAACAGCTGATATTTCACAGGGAATAATGAAAGCTCCAGCAAAGGTAATGGCTGAATAAGGGGAATTGTCGCTACCTGAAAATTCAAGGGTGCTTTGAGTTGTACCAGTAATAAAAAGAAGCGGGAATTCTGAGCACACTAAGAAATGGTTACATTGATCAGCATGATATAAATGGAGCATGGTAGCAGGAACTCAGGTGGGTAGCAACTGAGAAATAGTGATCATAGGGTCTTAGCATTCAGAGCAAGCAAAATAAAAAAGTGATATTAATCATTAAACTTTAAGAAGGCAGGTTTTAGGAACATGTGTACACAGGTAGGTAAAAAAGAAGGATAGGACAAATAAAGAATGAAACAATCTGAAAAAAGATAACTGAGAGGGAATGGACTCGTCAACATAGAACATACAGTGCAGAAGGAGGCCATTCGGCCCAGCGAGTCTGCACCGACCCACTTAAGCCCTCACTTCCACCCTATCCCCGTAACCCAATAACCCCTCCTAACTTTTTTGGTCACTCAGGGCAATTTATCATGGCCAATCCACCAAACTTGCACATCTTTGGACTGTGGGAGGAAACCCACGCAGACACGGGGAGAACATGCAGACTCTGCACAGACAGTGACCCAGCGGGGAATCGAACCTGGGACCCTGGCACTGTGAAGCCACAGTGCTATCCACTTGTGCTACCGTGCTGCCCAAGGGGAGGTCAGGCCTGACTAATCTGTCAGAATTCTTTGAGGAGGTATGGAGGAAGTTAGACAATGGAGAACCAGTGGATGTGATCTATTTGGATTTTCAGAAGGCCTTTGACAAGGTGCCGTAGAGGAGGCTGCTAAATAAGCTACGAGCTCATGGTTTTAGGGTCAAGGTAATGGCATGGATAGAGGATTGGCTGACTGGCAGAGGACAGAGAGTGAGGAAAAAAGGATACTTTTCAGGATGGCAGCCGATGACTAGTGGTGTTCCAAATGGTTTAGCGTTGGAACTACAGCTATTCACAATGTACATTAATGATCTGTAAAAAGGAACTGAGGGCATTGTTGCTAATTTTGCAGGTGATACAAAGATATGTAGAGGAACAGGGGGTCGGACTTATGGCTCCTTGCATGTTTTCGGAGGAGTAGTTATTACATTGCATTTCAATCAAACCTTGAAGCCTGAACAGGTAGTTGAGGAAGCAGGAAGGCTGCAGAAGGACCTGGACGGGCTTGAAGAGTGGGCAAAGAAGTGGTAGATGGAATATAATATGGAAAAGTGTGAGGTAATGCACTTTGGTAGGAAAAATAGAGGCAGAGATTATTTTCTAAATGGGAAACGGCTTCAGAAATCAGAAGCACAAAGGGATGTAGGAGTCCTAGTTCAGGATTCTCTTAAGGTTAGCACGCAGGTTTAGTTGGCAGTTAGGAAGGAAAATGCAATGTTTGCATGCATGTCGCGAGGGATAGAATACACGAGCAGGGATGTACTGTTGAGGCTGTATAAGACTCTAGTCAGACTCCATTTGAAATATTGTGAGCAGTTTTGAGCCACATATCTAAGGAAGGATGTGCTGGCCTTGGAGAGGGTCCAGAGGAGGTTCACAAGAACGATCCCCGGAATGAGGAGCTGTTGAGGATTCTGGGTCTGTACTCAATAGAATTTAGAAGGATGAGTGGGGATCTCATTGAAACTTATAGAATACTGAGAGACTAGATAGACTGAACGTGGAGAGGATGTTTCCTTTGTTAGGAGAAACTACAACCCAAGGGCACAGCCTCAGACTGAAGGGGCGATACTTTAAAACAGAATTGAGGAGGAATTTCATCAGCCAGAGGGCAGCACGGTAGCATAATGGTTAGCATAATTGCTTCACAGCTCCAGGGTCCCAGGTTCAATTCCCAGCTTGGGTCACTGTTTGTGTGAGAGTCTGCACATTCTCCCAGTGTGTGCGTGGATTTCCTCCGAGTGCTCCGGTTTCCTCCCACAGTCCAAAGATGTGCAGGTTAGGTGGATTGGCTATGCTAAATAGCCCTTAGTGTCCAAAATTGCCCTCAGTGTTGGGTGTGGTTACTGGGTTATGGGGATAGGGTGGATGTGTGGGCTTGATAGGGTGTTCTTTCCAAGAGCCGGTGCAGACCTGATGGGCTGAATGGCCTCCTTCTGCACTGTAAATTCTATGATTCTATGATCTATGATCTATGAATCTGTGGGACCCATTGCCACAGAAGGCTGTGGAGCTCAAGTCACTGAGTATCTTTAAGACAGAGATGGATAGGTTCTTGATTAATAAGGGGATCAAGGGTTATGGGGAGGAAGGAGAATGGGGATGAGAAACATATCACCATGACTGAATGGCAGAGCGGACTTGAGCTGAATAGCCTAATTCTACTCCTATGTCTTATGGTGTTATGGAAGTGGGAAAATGCAGAAGTAGGAGTTGTAGAAGAAATAATGGATGAAACAGGCATCATCAGGGAGGGTAGTGAAAGCTGTTGCACCATTGCGCACAACTACAACCTCAAAGTACATCAAGGACAACATTGTCTCTTGTTATCAAGGAAACTGTCTCCTTTCAGGCTGCTGCTGCAGATATAAGTAACATCCCATTTCATTGCATTTCATGCAATAACTAACATAAAGAATTAATAAACTATTTGCAGCAACTATGCATTTCTTAAAGGACTTTTTGAGCTCACTTATATTAATAATAATCTTTATTGTCACAAATAGGCTTCCATTAACACTGCAATGAAGTTACTGTGAAAATCCCCTAGTCGCCACATTCCGGCATCTGTTCAGGATCGCTGAGGGAGAGTTCAGAATGTCCAAATTACCTAACAGCACATCCCTTGGGACTTGTGGGAGGAAACCAGAGCACCCAGAGGAAACCCACGCAGACACAAGGGAAACGTACAGACTCCACACAGACAGTCACCCAAGCCGGGAATTGAACCTAGGACCTTGCCGCTGTTAAGCAACAGTGCTAACTACTGTGCTACTATGCCGCCCACTGACCAACCTCATTATCTATCAATGAATTATAGGCCAGTTATCATAAATTCAGTTGTGGGCAAATTATTGGAATCAATTCTGAGGGTCAATATAAAACTTCATTCATAAAGGCATAGGTTAATCAAAGAAAGCCAGCATGGATTTATTAAGGAAAGGTCATGCCTGACTAATTTTAAATTGTTTGAGGAGGTCACTCTCACCACATTGAAGAATCTACTTGCAGAGCTACAGACCTACTCTTTATCAATCACAGGGACACGCAGGGCCAAATCGCCTCAGCCTGTTTTGTACATTTTCTACGATTTCCATGGAGGGGGGGGGGGCGTGGGAAGGAGGAGGGGGTGGCGTGGGAAGGAGGGGGAGGTTTACAGCACTCCCGATGTGTGTGTTTTTGGTGGAGTGAGTGGCACGTAAAATGGATACGTAGCCCATTGCATTCCCAGCCATCTCCTACCCAATCCCTATAATATGGAGGGTGGGTAATGACAATGATGTGAATAAAATGACCTTCCCATTCTCGCCCACCTTCCACATTCTGGTGCATTATTCCAGTGCAGAGAGATTGAAGCCATATTGTCCCTTAACTGGGCAATTAAAGGCCTCAATGGGTCAGGCGGTCCAGTGGGAGTGTTTGGCATCATGTGTCTTCTGCCTAGTATTTCTAGATACCAGTGAGCTCCAGTAGTGCAACTTGTAGCTGGTACAAACTGCTGCCACTGTTCGCCAGTGATGGAGGGAGTGAATGTTTGTGGATGGGGTGCCAATCAAGTGGGCTGCTTTGTTCTGGATTCTGTAAAGCTTCTGGAGTGTTTGTGGAGCTGTACTCATCCAGGAAAATGAAAGGTATTCTATCACACTCCCAAGTTTTATCTTATAGATGATGGATGGGCTTTGGGGGGTCAGGAGATGAGTTACTTACCACCAAATTCCTAGCCTCTTACTTGCTCTTGTAGCCACAACATTTATATTGTTTGTCCAGTTCACTTTCTGGTCAATGGTAACCCCAGGATGTTGGCCAAAAGCTGTCATAGGTAGCTGGCAAGATAATAGGGAATTTAAAACTCCTGCCCTTTAATTCTTTGTGAAAACTGTCTGGAGTATTCAAAAAAATAATTGTGATTTCACTCGTAAGTCCTAGCACAACCATTGCTGGATTGGTGCTGCACTACTGATTTCACAACTGTCCCTTATCACAGTAGACTGCTTCCCCTTTCACAGTTTGACAGCTTCAAGTGGTTATGGACTTTCAATTGGGACTATGAATTCCAATGCTTGTTTTTCGAAGGGATTATTCAATTGAATTAAATGTTTCTTCTGATAAGTCATAATGTAGTTGAAGGAATGTAAGGTAGTAAATGAGTTATTATGGATGATAATATTAAAAAGTAAAGTCTGCAATAGACTCTTGGAACACTGGGCCGGATTCTCCTCCCCTTCCACGGCATGTTCTGCAGCAATGGGAGGAGGCTCGCCAGTGGCCGGTCACAGATCTTCTGGCCCTGCAGGGGCATGCAAAATCAACATTTGCATTAATTTAAATGTATTTTCCATGTTTGACTCAGTGTGATCTGGGCCTCCGCGATGCTCCGGCCCTCTCAGGTGGAAGTCACGCAGACACAGTTTACTACAGGTATTTACAGATGGAAAAAAGGTGCCACGGCTTCTGAGAAGGGGGGGGGGGGGGGGGGGGGTGCGGAGAGAAGGTAAGCAAAGTTTGAAAAACTGATAAAAATTGTACTGCTTGCTGGGTTGGCTGCCAGGGCCGGGGGGAGTAGCTGGGAGCAGCTTGGTGACAGCTCCATGGATTTGGGATGTCCCCCTCAGGATCGGGGTTGCCTGGCTCAGGCAGCCATTGCTGCGGTATTTGTTTTACCCATTTGGTAAAGTTACAGGCCCTTGGCTCACTATGTGTGTCCTGTAAATGTTCACAGAGCCTCTGGTTATCTGGGAAACCCAGCCAGACCACCCCTCTGGAAACTCTCAAACCCCAGCTGACCCATCAATGGGATAGGCGTGGCCAAGCTCAATCAGTGGCCCACCAGATTCTGCCACTCCTAAGTGCACTCATCAGAAATACTATCCCACTGCAGGGGAAGCAGGGGAATAGCAGAGCTCACCCCAAAGGGCACATGCACGGTAGCCTTTGACAGACTCCCTGGCACACTGCCCCTCTCAGGGCAGAGGCCCCACCAGTGACACTATCAGCTAGCCCACACCACAGGAATACCACCTGTTTCAAAGCCCCACCTGACAAGCAACCCCTGCTTCCATCCATCCTGACCCTGGTCAGGTTGTCACAACCTGTGTGTCATACCCAGGACCCACATCACACTGTGGTTAAGCTCCCAACAGACCCACACTTTCCTCACTCACCCCCATCTGTAGGACCTGCCATAGACAAGCCTTTAAGCATGGAGCTGATTGGTGGCACAGGGCGACCCTCTCCACCGCACAACCAAGTGCCACTCTGCTGGTGGGTTAACACATGGTCCACCCAATGAGGACACCCACAGTAGACCCCACTGGGGAAACAGCACAGGGGTGGCAGAGCCTATCACTGACACGGGTTGTGGCAGCCACAGGTACCCTTGTTAACAGGGACGGGTGGTGAGGATAACGGCTCCCTGGTGCCACTCACTGCCAGTGACTGGGGTGCAGTATGGAAGGCATCATATCGGGGGAGCAGCTGAGGGGCGGGGGTGGGACTGGGGGTGACATGTGGGGGGTGGAGCTGAAGTGTAACTCAGGGTCACCATGTAAGCTGTTGGATTTGGATGATCATGGGAATACTCACCTTGTTAACATGTCTGCTCAGTTTCTGGTGCCCCAAGGGCACAGATCACCAAGGATAACCTTAGATAGGAGAGGTGAAACCCGCTGACGACATCGCCATAATATGACTGGTTATTAAGAATATGCGAGCTGACATCAGCCAGTCAGGAGTCAGGTATTTGCAGTACCTCTTTGAGGATTTATGCATCATTCCCACTGAAAGTCCTCATTATCTTCCGTGCAATGTAAGGATGATAAGCAACTGCACCCTCCTCATGACATAAGCCTTATCTTATGGGTGTGCACGGTCAGCAGTCAGACGGGAGAGCGATACTTACAGAAGGGATGTGAAGATGATGGGATGTCCTCACTGGTTGGCTTCATCATCCTCCATGAATCGAGCAGCATTGAGAGTGTTCCAAGCTTGTCTGTCCTTTCTGACCATCACCACTCCCTCATAGCCAATATCCTCCAGGATCCCCTCTTCTTCACAACTTCAATATCCTCCTCATTGGACAAAACATGCCTCTCCTTTATCTCCTTCTCAGGCAGTTCCTCCCCCCATTGCAACCCCAGGTTGTGAAGAGTGCAGCAGATGACCACGATACATAATATTTACCATTGGGCTCCACCAGACTGGTTCAGGGACCAGAACCTCATCTTCAGCATCCCCAGTCCCCCCGAGTACTTTCCCCAGTCCCCCCCGAGTACTTTCCCCAGTCCCCCCCCCCCGAGTACTTCCCCGGGGCCCCCTAGTACTTTCCCCAGTCCTCCCCCGAGTACCTTCCCCAGTCCCCTAGTACTTTCCCCAGTTCCCCCTGAGTACTTTCCCCAGTCCTCCCCCGAGTACTTTCCTCAGTCCCCCCCGAGTACTTTCCCCAGTCCCCCCGAGTACTTTCCCCAGTCCCCCGAGTACTTTCCCCAATCGCCCCCCCGAGTACCTTCCCAGTCCCCCCGAGTACTTTCCCCAGTCCCCCCCGAGTACTTTCCCCAGTCCCGCCGAGTACCTTCCCAGTCCCCCCGAGTACTTTCCCCAGTCCCCCCGAGTACTATCCCCAGCCCCCCCCCGAGTACTTTCCCCAGTCCCCCCGAGTACCTTCCCAGTCCTCCCCGAGTACTTTCCCCAGTCCTCCCGAGTACTTTCCCCAGTCCCCCCGAGTACCTTCCCAGTCCCCCCGAGTACTTTCCCCAGTCCCCCCGAGTACTTTCCCCAGTCCCTCCCGAGTACTTTCCCCAGGCCCCCCCGAGTATTTTCCCCAGTCCCCCCCGAGTACCTTCCCCAGTCCCCTGGTACTTTCCCCAGTCCCCCCTGAGTACTTTCCCCAGTCCTCCCCCGAGTACTTTCCCCAGTCCCCCCCGAGTACTTTCCCCAGTCCCCCCGAGTACTTTACCCAGTCCCCCCGAGTACTTTCCCCAATCCCCCCCCCCCCCCCGAGTACCTTCCCAGTCCCCCCGAGTACTTTCCCCAGTCCCCCCCGAGTACTTTCCCCAGTCCCGGCGAGTACCTTCCCAGTCCCCCCGAGTACTTTCCCCAGTCCCCCCGAGTACTATCCCCAGCCCCCCCCCGAGTACTTTCCCCAGTCCCCCCGAGTACATTCCCAGTCCTCCCCGAGTACTTTCCCCAGTCCTCCCGAGTACTTTCCCCAGTCCCCCCGAGTACCTTCCCAGTCCCCCCGAGTACATTCCCCAGTCCCTCCCGAGTACTTTCCCCAGGCCCCCCCGAGTATTTTCCCCAGTCCCCCCGAGTACTTTCCCCAGTCCCCCCGAGTACTTTCCCCAGTCCCCCCGAGTACCTTCCCAGTCCCCCCGAGTACTTTCCCCAGTCCCTCCCGAGTACTTTCCCCAGGCCCCCTCGAGTACTTTCCCCAGTCCCCCCAAGTACTTTCCCCAGCCTCCCGAGTACATTCCCCAGTCCCTCCCGAGTACTTTCCTCAGTCCCTCCCGAGTACATTCCCCAGTCCCTCCCGAGTACTTTCCTCAGTCCCTCCCGAATACATTCCCCAGTCCCCCGAGTACTTTTCTCAGTCCCCCCCGAGTACTTTCCCCAGCCCCGCCTGAGTACTTTCCCCAGTCCCCCGAGCACTTTCCCCAGACCCCCCCCCGAGTACTTTCCCCAGTCCCCCCGAGTACTTTCCCCAGTCCTTCCCGAGTACTTTCCCCAGTCCCCCCGAGTACTTTCCCCAATCCCCCCCGAGTACTCCCCCCAGTCCCCCGAGTACTTTCCCCAGTCCCCCCGAGTACTTTCCCCAGTCCCCCTGAGTACTTTCCCCATTACCCCCGAGTACTTTCCTCATTCCCACCCGAGCACTTTCCCCAGCCCCCACGAGTACTTTCGCCAGCCCCCCCGAGTACTTTCCCCAGTCCCCCAGAGTACTTTCCCCAGCCCCCCCGAGTACTTTCCCCAGCCCCCCCGAGTACTTTCCCCAGTCCCCCCGAGTACTTTCCCCAGCCCCCCCCGAGTACTTTCCCCAGTCCCCCCGAGTACTTTCCCCAGTCCCACCTGAGTACTTTCCCCTGTCCCCCCGAGTACTTTCCCCAGCCCCCGAGTACTTTCCCCAGTCCCCCCAAGTACTATCGCCAGTCCCTCCCGAGTACTTTCCCCAGTCCCCCCCGAGTACTTTCCCCAGTCCTCCGAGTACTTTCCCCAGTCCCCCCGAGTACTCCCCCCAGTCCTCCAGAAAACTTTCCCCCGCCGCCCCCCCGAGTACTTTCCATAGTCCCCCCGAGTACTTTCCCCAGTCCCCTCCCGAGTACTTTCCCCAGTCCCCCGAGTACTTTCCCCAGTCCCCCCCGAGTACTCCCCCCAGTCCCCCGAGTACTTTCCCCAGTCCCCCCGAGTACTTTCCCCAGTCCCCCTGAGTACTTTCCCCATTACCCCCGAGTATTTTCCTCATTCCCACCCGAGCACTTTCCCCAGCCCCCACGAGTACTTTCCCCAGACGCCCCGAGTACTTTCCCCAGTCCCCCCGAGTACTTTCCCCAGTCCCACCCGAGAACTTTCCCTAGTTCCCCCGAGTACTTTCCCCAGTCCCCTGAGTACGTTCCCCAGTCCCCCCCGAGTACTTTCCCCTGTCCCCCCGAGTACTTTCCCCAGCCCCCGAGTACTTTCCCCAGTCCCACCAAGTACTATCGCCAGTCCCTCCCGAGTACGTTCCCCAGTCCCCCCCCGAGTACTTTCCCCAGTCCTCCGAGTACTTTCCCCACTCCCCCCGAGTACTCCCCCCAGTCCTCCAGAATACTTTCCCCCGCCCCCCCGAGTGCTTTCCATAGTCCCCCCCAAGTACTTTCCCCAGTCCCCCCGAGTACGTTACCCAGCCCCCCGAGTACTTTCCCCAGTCCCCCCCGAGTACTTTCCCCAGTCCCCCCGAGTACTTTCCCCATACCCCACCCTGAGTACTTTCCCCAGTCCCCCCGAGTACTTTCCCCAGTCCCCCCCGAGTACTTTCCCCATACCCCACCCTGAGTACTTTCCCCAGTGCCCCGAGTACTTTCCCCAGTCCCCCCGAGTACTCCCCCCAGTCCTCCCGAATACTTTCCCCAGGCCCCCCCGAGTACTTTCCCCAGTCCCCTCCGAGTACTTTCCCCAGTCCCCCCGAGTACTTTCCCCAGACCACCCGAGTACTTTCCCCAGTCCCCCGAGTACTTTCCCCAGTCCCCGAGTACTTTCCCCAGCCCCTCCTGAGTACTATCCCCAGTCCCCCGAGTACTTTCCCCAGTCCCTCCTGAGTACTTTCCCCAGTACCCCGAGTACTTTCCCCAGTCCCCCCGAGTACTTTCCCCAGTCCCCCGAGTATTTTCCACAGTCCCTCCCTAGTACTTTCCATAGTCACCCCCGAGTACTTTCCCCAGTCCCCCGAGTACTTTACCCAGTCCCCCCCGAGTACTCCCCCAGTACCCCCGAGTACTTTACCCAGTCCCCCGAGTACTTTCCCCAGTCCCCCCTGAGTACTTTCCCCAGACCCCCCCCGAGTACTTTCCCCAGTCCCCCCGAGAACTTTCCCCAGTCCCCCCGAGTACTTTCCCCAGTCCCCCCGAGTACTTTCCCCAGTCCCTCCGGAGTACTTTCCCCAGCCTCCCCGAATACTTCTCTAGTGCCCCCCCCGAGTACTTATCCAGTCCCCCGAGTACTTTCCCCAGTCCCCCCCGAGTAATATCCAAAGTCCCCCGAGTACTTTCCCCAGTCCCCCGAGTACTTTCCCCAGTCCCTCCCGAGTACTTTCCCCAGTCCCGTGAGTACTTTCCCCAGTCCCCCCCGAGTACTTTCCCCAGTCCCCGAGTACTTTCCCCAGTCCCCCCGAGTATGTTCCCCAGTCCCCCGAGTACTTTCCCCAGTCCCCTGAGTACTTTCCCCAGTTCCCCTGAGTACTTTCCCCAGTCCCCCGAATACTTTCCCCAGTCCCCCGAGTACTTTCCCCAGTCCCCCCGAGTACTTTCCCCAGCCCCTCCTGAGTACTTTCCCCAGTACCCCGAGTACTTTCCCCAGTCCCCCCCGAGTACTTTCCGCAGTCCCTCCCTAGTACTATCCGCAGGCCCCCCGAGTACTTTCCCCAGTCCCCCGCCCGAGTACTTTCCCCAGAGCCCCTGAGTACTTTCCCCAGCCCCCTGAGTACTTTCGCCCAGTCCCACCGAGAACTTTCCCCAGTCCCCCGAGTACTTTCCCCAGTCCCCCCCCGAGTACTTTCCCCAGTCCTCCCGAGTACTTTCCGCAGTCCCTCCCTAGTACTTTCCACAGTCACCCCCGAGTACTTTCCCCAGTCCCCCACCGAGTACTTTCTGCAGTTCCTCCCTAGTACTTTCCCCAGTCCCCCCCGAGTAGTTTCCCCAGTCCCCCCTGAGTACTTTCCCCAGACCTCCCCGAATACTTTCCCCAGTCCCCCCGAGTACTCCCCCCAGTCCTCCCGAATACTTTCCCCAGGCCCCCCCGAGTACTTTCCCCAGTCCTCCCCGAGTACTTTCCGCAGTCCCTCCCTAGTACTTTCCACAGTCACCCCCGAGTACTTTCCCCAGTCCCCCCTGAGTACTTTCCCCTGACCCCCCCGAATACTTTCCCCAGTCCCCCGAGTACTTTCCCCAGTCCCCCCGAGAACTTTCCCCAGTCCCGCCGAGTACATTCCCCAGTCCCCCCCCGAGTACTTTCCCCAGTCCCCCCTGAGTACTTTCCCCAGTCCCTCCAAGTACTTTCCCCAGTCCCCGCAAGTACTTTCCCCAGTCCCCCCCCGAATACTTTCCCCAGTCCCTCAGGAGTACTTTCCCCAGTACCCCGAGTACTTTCCCCAGTCCCCCGAGTACTTTCCCCAGTACCCTGAGTACTTTCCCCAGTACCCCGAGCTTCCCGACCCCGATATACTTTCCCAGTCCCCGAGTACTTTCCAAGTCCCCCAGACTTTCCCCGTCCCCGAGTTCTTCCCCGTCCCCGAGTACTTTCCCGGTGCCCCGAATACTTTCCCCGGTGCCCCCGAGCATTTCCCCGGTGCCCCCGAGTACTTTCCCCGTGCCCCCGAGTACTTTCCCAGCCCCGAGTACTTCCCGTGCCCCGAGACTTTCCAGTCCCCGAGTACTTCCCTGTGCCCCGATACTTCCCTGTCCCCGGTACTTCCCAGTGCCCCGAGTACTTCCCGGGCCCCCGATACTTCCCAGTCCCCCGAGTACTTTCCCAGTGCCCTGAGTACTTCCGGTCCCCGATACTTTCCCGTCCCCGAATGCTTTCCCTGACAACCACAAGTACTTTCCCTGTGCCCCGAATACTTTCCCTGTGCCCCGAATACTTTCCCTGTGCCCCGAATACTTTCCCTGTGCCCCGAATACTTTCCCTGTGCCCCCAATACTTTCCCTGTGTTCTGAATACTTTCCTTGTGCCCCGAATACTTTCCCTGTGCCCCGTATACTTTCCCTGTGCCCCATATACTTTCCCTGTGCCCCGAATACTTTCCCTGTGCCCCAAATACTTTCCCTGAGCCCAGATACGTTCCCCAGTGCCCCCAAGCCATTTCCATGGTGCTCCCAAGTGCTTTCCCTGTGCCCCCGAGTACTTTTGCCGGTGACCACAAGTACTTTCCCCGTGCGCCGAATACTTTCCCTGGTACCACAAGTACTTTCCCTGTGTCCCGAATACTTTCCCTGTGCCCGAATACTTTCCCTGTGCCCCGAATACTTTCCCTGTGCCCCAAATACTTTCCCTGTGTTTTGAATATCCCTGTGCCCCGTATCCCTGTGCCCCGAATACTTTCCCTGTGCCCCGAATACTTTCCTGTGTTTTGAATACTTTCCCTGTGCCCCGTATACTTTCCCTGTGCCCCGAATACTTTCCCTGTGCCCTGAATACTTTCCCTGTGCCCCGAATACTTTCCCTGTGCCCCGAATACTTTCCCTGTGTTCTGAATACTTTCCCTGTGCCCCGAATACTTTCCCTGTGTTCAGAATACTTTCCTTGTGCCCTGAATACTTTCCCTGTGTTCTGAATACTTTCCCTGTGCCCCGAATACTTTCCCTGTGTTCTGAATACTTTCCCTGTGCCCCGAATACTTTCCCTGTGTTCAGAATACTTTCCCTGTGTTCTGAATACTTTCCCTGTGCCCCGAATACTTTCCCTGTGCCCCGAATACTTTCCCTGTGTTCTGAATACTTTCCCTGTGCCCCGAATACTTTCCCTGTGCCCCGAATACTTTCCCTGTGCCCCGAATACTTTCCCTGTGCCCCAAATAATTTCCCTGTGCCCCGAATACTTTCCTTGTGCCCCGAATACTTTCCCTGTGCCCCGAATACTTTCCCTGTGCCCCATATACTTTCCCTGTGCCCCGTATACATTCCCTGTGCCCCGAATACTTTCTCTGTGCCCCGAATAATTTCCCTGTGTTCTGAATACTTTCCCTGTGCCCCGAATACTTTCCCTGTGTTCTGAATACTTTCCTTGTGCCCCGAATACTTTCCCTGTGCCCCGTATACTTTCCCTATGCCCCGAATACTTTCCCTGTGCCCCGAATACTTTCCCTGAGCCCCAAATACTTTCCCCAGTGCCCCCAAGTCATTTCCATGGTGCTCCCAAGTACTTTTGCCGGTGACCACAAGTACTTTCCCCGTGCGCCGAATACTTTCCCTGGTAACCACAAGTACTTTCCCTGAGCCCCGAATACTTTCCCTGTGCCCCGTATACTTTCCCTGTGCCCCGAATACTTTCCCTGTGCCCCGAATACTTTCCCTGTGCCCCGTATACTTTCCCTGTGCCCCGAATACTTTCCCTGTGCCCCGAATACTTTCCCTGTGCCCCGAATACTTTCCCTGTGCCCCGAATACTTTCCCTGTGCCCCGAATACTTTCCCTGTGCCCCGAATACTTTCCCTGTGCCCTGAATACTTTCCCTATGTTCTGAATACTTTCCCTGTGCCCCGAATACTTTCCCTGCGCCCCCAATACTTTCCCTGTGCCCCGAATACTTTCCCTGTGCCCCGAATACTTTCCCTGTGTTCTGAATACTTTCCCTGTGCCCCGAATACTTTCCCTGTGTTCAGAATACTTTCCCTGTGCCCCGAATACTATCCCTGTGTTCTGAATACTTTCCCTGTGTTCAGAATACTTTCCCTGTGCCCCGAATACTTTCCCTGTGCCCCGAATACTTTCCCTGTGCCCCGAATACTTTCCATGTGCCCCGAATACTTTCCCTGAGCCCCGTATACTTTCCCTGGTAACCACAAGTACTTTCCCTGTGCCCCGAATACTTTCCCTGTGCCCCAAATACTTTCCCTGTGCCCCAAATACTTTCCCTGTGCCCCGAATACTTTCCCTGTGCCCCGAATACTTTCCCTGTTCCACGAATACTTTCCCTGTGCCCCGAATACTTTCCCTGTTCCACGAATACTTTCTCTGTTCCACGAATACTTTCCCTGCGCCCCGAATACTTTCCCTGACACCCACAAGTACTATCCCTGCGTTCTGAATACTTTTCTGTGCCCCGAATTCTTGCCCTGTGCCTGCTTTGCGCTCACTTACGAAACTACCCCGGAGGTCTGCAAGTGTTTGAAAGCCGTTGTGATTCATGCTGGTGTGCATGTCACATTTGATAGGGAGTTGGCGGGGAGGGGGGGGGGGGGGGGGGGGGGGCGATGATTTCTGCGCGAGGCCCATAATGTATTAATGCAGATACATTGAAATGACTTTCCAACGTTTCATGACAGGATTGTTTGCCCGTCACTTACAGGGGAAGGGACAATCACAGTGAACAATGCGATCGATGTAAAATGCCATTTAGCTGTCTCGCTAAACCCACCTGATGCTAAATGGGAGCAGAAAATACCAATCTTTAACTGTCACCTCCACATTTGCAGGAAAATTGTACAAACAACAGTGGAGATATAGATCGCATCCATGGGACACCAGTGTGCAACTTTGACACAATAACAGAGTTAAAATTTTTACCTGTTGGGCAAAAGCCTCAAATTGTACCTCATTCACAATGCAGTAGCTCTGAACCTGGTTTGTAATGTGTATGCGTGATAAGGTTCACAGGAAATGTGCAAAAAGAAATGAGGACCACATTCCTCCTGTTACCACAAATCACTTTCTCATTTGGAGTCAGGTGCAAAGGACTTGGTAATTTGATTAATTCAGTTTGTCATTAGTTTATAATGATCTGGCCAAAAGCTCCCCAAGCACGTCCTGTATGATCCCAGAAATCACCAGAGCCACATGGGCTCACCCAGGACTATGGATTCTGCTTGGAGCTGAAGAACATATTAAAATATAATGTTTAACTGTACGACAGAAAACATTCCTCATTCCTCTGCAGGGTTCTATCTCCCAAGGATCATAGTAATAATACTTCCAGTTAAATTTTACATTTAAAGGACAGACATCCTGGCTCTGGGAAAATGGTATTACACTAAGAAGCCAGTAAAAGAATTTAACAACGTGAACAAAAAATTGCTGGAAAGCGAGTATAGGTCAATAGAAATATGGGGTTGTATCTGCTTGAAAATGCCAGTGATGTTTTACCTCAGTAGCTCTGGTAATGTTTTTAATACATGGAAGATCAGTAAAATCTGAGTAATTACATTGGTGCCATAAAAGTGTCTGCTGTTTATTCTGTCTGTTCATTGTGATGTCAGTGCATTATCGCATGTTGTGCGTTTGAAGTACCTCCACAGCTTCTTGCTTTTTGGATGTTTAAATGTTCAGACTTTTTTAACCTCATTTGCCTGGTTTTTCAAACAACAGGCATAAATATCCTGGCTGCGAGGTTTGCTAGTGTCACACGGGAGGGTTTAACTAGCATGGCAGGGGGTGGTACCGGAGCAATAGGTCAGAAGGTGAAAGCATTGAGGGAGAACTAGGAAATAGGGCCAGAATGGCTCTGAGGAAGAGCAGACAGGGAGATGTTGCTGGAAACAGCAGGACTGGTGGCCTGAAGTGCATTATGTTTCAGCAAGAAGTATAACAGGTAAGGCAGATGAACTTAGAGCTTGGATTAGTACTTGGAACTATTATGTGTTGCCATTACAGAGACCTGGTTGAGGGAAAGGACAGGATTGGCAGCTAAACATTCCGGATTTAGATGTTTCAGGCAGGATAGAGGGGAATGTAAAAGGGGGGTGGCAGAGTTGCGCTACTGGGAGGGAGAGTATCACAGCTGTACTATGGGAGGACCCTCAGAGGGCAGTGAGGCTATATGGGTAGAGATCAGGGGAATAAGAAGGGTGCAGTCACAATGTTGGGGGTTTACTATAGGCCTCCCAACAGCCAGCAGGAGATAGAGGAGCAGATAGGTAGACAGATTTTAGAAAAGAGTAAAAACAACAGGGTTGTTGTGATGGGAGACTTCAACTTCCCCAATATTGACTGGGACTCACTTAGTGCTAGGGGCTTGGACGGGGCAGAGTTTGTAAGGAGCATCCAGGAGGGTTTCTTAAAACAATATGTAGATAGTCCAACTAGGGAAGGGGCTGTACTGGACCTGGTATTGGGGAATGAGCCCTGCCAGGTGGTAGAAGTTTCAGTAGGGGAGCATTTCAGGAACAGTGACCACGATTCAGTAAGTTTTAAAGTGCTGGTGGACAAGGATAAGAGTGGTACTCGGGTGAATGTGCTAAATTGGGGGAAGGCTATTTATAACAATATTAGGCGGGAACTGAAGAACCTAGATTGGGGGCGGATGTTTGAGGGTAAATCAACATCTGACATGTGGGAGGCTTTCAAATGTCAGTTGAAAGAATTCAGGATCGGCATGTTCCTGTGAGGAAGAAGGATAAATACAGCCAATTTCAGGAACCTTGGATACGAGAGATATTGTAGGCCTCGTCAAAAAGAAAACGGAGGCATTTGTCAGGGCTAGAAGGCTGGGAACAGACGAAGCCTGTGTGGAATATAAGGAAAGTAGGAAGGAACTTAAGCAAGGAGTCAGGAAGGCTAGAAGGGGGTCACGAAAATTCAATTTTGAAATAGGGTAAAGGAAAATCCCAAGGCTTTTTACCGTACATAAAAGCAGGAGGGTAGCCAGGGAAAGGGTTGGCCCACTGAAAGACAGGAGAGGGAATCTATGTGTGGAGCAGAGGAAATGGGTGAGGTACTAAATGATACTTTGCATCGGTATTCACCAAGAGAAGGAATTGGGGATGTTGAGTCTGGAGAAGGATGTGTAGATAGCCTGGGCCACATTGAGATCCAAAAGACGAGGTGTTGGGCGTCTTGAAAAATATGAAGGTAGATAAGTCCCCAGGGCCAGATGGGATCTACCCCAGAATACTGAAGGAGGCTAGAGAGGAAATTGTTTGAGGCCTTGACAAAAATCTTTGGATCCTCACTGTCTTCAGGTGATGTCCGGAGGACTGGAGAATAGCCAATGTTGTTCCTTTGGTTAAGAAGGGTAGCAAGGATAATCCAGGGAACTACAGGCCAGTGAGGCCTTACGTCAGTGGTAGGGAATTACTGGAGAGAATTCTTCGAGACAGGAACTACTCCCATTTGGAAACAAATGGACCTATTAGTGAGAGGCAGCATGGTTTGTGAAGGGGAGGTCGTGTCTCACTAACTTGATAGAGTTTTTTGAGAGGTCACAAAGATGATTGATGCAGGTAGGGCAGTGGATGTTGTCTATATGGACTTAGTAAGGCCTTTGACAAGGTCCCTCATGGTAGACTGGTACCAAAGGTGAAGTCACACGGGATCCAGGGTGAGCTGGCAAGGTGGATACAGAACTAGCTAGGTCATAAAAGGCAGAGAGTAAGCAATGGAAGGGTGCTTTCTAATTGGAGGCTGTGACTAGTGGTGTTCCGCAGGGATCAGTGCTGGGACCTTTACTGTTTGTAGTATATATAAATGATTGAGGAAAATGTAACTGGTCTGATAGTAAGTTTGCAGAGGTCACAAAGGTTGGTGGAATTGCGGATAGCCAAGAAGGCATACGGCATGCTTGCCTTCATTGGCCGGGGCATTGAGTATAAGAATTGGCAAGTCATGTTGTAGCTGTATAGAACCTTAGTTAGGCCAGACTTGGAGTATAATCGCCACACTACCAGAAGGATGTGGAGGATTTAGAGAGGTGCAGAAGAGATTTGCCAGGATGCTGCCTGGTATGGAGGGCATTAGCTATGAGGAGCAGTTGAATAAACACGGTTTGTTCTCACTGGAACGACGGAGGTTGAGGGGCGATCTGATAGAGGTCTACAAAATTATGGGGGGCATAGACAGAGTGGATCGTCAGAGGCTTTTCCCCAGGATAGAGAGGTCAATTACTAGGGGCGTAGGTTTAGGTGCGAGGGGCAAGGTTTAGAGTAGATGTACGAGGCCCGCTTTTTACACAGAGGGTAGTGGGTGCCTGGAACTCGCTGCTGGAGGAGGTGGTGGAAGCAGGGACGATAGTGACATTTAAGGGGCCATCTTGATAAATACATGAATAGGATGGGAATAGAGGGATATGGACCCAGGAAGTGATGAAGATTGTAGTTTAGTCGGGCAGCATGGTCGGCACGGGCTTGGAGGCCGAAGGACCTGTTCCTGTGCTGTACTTTTCTTTGTTCTTTGTTCCTTTGCAAATTATAAGCAGTGTGATGAGGTGAGTTGTAGAGAAAATTGGGAACCCACAAATGAATGCTGCATTAGAAATCTGGATTAAATATAGCCTTGCAATGGAAAACTGAAACTGGTGATCAACAGAACAGGACTCTGTTTATGGGTGGTGGAGTCCCATTGATGTGCTCTATTAATCTCCACTGTTGTTTGTACCAATTGTAAATAGCCAGATCTTGGACTTAAGGTGAAAAACTGTCCCAAGAACAAAGAAAATGTACATCAAACCATACAGGCAGGTATAAAAAGAGTGATCATAACATGGTCCAAAGGAATAGATTTAAGGAAATCATATAGGTGAAGAAGACTGTGCAAATAGTTAGTCTAAAATTTAAAAAATGGCTTGCCTTTGTGAGTGAGAATTGAAAAAGAAATTGGTCTAGCAATTACAATATCTATTTGTTGACATTACCACAGGGCTATCATTATTAATCCTTGGCTACTTTCCACAACCTATCATCTCAGTCGCGGGTCCTAGGTTTAGTTTGATTGACAAATCACAGAGATTCTTAAAGGATTGTTGTCTTTGATGTGGAGCTATAAATACACATTTATTTGTTTTTCTTCATTCATTTACGGGCTGTGGACATTGCTTGTTAGTTCAGATTTGTTGCCACCCATAGTTGCCCTTGAGAAGGCAATGGTGAGACACCTTCTTGAACCACAGCAGTTTCTGAGGGGTTGGTATAGCGACAGTGCTGTTAGGGAGGGACTTCCAGGATTTTGACCCAGTTACAGTGAAGGAATGATGATGCATTCCAATTCAGGATGTTGAGTGACTTGGAGGGGAACCTCCAGGTAGTGGTGTTCCCAGGTATCTTCAGCCCTTGTCTTTCTAGATGGTAGTGGCCATGGGTTTGGAAGGTGCTGCCTAAGGAACTTTGATGAGTTCCTGCCTGCGCATCTTGTAGATGGTACACACGGCTGACAAAGTTTCCGCATAGTGCAGCATTGAGGAACTCCCGAGAGCATCCAGAGAAGACAAGTAGTGGATGTTAGTAAGGAGTTGTCACAGGGCAGGACTGATTTTACAAGAGTGGGTTCCCAGGAACAAGCCTGTCAGGATTATATATTGGTCAATCCTGAGTGTGCTGTTGAAATTAATCAAACATTATGGACAATGCCCCATGATTTTTAATATATGCAGCTGATGGATGATGATCACTTGGGAGCACATGTTTAGACAAAATATAATTTATTGAGATCCCCTCCTATTTAGAATTTAGAGAGATTTTGAAAATGTCATGCCTGCTGTATAGACATTTGAAATATTTAATTTAATTAAATAATGATGCCATTAACTGAGGTTTCCAATTACCTGCTGTGCTGACTCATTTGCCCAGAAAATTGCTGGACTAGTATACAGTGAATCAAGCACACAATTTTCTCAACCCCCACCTAATGTCAGATACTTATAATTCTGCTCTTTGATCTCCAAAGATACAGAAATAGTTATTTAGACAAGAATATTTTGTTGGTAATAATAAAACTACAATCAATCATTTTTTAAAAATAGCTGTTAATGACAATTTTAGCAACTTCTACTTATAGAACAGAACATGCATACAGAGCAGAGGAGGCTATTCAGCCAATTGAGTCTGCACCGACCCACTTCCACCCTATCCCTGTAACCCAATAACCCCTCCTGTCCTTATCTTGGTCACTAAGGGGCAGTTTATCATGGCCATTCCACCTAACTTGCACATCTTTGGACTGTGGGAGGAAACCAGAGCACCCGGAGGAAACCCATGCAGACTCCGCACAGACAGTGACCCAGCAGGAAATTGAACCTGGGACCCTGGCGCTGTGAAGCCACAGTGCTATCCACTTGTACTACCGTGCTGCCCATCTGGAATTGTACTGAAATATTTTGTCTCATTCCTGAAACGGTGAATCGATTTAAACACATAGTAACTTCCTGACTGTAGATCCTCCATCTGGGAATACACTGCTGGCATGTCCAAGACTGCAGGTTGCAACACAAAAAATGTTGGGGCAACAAATGTAAAAAGCTCTGAATGTGCCAGCCTGGTTTAAACTCACAAATTTCCTATTAAGCTCCAGATTTCAATTGAAGACTCCAAGTTTTACATTTCTCTCTGGATTAGCTAATTAAATCTTCAGATATCCTTGGGCTGAATGCATGAAAAGTGATTAAGAAACTAAAACTTTGAAGGAAAATGTAGAAAAAAAAGAAATACCAGGGGGGAAAAGAATTAAAGTGGAACAAGGAAGATAATAATGAGAATTAAATAACTTTTTTGATACGATCAGTGATGCACGATCATTGTACAAGACTAAGGTTGGATATCAACTGTGGCTTTATTGCAGCAAGATGTGAGGCCTCCCACAGCAAGCTGGCGAAATGGCTGCCGAATAGAGGACACGCATATTTATACTCTTCCTACTGGCGGAGCCAGCAGGCAGGTGGAAACTGGCAAACCTGTAGTACAGTCCTACCTGACATCACCTAATTCAGGTGAACAGCAGTTTACCACAAGCAGGTTATCTATGCACTACTCCAATAACTCAGATCACACAATATATTACGTAGAAACTTGGCACACGGGTCCCTCAAGCTGGTCCAGCTATTCGTTTAGATCATTGTTGGCATGTAACCCAACCCCATTTAGCAATCTTCACTTCTTTGTACCCTTATTAGAGTGTGTATCCTGCAATGTATTTGAATGCAAAGGTGGAGCTGGTCATTTTGGGACACAAAGGGTTGGATTTTAAAAGCAGATCAGGATCAGGATTAGATGGGAGGCAGACGGCTGGTTTAGCACACTGGGCTAAAATCGCTGGCTTTTAAAGCAGACCCAGGCAGGCCAGCAGCAATGGTGCAATTCCCGTACCAGCCTCCCCGAACAGGTGCCGGAATGTGGCAACTAGGGGCTTTCACAGTAACTTCATTTGAAGTCTACTTGTGACAATAAGCAATTTTCATTTTCAATTTTGCACTGCCGTTCATCCTGCCCATCCAGTGCCACAATCCTGATCCCGAGCCATTCTTGGAGAAGCTGACCTGAGAGAAATCAGGTCAGGGTGATGAATTGTCCTGTATTTTATGGGGTTGTCCCATAATTGAGCCCATTGTCCCATATCCTGAGCTGCATACATCTGGGACACTGTTTTTCCCTTAATTCAGACCTTTGAACCACATGAATGTGCATGCAGTACCCCGTCTGATCCTGTTTGAACACTCTCACAGCTCTGCGTGCCGCCTCTTCCCCCGCATCCCATCACCCCCGACCCCAACTCACTGGCGGGGTGACCACCCTGCCCTCACAGTTTTGGGTTCTCCCCCGAATGCTCAAATTGGTTCTGATGTTGGAGCACCCCTGAATGTTCTCTACAAGGGTTGTTCACCACCGATCAGGTGTCCCTGCTCCCACATCAACTGACATTTCCAGTCGTCAAGGGGGCATGATCACGGTCAGGACAGACTCACACTGGGAAAGAGGATGGTCGTAATTCATCCTGCATGGACGGATTACCGTGAGTTATAGCCTCCAGACCCACAAGCCACAGGCATTGAGCATCAAATTAAGGGGTCACCGCCACCACAATCACAGATTGTTTTAAAATGTTTTTAAATTGAGGCACTCTCTCCCTCTATCACAAATCTGCAATCCCACCTCAGCCAGTGGGGGTTGCCTATATGTCAGAGCTGAAGGGCCTGAGGACCTCAGGAACCAGCTCCCTACTCATAATTGGACGATTAGTCTTCTCCCTGCCATTATTGGCCTGGCTCTATAAAATCCCAGTGGAATGTATGGAACACGCTGTGCAGGGTCAGGACCTGGAACTGGTCCCAAAGCCAGGTTCCTAATCCTGAACTACAAATCCAGCACAAAATCTAATTTTGTTATTGAGCTCCCGGCAAAAGTAGTTGAGGCTCTGCCAATATCTCATTAGCAACATCATTGAGGTTATAGAGCACGTTTTCATAATATCATGGGTTGCATATTTTTAATCTAGACATATTAGGCTGGAATTTGCCATGGAGTGGAGGAGGGTCCAGAGGCAATTATCGCACCGATCCTCACTGCTAGCTTGCATACAGCTCTGACACCAAACTCCTGCCTGTGGCCAATTTTCAGGGTGGCTTCTGGGGTGTGATGGCTCTATTTCACCAGTGGTGGGTAGCCTATTAAAGTGCCATATGAAGGCACGCTCCACACATCATCTGGATTTCCAGACACGGACAGATGTGACAGCAAGCTGGAGTTGGCAGATTAAACATCCAGTGGCGGTCATGGAGTAAGTGGTCGCACATTTGGTGGCTCCTGCTTGAGGCCGAATTGTTCGGTCCTTGTTTCCCATTCACAGGGGTGATTGTTGGTACAAGTACAGGAACAGATAGAGCTGAGGATTCTCCTTCGGGTGGCATATCTCAGCCCTATCAAACAGGAGTGCAACTGTAAAGGGGTAAGAGTCCAACCAGGAGTTTTCAAGGAGTGCAATAAAAGGAAAGACGGCGGAGAGTTCTGTGGCGTTGTTCCCCACTCAGTGGTCCACGGAACAGTTGGTGGAGTTTTGGCAGTCAAGTTCCGGCAGCTAAGGCAGGAGGACCTCAGAAGACCTGACAAAGGTGGCTGGACCCAATTCGGGCAGCCATTGAGAGGGGAACAGATATTGGAGGCACACAGTGCTTTGGCTCCAAAAAGTGGACCATGAGGAACGGTTGGCCTCGTTGGAGGCAGAGGTACGCTGGTGGAGGACGGCCAAGGAAGCTGAGGGAGAAAGTGGATGATTTGGAGAATTGGTCAAGGAGGCAGTATCTCCGATTGTGGGATTGCCCGCCCAGCAGCATTGAGGGACGCAGGCCACAAGTATGTAGCTAACGTGCTTGGGAAGCTGTTGGGGTAGGGGGCCTTCGACTGATGACCCGAAATTGTGCAAGCACAGAGATCGCTGAGGAGGAGGCCAAAGGCAAGTGAACAGTGAGGGTGATGGTAGTACAAACTGCACAGATTTCCAGACAAGGAGAAGATTCTGCGGTGGGCGAAGGAGACAAAGACAATGCACCTGGGAGGGAATGAGATTCTGATCTACCAGGATCTAGATGCGGAGCTGACAAGCACTGGCTGGGTTTAATAGGATCAAAGCGATACTGTTCAAGGAAGGGAGTAAAGTTTAGGGTGCTGTACCAGCCCGGTTGTGGGTCACGTACCAGAGCCAGGCATTCTACATGGGCAAGTTGGTGGAAGCGAGCAGATGTTTGCGGGACCGTAGACTTGGGTACTTGTAAGAACTTTGGACTATAGAGATACCAGTGTTTTGCAGTTGGATTGAATGTGTATCTGTTGTATATTATGTGGGTTATTGGGATGTGGGTATAAGTGGGGAAGGTGGAGGAACCAGCGTGAGGGATGGATGGGTTTGGGGGAAAACAGTTGCTCAAGTGGGGGCTGCCATGCTAGCAGATAGGCTAGTTAATGGGAGTGAAGTGGGGGATAGATCTGTTCGGAGAGGGGGTTCTTTCTCTTTTCCTTGTTTTTTGTTGAGGCTGGTTGGGGAGGGGGGGGGGTGGGATGTTGATGTGGACGGTGTTGGTGTGGCACAGTTTCTTGAGGGATGATAGTGGCGGACATCTTGGGGAGGCTCTATAGGGGGCTGCGGGGCGTGGACCTGGAGGAGCTGGTTAAAGCAGAGATATGGCTTCCCGGAGGGGAGGGGGGCTGGGACAGTTTGGGCTAGTGTTGACGGGGGAGGCGGTCGGACAGTTGTGCAGAGCCAGAGGAAACAGTGTACGAGCATGGAGAGAAGGCAATCAGGATAATTGTGAATCAATTGAGGAGTGGGTGGTGGCAAGGGAGATTGGGCAGATAAGGGAATGGGTGGGGGGGGGGGCAGGTTTATAACGGAGCCAGAGGAGGTAAATGGGGTGTTTGAGGCATTCATCAAAAGGTGTACAGTTCGGAATCCCAGCGGGTGATGAGGGCATGAGCTGGTTTTTGGGTGAGCTGAAGTCCCCGAGGGTGGATGAGGCGAGGGTATAGGGGCATGGGGCCCCGATTGGTCTGGGGGAGGTAATGGAGTGTATGGGGATGATGCAGTCGGGGAAGGCCCCAGACCGGATGTGTCCTCTGTGGAGCTTCATGGGAGGTTTGAGTTGGAGCTGGGGCTGCTGTTCATGGAAATGTACACTGAGTGGGTGGAGTGGTGAGTTCCCCCTGGTGAGTTTCCCCTATTTTGCTCATTTTAAAGAAAGACAAAGACCCGGAGCAGTGTGGGTCATACCGCCCAATGTCGTTGTTAAATGTAAATGCGAAGCTATTGGCAAAGGTAGCAGCAGTGCGGATAGAGAATTGTGTCCCAGGGGTGATAGTGAGGACCAGACGGGGTTCATGAAGGGACGACAGCTATTGGCCAATGTTCGGAGGTTATTGAATGTGATCATGATACCTCTATGGGCCAAGGGATGAAGCTGTTGTGTTTATGGACGCGGAGAAGGCATTTGACCGTGTGGAATGGTCATATTTATTCAAGGTGCTGGGGAATTGCGGATTTGGGCGGCGGAGATGGCGATTGTGTGAGATTAAAGGCAAGTGTGAGATTAAAGGCAAGTGTGTGGACCAATAATGTCAATTCGGAGTATTTGGATTGCATCTGGGGATGAGGTAGGGGTGTCCGCTCTCCGCTTTGCTCTTTGCCCCAGTGATTGGACTGTGGCAATGGCGCATACGACTTCAATGAGGTGTCGGAGTATTGAGGGGAGAGATTGAGCACCGAGTCTCATTGTACTCTTGTTATATATTGCAAACCCGGTGGAAAGTTTTGAAAGGGATTATGGGGATCTTGGGGGAGTTCAGTCATTTCTTGAGGTATAAGCTCAATATGGGGAACAGTGAAGTAATCCTGAGCAATGTCCGGCGACAGGGGGAAGTCTGAGGAGGTTTGCCGTTTCAGTTGGTAGAGGCGAGCTTTAGGTATCTTGGGATACATCTGGAGCCAGCTGCACAGATGAATCTGGCAAAGCTGGTGGATGAGAATGAAGGAGGACTTTAGGAGGAGGGATGTGTTGCCTTCGTCAATGGCGTAAGGATCCAGACAGTAAAGTGACCGGTGCTCCCAAGGTTTTTGTTCATGTTTCAGAATCTCCTGAGATTTGTGCCTAAGTCTTTTTTTGGTAGGGCGAATAGAGATGATAGTGGGGTGGGGGGGTTGCGATGCTGCCGAATCTGCAGAATTATTATTGGGCGGTGAACATAGCTATGGTACGGAAGTGGGCAGTGGAGGAGAGGTCGGTGTGGGGACAGATGGAGGAGGCCTCGTGTAATTACTCACCTTAATTACTCTTGATTCTCTTACTGATTAAAATCTGTCTATCTCAGTCTTGAACATAATTTTTAAAGATTTAATTTTGTAAACATTGTGATTAATAGAATAAATATTGAAGAATGTCTACTAAATTTGAACTACAAAATTCTTTAAGTACATAACGTGCATAAGATTCAGCAGGCTTGCAATTCTGCATCTGGAATATTGCTGCTAACAGTACAACTTTCTTTTTATACATTGCACCCAAAACAAATCTCTCGAACAGAGATTCTGGACAGTCTTACTGAAGAACAAGTGAAAGAGCTTGTTTGCCACCTTTTTAAAGTGTCTATTACTGACGGATTATAGCCAATGAGTAGAATGTTAAAACAGTCCTTTAGTCCTCACAAAGCGTTAATGTATCAAAAAGTTCCATGTTCAGTAAAACCTAGATTTTCCTCTCAGACAAGGGGGGCGATTCTCCCAAATGGAGCCCAGTGTTCGCAGCCATCGTGAACCGGGCCGGGACAACCGGATTCTGTCCCCCACAGGGGGCCAGAATGGTGCTGGAGGGTTCACGCCGCTCCAGCCTCCCTTCCTGGCGCCAAATGGGACGCCCCGCGCCAGCCTGCGCATGCCACAGTTGAAGGCCGCGCAAACCCAGCATGCGCAGTTGGGCCACGCCAACCTGCACATGCGCAGGGGACTTCTTTAGCATGCCGGCACCTGACTCAACATGGCATCGATGTTCAGGGGCCAGCCGCGCCAGAACGTGGGCCCGGGGGGGGGAAAAGAGGCCAGCCCGCCGATCGGTGGGCCCCGATCGTGGGCCCTGACCCCATTGGAGGCCTCCCCAGGGTTGGAGCCCCCCCCTTTCCCCCCCCCCCCCCCCCCCACAGGACCGCCCCACGATCGTCGCGCAGATTCCCGCCGGCAGAGACCAGGGGGTGAACGGCGCCGGCGGACTCGTCGTATACGCACGGCCGCTCGGCCCATCCGGGCCCAGAGGATCGGAGGCCCCGCCAATGCCCGCAGCCGGCGCCAAATGCGTCAGCGCAAATGGCGCCAATTTTCCGCACCTCGGAGAATCGCACGCCTGTGTCGGGGCGTCGTGGTGCGGTTGCGGTGATTCTCCGGTCTGGCGCGGGGCTCGGAGAATCGCCCCCAAGGTTCCCATTGGATGACCATCAGTTAAGATCTTCCAACTATTGATGTGTCCCTGTTTGAAAAATAATGGGGGGGAGGGTGTTCCAGAATTTTAGGAAGCCAATCAATCACCTATATGGCATGGTAGCACAGTGGTTAGCACTATTGCTTCATAGCGTCAGGGCCCTGGTTTGAATCCTGGCTTGAGTCACTGCCTGTGCGGAATCTGCACGTTCTCACCATGTCTGTGTGGGTTTCCTCCGGGTGCTGTCGGTTTCTCCCGTAAGTCCCGAAGACGCGCTTGTTAGGTGAATTGGACATTCAGAATTCTCCCTCAGTGTACCCGAAACAGGCGCCGGAATATGGCGACGAGGGGCTTCTCACGGTAACTTCATTAATGTAAGCCTACTGTGACACTAATAAAGATTATTATTATTACTATTATTATTACTTCTGGCGGGATTGAGGGTGGGATGAGCAAATATTTTTTGTATTTGTTTTGCAAATGCATGACCAGCAGTCGTGACTGCAGAAAAAAATTCTTATTCCTAATTTATTTTAAGGAGATGAATCTTAGCCATTTAACCCTGTTTATGCAGTATCTGATGTCAGAATTGCACCATGGAGAACCCTGTGGAAATTCACTTCCTAATGGACGCAATTTATCTCGTACAAATCAGGAAGCCAGTTGTTTTGCTTCTGGGATCCCCTTCTCCACTACTGGATGTCTAGGAAAACAATGGCATTCCTGGCTCCCAACATTGTTAAAGCATTAATAGTGTCAAATGCATAACAGCCATCATAGCCATCATTTCCACTACCATGATATTCCATATTCACTGGAAGTATTGACAGAAGGAACTGGCACGGCAGCAGATCCCTGCTCTTCCCAACTCCCAAGCAGTTTCAAAATGGGTAGAAAAAAGAAATCTTTGCTAAAGTGCCTTCATTTCCTCTTCCTCTGTTCCAGCAGCTTTTATTGCTTTGTGATTAATTAGAGTGACATTCCCAAGTCACCTAAGACCTATAAACGCTTGTTTGGCTTTATGATCTGATATTGCTGGCAGGCCAGTGCTGCATTATGACACACTTGCAAATGTATAATTGCACATGGCATTAGGAGGTTGAGCTGGTTGAAACGAATTCTGAAAACAAATTGGTCAGGAAAAAGGACGGAGATTCAAACAATGCAAGCACTGCATGGAGTTATAGACTTTTGAATAAAAATATCCATGCTAATATCTGCAGCCCTAAGATATATGCAATTGACCACCAGTTGATGGGAAAGGTGGCCAGAGAAGTAACAGAAACAGATGGAATCACATCCTGAAATTCCAATCAATAAATAGCCTACTGGGGAGGCTATGTAAACTCTCAGGACATTCCTTGAAGGCCGGGTAGATTTGTTAATATTACAAAGATACGTCCCAGATAAACCAAGATTATGAAGCAATACCACAAATGAAATAATACTGGAATTAAATGAAATCATTAGGCTTTGGGGAATTGTAACTTATCCTCTATAGAAAGCATTGCTCTGCAAGAACAAATGTGGCTGCGTTAGCTTCAGAACAACAATCAGATATTGACGACATTGATAGATATGACCAGTGGCTGAATTCATAGCTATGATGTAGCGATTCTGTGGCTTACATTGTATTCTTTAGTTTGCTTTTCTTCCTCTATAACTTTACTTCAACGTTATTGTACCTAAGAGTGCCTGTGGTCTGACAGCTACCACATGGAAAATTATTTACTGCAGCTTACAGACACTACTCTAGGCACTTGAAGATAATTAATGGACTTGGTAGTCAGTCAGACATTGATATCTGTCCAAGTGAATATGGCAGAGCTCGAAACCTTTCAATCATATAAAAAGCCTGGGAATTATATGACGGACAGCTGAAAATAGCCTTTTAGTCCACAGCATAATGTGGATTAGAAGCCCTTTGGAAGAGAGGAGGCAAGCAAAAACCACATTTGATTACAGAAAGCTCTAATTGAAGCTTTACCATTCACTCACTGTTTAGATACTTCTCCTGGAATGATAAATCTTGAGGTTTAAAGCACACTACAAGCTGAATTTAGTAAGTTATCTCATTATTTTATCAATACTCTAACTTAATCTCAGTATTAGAATGTGAATATACAAAGACAAGTTTGCAATGTGTGTGTGTAAACGCACAAAGTGTGGTGAAATAAGGTTGGTGAGCTACACACAAATAGCGGTGTGGAATATGGGGTGACAGTTTCTAGTCTAAGGATAGGAAAAGTTTGGAGTGTGATCAAAAGTAAATTTTAATGAATTTGCCGTCCAGCCCAAGAAGGACCGGAAAATTCCAGCCATCGTGTGGTGGAAGCATCAAAACATATAGAACATAGAACAGTACAGCACAGAACAGGCCCTTCGGCCCTCGATGTTGTGCCGAGCAATGATCACCCTACTTAAACCCACGTAACCCATATACCCATAACCCAACATCCCCCATTAACCTTACACTACGGGCAATTTAGCATGGCCAATCCACCTAACCCGCACATCTTTGGACTGTGGGAGGAAACCGGAGCACCCGGAGGAAACCCACGCACACACAGGGAGGACGTGCAGGACTCCACACAGACAGTGACCCAGCCGGGAATCAAACCTGGGACCCTGGAGCTGTGAAGCATTGATGCTAACCACCATGCTACCGTGAGGCAACTGGGGGCGGAGTTTTCTGCAAAAATGGCAAAGTGTCATTTTTGACACAAAAATCAGTGTGAATCGCGTCGGCCCCGGAGGTGCGATCCAAATTGCAATCTACGTGGAAAAATGTTTTTCCCCACGTGAAAAGCGAGCCACTCCTAAGGCGCAAAGAGCCTGATTCACTGGCTCCTGGGGGTCAACTGAACACTTCAATCGAGGGGGTGCTGCATTTGAACGGCCCCACAGCCTCACTATCATTCAAGCCGGGAGGAAGGCAACTGGAAGATGCACTCCCAGATTCTCGGACAGGGCCCTCACTTGATTTCTGGATGCCACGGAGGAGAGGTGGGCCACAATTTACTCACAGGTTGACAGGAAGCCGGGGCAAAGTTCCCAACCCCGCCTGGGAGGCGATGGCAGCGCTGCTCAGCTGCCTGACCAAGACGATAGGGATTCAACATCGGAAAGAAATCAATGACCTACCACAACCTGCAAGGGTAAAGGTCCCCGGTCTCCCCTTGGCACTCCAACCCTTCTGTTAACCCCCAGAATGTCACCTGGAACACCCAAGCCACCACCTCTCAGGTTCCCAGCACCCAACCTTCCATCATCACCCTCAAACCACACATCCACCCCACCCCCAGCATTCCGCATCAGCTGAAGCACATTGCTTACACATGTCTTTGGCAAAAGCTCATCTGGGAAACATTAGCTCTTTTCTCTCCTTACAGATGCTGTCAGACCTGCTGAGATTTTCCAGCATTTTCCCTTTTGGTTACAGATTCCAGCATCCGCAGTAATTTGCTTCTATTTTTGCAAACATGTCAGTTGTCCTTGACCTCTGACCCACCAGGCATCTGGCTCCATTATTCCCTTTTGTGTCCCTGCAGGAGAACATTGCCCACAACCAGAGAGAGCGAGAGAGAATACTCAGGAGGTGGGCTGCCTAAAATAAGGATCTTGACTCCTTTCGAGGAAAGGGCCCATGGAGCTCGCAGGGGAGAACTGGGAGTAGGCCTGTGCTGAGAGCATGGTTGGCATGTGACAGTGAAGTGAGGAGCCAATTCCCTTCATCCAGTTGACCAGTCGAAAGTGAGTTTTCTGTTGTCCAAACCCCAGACCAGACCAGGTATCAAAACCATATCCCTTGCCTTGCAGGAACGTCAACCTGTGAGCCTCGGCCATCAATCAGCAATTCCCATTTCTTGGCCACCTTGAGGGAGACCTCAAATGCATCACAGCTATCACCCGCCACCATTCATCATACAGAGACACACAATTGGTGGGTGACCTCAGCAAGCAGGCTTCTGGATCACTATCTGGTGAGCACACACTGCTTCGGTGGTGGACAGGAAGGCAAATGGGGACAAGAAGAATGTCCCAGGGTCAGAGATCTGCTGGATCGCAGAGACTCAGCTGTGCCCCAGCCAGCTGCCGTGTCTCTGGACACGTTCATCCCTTGGCTGCTGAAGATGCAAAGGCAGAGCGGGAATACCAGAGGGGATGTTCAGCGACCATTCCTATGGCTGAAACGGCGTAGTGGAGGAATCCCAAAGGCTTCTTTTTGCAAGAGATGTTGCCCAAAAACTGTGTGGCACCCAGGCCAGCACTGCAGAATGGGGTTCGCAGTGGAAAGCCTGGAGCAAGATGTCAAAATCATGACTGCAGAACTCTGAAGCATTGCTCAGTTCCTGAGGACAATGGCTTAGGGCTTCAACACCATGTTGCAGACGAGCAGTGCCAGTGACATTGAGGCTTCTGGAGCTCACTCCATCCAATGGAGTAACCAGGAACCCACGAGCACCCGGAGGGAGGACGTCCTGGGGCCTTCCACTCAGCAGACCCTGGGAGCAACCAGTCCTTCTGAATCCCCCTTCCTGATACCGGCACATCTCCGAGGGCAGTGGGCAGAAAGGTGACATGGCAACATCAGTGCCATCTGAAAGTAGGCCCAGGGTCTGCCAGGTCGCAGCCCTCCAGAGACCACCTGCCAAGGACTCTCAGGCATCAGGACATGGAAGGACGCAGGCTGCCTTTTTGATGGGAATACACAAGACATCGTGGAGTGAAGGACTCACAAGAGTAAGGAATTGTAGAGGCACAGAGTGAGTATGGGTAAAGTTAGGCACAGATAGTGGGGGGTCATAATGAAATGTCACAATTCAACTTTTCACTTTATTAAAATCTCTTGTTGTTCACAACCCTTAAGGCCTCACTCTGACTCTCCTCCCCCTGGGATAGTCTTCAGCCCATCTGGACTCAGCCTTTTCACATAGGCCCTCAACACTAAAGATAATGGTTAGGCTTACTGAAACCGAGAGTAACATACATCCTGAATGACTCTGGCATTAATCAGTGAACGCGTAGACCTTCGCCCTTAATCCCTGTCTAGTTCTATGTAACAAAGGGATCTGGGGCCGAACCTCACTCACACATGAGCTAGGAAGTCCCCTTGATGGCAGCAAACAGACAGAAGTCAGACATAAACAAAACTGAGGAACATCATAGCTTTCCACCCTGCGAGCCATCATCACCCTCCTTCATTGGCAGGCTAAGTGGGCACAAGGGCTCTCAGGCCCAACACACTGAAGACCTGGTTTACATCCGGACCTCCTCCCTTGGTCACAGAGAGCTCATAAAACTCTTGAAGCAAGGGTTGTAGAGCTGTCAGGTAACATGAAGAAGTCACCAAAGGCACTTATTTAATCACAGACCCGAGAGGCACTGTGAGCCTCATTGTAATGGGCCTCTGCATCAGTCTCGGGCCTTAAGACTGACATCATCAGCCAAAACCTGAGCATTGTCCCCAACAAGCCCATACCCTCAATATCCCAGGGATTTGAGATTGCCCAAGGATGAAGTTATCATGCACATTCCCTAGAAAACGCACACACACATGCATGATCCTCATCTGTTGGTCACAGACATCTGGACATTAAGGGAGTAGAACATTTCCTCTTAATAAATGGAAAAGATGCCACGGGGCTTGTAGATCCACATGAGTACCATTGCTGGGCCTCTGCACTTGTGGCAGAGCAGCTATGGTGATGAATCCCACAGCCCTCTTGTCCTGATGGGCCTGGTCCAGTTTGAAAGTAATGTAGTCTGATGCCCTGGCATAGGGTGCATCTATGACCTCATTTATACATTTGTGGGTGGATGTGAGATGCCACACAGGTTACCAGTGAGTCCTGGAATGCTCCTGAGACGTTGAGGTTAGGGCTGTCGTCACTTTCATGGCCCAAGGAGCGGGTGCCCTCTCCTCTTTCATGTTGAGCCAAATTGGCAAGAATGCAGCAAAGGTGCCACACTGTCTCCCTGTTGAGGTAGAGTCTCCAGCGGCAGGTTGTCTGACAGTTCCATGAAGGAGACCCTGGAACCTGTAAAACCTCCAAACCTCTTTGCCTTTGAGGCCCCTTTTCAGCTTGTGCAGCATCGACCTGAGCTTCCCCTGCGGCCCCCTGGCCTCTTGGTGGTGGGTTCTCTCTTGGTGCGGCCTCTTGTTGCTGCTTTAGTCTTTGCTCCTCCAGTGACATTGCTGCTGTGAGTCTGCGCTCCTCCAGCGATGTTGCTGCTGGGGTCTGCGTCCTCCAGCGATGTTGCTGCTGTGAGTCTTTGCTCCTCCAGCGATGTTGCTGCTGGGGTCTGCGCTCCTCCAGTGACGTTGCTGCTGTGAGTCTGCGCTCCTCCAGCGATGTTGCTGCTGGGGGTCTGCGCTCCTCCAGTGACGTTGCTGCTGGGGGTCTGCGCTCCTCCAGCGATGTTGCTGCTGGGGGTCTGCGCTCCTCCAGCGATATTGCTGCTGGGGTCTGCGCCAGCGATGTTGCTGCTGGGGGTCTGCGCTCCTCCAGCGATATTGCTGCTGGGGGTCTGCGCTCCTCCAGCGATGTTGGCTGGGGGTCTGCGCTCCTCCAGTGACGTTGCTGGGGGTCTGCGCTCCTCCAGCGATGTTGCTGTGGGGGTCTGCGCTCCTCCAGCGATATTGCTGCTGGGGGTCTGCGCTCCTCCAGCGATGTTGCTGCTGGGGTCTGCGCTCCTCCAGCGATGTTGCTGCTGGGGGTCTGCGCTCCTCCAGCGATTGCTGCTGGGGGTCTGCGCTCCTCCAGCGATGTTGCTGCTGGGGGTCTGCGCTCCTCCAGTGACGTTGCTGCTGGGGTCTGCGCTCCTCCAGTGACGTTGCTGCTGGGGGTCTGCGCTCCCCAGCGATGTTGCTGCTGGGGGTCTGCGCTCCTCCAGCGATGTTGCTGCTGGGGGTCTGCGCTCCTCCAGTGACGTTGCTGCTGGGGGTCTGCGCTCCTCCAGCGATGTTGCTGCTGGGGTCTGCGCTCCTCCAGCGATGTTTGCTGGGGGTCTGCGCTCCTCCGTGACGTTGCTGCTGGGGGTCTGCGCTCCTCCAGCGATGTTGCTGCGGGGGTCTGCGCTCCTCCAGCGATGTTGCTGCTGGGGGTCTGCGCTCCTCCAGCGATGTTGCTGCTGGGGGTCTGCGCTCCTCCAGCGATGTTGCTGGGGGGTCTGCGCTCCTCCAGCGATATTGCTGCTGGGGGTCTGCGCTCCTCCAGCGATTGCTGCTGGGGTCTGCGCTCCTCCAGCGATATTGCTGGGGGTCTGCGCTCCTCCAGCGATATTTGCTGGGGGTCTGCGCTCCTCCAGTGACGTTGCTGCTGGGGGTCTGCGCTCCTCCAGCGATGTTGCTGCTGGGGGTCTGCGCTCCTCCAGCGATGTTGCTGCTGGGGGTCTGCGCTCCTCCAGCATGTTGCTGCTGTGAGTCTGCGCTCCTCCAGCGATGTTGCTGCTGGAGTCTGCGCTCCTCCAGCGATGTTGCTGCTGGGGGTCTGCGCTTCTCCAGCGATGTTGCTGCTGGGGGTCTGCGCTCTCCAGCGATGTTGCTGCTGGGGGTCTGCGCTCCTCCAGCGATGTTGCTGCTGGGGGCTCTGCTCCTCCAGCGATGTTGCTGCTGGGGGTCTGCGCTCCTCCAGCGATGTTGCTGCTGGGGTCTGCGCTCCTCCAGCGATATTGCTGCTGTGAGTCTGCGTCCTCCAGCGATATTGCTGCTGGGGGTCTGCGCTCCTCCAGCGATATTGCTGCTGGTCTGCGCTCCTCCAGCGATATTGCTGGGGGTCTGCGCTCCTCCAGCGATGTTGCTGGTGAGTCTGCGCTCCTCCAGAGCTGTTGCTGCTGGGGGTCTGCGCTCCTCCAGCGATGTTGCTGCTGGGGGTCTGCGCTCCTCCAGCGATTTGCTGCTGGGGGTCTGCGCTCCTCCAGGACGTTGCTGCTGGGGGTCTGCGCCTCCAGCGATTGTTGCTGTTGGGGGTCTGCGCTCCTCCAGCGATGTTGCTGTTGGGGGTCTGCGCTCCTCCAGCATTATTGCCAACTCCACCCGAGATCTCTTGGAAAGCTGTGAGGAATGAGAAACAGAGTCAGGATGGTGTCCCAGATGGTGACCTTCAGACCCTCCGTTCACCGTTTGTCCTCTCATTCCTACATCTTATCCGGCAGCTGTCCCTCACTCACATGGCTGGGCCATTTTAACTTCATCGCTTGACCGACCCTGGTCAATGCCTTCACCCCTTCAGAGTCGCCTGTGGCTTCCCTTCTGGTTGTCCGCTCCCCTAATATGTACAGCACTGGCAGTTCTCACTGACGATTTCAATGGTCACCCATCACTCTGAATGCTTATGTATACCTTGAGGGCTAATGGATCCTCTATGGTAGGCGCTGGGGTCTGGCAATTATGCTTAGACATTCCCTCTTTATCCCCGCACCCAACATTTTGAAGCATGGGTTTTTTCAGAATGACATTGTTGAGGGTAAACTCATGATGGACAATTTATTTGAAGGGTATGAGTGTCAGGAATGTTAACGGGCACAATTACTCTCCACATCAGGTATAAACAAGCTAAAAGTACCACTCTTACTTGGGCTTCACCTTCCCGAGATCTCATGCTGCCAGGCCTTTATACTTAAGACTTTTCCTGACAACACAACCTACAGACTGACACCAATGTTTAAATTATGCAGCCTGTAGGCTTCAGGACAACACACACCAGCTGCGACATGGAGGAGGCCCAAAACCTCATTCCAGCATCGCCAACTGCAAACCCCCCCTCACCCCAAACCTCCACACTCCCAATACACTTGAACCCCAGCCCCTCCCCCCCCCCCCCCCCCCCCCCCCCCCCCCCACCCCCTCCCAGTTTGCTGACCAGTGGGAACTGTCCTCTTGTCCCCTGGTACAAGGTGGAGATTGGTGCTCACCCGCCTCCCTCCCTCTCGGAGTTCATGGTGCCCGAATCCCGTTTTTACAAACCAGTAGCAATTCGCACACGTGTAACATCATGATCTTGTGTGGGAAGTTTCAATGAGAACTGAAGATTCAACTTTAAACTCGCTAATATGATTAAATGCATTCAGATCAGGTTCTTGCCCTACCCTTGGCAAGTATTATCCAAATATTATCCAAATACTGTTAGAGTAATTTGGACATTCTGAATTCTCCCTCTGTGTACCCGAACAGGTGCTGGAATGTGGCGACTCGGGGCTTTTCACAGTAACTTCCCTTCTGTGATAGGGTGGACAGTGAGAGTCTCTTTCCTCGGATGGTGATGACCAACACGAGGGGACATAGCTTTAAATTGAGGGGTGATAGATATAGGACAGATGTCAGAGGCAGTTTCTTTACTCAGAGAGTAGTAGGGGTGTGGAACGCCCTGCCTGCACCGTAGTAGACTCGCCAACTTTTAGGGCATTTAAGTGGTCACTGGATAGACATATGGATGAAAATGGAATAGTGTAGGTCAGATAGGCTTCAGATGGTTTCACAGGTCGGCGCAACATCGAGGGCCGAAGGGCCCGTACTGCGCTGTAATGTTCTATGTTCTATGTTCTAACTTCATTGCAATGTTAATGTAAGCCTACTTGGGACAATAAAGATTATTATTAATATTATACATCAAATGGAGGGGGAGGAATTTCTAAAATGTATTCAGGAAAACTTCCATGATCTGTACTCAGTACTCAGATCCTATCAGAGAGGAAGCATTGCTGGCTCCCGTGCTGGGAATAGAGGTGAGTCAAGTGCACCAGGTATTGGTGTTACTTGGGAAACAGTGATTATCATATTAGGGATCAAGTTACTGGCCCTCTTTCACAGGGCCTCTGTACTGTATGACAAAACTTAAACTGGTACTGTTTTCTAAATGTGGCCTCGCCAAGATTTTAACAAAATAAGAGATAGTCGCTCTGGATTAATATGTAATTGCCCAGGAAATACACCCTATTCTGTTTGATTTCACCATAGAATTGCAGAACTGATGATCAACTTTCCGAGAATTATAACCCTTGATCCTTTTGTTTATTTATTCATGGGACGTGAGCATCACTGTAAGGCCAGCATTTATTGCCCTTACCTAATTTCCCTTAAGAGGTTGTGAGTGACCTTCCTAAACTGCTGCAGTGTATGTGTGATAGGTGCACTCTCATATGCTGGTGGTGAAGGATATTTACAGGTTTGAACCAGTGACAATGAAGGAATGACAAGGAATGGCAATATAGTTCCAAGTCAGGATGGTGTGTGACGTGGAGGATACTGGCAGAGATAGTGGTGTTCCTATGCATCAGCTGCCCTTGTCCTTTATGGCAGAGGCCACAAATTTGGAAAGTGCTGTCAAAGGAGCACTGACGAGTTGGTGCAGTGAATCTTGTAGATGATGCAAACTGCGTACCAGTGGTGGAGGGATGAATGTTTAAAATGGTGAATGTGATACCAATTAAACGGGTTGCATTGTCCTGGATGGTGTCGAGCTTCTTGCTTTTTTCAATTTCTTTACGGGATGTGGGCATCGCTGGATCGACCAGCGTTTATTACCCATCCCTCGTTGCCCTTCAGAAGATGGTAGTGAGTTGCCTTCTTAAACCACTGCAGTCCCTGAGATTTAGGTACACCCACAATGCTGTTAGGGAGAGTGTTCTAGGATTTTGACCCAGCGACAGTGAAGGAACGGCGATATATTTCCAAGTCAGTGTGACTTGGATGGGAACCTCCAGGTGGTGGGGTTCCCATTTTCAGTCCTTCTAGATGGTAAGGTCATGGGTTTGGATGGTGCAGCCTAAGGAACCTTGGCGAGTTACTGAAATGCATCTTATAGATAGTAGACACGGCTTCCACTGTTAGTCGATGGTGGAGGGATTGAATGTTTGTGGAAGAGGTAGCAATCAAGCGACTTGGGCAGCACGGTAGCACAAGTCGATAGCACTGTGGCTTCACAGCGCCAGGTTTGATTCCCTGCTGGGTCACTGTCTGTGCGGAGTCTGCACGTTCTCCCCGTGTCTCCATGGGTTTCCTCCGGGTGCTCCGGTTTCCTCCTACAGTCCAAAGACGTGCAGGTTAGGTGGATTGACCATGATAAATTGCCCTTCGTGACTGGGTTATGGGGATAGGGTGGAAGTGAGGCCTTAAGTAGGTCGGTGCAGACTCGATGGGCCGAATGGCCTCTTTCTGCACTGTATGTTCTATGTAATTCTAGGACTTGCTTTGTCCTGGATGGTGTTGAGCTTCTTCAGTGTTGATGGAACTGCACTCTTCCAGGTGAATGGAGAGTATTCCATTACACTCCTGACTTTTACCCTGTAGATGGTGGGAAGGTTTTGGGGGGTCAGGAGGGGAGTTACTCGCTATAGCATTCCTGGCATTTGACCTGCTCTGATAACCACAGTATTAATATGGCTAGTCTAGTTCAGTTTCTGATCAATGGTAACCCCCAGGATGTTGATTATTGGAGCTGCACTTATCCAAGCAAGTGGAAAATATTCCAACACACTCATGACTTGTGGTTTGTAGATGGTGGCAAGGTTTGGGAAGTCAGGGTGAGTTACTCACAACAAAAGCTTCTGACCTGCACTTATAGCTAGAGTATTCATATGGCTGGTCTAATTATGTTTCAGGTCAATGACAGCCCCCAGGGCAAAAACGGAAATGCTGGAGATATTCAGAAAGTCAGGCAACATCTATGGAGAGAGATGCAGAGGTAAAATTTTAAGCCAATGATCTTTCATCAGAATGATTCTCTTCCCTCCTTTAAGATGCTCCTTAAAATTCACCTAAATTACCCTGATGTCATTTTGATATTAGGTGTCAGATTTTGCTCAATGGAGCTCATATGAATCTTGCCTGCGATGTTTCATTACCTTAATGATGCTAGATAAATGCAAGTTGGTGTTGTTCAGAGATGTCTCCATTGAGCTAACAGACAATTCTTCACTTCAATAGGACAACAGGTTTGTTAAGATTTTGAATCATATAGAGACTTGGGGCAGGATTCTCCGAACCCCTGCCGGGTTGGAGAATCACCGGGGGCGCCGTGAATCTCTCCCCCACCGGCCGCCGAATTCCTCCGGCGCCGGAGAATTGGCAGGGGCGGGATACGCGCCACGCCGGTCGTGGCCACTCACAGCGGCCCCCCCAGCGATTTTCCAGCCCGCAATGGGCCGAAGTCCCGCTCGTATTATGCCGGTGTAAATTGGACGAGGTACCTTACCGGCGGGGATCTGACGGCGCGGGCGGGCCTCTGGGGTCCGGGGAGGCACGCGGGCCGATCTGGCCCCGGGGGGTGCCCATACGGTGGCCTGGCCCGCGACCGGGGCCTACCGATCCACGGGCGGGCCTATGCCGTGGGAGCACTCTTTCCTACGCGCCGGCCATGTCAGCCTCCGCCGACGCGTAGGTGAACCCCCCCTGCGCATGCGCGGGGAGGACGTCAGCAGCCGCTGACGCTCTTGTGCATGCACGGACCCACACCGTCCAGCAGAGTCCCTTCGGCCCCGGATGGCGCGACGCCAAAGGCCTTCCACGTCAGCCGGCGGGGTGCACACCACTCCGGCGCCGGCCTCGCCCCTGAAGGTGCGGAAGATTCCGTACCTTTGGTGCGGCCCGATGCCAGAGTGGTTCACGTCACTCCATCCTGCCAGGACCCCCAGCCCTACCGGGTACGGGAGAGTCCTGCCCATCATGTCCAGGTGCAGGACCCCATGCCGGCTGGTGTTGTGTGGGCACCAATCAGATAACTGCATTTTCTGATAGGTGAAGGCAGAGTGACATCAGGCTCTGATTACTCGAGTCCTCGAGTCCCCTTAGAGTGGGAAAAAAGACTGGTCCGAGCATTGAGACGCCATGTGCTTGGAACGAGAGACGACTAACTGAGGAGGGAGAGAGGCAGAGTCAGAAGATCCTATGCTTTACTTTTTCAAGAAAGGCACAACCACTAGGTTTCTTGACCCAGGTCTGACGACAGGCCAGCCAGCAAAAGCCGAAAGCTACCAGCCAAGGTGAACCAGCCAGTTGAACAGCGAGAGGAGCAGGCAAGGAGCGACTCGACAAGGGTTGAGGAGAGCAGGTCAGCAAGGCAAGGCATGAGGCTCCGGGGCGAGGCCGGGGGGAGTGGGGCGGAGTGCCAGCACGATTGCACAGTGGTTAGCACTATTGCCTCACAGTCAGGGCCTCTGGTTCAATTCTGGCCTTGGGTGACTGTCTGTGTGGAATTTGCAATTTCTCCCTTTGTCTGCGTGAGTTTCCTCCAGGTTGCTCCGGTTTCCTCCCACGGTCCAAAGTTGTCCCAGGTTGGGTGGATTGGCCATGCTAAAATTGCCCCCTAGTGTTCAAAAGGTGAGGTAGAGTTACTGGGTGACAGTGATACGGTGGAGGTGTGGGCTTAAGTAGGATGCTCTTTCCAGAGGCTAGTGCGGACTCGATGGGCCCAAATGGTCTCCTTCACTTGTATGGATTCTCTGATTCTATAATGATGAACGCGATGCCCAAAAGGTGTAAATGCACTTCTGCTTTCCTGCTTCCCAGAGCTAAACTGATGGGCCACAGATGGTGACACGGTGGCACGAAATCTTAATTTGTTTGGCGGTGAGGTTGCTCGGGATGTCCAGTATTTGTCTGCAGCTTGTCAGCCTCATGCAAATGAAGCCCAAACATAATTCACAGGGGCCTCAGGTCTACCCATTCTGTGCAGGATTGGTCCTTTTCACACCTTGTACCTACAGGCAAACCATTTTTATGCCTGTATACTAAAAAATATACTTGGATGGTGCATGTGTCAGAATGTTGAAACCTGCAGAAATAATTTCAACTGCAGAAGTCTTGCTGACCTTGGCTACATGGCTCAAGGTCAAGCAATGTTTTGATGCTTCAAAGTTCTCAGCTTTCAGCTTGCTTTCAAATCCCTCTATGGCCTCACCCCTTCCTACCTCTGTCATCTCCTCCAGCCCCACAAACCCTCGAGATTTCTCTGCACTCCTCTAATTCTCGCCGCTTGTGCATTCTCAATATTATTGCTCCACCATAGGGGCTGTGCATCCAGCTGCCTAGGCCCCAGGCTTTCCTTCCCTACGACTTTCTATCTCACTTTCCTCTTTTAGGACTCCATTAAAATCTACCCACTTCGACCAGGTTTTTAGTTATCTGACCTAAGAACTCCTTCTGCAATTCGATGTTGTATTTGTTTTTTTAATTATGCTGTGAAGCACCTAGGGACATTCCATGATGTGAAATGAAGGTTCTAGATTAATATATTTGTTGGTGTTCTTACAATATAGCAGCTTAAATGAGCTAAACACCGATAAGAGAGTAACCATAGCATCAACAATCGTGCCTTGTATTACTGGATCTATGATAGAAGCTGTGATAGCCTGCACAACTACAAGAGCATGTGCACTCAGTGACATTTGCTTGTAAATTTGGCGCTAAGACCGTCAGTAAGCTCCAATTGCTTTCTTAATTCATATAATATATGCAGTATGAAAACAGCATGCTGGTGCCTGTATTTCTTTAAAGAGGAAATATCTGTTTTCCATTATATGACATACAATTCCCTCTCATTAACTGCAAAACTGTTTCTTGATAAACCTGTAATAATGACGTCATAAACATGCTTACTAAGTTTCTGTAAATATTAACTGTCACATTGCACTAGTGTCAAATGCCAATTTTTCTTACAAGTCTGCCAGAGTATAAAAATTGTGATCATAATTACCTACTTTAAAAATCAATAGGTGAAGTAAAGTTCCAACTAAGAAAACAAACAAAAAGCAAACACGTCGCTGTGATGATGGATTGGATTGGCGCAGAGGGGATTGTGAATGACATCTGAACATCACCAACCTTTATCGTGAAATGAATGGAAAGCAAGTAGAAACTGTTCTTTCATCAGACTAAAATACTGGCCCCTGAACATCTTCAGTCCGGGGGCACAAAATCCAGTAGAAGTGAGGAGAAGCATTTATAATGCACAGCATACATGACAACTTCAGAGGCAGAAAATCATCTGGCCCCTGGAAACATGAGGCACTGAATTTTGTCAGCAATGGGGAAGTCCCGCCGGCCTGGGCTGGAAATGGGAGGACCAGGGGCAGGATATGGTCAGCAATGGACTATTAATACATGGAGGATGTTTCTTCTTGTGGGTGACTAGAACTGGGGACTCAGATTTCTAAATATAAATATATATATATTTCTATTGGAGTTTTTCCAATTTTACAAATAATGCAAATTCTCAAACCTGTTACTAAACAGTATAAATGCTTCTGCATAAATTAAAACAGAAAAAGACAGACACTAACACAGTTTCGCTTAATTGTTAATCGTTAATGCCTCTGCTTGTACTAGAAAAGACAGTAAGCAGATAAGCGAGAGAGTGAGGGAGAAGAGGTTAAAGCCATGAAAAGATGATAAAGTGGCGCACACCTTCACATGCATCAGAGGCATCATTCAGGTCCCTCCATCACCAGAAAGCTGAAACTACTCTCCGCCAAGGAAACCCCACTGACAGGAAGAGGGAGAATCGTCAAGACACCCATCAACAAGATATCTCGGGGAAAGATACAACCTCTCCTCCACCCGACAGGATAAGGAACAGGCCCTAGAACCAAGTATAACAAATTTTTCAGACGGTCTACAAGAATATAGGATCAGGTTTTCGCACCACTCTTGGGCATGTACCAAAACATACCTCTCCCAACTCTAATTATACTGTAAGAATTATACTCTAATTATACTGTAAGAAGCCTTACAGCACCAGGTTAAAGTCCAGTTTGTTTCAAATCACTAATTATACCAGAGACACATTATGACATTTTTTTTCAGATATGAGACTTGTCTGCACCATTGCAAGAACCAGTTAAGAATTCTTTAACCACAAAATAAAGAAACAAAATACAGAACAAAATCACGCTAAGAGGATATTTTACATATAACTACAAGACACAACAAAACCTCAAGATCCAGTACAGTACGGAGTATCATTATTTCACATATTAATACAAAGATCAGCAGATTTTCATACGATTGATTCAAATTGTAATCATTGTGGTCGACATCTCCCTTCACACAGGCAATGACAGATAATAAGGTACCAAATAGAGCAGGGACTTAAGGATAACAGGATACCAGGATAAAGCCATGAGCACATGGCCCTATGGTGCACACCCTCCTCCATGAAACAAAGTTACACATCTGAAACATAACTAAGCCTCCCAAGGCCTCCAGGCAATGGAAGGGTGTCCCGATCCAAGGGGAACAACAGGATACTTCCCTCTGTACAAGACATGGTTTGGTGGTGTGCACTCTCATAGACGGAAGCCACTAAGCATACTTACACCATGTCAAAACCTGCCACACAAAAGACCTCACTCCTCTCCACTAAATCAGAGGAACCGCTCAAATCCCCACCGACTCTGGAAAAATTAAACCATCCTCCACCGAGGGAATCCCGCCAATAAGGAGAGGAAGAGTCGTCAAGACCCCCATCAACGGGGTCGGGACGGATGTGGCCCTCCCCCTCAACATAATAAGGGAAACCCTCTGAAACTGAATATAATAATAAGAGCCTGTATTATTACCCTCACCTACCCAGATAAAGAAAGGAAATCCCAAGAGAGGGACCACCAGGATTAGCCACAAAAGGTCAAACAAGGTCTAACACCTTCACAAAAAGGATACCAAGGGTAGTAAAGCATAGCCTCATATGAAACAAAACACAGCTTCCGCAGGTGAGCCCAACCTCAAGAAGGAGGACAGTTTGAAAGTCCGTGATCAGGACTCTCCATCCCACGCACCCGTTTATTGGGTCGGTGAGCCGACCCAATGGTGTTTCCCATTGTGAGCACCCCCATGCCGTCGGGCATTCCGCAGGAGTGAGTGCGCTGCCGGCGAAACAGTGGATCCCACCAACAGAGAATCCAGCCACGTTTATAAGACCACTAGGAGAATGCCTTACTCTTCCAACCAAGCTGACACCCAACTGACGAAAAACTCTAAGACCAAACTCAAGAAAGGCTAGATATCCGAGGATTAACTGACCATGCAAGGCATACACCAGTACAAATTTCTCCCAACTCCAACAATACCAGATGCGCCAAACAGAAATAAGAAATAAAAAGGATACCAGTCTTCACTCGGATACATAAGCCTGACTGTGTCTTCATGGGTGACAAGCAAGGATTCCATAATCCCAAACAAACAAAGGTACAGAAGAATTCTCTATTCCAGGAAGCAGTGGAGGCTCTGGCATTGAATTTATTCGAGGCTGAGTAAGGTAGATTTTTGTTAGACAAGGGAGTCAAGGATTATGAGGGGAACACAGGAAACTGGAGTTGAGACCACCACCAGATCAAGCATTATCTTATTGAATGGCTGAGCGGACTAAAAGGGCCGAATGATCTAAACTGCTCCTAAGACCTTTGTTTCTCAGTCCTGTGATGAAAGAGCCAGTATCAAATCCACCGTCCAATTAAGGACAGCAGCCTACCCCCAAATGGGGTCCAGTGCTGAGGCTACAACTTTAGGGAGAGGGCACTCTAATGGCAGGGCGCTCATGAAAGGTTGGGTTGGGGAGCACCAGGGTAAGGCACACAGGCCGCAGTGATCAAGGTGGTGAGCGCGAGCGCTGCTCAGTGCTGCTGTCATGAGATAAACCATTGCCACAGACTGTCCATAACAGCGGCTGCCCCCATGTTCCAGAATCCACTGGGAGGCCCACAGGTTTCATCCAGCAGTTTCCCCACGCAGTGGCAGTCAATCCCAAAGCAGGCAAAATGTCAAAAGAGATGGGACGTGGCCTTAATTAGACACATAAATGGTTCCAATAGCTTCCCAGTGTGTTGTCCAAGCCACAACCTTCCGCTGCATTCTGGCATGGTTATGGAAGACATTAGGCTCCAGTTCCAACTCCTTCACTCAACATTTTCCCAGACTTCCTGCGCCAGTGGTTGTCCAAGCCACAAACCTTCCCGCTGCATTCTGGCATGGTTATGGGGAAGATATTAGGCTCCAGTTCCAACTCCTTCACTCAACATTTTCCCAGACTTCCTGCTTCACAGCCCAATTGCAAAGCACCTGGAAAATTCAGTCCTATGCCTCTGCCCAGAAGAGAAGCTGTGAGTAGCTTCTGCTGGGCCTGGGAGAGGAACAGGTTCCACCTGCCTCATACAAGACCTATGAGGGAAATGGGTGTGGTCGGATAGTGGGTCCACCAATGTCTCCAGGTTAGAGTTGTGCCATGGAAATCCCCAGAACGCTATCACATTTTGAAATTAATCCTTCAACAAAGGGATTGATTCACAAGTTTAGATTCAACTTTTCATGGTGGGCTGCGAACCTCTGCACCTCTTATCAGTTTTTTTCTTATTCAGGGGTGTCACTGGCTGGGGGTATTTATTAGCCGCCTATAACTGCCCTCCATTTCAGAGGGCATTTGAGAGTCAACTACATTGCTGCAAATCTGGAGTCACATAAAGGACAGATCAGGTAAAGGTAGCAGATCATAAAATCCCTACAGTGCAGAAGGAAGCCATTCGGCCCATCTAGTCAGCACTGACCCTCCGAAAGAGCTCCCTACCTAATCCACACCCCCACACTATCCCCATAACCCTGTAACACCACTTAACCATTTTGACACTAAAGCGTAATTTATTTAGCATGGCCAATCCACCTAACCTGCATATCTTTGGACTTTGGGAGGAACTAGGAGTACCCGGAAGAAACCAACCCACGCAGACATAGGGGGAATGTGCAAACTCCACACAGGCAGTCATCCAAGGTCAGAATCGATCCCGGGTCCCTAATACTGTGAGGCAGCAGTGCTAACCACTGTACCATTATGCCACGCCTTCCCCAAAGGACATTAGTGAACCAGGTGGGTTTTTACAACAATCGACAATGGTTTCATGGTCATCTTTGGACTTTTAATTCCAGATTTTTAAAAAAAATGTAATTCCAATTTCACCATCTGCTGTGGTTGGAAGCTGAGTCCCCAGATCTTGCTCTGGGTCTGTGGATTACTAGTCCAGTGGCAGTACCACTTGCCACTGCCTCTAGTTACTCAAGGTTTGCCCATGATGTGGTGTACACCTGCTAGAATAATTTAAAATATGTGCATCCAGCCGAAGAACTGATACTCCAGAAAAAGCAGGAGCTGAGGTAGGAGCTGAGGTTAGTGTAGGCTAGATTCTAGGATTTCATGGCTCATCATCCATTGGAAGTAAGGACAGTTTCTTTTCAAAAGTCATTTTCCCCACTGAAAACAATTGCAGGACAATTATTCACCATTGTGAAAGAAGCTAATTAAAACTATGACTTTTTTTAAGTAAAGATTTGAGCGGATTTTCATAGTAACTTCATTGCAGTGTTAATGTAAGCCTACTTGTGACAATAATAAAGATTATTATTATAAGATCTTTAGCAGGCACAGTGATCCCATAGAAATTTCCAGGGCAGGAATTCAATCAATCTCTTTACATAAGAACATAAGAACCAGGAGCAGGAGTTGGTCATCTGGCCCCTCGAGCCTGCTCCACCATTCAATTAGATCATGGCTGATCTTTTGTGGACTCAGCTCCACTTTCCGGCCTGAACACCATAACCCTTAATCCCTTTATTCTTCAAAAAACTATCTATCTTTATCTTGAAAACACCCACAACTTTTAATAGATTGTGGTATGGGGAGCACACGGCCCACTCTACAGGTGTTGTACAGCAGAAATGGAAAAGTATTTTTTAAAGCAAAACAATGTTTATTCTATGAACTCAAGTTAACCTTTTTAAAACATACAGTGAACATCTTTGCAACCATTAATTCAAATACAACCCCCAAAGAATACAACACTAAGTAATCCTTAATAACTTCCCAAACAACATCCAGAAGACAAAAGAAACACCTTTTAACGGAAGCACATTAGGTTTACATTCACTACTGAAAACATTTATAATTCTAAATTCAGCAAATGATCAAGAGATAGTCTTTTCATGGCAGAGAGGACATTTCTTCAAGTGACATTCTCATGACAATAAGCCTTTTCACCACAAGGTCCTTCCAAGCACTGAGTGGGAACTCGCAGACCTCGGTGCACAGGTGCATCTGCACCATAACAGAGGTCCTATGTGCCCGGTAGGCACAATATATCAAACTGAATGTGGACCAAGCCCACCAGGATGCCCGGGCAGTGGGGTTCGCCTCAGGTCCAGGGGATGATCTCCCCCTACGAGCAGCGGCACATGAATGGGTGGACTTCACAAACCGAAAGGGAAACCACTCCATGAATGTGCAGTTTATGTAACCATGAGATGCACTTCATGCATGTCTGTGCCCGATATCCAGTCAGTGTGCACGACACCTTCTTCCTGGCAAAGTCGACAGTTCCTGACACCTTCAAGATGCACCCCTGGGTGAGTAGTTCACTCCTGGGCGACAGGGATAATCCGCTACGGTCATGGCTGATGACACTTATCCAGAGGCCACAGACAAACGTGTTGACTCGCTACAAAGACGGCCACACAGCAATCAGGAGTATGATCGAGTGGTGCATCGGCGTGCTCAAGATGCAGTTCAGGAGCCTGTACCGCACTGGAGGGGGTCTCCAGTGTAGCGCGAGGAGAGTCTCGCACCTCATGGTAGCCTTCTGCATCCTCCACAACATCACACAGCAGAGGGTGACCTGCTAGAGGAGGGTGGGTGAATGTCAGGCCTCGTCTGACAAAGAGGATGTGGGGGAGGGCCAGGATGGGCAGGGCATAAGGCCTGGTTCACCAACTAGGGTAGACTGGCCAACGACAGCACGAACATCTCGTCCCATTCCCACAACCATCCTATCCCTAGCCAACCACCCCCCCTCCCATGTCCACCCTCCCTACACCAAACTTCCTTGTACCTATAATGCCCGTCGTTATTCCTACCTGCTTTACTAAGGGGTGCGGGCCCTGGGCAGGCTGCATGGCATGGAGGATGATGATCACCCGCTCTGCGATGAGCTCTGGTGCCCTGCCCATGGTAGCACATTCCACCGTCCACCTGGGTGATGCTGTATTCGAGCTGGCTATTCCATCACACAGTCCCACCAACTCTTGGATGGCGGACTAGGGACGGGACGCTGGGGGGGGTGGGGGGTTTGGGCTGGAGCAAGATGGGGGTGAGCAGCGGCTAACCTGGGGCCCTGGCCTGTACCCTCCTCCAAGGCTGCCCACATCCCCCTCTCCCCAGCACCCCTTCTCAGCCAACCTGGCCCATCCCTCACACACTGCTGACAGAGCATCGAGGCAGGTTGAAACGTTTGAGAACAGGTGATTATTATGAACAGGCGAACATGTTTCTATAGGTTTGTGCCCTAGCCCCTAATGCTATTCTGTGTGCTGCACCCTCTCCAACTTACTGGTGCCTAACATTCTGGCCTTATGGGCCCTGACGCGACATCTAGGTGAATCCCCAGGCAGTACAACAGGAGTAGAGGCTGCCTACTGCGATTCCCGCTCTACCCCCTTTGACAGCCATCCTCTGGAGCGACCATGCCTGGTCGGGCCCAGCAGTCTCTCGGGGGTCCCAGTTGGCGCTGTGCCACCCTGAACTGCCCGCTTCCCATCAGAAACGCCAGGGGCAGAACGGGGGGGCCTGAGGCGCTGTGGTGATCCAACGCATCACCTACAGGGGTCACCAGCACGTGCCTCATCAGCTCGTCATCCCTCACTGTGCCCGATAGACCCTGGGCTACTCCTTGGGTCGGGGGTGGGTGCATCTGGAACGAGCTCCGGGGCTTCCCTGCCGCCTGGCGCTGCCAGTCCTACAGGCCTGCTCTCTTCTCAACCAGGGTCTCAATGCTCTCAGCCATGGAGCACAGGGATTGGACCACCTCCCTCTGGGACTGTGCCACGTCCCTCTGTGACTGGCACAGGTCAGCCATTGCCCAAGCAAAGCCATCGACCCATTGTGACTGGGCCAAGCTCTGAAGTGTTGCTGCAATGTCCAGGTGTCTCTGGTACATAGCTGCCTGTGACAGGGCCGCCCTGTCCTGTGCCTTGGCCACTGCCCGCACAGATTGCCTCAGACCTTGGACATCTTGACCCATGGCCGATATCTTTGCCCCAAAGCCTCCACCGTGGATGCCACATGTGCACTGTTGGACTGGGTGGCATGCAGTTGAACTCCTCCAACTGCACCTGCAGTCGCTGGATGGTTGCTGACAGTCCCTCATGTAGACATTGACTCTGTGACTGCATCTCGAGCAATGATGGGACTGCTCTTTCCAAAAGAACGAGACCCGTCTCGATGGCAGCTAGTCCCTGCGTTCGGGTCGCCCTCCGACCGTCCGTCTCCTCCGTGGTTCCTATCTCCAACTAATGTACCACTGCACAGGTACACACCAGGTAGTGCCCTAGGGGCCTCTTCACTATAATGCCCAATCGAGGTGAGTGTCTCTGGGATGGTGGAGACAGCTGTGATGGAAAGTCGGTGCCAGACCTGGACTGGTGCTTCGGGGTGTCGCGGGCTGGCGTTTGGTGGCTCTTGTCACTTCCCGATACCGCCTTGTCACTCAACGTGTCCTGGGATTGTGGCCGGGGTGGGGGGGAGAGGACAACAGAAGGTCCCACCTCATTGCCAGGTAACCCTGCAAGGCACGTGACATGACGTATGGTTGGATCTCGGGTTGGGGTGGTGGAGGGTGGTGTGGGCGGTGTGGGGTGGTGCAATGCTGTGGTGATACTGGGAACGGGGCGGTGTGGGGGTGGTGTGGAGGTAGTGCCGGACCTGCCATAGGGTCACCACAACTCATGGGGGCTCACTTGGCTCCCTGATGTCGACCTCAACCTCGGCAACTACCCTGTCTCTGGGCCCACCGACCAGGTCCAGTGCCTGCTGCTCCGCGACGGTATTTTCTCTTTTTCTCTCTCCGCCTTCTCCTGGGGTGGCGGGGGGAGGGGGAGGGGGGGGGGGGGGGGGGGGGGGGGGCGGGATGCAGACAGAAAGTGCACAGTGTTGGGCTGTCAGAAATAGGAGCGCAGGGGGTGGGCAGCTGATGGCCTTTGAGAACAGGGCACACAGCCATGGTGGGTGGTATGGGTACTGGCATGTGGTGCATGGTGGAGTGCGAGCAGACTGCCGACGTGTGGGGAACGGTGGGAAGGCTGCAGGGTTACGAGTCCTGGGACGGGGGCTAGTGCCGGAGGCATGGTGCTGGCTACTCACCCTGGCCTCTCTGAAGAGGTCGTGCAGCTTTTTTTGGCACTGCTGGCTGGTCCTGGAGGCAGGGCACACGGCGCCCACAGCCTCTGCCTCTGCGCTCAGGCACGGTGTATGGTGGCAGGTGGCAACCTCCTTCCCATTCCGGGGGACAAGGCATTCAGCAGGTTCTCGAGCTCTGCAACGGGGTGCCACTCTTTGGGCTGCCATCTTGTTGGCTGGATTGAGTGTGTGTGGTGAGTGGAGTGCTTACATGCAGCTGGAACTTGTCAGCCTCTTGAGTGCCAATCTAACCCTGACGAATCGGACACCGTTTTTCATTGGAAGTGCTCTTGTTCCACTTGGCACCTGTACTAGCCTATTAACGGATCCGGAATTATTCCGGGAATGGGGCCGCTTCCGTGGTCATAGAACACCACCGATTCAGTCCCGGCGTCAGGACTGAATCCAGTCCAATGTATTTCAGATTATGAACTAAGAAAATAAGAGCCACATAAATACATCAAATAGTCCCTCAGAATGGATGGGCATTTGCATTGCATTGTTGTATCGTAACAATATGGTGGGTTGGTATTTGTCTGCGACGTCTCGTACATTATGCCATGATGTTGAGATAGTGAGATTTGGTCAGTTACATCAGATTTGAATATATTCCGCAGAAATTAAAGAGAGTTCTAGACCGAGTAACAAATTCAATCTTGGGCACTAAAGATTTCAGTTGAGACCATGGGGGAAAGTAAATTTACACTAGACCTTAAAGATATTTGAGGTATTAAATATGTTAAACTTTGAAACACTCTGTGGGAAGAATTAGAAGGCATACGAGAGAACAGAGTTTAGTTTGCCACGCAACAATGATCGACTTCCTTGAAGAAGTATCAGCTATGAATTGTATCTTTGGACATGCTAGTTTTTTTATTTATTCTACATGCATTATCAGTAATTTTGTTGGCCATAAGATCATATAGTTAATTTGAGTGAAAATCCAAGGTGATTATTTCCATATGTGAAATAACAGTTAACTTTTGGCAGAATCAGCTTTAACAATGCACTTAAATTTCCAGCAGGAGCCATGTACCCGTAAAATAAATAGAATGTCATCATCACTCTGAGTGAGTTTCAGACTTTCATTCACTTTTGAGAAAGAGCATGGCAACTCATTTTAATCCAGGGCATTAGTCACTATCGGCAATGAAATAGGCTTGATTTGTTTCCCCCACATCTTGCAGTTATTCAATACCCTAAGGCCTCTGACTTCTATGTGATCTTCTTCACGTGGGATGGTGAGACATTCTACCAAGCAGACATTTCTATGACAACCATCAATGTCACCCCCATGCTTAACCAATGGAAGATGATTCAAGTAAGAGAAGATGAAGTGCTATTGCTTTCTGTCCTTGAGGTGGAACATTCTGCTGTCAGAAACAGCTCATGTAACAGCAGCATTAAGTACTGACAAAACTGACTCAGCTGTGGCAGCAGGATACAGTCAGTCAGTCCTGCGATTCAGAATCCTAATCATCTTCTGAACAAAATAGAATGCAACATCTTGAAGTAGTCACACGAGCCATGGTTGTTCTAAAGTGATCCTCGTTCTCATCATTAAAAAAGCAGGAAATTGCAGTGTTTATAAACTGATGGTATCAAATTGAAACTAGTTTGCACATGCAGAAAGATTTCACAGTGATTGTGAATCGTGTAAAACAGGATATGGACAAGAATGACCCCTGTAGAGATGGTAATGATAACTACACTTATCTCATTGGGGAGCAGGAGGTCGGGAACCCCAAGACCCAACAGATCTCGAAGTTTCTGCGCGTGCGCAGACCAGGAGTGAGCTCATATGACTTGGAGCAGAGTGTCATTGGAGGCAAGAGGTCCAGTCAGGGGACAGGGGCAGGGGAAAGGGAGAGGTCCCAAAAGGAGAAGAGACATGGTCTCAAAGGAAGAGTGCCAGATGGGACAGGAAGAGGTTCCAGTTAAATTAAAAAGAAAGGAGCAGAGAAAGAGGTACCAAGTAGGAAAAAGGTTAGCAGAATTTAGTGAAAAGGTGTCAGGGGAAGCTCTGACAATTGAAGAGGGCTTTGGAGAAGCCCTCCGGATCCAAGAAGGCAGCAGAAGACTGGTGAGACTGAGCTGTGAGCTGTTGGAACGAAGGTACCACTTCGGAGCACTAGTATTCTGCTCAATGCAGCCAAAGCGTTTAAGTCGCTCTTGTGAGTTGGTGCTTGAATCCAGGGGAATGGAATTTTAGGGGACAAGATTGAAATCCTGCGAGCTGGACCATCATTGAGGTCAACCAAGTTGGAGAGACTTGTGGAGAGAATTCCAAGGCAAGATCTTCAAAGATGATGACTGGAATTCCTTGTAAAACAGAGAGAGTTTCAGTGATATTGTTTGACTGCCAGGGGTGATTTTCAGTCTATGTTAGCTGTCAGCGACAATGGCAGCATGGGCGGAAAATACTACGACAATCGGCAAGATTTCTTTTTTCGATTACCCATGGCCCTCATCGGTGATGTGATGAGATTCATGCCCAGAAAGGGTGGGATACTCATTTAAATAGATTTTAATATACATACCAGCCCCCAACACATGATACCCCTTCATACCTCACCAACGTTTGAAACAACAGGAATCAATTGAGAGGATCCTCCGGGGTCCCAAAGTGAGGTATAGCCCTGCTGGTGGAGGGGACACCTCGGCAGTGCCCTGGCACAGGTTGACACTGCAGGGTTGGCCCTGATGCTGATGCTTTTTGGTAGGGGTAGGGTGTGGGATGTGAGCTCCCAATGCTGATGGTGATGTGGGCAGTGAGAGCTCCCGGAGTTGGGGTTACTGGGTTAGAAGTGTGGGCTTAATTGGGGTGCTCTTTCCAAGAGCCGACGCAGACTCAATGGGCCGAAAGGCCTCCTTCTACACTGTAAATGCTATGAATGTGGCGGGGGGGGGGGGGTTGGGAGCGGTCCTCTGTCCATTTCTGTACTTCCAAATCAGCCCTTACAGGCTCCACCCCACCACAGTGATGATGTAAAACATGCCCCTGAATTTTCTTTCAGAGAGTTTCAGAACCTGGACTAAAAACTCAACTTTGCAGCTTGAAAGCTACAAAGCCGGGTCTCAGTCAGAGCCTCAGACTCTGAAAAAACATGGGAAAATTCCGCCCACAGTGTTTATTATGTGAGAAATAAAAGAATGACCAGGGTGAGGTTAGGGCCGGTCAAGGACAGTAGTAGGAACTTGTGCATGGAGTCAGAAGAAATAGGAGAGGCGTTGAATGAATACTTTTCTTCAGTGTTCACCAAGGAGAGCGGCCATATTTTTGAGGATGAGAGTGTGATACAGGCGGGTAGGCTGGAGGAGGTAGATGTTCTGAGGAAGGATGTATTAGCAATTTTGAAAAACCATAGGGTCGACAAGTCCCCTGGGCCAGATGGAATATATCCTAGGATTCTTTGGGAGGCAAGGGATGAGATTGCAGAGCCTTTGGTTTTGATCTTTGGGTCCTCACTGTCCACAGGGATAGTGCCAGAGGACTGGAGAGTGGCAAATGTTGTTCCTCTGTTCAAGAAAGGGAGTAGGAATGACCCTGGAATTATAGGCCGGTCAGTCTTACTTCGGTGGTCGGTAAGTTAATGGAAAAGGTCCTGAAGGATAGGATTTATGACCATTTGGAAAGATGCAGCTTAACACGGGGATAGTTAACACGGATTTGTGAAGGGTAAGTCTTGCCTCACAAATTTGATTGAATTCTTTGAGGAGGTAACTAAGTGTGTAGATGAAGGTAGAGCAGTTGATGTATACATGGATTTTAGTAAGGCGTTTGATAAGGTTCCCCATGGTCGGCTTATGAAGAAAGTAAGGAGGTGTGGGATAGAGGGAAATTTGGCCAATTGGATAAGAAACTGGTTATCACATAGAAGACAGAGGATGGTGGTGGATGGAAAATTTTCAGGCTGGAGACCAGTTACCAGTGGTGTACCACAGGGATCACTGCTGGGTCCTCTGCTATTTGTGATTTTTATCAATGACTTGGAAGAGGGGGCTGAAGGGTGGTCAGTAAATTTGCTGATGACATCAAGATTGGTGGAGTAGTGGATGAGGTGGAGGGCTGTTGTAGGCTGCAAAGAGACATTGATAGGATGCAGAGCTGGGCAGAAAAATGGCAAATGGAGTTTAACCCTGATAAGTGCGAGGTGATTCATTTTGGTAGGACACATTTGAATGCAGATTACAGGGTCAACGGCAGGGTTCTGAGGAATGTGGAGGAACAGAGAGATCTTGGGGTTCATGTCCACAGATCTCTGAAGGTTGCCACTCAAGTGGATAGAGCCGTGAAGAAGGCTTATAGTGTGTTAGCATTTATTAACAGGGGGCTTGAGTTTAAGAGCCGTGGGGTGATGCTGCAACTGTACATGACCCTGGTGAGACCACATTTGGTGTATTGTGTGCAGTTCTGGTCACCTTACTATAGAAAGGATGTGGAAGTATTGGAAAGGGTGCAAAGAAGATTTACCAGGATGCTGCCTGGTTTGCAGGATAGGTCTTATGAGGAAAGGTTGAGGGAGCTAGGGCTTTTCTCTTTGGAGCGGAGGAGGATGAGAGGCGACTTAATAGAGGTTTATAAGATGATGAGGGGGATTAATAGAGTTCAAAGACTATTTCCTCAGGTGGATGTAGCTGTTACAAGGGGGCATAACTATAAGGTTCAGGGTGGGAGATATAGGAGGGATGTCCAAGGTAGGTTCTTTAGAGAGTGGTTAGGGTGTGGAATGTACTGCCTGCTGTGATAGTGGAGTCGGACACTTTGGGAACTTTCAAGCGGTTATTGGATAGGCACATGGAGCACACCAGAATGACAGGGAGTGCGATAGCTTGATCTTGGTTTCGGACAAAGCTCGGCACAACATCGAGGGCCGAAGGGCCTGTTCTGTTCTGTACTGTTCTATGTTCTATGTTATTGACCTTTGGTTGCTTGTTGAGAAATTGGTGGAATCTGTCTTGGTGGTGTCTGCCACAGTTTGCCCATTAATTCACATGTACCTCATATGAGTATAAAAAATATGTTGGGCGGTATTTTTCCAAAAAATGTCCATGTGTCAGGTTCCCCAAAGAAACGGACAAGTTTCTCGACAAGATCTTCCCACACTTTGCCATTTTTTTGTTTTGCACTGTCATGTGAGGGGCACAGAGATCGGTCCACCATTTAAAAAATAAATAAATTTAGAGTACCCAATTCTTTTTTTTCAATTAAGGGGCAATTTAGCGTGGCCAATTCGCCTACCTTGCACATCTTTTGGGTTGTGCGGGTCAGATCCATGCAGACATAGGGAGAATGTGCAAACTCCACACGGGGAGTGACCCAGGGCCAGGATTTGAACCCGGGTCCTCGGCGCCGTGAGGCAGCAGTGCTAACCACTGCACCACTGTGCTGCCCTATTGGGTCACCATTTAAAACATATATATATTTTCATTGGAATTTTCAACTTTTTACATTAATTGCATGAAAAACAAAAGAAAAAAGCCATCGGTATCAATGCAAAACGGTTACAGCACAATACAGAAGTAATCGCAAACGTTGGACTGATGAGTCAGGGAAAATACATCCAAAGTGTCCCCTCCACGGGTACAAGATCTGTCTGCACCATGCAGCATACACTAAACAGCACAGAGTTACATCATACCCATAGCTTCAAAGAAAAATAACAAAGGAACCCGAGAACCCCAGGGCTAAGGGGGAATTACACTGATACCAACAACGCTAAAGGTCTGAGATTGCGAAGGATATCATCAGATCCCAGCCGGAGAGGGGGAAACCCATCCCAGAGAAGAGGGGGCTGTCAAGAGGGAGGGCCAGCCCACCTCCCCCCAGCACCATGGAACACACCCCGACAACCAGAACCAGTCAGGAAAAAAAGGATAGGGCTAGCTAAGAGAAAAAAGCACGGATGCTCTGAATCCAAATTAAAAGAAAAAAGCAAGAAATAAACTGGTTGGATCTACCAGGGGGTACCTTTCTTGTTCAGAGCGAGGACAAACTAACCAGACCAACTCCAGCTCTTCATCCCTCACCCGTTCTTGCTCCACTCATCTTCCTTCTAAGCGAGACAGGAGAGAGACAGCTAAAAGCACCCCTTCCCTCTGCAAGGATTATAAGACAATATAAGATCCAAAATATTTAGGATAAATACCGTGCACAGATCCTGCTTCAACATTCGGCTTATCATGATATAAACTTATTAAATCAGGATACTCAATAGTGTCACATTATTTCCTTCCCTGTAAACGGAATCAATTGACATCAAGCAGACAACACCGATGAACAGTGACGGTGCATCTACACGATGCATTGCAGAGAGACACCAAACTTCCTTCAATAGCACCATCTAAGCCTGTGACATCTACCACCCAGAAGGACAAGGGCACCAGACCCCTCCCCACACGTTGCCCTCCAACTCATACACCATCCTGACGTACAACGGTATCACCGTTCCTTCACTGTCACGGGGACAAATGCTGGAACACCCTTCCCAACAGCGCTGTGAGTGTACCTTAATCAAGTGGACTGCAGAGATTCAAGAAGGCATCTCACTGCCACTTTCTCAAGGGCAATTAGCCAAAGATGCCCACACTCCAGTACTCAAGGTGCAGTCTGGCCAGGCCACTGTTGGACCTATATTTTACTGTTTCAGTCATGAAGTTCAGCATTATACTGGTTTTGCTGAATGTTGTTCTGCAGTCGAGAGGCAATTTACTCTCTTTATTGCTGGCGGTAAAGCGAGATGGGCAGTAAACTTTGGCAGTGACCCTTTACGGTTAAATGCTATCCAGCCTTCAGATCAGCATTCCAGCTTTCATTAAGGAAAGGTCAGCTAAAGTTTGATAAACATTGGAACTCTGGTATTTTTGATTCCTGGATTTTGGCTGCCAAAAAATGGAATAGATTAACTTTACATGTAAGTAGCCTATAGGAAATGTGATTCTAACCATAGAACATACAAAGCAGAAGGAGGCCATTCGGCCCATCGAGTCTGCACCAACCCACTTAAGCCCTCACTTCCACCCTATCCCCGTAATCCAATAACCCCTCCTAAACTGTTTTGGTCACTAAGGGCAATTTAGCATGGCCAATCCACCTAACCTGCATGTCTTTGGACTGTGGGAGGAAACTCCCGGAGCACCCGGAGGAAACCCATGCGGACACATGATGGAGAGGTGCACACAGGTGCCCCTAATCCTACCCCCACTTTCCTTCCAACTATATATTAGGTTTAGATATATTAATCTTGTTCACTTTTCTGATGCTACAGTTTTTATTCCATAACTGAAAAACATGGTCACAAATTGAATGGGAGTGGGTTAACATAGAACTGAATTTTGCAGCCAGACCCACGGTCCCACTGTCTGAACCACTAATGAGAGCCACTGCCATTTGAACACGGTCAATTGGCCACATACAATTTTCCAACAGTTGGCATGAGGGCCAGACACTGAGGGAATGGTGATGAGTGGAGAGGTGATGCAAGCTGATGCCCCAGTTGTAGGGGTTGCCTGCACTCTTTATGATGGGGACTGTCAGGCCAATTTTTAAATTTGTTGATGGGATGTGGGCGTTGTTCGTAAGGCCAGCGTTTGTTGCCCATCCCTAATTCATACTGAATGGTTTGATGAGCCACTTCAAAGAGCTGCTCAGAGTCATACGAGGACCAGGCAAGGATGGTAGATGTCCTGCCTTAATGGATATCAGTGAACCAGATGGGTTCTATGATTTATTTTCCTCACTATTATTGAGCCTAGCTTTAAATTCCAGATTTTCTTTTCAATTGATCAAATTTAAATTCCATCAACTGCCATGGTGAGACTTGAACCCATGACCCCAGATATTAGCATGGGTTCAGATTACTAGCCATTACCATATATCACCAGCTCTCAAAAATTTGTTGCATGGCACAGTCCAAAGATGTGCAGGTTAGGTGGATTGGCCATGATAAATTGCCCTTAGTGTTCAAAATTGCCGTTAGTGTTGGGTGGGGTTACTGGGTATAGGGATAGGGTGGAGGTGTTGACCTCGGGTAGGGTGCTCTTTCCAAGAGCTGGTGCAGACTCGATGGGCCAAGTGGCCTCCTTCTGCACTGTAAATTCTATGATAAATTCTATGAAAAGGAAAGGAAATCAGCAGAGAGTATGATGGAAGGAAGACTCCGGAAGGTCCCATGGTTCAGTGAGGCCTCCCTGAAGGTTCCATCCAGCTGCAGGGCCTGGATTTCCTCTATCCCAGAAATGGAAGGAAGTGACTGGCCTGACTGATCATGCAAGCATGGAAGGAAATCACAAGAGGCGATTGGCAGAGAGGCACCTCGAGAAACTGGATCCAGTGTCACAAGTGTATCAATGGCATATTCTGCCAAAGTGGATACTGCTCTTTGGCACTTGTATGTGGCAGCACAACAGGATGAGTTGCTGGTGAGGCAGTGACCACCCAGTCGATGTCAATGGGGTCAGACAGAAGCATATACTGTCAGAGGCATGGCTACATCTTGTGAGATGCACCCAACTGACATTGCTAATTTCATTAAGGTGCCTGGAGAGTGGTCAAATGCAGAAGGCATTTGTGTAGCCCCATCATGTACCTCCGGGTTGCCACCATCATACACATCATACATGTTTCCATGGGGCAACTTGCATATCATCTTTATGCTTGCAGGCCAAGACTGTACATAACATGAAGGAAAGGGCCAAGACCAACAGCAATGTTACGTTCCTGGCCATCCTCTGGAAGACAAAACTTAAGAGATCAGCATGGCAGTCACTCCAGCACAGATGATGAGACAGGAGTGTCGACATTGCCGAGCGAGTAGTCAAATGCAGAGGCACAAGGAAGCCTCTGGTACAATCATGGTGTTCATTGTCCACCACTGGTCACATGTATCGCCATACTTGGTGTAGTTGGATGGAGTAGGTGGATGGATGGAATGGGAAGCACATAATCCTTTAATCCATCGTATTTTTCACGGGTGTCAGACAGATGAAGCGAGAGCTGCAGTGATTGTGGGACAAATGTCCACCTCTTTCATTTTGTTGCATGCCAAAATTTTATTGGCATAATCCCATATATTACTCCATGTCTCTTCATCAATATTAGTTGCCAAGTCTCTTTCCAAAACTGTAGGGAATCCCGATCTAGAACATAAGGCATCATAAAACTTGCTAATTAGCCGTTTAGGCTCTGACAGGATTTTTTCCATCGAGCAACTGGAAGAGTCAAGATGCAAAATCGTCTTGTTCATGATAAAGTCACTAATTTGCAAATACTTAAAAAGGAGTGTCGCTGATGCCAAATTGCTGGCATAACTGCTCAAAGGGTAACAAGGAAGCACCACTCAACATATTCCCCAGCCTAGAAATGCCTCTATGTCACCAAGTATTGAATCCACGGTCCAAACAACCTGATGGGAGGTCCATACTGTCCTGCATGGGAGAAAATGGAAGTCAATTTATATCTCCCTTCTAATTGGCGAACCATCCTCCATGCTCAAAGAGTATTAATATTATTAGGATTTTCGCATCTAGCAGAACCTGGCCTAAAGTCCCTATAAAATAACAAGCCCCGGAAAGGGTAAGCAGACTGGTCTGCTTCAATATCAAGCCAAATGGAGGTAGGGTCCTTTCTAACCCAGTCCCTTATAAACCTAAGATGAAAGGCTAATTGGTACAGTCTATTATTTGGGACTCCCAAAGCCTCCTAGGAATCTGAGAGCTGCACCTTGTTGGACTTCAGCCAAGGCTTCTTTTTATTCCACATAAACAAGCTAATCATTCTATTCACCTCCTTTTAAGGCTCCAGCAGACAATAATATTGGCAACATCTGCAAGGAATACAGCAATCTATGCAAAACATTCATTTTAATCAGAGCAAACCAACCAGCCATGATGTTAGCAGGGAGGACCATCTAGTCAGGTCTCACTATATAGATGCAATTAATGGAGGGAAATTGGCCCCATATAGTTGTTTGAAAAGGGGGTAAATACAACACCTAAGCAGGTAAACCTTGATGGGGACCACTGAGAGGAAAATTAGCAGAGGGAGAGGTCTACCTCTCAGCTCTCCCACTGGTATGGCCTCAAACTTTGTAAAATTGATCTTATAACTGGAGGCACTAAATCTATCTACCAGGTCAATAATAGCGGGAAATGAAATATCCGACTTAGACACAAATAGCAGCACATTGTTAGCATAAAGCGTGATCTCATGTTGCCTTTCCCCACAGCACAGCCCAGATATCAAGGGATCTTGCCTAATAGTTTCTGCCAAACGCTCTATGGCCAAAGCAAACAACAAGGAGAATAGGGGGCAGCTCTGCTAGGTACATTCTAATGCCAAAATTCACAGATCTATAACCATTCACAAGCACTGCCACCAAAGGCCTCTGTACAATAGTTGGGACTTTTCAGCCCATTTCAGTCTTGTAACATCTCTTTGAGCTTCCAAGCCTTTGACACCCTCAGTGCATGGTCAGCCTCAATTGCATCTCTGCTAATAGTCTTACATATTCAGGAAACAGACATAGAAAATAGAAGCAGGAGGAGGCCATTCAGCTCTTCAAGCTTGCTCTGCCATTCATTATGATCATGGCTGATCACCAAGTTCAATACCGTAATCCCGTCTTCTGTCCCCTGATTCCTTTAGCTCAGTGTTTTTCAAACTTTTTTTCTGGATTCCATTTTTACCAGCCAGCCAGCCAGCCTTCGGGGCCCACACCGGCCGACTTTGGGGGCCCACATTGGTCGACCTTCTGGACCCACACCGGCCGACCTTCGTGACCCACGCTGATCGACCTTCGGAACCTACGCCGGCCGACCTTCGTGACCCGCGATGGCCGACCACAATGTTCTCTTACTTTTAATGCGAGAGGTGAGCCTGTTTGGGCCTCACAATCTCATTCCAATCAGGTTCACAGGAGGACAGCGTGGATTTTGTACCTCAGTTCATAAACTCTGAGTAGCTCCCTGTTGACTAATCATTACAGTAACTCTTCAAGCGGATGAAGTCCACCATCGTAGGGATTGACTGGTCACTGTTTCTTTCAATGCTTTAATGAAGGGCAAAAGGTCAGCAAAAAACTTATAGCCATCCTTCAGTACACAGAGGGCGACGATCTGTTGATTCCCCATGGCTTTCATTGTATCCCTTGCCAAACGTTCAGTTCTAACCATGATTAGAATCCCGGCCCAGGTGCCTTTTCTAATCCTGAACGTGGCCCATAGCCCTGCAGTTTACAGCATTTAAGGTGCAAATCCATCAAGGCTTCCCTTGAAAGCTGGAGCCTCCTCTGGCATTGGACCTCTGTCCTGTCTAGTTAGTTGCGCTGCTGCCTCTACATCCTGGCAGCTGGATAGTGGCACCTTCCATGAGGCTGTGCTCCTTGTTCCCCTGCTACATCTGACATCTGTGCCTCCCCTTCGACGTGATGCCTTCAACCACCTGGCCTATCTCTCTTTGGCTTCTATCTCTCCGAAGGCTGGCTGGCTGGCTGGTAAAAATGGAATCCAGAAAAAAAGTTTGAAAAACACTGAGCTAAAGGAATCAGGGGACAGAAGACGGGATTACGGTATTGAACTTGGTGATCAGCCATGATCATAATGAATGGCAGAGCAAGCTTGAAGAGCTGAATGGCCTCCTCCTGCTTCTATTTTCTATGTCTGTTTTCATACACAAACCTCAAAAGGATGCAGTAAAAACATTTACAATACTTTAGTCTAAACCCACACCCAACTCTCAATAGCTCCGAGACTGCCTTTGATCCTGCCTCCTTTTGTCACACCCTTAGATGGCAAAATGGCAAACCTAGTTTGGCCGCCTGCCCATGTTGCCCAAGCGGCCTAAAAAAATCACTCCTACAACATAAAATCCAGGTTAATTGGAGATCGGACGCGACCTCGGGTTGCGTGTCCGATGTCCTCTTATCTGATTTCATGGATGTACGGGTCAGACACATTCCTGCCCAAGCGGCCTGGGAACAAAGCTGCCAGGTTAGCTAAATTAGGTCACTAATCCAGTAATTTTGCTATTTAGTTGGGTAATTTAAAGCTGCACCCTAGATAGTTGCATTCCTGAAAAAGGAATCGTCTGTGCACCGAGCTCTGTGAGATCCCAGACAGGTCCCCAATCGGTGCCTGGAAGGATCACATTGTGTAAAAGTTTAGGGGACCTTGATGGCCACCAGGCGCTGGTGCCCTCCCCCATACCCCCACAGTGCCAGGTGTGCCATGATCTGGCAGATATGTCGCACTGTCTGCCTGTTCAGTGGAAGTCTTAGATGGCATGCCTCTTCCGGCAGGTCATCGAACGAAAGGCGCTGCCGAGACACAGGAGCCCTCGTGCGGAGGGTCCTTTGCACCTCCTCCTCCTCGGACTGTTGAGCGGCTGACACGCCATCCTGTGTAGCTGCCTCCTGTCCCTCTGAGGTACACTTTGCTGCTGCACACTCCACTGCTGCAGCTTCATCCTCCTTAAGCAGTTCCAGCTCGTACAGCCACAGGACACACCCCAGGGCTCCAGCGACTAGGAGGAAGGTCAACATTGCTTGTTGAATTCCAAATCTATTGTCGGCAGGGGGTGCATACCTCCCGTGCCCAACCAGGTCCAACCGGCTGGATGGTGCCTCCTGTTGGCTTTGCGGACTCTTCCCCAAATGTCCCTCCGCCATCCCCTCACGCTGACCCCATCGGTGCTCGGCATCGTGGGGACTCTGGTCCTGGCGTTCATCCCTGCTGCATGGGGTACCATTGGCTGGCGCTGCCCTTGCCAGCGATACGCTCCCTGGCCCCCGCCCAGCACCTCCGTAGAGGCTAATATGGGCATTGCCCTTGAGTGGGCTGCATGATGCCCAGCCGGCGGGTGGAGGCCGGGGGGGTGGTGTGGGGAGGGGTGTTGGTTTGGCAGAAGGTGAGGTGCAGGGGTGATGGGGTAGAGTGTGGGGTCTGGGGTGCAGTGGTGGGGACATCCATACATCCGGTGTCACTCTGCAGAACCAAGGGGCAAATGGATGGTCAGTGGGATGCGCAGCAAGATGGCTGCCTTTCAGGATGCGGCAATGACTGTCCATTCCTGGACACCACCCAGACCCATGAGGGGTTAACCCGGCCACATAGCCAGTTCCCCCACCAGCCCAGGCAGTGTATGGCCCGGCACCCTGAAGTCACGCCTCTCCATGTCCTACCTCCTCTCTCTCCCTCATCGGCCATGATCCCGGTTTCATGATTTGTAAAAGCACAAGTGAACATCGCCGTTGGGAATTTGGCCCATCGGAAGCGGAGAATCACAGAGACCCTGGAGAATACTGTGTCAGACCCACTAATGATATGCCAAGGGTGTTTACTGTACCTGCGTTCTGGAACGCATTGAAATTTGGCGTGAAATGCAGTGTGCATGAAACCTTCATCCTGGCACACTTGACAATTCCTGACATGTTTGAGATGTGCCTCCAGCTTGTGGGGAGGGGGGGGGGTGGGTAGCTCCTGGGTGAGGGGTTATCCATTGCAGTTGTGGTTAATGACACCTATCTGGAGGACACAGACCCATGCCAAGACCCGCCACATCAATGCCCATGCAGTGGCCAAGGGTGTGATTGAGCGGTGCTTCGGCCTCCTGAAGATGTGGTCCAGGTGTCTGAACCACTCTAGAGGGTCCTCCCTCCCAGTATGATACTGAGGGGGTCGCCCGCATTGTGGCAGCTAGCTGCGTCCTCCACAACATGCAGAGAGAAGGTCACACGCCCGGCACGTACACTGACGGCACGTGCCCTGGACGTCCGTGGTTTAGGCGTGAAATCACGGAGGAGAGATTCCTCCATTTTGTAGCTGCCAACAAGCAAGCAACAGGGCTTTGTGAAGAGCTGAAGATAGGTTATTTTGTAATAAGGAAGAGAGGGCCAGAGACACAAACAGGCCAGGATCTCACATCTGAATCTACTGGAGAGAGCCTCCCAGGGGAGTCAATGGCAGGAGAAAGCAGTGCTGGTATGAGCTGTGTGAGAGGCCCCAGGGCCTCTGGCAAACAACTCATTAAGAAGAAACTGAAATCGAGAACAAAGCAGAAAAAGATGTTTCTTGAGGCATGGCTTCATTTAGCCAATGCAAATCAGGATGCAAAGCCCATGTGTGCCATGTGCACGGAAGTACAGGTAAATGAAAGTTTAAAACCCTCAAAACTTCAAAGGCATTTGAAGACTAAGCATGGCGAGTTTGAGGACAAACCTCTTGATTTTTTTCAAAGGATGCAGCAAGAACTTCAATCATCAGCTGAAGTTCTTAGCAGAAATGTAGCATTGAATAACAAAGCAAGAGAGATCGTGAGGACCAAGCAGGCTCACCTGTGGCATTAACAGAAAGCAATAATGGTGTGCCATGAAGGCTGGCCAGCGTGGGTCCCGAAGGTTATCCAGTTGGTAAAAGTGGGTCCCAGGAAAAAAAGGTTTGAAAATCACTTTTCTATTTTACCTAATAAACTCTTCTTTTGCTGACATTGAGCATTTCACTTTTTTCCTCCTTTCCCCCATCCCAGTTTAAAGTTCTTGGTTTCTATCCACCTAAGTATGATGCCTATTTACTCACCAAGATATCTTCACTAGCCCCTCTTCTCTACAATTGCTCATTTCTCATCATCGATGAATTCAACCTCCACTCAATGCTCTGTTTTCCTTAGGTTACTGCCCTTCGAATCTCCCTAAATTTCTCACTTTAATACCCATACTCGTATTCATGGCCACACCCTCAGCACTTCCATCTCATGTGGGCTCTCTACTAGCATCGTGTCAGTCACATATAAAGCCAAAACAATACAAAACACAAAAGCAAATTTTTACAGATGCTGGAAATTAGAATAAAACAGAAAAGTCTGGGAATACTCAGCAGGTCAGACAGCATCTGTAGAGAGAGAAACTGAGTTAACGCTTTAGCTCCGTGACCCTTCATCAGAACACATGAAGCCACATTTTGATCACTTCCTTGTACCTTTCTCCACTCAGATTGCCCTTTTCCCTCCCTGCTCAACTTCCTTTTGCGCCCACTGCAGAAAAAAACTCTCCCTCAAGTCATTTACGACTGCACTTTCAAAATTCCAACTTTCTCGTCTTTGCTCATCCATTCATCACAACATGTCTGTAGCTACTGATCTGCTCAGTCACAGCCTCACCTCCACCGAGTTTCCGGTGAGGCGGAAAGTCCCGCATTAGTGGAGAAAACAGGATCGGTGCCAGGCACCAACCCCTTTCCTGTGCTCCAGGCCCCCAGTGGTGGCGGGCACATATTCTCCGAGTTCACGTGATTCTCTGATCCTCTGGGCCAGGAATCACGTAGGCAAGAATTACTACTGTTATTGAGAAGCAAGGCTCTGACGCAGTGGACATCATGGAGGGCAAAGATGGTAACCCTTTAACGGAGTTGCCCCCAATGCCCATCCGAGGACCACCCTCCCCCCCAAAATGCAAGAATTGCCCATCCCATCTCACCAAACCACCCCCACAATAAAGGGACCCCACCAGAGATCCCTAAATAAAGAGACTCCTCCCAGAGACCCCTAAATAAAGAGACCTCCCGCACAGACCCCAGAAAAGAGACCCCTGTCAGGAACCTCCCCCCCTCACCAGAAGAGTGACCCCTGTCTGGAAGACCCCCAGAAGAGAGACACCTGTCATTAAGCCCTCCCAGCTTTCAAAATCACCTCCCTTCACACATTAGTGATTCTGAAGTGGTCAACTGGAAATTGACCACACTTAACTCTATTTGAGGTGGTCCAGGAGCTATCAATGGAAGCTTGATGTTAAACATTGCATTAGTGCACTTTAGAGTTACTCAACCATGAAAGAATATGAATAGAACAATGCTGACAGCTGGGGGGGGGGGGGGGGGGTGTAAACTGTCCTTCACAGCCTAGGAAAATCAATACAGTAAGTCTTACAACACCAGGTTGAAGTCCAACATGTTTGTTTCAAACACTGGCTTTCGGAGCACTGCTCCTTCCTCAGGTAAATCGAGGAAAGAGCAGTGCGCCGAAAGCTAGTGTTTGAAACAAGCTTGTTGGACTTTAACCTGGTGTTGTAAAGCTTCTTACTGTGCCCACCCCAGTCCAACGCCGGCATCTCCACATCATAGGAAAATCAATATCGAAGAGAAATTAATGAATGGCTTGCAGATCAAAGATCTGAGCGGGTTTAAACCCAGCTGACTGGTTTTCTCTTTCCAGGAATTGACCATGATGTGGAGATGCCGCCACTGGACTGGGGTGGACACAGTAAGAAATCTCACAGCACTAGGTTAAAGTCCAACAGGTTTATTTGAAATCACAGGCTTTCGGAGCACTGCTCCTTCATCAGGTAAAGTGGAAGCAGGTGATTATCACTCACTCCACTTACACTGTTTGGTCCTGTAAAGACTCACATCCCAACCATTCTTCACATTCCAATCTGTAATTATCTTGCAATTGTGTCTCTCCTGAAAATGCTGTGGTTGTGAACCTGCCTCCACTTCACCTGATGAAGGAGCAGCGCTCCAAAAGCTTCTGATTTCAAATAAACTTGCTGGACTTTAACCTGGTGTTGTGAGGCTTCTTCCCAGGAATTGACAGGTGTGGCTTCCTATGTCTGAGCCAGAAAGTGTATTGCACAGCTGAGTGTTAAAGCAGTAATTGTTTTAACTGCCTCCATCTGGACTGCTCTCCAGCTCCCTGACTCTTTCCAGGGGGTTTCCTGACAAGGGTCTCTTTTCTGGGGGTCTGTGTGGGTCTCTCTATTTAGGGGGTCTCTTGGGGTAGGTCCCTTTATTTAGGGTGTCTCTCTGTGGGTTCCCCTTATTTGGGGGTACCTGGCAGGTCCCATTTTTTTAGGGCATCTTTGGAGGGTCCCCTCACCTGGGGGGCCTCGGGGAGCGGGTCATGTCTCCCCCATACTGGGGAGGGAGAGGCAGGACCCAGTAAATCTGGAGGTGGGGGTGACTGAATTGCAGAGTGGGGGGAGGGGTGCGGGGGCTGAATTGTGATGGATGGGAGGGGTGGGGGGGTTGGCCAGCGGACGGACCTTGCCATTGGGCCGCCCTGCTCAAAATTCCACAGGGAATCCCTCACAATCCTCGCCATGCATAAATTTGCAAAGCAAAGGATTGGGAATTGCTTCCTGATTTGCATCCCCAGCGGGAGGGATGCTTGTTTCCCGGAGCTCATAGCATCGACCATCTCTCGGGTTAAATAGCAGGGAATACGTGGTAAGGCTGTATATAGCCCCTTTTTAAATGACGACCCCATCTCTGGAGCCTCCAGTGCGAACCCCCTCCCAAGTCCCAACTCACTAAGAGGGCATCCTCAGGCACACCCCCATTCCCCCCCCCCCCCCCCCCCCCCCCCCCGGCACCTGGTCAGGGGATACCCGGCACGATCACCACTGTGTGGAAAATGCCAGCTTGGCACCTTGCCAGTGCCAACCTGGTACCCTGGCAGTGCCCCTGACTGCTGGCAATGCCACCTAGGCACCTTGGCAGTGTCAGGCTGGAACCAAGGTGGTTGCACCAGCAGTTCCAGGGTACCACCCTACCCAAAGGGCATGCACCTGGCGTCCTCCGATCTCCATGAGTGCCATTCCATCTGGTTCCTGTTTGAGGAGACCAGCTTTGAACGGCACTTGCCCGAGGTCACTGAGGCATATGGGACAGATCCCAATGCCTGGAATGCCTCAGGAAACTGTTTATTAGAGTGAGGCTAGCTGTCTCTCTCTAAGATGCAGATTTTCTAAAAAGTGATCCCGGCAAAAAAGCAGCTCACCATGGCACAACATGTTGCGCCGTGGCGAGCTGCTTTTTGGTTGCAGCGTAGCTGTTCAATCGCGCCCTTTGTTTCAAACTGTGTTTTGGACAGTACAGGGTAAAATGGCAGATGAATTTTAATAAACATTTTGAATCATTTAGTTCATTTATCAGTAAAATGTTTATATACGGATTTCTTATTATAAAATGTTTACATAAAAGATCCTATTATACATGTTTATACAGGAAGTTTTCATTGTAAATGTTGACATAAAAATGTTTGAGGAAGTAGTTTTTGTGGACAGGATCCATATGCATTTTACTGGCCTGAGAAATTCCAATGAGCAGCGATTGAAGTTATGGTCTGAAGTTATGGTCAGAAATCAAGTCAAGATCTGGTTCCACCAGGTGACATTTTTCCTGAGAATAGAAAATATGACCATCATTGTAAAAGGACGGGACCAAGGATGAGATGTTTGAACATTTGAGGTTCCTGCACCCTTCGCTGGAGTTATAAGTTGTCAAATCTCCCTGACTTCAACTGTAGTTCTGGTTTGGTTCGACATATATAGCCGTGAAGAAGCGTATGTTTTTCAAAGCAAGAATCAATTCAGTTCCCGTACAAAAACTCCCGGGATGGCGTGCCGGTGGGGGGAGGGGGAGTTATTGTTGGTTGGTGGAGGGGCCTGGGGGGGTGGGGGGTGGGGGGGTGCGGTTATTGTTGGTGGGGAGGGGCCGGGGTGGTGATTGCTATTGGTTGGTGGGGAGGGGCTGGGGGGGGGGAGGGGAGTTATTGTTGGTTGGTGGATGGGCCGGGGGTTGGTTATTGTTGGTTGGTGGAGGGGCCTGGGGGGGGGGGGGGGGGGGGGGGGGTGGGCTGCGGTTATTGTTGGTGGGGAGGGGCCGGGGTGGTGATTGGTATTGGTTGGTGGGGAGGGGCTAGGGGGGGAGGGGGGTTATTGTTGGTTGGTGGGGTCGGATGGGTGTTATTGTTGGTTGGTGCTGGGGCCGGGGGTTGATTATTGTTGGTTGGTGGGGGGGGGGCGGTGGTTATTGTTGGTTGGTGGAGGGGCCGGGAGGGGGGGTTATTGTCTGTTGGTGGGGGAGGGGCCGGGGGGTGGCTATTGTTGGTTGGTGGAGGGGCTGGGAGGGGGGGGTTATTGTCTGTTGGTGGGGGGAACCGGGGGGGATGGTTATTGTTGTTGGTGGGAGTGGGGGGGTGCGGGGGGGGGGGTGCAGGAGGTGATTATTGTTGGTTGGTGGGGGGGCCGAGAGGGGGGGTTATTGTCTGTTGGTGGGGGGAGCCGGGGAGGGTGGATGGTTATTGTTGTTGGTGGAGGCGGGTGGGGCAGGAGGTGGTTATTGTTGGTTGGTGGGGGGGGGCCGGGGGGGTGGTTGTTATTGGTTGGCGGGGGGCGGGGGCCGGGGGTGGTTACTATTTGTTGGTGGGAAGGGTCCTGGGGGGGGGGATGATTGTTGGTTAGTGAAGGGGCTGGGGAGTGATCATTGTTGATTGGTGGGGGGGGTGGTGGTTATTGGTGGTTGGCGGAGGGGCCGGGGGGGGGGGGGGTTATTGTTGGTTGGTGGAGGAGCCGAGGGTGGGGGGTTATTGTTGGTTGGCGGAGGGGCCGGGGTAATTTTCAATGGATGGAAAAGTGCATTTTTCATCAAATTTTGCCCAGTTATGCAGCTTTTCTGGCCAATCTGCAAGTGAGATTGCTGCCCTTGAAACTGATTGTCTGGGTTTGACTGGTTAGGCAGTTCTTTGATGGCCTTTTTCCCGAGTCAGATAAAATGGCATGGTGTTTGGTCAGCTACTGATGCTCTTGGGAAACCGGGCAACGTCTGTCCTTCATCCAAAGAAAACCAAAAGAGGAAAGGGTTAGTGAAATGTAGGACATGATTCAGCAACCCTGTTATGTCCGGCACAGATCTGATTGCAACATGAGAATTGTGCAGAAGCCCCAAATCGGGTTCCACGCCGGGCGCTAAACCTCACGCGAGGCACCTGACTTGCTTCACCCGCCGTGATCCGAGTATTTAAATGAGCCTTATGGCTCATTGACATACCCAGGTGCCAGATTCACCCAGCGCCCGAGACTCACCAGCCATGTCTGGAGGCCTCGCCATGGCATCATTTAGTGCAGGTCCGCACAAACATGGACCAGTCATCAGGGGACCAGGGGGAATCTCCAAGCCATTGGAGACCTCTGGATGGCTGGGGACAGGGCAGAGTGGCATGCTGTCACTCCGCCTGGCACCTAGGTGCCTTGGCACTGCCAGCCTGGCACCCTGGCAGTGCCATTTGGGCACCCTAGCACTGTGAGAGCACCAGGCTGTTAGTGCCAGAGTGCCAGGGTAGCAGTTCCAGGGTGCCTGGGTGCCATGGTGGCACTGCCAGGGATAGGACCTGGCAGGGGTGAGGGGAAGGGATTGCCAGGGGCCTCCCCAAGGTCGTGGGGTGAGGGGAGTGTCAAACATTTGTGGGGACTTGAAAGGGGGAGGGGAAAGGTCGGGGCTGCCGGACCAAATGACACCCCAAACAAGGAGCCTTTAAACCCACCAGCAGGAAATCCCTCTAAATGTGACCTCAGCGGGAGAAACTCCCCAAAACCAAAGAAACGGCAAAGTACCGTTGGGTAGCAGGGTAGCAGGCTTTTTTCAGCACGGCAGCCGCCGAGATACACCACAGTAACAGGCCGTTCAGCGGACTTTAACTTGAATCCGCTGAATCACATCCATAGTCACTCTTGACCAGCTTCCTTGGCCAGTCAGTTTGTCCTCTAGTGGATGGTGCCTTAGGTGTTAGTGCATGTCGAAATTTGTACGATGTATTACTCAAGAAAGAACAATAATAACAATCGCTTATTGCCACAAGTAGGCTTCAATGAAGTTACTGTGAAAAGCCCCTGGTCGCCACATTCCGGCACCTGTTCAGGGAGGCTGGTACGGGAAACTAGAAATAGGGTACATAGTTCCAGCTGTGACAAACATTTCACTATCCCCTGCTCCCTCTTCTCCTGCATCCTTATCAACATCTCAGCCTGGATCTTTGATGCATGATCCTAATACCGGTTGATAACTACAAATGCAGACATAGCCAAGGTGAATCCACCTCCCTCCATTGAGGAAGGTGCACTCTGGAAAATCAGCATGGTCCCAGATGACCAGAGGTTCCTTTCCCCTTTGAAGGGGAGAGCTGACTGGTGGTGATTTAACCTGAGAATCACCACACCTCAGGTAAGGGACAAGGTTGGGAAGATCGGTCTTCATGAATAACCTTGGCCGGTACCCACGGTGTTGGCCTCGCTCTGCACCGCATACCAGCCTTTCACCAAACTGAGCTTCACACTAACAAAAGAAAAATGCAGCCGACAAGTAATCAGACTTTTTATTCTAGTTCCCCGTGGAGAAGGAAGTGACACCGGGGGAGAGAAGTGGCAGCAGCTACATGATGGAATTCATGTGTGGTCATGGATAAATTCAGAACAAGTGTTATATGAGATGATTATGTTTTCCACGATCTTGTTAATTCAAGATAAAGTGGGGGAATGGAGAGAGTCTTGAATCTATGAAGTCGACCTGACAAGTCTGTGTGGCTTGGTTCCAATAGAGACAGGGGCCGGGATTCTCCCCTACCCGGCGAGGCGGGGGGGTCCCAGCATAGCGGAGTGGCGGCAACCACTCCGGCGTCGGGCCCGCGCCGGAGTGGTTGGCGCCACACTGATTGGCGCCAAAACTAGCACCAATGGCCTTTGACGTCCGGCGCCGGGGCTAGCCGAAAGGCCTTCTCCGGTTCGCACATGCGCCGGTGCATCAGCAGCCGCTGACGTCACCACCGGCGCATGCGCGGTAGGGGGTTCTCTTCCGCCTCCGCCATGGTGGAGGCCGTGGCGGCGGCAGAACAAAAAGAGTGCCCTCACGGCACTGGCCCGCCCGTCGGTGGACCCCGATCGCAGGCCAGGCCACCATGGGGGAACCCCCCAGGGTCCGAACGCCCCCCGCCCCCCTCAGGACCCCGGAGGCCCACTCACGCCACCAATCCCACCGCCACCAGAGGGGGTTCAAACGACGTCGGCGGGATTGGCCTCTCAGCGGCGGGACTTCGGCCCATCGTGGGCCAGAGAATCACCGCAGGGGGCACGCCGATCGGCGCGGGGGGCACGCCGACCGGCGGGGCGTGATTCCTGCTCCCGCCAATTCCCGGGTGACGGAGAATTCCGGCCACGGCGAGTGCGGGATTTACGCCGGCCCTGGGCGATTCTCCGACCCTGAGGGGGGTCGGAGAACTTCGCCCAGAGAGAGGGCCCTGGTCAGAGGTTATTGAAATGTACATCCACACGTGAAAACAAAGGCAAGAACACTTGGCTAACTTTTTAAAATTATTTCACAGGATGTGGGCATCGCTGGCAAGACCAGCGTTTATTGCCCTTGTGAAGGTGGTGGTGAGCCACTTTCTTGAACCACTGCTGTCCATGTGATCATCACAGTAGCTTCACTGCAGTGATAATGTAAGCCTACTAGTGACAATAAAATGATTATTATTATTGGGGTTCCAGGAGTTTAACAAAACCACAGTGAAGGAGCACTGATATAGTTCCAAGTCAGGATGGTGTGTGGCTTGGAGGGGAACTTTCAGGTGGTGGTGTTCCCATATGCCTGCTGCCCTTGTCCTTCTAGTTGGTAGAGATTGTAGGTTTGCTGGAAAGAAAAACCAGTAAAACTTAGAAATGACTGGTACTGGGCTGAATGGTCTTGTATTGCTGAAAATGGAACCCAGTACTATTGGTGCCAATAGGACTGTTTAACGATTTTTAACTGATTTGTTTGCTGTTTGATTTGATTTATTATTGTCACATGTATTAGTATACAGTAAAAAGTTTTGTTTCTTGCATGCTATCCAGGCAACGCATACCCCACATAGGGAAGGAAGGAGAGACTGCAGAATATAATGTTACAGTTGTAGCAAGGTGTAGCGAAAAGATCAACATAATACGAGGTAGGTCCATTCAAAAGTCTTATGGCAGCAGGAAAGAAGTTGTTCTTGAGTCGGCTGGTACGTGACTGATGTGTTATCTGTGTTGGTCTAACATCGACTGCAACTGGATGCAGTAAAATGAGAAACAGGCTTCCGACACAGGAGATGGTCCAACACTGTTTTATTGAACCTGTTGATTGCTGCACATAATCTGCTGTGGGTTGACACTCTATTAACCTAACTGATAACCTCCTACTGGCTTAACCAGACTGGCCCTCTATCACATGGTGATGATGTTCATTGCCTGTGCAACTGCGACTATCACCCTAGCCGTGTCCTGTGAGAGAGAGAGAGCCTTAATGCCCTGTGGCTTTATCGTGGTGGTGTCTGTCTGGTGATTGGTTGTTCTGTGTCGTGTGTGTTCATTGGTTATCCTGTGTGTCCAATCACTGCCTGTCTGCATCTCATGATATACATGAGGGATATTATGACATCTCCCCCTTTTAAAATAAAATGTTGGAACATGGCTGTATATTGATGCATAACTATGTACAAGTGGGAATGAATGAACACATGTACATGGGAAGGTGTCTATCGTGCAGATACAGAGCAAACTGAACAAAATTTACAGGATTTAAGTCTATATATTCAGTCTTTGTGGGTGGGCGACGAGTCTTGTCGATCGCCGCAGAGGGGAGGGGGGACGCCGGCACCTGGACAGGCAGGATGGCTGCCATCGCGGTGGCCTTGTCGGCAGGTGGGATCGCTGCCAGATGAGTGGCCTTGTGGTGCAAGACCTGGGAGCAGCCTGTCTGACGACAGCAGCTGGGGCTGACCAACCTTCCTCAGGCAGCTGAACGTGAACAACATCGTCTGGAGCCAGCGCAGGCAGATCTGTGGCATGAGCATCATACGTGATCTTCTGCTGGTCCCTGGATTGCTGCACCTTCTGCAGCACCGTGAGGTGGTCAAGGTCTGGAACATGGATGGCTGGAACAGTCGTCCTCCGGTTGCGGTTCATGTGCAACTGCGCCGGAGACAAACCAGTCGGCAGAGGGTTTGCCCTGTATGCCAACAGCACCAGGTTGAAATCCGAGGCTGAGTCTGCAGCCTTGCACAGCAACCGCTTGACAATATGGACCCCTTTCTCGGCCTTCCCGTTTGATTGCGGGTAATGGGGACTGGATGTGATGTGACTAAAGTGGTAGGATTGTGCAAAGTCGGACCACTCTTGGCTGTAGAAACATGGACCGTTGTCACTCATTACAGTTAGTGGTATCCCATGCCTGGCAAAAGTCTCTTTGCAGGCTTTGATGACGGACTTGGGCGTGAGGTCTGACAGTTTCACCACTTCTGGGTAGCTGGAGAAGTAGTCAACCAGGAGCACGGAATCACTCCCTTTGGTACGAAAGAGGTCTATCCCCACCTTGGACCACGGAGAGGTCACGATCTTGTGCTGTTTCAGCGTTTCCTTGGGTTGAGCTGGTTGAAACTTCTGGCATGTTGTGCAGTTGAGGACCGTGTTGACAATGTCCTGGCTGATGCCAGGCCAGTAAACTGCCTGCCAAGCTCTGCGTCGCCATTGCTCTACCCCCAGGTGACCCTCATGAATCTGTCTGAGCACCATGTTTCGCATGCTTTGGGGAATGACGATTCTATCTAGTTTAAGAAGGATCCCCTCAACAACCGTCAGCTCGTCCTTAACGTTGAAGAACTGGGGGCACTGCCCCTTTTGCCAGCCATGGGTGAGGTGCTTCATCACGAGCTGCAGTAGGGGAACTTTGGCAGTTTCTTCGCGTATTTGTATAACTCATTCATCAGTGCCTGGGAGGTTGCTGGCACACAGCTGTACCTGTGCTTCAATGTGGCGAATGAAGTCGCCCTGTTCACACGGCGTGGTGACGGATCGGGATAGGGCATCCGCGATGATCAGCTCCTTACCCGGTGTGTAGACGAGTTCGAAGTCATATCGGCGGAGACGAAGAAGAATTCGCTGCAGCTGAGGTGTCATGTCATTTAAATCCTTTTGGATTATGTGGACTAAAGACCTGTGGTCTGTTTCCACCATGAACTTTGGCAGGCCGCATACATAGTCATGAAACTTGACTATTCCTGTCAGGAGACCCAAGCACTCCTTTTCGATCTGGGCATACCTTTGTTCGGTTGGAGTCATGGCCCTGGAGGCGTATGCCACTGGAGCCCAGGATGAGGAGTCGTCTCGCTGGAGGAGCATCGCCCCAATGCCAGTGGATATCTTGGTATCCTTGGTTGGGTGAAAGAATGCCAGTACTGGGGCTGTTGTGAGCTTCACCTTCAGCTCAAGCCAGTCCGCTTAATGTGCGGGAAGCCACTGGAACACTGTCGACTTTTTTACGAGATGCCGGAGGGCTGTGGTGTGGGATGCCATGTTGGGAATGAATTTCCTGAGAAAATTCACCGTTCCAAGGAAACAGAGGACCGCCTTTTTATCCTCTGGGGTCTTCATGGCATTGATTGCCAGCACCTTGTCAGCGTCAGGTTGCACACCCTACTGTGAAATGTGGTCACCCAGAAACTTGATAGCGGACCGACCAAATAAGCATTTTGGCCCTGTTGAGCTGGAGGCTGTTTTCATGTATCCTCTGGAAAACTTGTTTGAGGCGAGCGATGTGATCCTCGGACGTTGTGGACCAGATGATCACGTCGTCCACAGAGACTCGTACCCCCTCGATGCCCTCCATCATTTGCTCCATTATGCGATACTTCGGAAGCTGACATGATACCAAAAGGCTGTACCAATACCTGCCGAACGGAGTGTTAAACGTGCACAGCTTCCGACTGGACTCGTCCAGCTGTATCTGCCAGAACCCACGGGAGGCATCCAGCTTGGTAAGAATTTGGCATGAGCCATCTCATAGGTTAACTCTTCACGCTTCGGGATCGGGTAGTGCTCGCGCATGATGTTGCGATTCAGGTCTTTGGCATCAATGCAATAGCGGAGTTCACCAGAGGGCTTCTTGATGCAGACCATGGAGCTGACACAGTCTGTTGGTTCCGTGACCTTTGAGATGATACCCTGGTCTTGGAGCTCTCGTAGCTGCGTTTTCAGACGATCCTTGAGAGGAGCTGGCACCCGGCGTGGTGCATGGATGACTGGGATGGCATTCGGTTTGAGCAATATCTTGTAACGATATGGGAGTGTGCCCATTCCATCAAACACGTTGTGGTATTGCGTGAGAATGTCGTTGACCTCAGCCTGGAGATTTACATTGGGCGAGGCAGTCGTCGGTGTCAAGCACGTGGCATGGACGCGCTCGACCAGATTTAGAAGTTTGCATGCTCGAGCACCGAGCAGGGATGCCTTGACAGGCCGGGCGATCTCGAATCGTAATGTTACTTTGATTGCCTTGTGAGATACACCTAGCTGACACGATCCACTGGCAGCTATGGCATTCCCATTGTAGTCAAGGAGCTGGCAGGCTGGTGGAAGAATGTTAGGTTGGTCTCGGATGCTGTCGAGGTCCGACTGTGATATGAGGTTTGCAGATGCGCCAGCGTCCAATTTAAATCGGATGCGAGTCTGGTTAACCGTGATGACAGCACACCACTCGTCGTCAGGATCCACAGTGAGGATTGAAAGGCGGTTTGCAGGCACGGTGGAAGCCAGCTCACACGTGGTAATTATGCCCACCCGGCATGGAGACTCGAGGCAGTCAGCATCGGGATCTTCCACCTCTGGGCTGTCGGGATCCGAATCCTGCATGCCTTGTTGTACGCAGCAGACACGTCTGCACTGCAGCCGAGATCGCTGGCTGTTGGTCGGTGGAGTGGACCTGCATAAGGTCCAGGTTCTCCACACTGTAGACATCACCTTCCTTTGGCTGGACATTGCCGCTTTAAATGGGCGAAGCCACAATTTGGACACGTCATGACGCTGATGTCAGCCCGTTCCATGCGCCAGCGCACATGCGCAGTGCGGTCGGCCGACGTTCGTCCATGCGCATCGGGGTCTTCGGCCTCGCCGTCCACCCGGTCGTGGCGCGCATGCGCAGGGATCCGGGAAAAGCGCGCGAAACGGCCACTCTCCTCGATGCTCAGGCCTTGCATTTTAGCGATGGCCTGCACCGTTTCTGCCTCGTGGGAGACTAGTTTTGCATTTTCTGCCACCCTGATGCGGGAGTAACAATTCCGGGCATGCTCATGGACAACGCACATTTCGATGGCGACGGAGAGGGGCAACTGTTTGATTTTGAGGAGCTGCTCTCGCAGGGAGTTGGACTTGACCCCGAAAACGATCTTATCCCGGATCATGGAATCAGCCGTTGAGTCATAATTACATGACTGCGCCAGGATGCGGAGATGGGTCAAGAAGGACTGAAAAGGTTCATCCTTACCCTGAAGCCTCTTTTGGAAAATGTCGCAGTGGTTGTCGAATTTCAGCAGAACCGTCTTGAACTTCGTCTTGTCTTGCCATCGGCAAACATGAGCGAGTTAAAGATGTGGATGGCGTGGTCCCGTGCAGTCGACAGGAACAGTGCGATCTTTCGGGCATCCAATGCTGCCTCGAGGTCGGAGGCCTCGATATACAGGAGGAACTTCTGTTTGAAGACTTTCCAGTTGGCGCCGAGGTTGCCGGAGATCCGGAGTTGCGGGGAGGTTGGATCTTTTCCATGCCACTGAATGGCTGCATGCTGGCCATTGCAGATTCACTCAAGGTAGGTTCATTAGAGTTAATAGCCCCCTGCTACCATGATATGTTATCTGTGTTGGTCTAACATCGACTGCAACTGGATGCAGTAAAACGAGAACAGGCTTCCAACACAGGAGATGGTCCAACACTGTTTTATTGAACCTGTTGATTGCTGCACATAATCTGCTGTGGGTTGACACTTTATTAACCTAACTGATAACCTCCTACTGGTTTGACCAGACTAGCTCTCTATCACATGCTGATGATGTTCATTGGCCTGTGAACTGCGGCTATCTCCCTAGCCGTGTCCTGTGAGAGAGAGAGAGCCTTAATGCCCTGTGGGCTTTATCATGGTGGTGTCTGTCTGGTGATTGGTTGTTCTGTGTCGTGTATGTTCATTGGTTATCCTATATGTCAATCACTGCCTGTCTGCATCTCATGGTATACATGAGTGGATATTATGACAATGACCTCAAACTTTTGTATCTTTTACCTGACAGAAGAAGGTGGAAAAGGGTATGTTCTCCTCTACGCTTCCTGAATTCAATGACAATCTCCTTTCTTTTGTTGACATTGAGGGAGAGATTATTGTCGTCGCACCATTTCACCAGATTCCCTATCTCATTCCTGTACTCTGTTCTGGATAGTGTTGACCTTCTTGAGTGTTGTTTGAGCTGCACTCCTTCAGGCAAGGGGAGAGTATTCCATTACACTGATGACTTGCACCTTGCAGATGGTGGACAGGCTTTGGGGAGTCAGGAGGTGAGTGACTCGCTGCAGAATTCCCAGCCTCTGACCTACTTTTGTGGTCATAGTATTTATATGGCTAGTCCAGTTCAGTTTCTGGTCAATTGTAAACTTCAGGATGATGATAGTGGGGGATTCAGCAATGGTAATGCTATTGAATGTCAAGGGGAGGCAATTCGATTCTCTCTTGTTGGAGATGGTCATTTTCTGACATTATGGCACCTCTGCCACCAGGACTTTCAGTGCATTTTCAGAAAACCTTGGTCTTAATTCTCTTGAATGTTCAGTTATTCTTTGAAGTATATCTGCCCAGATTCACTTTACAAAAAGATGCAGCCACTTATTGAGCCACAACGCATCTTCTTTTAAAAGATACAAACTGCTCTAGCCACTTATGCTATCAGTGTGCTACTGCCGCATGCAGACAATGAACAACACAGGGAGTGCTGGCTTCACTACAGTCATTTACACGGGTAGACAGCATCAATTTAACATGTTGTCCACAACGCAGTTAATCGGCGAGGATTAATCAAATACTGCGATCCCCATGATCGTTTTCAAGTGTTAGCTGTTTTAATCTATACCCTGCAACAACCTCTAAAATTTCTCACTCCCAATGGGCCTGCACCCAATCACAGACTCACATGTTCTGGCATGTGCAAACAAAATGATGCAACTAGAATTACTGGGATTTGTCCTAATCTTCTGACAGAGTGCTGTTTTGGTGCTGTCTGATACTTTTATAGATATGCCCAGAGAACAAGGTGGAAGAAATGATCAATATATTAAAGGGTTAAGCAAAATTGAGCCAAAAATAGGTTCAAATTTCAATTCTAACTTCATAGAAGCCAAGATAACTTTCCCGAAGTTTAGGCAGGCTTATTTGAAGTTAATTAAAATAGAGTCAGAGATTCATAAGGGACAAAGATGACCCTTTCAGTCTCTCAAGATGGTTGCAGAAAAAAATAAATTAAAAAATAAATCAGTGAATATTCACTGTAATACTGAAAGAATGCATATGTTTGCGATGTGAAACACAGATGGTTGCTGTCCGCCACATAAACTCTTCCATAAATCAAGAAAAGCACAGCAGAAATGGAGAAAAGACCCTCTCGTGCCTGATTTGGAAACAGTAATGTAATGTGCAATGAAGTATTGCTATCATTCCTTGTAAGATGTCCTCATTAATTTCTCATATTTCCATGACAGTAAATTGGCAGCCAGAGAAAAACTAAAGTAAATGACAAATCATGAAATATGAAAATATTTGAAATAACAGGATTCTAAGTGCACTTGATCAAGGTTCGGATCAGAAACCAGGAAAGTGGCATTGAATGTTTCTTTAAAATTGAGTTTTGATGTGATACAACTTCTAGTCAAGCGACCTTTTATCCTGCAGAATCATCGATGGAGAAATTTGTATCCTGCAGAACCATTGATGGAGAAATACAGGAAGAGTCAAAGTTGTGTAAGTGCTGTGTTGAGTCAAAGTTTCAGTATGTTATCAGGTTTACATACAGGAAATAAATAGAAGACCAAAGGACACATTTTAAAGGTGATTGGCAAAAGAAGGAAAGATGGGACTTCCAGTGCTGGCGATGTAGCTCCTGCCAGGGTACTTGGTTTTTTTACCCTTTCTACCAGCATTATGGGTTATCTTTTGGAGCAAATTGGTGTAATTTGAGCGAATAAGGCCCTCTCATTCAAGGAATGTCCGGTAGAATGAATTCAAAGCAAAAGTCGAGCAAGGAAGCATCGGCGGAATCAAAAGTCCCTCGATCCCCAGCAGAGGGGAACATGGCGGCGGCTCCTGCCGAGTTTGTGGCCCCTCAGTGGACGACTAAAAAGTTGGTTAGCTTCTTGACCGATGAAATTAAGAATCAGTGGCAGGCGGTCGCTGAGGATTTGGAGAAGGCAATGGAGGGGGCTTTCGCCCCAATTCGGGCGGCCATGGACAAGATGAACCAGCGGATAGAGGTGCATATGGTAACTATTCAGAAGGTGGAAGTAGTGCTCTCTGATCACAGTGATAGGATTGCCTTGGTGGCAGAGATGGCGATACTGGCAGAGGAGCAGAGAGTGCTAAAGGCCAAGGTTGATGACCTGAAAAAACACTCAAGGTGGCAGAATTTGAGGATCATCAGGCTGCTGGAGATCTTGGGAGGGATTTTCTCAGCCCGGGGCCGGGCCGGAGAACCCTGCGACCGGCGTGAATCGCGCCACGCCGCCCCGACGCCGGCATACGATTCTCCACAGAGCATGGTTGGCGCAGCGCCACTCGCGGGCCGCTCTACGTGGTCGGCTGGCCGATTCTCGGCCCGGGATGGGCCGAGCGGTTGTTGTGAAAACGCCGTGCCCCGCCGGCGCCGTGCACAGCTGCTCTCAGCTGGTGGGACCTCGGCGTGGAAGGGTCAGGGGGCAGCCTGTGTGGGGAGGAGGGGTCCGGCCCTGGGGGAGGCCCTCTGATGTGGCCTGGCCCGCAATCGGGGCCCACCGATCAGCTGGCCGGTCTCTCTGGCTGGGGGCCTCCTTTCCTACGTGCCAGCCCCTGTAGCCCTACGCCATGTTGCGTCGGGGCCGGCGCATTGAATGAAACCACTGCGCATGCGCGCCTTGGCGCCGATGCCACTGCGCATGCGCGGATCCCGCAGCGCCCAGTTCGCACTGGGATCAACAGCTGGAATAGCGTGAACCGCTTCAGTGCTGTGCTGGCCCCTTGTGGGGGCCAGAATTAGTCATGGGGTCGGCCTGTTCATGCCATCGTAAAACGCGACGCCGTTTACGACGCCATGGGCACTCTGCTGCAGGATTAGGGAATTCCGCCCAGGGAGGGCTCCAATTCCACACACTATGGCCGGGATTCTCCCATCCCGCGGCCAAGTTCTGACGCCGGCGTCAATGGGACTCCAGGCCCAGGTATGCACCCCTTCCCAGGGGGCAAGTATGGTGCCGGTGTGGTGTGTGCTGCTCCAGCCGGCGCGTCACAGCCAGTGCGAACTTGCACATGGACGCCATGGCCGGCACGCGTTTGCGCATGAGCGTGGGTTCCTGTCTCCGTGCCGGCCCACGGGCAATATGGCGGAGCCCTACAGGGCCCCGGCGCGGAGGAACATAGGCCCCCCCACGGAAATAGCCCACCCGCCGATCGGTAGGCCCCGATCTCAAGCCAGGCCACCATGGAGGCCACCCCCGGAGTCGAATCCCCCACCAGGATGGTCCCCGCAGCTAGAACTCCGAGGTCCCGCCGGGTAGGACCATACGTAACCTACGCCGGCGGGACTTGGTGGGCGCCGAGAATCGCTGGGGAGAGGGGGGGGGGGAATGCTTTCTTCGGAGAATCCCGGCCTATATATCCAAGTTGTTCAGAACGTTTGTGGGGGAGAGGGTCTTCTTGACCCCTCCTGAGGTGGACCGGGCCCATAGATCTTTAAGGTAGAAGTCCAGATCGGGGGAGCCACCTCGGGCAACTAAAGTCAGGTTTCATCGATACCTGAATAAGGAGTGGGTCCTCAAGTGGGAAAAGGACTATCAAGACTGTAGTTGGAAGGGCCATACCATAAGAAATACCAAGATGTTGGGGCAGAGCTGGTGAGAAGGCGTGCAGCATTTAATAAGGTCAAGGCTGCACTGCACCAGGGCAACATAGGGTTTGGCGTGGTGACTTTCACGGACAGAGATAAGAGACTGGATTCTCCATTTTGGAGACTAAGTCCTCATGTTGACGTGAAAAGGGTGGTTATTACGCCAGGAAAACTGGTATAAAATGGCCACCGATTCCCCGTTTTACTGGGAGCTCGCAGGGAGCCAGCGTTGAGATCGCCCTCAGCACTTCCGGTTCCGAGGCCGCGCCGTGCTCCATGGCAAACTCAGCCCACGGACCTGGACCACTAAATTAGTGCCCCCCCTCCTTCGGCCACTCACGCGTCCTGGACCGTCCTCCCACAGTACCCCCGGCCCTGAATGAAGCCCCCTCCCCGCCAATCGGCCCTCCCCCGACTGTGGCGGCTCCGGACTGAGTCCGCAGCCGCCATGCCAAGTTCACGAACGGTGTGAGCACACGTAACCTACGCCGTCGGGAACTCGGCCGGTCGGGGACGGAGCACCGAGGGGCGGGCCTCAGGCAATGGATAATCGGTGCGTTGGAGCACCCTGCTTTTCAGGGTCGGAGAATTCAAAAACCGGCGCTGCTCCCGATATGGGCAGCAAAACGGATTCTCCGCCCCGTCGCCGAACACAATTTCAGCGTCGGGGAGCGGAGAATCCAGCCCAAGCTCTTTTAAGGCACAAAGGGATAAATCTGAGAAGGTGGAGAGGCAGAGACTTGTGGACTCCATTCTCAAGATGGACTGACAGTACTCGAAACCCCGATGCCGGAGTTATTGGTGGACAGGAAGAAGTTCCAAATGGAGTTTGAGTTGTTGTCAACGGGTAAGGCAGTGACCCAGTTGCATCGCTTGAGGGGGATCTTCTGTGAATATGGGGAGAAGGACATTCACCTGTTGGCACACCAGCTGAGGTGGCAGGCAGTCTGCCGGGAGATAGTGCAGTTTAGGGACTCAGGATAGTTTCTGCCTGAGGGAAGTTTAATGAGGGATTTGAGACCTTCTACCATGGGTTGTATCAGTCATAGTCTCCAGTGGAGGGCTCAACAATGAGACAATTTTTGGATGAGTTGGTCTTCCTAGAGCTGCAGCAGGAAAGAAGGCAGACTTGGAGATGCCAATAGAGTTGGAGGAGATCATGCGTTGTATTCGGTTAATGCAGATGGGCAAAGCACCGGGTCCGGATTGGTTCCCCATTAAATTTTATAAACAGTTTGCTGGTCAGTTAGTCCTACTTCTGCCGGATATGTTTAATGATTCTGATCCTGGGAGGGGTGTTGCCAGCCATGCTGATGCAGGCATCTATTTCCTTGACCCTGAAGGATAAGGATTCCATGGAATGTTGTTCCTATCGGCCGACTTCGTTGTTAAACGCTGATGCTAAGTTTTTGGCCAAGGTGTTGGCAATGAGGTTGGAGCCCTGTCTACCTGGCGTGATATCGGTGGAGCAGATGGACTTTGCTAAGGGCTGGTAGATGCTGGCCAATGTTAGGAGATTGACACCCTCCTTAGAGCCCAAGCCATAGGTGATTATTTCGATGACGCAGAGAAGGCATTCGATAAAGTTGAGCGAGGGGTATTTCTTTGAGACCCTGGGGCGGTTTGGCTTTGGGTAAAAATCTATTTCACGGATTAGGCCTTTGTACAGGGCCCCCACCGCAAGTGTACATTCTAATGCCCTGAGCTTGGGGTATTTCCAAATGAAGAGGGATTCAGGGGTGTCTGTTGTCTCTGCTTTTGTTTGCCTTAGCTATCGAGCCACTGGCCATTGCATTGAGGTTGTCCACTGGATGGAGGGGGATAGAGCTTGTGGGGAGGGTGCATAGGGTGTCCATCTATGTGGACGATCTGTTTTTATCTATTACGGACCCACTCTCCAATATGGAGCAGGTAATGGAGCTGCTCAGGAAGTATAGCTCCTTTTTGAGGTACAAGCAAAATCTGGGTATGGATGAATTTTTTCCAGTGAACCCCCCCCCCCGAGGCGGGGAACTGATCTGGGGTGGCTGCCATTTCATCCGGCCAAACTAGATTCCGGCACCTGGGTATCTGGGATGATTGGGCCACGCTTAATAAACATAACTTTTCTAGTCTGGTAGGTGAGGTGAAGGCCAATTTGAAATGGTAAGATGCCCACCCTCTGACCTTAGCGGGAAGGGTACAGACGGTGACGATTAATATTTTCCTGAGGTTTTTTTTTGTTCCAGTGTCTCCCAGTATTTCTTCCCAAGACTTTCTTTTTCAGGGTTAATAAATTGATTGGTTTGGGCTGGTAAGACTTCTCGGGTTACTAGGGTGTTTTACAAAGGGATAGGCAGTCGGAGAGGTTGGCATTACCCAATCTGTTATACTATTATTGGGCGGCAAATATCGATAAGGTCCTGGTGTGGTTCGAGGTTCCGGACTCTATATGGGGCAGATGGAGGAGGTTTTGTGCATAGGGTCAAGCCTGAGGGTCCTAGTCACTGTACCACTCCTGTTTGCCCCTGCTAGGTTCTCTTTGATAGCCACTTTGAGGTTTTGGAATCAGTTTAGGCAACATTTTAAACTGGGCTCTATGCCTCCATTTGCTCCGATTTGCAGAAACCATAGACAGTATTCTCCATTAGCCGATGCTGAAATCGGGAAAGTTGATTGGGCAGAGAATTGGTTCCAACGCCAAAAGCGTGGCAGGTGATGATTTGACACCAAATCTCAATGCGACAGCACCTCGACAGTGGCGTCAATGTGTTCTGAAATGCATTACAGTAGACACCGTTTGAATATAATTAGTGAGCCGACCCAATATTTTCCAGGGCCTCCGCGATTCACCGCCTCCGATGGGCCGAGTTCCCAACAGCGTGGTTCACTTGTGCTTTTAAGAAAATGTGAAATTGGCATGGTGGCCGCTGAGGGAGAGAGAGAGATTATGGAAGGTGTCCAACATCGCCATAGTTTGCTGACAGTTGTGCCTCTGGCCGGGGGACTTCTGCCCGGGCCGGGGGAAGTATTGGGGGCAGCCAGGACGTGAGCTGTGGGGTTGGGTGGACGGGCACGTAACACCATTGCCGCAGCCGGCAAGGCAGCCATGCAGCTGCACACATCACTAACAGCCCACTTTGAACCTCGTGCCACGGGTCCCTCTGGCCCCAGCCGACCCATCAGCTGCATGGGCACACTCCAGTACAACCAGTGCCATATTTTTTACATGGATAAGTGTGCATGGGGAGTGTAATGTGCATGTGCGGCTGCAGCTTGTCAACCTCCCGAGTGTCGATCATGGACCCAGCGTATCCCACACCATTTTTCTTTGGAATCAATTGTGTTCCACATGGCACCAGTGCTAGCCCCTTAACAGTAGCCGAATCGGTCCAGGTGTGGTGTTGGTTTACCTGTCGTAAAAGTCCATGGATTCATGTCTATGAGAATCCAGTCCCATAGGTTTGTGCCGTCTGGCTTAGATTCATCGCTTAGGGCATGGGAGAGGGAGAGGCTGATGAGGTTTCGAGACATGTTTCCGGAAGGTGGGTTTGTCAGTCTAATGAATTGTTAGAGAAGTTCCAGCTTCCGAGAAGTAATGTATTCAGGAACTTTTAGGTGCATGATTTTTTTACCCATGGAGCTTCCTTCATTTCCCCTGTTTCCGTTGCATTAGCTTATGAACAGGGTCCTGCCCCTGTCCGAGTTGGGGAAGAGTAGTATTTTGGATGTCTATGGGCAGTTGTTGGCGATGGAGCAGGCATTGTTGGAGGAAGTAAAGAGGAAGTGGGAGGGCGGGCTGCGTTTGGTCTTTGAGGGGTGAGTGTGGAGTGAGGCTCTTCGGGGCAACTTGTCCTCCTTATGTGCGAGGTTAAACCTGATCCAGTTCAAGGTGGTGCACAGGGCGCACTTGACTAGGACACGTATGAATCGGTTCTTTTCGAGGGTGGAGCACAGGTGTGAGCTGTGCTCTCGGGAGCTGGCAAATCGCTCACACGTGTTTTGGTCTTACCTTCCAAGTGTGTTACTTTCTGGGTCTCTGTTTTTGATACAATTTCAGGGATTTCGGGGCCTGTTGGTGGCCAGTTTTGGAGTGTCGGACTCACCGGTGCTACAGACTGTGACGAAGGCAGATGTCCTAGCCTGCTCCTTGCAAATAACCCAGAAGCAAGTTCTGCTTGGGTGGCGCTTGTTATGGGCCAGGGTTTAGAGAACCCCAAAGTGTATCCTGAAGTTTACCTGACCCACAACTTTTAATAGATTGTGGTATGGGGAGCACACGGCCCACTCTACAGGTGTGGTACAGCAGAAATGGAAAAGTAATTTTTCAAGCAAAACAATGTTTATTCTATGAACTCAAGTTAACCTTTTTAAAACATACAGTGAACATCTTAGCAACCATTCATTCTAATACAACCCCCAAAGAATAAGTAATGCTTAATGACTTCCCAAACAACATCCAGAAGACAGAAGACACACCTTTTAACAGAAGCACATTAGGTTTACATTCACTACTGAGAACATTTATAATTCTGAATTCACCAAATGATCAAGAGACAGTCTTTTGATGGCAGAGAAAACAGCGGTACACCTGCTTGGTCTGGCTTCAGCTCCAACACTGAAAATGAAACTAAAACACACCCTGCAGCAAACAGCCTAAAACAAAAGCAAAAAGCTGACAGACAGCCCAGCTCCACCCACACTCTGACCTCACTGATAAACACCCATTTCTTAAAGGTACGTTTCTTAAGCACTGATTTCTTAAAGGTACTCTCACATGACACGCTTAAGGCGTCAGCTTGGTTGGTGGACCAGATGGAATTTTTGAACTTAGAGAAGATCAAGTATACCATGAGGAGGATGGTACAAGGGTTCTACTCAAGGTGCCAGCCTTTCAACTCCTTGTTCAGGGAACTTCTTACCATAACTGTTGTGGTGGGGGGGGGGGGGGGGGGGGAGGGGGGCGGGGGGGGGGGGGGGTAGGGGAAGGCAAAGGGTTTCATCTTTTGAGATGGGTTATGGATTTGTTAAAACTTTTGTTTTCTTCAGGGGGCGAGGGGTTTTGGGGGACTGGCTGGGTGCATTTCGGGAATAAGATGAGGTTGGGGTTAGTTGTATTGTTGTTGGGTTTGGTATAATGAAAATTTTATTTGAATGAAAATATTTTTTTAAAAAGCAAAGGTGACATTGATTTATTGTACTATTACGGCACAGAATAAAACCATTTGGACCTCTGCAATCTAGATGGTCCAATTCCCTCATTCTATCTCCTTCGCCCTGCAAGTTTATGTCCCTCATGTCCCTGTTTAATTTCCATTTAAAATCCTTCAGCATCTCTTCTTCCACCACTCTTTAGACAGCGAGTTCAGACCTTTCCACTTGCTGCATGGAAGTGTCCTTACTTATTTCCCTCCTTCATCTCTTGCCCAAAATCTTAAAATTGTGTCCTCCAGTCCTTATATCATTTGCATACAAGAACAGTTTTTTGTTGTCAACCTTATCTATACCTGTCATAACCTTGTACATTCTATCAAATATCTCCTCAATTTCCTTTGCTCAAAGGAACATGACCCCAGATTCTCCGACTTAACTTAGCTAAATTCCCTCATCGCTGGAACCATTCTGGTGATTTTTGTGTGCACTCCCTCAAGGACCTTCCTATTCTTCAGAAATTGTCATGATCAGAACTAGAGACAATATGGTAATTATTGCCTAACCCAAAATTTACAAATGTTCAGAATAACTTCCCCACTTTTGTACGCAATACATCTATTTATGAAGCCCAAGATTCCATAAGCTTTGTTAACCACTGTCTCAGTATGTCTGGCCACCTTCAAAGATATATGCATATCCACAACTGGCTGCCTCTGGTGCTGCACAGCCTTTAGAACTGAGTCATTAAGTTCCACTTTTGAACTCCCTCCCTAGCTTTAAGATTCCTAATGTCATAACACCACCAGAATCAAGGGGAAACCATGATTGATCTCCCTGTGGGACTCTTGGAGTATGAGCTTCCCAGATAGGGAGCGGAGGCCACCCACCACCACCACCATATCATGATGTTGGCACTGACTGGATACCCAAATTGTCCATGCAGATGCCCTCAGCCAGCTGCCGTTGCTGTGGGTGCCCCGCCCCCGTCAAGTGGATGAGGTGATTACCATGAACTTCATGGACACAGTGCTGGTGACGTCTGCTTGGGTGTGTGCATACACAGCGCGACCTGGAGCTGGCAAAGCTTCCTTTCATGCTATTAAGTGGCTGGAAAATGGAGGCCCTTCCGGTAATCCGGTCATTCACCCAGAAGTTCTACGAACTCAGTTTAGAAGATTGCGTCATATTGTTGGGAGCTCATGTGGTCATCCCCTTTCAGGATCAGGATGCCCTGACACCGGATCAGCACAGTGGTGTAGCCACCTAAAATGGATGCTGAGCTACAAAATAAGCCAAGCGCTAAGACTGCAGGGAAACAGGCAGTTTAGCCAGAACAGCAGTCTGCAAAGAGAGCATTTTGCATTCTGCAAGTAGCAGAAACCAGTTTGGGCTCAGGTGAGAAGACCTTAGCTAGGTGCAAATGGCAAAACGCTTTGCATGCTAATGAGGCAATCAGACCTGAACACCCACACAATAGAAACATTTGATTCTGAATGGACACATTTGAATCAAGGCCCAGACATCGAGGCACCAGAAACCTCCAAACAAAAGGGCATAAGAAACGCCCCCCCCAATCACGGAGACCCCCTCGCATTGGGGAATTAAAACAGTATCGATGAGGAATTGACCCAATAGATATCCAAAGGTTAAAGCCCGCCCAAGAAGAGGGAAGGACAATGGGATCCCTATAAAAGACAGGGACCTCGTGTTGTCCGGTCTGTTATTCCGTGCTCCGGCCCTGACCAAGAACTTGAAGATCCACTCTGACTCCAGCCGTTGAGCACCAGCCGCCGAACCGTAAGTGCCAGTACGACGCTCGCTACGCGAACTAAGCCCGCTAGAACCCCCAGTGACCAGAACGCTTGCTGAAGGTTGCAGCCCAAGACCAGGACGATGGCCTCGCTCCCTGACCTTGCCTGTTCCTGTTAGATAAGTATTCTGATTACTTTAGTTTAGTCATAGCTTAGTCTCTCAGTGTGTGCATGAGTATTTATTATTACTGTATAATAAATATTATCGTTTGGACCTTACTAATCGGTGTATCGTCTTTATTACTTTGAACTTGACCTTGGAATACTCGTGACGGTGTCTATACGGCACCTGGCGACTCGTAAGCTGAATAAATACATAGAACAGAGCCTAGTGGTGTTAAGCACTTGGAAGTTAATACACCCCAATAAACGCGTTTTGCACCCATAGCAAAACGTGCAACAGTGGCCACCCAGGGCGTCTAAAATGAAAATGTTGGCCCGTAGTTATGTCTGGTGGCCCAAAATTGATGGGGATATCCAGGGGGTTGTGTGCAGCTGCACAGCATGCCAGGAGCATCAGAAACCCCCGCGCACAGCCTTTCTCCACCCTTGGGAATGTCCAGGGAACCCATGGGTTCACTTACATGCAGATTGTGCAGAATCCTTCTTGGGGTCCATGTTCCTTGTGATTGTGGATGCCCATTCAAAATGGCTTGAAGTATGTAAGATGGCTTTCGTATCATCCAGGGCCATGATAGCGAAACTATGGGGATCCTTTAGCACCCATAGGATGCTTGAGGTCCTGGTAACGGATAACAGGATTCCGTTCACCAGCAAAGAGTTTGCTGTGTTTGTAAAGAGGAGAGGTATTCGACATATTCGGACTGCCTGCATCATCCCTTCTCCAATGGTTTCGCGGAAAGAGCGGTCCAGACCTTCAAAAGACTCACTGGGTCCATTGACATGCGGCTGGCACGGTTCCTTTTTAGTTATCGCACAACACCACATGTGTTAACGGGAATCGCCCCCACAGAGCTGTTGTCGGGCCGAAGGCTCAGGTCTCAGCTGAGTCTGACATTTCCAAGTCTCGGCAGGAAAGTAGAGGTGCAGCTGGTGACGCAGAAGAGGCACCACGATTTGAGGGCGGTGACATTTTGTGCCAGAGATGCGGTCTATGTTCGCAATTTTGGTGATGGAGCCATGTGGCTCCCAGGAGTAATGGTGGAACAAATGGCTCTGGTTTCATATAAAGTCCACGTTCATGGGAAAGCACTTGGACCACCTGCAAAAGCGAGAACCCGTACTTCCAGATACTCACCCGGCAGTAGTGGCGCCTCCTCAGGATTCGTGGAACACCACGACAGCAAAACTGGCGCAGCACCTGGACTGATTCAGCAACCATTGAGGGGCTAGCACCAGCACCAAATGGAACACGACCGATTCCAATGAGAAATGGTATCTGATTCGCCGGGTCCATAATTGACACTCAGGAGGCTGACAAGCTGCAGCCACATGAACACACTTCATTCCCACACATGCCATCCCAGCCAACAAGATGGCACTGGTTGCGCTCGACCATGCCCATCCCGTTGATGGGTCGACTGGGGCCAGAGGGCAACTGGGGGTGAGGCCTGGGGGGACACCCATATGATCCGTGGCACTAAGTGCACAGTGCATGCGCAGCTGCATGGCTGCCTTGCAGGCTGAGGCATTGGTTTTCCGTGCCCATCCACCCCTACCTCAGTCCACCGCCTGGCCACCCCCTGCTACTCCCCCCGACCCTGGCAGAAGCCCCCTGGCCAATGGCACAACTATCAGCACGTTATGGTGATGATGGACACTTTCTGCAGCCCCTCTCTCTCCCTCAGCAGCCACGACATCTGTTTCATGATTTTTAAAAGCACAAGTGAACCTCACCATCGGAATTCTCCCTGGTAGAGGTGGAGGATCACAGAGGCCCCGGAGAATACCGGGTCACGCCCATGAATGATATGCAAAAGACATTTACTATACGTGCAGAGTGGAATGCATTGACGCCACTGTCAAGGAACTGAAGAATTGCTATTTACCGTTAACCTGGCGCCCGCCACGATTTTGGCATCACAACCAATTCTCCGCCCAATCTCCTTTGGCGTCAACCGACAGAGGTTTCCGCCCCGGGGCTGGATTCTCCGCACTCCAACACCAAAATCGCGTTCAGCGACAGGGCGGAGAATCCAGTTTCCCGCATGAAATTGGGACCCACGCCGGTTCAGCGATTCTCCACCCCCGAAAAGCAGAGTACTCAGTGAGTACGCCGCGCCGATTATCCACCAGCTGAGGCCATTGCCTGAGGCCGGCACCGCTATTCTCCACCCGACTGGCCGAATACCCGACGGCGTGGACCACTCACGGTCCCACCATCTGTGATACCCAAGTGGTGGCTGCGGACTCAGTCCTGGGCCGCCACAGTCGGGGGAGGGCCGATAGGAGGGCAGGGGTGGCCTCATCCTGGACCGGGGTTTTTCGTGAGGGCGGTCCGGGTCGGATGAGCGGAGGATCGGGGGCACTATTTCTGTGGTTAAGATGCCCCTTACATTTGAAAACCCTGAGCTCAAGCTCAAGTATCTGATTTTGATTTATTTGATTTGATTTGATTTATTATTGTCACATGTATTAGTATACAGTGAAAAGTATTGTTTCTTGCATGCTGTACAAACAATGCATACCGTACATAGGGAAGGAAGGAGAGACTGCAGAATATAATGTTACAGTTAGAGCAAGGTGTAGACTAAAGATCGACTCAATACGAGGTAGGTAATGAAGTTTTAGAAGCATAGAACGAGAGTAAAAGATAGAATTAGAGGGTATGCTGGGCACAGCTTGTAAGAAGTCGCCTCGCTCCGGTGCCATCTTGGACCCATGTAGCCAAATAGCCGGGAAGACGGGATCAGTGTATTGAATTTGATGATCTGCCATGATCATAATGAATGGCAGAGCAGACTCGATGGGCCTCCATTTTCTATGTATGTTTCTATGTCTGGTACACTTCCTGCTCACTATCCCCAAGACACACGTACTGTTCTGAGGCCTCATGGCTCAGGAATTGCAAGCAACAGGTCTCAGCTGCCCATCCATGATCTGAAATAAATCCCGATTCCCAGTTTTTGGCCAGGATTTGACAGTCCCGCCCATGGCAGGAACCGCCGCAGGTGGGGCAGAAAATCTGAAGGGGCAGCCAAAATGGGAGCGGAAATTCCCACCCTTAGAATCAGTTGAACTTTCCCTGAAATCATTTAGAGAGTGTCTCCAGAATCAGTTGGATTCTCTCCAGCATCAGCTGGATTCTCTCCAGAGAATCAGTTGGAAGCACTGTCCAGGGTCAGTCAGACATGGAAAAGCTTTTTCACACAAGAAAGGTTAGGATTCTCAATGACGGGCTGGTGGAAATAGATTCAATAGATTTCAAAAAGGAATTAAATGAATCTTTGAAGGGCAAAACATTACAAGGATATGTGGAAAGAGTTGGGGAATGACACTAACTGGATTTCTCTTTGAAAAAACCCAGAACAGATTCAATGGACGTAATGGCTTCCTTCTATTCGGCACCTTTCTATGATTCTATGATATTATCACAACTTTTGACATATTTTCTAATACATTTTCTAATCATACAAACAAGTCGGCCACAAAAGTTTTCTGCACTTCCAGAAACATTCCTGCATAATTTATCAGCTGCAGCTAATTTTAAAAAGATGAATCTGCCGTAAATAGTTGCATTAAATGGAGAAAGGAAGTTTGTGATATGTCGCACATATTAAACCTGCAAACAGACTGATATAACATAGAACAGTACAGCACAGAACAGGCCCTTCGGCCCTCAATGTTGTGCCGAGCAATGATCACCCTACTCAAACCCACGTATCCACCCTATACCCGTAACCCAACAACCCCCCCTTAACCTTACTTTTTAGGACACTATGGGCAATTTAGCATGGCCAATCCACCTAACCCGCACATCTTTGGTCTGTGGGAGGAAACCGGAGCACCCGGAGGAAACCCACGCACACACGGGGAGGACGTGCAGACTCCACACAGACAGCGACCCAGCCGGGAATCAAACCTGGGACCCTGGAGCTGTGAAGCATTTATGCTAACCACCATGCTACCGTGCTGCCCACCGCTACTGTGCTGCCCACCAGAAAAGATCATTTATCTTTTCTGCTGATCTTGGTTGATCATAGAATAGTGTCCTACATTAATGTAGATCCATTTTTCAATCTCACATTAGCCTGGTTGCTTTGGTAGATGGTTATTTTTGTAGTTTCTGAATTGAGAGAGAAATTACTGACGTACATTTTAAAGCTGGGTCAGAATGGCATACTTATTGAGTAAGTAGTTCAGCAATACCATGATTCTATTCATACAGATAAGCAATTGGATGGATCCTGCCAAAGGGGCCTTCCAAAAGCCACCAAAAAGTCCTTCTGTAGGATTATTAGCCAGAAGGACTAACAGTGATTTTTTTTTTTAAACATCTGTGGTTTTGAAGCTTTGAAAAAAGAATGGGGGTAATTTTCAGCTGGTTGAGGCAGGATAATGGAAAAAGACGACTATCAGCTCGGCCATTGAACAGCCCAATTGCCTGGCTTGATGTGTTTTGCACAATCATTCACAGTTATAATAACCTCCAGGAGTCTGAGGTAGGATGTGCTATGATACGTTTTCAGGGCTAATCCTGCAGTGGGTTAGCAATTTTCCTGAGCACAAATGTACCAGCAACACTTTCCCAATGTCTTTCTCTCTGAGTTCAATCTGCTTGAGCAGCTTCACAGATTTTCTTACCTTTCCTGCTACTTTTTCCATCATTACTCTCGGTTCCCTCTGCGATTCGTTCCTTTCTTTGGTAACCCTCAGACTAATTATATCAACCTTCACCTCCTTACCCCAATGACTCAAACTCAAAGAGGTGTCAGCCTGTTGATTCACTGGCCTGTGATAACCTTACTTATTGACCCCTAGTCACGCATCCTGACTATTCTCTACACACTTGTCTGCACATGTGAATTCCACATGAAGATCAGAACTATTTCCATGAGCTTTTTGATCAACAGTGTTTGTGTTTCTTCCTCCTTATCTGATAATAGACCTTCCTGTACATGAACATCCTACAGCAAACACATATGGCTACTGAGGGAGCGGGTGGAGGTAGGACATGTTCCCAGAGACGTGACTGTGGGCTGCCTGGGAGGAGAGGGGGGCAGGTGGGGGGAGGGGGGATAGCAGGGGTGACGGGGGGGGTAACCAGGGGATGGGCCCTGGAGTCGGGGTGTCTCCCCGGTGCCTCGGTGTCCAGGCATAAAAATTAAATGAAATGAAACCGTCATTGACCGGCATGGACCATCATTGCCATGACCTGCAAGGCAGCCATCTTGCTGCGCTTCCCACGGATCGCCCACCATGACCAATGGTTGCGCAGAGTGACATCGGCCGTATGGGTGCCCCCACTGCACCCCACCAACCCCGCTCTACCCCCCCCCACCCCTTCAACCCCACTCTCCCCTCTCCTACAACCAGGGGACATCATGCGGTCCACCCAAAGGGGATGCCCAGAGTAGCCCCTGCAGAAGAGCACCGGACAGGGACCGCAGAGCATACCGCTGGTATGTGTGGGGCCAGCCGTGCACCAATGAGGTCAGGGGTGCGGTGTGGAGGGCAGAGTGCCAGAGGGAATGATTGGGAGTGGGTGTGGGAATGGGGACAGAGTGGCGGGGGGTGCTGGATTGTAGGCCTGGGCCACTGTGTAGCCTGTTGTACCTGGTTATGGACGGGCTACTCACCATGCTAACATGTCTGCCTTTCACCTCTGTAGACAATAGACTTCAGAATCCAACCGGGAATGGGGGCCCTCAGCCTGGCCGCCACAGTCCTGGGGGAGGCACTGAGGCTATACGAGCAGGAGCTGCTCAGGGAGGACCCTGCAGCAGTGGAGCCTGCCCTAGAGGAACAGGAGGCAGCCGGTGAGGATTGAGAGCCAGCCACCCAACAGGCCGGGGAGGAGGAGGTGGGAAGGAGGTGTCGCATCAGGCCTCATGTGTACCAGCAATGCCTGTCAGTCGATGAGCTGCCGGACCAGGCATGTTGCCGAAGACTCCAGCTGAGCAGGGAGACAGAGTGACATCTCTGCTGGATCATGGCGCACCTGGAACCGCGGGAGTATTGGGGAGGACACCTGCTCCTAGTGAAAATCAAGGTGAAAGTCGTCCTGAACCTTTAGGCAACGGGATCCTTCCAAGAGCCGAGTACGGAACCATCTGGGATCTCACATGCCTCAGTGCACAGGTGCATCTGCGGCATCATGGAGGCCCTATATGTCCAGTCGGCACCATACATCAATTTCAGTATGGTCCGAGCCCAGGGCCACAGGCAGCGGGGTTCGGCGTCATCATCAAGATACCCCATTTCCAGGGTTCATGGGATTCATGTCCCCTTACGAGCACCGGCCCACGACGGGCCGGTCTTTACAAACCAAAAGGGGTTCCATGTGATGATCGTGCAGCTGGTGTGTGACCATAAGATGCACATCATGCATGTCTGTGCCTGATACCCAGGCAGTGTGCATGGTGGTTTCATCCTGGCAGGCTCAACAGTTCTCTATACCACCATGCTCTAATCACCACCAGGTTCATCAACTAGAGGCCCTGGCCAACGGCACGATCCCACCCCCACACCTTTATCATGGGACTGCCCTTTCCAGAAGCCCGAGATCTGTCTGATGGCAGTTAGTCCCTGGGGTCAGGTTATGTCCGACCATCCACCCGCTCGGGGGTTCCCACCTCCACTTGATGTACTGCAGCACATGTGTGGTGCGCATCAGATAGTGCTCCTGTTCACCAACAAGCCCAACCGAGGTGAGTGTGTCTGGGATGGTGGAGGGTGTTGGTGACAGCTGTGATGGGAAGTCAGTGTCGTCCCTGGACTGGTGCTCCACAGTGTCTCGGGCTGACGTTTGGGGGCTTGAGCCACTGTCTGCTGCCTCCTTTTCGCTGGAATCTGCTTGGGATTGGGGTCGGGGGAATCCAGAAGGGTCCGCCTCCTCGCCAGGTAATCCTGCAACACAAAAGTGACACGTGATCAGATTGCAGGTTGGGGTGGTATGGGGGTGGGGTGGGGGTGGAGTGGGGGTGGTGAGAAGGGTCGTGCCACCCATGTCATGCAGCAGGATCTCACTTGGTAGCCCAGAGGAAACCCAAACTCCACACAGTCACCCAAGGCCGGAATCGAACTCAGGTCCCTGACGCTGTTAGGAATAGTGCTAGCCACTGTGCCATCCCTGTTGCTGATTCCTTGTTATTTTGTGTCTCCGTACCTTCATACTGGTGGACTACTTTTCAAGATTGCAGAGCTGTCTGGAGGAGCATCCATGTCAATAAACTGAAAATTGGAAGGAAAAACAGAGGAAAGTTTAGAAGAGTATTGATCCAGGCAGTTGTCAGAAATAATTAAAGAAAAGAGGTGGTGGGGAGGAGCAATGTGTGTAGATGGGGTGGGGTGAAGGGAGGTGGAAGGATTGCAGGTTGGAGAGGGAGGAAATGGAAGGGTGAGATGATGTAGAGTATAAGGAAGTGTAAGGGAAGGAGGAGGGGCAGCACAGTGGCGCAGTGGGTTAACCCTGATGCCTCACGGCACTGAGGTCCCAGGTTCAATCCCGGCTCTGGGTCACTGTCCGTGTAGAGTTTGCACATTCTCCCTCTGTTTGCGTGGGTTTCACCTCCACAACCCAAAGATGTGCACATTGGCCGTGCTAGAACTGCCCCTTAATTGGAAAAAAAGAATTGGGTACTCTAAATTTAAAAAAGGGAAAGAGAAGGAATGAGATAAGAGAGGAAAAATTGAATAGAGGAAAACCTGGCAAAGTGGATAGGGCGTGAATGTTGATTTGTAGGAAAGTGGGTGAGAAGGGACAGTGAAAGAGAAGGAGAATGAGAACGTAGAACAATAGCAGGTAAACTCCCTCAGAGACTAGTCTCCATATTTACCCTCTATGTTCCCTTAAGTCTCTGAGGCTCACGTTTATATACATCCAATATGATTATTTTCATGATGGTGATAGAGGCAGAGATGTTTTTTGCTTTTTCCCAGCTTGGGGTACACTGTAGCAGTTCGGGGAACCCAATGGTTCTGTTAATTATTATTCACAGGAAGTCAGAAAAGTTTAAGATGTTGGTTCATTAGCAGTTTGTGTTGCAGGTCCAGAGGCATATTCCTTTTAGTCCTTGACAGGTTAAATATTGAATTTGAAAAATTAAACCTTAGTCCATAGCTGTGGTTCATTCAAATATTAGGAAAAATAATAGATCCATGGAAATATTGCAGCTGTATTTAAGGACAGGTGTACGAATAGTGATACAGCCTCAATTCAATCACATATCATAGAAACTTGTACCGTTAGAACTTTATGTTAAGGTGCTTATCACAGCGCCACCTACCTATCATCCAGACAATGCATGGAATGTTGCAACCAATCTTTGTCATATACATTTTCACTTCTGCCTTTCAGATTCAGAGAAAATCAGTACATTAGAGCTTTTCACTCATCTGGTTAACAATCACATTTTCATTGCCTGTCTGGCAGAACTAAGGGAAAATCCTTCTTCATAGTGGATTAGTTGCGTGTTTACCTCTAAGGGATTCTCCTCACGCCTCTGGTTGCCCTGACCCAATATAGAGAGCTGTGGATCTCCAGCATAAGTGTACGCACGTTTCCTGCCCACTGTAGCCACCTGGGGTGGCCACGTCCCGATCCCAAAATGGATACTCGCAAAGAGTGCAGGGAAAAATGGACAGCACTAGAAAAATAAGCAGGTACAAGGTTTCCTGTGGATTGGAACTTGCAGAGCCCAGACAGAATTGAAACTACAAGCCATTAGCATATTAATGAGCTATCTCCGGGGACAAAAATAAACATTTAAACAATCGGTATCAGGGCAGACTCCCTGGCGCCAGTGGAGACTAAAACAAAGGCAGGCTAACGGTTACCTAGGGCCCGCCCAGCGATCGGGGATCGTTATTGGAGAGAATTGATACAAATGATTGGGACATGGTCCAATTAATTGGGACCAAGTCCAGGCTCTGCCCAGAAGGGCGCAAAACCCCTTGGGATATAAAGCAGAGTCCAATTCCTTCAGTCCAATTCTGTTTCTACGATTTTCTATTTCCTGATCTTCCCTCCACCCTTCTGTCTATTCCAGTTTTCCTTCCCCTGTACTGGACTCCAATGGTTTACAACCATCCAGCTACGTATCTCCATCCAGAACTCCTCCTCCCCATTGCCTCGCTCCTACACACACCCAGGCTTACCATTCCATTACTGCGCCCATTCACCCCCCCCCGAACCTCCCTCCTGGCTGCTCCCCCCAGCACCACCCAAACCTCCAGACCTGCTTCCTACTCTAGTCCTTCCTTTGAAACAAATTTTAATTTTGAAAACAACATGGTTAAGGCAAATGTAGATAGCTTGTGTCCTGAAATGTGTCCTTCTACCTTGATCCTTAGGTGTGGTACTTAGTAGACAGATCATAGACGTACTCTGGTATCTGCTTAATACGTGTTTATTAGTACGACATTTAAACAGGTTACAGAGTAAGCTTATTGCTCCTAGGTATGGTTCGAACATTTCTCTCTCTATCTCAATCTGACACTTGACTGACTGACATAAGTAATACATCATCATCAACTTCATATGTTAGGATATCCCATCTGTTAACCCTTTATACTACACTTCCCTTCAAGTATGCTATGTTATTTTCAACAACATGAAATAATGGGTGCGATTCTCCGGAAACATTTCTCAGTGTGGCAGCGCGCGGGAATTGCTGCAAGCTTTCGGTCACTCGGCCCAACGAGGCCGGCAACACAATTTAACATTAATTGGTCCAATTAACAAGGTCTCATGGGCTTCTCGCCACAAATGACGGCTCACCAGCTAATTCACTGGACCACGCTCGTCAGCTCCCCCCCGCTAACAAGATCGAGCAGCACCTAAACTGCACTTGCTCAGTGAACCCCTAAGATTTGGGGATGCTGACCTGGGGAGGCTCCGAGATGTGGGGTGGAGGCCAGGAGAGATGTCCTGTTCCCCTGAGGGTCCCGGAGAGTCAGGCACAAGGCAGCCACTGCTGCCTGGGACGAGTTGGTGTCAGCCGTAATCTCGGGGAGTGAGTCCAAGAGGACTGACCTTCATTGTTTCATTGTCTGGAAAAAGTCAATGAGTTAGCAGGCACTAAATACCACCCCCCCCCCCTCCCCAAGGGAACATCCAACCTCCCAACCCCCCAGGTGACCCCAGCCCTGTGGTGATAACCACTGTAGTTATACATACTTGCAGTAGGGGGATGTATGCCTGTACCTGTAATACAGGTTCCTCCGGTAAGCCCCTGCCAGCTAGCTCCGCCCACAGGGAGCTTGTGTATAAATATGCATGTGAGTCACTCAGACCCTAGTCTACAGTTGCAGCCGGAGGAATAGAATCACACAGCAATAAAGCCTCGATTGAACTTGTCTCTCGTCTTTGAGTGCAATTGTTAGCGCCACAATTTATTGCTGTGTGATGCTATTCCTCCGGCTGCAACTGTAGACTGGATAAGTGGGCGGGCCTTGTCCGCATAGTGTGGGACCCACTGGGCGTAATAAGAAAAGAACCCAAGGCAGCTTTTGAGGGTCTTGGGGCAGTGGGGGAGTGGCAGCGCCATGAGGGGGCACATGCGGTCGGGGTCGGGCCCCAGTAGTCTGTTTTGGACTACGTAGCCGAGGATGGCTAAGCGGTCTGTGCGGAACACGCACTTCTCCTTGTTGTACGTGAGATTAAGGAGAGATGCGGTGTGGAGGAATTTAGAAAGGTTGGCATCATGGTCCTGCTGGTCTTGGCCGCAGATGGTGACATTGCCGAAGTACGGGAAGGTGGCCTGCAGTCCGTACCGGTCAACCATTCGGTCCATTTCCCGTTGAAATACCGAGACTCCATTCCTGACGCCGAAGGGAACCCTACGAAATTGGTACAGACGACCGTCTGCCTCGAAGGCAGTGTAGGGACGGTCCGATTTACGGATGGGGAGCTGGTGGTAGGCGGATTTCAGGTCAATAGCAGAGAAGACCCGGTACTGTGCAATCTGATTGACCATCTCAGAAATGCGGGGAAGTGGGTACGCGTCGAGCTGCATGTACCGGTTGATGGTCTGGTTGTAGTCCACGACCATCCCGTGCTTCTCACCGGTCTTAACCACTACCACCTGGGCTCTCCAAGGGCTGTTGCTGGCCTCGATGGTACCCTCCCGAAGCAGCCGCTGGACTTCGGACCCGATGAAGGCCTTGTCCTGGGTGCTGTACTGTCTGCTCCTGGTGGCGATGGGCTTGCAATCTGCGGTCAGATTAGCAAAGAGTGAGGGAGGCTCGACCTTGAGGGTCGCGAGGCTGCAAACGGTGAGGGGAGGTAGGGGTCCGCCGAATTTGAGGGTGAGGCTCTGGAGATTGCACTGGAAATCCAGGCCTAGTAAGAGTGAAGCGCAGAGGTTGGGGAGAATGTACAGACAGAAACAGTCGAATTCCACGCCCTGTACAGTAAGTTTAACCAGGCAGAACCCCCGGATCGGGACAGAGTGGGAACCGGAGGCGCGAGAGATCTGCCGTTTGGCGGGATGGACCGCAAGGGAATAGCGCCTTACCGTGTCCAGGTGGACGAAGCTCTCGGTGCTCCCGGTGTCGATGAGGCAGGAGGTCACGTGGCCGTTGACCAGCACCGATGTGGAAGAGGGTGCCAGGTTGCGAGGACGCAACTGGTCGAGCGTAACGGAGGCGAGTAGCGGGTGATCGGCAGTCGAGTCAGATGAGTCCGACGAGGAGTGGTAGCGACCCGTGTCCCATGGCTCCATCCCAGGTCTGGAGTACCTGTGTGGGAAAAGATGGCGGCGGACAAAATAGCGCCGCCCATGGCTGACCCTAGTCTACAGTTGCAGCTGGAGGAATAGCATCACACAGCAATAAAGCCTCGATTGAACTTGTCTCTCGTCTTTGAGTGCAATTGTTAGTGCCACAAGCCCTCCATACCCCCCACCCCCTCAACCCCGTCTTCACACCCCCTCTCCCACCACAGTGAACCACGCATGTGGCTGACATATTCCCTCTCTGTGAGGTAACTGTTGTGGCTGAGGACAGGGTGGTCACTAATGTGGAGGCTGGCGGACGCCGCAGAGGTGAGGAATCACCGGGCTACACCCGGAGGACCTGTCAAACGCAAGTACTGATTGCCTTACTGACTGACCCATCCCTCCCACTGACCACATGTCCATTCTCCCACAGGTCCTCCATCCGATGGAGCCGGCACATCCCAGGAGGCTGAGAATTCTGAGGAATGTGTTGCTCCTTAGAAGTAGCCAGGGAAACAACCTGAGAGAGGAATGATGTTCAACTCCAGGAAGACAGTCACAGCTATATCCTTCCCAGCTCTATCAATAACTAACAAGGCATTGAAGATCTGGAGATTTTAATTAACTTGAGCAATGAAGGAATAAAACAACCATATTCCTGTCTATCAGGAAACGAGAAGAGAAGAATTCCCAATAATATAATGGGGGACAGTCTACTTTCCTTAGGCAGTGGTAAGAGAACCACATTGCTCCCTACACGAGGCTACTCCAATATTGGCAATGGAAAGAATTGCTGATAATATGGGGACAAGACAGCATCATCTTCTGTAATGAGACCATGAACTAGGGAACACGATTGATGTACAAGATTCTGCAGCTTCAGAAGTGCTAAAAATTCTACCACAGCTTCTGTGCTGACCTCTGGATCTGGAGAGAGACTTTCAGCTGGGACTGACGGAAGGATAACAATTGTCTATCACCTTTGAAAGCTATCAGCCCGTCAGCAGTGTAATCCTCAATGGACCTGGACTCAGGCAAGGTTCGCTGTGTGGAAAATTCTTCATGGAAAACAGGGGATAGGCAAGGCAAAACAGTGGTAGGTTCAGTGGAACAAAGATCTGAATGCTGCTCAGCCACTAGAAACACAACTGACTCATCAAAAGAGACAACAGAAACTTTAGAAGGTGCATCCATCAATGGGAAAGGCAAATCATCCCCTGGATCTCACCTTTCCAAGAGATCACTTAATACCCCAAGGGATTCTTCCTCATCACTCTCTCGGAAGAGCCAATTCCAGTAGGTCTTCATGGGGATGGTTAGCACCATCTGCTGCAGTGCCTTCTGTATCTGCCACCACTGGCCGTACTGCGTGAAGTACTGAAAGATTCAATGACTTCCACATTTGCCCTGGGCCTGGTGGATGGTGTCTCTGTGAAATAAATAAACTTGCTGCCGAGGGTATACACTTCCTCAGCTTCTGAAGGCTGATAAAATAAAAGATTGAAAATTGTTGCACGAAAGTCAAATTATGGCATTATCTGTTTTTTTCTCGGATTCCCAGAAGTATGCCAACATCACCACTCAATCTCCATTGATTGTGCAGAACATAGAGAGAATTAATAATGTCACCCCTTGTATCTGAGAGGAGCAATAATCCTGCCTTTGATGCTGCCTGCATCTTGTAACCTGATGCCTGATGGATAAAGGGTCATTGGCCGAAGCTAGTCACGGTCATCTACTAAAATGTTAACAGAAGCGGCAGTATAAATTTTAAAAGTAGTATCAAAGCCTTGGACTTGACTGTAACTGACCGACAATCTGGATTCTGACTATTATTTCTCCGAGGAGCTCAGTAATTTTGGGTAGCATTCTCCCATCCCACCCATGGTGGGTTTGATGGTGGGTGGGAGAGGAGAATCCAGCAGGAACCGAAAAGTCAGAAAGCCACCATGTAGCAATTCTCCCAAAGGGAAGAAGGCGGGTTAATGGCTGATCGGTCTTACCGCTGGCTTGAACATCATTTGTGTCTCATGAACTCTCATTAAAACAGTTACCTGACTGCATCCCATCAGGCCATTCAATCTTGCATCATGCCAGCGTGAAATTACATCAGTCTTAAAACCTGATTTCTAGTGAGTGGTGAGCACAAAACAGTCCTCAGTTCGCAAGAGGTTTCAGGGTGAGTGCAGCACTGCCACGGTGCTGCGCTGATCATGATGTACTGTTCACCACTCTGCCGGAAAGACCGGTTCCTGCCCTCCATCTCCATGCCGAGCTGGTCTACACGGACAGCACTGAGCTGCTGAACCCATGGACCATCCTGTATCACCAAGTCAGATCAATACTGATCCGGGGGTTAGGATGTACAGGAAACCCCTGATGTTGACACCAGGGTTTATCTGGGCAGGACTGTGCTGCAGGACTCATGCAGCCACCACAACATAGGTCAGAAGATCAACAGGGGTGGAGTTCAAGGTGAGGTCAGGGGAGAAGGGGGAGAATTACCTGATGAAGACAAGAGGGGTAATGTCTAAGGAATTCCCTTTCTCCCCTGTGCGTGTACCTACATCACATAGACTGCAGCACCTTCTCAAGAGCAATTAGGGATGGACAATAACTGCTGGCCTTTCTAACAACACCCACATCCCATGAACAAATGCATTTTTTAAAAAGCTGTTTATAGCCTGTCATATCTCCCACGAGGACCACATTGAAACCTTAATTGATCTCCCTGTTGGACTCGTAGAGTACAAGCTGCCCATGTAGGGGCCAGAGACCCACCACCTGGGACTCGTTATGAACAAAGGTTAAAAGCAGGCCCAGACAAGGGCCTGGTGAGGTAAGTCCTATCAGCTAGGATTGCTCTGGTAGTAAGATGTTGTGTTATGCAGACCATTGTAAATACTTGTAAATAAATCTATCTTACATTTGCCATCAGCTTCCTCTGCGTTATTGTAATGGTGACGAGGATTAACGGAAACTCAGGATTCGCCCATCTGTTCACTGAGCTTCCAGAAGTTCGCTGTGTGAAACTTCATGTCATATCGAAAAGATGCTGTTATTCAAGAAACTGGAAGCCATTGATACAGGTCTGGAGGTTGAGAATCAATGTGCGGAATGCATGAGATACTTCTTCCAGGCATGGAATACTGGGGGAAGACTGATGGAAAGTTCTCCTCGTGCACGCCTGCAGGACTCAGATGTTTGGGATCATAAAGAATTTTACTTACCCAGCTGCACTGGATGGATTGGTAACTATGGTTTCAGACCACTATGACTCCAAGCCTTCTGTGATTATGCAAAGGTATTGTTTTAACACGGCGGTGCACCCTCCTGGTGAATCAGTCACAGACTTCCTGACCTGTCTACAGCGCCTGGCTGAGCACTGCGAGTTCGGGCCGTCTCTCTCAGAGATGTTGAGAGATCGGTTTGTGTGTGGTACTAACGATACGACCACACAGAGGAAGCTGTTAGCAGAGACTACATAAGGTTTGAAGTAGGCTATTGATCTTTCCCTTGCTTGTGAACATGAGGAGAAAGGTGTGCAGGAGCTGCAGGGCTCCATGTCTGTGGTGAATGTATTCACCATAATGCATGCATGATACTGTAACCTGTGACCTATGACCTGGAAGTGGTGATATGAACTGCTTTCAGGTACTGTACTGTAACCCCGTTATGGCTCCGCCTCTGGCTCCGCCCACACCGGGGCATATATAAGCTGGCCTCTTGCAGGTGGCATCCATTCTGTACTACTGACTCTGGCTAGGCAAGTTCATGACCAATAAAGCCTACTGTTCACTTCCTCTCTCTGCCTCACAGTGAATTGAAGGTATATCAATTTATTGGTCATCGACAGCACTATGGAAGTCACTCTAAAGCCAAACAAGCAGGAACTCGAAGCCCGCGCATCTGAAGCCAAGGAAATATTCGAACATTGGCTTCGATGCTTCGAGGCAAACCTCGACTCCTCCTCAATGCCTCCCACAGAGACTCTCAAGCTGCAACTGCTCCACGCCTGAGTGAGCCATCGAGGCCTCCAGCCGCATCAAGGCCACAATGTACGCGGTGGATGAGTCCATCCCTTTTCAAGTAGAGAGCAACGCATCAGACGTCGCGCTGGCCGCCACACTCAACCAGGCGGGCAGGCCAGTAGCATTTTTTTCTCGGACCCTCCACGCTTCCGAAATTTGACACCCCTCGGTCGAGAAGGAAGCTCAAGCCATAGTGGAAGCCATGCGGCACTGGAGGCACCACCTAGCCGGTAGGAGGTTCACCCTCGTCACTGACCAACGATCGGTAGCCTTCATGTTCGACAACACACAACGGGGCTAAATTGAAAATGATAAAATCTTGAGGTGGAGGATCGAACTCTCCACCTCCAACTACGATATCAAATATCGTCCTGGGAAGCTCAACGGGCCCCAGATGCCCTGTCCCACGGCACATGCGCCAGCGTGCAAGATGACCGACTTCAGGCTATCCACAATGACCTCTGCCACCCGGGGGTCACCCGGTTTACCCACTTCAGTAAGGCCCCCAACTGCCCTACTCCACCGAGGAGGTCAAGACCATGACCAGGGACTGCCAAGTCTGCGCGGTGTGCAAACCGCACTTCTACCGGCCAGACAAGGCCTGCTTGGTAAAGTATTGACTTCAAAGGGCCCCTCCCCTCCACCAACCGGAATATATAGGGCGCGATTCTCCGCCCCCCACGACGGGTCGGAGAATAGCAGGAGGGCCTTCCCGACATTTTTCCCGCCCTCCCGCTATTCTCCCCCCCCCCCGCCCAACTCCCGACACGAATCGCTGCCGCCGTTTTTTTACGGCCGGCAGCGATTCACAGCTGATAGATGGGCGGAAGTCCCAGCCCTTTACGCTGTTTTTACGAACGGCAAACACACCTGGTCTGGCCGTTCGTAAAAACGGCGGGAACAACTCGCTTTTTATAACCATGGCACCGATTGGCACGGCAGTACCACGGCCGTGCCAAGGGTGCCATGGGCCCGCGATCGGTGGGCACCGATCGCGGGCAGCGGGCCCGATGCCCGCGCACTATTTCTCCTTCCGCCGCCCCGCAGTATCCATTCGCGGGGCGGCTGAGGGGCATCCCGGCCCGCGCATGCGCGGGTTTCGCGCAAATACGCGATGACGTCATCCGCGCATGCGCGGGTTGGAGTCTTCCAATCCGCGCATGCGCGGCCGACGTCATATGACGCGTCAGCCGGCGCTAACTCCGGCAAGCGGGCTTAACGAAATTCGTTAAGCCCGTGATGCCGGAGCTTACGGCGTCGGGCTGCTAGCCCCGACCGGGGACCAGAATCGGTTTTCCGGTCGGGAAGGGGCGCGCTGGCGTCAAACCCGCCCGGGTTTGACGCCAGCCTTATGATTTCTCCCGTTTTGGGAGAATCGCGCCCATACTTTCTCACCGTCATCGATGAGTACTCCCACTTCCCCTTCGCCGTCTCCTGCCCCGACATGACCTCAGCCACCGTAATAAAGGCACTGCACAGCATCTTCACGCTGTTTGGTTTACCTGCCTATGTCCACAGTGACCGGGGCACATCGTTCATGAGCGATGAGCTGCGTCAGTATCGCTCGATAAAGGCATCGCCTCGAGCAGGACTACGAGCTATAACCTGCAGGGAAACGGGCAGGTGGAGAGGGAGAATGCAACAGTATGGAAGGCTGTTATCTGGCCTTCTAGAAGTCTCCCCATCCCCCGCTGGCAGGAGGTCCTCCCCGACGCCCTCCACTCCATCAGATCGCTCCTCTGCACAGCCACGAATGAGACCCCTCACGATCGTTTGTTTATCTTCCCCAGGAAGTCCATCTCCGGGCTCTCGCTTCCATCTTGGCTGAAAACTAGATGTTATCAGTTTACATGTGCAACCTGCAGATAATGTCATCAGGAGCAACATGTAACTAGGGAAGAGGAGGTGTGAGGGAGGAGATAAGGATTAATCTTTTAAGAGACACTGAAGGTTATAATGAGGGGTGGGAATAGAGGCCATATCTGAAAATGCTTTAACTGTAATTGGATTGGTAAAACAGAACCAAAAAAGGACAGTTCCACTGAGCTGGGCTGTGAAAAAGATAAGTTGGAGGCTGCAGAAAGACTTGGACAGGTTGGGAGAGTGGACAAAGTGGCAGATGGAATACAATGTGGAAAAGTGTGAGGTTGTGTGTTTCGGTAGGAAAAATAGAGGCATAAACTATTTTCATTGTGGGAAAAGGCTTTGGAAATCTGAAGCAAAAAAGGACTTTGGAGTCCTAGTTCAGGATTCTCTTCAGGTTAACATGCAGGTTCAGTTAGAAAGGCAAATGCAATGTTAGCATTCATTTCGAGACGGTTAGAATACAAGAGCAGGGGTTTACTTCTGAGGCTGTAGAAGGCTCTGGTGAGACCCCCGGCGGGATTCTCCGACCCCCCCGCGCCAGGTCGGAGAATCGCCCGGGGCCGGGCCCCCACCGTGTCCCGAATTCTCCGCCCCCCCCCAAGATTCGGCGGGGGCGGGAATTGCGCCGCGCCGGTCGTCGGGCCCCCCGCGGCGATTCTCCGGCCCGCGATGGGCCGAAGTCCCGCCGCTGACAGGCCTCTCCCGCTGACGTGGAATAAACCACCTACCTGACCGGCGGGATTGGCGGCGCAGGCGGGCTCCGGGGTCCTGGAGGGGGGCGCGGGGCGATCTGACCCCGGGGAAGCCCCCACGGTGGCCTGGCCCGCGATCGGGGCCCACCAATCGGCAGGCGGGCCTGTGCCGTGGGGGAACTCTCTTCCTTCCGCCTTCACTATGGTCTTCACCATGGCGGAGGCGGAAGAGACCCCCTCCCCTGCGCATGCGCCGGTATGACGTCAGCAGCCGCTGACACTCTGGCGCTCGCGCGGACTTACACCAGCCAGCGAAGTCCATTCGGCCCTGGCTGGCGCGGCGCCAAAGGCCGTTCACGCCAACTGGCGGAGTGGGAACCACTCCGGCGCGGGCCTAGCCCCTCAATGTGAGGGCTTGGCCCCTAAAGGTGCGGAGAATTCCGCACCTTTGGGGAGGCCCGACGCCGGAGTGGTTAGCACCACTCCGCTACGCCGGGACCCCCCGCCCCGCCAGGTAGGGGGGAATCCAGGCCCTCATTTAGAATATTGTGAGCAATTCTGGGCCCCGTATCTAAGGAAGGAAGGCAAGCCTTGGAGGGGGTCCAGAGGAGGTTCACAAAAATCACTCTGTGAATGAAGAACTTGACGAACAGTTGAGGACTCAATGAGGTTTAGAAGGATGAGGGGGATCGCATTGAAACTTACAGAATACAGAGAGGCCTAGGTAGAGAGAACGTGGAGAAAGTGTTTCCACTAGTCGGAGAAACTAGAACCCAAGGGCACAACCTCAGACTGAAGGAACAATCATGTAAAACTGTGATGAGGAGGAATTTCTTCAGCCAAAGGGTGGTGAATCTGTGGAACTCTTTGCCACAGAAAGCTGTGGAGGCCAAGTCACTGAGTGTCTTTCAGACAGTGATAGATAGGTTCGTGATTAATGAGAGGATTAGAGGTTATGGGGAGAAGGCAGGAGAAACATATCAGCCATAACTTATCTCAGGTTAGTTTCAAAGAGCTTTGGTTGGAGTAAAAAACTGATTGGAAGGATTCAATAACAAGTTGTGGGAAAGATTAGCGTGTCTTTTCAATCTCTTTCCCATAAACACTGGCTCCCAGTTCTCCCATTACCTCAAGTATAAAATTCTGAACCTTGGGTGGCACAGTAGCACAGTGGTTATCACTATTACGTCACAGCACCAGGGACCCGGGTTCAATACCCAGCTTGGGTCACTTGCTGTGCGGAGTCTGCACATTCTCCCCGTATATGCGTGGGTTTCCTCTGCGTGCTCCAGTTGCCTCTCACAAGTCCCGAAAGGCGTGCTTGTTAGGTGAATTGAACATTCTCATTTCTCCCTAAGGCGTCAAACAGGCACCGGAGTGTGGCGACTTGGGATTTTTCATGGTAACTTCATTGCGGTGTTAATGTAAGCCTACTTGTGACACTAATAAAGATTATGATTATTATTATTTAAATTACTTCATGACCTCCCCCCTCCACTCTTGAACCCCTTTGACTTCAGCCACTTGTGCACTTAGCCTTCTCAATCCAACTGTCTGGAATATCCTTCCTAAAACTCACATCCTCTCCACCCTACCTTTCCTCCTTTAAGGTCTTTTTGTTTAAAATGTTGGTCACTATTTCTAATTTGTCCTTCTTTGGTTCAACATTCCTTTTTCCCTCTCATCTCTTGAAATATTATTCACTGTTAAAAGCATGACACAAATCTATGTTCTTGTTTCTACTGTGATTTTTTTCACCTCCTCATATCACAAAAACATTAATCTACTTATTTTAAGTGAGTTGTTAAAATAGCAAAAAAGCATTTCAGCATGTGTAACTAATGTCACATATCCTCATTCCAACCAATTTTACTTCAAGCATAATTTTAATGGAGATTTATTAGATCAGTTTGGGCATGGTTAATACGTAGATTGGTTTAATTAGTGGAACAGAAGAAGGGTTTTATCACAGGATGTGATATGTTTAGACCAGTATACACCTTCTGCAAACATGTCTACAAGTGTTTGTTGTCATGCTGCAATAATGACATTTTGGCAGTAAACCAGTGTTTGTCACCGTTGTGTCCACATGTGCTGTGCACCAGTCATTCTTGTCACGACAGCAACGGTAGAAAAGGAGATCGGCCCTGCAGGATGCAGGACAATACTGGGAAGGAAAAGGAGGGAATCCTGGACCTTGGGCTGAGGCCTGCTAGCAAGCTGCATGACCCTGTGCCTTGACAAGTCACAAGAACTAAATTCTTGGAAGCTGAAGTGGTCACAAGCAAAAACAATAAAAGAGATCCTTTCATCTATAGAAATATAAACACTGAACAAGCTGTTTCGGCACCTCATATTCTTTGAGGAAGATGAACATGTGTTTTTCTAGAGAATAAATAACCTGTTGTCCTGTTTTGAATGGGAATGTTTCAAAATTAAAGAATGACTTCATTTGCACAAAAAATATCCTATTTATGTCAATTGGGCTGCATTATATATATAACCATGTCATCAGTATACAGGCAGTAAAATCACATTGCTCGACAGTTTGTAAAAATATACCATGCGATGAACTTAGTCTTTGCCAGCTGCACAAAATAGGCTCATAGGGAATCAGCAGCCAATTTCCCATCATGTGTTACCTCCTTTTCACTGAAGTTCTTGGGAACAAACAATCAGAATCAGTAAGAAGCATCGAGAGAACTATGCATGTTGTGAAAACATGGATTCCTTTATTCTCCTTCTAGACTCCCTCTGCTAGTATATTGGTTTGGTAGCCTTAAGTGGACAAAATTTTCAATACATTTTATCCCTCCCCTTTTTAATAAATGAGAGGCATCGTGGCCCAGTTGTTAGCACTGCTGCCTCACGGTGCCGAGGTCCCAGGTTTGACCCTGGCTCTGGGCCACTGTCCATGTGGAGTTTGCACATTCTCCCCGTGTTTGCATTGGTTTCTTTCCCACAACCCAAAGATGTGCAGAGTAGGTAGATTGGCCATGCTAAATTGCCCCTTAATTGGAAAAAATGAATTGGGTACTCTAAATTTTTCAAAAATAAATTAATTAATGAGAGGCATAGCATATGTCAATGGTTTATTTCCAGAAGTGTAAACAAAAAGAAAGTGTAATTTGAACACTTGATTTGATTTGATTTATTGTCACGTGTACCGAGGTACAGTGAAAAGTATTGTTCTGCATAAAGTCCAGATAAAGCATTCCATACATGAGAAACACATAGGACACATGATAAATACACAATGTAAATACATAGGCACAGATATTGGGTGAAGCATACAGAGCGTAGTGCTACTCAGTAGAGAGATCAGTTCAATCCATAAGAGGGTCTTTCTGGAGTCTGGTAACATGCTGCCCATTTTCCCAAGGCAGCGGGAGGTGTAAATTAAGTCAATGGATGGGAGGCAGTTTCACGTGATGTACTGGGCTGTGTTCACAACTCCCTGTAGTTTCTTATGGTCTTGAGCCAAGCAGTTGCCATACCAGGCTGTGATGGAGGCAAAAAGGATGCTTTCTATGGTGCATCTGTAAAAATTGGTAAGAGTCTATGTGGACGTGCCGAATTGCCTTAGTTACCTGAGGAAGTATAGGCACTGTTGTGCTTTCTTGGTCGCAGCGTCGACTTGGGTGAACCAGGACAAATTGTTCGTGTTGTGCACATCTAGGAAGTTGAAGCTGTCAATTATCTCCACCTCGGCACCATTGATGCAAAGCATCATTGATGCAATTAACTTCATCACACTTAACTTCATCAGCAACTATATTACATGTGCAAACGTTTGTATTAATTTAGCAATGCACTCAGTCATACACAATGCGATAAAGGATTTGTTCACCAGCTGAAAATAGTTCACTTTGGAACATAATAATAAATACGATGGACTAGCAAATAAGCATATTAGAGTGAGGCAGTAGGCCTTACTCTAATATGCAAATTCCCGACGTACCTGAGGCTTTGGGAATCAATCCCTTTGCCTCGGGAACCTCGGTGAGCACCGTTTGGTACTAGTCCCCACAAACGGGGACAGATGGAACGGCACTCATGGGGGTCTCCAAAGGGACTGGAGGACCTCAGCTGCATGCCCTTTGGGCAGGGCGGTGCCCTGGCACTGCTGATACCCTGGGTAGCCTGGCAATGCCATCCTGGCATCCTTGCAGTGCCAGAATGGTACTCTCAAGGTGCGCATGTGGCACTTACAGCAGGCAGGAGCACTGCCAAGCTGGCATTTTTTGTGCGCCCGCGATCTGGCCGGGTTTGCCCGGCATGGGTGTTGGGGAGTGTGGTGGGGAGGGTGCTGGGGGACCTTCCCATATTGCGTTTGGATTGGCGGGGGAGGGGGGAGGGGGGGGGAGGTCGGAGATGCTTTTGGGGGCCTCGGAGATCAGGACGCCATTTAAAAATGGCGTCCCAATCTCTCGCTACAACAGGGAGTTGGGGCTATGTGTGGCCTTGGCCGCACTTTCCCCATTCAGGCCCCTTATTCAAAGCGAGTCACGTTGAATAGCCATGTATTTCCTGGCGCTGCTCGCTCGGGGACTTCATTACACAAAATAGCGCAAATCATCACACAAAATAGGTCAGCTTCAAAGCACTGAAAACAGTATTCATAAGCATTGAATCTGATTCAGACATCAGCCTCTCAGATGAAGAACATAACATTGGGCCACTTGAGCCAAGCAAACCCACGGCTAAGTTCCGGAGGAAAGATGTTAAGTGTAGGCCAGCAGTAGCCTGTACTCCTGATGTGAAGTCAGAAAAACAGACCTGCACCTCCTAGCTCCACATTAAAATAGCTGCAAAGTAAACCATACCTGTCTTTTGGCAGCAACTACCAGGTCCTTTAACCACTTTCATTAGATCACAGTTGACACAGCACACCGAATGATCAGCCTACCTTAGCCCTATTTGAAATCAGTGTCCTAAAACAAGCATTAGGTCACTGTCTAACACATTCAAGCATGCTTGCACATAACTCAGCTTAGTTAAGCACCTTTCAGAGACTCAAAACATAGTTTGCAATCTCAGGAAAGTGTTTAACACAGTTGAATTGCATTTGAACATCGACAGAAAGCAGCATTCATATTTTGGGTTGTAATGATCCAAGTATAAAATGTAGTACAGAGTTCAAATTACTTTTTAAAAACAGTTTATTCACAATATCTACTCTGTAGACTCATTTATGATATTTGAGATAGACAAATGAGTCATTGCTCTGATTTAGTGACTCCATTTAATTATTCTAATTAGCTAAAAAAAGATGGAATAAAATAATTCATGAGGCATGTGTTTGAAGCATATTCACAGGAATGTTGTAAAGATGTCAGCCAATCTGTCAAGCAACACAAAAAATTGTCCTGTGACAGTTCTTGTTTCTTTGCAGTGCTGTTATTTCAGAGGGAAATGACTGCTTGTGCTCACCAACACAGGTCGAAGGGCATTTATGGTAACAATGGGACATTTTTACATCTTGAGGTTCAATGTCATCAACAAAGATTCCATAGATCAGGTCAAACATGACTACATGCATAGTCAGAGACAGCCTACTTTGCCTCATTAATATACTTAATCTCAGTAAATGACCCTCTGCCCGATCACACGTTTGAATTCTTTTTCACTCCCTATATCAGACAGTCTAGTAATATTATTAGAATCAATGACATTTTCTACCAAGTCAAAAACTTAATAAGAAACAGAATAAAGACAAGGGGCAAGATTAGATAATGATTTGAATTACATGACTTGAAAATAGATGGAACTGACCTTTCAGTGACGTTTCCAGGTTGAGTCTATCTGTGACTTCTGGTGGCGCCTACATCAAAGTATGTGGGGTCATCAGAGGGTCACTTGATTTTAATATTATAGGCAAGCACCCAGAGTCCTAATGGTGCATCTGAGCTGCCCTCCAGGGTAGGAAGGTCAGGAATCCCAGTAAAGGGTGTCCAAAGCAAGGGATGACGGAGCCCACATATCATCAGAGTTTGTTCATTGACACCCCATTGCTAGGGACTCACAAATTCATTGAATTGTTATTAGTCATCAGTAGTCCAGGCCACAACACTAACATCCTCCCCCCACCCCACCACCACCAGCTTCCCACTCCACTACACTACAACCCCAGGTGAGCCTCATTTCCATCAGGTGGTGGCCTGGGAGGCCTAGTCTTACTTGGCATTGTTTTTCTGCCAGGCTACAATTAAGCAAATTCTTTGGGTCGGAAGGCCCTTACCTACCCTATATAAATATAACAAATTTAAAATTAACAGGTGATCTCTAACAATACGACACAAATTTAATTCCTGATGAGTGAATCTCATTTTCTGAGCACAATTTTCCATTTTTCAGACTAAGTGTGGTGGCAGGCGGGATAGTGAGTGAGCTTCCCGTTGCTGATGGAGGCTGATGGGGCGGCACAGTGGTTAGCACTGTTGCCTCTTAGGGCAGCACGGTGGTGCAGTGATTAGCACTGCTGCCTCACGGCGCCGAGGTCCCAGGTTGGATTCTGGCTCTGGGTCACTGTCCATGTGGAGTTTGCACATTTTCCCCGTGTTTACGTAGGTTTCGCCCCACAACCTAAAGATGTGCAGGGTAGGTGGATTGGCCACGTTAATTTACCCCTTAATTGGAAAAAATGAATTGGGTACTCTAAATTTATATTTTTAAAAAAGCAAAAAAAAAAAGCACTGCCACCTCACAACCCCAGGGACCCAGGTTCAAATCCAGCCTCGGGTGGCTGTCTGTGTGGAGTTTGCACTTTCTCCCCGTATCTGCGTGGGTTTCCTCTGGGTGCTCCGGTTTTCTCCCACATTCCAATGTGCTAGGTGGATTGGCCATGCTAAATTGCCCCGTAGTGTCCAAAAGTTTAGGTGGGGTTACTGGGTTGCTGGGATAGGGTTGGCTTAAGTAGGGTGCTCTTTCCAAGGGCCGATGCAGACTCGATGGGCCAAATGGCTTCCTTCTGCACTGTAAATTCTATGATTCCATGAAAACTTGGTCCAAAATTTGGGTGGGTTGCCTCTGTATTGAATGTTTCAGAAAGAGAACTTCTAACAGTTCAGGCACTGGCAAAATCAAACCTGGTGAAGGCACAATTGCAAAAACATGCCTGCCACCAGCTCATCTGGTCTTTGTCCTTTGGTTATGTCCATTCTTACTTAATTTATCATATTTAAGTTGTTGCAAAGAAGTGGGAACATTTAAAAACACACACATGAACAAAGCTACATGCTATAATAGCCTAGGATCAAATACAGATCTGTGCTGTTAGCAGATCTTTGTCAAAGCATAAGTAAAGGCAGAAGGAAGGATTATCAGCCAGGATTTCCATTCCTTTCTCATTATCAAGTAAATCCTCCTGGAAAGCACGTGGGAGAATGCTGGGTAAAGGTGGCATTGGGCCGAGGGATACAGGGAAGAAGCAGGTTTATGCGGTTAGGTCACATATTAGCCACAATCCCACTGCATGGAACAGGCCCAAGGGAATAAATGGCCTATTCTTGACGCAATATTTCTCAGGATGGGATCAGGCTTATCTGCCACAGCTGAATAGTTTATGTTGGTTTGCACAGGAACAATGGCTACCCGGGCGAATTGCCAAAAGATAGTGGCATCCACTGAGCTATACTCCAGCAATGGTCAGTGGCTTCAGAAGAGGAGAGTAGAAAACGGACAAGAAAAATGTTACGACATGTCCCTGCTGTATCTCAAAATTAGTGAATTCTGTAATATAAATTTCTGCAAAGTTATTTTCAGCAAGTTTAAACTTAACATTTTACTTGCCAGCTAAACTGGAGAACCAATTGAGGTGAGAATGGTTCAAACCCCTTGATAAGAGTAGGGTAACATTCCAGGTCAACAAGATGTGAGCGAGTTTGCAGTACCATATTATTTTTCTGCCATGCTTTCTCCTTTTTATTGTCAAAACACATAATGCAGGTCGAAAGATCTCGTATCTGCCATTCCTTCTTCCAGGCAACAAAATCTTCCAGTGTTAGGGGTTTATTTAACATGAGCTATCAAGTGGCTGAGCTGTTGCTGATGATGGGACTTGAGAAACAGAGAACCCTGCAAGAATGTGTTCAGGGTACATAACAACACAAAGGCATTTCCCATTCAAGGACAAACTCAGCAGGTATTCAGATTCATTTTTAACATTTTTTATCTCATGCACTGAAGTCAGCTTTTAAAAATTCTGTTCGACACCATGAGGAAGTTTAAGTTAAGACCGGGATAATTGAACCTAAGGAAATTATATAGACTGCCACAGTGCAAATTATACCATGGTAAGGCAAGCACTGAGGGAAGCAATGCACTGGCTTGACAAAATAATTATTCTCACAGGCACCAGGCTGCTTCCTCTCACCAGAAGGAAGAAGTCATTCAAATTACTGTTTGTCTGGAGGATGGAGACATCATACAGCGCCTGTGTGCCAAGAGTTGGCATCCACGTGCAAAGTTGTTATGTTGGCAGTAACAAAGGATGCTGGCTTAAATTTTCCTGTTGGTGCTAAGTGCTGGAGTGACAGTAAACTGTCAAAAATAACAATGCAAGGTAAAGTCATTCACTTCTTGCTGTTAATGTCACTGATACAGTTATCACCGAAAGGGAGTATAAAGTAATGAGCATTTTCAGCATTACTCAAGTTCTGGACTACCAAACACTAAAATTAATCAGTAGACATTCAGAAACACCAGCACCAAAATTTTCCTTGTATCAACATTTTTCTTTTCCAAATGTCCCACCTCCTCTTTGTCCTACTCTGGGAACAGCAAATCTAACGTAGAATATATTCTAGTGCTTTCATCAGCAGTGCTTTAACTTGCTACTTGCCAACTTAAGAGAAGGTGACCTATCATAAAAGCACTAGTCACATCGAGGAGGAGATCACCAGCTTAGAGATCAGACATTAGAGAAAAGAATAAAGGGAAAAATTACCCAGGCCCCTAATTTCCTTCGGTTCTGAGTCAAGTTAACAATATAGAATGACTGGGAGAGTATCAGCTGAGGCAGGAATTCAGGAGGGACCTATATTTCCTGGGTTTTCAACAAAATGAACATGCAGCTGAGGGGAATTTGTGCTGGCCTCCAAAATGGGCCAAGGTTCCATCCATCCCATTGAAAAGAGGATGGCCTTTTGCATCAACCTTCCTGCAGCTTCCATCTTCTGTGTGCCCCAAATCTTGCAAACCTTGTCTCTGAGTCGGTGGATTGTGGGTTCAAGCCCTGGTCCAGAGACTTGAAATCAAAGACCCAGATCTTCCAATCAGGATCAGGGCCGGGATTCTCCCCTACCCGGCGGGGCGGGGGGGTCCCGGCGTACCGGAGTGGCGAGAACCACTCTGGCGTCGGGCCTCCCCAAAAGTGCTGAGTTCTCCGCACCTTTAGGGGCTAGGCCCGCGCCGGAGTGGTTGGCACCCCGCCAACTGACGCGAACGGCCTTTGGCGCACCGCCACCCTGCGCGAACGGCTGGCTGAAAGGCTTTCGCTGGCCGGCGTGAGTCCGCGCATGCGCCAGAGTGTCAGCGGCCACTGACGCCACCCCGGCGCATGCGCGGTGGAGGGGGTCTCTTGCGTCTCTGCCATGGTGGAGGCCGTGGCGGGAGCAGAAGTAAAAGAGTGCCCCCACGGCACAGGCCCGCCCGCCGATCGGTGGGCCCCGATCGCGGGCCAGGCCATCGTGGGGGCACCCGCCTGGGTCAGATCGCCCTGTCCCCCCCCCCCCCCCAGTACCCCGGGGCCCGTTTGCGCCGCCTGCTCCCGCCGGCACCAGAGGTGGTTTAAACCACGTCAGCGGGAGAGGCCTGACAGCGGCAGGACTTCGGCGCATCACGGGCCGGGGATTCGCAATGGGGGACCCGCCAACCGCGCGGCGCGATTCCCGCCCCCGCCGATTCCCGGGTGGCGGAGAATTCCGGCCACAGCGGAGGCGGGATTTACGCCGGCCCCGGGCGATTCTCTGAACCCCCGGGGGTTCGGAGAATTCCGCCCCAGAATAACTGGTCTGCATTCTCCGGTCGGCGATGCCGAAATCGTGTTCGGCGATCGGCCGGAGAATCCAAGTTTAGGACAGAATTGGAGGCGGAGCCGCTTTCACGATGCTCTGTCCCCTCCAAAGCGGCGTACTCTTTTTTTAAAAAATATTTTTAATCTCCTCCTTTTTCACATTTTCTCCCAAACTTACACCCACCAACAATAAACAATAATCAGCAAAAAATATGTCAATCATCATAACAATAACAACAATCCCATCCTCCCACCAACCCCCAAACATTAGCCCGCATCTTTACATAAACAAATGACAAAAAGGAATCAGGGATTACCCATAGTCACCCTTAATACACACAGCCCGCCCCCCGCCAACCCTCCCACCCATCCCCCCCCCAACTAATATTCGATGTTATCCAGTTCTTGAAAGTGCATAATGAATAATGCCCATGACTTGTAGAACCCCTCCGTCCTTCCCCTCAGTTCAAACTTAACCTTCTCAAGGGTCAAGAATTCCAACAGGTCCCCCCGCCACGCCAGGGCACAGGGTGGAGAGGCTGCTCTCCATCGCAACAGGATCTGCCTTTGGGCGATCAACGAGGTGAAGGCTATGATATCTGCCTCTGAGGTGTGCTTTATATACCACCTTCAGCTGTATCAGCCCCAACCTCCCACATGAGGTGGAGGCATTTACTCTCTGGAGCATCTCACACCAGAACCCCTCCTCCATATCCTCTCCCAACTCTTCCTCCCACTTTGCTTTGATGCCTTCCAGTGGTGCCTTATCCTTTTCCAAAATAGCTCCGTAAACCGCTGACACTCCCCCCTTCTCCAGTCCCCCTGTCGTCAGCACCTCCTCCAGCAATGTGGAGGCCGGTTCCTCCAGGAAGCTCTGTATCTCCTTTCTCGCAAAATCTCGAACCTGCATATATCTAAACATTTCCCCCTGCTCCAGCCCATACTTCACTTCCAGCTCCTTCAATCCTGCAAACCGTCCCCTAAGAAACACATCTTTTAGTGTCTCTTCCCATTTCCGGAAATTTCCATCCCACCTCCCTTCCTCAAATCTGTGGTTCCCCTGAATCGGCATTTTCCTTGACCCTGCCCCCAACCCGAAGTGTTGGTAAAACTGCCTCCAGATTTTCAATGATTATTACCGGACTCCCTGAGTATTTCCCCGGAGCTATCGGGAGCGGCACTGTTGCTAGTCAGGTAATCCTGACCCCCTGCACAAACTCTCCTCCATTCTGACCCACTGGGAATCAACCCCTCTGACCCAGCTCCGCACCTTCTCCACATTTGCCGCCCAGTAGTAGTACATCAGGTTCGGAAGACCCAAACCCCCTGCCTGCCTGCCCCTCTGTAGTAGCACCTTTCTCACTCTGGCCACCTTCTCTCCCATATGAACGACGTAATCCTTCCCTCAATCTCCCTGAAAAAAGCCTTTGGCAGGAAAATCGGTAGGCATTGAAAAATAAACAGAAATCGCAGCAACACATTCATTTTAACCGCCTGTACCCGACCCGCCAGTGACAGAGGGAGACTATTCCACCTTGCCAGATCAGCTTTCACTCTCCCCACCAAACTAGAAATGTTGTATCTGCGGAGTCCCCCCCTCCCCCCCCCCCCCCCCCCCGACTCCCAGGCAACCTGCACCCCCAGAGACCTAAAGTGGGTCTCTGTCCTACGGAATAGCAGCCCCCCCCCCACCCCCAGCCGAGACACCACAAAATACTCACTCGTGTCTAGGTTCAGCTTGTACCCTGAGAAAGACCCAAATACCAGCAGTAGCTCCAATATTCTCCCTATCGATGCACTCGGTTCCGACACATACAGCAGCAAGTCGTCGGCATATAAGAACACCCTATGCTCTACACCCCCCCCCCCCCCCCCCCCCGCACTATTCCTTTCCATGCCAAAGCGGCATACTCTAGAAGTACGCCACGTATCAGGACATTGCCCAAGGCCCGTCCCCCGATGCTCCGCTCCCGACCGCCCAACGGCGTGGGTCTCGCATGGTCGCATCCGTTGGGAACTCAGCATGGCGGCTGCGGACCGTTATGTTGGCAATAACAAAGGATACTGGCTTAAATTTTCCTGTTGGTGCTAAGTGCTGGAATGACAGTAAACTGTCAAAAATAACAATGCAGCACTAAAGGGGCTGCTGTTCAAACAAGCCCGAAATAAATTCCGCTACCTGGGGATCCAAATAGCCCATGACTGGAAAGGGATCCACAAATGGAACCTCACCAGCCTGACGGAGGAAGTTAAAAAGGACCTGCAAAGATGGAACACACTCCCGCTCTCCCTCGCGGGGAGAGTCCAGACGATCAAAATGAACGTACTGCCCAGGTTCCTCTTCCTGTTTAGATCCATTCCGATCTACATCCCCAAGGCCTTTTTCAAAGCGCTGGACAAACATATCATGGCGTTCGTATGGGGGGGTAAAAATGATAGGATCCCAAAGAAGGTCATACAAAAAACAAAATCCAGGGGAGGGTTAGCCCTCCCGAATCTACAATTCTACCACTGGGCGGCAACAGCCGAGCGAGTAAGGGGATGGATCCAGGAGCCAGAAGCCGAGTGGGTGCGTGCGGAGGAGGCCTCCTGCATGGGAACCTCCCTCCGGGCCCTCGCCACGGCAGCACTCCCATCCCCACCCAAAAAACACTCCACCAGCCCAGTGGTGACAGCCACCCTCCAATCCTGGAACCAACTGCGGCAGCAATTTGGCCTGTACAAAATGTCGGACAAGGCTCCCATCTGCAACAACCATAGGTTCAAACCAGCACTGACTGACGCCACCATCAAAAGGTGGAGGCAGGACGGGGGGACACTGACAGTCAGGGACCTATACACGGACGACAGGATCGCAACACTGGACGAACTGACAGAGAAATTTCAGCTAGCTGGGGGGAACGAGCTACGGTACCTGCAGCTCAAAAACTTCCTGCGAAAGGAGACAAGGACGTACCCACAACCGCCACGACAGACACTACTGGAAGACCTACTGGACGCAAGTATCCTAGAGAAAGGGAACTGTAGTGACATGTATGACCGACTGGTAGATAGGGACACCGTACTGGACGCAACAAGAAGGAAATGGGAGGACGACCTGGGGATGGAGATAGGGTGGGGACTCTGGAGCGAAGCACTGCATAGGGTCAACTCCACCTCCACGTGCGCAAGGCTCAGCCTGACGCAACTAAAAGTGGTACATAGAGCCCACTTAACGAGAAACCGTATGAGTAGGTTCTTCCCGGAGGTGGAGGACAGATGTGAGCGGTGCCAAAGAGGCCCGGCCAACCACGCCCACATGTTCTGGTCTTGCCCCAGACTTGTGGAGTACTGGACAGCCTTCTTCGAGGCTATGTCCAAAGTGGTGGGGGTGAGGGTGGAGCCATGCCCGATAGTGGCGGTCTTCGGGGTTTCAGACCAGCCAGATCTATTCCTGGGGAGGAGGGCGGACGCCCTTGCCTTTGCCTCCCTGATCGCCCGCCGTAGAATCCTGTTTGGCTGGCGGTCAGCAGCATCACCCAGAGCTGCAGACTGGCTGTCCGACCTCTCGGAATCTCTCCAAATGGAGAAAATCAAATTCGCCATCCGAGGGGCGGACGACGGCTTCCACAGAACGTGGGAGCAATTCATGCAACTGTTCCGGGACCTGTTTGTGGCCAACATACATGAGGAAGAATAGTCGGGTGGCCAAGAACCAGGGGAAAATGGACGGGAATCGGGGGAAGGTAGCCGGGGGGAGGGGGGGGGGGGGGTTACGGGCTCGGTATGGGGGTTTGATGGCAAGCCAAGGCCCAAAACCAAACTATAAATAAATGCCTATAAACATGTGCCTCGGCCATATTGGGGAATGTAAAATATGTATGCGGGCTAAAGGGGGCGGCCACAATTGTTGTTATGAAGATGCTTACCTGTAAATATTCATGTTAAATTTTTGTGTTTTCCTTTTTTTTTCTCTCTCTCTAATAATTTGTAATTTGTCATATATAAAATATGAAAACTCAATAAAAAACATTTATAAAAAAAAAATAACAATACAAGGGAAAGTCATAGTTGGGGGAGGGCCGATCCAAGGGCAAGGGGGACACTATTTGGGGCTGGGGGCACTGTGGGGGGTGGTCCGGGGTGCAGAAGCCGGCCAAAGGGGGAGCACTATTTCATGGGCCAGGTCCGCGGGATGCGGCAATCATGTAGCATGGTGCAGCTGCTGAAGGCTGCCGCCGTGCACATGCGCAGCCAAGGACCCGGCAATTCTCCAGGGCGTATCGGCAGCTAGAGCCAGGTGCTCTACACTGCCTTCCTGCTGTCCCCCAGCAAAACAGGGAATCGGTGGCCGTTTAGCGCCATTTTCTCTGGCGTAAAATGCGACCGTTCCCACGCTGGCGTGGGCGCATAGCCCCAGGATCGGAGAATCCAGCCCCCTATTTCCGACACTGATTAGTCCAAAAAAAGCACACTTACCTTCCACCAATATTAGGAGCAGTCTTCTGATGGAAGATTCTTCACATCTGACAGAGTGCAGCATACCTCATAGGGAATAGCGTAGAGAATCCATGCAGAAGCCACGTCCCTGGTTAGGGCATTAGCTGCCGTAGTCCGGTCAGCAAAGAGTAGCATGGATGAGATGGGTAGAGTGGTTGGTGAGTGGGTAGTCAGGTCAGATTGGGGAATAGTCAGGTCGGATTGTGGGGTGTTGGTGGTGGGTTGGGTGGTGGAGGCTAGCCAGGTCGGGTCAGGAGGGAGTTAGGAGGTCAAGGGTGTAGTAAGGTGAGGGGGTTTAAGGGGTGTAGTTGGGGAGGGTCAAGGTGAGTACTCGTGGAGAGGGGTAGTGGGGTGCAGGAGTCAATGTGAGTGACCGGGGTGTCAGTTGTATAGTCACTGGGTGTTAGTACAGGTTTTCCCCAGTCTAATATTTGCTGAGTAACTATCCAGGTAAGTCAATTGGAACCATCTGAAACCATCTGAATTCTCCAACTCTAACTCAGAGTTGGAGACTTTTTCGGAGGGCTCCACGAAGCAGGGGAATTGCCATCACAAATTCAAACTTCCTGGGAGTCCTTGCATTAGAATTTCCAAGGGGCCTCCGACTATCCGGAGATCGGAAGGTATGGGCCATAAATCTAGGCATACGCTCCAGTGTAGTAGTCAGTAACTAGTTTCACACTTGGAGATCCCTAAACCATAACTCTTGCCAAAATTCCCTGGATCTCGGTCACTGGAGTGTGGTTCCATGGGGAGAAAGTGATCATTCCATACTGGGTCCAGGCACTCTTAATATGATGATGGTTCTCTGCATCTGCCAGCTGATCATGTGGAACTGTTTATTTTACAAAGGAGTCTCAACCAATAAAGGGATATTTATCCCATCAGCCTTAGCTGGGTTTAAACCCAGATTTCAGAGGAATAACATCCAGGGCAGGATTCTCTAACCCTGAGGCTAAGTGTTGATGCCGTCGGAAACGCTGTTGCATTTCTCGACGGCGTCAAAACGGCCTCAGGATCAAAAATACTGGCCCACGGCACTGGAGCGGCCCTCATTGCTCTAGCTGCTGATCCCAGCGTCAACTGGGCGCCGCAGGGTCCGCGCATGCGCAGTGGCTGCCTTCTCTGTGCTGGCCCCCGAGGCAACAGGGCGTAGGGCTAAAGGGGCCAGCGCGGAGGAAAGGAGGCCCGCAGCCTGAGAGACCGGCCCGTCAATCGGTGGGCCCCGATCGCGGGCCAGGCCACAACGGAGGCCCCCCCCCACCACCCGGGGTCGATCACCCCCTCCTCCCCCACAGGCCACCCCCGGACCCTTCCAAGCCGAGGTCCCGCCGGCTGAGAGCAGGTTAGAACGGTGCCGGAGGGACTCGGGTTTTTTGCAATGGCCGCTTGGCCCATCCTGACCGGCGCCCTGCCGACCACGCCGGTGCCAATTGCGCCAATTCTCCGCTCTGCAGAGAATCGCGTCGGGGCAGCGTCGGGGCAGCGTCGGGGCAGCGTCGGGGCAGCGTCGGGGCAGCGTCGGGGCAGCGTCGGGGCAGCGTGGCGCGATTCGTGCCGGTTGCGGGGATTCTCCGGCCCGGTCCCGGGCTGAGAGAATCCAGCCCCCAGTCTCTCAGTTATATACGGTACGACAAAGCAGCATATGGCACGTCATAGACAGACAGGCAAACATAAATTAAAATTATGTATCACATTCAATTCTGTGCGTCACCCAGGAAAAATTATTTATTTCAGAAATAAATTTTCAAAAACTGCTTTGCAGTCTCCGTGCTTAAATTGTGACATGATGCGGCAGATTAACGGTCTGAGAGTTTTCTGGTTTCCACACACTTTTGAAACACTGACATTTATCATTAAAATAGTTTGAAATGCACTTGTTAGGGGTGTGTTGCAGGGAGAATGCATTGTGAGAAATGAACGATGTAACTCTCCATTCCTGAGACTGAGGGCGCAATCTTCCGGCCTCCTTACATTTGAGCTCAAGCGTAACAAGGCCGGTGAATAGCGGGAGAGGCCAAAAACAGGAACCGGTAGGCGCCAAACAGTTTACGATGCAACCGGCCTGCTCCCGTAGGTGAAATTGGAATCTTGCCACAGCATGGTGAGAAACCAATTATCACTATTTTCCCATTCACTCACTCACTAACATTTACACACTCACCCATTCACCAACTCACTAACATTTACCCAAACACCCATTCACTTACTCACTAACATTTACACACTCGCCCATTCACTCACTCACTAACATTTACACTCTCACCCATTGACTCACTCACTAACATGTGCACACTCACACATTGACTCACTCACTATCATTTACACTCTCACACATTGACTCACTCACTAACATGTGCACACTCACACATTGACTCACTCACTAACATTTACACTCTCACACATTGACTCACTCACTAACATTTACACTCTCGCCCATTCACTCACTCACTAACATTTACACTCTCACACATTGACTCACTCACTAACATTTACACTCTCACACATTGACTCACTCACTAACATTTACACACTCACACATTGACCCACTCACTGACATTTACACACTCACACATTGACTCACTCGCTAACATTTACACACTCACACATTGACTCACTCACTAACATTTACACACTCACACATTGACTCACTCACTAACATTTACACTCTCACACGTTGACTCACTCACTAGCATTTACACTCTCACCCATTGACTCACTAACATTTACACACTCACACATTGACTCACTCACTAACATTTACACACACACATTGACTCACTCACTAACATTTACACTCTCACACGTTGACTCACTCACTAACATTTACACACTCACACATTGACCCACTCACTGACATTTACACTCACACATTGACTCACTGGAGAGGAAATGGTTTTAAGAACAGAATTATTAGAGAAGTAATGGCCTTGAAATACGGAGTGTGGGCTTTGTCATTGGTTGGCCACCTAAACGTTCAAATTGATCAATCCGTTACATTGTTGCATTTCTGCTTTTTTTACTTCAGAGTATAATCAGCTAAATCTTTTTGTAGAACAATTTCATGAGCAATCCTAACTTGGAGGGTAAAATTCCTCGACTTTCAAATTCAGTAAACTTTCGATATAATTAATTTTAAGACAGTAGCATTCATTCTATGCCTCCACAGAATCTTTCTCCAGCCAGGGCGCCATCAAAGGTGATTTGAAAGTTGCAAATGAATTGACAGAGTTTACCTTGGGATGTATGGCTGAGAGGGGGAAGGGGAATATGGGTGGAGAGCTGTTGGAACCAACAATTCTACGGACACGTTCTTGTAGGATTAGAATAGCGGTTTTAATATACTTACAACAGAGCCAGCCTGTTAGCCGTTGAACTTTCGGTGAACTAGCCGGCTGACCCTGTGGCACTGATCTTTATACAGCAGCTCCTGGGGGAGGAGTCCTGGGTGTAGCCAAGTGAGAAGTCCCGTACAACTCTCGAGCATTCCCAGAGCTACTCCCCCTGGAGGTCAGGTAGTGCAACTGCACTTACAATATAGACACATGTATATACAGGTTATAATCCGGTGTGAATCACATTCACCACATGAGCAAAACAAGGAAATGGTCGAGAGAAGGCCTAGAATCTAGGACGGATAAAGAGAAAAGAAATAAAAACTTGGGGGAGAAAGTGGAAATGGAAGTAACAGATCCAGGGTGGCAACCAAAACATGCATGTGAATGGATATAGGAAAACCTCAGTTACAGAGCCTTGGTTGCATAGCGCTTATTAAGATGCCTGTATCCTGATGGAAAACAGGATATAAAGAAGGGACAATAAGAAAGATTGGAATAAAACTTGACAATAAAACTTGGAAGTCACTTTGTGGGGAAACATTGACATACGTAGGGTGGAGTCAGCATTGGCATCACAAACTGTTATCCAAATCCAGAGACAGATGTGGCAGGTGAGAAAGTCCCATCCACATTCAATCTCACCCAAATAATATAGGGGGTGAGCAGGTGGCAAAATCAGCAGCCTGCCTGGCATATTTAAATTGTTAATAAAGCTTTTTACCAAGCCAATTGTCCCTGATAGTGCACTGACCATGTAAGTTGCCACAGCTCCAGAGGTCTGTATGAGAGAGAGAGTTGACTGGTAATGAATTAACCCGAGGGTCACCACTCCTCAAGTGATGGGCAAGGTTGTGAAAGCGGGGCCTTCATGAATAACGTCAGCCAGTAGGGGAATTGAACCTGTGCAAATTGCATCGCTCCACGTCATGAATCAGCCGTCCAGCCAACTGTGGCAGTTAGCTTAATTGGCTGGATGGCTGATTCGTGATGCGGAGGGGCACCAACAGTGAGGGTCAATTCATTGGCTCTTCTTCAGTTTCCTCATTGCAGTCCCAGCAATGTCCATTATTGTGCTCTTGGCACTCCCAGGACTGATGGAGCTTTCGACTAATCGGATTGATCGGTGGGGGGAGAGGAAGATTCAGTTAATGATAGGCTAAGTGAGTGGGAAACAAAGTGGAAATGGCCCCCACAAACCTTCCCCCAAAACCTCCTCATCCCCCCCACTCTAATTGGCAGGGCAGGGTGCCAGGCTGGCAGTGCCAGGGTCCATAGGCGCCAAGGGGACTGCCAGGGTGCCACTCTGCCCTGTCCCCGACCACCCATGGGTCTTCACTGGCATGGGAGACACCTCCCCCCCCCCACAAGTGCCAGTGCTATCATGACTAGTCCACGTTCGTGTCGACGAATACTAAATGGCTCCCTGGCAAGGTCTCCCAGACGCAGGCGGTGACGCACGAATCATCGGGCACAACGGGTTGCTGAACCCTGCCCACTGCTTCTGAAAGGATGGCACAATTTCCAATTTAATGTCGGACCATTACATATCATGGCCGGGATTCTCTGCCCTGACGCCGGCTTCCACATTCTCCGGTACCGTTGACAGCGACCCCTCCAGTTGTTCTCCAGGCCAAGATGGGCCGAGTGGCCGACAAGTTTGGCCAAGTCCCGCAGGCGTGGGTTACTCACCTCCCCCTGCGAGGTGAGTTTGCGGGGGCCATCCTGGATGGGGGGGGCGGGGGGGGGGGGGGGATTCAACCCCAGGGCGGCCCCCATGGTGGCCTGGCCCGCAATCGGGGCTTACGGTCAGGTTGGTTCCGTGGGGACATACTTTACTCCGTGCCGGCCCCCTGTAGGGAACCCCTGCGCATGCGCAGAAATACGCCGGCCGTTCAGCACATGTGCAGACCCTCGCGGGCCGTTCCCCGCCGGCTGGAGCTGCGGGGACGACTCCGGTGGCAACCTAGCCCCCTAGAAAGATGAGAATTCCTTACTTTCGGGGGCCGTTGACGCCGGAGTCGTTGGTGCCGGTTTTCCCGCCGGCGTGAGGACATAGCCCCATTTTTAGAGAATCCTGCCCCATATTTCTTGTGGTCTGGAATGCTTTAGAAACACAGCTTTCTGGAGTTTCATGAATTGTTGCTCCTTCGAAGTTGGCAAGTACAAGGAAGTATCTGATACACTAACGTCCTTTAGGGAATGAAATCTGCCGTCCTTACCTGGTCTGCCCTACACGGGACTCCAAACTCACAGCAACGTGGTTGACTCTTAACTGCCCTCTGAAATGGTTTAGCAAACCATTCCGTTCAAGAGCAATTAGGAATGGGCAATAAATCTTCTCAGTGGCGCCCACATCCTATCAGAGAATAAAAACAGTCCCTTCTCCCAGAAGACTTTAAATAAGTCAATGTATGGTCTGAGATGTAAACTGCTGATCAAAATAGCTTTTTCTTATTCTATACTCTCTATGTTCCTGTGAACGTTCATCAGTCCCCTGCTTTTTGAATTGTAATGTGTGCTATTCAGAGTGTTCCAGTGGCTGTGATCCCGGAAGATTTGTCAATCAAAGCAGCCCCATCACCATCACAACAGCGGGACAATTATCAGCGGCCTGCAAGTGAGATCTGGAAAAAAACGGAAAGAAGCAACAACCCAAGTGCAGCTCGAAACACTGCACATTTCCTTAATTTTCCCGTTCTCTGCAGGCTCAATGAATAACAAAGGTTATTTGAGTTCTATTTTATTAAATGGATACCAACTAAGCTCACAAATTGTTCAATTTAAGATGCAGTTAGCCTAATGCCCAGTTTTAAACACTGGGCAAGCCTTTTGTTTATGAATGGAGAACATTTAGGCATCTGTGCACTGTGATGTACTCCCTCTTTAATGCCTTTTAAAAGTGGGTCTGGCATAAATGTCAGAGTGGCTTTCGTCTGCTTTCTCACCACCATCTCGACTATTTGGATGTTGACAAATCTAAACATTTTCCAAGTCGCTCTTGTTGTCATTGGCAGCCTGTTCCTAACCTCCTAATTTAAACATTTTTCACTCATAAAAAGGAGACTTAGTGCTGTTCCCAGGGCCATGTGTCAGTAAAATGTTTAGATTAACCATACAACAGAAAGTTAATGAGAAAATGTCAGTAAACCTCCAGGCTGCACAAAGGAACTTCATCTGTAATCTCTAAATATAACTGCTTAAGTTTATGAAATTTCTTAAGAGCTACATGACCCTAGGTCCATAAATCTCCATTAAATTCAAACCTTGCAGAGCAAACATTTGGGGCACAGCAGCCAGAAATAGCTTTTTCCTGTAAATTGTGGAAAGGATTAGGGCGGGGGGAAGGGCGATGCAGAGGAACCTATAAAAGTCACATTTGTTGGGATGCATTAGGAAGTGCAGGCAGCTTTGGCACGCGTGTCCACCGTGTTAAATTAACTGTTAACACAAATAATCAAAGTGCAAGACCCATCCAGCACTGGCGCCAGCAAAATGAGGGGGAGGCTGGGTCACTGGTGCCTCTAGTGCTGGCCTAGCAGGTGGAGACCAACCAGGGATTTCACAGGATGGAAGTGCTTACAGAACACATTGACCCACTGTTAGAGGAAAACCATTTTGATCTCATTTTCCAGCTATTGTGTGTGCTTTTTTTATAACTTGCTGAAGACAAGAACTTCAAATTACAGGATGATCAAATGATGGCATTTCTTTTCTGTTCTATGATAATGATAAACGTAATCCAACAAAAAAAAAATCAAAGGTTCCAGACTATATTCCTTTGTAGAATTAGTGGCTTCAAGGTCTCTGCGTTACAAAACTACTTTTCATGTGTGGCTTAGAAAAACAAACTGCAGGCATATTATTTAACTCCTTCAGTGCAAGCAGTAAGTACAGTCTAACAAAAAATTTGCAGCATCAGATAGAAATGCCCATAACAGCCAGGCCCTCTGTGCTGTGTGTGGATTGACAGCATTTTGAGGAGTTGTTGATGCATCGTTGTGTGTTGAAAAATAGTTTTCTCTTTTTATTCCTACATGAGTACATTTTGGGCTGAGTCATCCCAGAATCACTGAAATTTATTTCACATGATGCAGCCCAGAACTCACAGGGCTGGATTCTCCGATCGGCGACACCAAAATCGTGTTCGGCGATTGGCCGGAGAAACTACTTTTACGATGGAATCGGGGCCGGCGCCGTATTTCCGATGCACCGCCCCCTCAAAGACAGTACACTCGAGGAATCCGCCGCACTCCGTCAGGGCGACACCCGAGGCCCTCCCCCGATGCTCCGCTCCCGATGAGCCAAGTCCCCAACGGCGTGGAGCGCATGTCCTCACAACTTTCGGGGACCTCACGCGGCAGCTGCGGAATGTTCCAGCGTCGCCACAGTCGGGGGGAGCAGTTCCGCTGGCAGGGGGGGCTTCAGCAGGGGCTGGGGGAACTGGTGGGCAGTAGTCCAGGAGTGGCGAAGGGGGGAAGGTTTTGGCAGGCCAGGTCTGTGTGCGGCCGCTGCCATGTCACACAGCGCGGCCACGGACCCGTCCATTCTGCGGCCGTATGCGCAGGTAAAGCCTTACACGGCTGCCACCCCCCCCCCCCCCCCCCCCCACCCACCGGGCAGAGGATTGGTGCGGGTGCAGCACCGACTTTTAGTCGTAAGACCAGACGGATCCTGCGGTCATAGCCACAGAATTGGAGAATCCAGCCCACAAGCTCTTGAATACCCCAAGTATAAATTAATGGGGAAGATAGAGGGTGAAATTCTCCGTTAGCTGATGCTGAAATCGGGGCTTGCGAACGGGCAGAGAATAGCTTCCAAATCACGGCAGGCGCCAGTGTGACACCAATAGTGATGCTCTGTCACCTCGGAAATGAAGTCAATGTGATGCACGCCGTGCGTACTTTAAACATCGTTTACATATCATCAGTGGGCCCACCTGCGATTCTCCACCTCCGATAGGCCGAGTTCCCGACTGCGGTCCATAAATCGTGAACCCGGCATGGTGGCTGCTGAGAGAGAAAGTGGGCGTACGGATAGTGTCCAACATCACCATACTTCGCTGACAATCATGCCAATGACCGGGGGGCTTCTGCCAGGGCCGGGGGAGTAGTGGGGGGTGGTCAGGAGGTGGGATGTGGGGTCGGGATGGGTACGCAACACCATTATCGCAGCTGGCAAGGCAGCCATGCGGCTGTGCATGCCGCTGACAGCCCGCTTTAAACCTGGTGCCCTGGGTCCAAAGACCCTCCCCTCCATAATGCAAAACCTTCCCATCCCACCCCCAGCAGATCCCTAAATAAAGAGACCCCCCACCTTGCCGGCCTACAAGCCATTCATTCATTTCTCTTTGATATTGATTTTACTAGGCTGTGATTGACCGCTAGGGGGAGCCTGCCGGGGGCCCTATCTATCGGGTTGCCCGTTCAATGGTGGCCTGATGGCGGGATTCCCTTGGCGATTCCTCGTCAAGCAACAATTTGCATTGCTAAGGATTGGGAAATGCTTCTGATTGGCGCTCGCAGTGGGAGTACAAATCGGGTGCAATTTAGCTCCGGCGGGAGAACATAGGGCAGAATGGCGGGACAGAATCGGTGGACTTCTACGACAGCTAAATTGGCACTGCTCATGGAGCAATTCGACAACCATTAGTGGGCTAGCACCGGCGCCATGTGGAACACGAGCAATTCCAATGAAAAACGGTTTTGGATTTGCCGGGGCCGGGATTGACACTCGAGAGGCTGACAAGCTGCAATCGCATATTAGCACTCCATTCCCCACACACACTCATCCCAGCCAACAAGATGGCAGCGCAGAGAGCACCCCGGTTCGTAGATGCAGAGCTCAATGTCCTGCTGGACGCGGTGGAGGAGGGGCGGGCTGTCCTTTACCCCGGGGTGGGAAGGAGGCTACCACCCACTGCTGTACACCGGGCATGGGCACAGGTGGCAGAGGCCATGAGTGCCGTGGGCCCCACCGCCAGGAGCGGACAGCAGAGCAGCAAAAAACTGCACAACCTCTTCAGGGCGGCCAGTGTGAGAAGGCAACACTGTGCCCCTGACACTAACCCCCATCCCCCTCACCCATAACCCTGCACCCCCAACCCAGAGGGCAACCTAACCCGACTGGCCAGCAGTGCGCACGGACCCCACCCTGCACCACTTGCCAGCATCCATCATACCAGCCGCCATGGCCGGGTGTCCTGGCACGAAGGCCACCAGCAACCCACCTCCTGTGCTGCGTGCTTCCAACTTTCTAACATTCTGTGCTTTCTGGCCCCCCCAGGAGATGGCGGCCAGGAAAGGGAAAAGACTGCAGTGGGACTGCCGGACCGACGGCCCCTCACCACAGCGGAGCAGCGGGCACTGGATCTGGTTGGTGGATCCAGAGAGGGGGCAGTTGCCGAGGCAGAAGTTGGCATTGAGCATGCAAATGGGACTCCACTGAGTTGCAGTTTCCTATGTCACGTATGTCACCACCCCATCCACCACCCCACCCACCACCCTCACATTCTACCTCCACCCCCCACACCGTCCCTAAAACCCACCCTTCACCCCAACCACCCACCTATCCCCCACACCACAACGCCCCTCTGTCTCCACCCATCCCCCATCACACCACCCCCACTCCCCCCTCCATCCCCACCCACACCCCACACCTTCTCCAACACCCCCCCTACACCACCACCATCCGCACACCACCATGCACACCCCACTCCACCCCCACACCCCCCTCCATCCCCACCCACACCTTCTCCAACACCCCCCTACACCACCACCATCCGCACACCACCATGCACACCCCACTCCACCCCCACACCCCCCTCCACCTCGCCCATCCTCCCCCACACACTGGTCCACCCACACCCACCCTCCACATCATCCCCACCCCCTCCACCCCCACCCACCCCTCACACCATCCCCCCAAAACCCCCTCCTCCACCACCTACTACCCCCCTCCATCCACTCCCCCACCCCATTCCCCAGACTTCCCTCCACCCCCACACCACCCCCACCCATCCTCCCCCACACCACCCCCACTCCCCCTCCACCACCACCACCCACCACCACCCTAACCCACGATTCAATCATGTGTCATGTCTTTTATCTTTCAGGATCACCTGGAGGTGAGGCAAACCCTTCTGGTGTCCCCCGCTCTCAACCCCAACCGCGAGCAGCGAGGCTGGGGACATGGGCAGCAACTGGAGCCCTCAAACCACAGCCCAAGACACCCCAGAGCACCAGTCCAGGGCAACACTGACTTCTCCACACGGCTGTCTCCAACACCCTCCACCATCCTAGAGACACTAACCTCGGTTGGGCAACTTAGCAAAGAGGCTCCTAGAGCACTCCTCTGGTACACACCATACACGTGCAGCAGTACATCGGGTGAAGAAGCAAGAATCTCCGAGGGGGCAGACGGTCGGAGGGCAGCACAACACTAGGGACTAGCTGCCCCTTGGGTGGTCTCGAGCTTCTGGAAAAGGTGGTCCCATCGTTAGTGGAGATGTGTTGCTCTATTAATAATGTTAGTGAACCACAAGCCTTCCCTTATATCAATCAAATGACCACATAACCAGTTAGTTAGTTCAAAAGATGGTTTATTTACATACACAAGAGTTACCTCAACATGCAAACATAATATCTGCTACGAGTTGAACTACACCTATCAGCTACAATAACCTATACTTAACTTCAGGGCGACCGGCACTGTGCAAATGGATAAGGCCTTTATCTGGATTTCACTTGGCTGGTTCGAAGAAAGTGGCTCTGTTTCTGCTGGGCTCATCCGTCAGGTAGCAATCATTGGTCTTGAACTTGGATGGCTGAAAGTGGGTGCACAGGCTGGATCCAAAAGAGACAGAACACATGGCTGTGCTCTCTTTTGTCCCTCTGGGATTTTGCACTCTTTGAGGCGGTCCTTAACCTTGGACCCAACAGTTCAACAAGGCTCTGATCACGGTCTTTGATTTTGGCCAATAAAGAGGCAGGTGCCTTGGTAGCTGGGCGGATCCTTAGCGGTCATTGACCTTGGCAGTTGGGCTTTCTGAATAAAGGGAGTGGCGCCGATCAGTCTGGGGCTGTACCAGTTGCTTGATTGGAGTTCTATTGTCCTGGGAAAATGGGCCATTGAAATACAAACGAGCGGGGGTCTCGATCAGGCCTGGTTACCTGCGTTCCAGATACACATAGGCTCTGTATCTGTCTGAATCCTTGGGTTGGCCATAATTCCCATGGTCCTTTGCAGGTGGCCATCTTAGATGGCTACAGATGTAATCTCAGAGCCAGGGACTACATCAAAGGCTGTCAATTCTATGACATTGCAGCAGCAATCCAGAGCATGGCCCAGTCACAGAGGGTCATGGCTGAGGGCGTTGGTGGCATTGCCCAGGCGTTGGCTGGCCTGAGCCAGGAGCAGAGGAAGGTGGCACAGTCATTGGCTGATGTGGCAGAGACTCAGAGGGCCGTTTCACAGTCACAGCGTGATTATGGCACAGTCCCAGAGGGAGGTGGTCCACTCCCTGTGCTCTATGGCCGCGAGCATTGAAACCCTGGTCAAGACAGGAGCGGGACTCCAGGACTGGAAGTGTCAGGTGATGCAGGAGCATCAGGGGTTTGCTCCGCTCACACCCCCATCCCAAGGAGTAGACCAGGGGCCATCGGGCACCCCAAGGGAGGAGAAGGTGATGTCAATGCCAGTGACTCTCGCAGGGGTGGCACTGGTACACCACAGCACCTCGGACTCCGCCCTCCTATCCCTGCCGCAGCTGGCAGGCAGTGGGCAGAAGAGAGCACCACCATGTCACCTGGGACACCCAGGCAGTAGTTGGCTCCATCCAGGCCCGGTTGCCCCAGAGACGCCCACCAAGGAGGACCCAGGTCACAGGCGGGAATTGCAACAGGCCACCTCCATTTTTTTTTCATTTCTGATGTACTGCCTGGGGATCCACCTAGCCATAGCATTGGGGCTTGTAACGCCGGAAAGGTAGATACCAGTTACGTTGGTATGGGTGCACCACACAGTTTAGTGATAGGGGCTGGGGGACAAACCTGTACATATATGTTGACCATTTCACAATAAACATCTGTTCAAAATGTTTCAACCTGCCTCTGTGCTCTGTCAGAAGTGAGAGGGATAGGCTGGACTGGGCTGCCTTTACAGGGGGCACCAGGGGCTGGGGAAGGGTGGGCAGACGTTGGGGTGGGCTTGGGCCAGGACCCCTAGTTCAGCCAGTGCTCACCACTCCGGTGCCGCAACCCCTTCCCGCTCCACTCCATAGCCTTCGCCTTCCCACTCCAAAGGGATCCAATGGGACTGTGTGATGGAATGGCCAGCTTGCATGCGGGGGTCACCCAGGTGGACGGAGGAAAGTGCTACCATGGGCAGGAGTCAGACGTTGTCAAATGATGCAGAGCACGAGAGCTCATCGCAGTCCGGGTTGTCCTCATCCTCCATCCCATGGACCAGACCCGCTGTTACTGCCAACCATGTGCCCGCACCCCATAGTGAGGCAGGTAGGCATCATGGAGGGGGTTGCAAGGGGGGGGGGGCAGTTGGCACAAGGAGGGTATTCATGGGAGGGGGCGGTCGGCTGGGGGAGTATGGGGTGGAATTGGCTGTCCATGCCATTTGCCAGGCGCCCTTGTCGGTAAATGTGGAGGTGATTAGAGCGTCCTATTCGCACCAACCCTGGTGAACACATCGTGCGGCCTCCCGTGCCTGCCCGGGCCACATGACCTGCCCATCCTCGCCCTCCCCTGCATCCTCCTCGTCAGATGAGATCTGGCGTTCATCATCCTCCTCCAGCATCACCCTTCTGCTGCGTGATGTTGTGGAGGACGTGACAGTCACCACAATGTGAGAGAATCTCCTAGCACTTTATTGGAGGGCCCCTCCAGAGCGGTCCAGGAACCTGAACCACACCTTCAGGATGCCGATCCATCGCTTGATCACACCCCTATTTGCAGCATGGTTGTCGTTGTAGCGGGTCTCCAAGTCGGTCTGTGGCCTCTGACCATGACCCCAACGGATAAACCCGGTGGCCCAGCCCCTCGGGGAGGGGGGGGGGGGGGGGGGGGGGGGAGTGCACTTCAAAGTCATCAGGAACTGTTGAGTGTGCCACGATGACGGTGTCGGACACATTGTCGGTATCAGCCGCAGACATTCATGATTTACAGCTCATAGTCACACACCAGCTGTACATTCATCAGTTTGTGAAAACCAGCCCGTCATCGGCCAGTGCTCCTCGGGCGACATACCTCCCATCGATCACCCCCTGGACACGAGGAATCTCATGATGATGGCAAACCCTGCTGCCCGGGCATTCTGGTCGGTTCGGTCCACATTGAATTTGTTGTATTGCGCCAGGCGGGCAAATGAAAAAAAATGAAAAAAATGAAATGAAAATCGCTTATTGTCACGAGTAGGCTTCAAATGAAGTTACTGTGAAAAGCCCCTAGTTGCCACATTCCGGCGCCTGTTCGGGGAGGCTGGTATGGGAATTGAACCGTGCTGCTGACCTGCCGTGGTCTGCTTTAAAAGGCAGCTCTTTAGCCCTGTGCTAAACAGCCCCAATAGGGCCTCCGTGACGGCATGGGTGCACCTGTGCACCAAGGTCTGTGACATTTCAGACAGATAAACACTCGGGGCCTGGAAGGACCCCGTCACGGAAATGTTCAGGGCGACAGCCACCTTGACGGCCATCGGGAGCGGGTGCCTTCCTCCATTCCCCCATGGTGCCAGTTGCGTCGTGATCCAGCAGGTACACCACACTGTTAACCTGCTCAGCCGGAGCCTTCGACATCATGCCCAGACCGGCAGGTCCTCAAATAACAGGTGCTGCCAGTACACACTAGGCCTCATGCAGTGCCTCCTTCTCACCTCCTCCTCGGCCTGTTGGGCGGCTGGCTCTTCATCCTCACCCCGGCTGCCTCCTGCCCTTCTGGGGCAGGCTCCGCTGCTGCTGGGTCTTCCTCAAGGAGCTCTAGCTCGTACAGCACCAGTGCATCCCCCAGGACTGCGGCGGCCAGGCTGAATGCCACCATTCCTGGTTGGATTCAGACAGTCATTGTCTGCTGGGGTGAGGTGAAAGTCCTTTGCCCCTTGCCCAACCAGCTCGAACAGGCTACACGTTGGCTCAAGCCTGCACTGCAGAGCCTGTTCCCGCATGTCCCCCCATCTCCACACCCACCCCCGGCCATTCCCCCTGGCACTCTGCCCTCCTCCCCTCTTGCCCTGTTGGTGCCCGGCACCTTGGGAGTCTCTGGCCCTGACGCCCGTCCCTGCTGCAAAGGGTACCGTTGGCTGGCACTACCCAGGTCAGCGGTATGCTCCGCGTCCCCGGTCAGGTACCCTCTCATAGGTGCAAGCATGCATGCTTCCCCACCGGCGGGTGGCGGCCAGATAGGGGGTGGGGATTGGTGGGGTGGGGGTGGTGTGCAGGGGTGGAGGGTGGGGGCTGAGGTGTGGGGTTGGTGGGGTGGAGGTTGGGGGCTGAAGTGCGGAGGTGGTGGAGGCACCCATACGGATGGTATCACTCTGCACAACCACGGGCTACGGTGGGCGGTCAGTGAGGTAGTCAGCAAGATGGCTGCCTTGCAGGCTGCGGCAATAGCGGTCCATCCCCGGGCGCCCCGTTCAGAGTCACCCAGACCCCACGGCCCATCCCCCGGTCAACCCGCCCATAGTCTCCCAAATGGAGAATACCGGCACATACCTTTTAAAAAGCCAGGAAGCAAATGAAGGGACGTGGCATGGCTGGTCTACTCATGTTCCACTGTCAGATAGTGAGGATGGCAGGAAAAACTTTAGAAATACCCTTCAACAAACCCAAGATATAGTTCACGTAAACCCATCACCCTCAAATTACTGGGGGCCTGTGCAATAGTTAATGATTGACCTTGAATTGCAATTCAACCATTTTATTGTTAAATTATGCATCATTTGGCTGACATTCCTTTAGATTCTCTCGGGTGTTCTTCTAAAAAAAAATGTCCCACCTATTCAAAACGTTAACAATACCTTATAATACTGGCTTTATCATCAAGGCTGTATACTTCAATCTTCATAACATCATCCAGCTTCTAGTCTTGACTGATCCAATGATCTCCTAGCCGCCCCTTCATCGTCGATCCGACATGTAAAGCAGGTAGGCAGCAGGCATGGCACCCACTGGATTTCCACTACCCCCACTTCCACCTCCCAAGCTTTCAAACCCACCGGTAGTGGAGAGTAAAATCCAGTCTAATATTTCAGGTTGACAGTGTGCTGATGAAGGGTCGTCATAGAACTACCATGTTAACGATGTTTCTCTCGCCACAGCGTTGCCAACGTACTGAGTACTTCAGCACTTTTTGTTTTTATTTCAGGGAGTTGGGAAGTGCACCCAATTAGTGTCAAAAGTCAAAAATCCCGAGAGGCATACTCCCAAACATAGCGTGGCAGGAAATTAATTTTTCACTTTCAGAGCTCATTTCCCCCGGGCAAAAATTATACTTTTGTGTTCCCTATAATATGACGAATAGATATTGAGCTTATCTGCAGCTGAAGTCATACTTCTCAGTGAGGTACCTTAAAACTATTCCTCTTTTGCACAAACGTGAGACTACTGGATTCAGCTTTTGCAGAAAAGCAACCTGATTTGCTGCATGTGATCCTAAAACATTAATAAAACTCCTGAAATGTAATTAATTCAACTGCCTTGAAGCGGCGGCCTTGGCCAAAGGCTTGGGCTATTCTTCAGTTTGTTGTTTTCTTTGAGTTGTCAGCTTTTTGGGGGAATATATCAGCTTTTTGAAGTTGTTTGTTAGCTTTGCCAAATTTTGTAGATTGGCATGTATGAATGTTATAACTGCTTTGTCACATCAGCTCACAAATGTTTTAAATTGGACATTATAACAAAAGAGTCCTGTTATTTGCAATAAAGTAGGAGAAAGTTAAGAAAATGATTTATAATCAGCATTGCATACAGATCCTGCGGTTGCTCCCCCAGTACTTCAGCTCTTACGTGCAATGCCCAGTATAAAATTGTGCCAGATAGTCTGTAAGCACCCAGACTCAACTGCCAGTCAATGCTAGCTGATGTCAATATAACTCTGGTTATTGTATCCAATTCCAATCATAAATCGTCTATTTAATGTTGCTACATATGCATTGTAAATAGCAACTATATCTGCTATATATTTATTGCAATTAATCTCATACAAGAAAATCAACAAGGATTCCAGTTGATGATGGCTTTCGAAAGACCTTCCCTCGGAAGTGTGTACGTGTAGATAGGAGGTAAGGGTAAGATTGGTATCAGATGTGATTCCCCGACCGCTAAATAGACTTCTGACACTGACTGTGATTTTCCATTTCAACTGCATGGGCTGAATTTTACACTCCTACGGGGCAGGTTGGCTGATAAGCGGTGGGGCATAAAATTGGAAGCAATGACATGGACATCACTCCCTGCACCTTTTCCCCACCCCCATTGCACTTTTATACCTGGCAGGTCAGGCATCAGGCAACCCGCCTGACCATGGGCCAACGGAGGCCATCGAGTGGTCAATTGATGGCCAATTAAGGGCAAGTTTCCAGCCCTGTCGCAATTCTTCCTGCATTGGCCAGAAGCCAGTGCCAAGTAAAGCCCGGCAGCTTTCACAATTCAAGGTTGTGGCAGACAAAGTGCACTGGAAGGGATACCACCTTTAGAAGCCTTCTGAGAGAGCACGCCTAATGTATTTTCACCCACCTGCCCTTTTGCCTATCCAACTCCCCCCCCCCCCCCCCCCCCCCCCCCACCTCCCCCCCCCCCCCCCCCGCTAGCTCCCATCAGTGGGCCTGCCAGCCTGGCTCCAGCGGTAACTTCCCCACCCACCTCAGCGTCCAGCTTTCGCAACAATCAGCATTGGAGACTGATGCAATCCCAGCACTGGCCACCACTCGCAATGGCGCTGCTGGGACCAGAGAGCTGTCAGCCATTTCATAGAATTTACAGTGCAGAAGGAGGCCATTCAGCCCATCGAGTCTGCACCGGCTTTTGGAAAGAGCACCCTACACAAGATCCACACCTCCACCCTATCCCCATAGCCCAGTAACCCCACCCAACTCTAAGGGCAATTTTGGACACTAAGGGCAATTTAGCATGGCCAATCCACCTAACCTGCACATCTTTGGACTGTGGGAGGAAACCGGAGCACCCGGAGAAACCCACGCAGACACGGGGAGGATGTGCAGACTCCGCACAGACAGTGACCCAAGCCGGAATCGAACCTGGGACCCTGGAGCTGTGAAGCAATTGTGCTATCCACACTGCTACCATGCTGCCCTAAATTTGATTGACCATCATCTCTCAAGAGGTGGAACACGATCTCCATATGGGCATGGGCCAATTACCGGCCTGCCAAATGTTAGGGGCAAGCTACCAGAGTGGTTGTAGGCTTGCCCCCAACATTCGTGTCGGGATTTCAGGGATCTCAGCCATTCATAAAGGACGTAGGCTCCTTAATAGAATAAGAACCTTCAAAGTCTGCCATGCAGGTAGTCTCTGCGCTGCCTGCCAGAAGCAATTGCGTTCAAGCTTCTGCTCTCTGAATATTTGTGAAGGGATTGAGTGACTTCCATCTTCCTTTAATAACTTGCCATTAATGTCAGCTTCTCTAAATGACTCTGAAATTCCTGACCGTCTGTTCGGTATAGGCGGCACAGAAGCACAGTGGTTAGCACTGTGGCTTCGCAGCTCCAGGGTCCCAGGTTCAATTCCTGGCTTGGGTCACTGTGCGGAGTCTACGTGTTCTCCGCACGGTGTGGAATTGGGAGGTGTTACAGTCGTAAAGGTAGGTGGTCTTGGTCTTAGAGTAGATATGTGGTTGGAAACTCATCTCATGGTCAAGTGTGGCACCATCTTAAAAACTGCCAGAACTTTGGAGGGTCACCTGTAGTGCCTTCAGGCCTAAGCATCAGCAATTCCAGGACTCCTTGTAGGTGCAGGTGAATCCTGACAAGGGTAAATGTGGATCAAGGCACCAAGGAAACTGCACCAGTCTAAAAGTTCATTTTGTCACTAAAACTGGCCTGCACATTGATGATGCTCCTTACATAATCTTATTATGACACAAGAGAGAAATCCTTCACCCTACTTGAATAAGGCAGTGATTTAACTAAATGGGAACAAAGTTTCATTGTCAGCACGTTTAGCCACGTGTTTCCCGCTGCCCGCAGCAAACACCCTGCTATTTAACACCCCCCCCGGTTAGATAGGGGGTCTCAGCAGGGAATGAGCGGCCGAGGCTGCACAGAGCCCCCTTTTGTGCACAGAGGAGCTTCACTCACCAGAACTCCTCGGTGTAGCAAGGGATCGGGATTTGTCAATTTTGTCCTGATCTCTAGAGACCCCGCCGCAAACCCTGAACCCCCAAGCCGCAACACTGACTATGGGGGGTCCCCCGACCCCCCAACCAACAACCAGACAGTGCTCACCCAGCCCAATCACTGCCACACAAATGCCAGCTTGGCACCACTAACCTAATACTCTGGCAGTGCCCTTGCCAGTTGGCTGTGCCACATGGGCACTGTAGCAGTGTCCAGGATGCCAGACTGGCAGTACCACAGTGCCCAGGTGGCATCAGTAATGCCACAGTGCCACGGACCTGGGGGCCTCCGAATCCCTGGGAGACCCCCACGACTCCCGTTCCATCTGACCCTATTTGTGGAGATCGGTACTGAATGGCGCTCGCCTGAGATCTCTGAATCAAAGGGGATAGATCCCAATGGCACTCGCCCGAGTTCTCCAAAGCGAAGGGGATAGATCCAGATGCCTCAGGTGTCTCAGAAACTGCATATTAAAGTGGGACTAGCTGTCTTGCTCTAATATGTAGATTGCCTAAAAGTGATGGCCGGGATTCCCATTGCAACGTGTCGCGTGATCGCGTTAGATCTCGAGAGGCATTGCGAGACGGGTAGATCCTGGGAGCAGGGTCGCCCAGTTTCTATCGGCACGGCACACTGCCTTTCAGGCACAATGTGGCCATTCGATCGCACCCAAAATAGCCAACACATTTAACACCACAATGAAGTTACTGTGCGAATCCCCTAGTCGCCACACTCTGGAGCCTGTTCAGGTACACTGAGGGAGAATTCAGAATGTCCAATTCACCTAACAGCTCATCTTTCGGGACTTGTGGGAGGAAACCGGAGCAACTACAGTTCTCTCTTGAAGTTGCTGGCACAATCCATCTTCACTGTTTCCCTGGGCGGTCTGTTCAATACTTTCTGTTCAATAGTTTTGTGTGAATTAGATAAATCCAAATTGTCCTTCCTCCCCTTCGACTCACTGGTTACATAAAATAGCACTGAAGAATTTACACATGGTATCACCAATCACCTGCATAAAGGTGACATTTGAATCCTCAAATCTGGCCGAATGGCCTCCTTCCGCACTGTAGAAATTCTCTGATTCTTTTGTGGGCAGGCTGCATGAGAGCAGCTCTGGTAGATTACTGTTGCACAGCATCAGAAGCAGCTAAACCTCAACAATAAATTTATATGCAGAACCCATAGCAACATAAACATTGACTCATCTCACAACAGCTAACAAACAAGTTTCAGATATTTATGCCTCTAAATATTTAGATTAGAAACAGTCATGTTGGAGAGCTCAAAAGAAATATATAATATTCCAGGAATTAACTTGTGAAAAAGACCAAACCTGCCAAAAGCTATGAAAACTTCCAAATCAGCATGGGATGTAAGAGGTTCATGCTGTGACAGTCACCCTTCAGTTACGCACAAAGACTGCATGCTAATCACCTGAGTACAGCAGTCGCCATTTTGCAACATTCCAATAAAAATAAGACAAATGCCCTTTTGTTTTCATTTAATTTGAATAACAATGAAGAAGTTTTCCTTGAATGATGTCCTTCATTTTTCATTTAATAATAATAATTTTATTGTCACAAGTAGGCTTACATTAACACCACAATGCAGTTACTGTGAAAATTCCTTAGTCGCCACACTCCGCAGCCTGTTCGGGTATACTGAGGGAGAATTCAGAATTTCCAATTCACCTAACAAGCACGTCTTTCGGGACTTGTAGGAGGAAACCGGAGCACCCGGAGGAAACTCAGGCAAATAACGGAACATGCAGATATCACACAGACAGTGACCCGAGCGAGAATCAAACCTGCGACCCTGGCGCTGTGAAGCAACAGTGCTGACCACTGTGCTACCATGCCACCCATTTAATTTTATTAAGAAGTCAAGATAACAGGACAAACCCCAAAGGACAGAATTGCATCAAGTTTGAAAAGAGCAAGAGCAGAGAAAGTAAATCTTGAAGCAGTATGCAGATTATGCCAAGATTGGGCTTTCAAAGTTTGAGGATTGTAAGAGAATTGAAATTCAGAAGTTTCCCAGTTTTGAGGAACTGAGGGAAAAATGAATTACGGTTTGGGACTGTGTGGTGTGTCTTAATTTAACCACAAGGGAGATTGTAGGGAGGAAAAGGAGCTTGTAAAACAATATGGCAGGATTCTCTGGTCGCCCAGCCACGTGTTACTGGGCAGTGTGCCGTTTGATGGCAGTGGCATTCTATCTTCCCGCCGCTTGTCAATGGGATTTCCCATTGAAACCACCCAATGCCGCCACGAAACCTACAGGAAGGGATATGCTGCCAGCAGGAAAAGAGAATCCCAATGGCCAGGGTGCCAAGCTGGCATTTTTTGTGCACGCATGGTTGGGCCGGAGTTGCCCGGTGTTTGGGGGGGGGGGGGGGCTTGGGCGGGAGGTGTGCGTGTTGGTGGGGGCGGTGTGGTGGGCCGGGTGGGCCTCCTCTCCCCTGTCCCGTTCGGGTCCATGTTCCATTCGGGCTGGGGAGAGGTCGGGGATTTTTTTGCAGGTCTCGGAGATCGGGACATCATTTAAAAATGGCGTCCTGATCTCTCGCTGGAACGGGGAGTTCCAGAGAGCGGATCTCCCCATTGCAAAAAGCGGGGCTATATGAGGCCCCGGCCACACGTTCCCCAGTTAGGCCCCTTATTCAAAGTGAATCCCATTGAATAGCCATGTGTTTCTCAGCACTGAGTGCCGGGAAACGTGCGGCTAAATGTGCTCATTTGGGGACTTTGCCCTCTTTTGGGAAGATCGTGCCCTATTTGTTGGTGCCGGCACAGAATTCATGGAGTTCCACGACGACAAAACTGGCACTGCACCTGGACCAATTCTGATATGTTGAGGGGCTAGCACCGGCGCCATGTGGATCACAATGGATTCCAATGAGAAACGGTGCCGGATTCACTGGTTTCGTGATTGACACTCAGGAGGCTGACAAGCTGCAGCCGCATATACACACTGCACACCCTACACACACCATTCCAACCAACAAGATGGCAGCAAGGCGCGTGGCCCCACGCTTCATGGACACCCGCCGGAATTTTGCCGTCAGAACCTTATTCTCTGCCCAATCGTGTCTCGCGATTTCGGTGTCAGCCAACGGGGAATCCAGCCCCCGATCTATAATCCGAGTTTAGAGGGAACAAGCAACATTCAAAGATCAGTAGAGTTAAATTCCTTTTCACTCTCAGAAGCACAATATATGGAAATGCGATCAAATAAAAACATTCCAAATCCCACATGCAAATTGTGAGTGGGTTCAGGCAGATTTTGCCCCATGTCGCGATCTAAGAATAGTTTGATTCGTGAGTGAGTTTCAATTCATTATTTTCTAAGGTAAATACAACATTAATTAAGAACCATAGAATCTTGGAACACTACAGTGCAGAAGGAGGCCATTCAGCCGATCAAGTCTGCACTGACCCTCTGAAAGAGCACTATCGCTCTATGCCCCCACGTTATCCCCGTAGCCCCATAGCACCACCTAACCTATACATCGCTGGATATTATGGGGTACTTTAGCATATCCAATCCACCTAGCCTGCACTAATGGGTGGCATGGTAGCACAGTGGTTAGCACTGTTACTTCACAGCGCCGGGGCACCGGGTTTGATTCCCAGCTTGGGTATCTGTCTGTGCGGCATCTGCATGTTCTCCCCGTGTCTGCTTGGTTTCCTCTGTGTGCTCTGCTTTACTCCCAGAAGTCCCGAAAGTCGTGCTTTTTAGGTGAATTAGACATTCTCCTCAGTGTACCCGAATAGGCGCCGGAGTGTGGTGACTAGGGGATTTTGCACCGTTTTTTAAAAAATATTTTATTAAAACATTTATATAGACAACAAACACACAAATAAGAGCAAGGGCAAACTGGTAGAACATAATAAATAACCAAAACCAACACACCACTATCCCGCACTTCATCTCATCCCGTCCTGCCTGTGACATAAAGCATCCTTTCTGGCTGCATCACAACCTGGTATGGCAACTGCTCGCCCCAGGACCGCAAGAAACTTCAGAGAGTCGTGAAAACAGCCCAGTCCATCACAAGAACCTGCCTCCCATCCATTGACTCCATCTACACTTCCCGCTGCCTGGGGAAAGCAGGTAGCATAATCAAAGACCCCTCCCACCTGGCTTACTCACTCTTCCAACTTCTTCCATCAGGCGGGAGATACAAAAGTCTGAGAGCACGCAGAAACAGACTCAAAAACAGCTTCTTCCCCGCTGTTACCAGACTCCTAAATGACCCTCTTATGGACTGACCTGATTAATACTACAGTCCTGTATGCTTCACCCGATACCGGTATCCATGTATTGACATTGTGTAACTTGTGTTGCCCTATTATGCATTTTCTTTTTCTTTTCTTTTATTTTCATGTACTTACTGATCTGTCTGAGCTGCTCGCAGAAAAATTCTTTTCACAGTACCTCGGTACACATGACAAAAAACAAATCCAAATCCAAATTATGATAAATGTACAGAACTGTAAGGGTTGATGTTATGTCCAAATCAACTACTAGAGGGAGCTAGATGGAGAACTATATAAGGCATCGATGCTAAGCATTCATATAATCATAGAATTTACAGTGCAGAACAAGGCCATTCGGCCCATCGGGTCTGCACCGGGTCTTGGAAAGAGCACCCTACCCAGGCCCACACATCCACCCTGCCCCCATAACCCAGTAACCCCACCAAACACTAAAGGCAATTTTGGGCACTAAGCTATTTTAGCATGGCCAATCCACCTAACCTGCACATGTTTGGACTGTGGGAGGAAACCGGAGCACCGGGAGGAAACCCTCGCAGACACGGGGAGAATGTGCAAACTCCACGCCGACAGTGACACAGGGCCGGTATTTGAACCGGGGTCCTCAGCGCCGTAGGCAGTAGTACTAACCACTGTGCCATCGTGCTGCCCAGAGCAGATCATAGTTAATGTATGCGTGTAGAGATTAGTAGTAGATGAGTGTAGATTGTATGTTCATTAGCAACTGTTTATTATCTAGAGTAAGTGTCGAATCAATTCAGCATTGTAAATAAATCTTTAGCTTTGTTCAATATAAAAGCTATTTGTGGTCTTTGTGAACACTGTGCCAACCATCCGAGGATTAGAACCACAAAGAACACCACATTGTACCAGGAGTATATTTCTACAAATAATAAACAATTAAATTAGACAGGTTAGCTTTAGGAAGATTGAAGAAAACAATCACACCGCTACAACGATCAAAGAAAAATCTACACAGATGAAGGATCGTACGATGGGGAGTCTGAAGAAACCTGACTACTTCTTAACCGGTAATCTATGTCAAAACTGGGCATTCTTCAAACAGCAGTTTGAGGTTTTCCTATATGCCTCCGCGCTAGAAAATGCTTGCGATCAGAGAAAAATAGCATCTCTTCTTAATTTGGCTGGAACGCAAGCATTAGAGGTTATAACCCATTGAATTTGCTGAAGATGAGGATAAAACAAAGTATAACATAGTACGTCAGAAATTCGATGCTCATTGCAAATATCAAGTGAATGAGACCTATGAGTGAGACCTATGGGTGGTATATGTTTCGGAAAAGGTTACAACTGAAAAGGGAGTTAGTAGATTCTTTTATTACTGCTTTAAAGTTGAGAGCGCAATTATGTAACTTCTCTGTTGCTGATTCAATGCTTCGCGATCAAGTTGTATTTGGGATTAATGACGAACATTTGCGAGAAAAAATGCTGAGACGACCAATTTCGCTGCTAGGTGAAGTGATTAATATGTGCAAAGCCAGTAAACAAGCATCCTCTGAATATGCAGAGTTCAGGGCAAGCTAAAAGGGAGCAAAGTCGGAAAACCTCATAAACCTCTTCAGTTCCTTCGCCACCGCCGACATCTTCCCCAACCTCGGTCACAATCAGTCCACGCCTGGTTCAATGACCATGTTAAAATCCCCCCCCCCCCCATGATCAACCGGTGCATGTCCAGATCAGGAAACTTCCCCAGTACCCGTCTCATAAACTCCACATCATCCCGGTTTGGGGCATAAAAATTTAGCAAAACCACTGGCATCCCCTCCATCTTCCCACTCACCATCACAAACCTTCCACAATGCTCCCCACCTTGAACGCCACCCGCTTATTCACCAGCACCGCCACCCCGGTCGCCTTCATGTCCAATCCCGAATGGAACACCTGCCCTGCCCATCCTTTCTTCACCCTTGTGCGGTAACAATCTTTAAATGCATTTCCTGTAAGAAAGCCGCATCCGCTCTCAGACACCTCAAGTGGCCGAACACGTGATCGTTTGGCCGGCCCACAGTTCAATGTCCTCCTTCTCCCGCCAGCCCATTGTCTCTCATAAATTCCGTCGCCTCCTCTGGTGTTCCAAAATAAGGTTCCCGGTTTTGGAAGGTCATCCAGAGCCAGGCCGGGTACAACATCCCGAACTTCAGCCCCTTCTTAAAGAGGGCAGCCTTGACCTGGTTAAACCTGGCCCTCCTCTTCACTAGTACCTGGTACACCCGCAGCTCATTTCCTTCCCTCCTCGGCTGCCTTGTCCGTCGCAAAATCTTTTCCTTGTCCAGCAAACGGTGAAAGCGCACCACCATCGCACTCGGTGGCTCACTAGCCGGAGTCCTCCTCATCACACCCTGTGTGTCCGGTCAACCTCCAGGTGCTGGTCAATGGCCCCCTCCCCCATCAACGTTTCCAGCATTTTAGCCCCCAGTTCGGCCATCAACAATGTAAAAACACGCCATTAAACATTCTTCCACCATTGGTCCGATCTGCATCTCACTTGTCCCATGGGTGGGAAGGTTTGGCTGGGGCAGGGTCTTGGTTTGTGACGGTTGGCAGGGGAGGCTTCAGGACACATCGCACCCATGGATCTCTGACAGGCATCCAACCTCCCGGGAAGGCCATGGGAACCACAATGTGAGGCAGCCTAGAATGACAGCATCCCCAGTCTCTGATCCCAAAGCTTGCTCCATCTTACCCCGGTTCCACCGACCTCCCTTACAATCCCCGCAAAATAATGTAGCCCATGAGAAAGAGTCCCTATCGTACAACCAGGGATCATCTGAGCGGACAGTTAGATGTTATCTAAAAGACAGGAGTCGGACATTATAAGGCAATGAGGAGCACCAGAGCTCATCTCACAGCGAGTCATCATCATCCTCCGTCCCACAGACAAGGCGCACTGATTATGCCAACCCAGGCCCGACACCTTGGTGTGATACTGAGTTGACCCTTGGAGGGGGGAAGAGGGAGCTGCGGATGTGGGAAGGGGTGAAAGGCTAAGGGGAAGGTGGGGAGAAAGGCTATGGAGAAGGTGGGATGAGGGCTACGGGGCAAAAGGACAGAGGGCAAGGGGTGGTGTGGTGGGGGGGGGGGGGGGGGGGGGGGGGAGATGAGGCTGCCGGTATTTGACCTCCAAGCCGGCGAATTGTGAGCTGATCAGGTTCTCCCTGGCCTGTCGAGCCAGCCGAGAGTCCTTGCCTGGCTCTTCCTGGACACCATCCTCATCCTATTTGTTCAACAAGGCCTGCTGTTCTTCCTCCTCCTCCAGCGCATCATCCTGTTGCGCGATGTTGTGCAGGACACAGCACTCCACCACGATGCATGAGACCCTCTGGGGGCTGTTTTGGAGAGCCCACCAGAGCAGTCCATGCAACAGAAACGCACTTTAAGGAGGCTGATGCACTGCACGATGACGTTCCTGGTTGCTGAGTGAGTGCCGTTATAATGCCTCCCTATCTCAGTATGGGGCCTCTGCACAGGTTTGAACAGCCATGACCTGAGCAGGTAGGCCTTGTCATCCACAAGCCAACTTCTCACCCAAGGAACCACCTCAAAAGTGCCGGAAACATTCAAGTGCGCCAAGATGTATGAGTTGTGCACGCTGCCTGGGTATTGTGTATGATGGGCAGCTGGTGATGGCATACCAACTGTACGTTCAGGGAGTGGAACCTCTTCTGTTAATGAAGGGCATCCCCTATTGAGACGGTGCTCTGAGAGCAGCATGCGAGCCATCAATAACCCCTGGACCTGGGACATGCCAGTGACGGCAGCAAATCCAGTAGCCCGGGCATCCTGGTGGGCCTGGTCCAAGTTAAAGTGTATGTAGGTTGCTGCCCAGTTGCATAGGGCATCCATGACATCTCAAATGCACCTGTGCACGGATGTTTATGAAATCCCACACATGTCCCTGCTCAAACCCTGCAACAAGACAGAGGCATGGAACAGAACCAGGTGTCCTCCTCCTTCCCTTCGCCATGCCAGGTCTGCCACCATCTGGCATGGCAGACTGGGTTCCAAATTCCACTTCTGCCACCATCTGGCATAGATGGCACACGGTCTCCTTGCTGAGACAGAGTCGACGATGGCACACGTAGTCCAGCAGCTCCTCGAAGGACAGCACCAATGGTAGAAATGTGGCCTGATGCGGCGCCGCCTCCACACCTCCTCCTCGGCCTGGACGGCTGAGACGTGAGCCTCACAGGCTGGCCCCAGCTGTTCTCGGGCAGGTTCCTGTCATGCAGGATCTTCCCTGGGCTGACCCTGGTGCTGTTGCCACCATGCATCCACGACAGCAGAAGCGGCCAGTTAAATAGTTAGCATGGCAGACTGAGTTCCATATTCCACTTCTGTGTGGGGAAGGAGAGGGAGGTGGGGTAGAAACAGAGACTGTCAGCAAGGTAATGCTTCCCTTGACCATCCAAACTCCCCAAATTACCTGAGTTTGATTGCACAGCTATCCTCCCCATTCCCCCCAACCCCCTCCCCACCCAGTAAGCCCCTCCCCAGCCCCTTCTACATCATGTACTTGACACAGCACCCCTATCACCGTCAGTGAGTTGATGTGGGAAGCCTCTGTCTTCATCACCCATCCGTACCAAATGGCGTACCGGTGGCTGCCACAACAGATGTTAGTATTGGGTTCTATGATCACTATCCTGTTTCTCCCAGTGGGATCTACTGTGGGTGTCCTCATTGAGTGAGTCTTGTGCCTTCCTGTCAGACTGGTGGTAGTTGGTTGGGCGCTGGACACACTCATACTGTGCAGACACGCAGCTCTATGCTTAGAAACTGGCGTTCGGCACGTCCTACAAATGGGGAATGTGTGCCTTTGCTGGGAGCTTAGCTGCAATGTGATGTGGAGCCTGGGTTTACCACAGAGGCTGTGACAGGAAGTTGTCCAGGTTTCCTGAGCAGGTCAAGGATCTATACACCAATACCATCTGAAACCAATGGGCCGCAGTTGACCTGCTGGGTCTGGAGTAATCGCCTGATCCTTAGGAGTGAGTTAGTCGATAGTCTCACGAGTGAGGCTGTTACTCTGAGAGGACTGTGTGCCAGCGAGGGTTCCAGCGGCATGGGTGCGTGTGTCCTTTGTTCATTCCCTGCTTCCTCTGTTATGCAGTTTTTCATCTAAGGAGTGCAACGAAGAATGCCAACACCTGGTGTTCTGGCAATTGAACATAGCCCCGCCCATCCCCATACTGCTGATACATGAGGGTTTCCAGATGGGCAGAGTAGATAGGTATCTGCATGGTCAGGAGACCTCAGAGCATTTCAAGGATACTTGGAGAAGTCAACAGTTTAAGCAGTCAGGAGCCTGTAAGTAACACCAAGGGGTGATCTGCTGGTCTTTTACAGCAGCAATGGGAGGTTCAGACACGGCTCCTCTGGGGGATCCTGAGGGGCACACCCTGAATTCACGCATTTACGACCAAGTCAGTCCCCACTAATCCCAGACACCCAGACCCAGGCATGCATCCCCCGGCAAGCCCGATTACCATAAAAAGTGTACTTATCTCCTTGTCCCCCCTCAAAGGCCATGGCGTCAGGACCCTGTTTGTAAATACTCGCACCAAATCACACCCTGGTAACGCCCGACTGGAAAGGGTGGGGCATGCGGGCAGTGGGGGCTTGGAGAATCAAGCTTCCAATCGCACTGAAATGGATGCAAATTGCCGGTTTGCACATTCGCTCTGGCACAGGGCAGGTAGCACGCTATGGTCGGTGGGGCGGTAATGGAAACTGGGGACGGGACTGCCGCCCGTTGCCAATTCTGTCTTTGGCCTGACACAGGACTCTCCACCAGATTCCCGAACTTAGGGGCGGGATTCTCCGTTGCCCGAAGCCGATATCGTAATCGCCGATCGGGCGGAAAATCCCTTTTTACAACCAAATCCCAGATGCTCTGCCCCCTCCAAAATGGTGTTATTGGGAAGTACGCTGCACGCCGTTGGGACGGCCTCAGGATGTCACCTGAAGGCCCTTCACCGATGCTCGGCTCCCGATGGGCTGTTCATGACGGCACGGATCACTTGTACTCTCAGTTGACGTCAATCTCGCATGGCTGCTGCGGACTGTGTCCAGCACCGCCACAGTCGGGGGGGGGTGGGGGCAGCCGTGTCACTGGCCGGTGAGGGTGAGGGCTGGGGTGACTGGTGGGAGGTGGACCGGGGTGGCGAGGGGGGGGTCCAGGAGGGTACTATCTGGCAGGTCGGGTCCGCGCGCAGCCGGCGCCATGTTGTACGGAGCGGCCACTGCAGGTTGTCATCGTGTGCATGCACAGCCATGGACCTGCCAATTCTCTGGCTATTTTTGGCATGGGAGCTGGGAGTTCTACCCGATGCCACTGCTAGACCCTCACGTGCCTGGAATTGGTGCGGGTTCAGCGCCGATTTTGGCATCATAATACACCACTGTTCCCACACCGGAGTCCGCACATAGCCGCAAAATAGGAGAATCCAGCCCTCAATGTGGGAAAAGGAGAATCCCACCCATAACCTCAATATTCTTTTCATAGGAACTTGGAGGAGGTGTTTAATGGATTGTCAATCCAATAATGTCCATTTTCTCCTATCAACTAAAATCGGGGCGCAATCTACCCGAATGGGAACAGAGTTCCATAGCGTGATTAGCCAGGTGTTTCTTGGTGTGTAGAGCACTGACAAACACCACTCTATCGATCGGCCGTTCAGGTAGATTGGGGTCTCACTGGGGACCGTGCGGCCAAGGCTGCACTTATCCACTCGCTGGAACCCCTCAGTGCAGGGACAGCTTGGGATGCCATTTTTCCTCCTGAGCACTCAAACACCCTGGCACAATCCCCGAACCCCCCCCCCCCCCCCAAGCCGCAACTCACCTACAAGGGGGTCCACGGTGCCCCCTCCCTGCACTTGTGAAGACAACCCCATGGCATGATCCCCATCATGTGAAAAATGCCAGCTTGGCACCTTGGCAGTGCCAGCCTGGCAGTGCCCCACAAGCTGGCAACACCACCTAGGCAGTGCCAGCCTGGCACCCAGGTGGCACTGCCAGAGTGCCAGGCTCACAGTGCCAGGGCTTGAATGGCACCAGCAGTGCAAAGGTACCACCCTGCCCAGAGGACAAGCTTCTGGGGTTCTGGGGGAGCCCCACAGGTGCCAATCCACCTGGTCCTCTTTTGTGGAGACCAGTACTGAAATGCGCACGCCCGAGGTCCCCAAGGTGAGGGAGTTAGATTCCATGCCTTGGGTAGATCTTGGGAATGCATATTACAGTGAGATTGGTGACTCACTCTAATAAGCAGGTTTAACAGAAAGTGATCTCAGTGATGCCAGGCAAGCCGGGTAGATCCCGGAAGTGAGATCTCCCTGCACCTCCCGGCCGCGCCACACCGTGCCGCCTGTTGGCACAACGCAGCTGTTAGATTGCACCCAAAATTATGTAACTGAATCTCTCTGCAAATGAATGAAGCTTGTCAGATCTATTTCTTCAATCGTAAGTTTTATCTATGGTATGTCACTCTTATGTTAAAGACTTAGAGCGATGTTGGAGTCCAACTACAAAATATACCATTTATTTCCAGGCAATAAGACACATCAGTGTTATATCATGGGCAGGGCACAGCTATTACTGCATCATGTGTCTGGATCTACTAATAACTTTTTGAAACCCTACCGTCAACCATTCTCGGGCCAAAATGTGTCAGCGGCTTCCAGCATTAATGTGTGCTGTTGAGTCCCATTCTTTGCCAGACTGGTAAATGAGGCTAAACCTGAAGCGAGTGGTAGCTAACATTTGAATGCAATAAGCTTTCATAATTCAAGCAATCCCATTCCAGAAGGTGATTAAAAGCACATCAGTAAATGGAACAGAAAAAAAAACTGTTGCTGCCCTACATATAAAACTGGAGAACTGGCAAGTTTACAAGATCAAATTAAATGAAAAATTAGCTTAAATTCTTTCCCATTTTGAGGCAATTAACTCAAGCCCAGAGTCTCTGGCTCTAGCAAGCAGCTTACATTTGTGTTTTATTACCCACTTCCTCTCCCTGAGCCAGCATCAGCAATGCAGCCTGATACTTACAAATCCTGTTAGTATCAGAGTCATCAAGGGGACACTCAAATCAACTGCCAACTATCTCATTTCGCTACAATGCCAATCCCTCAAACTGAAAGATAGACACTGATTATTCTTTTCCCCATAAGATATTTTATAGACCAGCATTTATTTATTTTAATTAAAAGCATCCAGTTGTAATTTAATCATCTCCCTAGTGTAGCAAGATCTTTATTTTTAACGATTCGAAACAAGAGTATTAAATGCACTACTTTGCATACTTCTAGTTAATGGAAGAAGGGTCGGCATATTAAAAATTAACAACAAATCCTCCAAAGTGGCCAAATAACAACTCAGTTAACACTTTAGGGTGGGTATAAAGCTTAGACAAGGTTCCAAACATTTCAAACAATACATTTCACCAAAAGGTCATAGATCAACTCTTAATGGCTTTGAGAAACAATACTAAACTTTAGCTGGCTGTTTCCTTCACCTTGATTTGTCTAATGCTGATCTTGTGTTTTCTTTGTTCAGACACAGAAATTATACTGGGGACCCTGGTGTATGGACACCTAACATATCCATCTGAAATCTTTCCTTCCACGATAAAATAAATGGGTGAAGGTGAATATAATCTAGGGATGAACTTTCCATAAGATATACGTAGGATATATGGCACAGAAAGAGGCAATTCAGTCAAGCCAATCCATGCCAGAGCTGTATATTTCCATAGATAAAATGCTGCACTCAATTATCTGATTCCATGAGCAATGGTGGCAAAGAGGTGCTACATTTCATTGCAGAACAGCATAGCTAGGGAAAGTGAAAATTGGCCAAAGTTCCCTCTTCTCATGTTAAAAGATACATGTGTGGCCATCGGGTAGCAACAAGATTATCTAAGATACCAACAGTGGAATTTTCCGTTTGGGAAACTAACTGCTGATGCCGAGACTGAATCGCGAGTGTTGTATGTGGACAAAAGTGGTGCCAGTCCCGGAATGATTCAGGTCCCGTTAATGGGCTAACACCGGCACCACATAGAACTCAAGCACAACCAATGCATGCCGACCCTCAACCCAGCCAAGGTGATGGCACTGGGTGCGCTAGAGCATGCCCATCCCATGGATGGGTTAGCTGGGGCCAGAGGGTACCTGGGGGCTGACCTGGTTGGGGGGAGGGGGGGGGGGGTCATCCATACGACCCTTGGGCTGAGCTCACTGTGGGCAGTCAGCAGCATGCACAGCCGGATGGATGCCTTGCAGGCTGCGGCAATGGTGGTCTGTGCCCATTCATCCCGACCCCACGGCCTACCTCCTGGTCACCCCTCACTGCTCCCCCCAACCCTGGCAGACACCCCCCAGCCACCAGCACAACTGTCAGCCCGCTATAGCGACGTTGGACACTGTTTGTACCTCCCACTCTCTCTCAGCCAGTGTCCTGATTTGAAATACCACAAGTGAATCTCGGCGTCGGTAATTCCTCCTGACGGAGGCGGAGCATCGCGGAAGGCCCGGAAAATGCTGGGTCGGGCTCATTAATGATATGCCAATGGCGTTTACTGTACCATTTGCATGCCCACACCATCGTGTGGCCTAGGATGCAATCACACCGCTCTCAAGGGACCAGAGCATGGCATTCAATTTGGCGCCCGTCGCCAACCTCGATTTTCGGCTGACACCGAATTCACCGCCCAATCATATTTCAGAATGCTGTCATCGCTGGATGGAGAATCCTGCCTGATGGCTCTCATATGACATCCAACACTTGTTATCTAATTACACAAATGAAGAATAGCTGGATGCTGGCTGGCACCCATAAAAGCGTGACTTGCATTTTCACTTATACAAAAATGAGAATGTATCTTTCGAAACCTGTAATGAGCAATCCACTAGGATCATGGGGCTGGATTTCTGAGTCCCTGTTGGGCATGGTTTCAGCAGGAGGACATAGGAAATACAAGGGACAGCATTCCCATCACCTTCCTGCCCATCTTTGAGCCGTCTTCCATAACACGGTAGGTGGGCAGATGCAGAAATCGGAAACCCACCCACCATTTATAAATAAATGATTAAGGGTCAATTGAGCATGTTACCAAACCGAGATAATATGTTCGCAGGCCATAATACAGCTGGTTTCTGCAGGCTTGAAGGAATGGGCAGGCTGTGTTTTGAGCAAACTACTTAAAAGGCAGGAATGAAGGGAGGATACATCATTTGGGGGGGTGCCCTGTGCACATTGGTGGCAGCTCTCCAAGATGATACCCCCTTCGCTCCTCCCTACCAGGCCTCTTATACCCGCCCTCCCACTCCCATCAGCCTACCTAGATTGATGGATCCCTTCCTGCTTTCAAAGTCTAGGATTTACCTCACTCCAGAGCATATAATCCAGACTGAAACAGTCAGAGATTCAAACTTTCAGATGAGACATGAAACTATGAGTCTGTTTGTCCTCACAGATGGCCATAAAAGGTGTCATGGGCAGAATGTAATGCCCCTGCGCCCCATGCCCCCAAGAGGCAGACTGGGAGGCAGGGAGGTGGTGTAATGCATAAGTGGTGGCCATCAGCTTCCCAACTCCACCCAATTAAGTCTGGAGTAGGAATGTCAAGGGCAGCCTTCCCGTCAAGAGGCCTATTGAGATGCTTAAGTGGCCACTTAATAAGGGTCTCAACTCACTATTTCCACCACCAACAGACAATCTACAAGGTGCTTGTACACCGGTGCAGGAAAGTGGGTCGCCCATGTCAGACAGTTCATGCCCAGTTCACGCCATCCATCAGTGGCAAGGCTCACTCACCCAAAAGGACCTTTGCCTGTCCTTTAATCAGCCCACCCTGCCTTCCTCACTGGGGCCTCCTGGGCTGCCGATCATGGCTCACATCCAGGGCTCTAGCGACAATTTTCAGCATGGCCTTCTGTGGTACCAGCAGTGCCGCCGCCCATGGTGGCATTACCGCTACTGGATATCTGCCGGCCTCTGATTGGTCAGCAGCACTCAGAGGGGAATAACTGCTCTGAGCACACTGAGGAACCTGAGAACAACCAGATCAGTGCCTTACTGGCATTAAATTGGGTTGCGGGGCCAAGAATGGCCACAATGGAGTTGCCATCAAATTTCAGGCCGGCGGACAGGCCAGTACCTCACTGGCTCTAAAGTACTTTCAGATGTCCTAAGGTCATGCACGTCAGGTTGTTTCTTTCATGTCACATGATATAAACTACCAGAAATCAGTTTCTATCCACCTCATTTACAACAGAACCATGTTCAGTCGCAAAACACCTTACCCTCGCCTTTGATGGGTTTCATTTACATAGCCAGGTATATGAGCTTAGACTTGTTAGGTTCAGCAAGATTCAATACCTATCTCTGTTTGGCAGCTCGGTCAACCTTGACTAACACCCAAGCGGAAGGATGACAAGACATTCATGAGCCTGTTGGTGCCTTCAGTGTGTTCCTCACATTAACACGTCGTAACCTCTTAGCACTCATGTGTGAACACTTTGAGTTAACAGTTAAGTACATTTGATTACTGTGCTTAATTACAGCTGACTTGAATTATACTGTGTTACCGGCAGCATTTCAACCTGATCGTTTCAACACAGGCCCCTATTCAAGGATTGCAGTCTGCTTCGCCATCTGACTCAAAATTCACAGAGAATTCAACGTTTATTAAAGAAAAATCACTTCAAAACTGCTGTCGCAATAAATAACCTTTGGGATAAATTCTCACAAACAAAATCAAGCCTCATCTGTGTGCCTCATGGATATGGAATGTTCTAGTGGCTGAACGACACAAGCAGGCACCATTACTGTCATTTAACCTCTTCCCAGGAGGCTTAGAATTGCTTAGATGTGTTGTTCTGTGCTAAAGAAAAAAATTATTTGATTTTTAAATATATATATATTACATGGCCCAGAAAATGTTTCAGGATCTCTGGGGAGTAGTAAACTGTAAGGACCTTCGCTGGTAAACATTTAAATCTAACTTTTGAAGTATTTTTTTCTTAGTTCTTTCACAGCTGGGTTCTCAGTTCAATGCAACTTTGCAGAACCAAAATGAGTTACATTTAAGATGCACATGAACAGGAATGTGTTTCCCTTTTCAGAATACAATGCCAATATAGGTTATCCCCACAACCAATTGAAAAACTGTAAATACAATGTTCAGTCATACTAATATATCAACATTCTCCACATTTAAGGGCAGCACGGTGGCGCAGTGGGTTAGCACTGTGGCCTCATGGCGCTGAGGTACCAGGTTCGAACCCGGCTCTGGGTCACTGTCCGCGTGGAGTTTGCACATTCTCCTCGTGTTTGCGTGGGTTTAGCCCCCACAACCCAAAGATGTGCAGGCTAGGTGGATTGGCCACGCTAAATTGCCCCTTAATTGGAAAAAATGAATTGGGTATTCTAAATTTTAAAAGAAACATTCTCCATATTTTCAGGGACTATTCTTTTAACTGAGTAAGGAATAAAAAGGCATGGTACAAGACACTACCAATTTTGAAAAGAATAGGAAAGTGAACTCTCCCTCTCCATTCTCCCCCTCCTTTTTAATAATCTTCATTAGTATCACAAGTAGACTTACTTGTGCAATGTAGTTACTGTGAAAATCCCCTAGTTCCCACACTCCGGCGCCTGTTCGGGTACATGGAGGGAGAATTCAGAATGTCCAATTCACCTAACAAGCAAGTCTTTTGCGACTTGTGGGAGGAAACCAGAGCACCCAGAGAAAATCCACGCAGACGCGGGAAGAACGTGCAGACTCCGCACAGACAGTGACCCAAGCCAGGAAACGAACCTGGGACCCTTGCATTGTGAAGCAACAGTGCTAACAACTGTGCTACCTTGTCACCCAGTTAATGCTTCAAATGGATGTAAATGAAAGCTATTTACATGATTTTTCTCTGTAAAAGTATATATTTCAGCATTAGCCATATCATCATTTATTGACGTGATTTGGTGAAATTTCGATCTTGAAACATAGATTCATAGAATTTACAGTGCAGAAGGAGGCCATTCGGCCCATCGAGTCTGCACCGGCTCCTGGAAAGAGCACCCTACCCAAGGTTAACACTTCCACCCTATCCCCATAACCCAGTAACCCACCCAACACTAAGGCCCCCCCCCCCCCCCCCCCCCCGGTTAAAGAGGTGTAAATTGTCTCAAGCCCGAACAGTTGGTAGGGTTTTGCAAGTCCAGGCCTAATGGTGGGGGGTGGATGTAATGCGACATGAATCCAAGATCCCTGTTGAGGCCGCAATCATGCGTGCGGAACTTAGCTATAAGTTTTTGCTCGGCAATTCTGCGTTGTCGCGTGTCCTGAAGACTTCCTCACCACACAGGACCTGCAACCGATGTTATACACCAGATACATCGATGACATTTTTTTCCTTTGGACCCACAGCGAAGAATCACTGAAACGACTACACGATGAGATCAATAAATTCCGTCCCACCATCAGACTCACCATGGACTATTCGCCAAATTCTGTTGCATTCTTGGACACACTCATCTTCATCAAGGATGGTCACCTTAGCACTTCGCTTTACCGCAAGCCCTCAGACAACCTCACGATGCTCCACTTCTCCAGCTTTCACCCGAAACACATTAAAGAAGCCATCCCCGATGGACAAGCCCTCCGTATACACAGGATCTGCTCAGACGAGGAGGAGTGTAACAGACACCTAGAGATGCTGAAAGATGCTCTCGTACGAACGGGATATGGCGCTCGACTCATCGATCGACAGTTCCAACGCGCCACAGCAAAAAAACCGCACCGACCTCCTCAGAAGACAAACACGGGACACAACTGACAGAGTACCCTTCGTCATCCAGTACTTTCCTGGGGAGGAGATACTACGACATCTTCTTTGCAGCCTTCAACACATCATCAATGAAGATGAACATCTTGCCAAGGTCATCCCCACACCCCCACTACTGGCCTTCAAACAACCGCGCAACCTCAAACAAACCATTGTTTGCAGCAAATTACCCAGCCTTCAGAACAGCGACCACGACACCACACAACCCTGCCAGGGCAATCTCTGCAAGACGTGCCAGATCATCGACTCGGATACCACCATTACACGTCGTAACACCACCCACCAGGTACGCGGCACATACTCGTGCGACTCAACCAATGTAGTCTACCTCTTACGCTGCAGGAAAGGATGTCCTGAAGCGTGGTACATTGGCGAGACCATGCAGACACTGCGACAACGAATGAACGGGCATCGTGCAACAATCACCAGGCAGGAATGTTCCCTTCCAGTCGGGGAACACTTCAGCAGTCAAGGGCATTCAGCCTCTGATCTCCGGGTAAGCGTTCTCCAAGGCGGTCTTCAGGACACGCAACATCGCAGAATTGCCGAGCAAAGACTTATAGCTAAGTTCCGCACGCATGAGTGCGGCCTCAACAGGGATCTTGGATTCATGTCGCATTACATCCACCCCCCACCATCAGGCCTGGACTTGCAAAACCCTACCAACTGTTCGGGCTTGAGACAATTTACACCTCTTTAACCTGTGATTATCCCTCTCCCTGGATCTGCAATGATTTGATTACCTGCAAATGCCTGCATTCCAAGCATTGTCCAGCATCTCTGACTTTGTCTATATAAATGTTTCTGGAACATACCTCGCCATTCACCTGAGGAAGGAGCTGCGCTCCGAAAGCTCGTGTTTGAATCAAACCTGTTGGACTTTAACCTGGTGTTGTAAGACTTCTTACCATGGATAAAGTAGAGTTAACAGATGCTTCCTCTTGTGGGGCATTCGAGAACGAGAGGTCATAGTCTGAGGATAAGAAGTAGCAAACTTAAAACAGAGTTGAGGAGAAACTATTTCTCCCAAAGGGTTGTGAATCGGTGGAATTCGCAATCCCAGAATGCGGTGGGTGCTGGGACAGTGAGTAAATTTGAGGAGGAATTAGACAGATTTTTAATTGGTAATAGCTTGAAGGGTTATGGCGAGCGGGCAGGACGGTGGAGTTAAGGCCAGGATGAGATCAGCCATGATTGAATGTCAGAGCAGACTTGATGGGCCAAATGGCCTAATTCTGCTCCTATATCTTATGAACTTGTGAACTTTGACATGTCAATCTCAGTGTCCAGAAAAATTCATTTTACGATAATTTCACAATGACATGCTTGCTCATGTTCTGAATGATAGAGAATCTTCTACCACCTTATCAGTCACAATTGAAGCAAAACGGGGCTATGTGTTGGCTGATTACCTGTTCAGCATGATGATCTCTGCCATGTTTTCTGAAGCATTCACACTGAATATCTCAAAAAGGCAAACCCTTCAAATTGAAGAGACTAAAGCCAAACCAAAGGTGCATGGAGCTGTGGTTCATGATTTTCTTCAATGATGTTAATCACACACACACAGGCAACGCAAATTGTGGCTCACAAGGAATTGGCATAAGTCTTCACAGAGCTGCTAGAAGCAGTGCTGCACAGGCAAATGTTTTATCCATTGTTCTTTTGGTGGACAACTTTGTGGTCAAGTGCTCCAGTTGCAGATTCAAAGTGTGTTGCCTTCCCTGAACTAACAGAAGAAGTGCACTGGTTTGACTCCATGGCATCTTTTCCCTACATGAGAAAACATTTTCAGGGACTGTGATGAAAGACAGTTTTTATTATTTTTATTAATTCTCAGATTTTGGGTGACACTATAAAATCCAGCATTTATTTCCCATCCCTATGTGTCCTTGAAAAGATAGTGATCAGCCTCCTTCTTAAACTTCTGAAATAAGTAGTGATGGTATACTCAGAGTGTGCTTCATTAGAGGTTTCTAGGATTTTCTAGGATTCTCACCCTGCAATGATAAAGGGATATCACTATGTGTGCACACCAGGATTTTGTGCAACTTACAGGTACTTTTGTCTTCTTTGTGTGTATATTTTATAAATTAATTACGCTGTAATTAATCCTTTCACTTGTCCGAGGTGATGGGTGGTCCTCAGTTTGAGAGATGTTGGCAAGGAAATTTTGGCGATTTACTAGACAATACTTGGTGACTATAGCCAGTTTATAAGTTACAGTGAATATACTCACCTGTAATTTCCATGCGTGACTTCTACCGAACTCCCAGCATAATCTTTGGTGGGAATCCATGAGAAATGGCTGAAATGGTGCCTTTGCTCTACGGAACAAGAGCAGGTCCATGGGGGTGGACACATTGGATGTTAATATAACTTAGACAGGAAAAGTTGCATACACAGTTCTCAAAGAACAAAGAACAAAGGAAAGTACAGCACAGGAACAGGCCCTAATATAACTTACTCATACAATGATTGAGTAAGTCTATGTATGACTAAGACTAATACATCATCTTATGTATATGACTATGTGTACATAGCCGATATTTAGAATACAAGAAGATAATTTCACCAGAAATGTCTAATGAAGGAGATGAAACATTAAGTAGGATAGGCGTCTTTGAATTTGAAATTAACCTAATGGATGGAGTGATTGTATTTTGATTCTTTATAGTGTTGTATCTGTAAAGCCTCAGATACTTTTGACCAGTTTAATTACTCAAAAGTTTACGTAGGTGTTTTTATTAACAAGGATAACAAACCACAAACACAAGTTCAAATTCAACAACGTTTATTTAACACAATTAACCCTTAAATTACCCACAAAATATACTAGAGGTAACCAAGATCAGTGCATACTACCCGCAAACATGACTTCCCTGGTGTGGTCAAGGTCATGTCCCATGCCGAGTCCTCACTGCCGAGGGGTCCAGAGAGGCTACTTTTATCCCCTTTGGCTTTGCGCCCGATTCCCACTTCCTGTGCCTTTCGGCCAATGGGATATCGAGAGGGGGTTTTAGTGTCCAATGTCCGATTGATGCCCGATTAACAGGTCACCTGGGCCTGCCCAGGTTCCATCTTCAGTGTCCTTATTCGCACGTACACCTTTCCCAAATAAGGTGAAGGCAAGAACTCTAAGTATCTGAGTGTCGTGCCTGGCCTGGGGTTGCAACAATAGATACAGTGCATATCAATTGGATCGATTATCTCTTGATGACCGATTGAAAGGGCAGGCCCAGACGTGTCTTGGCAGCCTGTCTGACCTCCAGTGTATTCAAACTTGGCCAGTTTGAATTCCCATGAGGCTGTGCTGGAGTGACTGTGGCTTATTTTAAAGTGCCTAATTCTTTACTTTAAAATGGCCAATTTTAATCGGGCCTGAACGCTAGGCCCTGGTCGGTCACCACAATAACATTAACATCCTGAGGACATTGCAATATATCCAAGAGGAAGGAACGAGGAGGCCAGTTTTTAGTTACATTTAATTTTGCCCCGTGATGTATCATTGTTAGCCAAAAGTTCTTGGAGGTTGCTTGATTGCTTTTGGGAACAGGGAAGAAATTTGTCAATTTTGCCTGAAATTGGCCCACAGATTATTTCCTGTGTTTTGCCTCCTCCAGGGGTTGAGAGGACAGTATACGACCTTACAATATCTAACAGATAGAGAGAGAATTAAGCTCAAATTCTTCCGGCTTCTGGATCATCACAGACTAAACATACAACCAAGGATACGACCTGTGGAAGTCCTTGATGCACCATCAATTGCACGCGAGGCGAGTGATTTACCAATGTCAGGCTTTAATTAACTAGAACACAGCCTGGCGATCGTCTACAGTGGAAAAGGCCGATCGTCAGGCTTCTGAGCATTTATACCTCGTTGATAGAGGCGTGGTTAACTCAGCCTCTCGGCCAATCGGTCGAGAGGCACATGACCGACCAGGGCCAATGGTAAGCCGACGTTCTGGCCCAATGGCAGACGAGTATGCAGATCATATCATCACATTCACCCCTTACGGAGAAGGAAGGCGGGGGGGGGGGGGGGTGTGAACGAGACCCGGGGTGGGGGGGGGGGGGGGGAAGAACTGATGATATGAGTAGCCGTCGGGAGAATAATTTTCTCTCCGTACCCTTGTCGAATTTGGGGGCTTGCCACTGGCCCAGACATAACAATATTTACAAAGGGAAGTCCATGGGACCGTAGAACTCTAGATGGATTCGATCAGTCGTTTGGTGGTCCTTGACGTCCTGGCCGAGCGCCGTAGTGGAGGAGGAGTCGTCGGATCGGCTGATGGTCCTGCTGATGTCCTGGAGTCCGGGAGCGATAGACCTCGAGTAGTCTCCGTCACCTGAGCTGGCCGTGGAGACGCCATGGATGAGGGATGGGGAAGCTGAGTGGGGTGCTGGGGTGAAAAAGGGGAGGGGGGGTCTGTGGTGGGGGGGGGCTGCACGCCGGCGGGTGCCAGGTCCCGGAGGGAGACCGTGTCCTGCCGACCGTCGGGGTACTCCACATACGCATACTGCGGGTTAGCGTGGAGTAACTGGACATGCTCCACCAACGGATCGGACTTGTGCACCCGCACATGCTTCCGGAGCAAGATGGGTCCGGGGGTGACCAGCCACGTCGGGAGAGGGGATCCAGAGGACGACTTCCTGGGGAAAACAAGAAGACGCTCATGAGGTGTCTGATTAGTAGCAGTACAGAGGAGTGAGCGGATAGAGTGCAGTGCATCGGGGAGCACCTCTTGCCATCGGGAAATAGGGAGATTTCTAGACCGGAGGGCTAGTAGTATGGTCTTCCAGATGGTACCATTCTCCCGCTCGACCTGTCCGTTACCCCGGGGGTTATAGCTGGTCGTCCTGCTAGAGGCGATGCCCCTGTCAAGCAGGAATTGACGCAGCTCGTCGCTCATAAATGAGGACCCCCGATCGCTGTGAATGTACGCGGGGTAGCCGAACAGTGAGAAGATGGAGAGTAGGGCCTTAATGACGGTCGATGTGGTCATGTCGGGACAGGGAATGGCGAAGGGGAAGCGGGAGTGTTCGTCGATAACCGCCAGGAAGTAAATGTTGCGGTTGTTAGAGGGAAGGGGCCCCTTGAAGTCAATGCTGAGACGTTCAAAGGGGCGGGATGCTTTGATCAGGTGTGCGCGCTCGGGGCGGTAGAAGTGCGGTTTGCACTCGGCGCAGATGTGGCAGTCACGGGTTACTGTCCTGACTTCCTCGATAGAGTAGGGCAGGTTGCGGGCCTTAATGAAGTGGTGTAGGCGGGTCACCCCTGGATGGCAGAGGTCTGCGTGGAGGGAGCGGAGGCGGTCTATCTGCGTGCTGGCGCAGGTACCGCGGGACAGGGCATCAGGAGGCTCATTGAGCTTCCCAGGACGATACAAGATATCATAGTTGTACGTGGACAACTCGATCCGCCACCGTAAAATCTTGTCATTTTTGATCTTGCCCCTTTGTGCATTATCAAACATGAAGGCTACTGACCGTTGGTCTGTGAGGAGGGTAAACCTCCTGCCGGCCAAATAGTGCCTCCAATGTCGCACGGCTTCGACTATGGCCTGGGCTTCCTTTTCCACAGATGGGTGGCGGAGTTCGGAAGCCTGGAGAGTTCTGGAGAAGAAGGCCACGGGTCTGCCCGCTTGGTTCAGGGTGGCCGCCAGAGCTACTTCTGAAGCATCGCTCTCGACCTGGAAGGGGAGGGCCTCGTCGATGGCACGCATCGTGGCCTTTGCGATGTCCGCTTTGATGCGGCTAAAGGCCTGGCAGGCCTCCGTCGACGGCGGGAAGGTCGTGGTTTGCATGAGGGGACGGGCCTTGTCCGCGTAGTTGGGAACCCATTGGGCGTAGTATGCGAAGAACCCTAGGCAGCGTTTGAGGGATTTGGGGGTATTTGGGAGAGGGAGTTCCATCAGGGGGCGCATGCGTTCGGGGTCGGGGCCTATCACTCCGTTACGCACTACGTAGCCGAGGATGGCTAGGCGGTCGGTGCTAAACACGCATTTATCCTTATTGTACGTGAGGTTAAGGAGTTTTGCGGTTTGGAGGAATTTCTGGAGGTTGGCGTCATGGTCCTGCTGGTCGTGGCCGCAGATGGTGACATTATCAAGGTACGGGAAGGTAGCCTGTAATCCGTACTTGTCGACCATTCGGTCCATCTCCCTTTGGAAGACCGAGACCCCATTCGTGACGCCAAACGGAACCCTAAGGAAGTGGTAGAGGCGCCCGTCAGCCTCGAACGCGGTGTACAGTCGGTCACTCGCGCGGATGGGGAGCTGGTGGTAAGCGGACTTAAGGTCCACAGTTGAGAAGACCTTGTATCTCGCGATCTCGTTTACCATGGTAGAGATACGGGGGAGAGGATACGCGTCCAGTTGCGTAAACCGATTGATGGTTTGGCTATAATCGATGACCATCCGGTTTTTCTCCCCCGTCCGGACCACCAGCACTTGGGCTCGCCAGGGACTGTTGCTGGCCTCGATGACCCCTTCCGTCAGCAACCTCTGGACCTCGGACCTGATGAAGGATCGGTCCTGGGCGCTGTACCGTCTGCTCCGTGTGGCGACGGGTTTGCAATCGGGGGTGAGGTTAGCAAACAGGGAGGGAGGGTCTACTTTGAGGGACGCGAGGCTGCAGACAGTGAGGGGGGGTATAGGGCCGCCGAATTGAAAAGTCAAGCTCTGCAGGTTGCACTGGAAGTCCAGTCCTAGGAGTGCCGGTGCGCAAAGGTCAGGGAGGACAAGGAATTTATAATTTTTAAAAACCTTCCCTTGGACCGTGAGGTCCGCGATGCAGCACCCGGTGATGTGGACGGAGTGCGAACCTGAGGCTAAACCGATTTTGCGTGTTACGGGATGGACAGGGAGCGCGCAGCGTCTTACCGTGTCAGGGTGAACGAAGCTTTCCGTGCTCCCGGAGTCCAGCAGGCAGTCCGTCTTGTGGCCGTTGAGGTGGATCAGCGTAGTCGTTTTGGCGAGCGTGCGTGGATGAGACTGGTCGAGTTGAACGGCCGCGAGCCGTGGAGAAAATCCGTCGTCGCTGTCCGATTCCATGCTGGAGGGACCTTGCGTGGCAGATGTGGAAGTCGGTGGCCAGGATCCATATGTGGGGTGAACGGCCGCGAGCCGTGGAGAAAATCCGTCGTCGCTGTCCGATTCCATGCTGGAGGGACCTTGCGTGGCAGATGTGGAAGCCGGTGGCCAGGATTCCCAGGTGAGGTCTGTTCCCCAAGATGGCGGCGCCCAGGACCCGCACGTGGGGTCGGGGCCCCAAGATGGCGGCGCCCAGGACCCGCACGTGGGGTCGGCACCCCAAGATGGCGGCGCCCAGGAAGCCCTCGTGGCCGCTGGAGGCGGAGCTAGCGTTCCCGGCGCTGTGAGCGGAGAGGCGCGCAGGCCGGCTCCAAGAGGTGAGTGACCGGCATCAGCTGCGGGGATGCACAAGCCGGCTCCAGGACGCCGGCTAGGTGCATCAGCTGTGGGGATGCGGAAGCCGGCTCCAGGACGCCGGCTAGGTGCATCAGCTGTGGGGATGCACAAGCCGGCTCCAGGACGCCGGCTAGGTGCATCAGCTGTGGGGATGCGGAAGCCGGCTCCAGGACGCCGGCTAGGTGCATCAGCTGTGGGGATGCGGAAGCCGGCTCCAGGACGCCGGCTAGGTGCATCAGCTGTGGGCGGAGGTAAGGCGCGCGGGCCGGGTGCGGGGGGCCGGGGGCGGGGGGAAGCCGAGTCGCGCTGCGGGCAGGCAGGGACCGGGGGGCCCGGAGAGGCGAGCCGGTCGGGCGCCGGGGCCCGGGGGTGGGGGGAGCCGGGGTCCGGGAGCGAGGGAAGCAGGGCCGCTGCGGGCAGGCAGGGACCAGGGAGGCCCGGAGAGGCGAGCCGGTCGGGCGCCGGGGCCCGGGGGCGGGGGGGAGAAACGTGCGCGGCGGGCAGGCAGAGGCCTGGAGGGGCCGGGGAGGTGCGCATGTCGGCCGGCGGGGCGCGAGTCGGTAGCAGCTGGGGCGGCCCTGGGGGAGAGAGGGAGGCACACAGGCCGTTTGCAGAGGCCTGGGGGAGGGGGGGAGAGTGCTGTGCAGCTTCCAGAAGCGCTGCAGCCAGCGATTTGGCCTGGCAGACCGTGGAGTAGTGGCCCTTCTTCCCGCAGCTCTTACAGAGGGCGGAGCGGGCTGGGCAGCGCGAGCGAGGGTGCTTAGCGTACCCACAAAAGTAGCAGCGGGGCCCCGCGGATTTATCGGGGCGCCCCGCGGCACAAGCCTGAGGGAGGCCGGGAGCGGTGGGTAGCTGGTGGGAAGCGTGCCAGGAGGCGGCCTGGCCAGGGTCATAGGTGCGCGCGCTTTGATCTGCGACCTCCAGGGAGGCGGAGAGAGTCAGTGTCTCCGTTAAACTGAGTTCGTCTCTTTCCAGCATCCGCTGGCGGATCACGGGGGACAGCATCCCAGCCACGTAAGCGTCTCTGACGAGTAGCTCCATGTGCTCTGTAGCGGACACCGCTTCACAGGCGCAACCTCTCCCCAGGGCACAGAGGGCCCGGGCGTATTGGTCTAGAGACTCACCGGGGACCTGCTTTCTGGTGGCCAGCAGATGTCGAGCGAATACCCTGTTGATGGGTTTGAGGAATTGTCCTTTTAGCTTCCGTATAGCTTCATCATAGTCTGTTTCGTCTTCGATTATCGAGTAAGCGGCAATACCCACGCTGGAGTGGAGGACGTGCAGCTTCTGTGCCCCGGTGGGGGGGGTGGTTGTAGATGCCAGGAACCCTTCGAGGCAAGTCAGCCAGAGCTTAAAGAGTTCTGTAGAGTTCAGAGTTTGCGGGCTGATGCGGAGGCATTCGGGCTTGATGCGGAACTCCATCTTCAAAGTTGTAGTTAATTAAATTGATGCACCATCAATTGCACGCGAGGCGAGTGATTTACCAATGTCAGGCTTTAATTAACTAGAACACAGCCTGGCGATCGTCTACAGTGGAAAAGGCCGATCGTCAGGCTTCTGAGCATTTATACCTCGTTGATAGAGGCGTGGTTAACTCAGCCTCTCGGCCAATCGGTCGAGAGGCACATGACCGACCAGGGCCAATGGTAAGCCGACGTTCTGGCCCAATGGCAGACGAGTATGCAGATCATATCATCACAGTCCTGACACTCAAATCTACATGGGAATTGCCCAGGGTGTTTCACTTTCCAATGAGCAATTAAATTGTTTCTAACTCTGAGTTACATTCGGAGACTTAGGACAATTCCATTGTGCTTACCTAGGTAGTTACTGAGGACTTGTTAGACAGTTTAAAACCTAGTCTAACACCTGACAAATTCACAATCAACTCCCTCCCCAATCACTCCACCCGACCCCCCAACTAACACCCCGACCAACTGCCAACTACCCTCTGACCATGCCCGACTACCCCTTGATGTCCTGGCCACCCCTGCCCAGCCACCCAACAGTGCCCCAAACAGCCCGACTATCCCCACGACCAGGCCCAACTACTCCACCAGCTACCCAACTACCCCTAACCAGACCAGGCTACCCCCCAACCACCCAGCTACCGCCCTGACACCCCAAATAGCATGACCACCCACTTTCCTAACCCAACCCAACTATCCCTTCGACCCGACTGCCCATGTCTGCCCTACTAGCCAGATTTGACTATCCCGCTGGCCCAACTTCATTACTCCCGATCAGCCAACCCCATCCCCGACCACCAGCCCAACATTACCGAACAATAACCAGAGAAAAAAAACAAACAGGCACCTGAGGAGGTTTGAGTTAATTCAGGAGCTACAGCATGGATTTTTAAAAGCCAGATAGTGTTTCATGGATCTAACTGAAAGCCTTTATGAAGTAACAGAGAAGGTTTATGAAAAGAAAGCAGTGGATGTTGTCGATATGAATTTTAAAAAATCAATTGACAAAATGCCATATAAAAATTGGTTAACAAAACTCAGTTACATGGAATTGAAGAATCAGTGCCAACTTGGAAAAAACAATAGTGTAGAGACAGGAAACAGAGGGCGCGATTTTCCAGAATAATTTCTAAGTGTGGTAGCGAGTAGGAACTTTGGTGAGCTTCCCCACGCTCGGTCTAGCAAGGCCCGCAACACTATTCAACATTAATTGGTCCAATTAATGAGGCCCCACGGGCTTCTCACTGCAAGGTGAGGCTTGCCAGCTGATTCGCTGGCACCGCACTCGCCAGCCCCGGCTAACAAGACCGAGCACTTAAGCAGCACTTGCTTACTCAATCCCACTCAGCTCGTCCAGGGGATCGGCCCCAAGATACGGGGATGTAGATCTGGGGAGACTGCTCAATGCAGTGGAGACCAGGAGGGATGTCCTGTTCCCCAGAGGTTCTCGGCGAGCCAACCATCGGTAGCCATTGCTGCATGGGATGAGGTGGCGACAGCTGTGAACGCCAGGAATGTGACCAGGAGGGTTGGCCTCCGGTGCAGGAAAAAAGTCAATGACCACCTACACAGGGTAACACAAGTGAGTAGACACCAAGCCCACCCTCCCCGACCCAGAGACCTTTCCACCCTCACGCAAGCATCCATCCCCAACTCTCCATACGATCACCAACCCTCCCTCCAGCCCCCCTCCCCCTTCAACCCGCCCCACTCCTTCCATCACTCACCCCCTCCCACCACTGTGAACCACGCGTGTGGCTAACGGTACCTTCTGTGTCCCTCCTCAGGAAAATCTCTCCCACAATTGTTGGGAGAGGGCCTAGGATGGCTGAGGCATGCCGGACATAATAATCCTCACCTCCGTTGAGGAGCAGGCCCTGAAGGTGACTGGGGTGGTGAGGACAGGGTGGTCACCCACACAGAGGCTGGTGGACGCCACAGAGGTGAGGAATCCCCGGGCCCCTGCCAAAGGACCAGTCAAACGTGAGTTGTTATTTCCTTACTACCTGATCCATCCCTCCCACTGACCACATGTCCATTCTCCCATTCTCCCGCAGGTCCTCCAGCCGTCGGCACCAGCCCATCCCGGTGGCCACCTCTCCAGCCTCCCAGGAGAACACCTCGGAGGAGAGCTCTGAGGATGCTACCATAATAGTCCCGTCACAGCTGTCATCCCCACTCTCCACCAGCGCAGATACACGCACCTCAGTGTGAAATGTTAGTGGTCAGGATTCTGGCGCACAATCTGATGAGCACCACACAGCTGATGATGCACAACAGGTGGAGGCAGGAACTCCAGGTGAAACAGCAATCGGAGGTCTGCTGGATCCCAGGACCCAGCTGAGTCCCAGCCTGATGCTGAGCCTCAGGAAGAGGTTATCCTGGAGCTGATGGAGACTTCAGGGTGCTGCCAGGACATTCAGAGAGAGATGTCAGCACCACTCCCGTCATGTGAGTGTCCCTTTAAGAAATGTTTTTGTCTTATCACATGGCTTCAGTGATGTCATTGTGTGGGTAGAGCTGGGCTGTGGCTCTGTGAGTTTACTTTCACTTTTGACTTCTACTTTCACTTTGAGTTTGAACTGGTTTGTACTGCACAGGTTAAAAGAAGGGTTTCTCTATCTTCATTTTAAAAGCTGTTCCAGACTGCTTAATAACTTAAAAGAGATAATTGCTTTCTGGAAGGAATTCAAACCTGGGCCGGGATTCTCCCCTAACCGACGGGGCGGGGGTCCCGGCATAGCGGAGTGGCGCCAACCACTCCGGCATCGGGCCTCCCCAAAGGTGCAGAATTCTCCGCACCTTTAGGGGCTAGACCCACACCGGAGTGGTTGGCGCCACACCGACTGGTGCCAAAAACGGCGCCAACAGCCTTTGACGCCTGCCGCCCGGCGTCAGGGCTGGCCGAAAGGCCTTCGCCGGTTCGCACATGCGCCAGCGGCCGCTGACGTTACCACCGGCGCATGCGCAGTAGGGGGGTTCTCTTCCGCCTCCGCCATGGTGGAGGCCGTGGCTGCGGGGGAATAAAAAGAGTGCCCTCATGGCACTGGCCCGCCTGCCGATCGGTGGGACCCGGAGGCCCGCTCGCTCCGCCAATCCTGCCACCACCAGAGGTGGCTGAAATCACGTTGGCGGGATTGGCCTGTCAGCGGTGGGACTTCGGCCCATTGCGGGCCGGATAATCGCCGCGGGGGGCACGCCGATCGGCACGGCGTGATTCCCGCGCCCTCCAATTCCCGGGTGGCGGAGAATTCCGGCCATGGCAGGGGCGGGATTTACGCAGGCCCCGGGCGATTCTCCAACCATGCGGGGGGGTCGTAGAATTCCACCCCTGCTGTTTGGAAAGGAAACGAGCATCAATACCAAGTCTTATACCAGTAAGAGTGCTGCCCTGTTTATACAAATGTTAACTAAATTCTTAGAACAAAGTTTGTTTTTGATTAAAAGCACCTGAGAACTCTGTTGAATAATACCTGAAAGGCAGGCTCTTGTGCTCATCCCAGCTACATTCAATAAACAGTTACAGGTCAGGTGAACTCCATGATATACTTTGGAGTTTTCTAAACTCTGGCCCATAACACTCCAGCAGATGCATAGCTGCTTGGAGGAGTCCCAGATGCTATGACACAGGAGTTAGCGCCAGCAATGAGTAGCACCGAGGCCAACACGGCTAGGGTGGCAACTGTGGTGGAGAGCCTGGCGCACGATGTTGGCACCATTAGTGAAGGTGTCCAAGGCGTTGCACAGTTGGTGACGGCCATGGCTGAGGGTCTCGGCAGACTGCCCAACACTGCTGGATGTCACCCAGTACCTGGCTGACGGTTCTGCGGAATGTTTCCTGCTCTCAGTTGGGAATGGCTGAGTCACCAGAGAGCTTGTCTCAGTTGCAGGTGGTCATTGCTGAGGCACTGCAGACCATATCTCCGTCAATGAGGAGCATCGGCGAGGGCGTCGATACAATGGTGCGGGCATCAGGGAGCTACTAGGGCTGACAGAACCAGATGATGCAGGTACAGCCGGGGCTTGAGCCAACTGCTGCTCCATCCCAAGGTGAACCCCGGGGCCATATGGGCACCGAGTGGGAGGAGGGAATGCTGAGTGCCAACCTGGACCCATCCCATGGAGTGGCGTTGGTGGCCACCAACGCCCCCGAGTTCCACCCCTCTGAAGAGGCTGCATCTCACAGCCAGCACACAGGACAGGATGGCACGGTGTGCATGTGCTGTCGAGAAGTGCGCCAGAACCCTCCGGCCCCGAACCCCCAGAGGAGACCCACGAGGAGCATAGAAGGCCATGGGGCGATGTCAGCAGCTGGCAGCCTCTACCTCAGCTGTGCATCCTGGGGACACACCTAGACATAGCGATAGAGCTAGGAAGGCTAAGCGCATCAAGGATCACTGAGGGCACCAGGGGAGGGGATAAGGGGAGGGGTTGGGGGAGTGGGGGGGGCGGGGTTTGGGGGCAGGACCTTCGGGACAGTGGGCAATTGTAAAACACAGTAAATACCCTTGAGCACAAGCAATGACACGCCTCCTGTCACTCGTTTACAATGCGGGCCGACCTCCGTAACCTTGGCCCATCTCTCCAGGTATCTCCCCCTCCCCCCTGGGCACACAGTATGCAGATGGTGAATGTGAGCAAGCACTCAGTAGACAGGCAGGAGTCAGACTGTGGTATAGATTGAGGAGTGTAATGATATGTAGACTGACATGAAACTAAGGGATTAATCAGAACACCCGGCTGTGGCACAACCACTAGAGGGCACTACATAACTCATTATGAAACCAGACACACACTAGACCCTCTCTCTCACTCCTGACAGGAACTGTAGGATTAGCACCAGAATAGTTTAGATCTCAGGCTGGGTCACCACATGTGACCTAGATCCCAGTTGTACAGTTTGTCATTATCACTGAGTTACTAGAGTTAGATCAGCAGAGTGTCGAACTCATTTATCTAGTTGTTGTTACTGAATAAATCCTATCAAATTACTTCAAGGACTGGGGTGTCTTTCAAAGTCGTCTATGGTCAGTAGCAACTTATGTTAATCAAACAGCACAACATAACAAGAAGCACTGGCGTTCTGCTATCTGCGGGTTATCATCACCCGCCCTGGCCTTGACAGTGACCCGCTGACGGTGCCAACACAGTCCCAGCACACTGGAGCCATGTGACACAGACCCTGGGAGGGTGGGAAATGGCAGTGAAGTGGGTGAGTATAAAGGCTTCTCTAGCCTCCGGGCTTGCCGCACCCTCGCCGCTGCTGCTTGCCCTGCAGCCTCCGGCTAGGCCTTAGGTTCCTCCCTGGCCACGTCCTCCAGCCCCTGCTGGTCCGGTGCCACCTCATCATTCCCGTCTCTGTCCTCCATTCCTTGACCTCGGAGATGACCACATGTTCCTCACCACCAATCTCCAGCCCATTGACCCGCTGCTGTGTGATGTTGTGGGGGGAACAGCAGCCCACCACAAAGTGAGCGACTCTCCGGGGGGGGGGGGGGGGGGGGGGCTCTCTGCAGGGCACTGACGGAGCGGTCGAGGCATTGTAACTGCATCTTTTCATTTTTTATTTTCGAGGAGTCCAATGCACCACTCAATCACAGCCCGGGTGTTGTACCCAGTCTCAGCTTCGGTCTCCAGCCTCCGCACTGGCATCATTAGCTGGGTCCTCAGCGGGTACACCTTATCCCAGAAGAGCCAATCGCTGATCTTGAGGTGCTCCTCAAAGAGACCGGGGATGACCAACTGCCCCAGGATGTAGCTGTTGTGCACACTCCCCGGGAAGTGGACACACACATGCATTATATTCATCTGGTGGTCACATACGAGCTGTATGGTCAGGGAGTGAAACCCCTTTCAGTTAATAATAGGTGCACTCAGTTGGCCCAGTGGGCACAGGGCAATATGTGTGGCATCTATTACCCCCTGGACCAGGAACATCCTGGCGATGGCGGAGATACCTGCTGCCCAGGCATCTTGCTGAGACCAGGAACATCCTGGCGATGGCGGAGGTACCTGCTGCCCAAGCATCTTGCTGAGCTTGGTCCATGTCAAAGATGATGTAGTTTTCTGCCCGGGAATACAGGGCATCCGTGACCTGTCAGATGCACCTATGGGCTGTGGCCTGTGGCCTGTGAGATGCCACTCACAGCCCTGCTCGAGTCCTGGAATGATCCCGAGGCTTGGACTTTCAGAGTTGCTGTGACCTTGACGCCCACCGGAAGTGGGTGGCCTCCTCCTCCAATTCGTGCCAAGTCCAGAGGACATAGTACAGGTGTCGCACAGTCTCCTTGCTGTGGCTGAGCATCCTGCGCTGTCCGTCTTCTGTCCAAACGATCAGTGACGCCTGGACAACATGGACCACCGTGGGCTCCCCCTCTGGGTCCCTCCCTGGCCTGATGGGCAGCCAGGTGCTCAGGATGTGGGGCAGGGTCTGTCAGATCGGCCGTCGCCGCCTTGAGCATCTGCAGGAGCTGCTGCTGCCGCTGTCTCTGGCATCTAGCCACCCGGACTACCAGCATCACTAGGGCAAAGTCTGGGTCCAAAATCCCTGACACAGCGATCCATATCTGTAAGGCACTGGGAGAGGGTGTTAGACTGACAAACAACGGTGGCTCCTGGCCCAGGACCCTCCATTCCCCTATTGATCCCCACGACCCTCCCCCCACCCTGAACGCCCTCCCCACGCACGCCCAGCCGCAGCGAGCTTCCCTCGCAGGACCCCAGACCCTGTATCCCAGACACCCATTCAAAGCGTCACCTGGACAGGGTACTCATCCCTTCCACTTGTCACTCACCCAGCCACCGCTGTGGACGTGACCCCGGAGCTGTATCCCATCCCCTGGGTGTTCGGATTTTGGCTGCTGCGTGTGTGGTATTGCCTCCCACGGTGTTCAGGCACAGTGTCCAGGCAACAACGTTTGATTGGGTTGCTGGGCAATGATTCACACATGCTAAATGGCCCGCGCTCCACGGGTATCCACTTCGATTTTGTGAAGTGCTCACTTAACCACGAGTGCCAATTCCTTATTAGTGATAGCCTTCAGCCTTCAGCCAAAGTCCTCAGCAGTCATTGGTGGATATGGGTGGTCAGTGGGGCAGACGGACGGGACAAGGGTTGCCCCAGAATGGGTAAATGATCCAGGGGATGGCGTGGTTGTGCCGTGAGCCCCCCCCCCTCCCGGTTGCCCCCCTCAGCGCCTCACTCCCACCCTCCCATTGTGGTCCACCCCAGCCAGAGCAGCCCCACCCTCCTCCCCAGCTGGGGGTCCACCACCTCTCGCCAAGCACTGAGGTGGCAAACCCAGTGTCCCGGGCACTTGCCTGTGTGCAAAGATGGCTACTCACCTCCTCTGCTCCACATAGAAGCCCTTCCGTCAGGTTCACATTTTTTAAAAGGAGTACCAATCGGCAACAGCATGAGCACTTGCTGGGGAGGTTGATGAATGACTGGAGGCCATTGGATATGGGGTGTTAATTGTATGGGACTAGGGGCTTAAATCGTTTTTCGCCACGCTGCTGCAAGATCCTGTGTTCGCCTACAGGAGCGAGACAGTTGCATCGCAACTATTTGCCGGGCACAGTTCTCGTTTTCTGCCTCTCCCGCTATCCACCGGCCTCATTTTCCTCGAGAGAGAGAGAGAGAGAGAGAGAGCGTAATAAGGGCAGAGAATCATGTCCAGAGAGTCATGATAAATAGTTAATTTTCAGACTGAAGGATAGTGGACAGTGGTGCTTCCCAAGAGCCAGTGCTAGGACCAGTTTTCTTTTGATAGAAAAGTGACTTGGATATTAGAAATCAGAGCAAAATTTCTGAATTTACACAATGCCAAACCTGGAGGTATTGCATATAGAGAGGGTGCTACCGCTCAGCTAGAGAGGGCTGCCTAAATGGCAGACAGGTGCCAGCTGGAATTTAATACAGAAAATAATGAGGTAATGCATTTTGATAGAAGGGACAGGAAGAGAAAATATGTAATTAATGGCGCAGCTCTATAGGTGGTGCAAGGGGAACAGGACTTGGGGGTTCATATGCCTCGATCTTGGAAGATGGCAAGACATATTTTGTGCGTATTTAGCAAAACGCACGAGGCCTTGGGCTTTGGAAATAGAGGGATTTAGAGGAAATCATTGTAGCTATGTTGAATCTTCATTGAGCTCTGCTTAGGCCCCAAAGTGCATTTCATGGAGCGGTGGTCACCACACTTTCACAGGGTGTGAAAATCCATGAGGCGTTGCTAAGGTCATTTACCAGAATAGTTCCAGGAAGGAGGAATCTTTAGAGCAAAGGGAGTTGAGTGGAGATCTGATAGAGATGATATAGAATATGAAAGACTTAAATAAGGTAAACAAGGAAAACCCGTTGTCATTGGCTGATGGGACAATGACTTGGAGACATAGTACGGGATCTACCAGTCATGTTGCTCCCGAACAGCTACTCGGCACGGTGAAATGTGACCAGTGCCTTTCTGGCACTGCTAAGATTTAACGGTTTACCAGCTGGCAAGGGCACTGCCAGGGTGACAGGCTGGCATTGCCAAGGTGTCAAGCTGCCATTTCTTTTCATGGTGGTGATCGGGCTGTGAGGGGAGGAGGGGGTGTCCTGAGTGAGGACTGCGGAGACCTCCATTTGGTGATTTGGGGTTTGGGGATCATCTAAAAAATGGCGTCCCGCATCTCTCGCTGCACTGAAGACTTCCGGTGCACGGATCCCCTTCGTGCAGAAAACGGAGCTAAGTGCGGCCTCGTCGGAGAGTTCCCCGCTGAGGCCCCCAATCTACTCGCATCGGCATTAGATAGCGGGGTGATTCTCGGTACTCCGAGTACTGGGAAACACCCGGCTAATCTCGCGTGCTACGGGACTCTGTCCATTCGGATAGATCACACCCATAGATTTAGGTTTTTGGACAAGAGTTGCGGGGAGATGTGAAGAATAACATTTTTTACTAAGCGAGAGGTAATGCCTGGAACTTACTCGTAAGGGTGTTGGAAGCAGAGATCAATTATACCAAAAGAAAATTGGATGGGCACTTGAGGAAATAAAGGTGCAGGGCTATGGGGATAGAGCGGGGGAATGTGACTGATTGGATTACTCAACAGAGGGAATAGGCATGGGCCATACATCCTCCTTCTGTGCCACAATGCTTCTATGAATCTGTAACATCTATGGTCATCCTTGGCCTTTCTTTTCAGATGTTTGTCTGTACTTTCAAACCTGAGACTGAATTTACTACCATATGAAGCATGCCACTGGGAAAATAAATAATTCTTCTTTGGGAGGAACATATCTTTTAAACCAGTTATTGCAGCAGGACTGCAACGGTGATCTGTGGGAGAGGCCTGACTTATTTATTCAGTTGGAGATTCAGGCAGCATTAAATATTTCTGAAGTCCTGGGGAAAGCCATTTCTTGACAGCCTCAGCACTGTTGCCCCATGGGTAGCCACAGCAGTCATCTGACTGTGAAACCTCAATGATGTTGTTGTGTTGCCACCTCTTTCGAAGCTCTGAATTGTGTTCATTTCACCTGGTGACCTCACAAAAAAAATACAACGCATGCAACTAATTTGGGGGCAAGGTGGAAAGAGTTCAAAGAAATTTCAGCAGGAAGCATGGTATTTAAAACCTGTAAACTTTGTTTTCTTTGGAAATCAACACAGTTTTCAAAGATGAAGTGTGCAAATGGCAGGATTACATCCCTGAACCGACGCACGTCAGGGAGAAGAAGCTGCAAGAGATATCTGCGTCTGCTTATTTTTTGGGTTAGATTCCCACAATTTTCCAGGCTAAATTGTTTCGTAAGTCTAAGCTGCCTCCCAGTGTGGTAAAACTAAACTGCATCAGCCACCTCACCCGACACCAACCCATCCTGCAGTTCTTTATCAAACCTAACTGTGCTAACTCCCTAAAGCTCCAGCCAGGAACGCTTTCTGCTCTCCAGTGAGTCACCGATGCTAGTTACGAAGTCATTTCAGATAACTGAGCAAACAAATACAGATGTCGAGAAACAAAGGTTTCTCTTTATAAGGCCACTCTAAACATTTGCCAGATTTCACATGTACAAAACTCAGAGGTACAGAAAGAGGGTTTCGAATGCCCAATCTATTCTGGGATCTCTGACAGGCTCTCAGCAGAAGGGGACATGATTGGTCCCATCAACCCTGATCGAGAATGATGAAAAATCTTCAGCAGTCCCATTCTTGATGGCTATCCATTGTTCTCTACTGGATGTCACATGAGGACAGGATCATCCTCAGCTCTGCCCCTCTGGCCAAACAGTCTGTCAGCATTCATGAAGGGTGGCCATTTGGGTGAAGTATTTGAGGTCAGCACCCATGGAGCTGTCACACTGTAATACACTCCGGCATCTTGTGGGAAGGGAGGAGGAGAGAAAATTACAGGGTGGAAAAATGCTTGAAATTATTTGTTCCTGTCATGCAAAATCAGCAAAGTAATATGAACAGAACTGCTGCAGGAAGAACAAAACTCATAAGTAAGAAACTGACACATCTGGATCCATTTCAACTTGCAGTTTACGTCCTCATTTAACCCTCATCCCACCATTAAATACTAATGTCAGAATGGAGGCACGTTTTCCCACACCAACAAGTCTAACCACCAACCCATGCCGCTGCACACACCCCTACTTACCTGGTACCTCCTCCTTCTTTAAGCATCTCACTTTGTCCCATCCCCTCACCTCCCATTTAAAAGTTTTACTTTCTCCAGCTCATCCAAGCATCATTAAAAAATTCTCAGAGATATCTTCACAGCTTTCATTCTTCAGCCTCTTTAGTGCTCAGTGATTTCAACCTCCATTAGAATTAATTGTGCTCTCCTTCCTCTGAGTTCACTGATCGCCAATCCTCCCTTAATATCATCTTCCCTTAAAACTCCCCTCTCAACATTGGGGCAGGCATCGATTTCCCTGTTACTTAAGACAGATAAGGATCCAACGGAGTGTAGGTCGTATAGGACCACATCACTTTTAAACGTGGACGCAAAGATATTGGCGAAGGTACTGGCAGGCAGGCTGGAGGAGTGCCTCCCGAAGGTGTTAGGTAAAGATCAGACGGGGTTTGTGAGAGGGAGGCAGCTCTTTTTGAACATTAGAAGGGTATTGAACGTGGTTATGGTACCAGCGGAGGGGAAGGAAACAGAGGTGGTTGCGGCATTGGACGGCAAGAAAGCGTTTGACCGCGTAGAATGGGGGTACATGGTGGCAGTTCTAGAGCGGTTTGGAATTGGACCCAGATTTGTGGACTGGGTAAAGCTATTGTATAAGGAGCCGAGGGCCAGTAACCGCACAAATAACATCAGCTCAGAATACTTTCCTCTCCACCATGGGACTAGGCAGGGATGTCCTATGTCCCCCCTGCTGTTTGCACTCACGATTGAGCCATTGGCCATCGCATTAAGAAGTTTGGGGGTACGGAAGGGGATAGTGTGGGGGGGGGGGGGGATGATAGAGCATATGGTGTCCTTATACGCTGATGACTTGTTATTATACTTGTCGGAACCAAGTCAATAGGGGTACTACTGGAGCTGCTTCGGGTGTTTGGGTCTTTCTCAGGGTACAAATTAAATCTCGACAAGAGTGAATATTTTGTGGTGTCTCGGCCAGGGGTGGGGGGGCTGCCATTCCGTAGGGCAGGGACTCACTTTGGAGTGCAGGTTGCCCGGGATTGGGGGTTGCTCCGTAGGTACAACATTTCTAGTCTGGTGGGGAGAGTGAAAGCTGATCTGGCATGGTAGGATGGTCTCCCTCTGTCATTGGCAGGCCGGGTACAGCCAGTTAAAATGAATGTTCTGCCGCGATTCCTGTTTATTTTTCAATGCCTGACGATTTTCCGGCCAGAGGCATTTTTTAGAGACATTGAAGGGATGATTACTGTCATAATATACACCAGTATATCATGGTGCAGACACACACACTGATGGACATACTGTAGCCACCTGGGTTGGCCACTTCCTCGCACAAAATGGAAGAACGCAAAGGTTACTGGGAAAAATGGACAGTTGCAAAGAGACAAGCAGTTTGCAGAATCCCCTGTGTATTCTAGCTGCTAAAGAAACCAGACAGCAATGTAACTAACGAGCTGCGCATATTAAGTGAGTGATTCCCGGTGATTCCCAAGCACAATGGACACAACAATTAGAAGAGATTGAAACATTCTATAGAAGGTCAGACATCCCGGCACCAGTGGAGTCTGAGACAAAGGACACAAATAAGGTGGAAGGAACCGCCCGGTGATCGAGGAACAGCCCCGTTATTGGGGAAATTCAGATCAATCGATTGGGAAGAGACCCAATCGATTGCACATTTATAGAGCATCCGCCCAGAAGGGCGCAAAGCCCCTGGGACCTATAAAAGTCAGGTCCCAGGACTGATTCTTTCTTCTTGACCAGCCGGCCCTCCCAGCAGAACACCTTTGCAGCAGAAGACCTTGAGAAGGAGAGGCCTGGCCAATTACTACACAGACAGGTAAGTGTCATACAACGCACGCTACGAGAGTAGACACTCCTGACCCCTTTAGTCCACACCAACTGAAAGCCTGCGGATCCAGGAAAAAGCAAGAGGCCATTGTTCCCTGATCCGGCAGTTCCCTTATTTCAGATAAGTATTGGCCTGTTAGTGGTAGGAATAGCCTAGTCTTTTAGTGTTATATGCATGAGTAGTAAATAACTGTGTAATAATAAACGTGTCTTGTTTGAACTTACTAACTGGGGCATTGAGTCATTGGTCTGAACTTGAACTTGAATCTTGTGGCGGTATCATAAGGATACCTGGCGACTCTAGAGCTAAGGAATAAAACAGAGCCATTTGAGTGTAAAGTACACTCACCCAGAACGAGCAACAATACAGTAGGAGCAATCAACATGCATAACACCGCAGCCAATCACCAGTTAGAGCACACTCACTATAAAGACAGAGGGCATCAGTTTTCCCGCTCATTCGGGATGCAGCCTTTCAGAAGTACAGAGCTTACAGCTTACAGCACAGATCCTCACCATGTGCTGAGTGATTAGACTGGTTAGGATAGGCACAGGTCTTTAGTTTAATCTAACATCGTGTTAACCCACAGTAAGAGTATGTTCAACAGTTTATAGTTTAATAAAATAGTGTAGCTAACAGGGTAGCATGGTGGTTAGCATAAATGCTTCACAGCTCCAGGGTCCCAGGTTCAATTCCCGGCTGGGTCACTGTCTGTGTGGAGTCTGCACGTCCTCCCCCTGTGTGCGTGGGTTTCCTCCGGGTGCTCCGGTTTCCTCCCACAGTCCAAAGATGTGCGGGTTAGGTGGATTGGCCATGCTAAATTGCCCGTAGTGTCCTAATAAAAGTAGGGTTAAGGGGAGGTTAATAAAAAAGTAGGGTTACGGGTATAGGGTGGATACGTGGGTTTGAGTAGGGTGATCATGGCTCGGCACAACATTGAGGGCCGAAGGGCCTGTTCTGTGCTGTACTGTTCTATGTTCTATTTTAAGTGTTGGTGGCCTGTATGTGTTCAACGGATCCAGAACACCCAACACATCAATTACCTCATTCATGTGGGGAGGGAAGGTGGCCAGAATTAAAAAGGTCCTACTACAGAGAGGAAGGCAGGCAGGGGGTTTGGGTCTTCCGAGTCTGATGTACTATTACTGGGCGGCGAATGTGGAGAAGGTACGGAGCTGGGTCAGAGAGGTTGACTCCCAATGGGTCAGAATGGAGGAGAGTTTGGGTAGGGGGTCGTGATTGAAGGCGCTAGCAACAGCGCCGCTCCCAACAGCGCTGCTCTCAACAGCCCCGGGGAGATACTCAGGGAGTCCGGTAGTAATAGCTTCGTTGAGAATTTGGAGGCAGTTTTGACAGCAGTTCGGGTTGGGGGCAGGGTCAAGTGAAATGCCGATTTGGGGGAATCATAGATTTGAGCCTGGGAAGTGGGATGGAAATTTTCGGAGATGGGAGGAGAAAGGAATTAGGACACTAAAAGATTTATTTCTTGGGGGTCATTTTGCGGCATTGAAGGAGCTGGGAGCGAAGTATGGGCTGGAGCAGGGGGAAATATTTAGATACATGCAGGTTCGAGACTTTGCTAGAAAGAGATACAGAGCTTCCCGGTGGAGCCGTCTTCCACATTGCTGGAGGAGGTGCTGATGACAGGGGTACTGGAGAAGGGGGTAGTATCAGTGGTTTACGGAGCTATTTTGGAGGAGGAGAAGGCACCACTAGAAGGGATAAAGGCAAAGTGGGAGGAAGAGTTGGGAGAGGGGATGGAGGAGGGGTTCTGGTGTGAGGTGCTCCGGAGTGTGAACGCCTCCACCTCGTGTGCGAGATTGGGGCTGATACAGCTGAAGGTGGTGGAAAGAGCGCACCTCACAAGGGCGAAGATGAGCCGGCTCTTTGAGAGGGCAGAAAATGTGTGTGAACGTTGCAGGGGGGGGGGGGCCGCAAACCACATTAATATGTTTTGGTCCTGTCCAAAGCTGGAGCATTACTGGAAGGAGGTTTTTAGGGTAATCTCTAAAGTCATGCATGTGAAACTGGACCGGGGCCCTCGTATGTGTTAATGGTGACTATGGGTGATCCTTGATTCCTTTTTGTCATTTGTTTATGTTAACATGCGGGCCAATGTCTGGGGTTTGGTGGGAGGATGGGATTGTTGTTATTGATATGGGAATTGACATTGCATTCGTTACTGATTATTGTTTATTGTTGGGTGTAAATTTGGGAGAAAATGTGAAAAAGGAGGAGAATAAAAAAATATTTTTTTTAAACTCCCCTTTCCATTTTCAAGGTCACCCCTTCAAACTTGCCGTCTCATTTGGCCTTACTACTCCAATTGTGTCAATCACAGCTGAGAGCATTTCTGACCATTTCCTTGCATCACTTGCTATCCACTTCCATGTCCCTCCTGCCCGATATCACTTCCTTCTATGTGTCATCTGTAAAAATCTTCTTCAAGTCATTTAAAATCACTTTCAAATTTGAAACTGGCTATAGACTCTCCATTCACAACAACATTCTTGCAGCTGCGGATTTGCTCAATCACTTCCTCATTTCCTCAGACTCACTTCCACCTTTGATGCCCTGGTTTCCAGTGAAACAATTTATCTCGCTGACCCTGGGTGGAAGAGACGTTACAGCAGAGAAAAGGTGTATCTTTGCATCATAGAATAGTGAGCAGTTTTGGCAGATGACAGCCACGCCCAATTGTGCTTACGTAGTCCAGCCAGATGTGGCTGTGGATGGCAAGACAAATTGAGGGTTGTCTGAGGAAGTTTTCTACAGCCCTCATCTCCACTTTCTCAAGTCCACGGGATGCAGGCTTGAACATATACGGTAAACAATTTGTCTTGCCATCCACAGTCACATCTGGCTGGACTACTTAAGCACAATTGGGTCTGGCTCTCATCTTCCAAAACTGCTCACCATTCTACGATGCAAAGATACACCTTTTCTCTGCTGTAAAGTCTCTTCTTAAGGCCTACTTCCCTGTGCCCTCCACCCTTACCTCCAACAACTGTGAGGGGTTCATAGGTTTCTTTGTTATGAAGATTGACCCCATCTAATCTGCTGTCTTTGCTACTTCCCTCCCTCCTTCTCGCTCTCCAATTCAAGTGTTTCTGCCATACCTTTGAACTCACATTTTTCTCTATTTCCTCTCCTATTTCCACTAAGTCTCCAAGTTCCACTTATCCATGAGCCCCACCTCTTGTTCCCTCAATCATATTCCCACCAAACTACTGACTGACACCAAACTTACCCCCGGCTCCTGTTTAATGTTAGCTGATCTTGTTAATGGTTCTCTTGCCTCAGTACTGCATCCTTTTTTCCACAGCTACCATTATCACCCACTTCTCAAAAAGGCTATCCCTGACCCATTGGTCCTTGCAAACTTACATTACATCTCTAACCTCGCTTTCCTCTATAAAGCCCTGAATGTGTTCTCACTTTCCAAATCCATGTCCTGCTTTCCCAGGATTCTGTGTTTGAACCCCTCCAGATAGGTTTCTGTTTCCGCCACAGTACTGAAATGTCCCTTATCACAGGGTCAAACAACATCCTATGTAACTGTGACTGTGGAAAACTACCCCTCTTTGTCCTTCTTGACTTTATTAATCCTTTGACACGGTTGACCACACCATCCTACTCCAGTGCCTCTCCTCTGCCACACAGCTGGGCAGGACTGCACTCACCTTATTTCATTTCCACCTTTCAAGTTGTAGCTGAAGCATCACTGGCTCCCATACTGTTTATTCTTGTGCCTCTCTGCACCACCACCACCCCCTGCCCCACCAACCCTACATGCTGCTCCTCTGTGATGTCATCCGAAAACCCAACATCAAGATCCTCATTTACACTGACAACACCCAGCTCTTCCTCACCACCACCTCTCATGACCCCTTTGCCCTCTCTGATTTGTCACACTGCTTGGCTTAAATCAAGGACTGAATGTACTGGCGGCAGGATGGCACAGTGGTTAGCACTGCTGCCTCACAGCGCCAGGGACCTGGGTTCGATTCCATCCTTGGTTGACTGCCTGTGTGCAGTTTGCATGTTTTCCCCATGTCTCCGAGGGTTTCCTCCTCCACAGTCCAAAGGTGTGCAGGTCAGATGGATTGGCCATGATCAGTTGCAGGGATAGGTCAGGGGGGTGACCTAGGTGGAGTGCTCTTTCAAAGGATCGGTGCAGACTCAAGGGGCCAAATGGACTCCTTCAACACTGTACGATTCTATGTGCAGAAATTTTCTACAACTAAATATAGGCAGAATCAAAACCACTTCTGCACCTGCCATAGACATACATAAACTGGGGGAGAGTGTGGCAGGACTTGCAATCCAGAGACCCAAGCTAATGCTCTGGGCCACTGGTTCAAATTCCACCATGGCAGCTGACAGAATTTAAATTGAATTAATTAAGAAAAGAAAATATGTATTGAAAGCGAATCTCATTAATCATTGATTGTTGTTGAAATACATCTGGTTTCCTGATGTCCTTGAGGGAAGGAAATCTGCCATCCTCATCTGATCTGGCCTATATGTGACTCCAGACCCACGGCAATGTGGTTGACACTTAACTGTTCTCCATCACAAGAATTTGGGCAACAAATGAGGGCTTTGCTAAGTGATGCTACATCACATTATGAATAAAAACAAGCTCTCTTTGTCAGGCCCTGGCTCTCTCTCCCTGGCAACTGTCTGAAACTGAACCAGACTGTTCACAATCTTTGTGTTGGATTTTACCCCTAGGTAAACTTCCAAACACATACCAGCGCCATCACTAAAACTGCCTGTTTCTATCTCCATAATATCCCCCAATTTGAACTCATCTGAGGCTGGAACCTTCTTCCATGCCTTTGTTATCTCTAGACTTTTAAAAAAAATTATATTTATTCAAATATTTCAACAACAAATTTTCTCCCAACAGTTAAAGTAAACAAGGTGTAAAACTAAACAGAAACAGAAAAATAAATCCCCCCAATACAAAGTAATAAATTAATAACCAATAACAATACAAGAAAGAAGAAAATAGCAAACACACCGTCGCAAAAACAAACCCCCTTAACAAACCCCCACCCCCCCCCCCCTTACCCCCTTCCCCCCCCCCCCCCCCCCCCCGGGTTGCTGCTGCGATTGACCACCCTCTATCCCTCCGCCAGGAAATCGAGAAAAGACTGCCATCGCCGGAAGAACCCTTGTACCGACCCCCTCAGGGCAAACTTAACCTTTTCCAGCCTGATGAACCCGGCCATGTCATTGACCCAGGCCTCCGGGCTTGGGGGCTTCGCGTCCCTCCACTGTAAGAGAATCCTACGCCGGGCTACTAGAGACGCAAAGGCCAGGGTACCGGCCTCTCTCGCCTCCTGCACTCCCGGCTCCGATGCTACCCAAAAGATTGCGTGCCCCCAGCCCGGCTCCACTCTGGAACTAGAGACGCAAAGGCCAGGGTACCGGCCTCTCTCGCCTCCTGCACTCCCGGCTCCGATGCTACCCAAAAGATCGCGTGCCCCCAGCCCGGCTCCACTCTGGAACCGACCACCCTGGACAAAGTCCCCGCCACCCCCTTCCAAAACCCCGCCAACGCCGGACATGCCCAAAACATGTGGGTGTGGTTCGCCGGGCCTCCCGAACACCTCCCGCACCTGTCCTCCCCCCCAAAGAACCGGCTCATCCTTGCCCCAGTCATGTGCGCCCTATGCAGCACCTTCAGCTGAATTAAGCTGAGCCGTGCGCAAGAAGAGGACGAGTTCACCCTCCCCAGGGCATCCGCCCACGTCCCATCATCAATCTCTTCCCCTAGCTCCTCCTCCCACTTCGCTTTCAGCTCCTCCACCGAGGCCTCCTCTTCCTGCATCATCTGATAAATCGCGGAGATCCTCCCCTCACCGACCCACGTCCCCGAGAGCACCCTGTCCTGCACCCCCCTAGGCGGCAGCAGCGGGAACTCCGCCACCTGCCGCTTAACAAACGCCCTAATCTACATATACCTGAAAGCATTCCCAGGGGGGAGGCCCCACTTCCCCTCCAACTCCTCTGAAGTCGCAAACTTCCCATAGAGGAAAAGGTCCCCCATCCGCCTGATGCCTGCCCTATGCCAACTCAAAAACCCACCATCCATTCTCCCCGGTGCAAACCGGTGATTGCCCCGTATCGGGGCCCACACTGAGGCCTTCACTATGCCGCCTCCACTGCCCCCACATTTTGAGGGACGCCACCACTACCGGACTCATGGAAAATCTTGCCGGGGGAGTGGAAGCGGGGCCATCACCAATGCCTCCAAACTCGTACCCACACAGGATGCCACCTCCAACCTCTTCCATGCGGCACCCTCCCCCTCCATCACCCACCTGCGAATCATTGCCACATTCGCAGCCCAGTAATACCCACACAGGTTGGGCAACGCCAAACCGCCTGCCTCCCTTCTTCGCTCCAGAAATACCCTCCTCACTCTCGGGATCTTCCACGCCCACACGAACCCCAGAATACTCTTATTCACGGTCTTGAAAAAAGCATTCGGAATCAATATGGGGAGGCACTGGAAAAGAAACAAAAACCTCGGGAGCACCGTCATCTTTGTTACCTCTAGACTTTAGTATTCCAAATTTTCCTGGTAAACTCCTTGATGTACCATCAATTGGATGCAAGACACGATGAGGATCCAAACTGTGGCTTTAATCAGCTAGTTGTTAGCCCAGTGGTCGACTACAGAAAAAGACCGACCGCCAGGAACTCTGGGTACTTAAACCCCGCCTCGGAGGCGGGGTCTACTTGCCTCTTGACCAATTGGTGAGCAGTCACATGACTAGTACCAGCCAATGAGACGAGAGGCACATGACCAGCCAGAGCCAATGGGAAACCAATGCTCTGCACCAATGGCAGTGCTCCCACTCATTCACCCCTTGTGGAGAAAGAAAGGGGGGGGGGTGCTGTGTGAGGGGAAGAGAGAGAGAGGGGGGGGGTCCGAGGACTGGTGGTATGAGTAGAGATAATCAAAGATATGGGCTGCCCACTGGCTCGTGGCAAAATTAACAATATTACATACTACATTAGGATGCAAAGAAAATTACAATAGAGTCCAATAAGGTCCCATGGTTGCATCAGATGGTCACGATCAGCCTGTCGGGTGCCCGTGATGTTCTGGTGGACCGTCACAGTGGAGCCGGTGACGTCGGGTCAATGGTCGTCATTGCCTCCGGGAGCATCGGTCGTAGATGTGTCTCCGTACCCCGGGCCGGTGGTGGAGACGCTGTAATCGGAGAAGGGGGGGTATATGCGCTGGGTCGTGGGGGCGCGGGGGGCGCTGGGGGGAATTGGGGTTGGGGGGGGGGGTGTTGTTGGAAGAGGAGAAGGCCGCACGCCGGCAGGTGCCAGGTCCCGGAGCAAGACCGTATCCTGCCGACCGTCGGGATACTCCACGTACGCATACTGCGGGTTGGCGTGGAGTAACTGTACTCGCTCAGCCAACGGGTTGGACTTGTGCACCCGCACATGCTTCCGGAGCAAGATGGGCCCGGGGGTGGCCAGCCAGCTCGGGAGAGGGGATCCTGAGGACGACTTCCTAGGGAGAACAAGGAGACGTTCATGAGGTGTTTGATTAGTGGTGGTACAGAGGAGAGACCGGATTGAGTGAAGGGCGTCGGGGATGACCTCTTGCCAACGGGGGATAGGGAGATCTCTGGACCGTAGGGCCAGCAGGATGGTCTTCCAAATGGTGCCATTCTCCCGCTCAACCTGACCGTTACCCCGGGGGTTATAACTGGTCGTCCTGCTGGAGGCTATGCCCCTGCTGAGCAGGAATTGACACAGTTCGTCAGTCCCCGGTCGCTCTGGATGTACGCGGGGTAACCGAAAGGGAGAAGCTGGATAGGAGGGCCTTTATGACGGTTGTTGTGGTCATGTCGGGACAGGGAATGGCGAAAGGGAAGCGGGAGTACTCGTCGATAACACTCAAGAAATATGTGTTACGGTTGATGGAGGGGAGGGGACCCTTGAAGTCTATACTAAGACGTTCAAAGGGGCGGGATGCCTTGATCAGATGCGCTCGTTCGGGGCGGTAGAAGTGCGGTTTGCACTCGGCGCAGACGTGGCAGTCCCTGGTGACGGTCCTGACTTCCTCAACGGAGTAGGGCAGGTTGCGGGTCTTAATAAAATGGTAAAAACGGGTGACCCCTGGATGGTAGAGGTCCGTGTGGAGGGAGCGGAGGCGGTCAATCTGCGCGCTGGCGCAGGTACCGCGGGATAGGGCATCGGAAGGCTCGTTGAGCTTCCCAGGACGATACAAGATATCGTAGTTGTACGTGGACAACTCGATCCGCCACCGCAAGATCTTGTCATTCTTCATCTTGCCCCTCTGTGCAGTATCGAACAGGAAGGCGACTGACCGTTGGTCTGTGAGGAGGGTAAACTTCCTGCCGGCCAGATAGTGCCTCCAATATCGCACAGCTTCGACTATGGCCTGTGCCTCCACTTCCACCGAGGAGTGGCAGATTTCGGAAGCGTGGAGGGTTCGTGAGAAGAAGGCCACGGGTCTGCCCGTTTGGTTCAGGGTGGCTGCCAGAGCTACGTCAGACGCGTCGCTCTCGACCTGGAATGGGAGGGACTCGTCGATAGCACGCATCGTGGCCTTTGCGATATCCGCTTTGATGCAGCTAAAGGCCTGCCGGGCCTCCATCGACAGGGGAAAGGAGGTGGACTGGATGAGGGGATGGGCTTTGTCGGCGTAATTGGGGACCCACTGGGCGTAATAGGAGAAGAAGCCCAGGCAGTGTTTGAGGGCTTTAAGGGAGTTGGGGAGAGGGAGCTCCATCAGGGGGCGCATGCGTTCGGGGTCGGGGCCTATCACTCCGTTACGCACTACGTAGCCGAGGATGGCTAGACGGTCGGTGCTAAACATGCACTTATCCTTATTGTAGGTTAAATTAAGGAGTTTCGCGGTTCGGAGGAATTTTTGAAGGTTGATGTCATGGTCCTGCTGGTCGTGGCCGCAGATGGTGACGTTATCGAGGTACGGGAAGGTAGCCCATAACCCATGCTTGTCGACCATTCGGTCCATCTCCCGTTGGAAGACCGAGACCCCATTTGTGACACCGAATGGAACCCTGAGGAAGTGGTAGAGGCGCCCATCTGCCTCAAACACGGTGTACTTGCGGTCACTCGCGTGGATGGGAAGCTGGTGATAGGCGGACTTAAGGTCCACCATGGAAAATACTTTGTATTTCATGATCCTGTTAACCAGATCAGAGATACGGGGGGCAGGGTATACGTCCAGCTGCGGAAACCGGTTGATGGTCTGACTGTAATCCATGACCATCCGGTTTTTCTCCCCAGTCCGAACTACCAGCACTTGGGCTCGCCAGGGACTGTTGCTGGCCTCGATCACTCCTTCCTTAAGGAGCTTCTGGACCTCGGACCCGATGAAGGTCCGGTCCTGGGCACTGTATCGTCTGCTCCGATTGGCGACAGGTTTACAATCTGGGGTGAGATTAGCAAACAAGGAAGGGGGGTCCACTTTGAGGGACGCGAGGCTGCAGACAGTAAGGGGGGGGATAGGCCCGCCGAATTGGAAGGTTAAGCTCTGCAGGTTGCACAGGAAATCCAGGCCCAAGAGTGCCGGAGCGCATAGACGGGGGGAAATGAGGAGTTTGAAGTTTTTGAAAACCCTCCCCTGGACCGTGAGGTCCGCTATGCAGCACCCGGTGATTTTGACAGAGTGCGAACTCGAGGCCAATTCGATTTTATGCTTAACTGGGTGATGGGGAGCGCGCGGCGTCTTACCGTGTCGGGGTGGACAAAACTTTCCGTGCTCCCTGAGTCCAGCAGGCATTTCGTCTTGTGTCCGTTGAGCTGGATCGTTGTCGTAGTCTTGGCGAGCGAGCGTTGTCGCGACTGGTCGAGTGTGATTGAAGCAAGTCGTGGCGAGAGTTCCAGGTCATCCTCGGTGGCAGAGTAATCGCTGGCAGGACCTTCCGTGTTGGCCCAAGATGGCGGCGCCCAGGACCCGCACGTAGAGTCGGGGCCCTAAGGTGGCGGCGCCCATGACCCGCACGTGGCGTCCGGGACCCAAGATGGCGGCGCCCGTCGGAACCTCGTGGCAGCTGGGGGCAGTGTCAGTGGCGTCTGCGGGCCGGTCGGGGCAGTCGGGAGCGGGAGTCGGGAGGACCGTGGGCCTGTTGCGGGGTCCGGAAGGTGGGCTGGAGAGGTCGGTGCGCGGCGTGGGTCCCTGGGGGGGCCCGGGGAGAGCGATCCGCGGTCACTGCGTGGAACAGCAGCGACCGACTTGGTCTGGCAGACCACCGCGTAGTGGCCCTTCTTCCCACAGCTCTTACACAGAGCGGAGTGGGCTGGGCAGCGCGGGTGGGGGTGTTTGGAGAGGCCACAAAAACAGCACCGGGGCCCCGATAGCTTGTCGGAGCGTCCCGCAGCACAGGCCTGGGGGGGGTCGGTGTCAGCGGAGGACGGGGGTGGCGCAAGCCACGATGTCCATGGGGTTGCTGCGCGGCCGGGGAGATTGCAAGGGTCCGTGCCTCAGCTAGGCTGAGGGCATTCTTCTCCAGGAATCGTTGGCGGATAGAGGAGGATTGCATGCCGGCAACATAAGCATCTCTAATTAAAAGTTCCATGTGCTCAGTCGCCGAAACTTGGGGACAGGCGCACATTCTCCCTAGATCTGTGAGGGCCTGGTAGAATTCGTCGAGTGACTCACCAGGGAACTGCTGTCTAGTCGTCAGGAGATGCCGTGCGTATACTTTGTTGACCGGCCGGAGAAAGTGTCCTTTCAGGATATCCATGGCCGCATCAATCGCTTTCGTCCTCAATCATTGAATATACCGCCGTGCCCACGCACGAGTGGAGGATGTGGAGTTTCTGCTCCTTGGTGGGTTTGCTGGCTGCAGTTGTCAGGTAACTGTTAAAACACGCCTGCCAATGTTTAAAGATTGCAGGCGCATTTGAGGCATGCGGGCTGGTGCGGAGGCAGTCAGGCTTGATGCATAGCTCCATTCCAAAATTCTAGCTGATTAAATTGATGTGCCATCGATTCGACTCAAGGCACAATTAGGATCCGAACTGTGGCTTTAATCAGCTAGTTGTTAGCCCGGTGGTCGGCTACAGAGAAAGGTCGACCGCCGGGAAACCTGGATACCTATACCCCGCCTCAGAGGCGAGGTCTACTTGCCTCTTGACCAATTGGTGAGCAGTCACATGACTAGTCCCAGCCAATCAGATGAGAGGCACATGACCAGCCTGAGCCAATGGGAAACCAATGCTCTGCACCAATGGCAGTGCTCCCACTCATATCACCACACTCCTGATCATATGTCTGACATAGACCTGACTCATCCAAAAGTCAGCTGGCCATATCCCAACACATACCACAATCCATTCACCCATCCGCCTCCATTTTCACTGACCTATATTCCCTGCCAGCAATGCCACATTTTTAAACTTCTCACTGTTATTTTCAACTTGCTCCATGGCCTTGATGTTCTATCTTCGTAACCACCTCACAGGCCCTCAACCCTCCAAGATATCTGCACTACTTCAATTCTGCCCTTTTGTGCTCCCATGATTTAAATCACTCCACCATTGGTGGCCAGGCATTCAGCTGCCTCGACCCTAATTGTTACAATTCCCTCCCTACACCTCCCTTCCTCTTTCCTTCTTCAAGACACACCTTTAAACCTATTCCTTTGACAATGTTTTTGGGTATCCATATTTCCTTATGCGGCCTTGCATTAAACTTTGTAATGCTCCTGTGAAGTGTCTCTGACATTTTAGTACAGTAAAGGGGAGATGGTGGCGTAGTGGGTAATGTCGCTGGACAAGTAGTGCAGAGAACCAGGCTAATGGTCTAAAGTCGTGAGTTCAAACCCCACCACAGCAGCTGGTGGAATTTGAATTCAGTTACTAAATCTGATTAATCTCAGTAATAGTGGCCATGAAACTAGCACTGGTTGTCATAAAAACACATCTGGGGTTCGATTCACCCAAAACAATTATTTAATTTGGGCACGTTTGATGGGGTGTTTCACATCGGCTGCATTGGTGAGAGTGCAGCCAGTATTCACCCGCACTTTGTCCCAAAAATGAGCCTGTACTTGAATCTCGGCATGCCTGGCTCCCTCGCTGTCTCAAACATGAGGCCGCACGTGAATCTTGGCATGCCTGGCTCCCTCGCTGTCTCAAACATCAGCCCGTACCTGAATCTCAGCATGCCTGGCTCCCTCGCTGTCTCAAACATCAGCCTGTACCTGAATCTCGGCATGCCTGGCTCCCTCGCTGTCTCAAACATCAGCCCACACGTGAATCTCGGCATGCCTGGCTCCCTCGCTGTCTCAAACATCAGCCTGTACCTGAATCTCAGCATGCCTGGCTCCCTCGCTGTCTCAAACATCAGCCTGTACCTGAATCCCGGCATGCCTGGCTCCCTCGCTGTCTCAAACATCAGCCTGTACCTGAATCTCGGCATGCCTGGCTCCCTCGCTGTCTCAAACATCAGCCTGTACCTGAATCTCGGCATGCCTGGCTCCCTCGCTGTCTCAAACATCAGCCCATACCTGAATCTCGGCATGCCTGGCTCCCTCGCTGTCTCAAACATCAGCCTGTACCTGAATCTCGGCATGCCTGGCTCCCTCGCTGTCTCAAACATCAGCCCATACCTGAATCTCAGCATGCCTGGCTCCCTCGCTGTCTCAAACATCAGCCTGTACCTGAATCTCGGCATGCCTGGCTCCCTCGCTGTCTCAAACATCAGCCTGTACCTGAATCTCGGCATGCCTGGCTCCCTCGCTGTCTCAAACATCAGCCCGCACGTGAATCTCGGCATGCCTGGCTCCCTCGCTGTCTCAAACATGAGGCCGCACGTGAATCTCGGCATGCCTGGCTCCCTCGCTGTCTCAAACATCAGCCTGTACCTGAATCTCGGCATGCCTGGCTCCCTCGCTGTCTCAAACATCAGCCCGTACCTGAATCTCGGCATGCCTGGCTCCCTCGCTGTCTCAAACATCAGCCCGTACCTGAATCTCGGCATGCCTGGCTCCCTCGCTGTCTCAAACATCAGCCCGTACCTGAATCTCAGCATGCCTGGCTCCCTCGCTGTCTCAAACATGAGCCTGTACCTGAATCTCGGCATGCCTGGCTCCCTCGCTGTCTCAAACATCAGCCTGTACCTGAATCTCGGCATGCCTGGCTCCCTCGCTGTCTCAAACATCAGCCTGTACCTGAATCTCGGCATGCCTGGCTCCCTCGCTGTCTCAAACATCAGCCTGTACCTGAATCTCGGCATGCCTGGCTCCCTCGCTGTCTCAAACATGAGCCTGTACCTGAATCTCGGCATGCCTGGCTCCCTCGCTGTCTCAAACATCACCCTGTACCTGAATCTCGGCATGCCTGGCTTCCTCGCTGTCTCAAACATCAGCCTGTACCTGAATCTCGGCATGCCTGGCTCCCTCGCTGTCTCAAACATGAGCCTGTACCTGAATCTCGGCATGCCTGGCTCCCTCGCTGTCTCAAACATCAGCCCGCACCTGAATCTCGGCATGCCTGGCTCCCTCGCTGTCTCAAACATGAGGCCGTACCTAAATCTCGGCATGCCTGGCTTCCTCGCTGTTTCAAACATCAGCCTGTACCTGAATCTCGGCATGCCTGGCTCCCTCGCTGTCTCAAACATGAGCCTGTACCTGAATCTCGGCATGCCTGGCTCCCTCGCTGTCTCAAACATCAGCCTGCACGTGAATCTCGGCATGCCTGGCTCCCTCGCTGTCTCAAACATCAGCCTGTACCTGAATCTCGGCATGCCTGGCTCCCTCGCTGTCTCAAACATGAGCCCGCACGTGACTCTCGGCATGCCTGGCTCCCTCGCTGTCTCAAACATCAGCCCGTACCTGAATCTCGGCATGCCTGGCTCCCTCGATGTCTCAAACATCAGCCCGTACCTGAATCTCGGCATGCCTGGCTCCCTCGCTGTCTCAAACATCAGCCCGCACGTGAATCTCGGCATGCCTGGCTCCCTCGCTGTCTCAAACATCTGCCTGTGCCTGAATCTCGGCATGCCTGGCTCCGTCGCTGTCTCAAACATCAGCCTGTACCTGAATCTCGGCATGCCTGGCTCCCTCGCTGTCTCAAACATCAGCCTGCACCTGAATCTCGGCATGCCTGGCTCCCTCGCTGTCTCAAACATCAGCCTGTACCTGAATCTCGGCATGCCTGGCTCCCTCGCTGTCTCAAACATCAGCCCGTACGTGAATCTCGGCATGCCTGGCTCCCTCGCTGTCTCAAACATCAGCCTGTACCTGAATCTCGGCATGCCTGGCTCCCTCGCTGTCTCAAACATCAGCCCGTACCTGAATCTCAGCATGCCTGGCTCCCTCGCTGTCTCAAACATCAGCCTGTACCTGAATCTCGGCATGCCTGGCTCCCTCGCTGTCTCAAACATCAGCCTGTACCTGAATCTCGGCATGCCTGGCTCCCTCGCTGTCTCAAACATCAGCCCGTACCTGAATCTCAGCATGCCTGGCTCCCTCGCTGTCTCAAACATCAGCCCATACCTGAATCTCAGCATGCCTGGCTCCCTCGCTGTCTCAAACATCAGCCTGTACCTGAATCTCGGCATGCCTGGCTCCCTCGCTGTCTCAAACATCAGCCTGTACCTGAATCTCGGCATGCCTGGCTTCCTCGCTGTCTCAAACATCAGCCTGTACCTGAATCTCGGCATGCCTGGCTCCCTCGCTGTCTCAAACATGAGCCTGTACCTGAATCTCGGCATGCCTGGCTCCCTCGCTGTCTCAAACATCAGCCCGCACCTGAATCTCGGCATGCCTGGCTCCCTCGCTGTCTCAAACATGAGGCCGTACCTAAATCTCGGCATGCCTGGCTTCCTCGCTGTTTCAAACATCAGCCTGTACCTGAATCTCGGCATGCCTGGCTCCCTCGCTGTCTCAAACATGAGCCTGTACCTGAATCTCGGCATGCCTGGCTCCCTCGCTGTCTCAAACATCAGCCTGCACATGAATCTCGGCATGCCTGGCTCCCTCGCTGTCTCAAACATCAGCCTGTACCTGAATCTCGGCATGCCTGGCTCCCTCGCTGTCTCAAACATGAGCCCGCACGTGACTCTCGGCATGCCTGGCTCCCTCGCTGTCTCAAACATCAGCCCGCACGTGAATCTCGGCATGCCTGGCTCCCTCGCTGTCTCAAACATCTGCCTGTGCCTGAATCTCGGCATGCCTGGCTCCCTCGCTGTCTCAAACATCAGCCTGTACCTGAATCTCGGCATGCCTGGCTCCCTCGCTGTCTCAAACATCAGCCTGCACCTGAATCTCGGCATGCCTGGCTCCCTCGCTGTCTCAAACATCAGCCTGTACCTGAATCTCGGCATGCCTGGCTCCCTCGCTGTCTCAAACATCAGCCCGTACGTGAATCTCGGCATGCCTGGCTCCCTCGCTGTCTCAAACATCAGCCTGTACCTGAATCTCGGCATGCCTGGCTCCCTCGCTGTCTCAAACATCAGCCCGTACCTGAATCTCGGCATGCCTGGCTCCCTCGCTGTCTCAAACATCAGCCCGCACGTGAATCTCGGCATGCCTGGCTCTCTCGCTGTCTCAAACATCAGCCCGTACCTGAATCTCAGCATGCCTGGCTCCCTCGCTGTCTCAAACATCAGCCTGTACCTGAATCTCAGCATGCCTGGCTCCCTCGCTGTCTCAAACATCAGCCCACACGTGAATCTCGGCATGCCTGGCTCCCTCGCTGTCTCAAACATCAGCCCGCACGTGAATCTCGGCATGCCTGGCTCCCTCGCTGTCTCAAACATCAGCCCGTACCTGAACCTCGGCATGCCTGGCTCCCTCGCTGTCTCAAACATCAGCATTTACCTAAATCTCGGCATGCCTGGCTCCCTCGCTGTCTCAAACATCAGCCTGTACTATTATGGTGAAGGGTAGGCTGCAGGGAGAGAAGGTGGTGCTGGTTAATGTGTATGCCCCGAATTGGGGTGATGCTGGCTTCATAAGGCGCTTGTTGGGGCGCATTCCGGACCTGGAGGCAGGGGGCCTGATCATGGGGGGAGACTTTAACACAGTGCTGGATCCCACACTGGACCGGTCCAGTTCAAGGACGGGTAGGAGACCGGCGGCGGCCAGGGTGCTGAGGGGGTTTATGGACCAGATGGGAGGGGTGGATCCCTGGAGGTTTGGGAGGCCGAGAGCGCGGGAGTATTCCTTTTTCTCCCATGTCCATAGGGTCTATTCCCGAATAGATTTTTTCATCCTGAGCAGGGGATTGATCCCGAAGGTGCAGGATGCAGAGTATTCGGCCATAGCGATTTCAGACCATGCTCTCCACTGGGTTGATCTGGAGATGGGGGAGGCGCGGGACCAGCGCCCGCTCTGGCGACTGGATGTGGGGCTGCTGGCTGATGAGGAGGTGTGTAGGAGGGTCCGGGGAAGTATTGAGGGGTATCTTGATACCAATGATACGGGGGAGGTCCGGGTGGGGATGGTCTGGGAGGCTCTGAAAGCAGTGATCCGGGGGGAGCTGATCTCCATCCGGGCCCATAGGGAAAGGAGGGAGAGGAAGGAGAGGGAGAGACTGGTGGGGGAGCTCCTGGATGTGGACAGGAGATACGCGGAGGCACCGGAGGAGGGGTTGCTGGGGGAACGGCGCAGTTTGCAGGCCAAATTTGACTTGTTGACCACCAGAAAGGCGGAGACACAGTGGAGGAGGTCGCAGGGCGCGGTATATGAGTATGGGGAGAAGGCGAGCAGGATGTTGGCGCATCAGCTCCGCAGGCGAGATGCGGCTAGGGAAATTGGTGGAGTGACGGATAGGGGTGGGAATGTAGTGCAGAAGGGGACAGAAGTAAATGGGGTCTTTAGGGACTTCTACGAGGAACTGTACCGGTCAGAACCTCCGATGGGGAGAGGGGGGATGGAGAGCTTCATGAACAGGCTACGGTTCCCAAGGGTTCAAGAGGAGTTGGTAGAGGGGCTGGGGGCGCCGATAGAGTTGGAGGAGCTAGTCAGGGGGATTGGACAAATGCAGTCAGGTAAGGCGCCGGGGCCGGCCGGGTTCCTTGTGGAATTTTATAAAAAGTATGCGGATCTGGTGGGCCCCCTGTTGGTGCGAGCTTTCAATGAGGCATGGGAGGGGGGGGCTTTGCCCCCGACGATGTCGCGGGCACTGATCTCTCTGATCCTAAAGCGGGATAAGGACCCCTTGCAGTGTGGATCATACAGGCCTATCTCGCTCCTCAATGTTGACGCTAAGTTGCTGGCGAAGATCCTGGCCACCAGGATAGAGGACTGTGTGCCAGGGGTGATACACGAGGATCAGACAGGATTTGTCAAGGGACGGCAGCTCAACACGAATGTGCGGAGACTGCTAAATGTTATTATGATGCCGGCAGTGGAGGGGGAGGCGGAGATAGTGGTGGCGCTGGATGCGGAGAAAGCGTTTGATAGAGTTGAGTGGGGGTACCTGTGGGAGGTGCTGGAGCTGTTCGGATTCGGGGAGGGATTCATCAAATGGGTGAGGCTGCTCTACGCGGCTCTGATGGCGAGTGTAGTTACAAATGGAAGGAGATCGGAGTACTTTAGGCTCTACCGTGGGACCAGGCAGGGGTGCCTCCTGTCCCCCTTGCTCTTTGCACTGGCGATTGAACCTTTGGCTATGGCGTTGAGGGAGTCAGGGAGATGGAGGGGTCTGGTGCGGGGTGGGGAGGAACATCGTGTATCGCTGTATGCGGACGACCTGCTGTTGTATGTGGCGGATCCAGAAGGGGGAATGCCGGGGGTGATGGAGCTGTTAGCGGAATTTGGGGGCTTCTCGGGCTATAAGTTAAATTTAGGCAAGAGTGAGGTATTTGTCGTACACCCGGGTGATCAGGAGGAGGGAATTGGGAGACTCCCATTTAAGAGGGCAGTGAAGAGTTTCAGATACCTGGGGGTGCAGGTGGCCAGGAGTTGGGGGACTGTCCATAAGCTTAATTTTACCAGGCTGGTGGAGCAGATGGAAGAGGAATTTAAAAGGTGGGACATGGTGCCGCTATCGTTGGCGGGTAGAGTGCAGTCCGTCAAAATGACGGTTCTCCCGAGGTTCTTGTTCCTTTTTCAGTGTTTGCCCATCTTTATCCCTAGGGCCTTTTTTAGAAGGGTTACGAGCAGCATCATGAGCTTTGTTTGGGCGCATGGGACCCCGAGGGTGAAGAGGGTCTTCTTGGAGCGGGGTAGAGATGGGGGGGGCTGGCGTTACCCAATCTCTCGGGGTATTATTGGGCGGCCAGTGTGTCGATGGTGCGCAAGTGGGTAATGGAGGGGGAGGGGGCAGCATGGAAACGGATGGAGAGGGTGTCCTGTGGAGATACAAGCCTGGGGGCCCTGGTAACGGCGCCGTGGCCGCTCCCTCCTACGAGGTATACCACGAGTCCGGTGGTGGCGGCTACCCTCAAGATATGGGGGCAGTGGAGGCGACATAGGGGAGAAGTGGGGGGCTCGATGGAGGCTCCGTTAAGGGGGAACCATAGGTTCGTCCCCGGGAACATTGATGGGGGATTTCAGGGTTGGCACAGAGCGGGCATCAGACAGCTGAGGGACCTGTTTATTGATGGGAGGTTTGCGAGCCTGGGGGAGTTGGAGGAGAAATTTGGGCTCCCCCCGGGGAACATGTTCAGGTATCTGCAGGTAAAGGCATTTGCTAGGCGGCAGGTGGAGGGATTCCCTTCGCTTCCCGCGAGGGGGGTGAGCGACAGGGTGCTTTCAGGGGTCTGGGTCGGAGAGGGGAAGATATCTGATATCTACAAGGTTATACAGGAGGCGGAGGAGGCGTCAGTAGAGGAGCTGAAAGCTAAGTGGGAGGGGGAACTGGGGGAACAGATCAAAGACGGGACATGGGCTGATGCCCTGGAGAGGGTTAATTCTTCCTCCTCGTGTGCGCGGCTTAGCCTCATCCAATTCAAGGTGCGGCACCGGGCCCACATGACTGGGACAAGGATGAGTAGGTTCTTTGGGGGTGAAGACAGGTGTGTCAGGTGCTCGGGGAGTCCAGCGAACCATGCCCATATGTTCTGGGCATGCCCGGCGCTGGAGGAGTTCTGGAAGGGGGTGGCGAGGACAGTGTCGAGGGTGGTGGGATCCAGGGTTAAGCCAGGATGGGGACTCGCGACTTTTGGGGTTGGGGTGGAGCCGGGAGTGCAGGAGGCGAAAGAGGCCGGTGTGCTGGCCTTTGCGTCCCTAGTAGCCCGGCGAAGGATCTTGCTACAATGGAAGGATGCGAGGCCCCCAAGCGTGGAGACCTGGATCAATGACATGGCGGGTTTTATTAAGCTAGAGAAGGTCAAATTCACCCTGAGAGGGTCGGTACAAGGGTTCTTTAGGCGGTGGCAACCTTTTCTCGACTTTCTGGCTCAACGATAGGGTACGGGGACAGTAGCAGCAGCAACCCGGGGGGGGGGGGGGAGGGAGGGGGGGGAGGGGGGGAAGGGGGAGGGAAATGGTGGGGGGGGGGGGGAGGGAGGGGGGGAGGGGGGAAGGGGGAGGGAAAAGGTGGGGGGGCGGATGATGACTATGTTTGTTTATTTAATTTAAATTTATTTTGAAGTCCTTTTGTTGTTCATTGGGGTTGGGGGGGGTGGGGGATGGGATATATGCGTCGATACGGTCTGGGGATGGTACGGTTATTATGGGTTATTTTGTTGCATTTCATTGTTTGTCGTTATGTTTTATATTTTCTGTAAAAAATTCCAATAAAAATTGTATTTAAAAAAAAACATCAGCCTGTACCTGAATCTCGGCATGCTTGGCTCCCTCGCTGTCTCAAACATGAGCCTGTACCTGAATCTCGGCATGCCTGGCTCCCTCGCTGTCTCAAACATCAGCCTGTACCTGAATCTCGGCATGCCTGGCTCCCTCGCTGTCTCAAACATCAGCCTGTACCTGAATCTCGGCATGCCTGGCTCCCTCGCTGTCTCAAACATCAGCCCGCACGTGAATCTCGGCATGCCTGGCTCCCTCGCTGTCTCAAACATCAGCCCGTACCTGAATCTCGGTATGCCTGGCTCCCTCGCTGTCTCAAACATCAGCATGTACCTGAATCTCGGCATGCCTGGCTTCCTCGCTGTCTCAAACATCAGCCCGCACGTGAATCTCGGCATGCCTGGCTCCCTCGCTGTCTCAAACATCAGCCCGCACGTGAATCTCGGCATGCCTGGCTCCCTCGCTGTCTCAAACATCAGCATTTACCTGAATCTCGGCATGCCTGGCTCCCTCGCTGTCTCAAACATCAGCCCGTACCTGAATCTCGACATGCCTGGCTCCCTCACCATCTGATTCACCTGATTTGTTCCTCGGCTGTGCGCTGCTAACAAAGGGGAGCTGTTTTTAAATGCTCCCTCAGCACTCACTCCCAGTCATGACAGGAGGATGGCAGTGCGGAGACCTGCTCCTCGCTTTGGGGATGCTGACCTGACCAGGCTTCCCCACGCCGTGGATGAGAAGCAGTGCACCTGTTCCCCCGAGGAGGTCGGAAAACCAGTAGCAGGGTCAGGAATGCCGGCTCGGAGGCAGTGGCAACAGCTATCTGTGCGGGCAGCATGACCAGGAGGGCCACCGTCAAATGTCGGAAGATGAACGACCTCTAACGAGTTGCAAGGGTAAGTTACCACTTTCTCATGGCATCAGTCCCAACTGCCACATCTCAGTTTCCCAAACCCCCATCCGCTCCTCCCCCTCAATCCTCTGGCTGACCCCTTACACTCTCCCAACATCCGATCTTCAAGCTTATTCCTCAGAACTCCATGGTCTAGCTGCCGTACCCACACATGCCACCTGCTATAGACTCCCAACTCATCAAGCGTGCAGCTTACAATGCCCTCTCTTTGTCCCCGCAGAAGAGAGCCCATAATAAGGGGGAAAGAAAGAAGATGGGTGGAGGAATCGCAGAGGTCCGACGTCCTCACCTCCTATGAGGAACAGGCATTGGAGATCGCGGGGTTGCCCGAGGAGAGAGCAATGAGAGCCAGGCTGGCCAGTGCCAGGGAGGTGAGGATCCACTGTCCCTTCATCCAGATGACCTGTCTCAAGTGAGTCGTTGCTGTCCCACAAAATGATTCTTCCCTCTCACTCACTATATGTCCATTCACATGCAGAATCATCATCTGATGAGGCTGGGCCATCCAGAATCGTACACCCACTGCCACCCAACAGAAGATCTCAGTGGAGAGCTCCAAGAGACACACATCTCGGTGGAGTGCTCCGAGGAGCACACCAGGGATGCACCACAGCCATTACCCACACCTTCCACCAATGTAGAGACACACATCTCGGTGTGCAGCACTAGTGGACAGACTTAGGGGGAACTACCTGGTGAGTACCATGCATTTGCTGATGTTCATCAGGTGGACGCAGGATATTTAAAGGGGGTCAGCATTTGGAGGTCTGCTGGTTCCCAGGACTTAGCCGGGTCCCAGCCTGATGTCAAGCCTCTGGACAAGGTTCTTCCAGAGCTGATAACGTTCAGGAGGGGGTATCAGTGACATTCCAGCAATTGTAAGGCCGATTGGAGAAGTCCCAAAGCCTTCAGATTCAGGAGATTGTACCGGCAATACGTGGCACACAGCCAACACTACTAGGGTGTTGACCGCAGTGGAAAACCTGGAGCACGACATCCGCATCTTGAGTGATTGTGTCCAAGGCATGGCTCAGTCCGTGATGACCATGGCTGAGGGCCTCAACATCATGGGCGGGATTCTCCCGTACCTGGCGGGGCGGGAGGTCCCGGCAGGACAGAGTGGCATGAACCACTCCGGTGTCAGCCCGCCCCAAAGGTGCGGAATCCTGGCGTGGAAGGCTTTTGGCGCCATGCCAGCCGGGGCCGAAGGGACTCTGACGGCCGGCGCGAGTCCGCTCTTGCGCGGGAGCGTCAGCAGCTGCTGACGTCATTCCCACGCATGCGCGGGGATTCACCTATGCATCGGCCATCGCGGAGGCTGACACGGCCGACGTGTAGGAAAAGAGTGCCCCCACGGCACAGGCCCGCCCGCGGATCAGTGTACCCGAATTACGGGCCAGGCCACCGGAGTAGGGGCACCCCCCCCGGGGCCAGATCGCCCCGCCCCCCCCGGGACCCCGGAGCCCACCCGCGCTGCCAGGTCCCGCCGGTAAGGGACCTAGTCTAATCTACACCGGCGAGACTGGCATAGAACCAGCGGGACTTGGGCCCATCGCAGGCCGGAGAATCGCCGGGGGGCTGCTGCAAGCGGCCGCCGACTGGCACGATTCCCGCCCCGGCGGAATCTCCGGTGACGGATAATTCAGGGGCTGGCGGGAGCGGGATTCACGCCGCCCCCCCCCCCCCCCCCTCGGCAATTCTCCAACCCGACGGGGGGTCGGAGAATCCCGCCCCATGTCTTTGCCGATGAGCGACATGTCTCAGGCACAAGTGGCCATTGCTGAGGCATTCCAAAGTGTGGCCCAGACACTGGGGACAAAAGCTGAAAGTGTCAATGCCATGGTGCAGATAACAGGGAGCCTCCAGGACCGGCAGATGGCTCAGAGGCTTCAGGAGCTCACTCCAGCTGCCCCTCCATCCCATGGATTCACGTAGAGCCCACAAGCACCGCCAGGGAGGAGAAAGTGCTGGAGCCCAACCCGGGGCTTTCCACGAAAGAGACTATGGTGGTCTCCAGTTCTTTTGAATACCCTCCTCCTGACACTGGTGCATCTCGAGGAAAGCGCGCTGAACAAGGTGGCATAGCGATGCCTGTGACATCGGCAAGTCGGCTGGAGCCTTCCGTCTCCAGATCCTCCAGTCCGCCAAGAGCATCAAAGGCCATAGGATGTGGAAAGCAACAGGCTGCCTCCAACACTATTGTGTATCCTGGGGACGGGCCTAGGCATAGCACTAGACCACGGATGATCAAGAAAAATGAGAGGCACTGAGTGGGCACTGGTGAGGTCACTATCCACAGCTGGTGGGAATGGAAATCTGTCACATTAACATGTTCACCATGAAAACATGTCACACTTCATACATGTGAAGCCTCAGTCATGTTAGTCTCCACAGTGGGCCTGGCTGCACCCCAAAACTTTGATCCCTTGCCACCCCCCGCTCCCGGCACAGTTATCCAAGATCAAAAGACCCCACTGCAGACTCTGTCATGTGAATGGGTGTGAGCGGGTTGCCAGCAGAAAGACAGGAGAAAGACTTGATCATATCCTGAGGAGCACAAGAGTTTTCCTCACAGCGAGTGCTCATCACTCTCCTGCCTTGTGAGGTACACACAGACAGTGCCAACACAGGCCCATCAAAAAACAAACAAAGAACAAAGAAAAGTGCAGCACGGGAGCAGGCCCTTCGGCCATCCAAGCCCATGTCGACCATGCTGCCTGTCTAAACTAAAATCTTCCATGCTTCCGGAGTCCGTATCCCTCTATTCCTGTCCTATTCATGTATTTGTCAAGCTACCCCTTAAATGTCACTATCGTCCCTGCTTCCACCACCTCCTCCGACAGCGAGTTCCAGGCTGTGTAAAAAACCTGCCTCGTACATCTCCTCTAAACCTTGCGCCTCGCGCCTTAAACCTATGCCCCCCAGTAATTGACCCCTCTACCCTGGGGAAAAGCCTCTGATTATCCACTCTGTCTATGCCCCTCATAATTTTGTAGACCTCTATCAGGTCGCCCCTCAACCTCCGTCGTTCCAGTGAGAACAAACCGGGTTTATTCAACCGCTCCTCATAGCTAATGTCCTCCATACCAGGCAACATCCTGGTAAATCGCTTCTGCACCCTCTCTAAAGCCTCCACATCCTTCTGGTAGTGTGGTGACCAGAATTGAACACTATATTCCAAGTGTGGCCTAACTAAGGTTCTATTCGGCTGCAACATGACTTGCCAATTCTTATACTCAATGCCTCGGCCAATGAAGCCAAGCATACCGTCTGCCTTCTTGACTACCTTCTCCATCTGTGTTGCCCCTTTCAGGGACCTGTGGACCTATACACCTAAATCTCTCTGACTTTCAATACACTTCAGTGTTCTGGAGTGATGTTACATGGACCCTTGGTGGGCGGAACAGGTGGTTGGGGAGGGGGCGGAGTGATTGGTTGGATGGGGTGTGGGTGGGGGGGGGGGGGGGGTGAAGAATGGTGCTGAGCTGATGGATCGTCCGAGGAGAATTTAGAGACTATGAGGGCATCGCTGGTCCTCCTGGCATGTTGGACCCTTGCCGCCACCTGTCCTCCATCCTCCGACTCCTCCAGGCTCCAAGACCAGCGGCCTAATTCTGTCTTATATTTTATAGTCCTCCTGGTCGTCTCCATCTCCTCCTCCTCCAGCATGTCGCGCTGCTGTTGTGCCAGATTGTGGAGGGCACAGCAGACCTGCACAAAGTAGGTGACCCTCTGGGGAGTGTATTGTAGAGCACCACTAGAGTGGTCTAGGCATCAGAGCTTGAGCAACCCTATGCACTGCTCAATGACAGCACGGGTGGCAGCGTGGGCCACATTATATCGGGACTTTTATTCTCCATTCCTTCATGCCAGTGGGATTCTCCGTTGCCATTACAGTAAATGGAGATTTAGCTGAGCATCAAATTCTCCGTCCTCGCTGGCAGCGGTAGCGAGGTAGACTTGCAATGGATAATCCAGCCCCGGATCTCCGCCTTGGTTTCAGGCTTCTGCACTGATGTCATCAGCCACAACCTCAATGGGTATTCTGTGTTCCCCATGACCCAACCCGTCATCCTGGGGTTGTCCTTGAAGACACCGGGGAATCTCCAAGTGCCCCAGGATATAGCTGTCTTTCACACTCCCAGGGTAACGGGCTCACACACATGAATGATCCTGAGGCATTGGACACACATGATCTGAACATTCAGGAGTGGAACCCCTTCCTGTTCCTGGAGTACAGACACGCTGTTCAGGCATCCTCTGAGACATGGCATCTATTCCTTCGAGGAGACACTTGAGAGTTCAGGTGCGTAAAGTTCTATCACACCTAATAAGGCTAATTCCTCATTTGAAATAGCCTCCATCTGTGAAGTTAGAGGCTGCTCCCAGTCAAAGGGAGTGAAATTGAATTTCAGGAAGTATCTGGTAGGACAGACAGGCTGTAGCTGTTCTTGCCCCTGTTATGGGTCTCCACAATAGTTAGAGATGGCTCGAAGGCCTCAGTCCCCCCCCCCCCCCCCCCCCCCGCCCCCCCTCCCGGCCCAGGGGCAACTTCCAACTTGGATACCTCCAGCCCCAAGAACAACCGCACCCTCCTGAAGGCACCCCCTCCCCACTCCCCAAGCACTGGGGCAGCAGCTCCACGCTACTCAGTTCCTCACATCCCCTCAGTAATCATTGCAGCGCCTTCCTGTTTTTGTTAAGGAGAACTAAATGGCGCCTGGGATGGGTGACTCCCCCGGAGGCCGCTGGAATCTCGCCAATGAGATTTAAATGGTTGCAAATTGGCCTAAACGACCTTCTCGCCATTTTGGGGTGAGATTCGGAACTCGTCATTGGGAGCGGGACAGGTGAATTGCAAAATATTTTGCATTCGATTTGGGCCTCTCCTGTGGTTCACCCAAAGCACACAGAATGGCGCCAGGCACGACATGATGGGAAAATCGCATCTCTGGTTCATAAATGTCCTTTCGGGAAGGATATCTTCCATCCTTACCCAGTCTGGCCACGTGTGACTCCAGATCCACAATGTGGTTGACTCTTAACTGCCCTCTGAAGTGGCCTAGCAAGTGACTCAGCTCAATGGCAATTAGGGATGGGCAACAAATTCTGCACTTGCCTGTGATGCCCAGTTGCCCCATGAAAGAATTAAAAGAAAGTAACATGATGCAGCGGACCTCAGGAGGAGACCCAGATGGATCATCCACTTATCATCCACTTGACACTTCTGGCTGAATATGATTGCTTATGCTTCAGTCTTTCCCTTTGCACTGATGTGGCGGGCACCCCGCCATCATTGGGCACAGGGATATTTGTGAAGCCTCCTGCTCCAGTGAGTTGCTTACTTGCCATCCACCACTCGTGACTTGGATGTAGCAGGACTGCAGTGCTGCAGGTTTCAAAATATATTCAATAGTTAAGAGGGTTCATCGGCTCTGTTTCATAGAATTTTACAGTGCAGAAGGAGGCCATTCGGCCCATCAAGTCTGCACCGGCTCTTGGAAGGAGCACCCCACCCAAGCCCATACCTCCACCCTATCCCCATAACCCAGTAACCCCACCCAACACTAAGGGCAATTTGGACCCTAAGGGCAATTTAGCATGACCAATCCACCTAACCTGCACATCTTTGGACTGTGGGAGGAAACTGGAGCACCCAGAGGAAACCCACGCACACACGGGGAGAACGTGCAGACTCCACACAGACAGTGACCCAAGCCGAGATTCGAACCTGGGACCTGGGACCCTGGAGCTGTGAAGCATTTCTGTGAACCACTGTGCTACCGCGCTGCTGACACTTTCTTTCCTTTCAGTGATGTCTGCCAGTGGCAAAATAGTTGCCTTGGATGATTTTTTAAATTGCAGATGTATGCTGTTCTGGCTGGTTTACTTTGAACATTCTCCCATTCAGTGAATCTGATTTCACATCAGCAGATCAATAAGTCAAGTTTTAGTTGCGTAGTCTTGGGTCAGGGTGTTTTCAGGTGATCTGGGGTGGAGTCAGGTCAGGTCAGATTAGTTTGGGTGTCAGGGATGTGGGTAATCAGTTGGGCAGTAGGGGTGATCAGAAGGTATTTGGTGTCGGAGTGAGTCGGGGTTTCAGGGCACGAGTTAGGAGGTAAGGCGGGTCGAGAGGGGAGCCTGGGTGGCAGATGGATCAGGGGGTAGCCAGGGTGTCAGTGTGAGTGGTTGTGAGTCAGTTGTGTAGATACCCAGAAGTTAGACTGAGACTTTTTCTATCTAACCTTTCTTGGGTAACCATTCATGTAAGTCCCACAGAACTGTTTGAAGTTTCAGGCTCTTAGCCCGAAGCTGGAGACATTTGTGGAGGGTGCTGGGGAGCAGGGGAATTGCCCATTAGAAGTTGAAGCTTCCTGGCCATTTAGAAGAGGTCGGGACTATAGCGAGATGCCAACGTGCATCTTGGGTCAGTGGCACCACCTCCAACGATCCAGAGAATGGAAGGCCTGGGCCATGGTTTTCTCCACTGCAGCCCAGCAAGTGTGAGTGATATCATTGTGATTTGCTGTATACTATCTAACTTTGCTTTGTAGCAGAGATAACAAATGGATCCATCATTGGGTGACTGTCTGTCTGTGTGGAGTTTGCACTTTCTCTCTGTGTCTGCGTGGGTTTCCTCTGGGTGCTCCAGACATGTTCTTCCTGTGTCTGCGTGGGTTTCCCCTACAGTCCAAGATGTGCAGGTTTGGTGATTTGGCCATGCTAAATTTCCCCTTAAGTGTCCAAAGATGTGCAGGTTAGATGGGGTTATGGAGATAGGTGGGGAGTGGGCCTAAGTAGGGTGCTCTTTCAGAGGGTCGGGGCAGGAGAGCCTCCTTCTGCACTGTAGCGGTTCTACAGATTCGACGGACCTTCAACAAGATGATGAAGATGCCACAGGTGCCACTAAAAGTAGTGAGAAGGTGGGAAGACACGAATAACAGCCTAGACTACCAGAGCTCTTTGGCAGTAACTCACTTCCGAGTGCTTCTCTCGTGAGTGCACCTCCCACACATGTTAACAGCAATGTCCAATAATCCATCCTTTCACCCTGCCCAAGGACCAGGATTACAGGGATCCAGTTAATACAGCAAAATACTGCCCAAAAAGAATTCAAAACAGGTTATCATTTTAATGATTTTGCACAAATTCCTACAAGCTATTTATCCCCCAAGAGCTAATCCAAATTGCCTTTCCTAAGTAGCAAAATAAATATTAGCATGATTTCTTAATATATTTTCACATTAAAGTAAAAATTTCTTAATACTTTCAATTTTCATAATTTAACAAACATTATATCAAATAAAATGAAGCAAATTAATACAAGTCAATGTAAAACAGCAAAGCAGATTGTAAAATATTGATGCTATAAAATGAAACAAGCTGTATATATTTAAAACTTGATTAGCATCATGCATGGGCTTTGCGTTACATCTTTTACACCAGGCTTGTCCAACACGCAGCCCACGGGCCAGATGTGGCTCCCAAAGCCCCCCATTGTGGCCCCGGAGGTAGCCACAATGGCGGGCCAGGGCCAGGTCATGGGAGGGGCTGATTGCCAGTCCGGGCCAGGCCAGGCCGAGCGGGGAGAACATAGAACATACAGTGCAGAAGGAGGCCATTTGGCCCATCAAGTCTGCACCAACCCACTTAAGCCCCCACTTCCACCCTATCCCCGCAACCCAATAACTCCTCCCAACCATTTTGGTCACTAAGGGCGATTTATCATGGCCAATCCACCTAACCTGCATGTCTTTGGACTGTGGGAGGAAACAGGAGCACCCGGGGGAAACCCACACAGACACGGGCAGAATGTGCAGACTCCGCACAGTGACCCAGCAGGGAATCGAACCTGGGACCCTGGCGCTGTGAAGCCACAGTGCTCGCCACTTATGCTACCGTGCTACCTGTCATCCAGGCCAGGGGAGGAGGCTGACTGCCGGGCCAGGCTGGGTGGAGGGGGAGACTGAACACCCTGCTAGAAGAGGCTGGAGACAATGGTGCGGACGGCTGAAGAGACGGGGTGAAGATGAAGAGAGTCGCTGCCCAGGGATGTGAGAGAGTGATTGTTTGGGAAAGAGAGAGAGAGAATTGGCAGGATTTTCCAGCCCTGCCTGCCACTAGAATCATCCAGTCCACCGAATGTCAATGGACGTTTGGCATGGGCTGTCGAATCTCATCCAGTGGGTTCTACCTCAATGGGCTCAGAAAATCTTGGCCAATGTGTAGGAGAGAGAGAGCGTGTGTGTGTGGGAGAGAGTGTGTGTATGGGAGAGCGACTTTGTCTAAAAATGAAAGGCTGTGTGAGAGGGACAGTGAGTGAGTGTGTGAGAGAGAGAGACTGTGGGAGAGACAGAGGGCGCAATTCTCCTGATCGGAGATTAAACCAGAGTGATTCCTGCACCAGCCCAACATACCATTCAATTGCACACCAGGATTCTCGCTGGACCTGAGAAAGGTGGGACTTAATCTCTCCACAGGTTCCGCTCATTAAACATCTGAGTGCCAGTTTTAAAGGGCATCCCAATCTCAGAATGCTGCTGGCACGGGCCTCCCCCCTCATTACTCCCCTTCAGCACCCCCAGCCTCCCCCCCATCAGCCCCCACAAACCCTTCTTCAGCCCCACCTCACTCCCACCCAATTCCATTCCCTTCAGAACCCACCCCATGGCAGTGCTAACTTTGCAGTCCGAAGGGTGGCAATGGGGTCAGCACCCTCTGTACAACTGCCTCCAGGGTGCATTCATGGGAGCCGAAGGACAGGGTGGCTTGTGCTCGGCTGGAGCTCATCAGGGGTCTTTCCTGGGACGGGGCCATTTGGCTGCTTTTCCATCCTGCAGCCTTTAAACCCTTTAAACAGTTTGTTAATGTCTCCAAATACAGTTATCTAATAATAAAGTGAAAGAGTTCCCATCTGAGGCCTTAAACCCTTTAAAATGCCTGCCAATGTGCTAAATTCAAAGATCTGTGAGATGAAGGTAAAAGTATTCCCTTTAATGTGGTGGTAAACTTTGCAGTGTTATTTTCCTAGTCAATTTCATTGCCCTTTAAAGTATTGAAACCTGTCTGCAAGTTTAGAAGCCTAAAATCTTTGAACTGCATTTTTAAAATGTTATTTCATGAACCATTGACTTTCAAAAGTCTTTTGATTGACAGGTCGAGGCAGTTTCAAAGGGAAAATTAATGTTGTTTACTTATGCAGCTCTAATTTGATTAATTTAAGGGAACAGTTGTTTTTCTAAACATAGTATTTTTCCTGTAACTTGTAACATCTTGTTAAGCATTTCATATCATTTATCATAGAATTTACAGTGCAGAAGGAGGCCATTCGGCCCATCGAGTCTGCACCGGCTCTTGGAAAGAGCACCCTACCCAAGGTCAACACCTCCACCCTATCCCCATAACGCAGTAACCCCACCCAACACTAAGGGTAATTTTGGACGCTAAGGGCAATTTATCATGGCCAATCCACCTAACCTGCACATCTTTGGACTGTGGGAGGAAACCGGAGCACCTGCAGGAGGAAACCCATGCACACACGGAGAGGATGTGCAGACTCCGCACAGACAGTGACCCAAGCCGGAATCGAACCTGAGACCCTGGAGCTGTGAAGCCATTGTGCTATCCACAATGCTACCGTGCTGCCAGATTTATCCCAGATTATTTTACAACAATTACAGAAACTGAGGGCTAAGAATGTGAGCACTGCCCATACTGTTTTCTCCCCAAAAAGACTTTAAACCCATTGCTAATCTACAACAAATCACACTATTATATAGGGCATTGGTGAGGCCACACCTGGACTATTGTATGCAGTTTTAGTCCCCTCACCTAAGGAAGAAAGATCTTGCAATGGAGGGAGAGCAGCAAAGAATTCCCAGGCTGATTCCTGGAATGGCAGGAGTGTCATCTCAGGAGAGACTAAATTGGTTCGGATTATATTCATTGGAGTTTAGAAGAGTGAGAGGGGATCTTATAGAAATTTACAAAATTCCAACAGGATTAGACAGGGTAGATTCGGAAAGAATGTTCCCGATGGTGGGGGAATCCAGAACTAGGGGTCACAGCTTGAGGATAGGGGGTAAACCTTTTAGGACTCAGGTGAGAAGAAATGTCATCACCCAGAGATTGGTAAAACTGAGGAACTACCACAGAAAGTAGTTGAGGCCAAGATGTTATGTAATTTCAAGAAGGAAATAGCTCTTGGGGCTAAAGCGATCAAGGGATATGGGGGGAAGGCGGGATCAGGGTACTGAACTTGGTGATTAGCCATGGTTATAATGAATGGCGGAGCAGGCACAAAGAACCGAATGGCCTCCTCCTGCTTCTATTTTCTATGTATATTTTTATATATATTCACATACAAAAATTGCAATCCACTGTCATTAAGAGATGACGTGCATAATTGAGAGTTAATATATGTGGGAAGATGGGCATTAATTGAAATTATATAGCTAACAATTGTGAAAAATATTAACACACAGGAAATTCATTTTGCAATTCCTCTTTACAAGGCTGGTAAAGAGACATTCCTCCTCGTGGAATATCTTCTGAAGAAGATAATCTCCCTAATAAACCCTAATCACCCGAATAAACAGCCGGTCAAAATGGATGTTGACGGGGCTGTTTGGAGGAACCCTGAAAATGGTGATTACAAAGCAAAATTCAAAAGGAGAGCTTCAAAGCTGTGAGGATGTTCTATGGAAAACTTATCATAAACAATTCATACAATTAGAATTACTTTTCCCTCTTAATGAGGTTTGTGTTCTACACAGGCAGGGTAAGATGTGAAAGTTTCCACCAGGAAGCTTTTTTTTTATCTTCTATCATTGTCTGATTCCAGATTCTCAGATTGAAGCAGTTTCTCTTCAAGTCGGAATGCCATCAGATCTTTCCGAGTAATTATTCCAAGGACACGGTTCCTCAAGTCAACAACAGTCAAGTGTCGAAGTCCCAGTGTTCGAAAAATTATGTAAGTTCGTTGGAGAGAGAAATGAGCATGGACTGTCATTGCTGATTGGTTGATGTATGGTTTCTATAGACAATAAACAAAAGAGCTGAGGAAAACTGACTATTGACAATTCTCAACAAAAGACAGATATCTTCAGATAACATAAATTAACTAGACAAGCTATCAAATAGGAAACAATCATAGTTAGTGGCTGTCTTAAAAAGATGGTTAAAAATAGAATTGAATTTTTGTTCAGATATCAGACTGAAGCTATCCAAAATCAGCACAGTTGAACAAAATGCAGAACAAGACCAGCAGCGTGGGTTCAATTCCCATACTGGCCGCCCCGAACAGGCACCAGAATGTAGCGGCTGGGGGCTTTTCACAGTAACTTCATTGAAGCCTACTTGTGACAATAAGCGGTTATTATAATTATTATTATTGCCCCCCCAGCAGAGACCCCCCCCCCACAGCTCCAATATCCTCTGATGGTGGCCCACCCCATCTGAGGTTGGACCTCCCGCCCCCAGTTGCCCACCCCCCCCTCCAAGCACAGGGGTAGCAAGCCCAGTGCCCCCAGGCTCTTTGCCTGTGAGCAAAGATGGCTTCTCACCTCCTCGGCTCCCCACAGCAGCACATCTGCCAGGTTCACGTTTTTCAAGATGATATTAATCGGCGCCAGCGTGACCACTTGCTGGGGAGGACGATGTATTTCGGGAGGCCGTTGGATATGGTGTGGTTCCTGTTAATTGTATGAAAATAAGGCTTAAGTGGCGATTATTGAATTCTCGCCATGCTACGGCGGGATCCCATTTTCGCCAACAGTGGCAGGCCTGTTGCGTTGTAAACACTTCGGCGCCCGGTGCGATTCTCTCCCGCCATTTACCGGCCTCGTCGGGCTATCGCTCAACCGCAACGAAGCAACTGAATCGCATCCTCAGTGTGTGTTTGCGCGACACCTTTACAAAGATGCTGCACTTCCCATCAGAAGCGGGCGCATGTGTCAAAGATGCCATTTCCCACACTTCGGGGAGCCTGATCACACCCAGATACTGACACAACAGAGCCCAATTCCACCACCTTAACATCAAGCTATCTAGGTTCAGCGGAAAGGTCCTATAAGATAGACCAAACAACAGGGATTTTCTCAAGCTTCCTGGAAAGCAATCAAATATGATTGCAAGCTGCCACCTAATTGACATTATACTTATTACAGCTGATTAAGATCCAAGATTCAGAATTAAAACGTGAAGAAGTAATTATACATCAGCATACCCAGAAGAGAGGAACAAATTGTTGAAGTCCTGTACATTTAGAAGGAGATAATTTGCCAACTGAACATGAGGCATAACTCAGATTTTTTTTCTTTTTGCTGTTGAATTGTAGTAACTTTATAGACGTAAGAAGGATTAGTGGGATTAGAGGGTGGTGGGCACCTGAAATTCACCTGCATCTGCTATTTATTTGCAAGACTACAGACCAGGTGCTAAGCGACGAGTTTTTTTTGTTCTCCTTGTTGGCCGGCATAGACACAATGGGCTGAATAGCCTCTTTGTGCACCATAACCTTTGTATGGTTCCATGGTTTATACTGTAGTGCATTAGTTTTTATTTGAAAATATTTTTATTGGCTTTTCTCATATTTATAAATAGTTGTTGCTTATATACATTACATTTTTCTTCCCCGCACTAATTTGCTTTATTTTACAGAGAGGTTTGTTTGGTCTTTATTTGACTAACTGCCCGTACATTTTGCTGCCCTCTGGATCGGTCTATGATATCACCCCTTCCTCCCATCCCACCCCCGTATTGGTTTCAGCACCTTTCCTCTTCTCTTGTGGTTTCCCCATTCCCCATCCCCGGTTACTCCTCATTGCTGGCCTCGCACAGATTTTGGAACAGGCCGACAAACTGCCCCCAAGTATCCAGGAAGCCTTCCTCTGACCCTCAGATGGCGTACTTAATCTTCTCCAGGTGGTCATCAAGCAAGTCTGCAGCTTTGGGTGGTGCCGTCGATCGGCAGCTGAGCAGGATTCTCCGCCGTGCGATTAGGGAAGTGAAAGCGAGGGCATTGGCCCCCTTCCCCATGTGTAGCTCTGGCTGCTCTGATACCCCGAAGATTGCCACTATTGGGCATGGCTTCACCCTCACCCCACAACCTTGGACATTGTTTCAGAGAAGGCTGTCCAGAATCCAGCAAGCTTGGGGCAAGTCCAAAACATGTGGGTGTGGTTGGCCGGGCCCCTCTGGCATCGTTCACATTTATCCTCCACCTCCGGGAAGAACCTGCTCATCTGGGTTCTGGTCAGGTTCGCTCTGTGCACCACTGTGAGCTGCATTAGGCTTAGCCTTGCGCAGGAGGAGGTGGAGCTCACCCTGCTCAGTGCTTCGCTCCAGAGTCTCGATCCTACCTCTGTCCCCAGTTCGTCCTCCCATTTTTGTCTGGTCCCGTCCAGTGGTGTTTGGGCTCTGTCAAGCAGCTGTCTGTATATTTTCCCACATAGCCACCCCTTTCAGGTACTCTAATAATGTGCTTTCTGCGGCCCCGGGGTACCCTACTGTCTCTTTGTGGAGCAAGTGCTTTATTTGAAGGTGTCCCAATTCCTGTCGTCTTGCGAGTTTCCACTTCCTCGTCAGTTCATCCAGTGTCGCCAGTCTGCGCCCTACGTAGAAGTCCCCGATCGTCAGTGTGCCCCCGACCCGCCTCCATCTTTTGAAGGTGTTATCTAGCATGGCTGGGGGGAATCTGTGATTGCCACAGATGGGGTCCATAAGGGACGTTCTCAGTTTGGCCGCTACCACTGGGCTTGTTGTGTACCTTGAGGAGGATGGGAATGCTACTGTGGCCAGGGCCCGGAGGGTTCTTCCTTTACAGGATGCCTCCTCCATTTGTACCGAATCTGTGTCGGGTTCTTGTACCCATCCCCTCACTTTTTCTGCCGTTGCTGCCCAGTGGTAGTATTGCAGGTTCGGTAGAGCCAGGCTCCCTCTAACTTTCCCTCTTTGCAGTGTTGGTTTAGGAATTCTTGGGTTCTTGCCCCCCACACAAATGCTATGATTAGCCTGTCTATGTTTTGGAAAAAGGTCTTGGGGATAAAGATCAGGATGGATCTAAACAGGAAGAGAAACCTTGGCAGTATGTTCACCTTGATCGTCTGCACTCTTCCCGCCAGGGAGAGTGGGAGTGAGCCCCACCGTTGAAAGTCCCTTCTTACTTCCTCCACCAGGCTGGTCAGTTTCCACTTGTGGATCTGTGTCCAATATCTGGCTATCTGGATCCCCAGGTACCGGAATCTGTTCTGGCCGTTTTAAACAGGAGCCTCTCCAGCTCTGTCCCTCCCCCTTTTGGTTTCACTGGGAATTCCTCACTTTTGCCCAGGTTAAGTTAGTAGCCCAAGAAGGTTCCAAACTCTTTCAGTTTTTGCAGTATTGCCTTCAGTCCCTCCTGTGGCTTCGAGACATAGAGGAGCAGGTCATCTGCATAGAGTGAGACTCTGTGCTCTCTGTCTCCTCTCCAGATTCCCTTCCATCTTTTTGTTTCCCACAGGGCTATTGCCAGGAGTTCAATCGCTAGCACGAACAAGAGTGGGGACAGGGGCAACCCTGTCTTGTTCCTCTCTGTAGCTGGAAGAATTTCAGAGCTGGTGGTGTTAGTTCAGACACTTCCTTTGGGAGTGTTGTACATGAGCCTCACGCGGGCGGTGAATCCCGCTCCTAGCCCAAACCGTTCCAGTACCTCGAGGAGGTAGTTCCATTTGACTCTGTCGAAGGCCTTTTCTGCGTCCAGGGAGACAATGACCTTTGGTGTTCTCTCCCCGGCAAAGTGGGTAGTCATTATTACATACAGCAGCCGCCTGATGTTAGCTGTGAGCTGCCTACCCTTGACAAAGCTCGTTTGGTTCTCTGTGACCACTTCTGGTACGCAGCCCTCCAGGTCCTTTTGGCCAGGACCTTTGTGAGTATTTTTGCATCTATGTTCAGCAGTGAAATGGGGCTGTATGATCCATTCCATCAGGTCTTTCTCTTTTTTGGGTATTAGTGAGATTGGGGCCTGCGCTAGCGTGGGGGGCAGGGTGCCCCCTGCCAGTGAGTCTGTGAACATGTTCCTTAGGTGTGGGGCCAGGACTGGTGCAAGATTTTTGTAGCAGTCCGCCAGGAACCCATCGGGTCCCAGTGCCTTCCCCATCTGCATGGAGCTGATGCTCTCCATGATTTCTCCCAGGTCTATTGGTGCTTCCAGCTCCCCCTGTCTGTCTTCCCCCACAACTGGTAGTTCCAGTCTGTCTAGCAACTGTTTCATTCCCGCATCCCCGTCGGGGGGCTCGGCGGCGTACAGTCTCCGTTAGAAGGTCTCGAATGCCCGATTGACCTTCTTTGGCTCTGTTATCAGTCTGCCTCTGCTATCCTTAACCTGCACTATTTCCCTCGTGGCTGCCTGCTTTCTCAGCGGGTGAGCCAATAGGCAGCCAGCCTCGTCTCCGTGTTTGTAGAAGGTCCCCCGTGACTGGTGGCGTTGGTACACTGCTTTCCTAGTGGATAGCAGGTTAAAGTCCATTTACAGCTTTTTCCTCTCCACCAGAAGCCTTATGGTCGGGGCCTCGGAGTACTTTCAATTGACTTCCAGAATGGAGTCCACTTGCTGTTGCCTGGCCACCCTCTCTTCCCTATCTCTACTTGCCTTGTAGGCTATGATAGTATCGTGCATTAGTGAGGTGAAATCTTGGCTGAGATTGCTCATGACAGAAGAACTAACAGGAAAGAAAACACTTATCAATGAAAAGTTTCTAACTAAAACTGCTGGTTAGTTATGCACCTCATAATCGGCATGAGGAATAAAGTGAATATCCTAGGAATAAAACTGACCAAAGGGAAATATTTGAGTTCTCATAAAACGGAATGCTTCTTATTGTCCTCAACTGCTGGAAGTTTGAGATTCAGACATAATTACGGCTAAACACAAGGTTAGTTCAATTTGCTGTCGTTAAATGTAGTAAAATTCCACTGCCATATCAAATGGTAAACTATACTAATTCTCTTTAATTAGATTTATGAGAGGAATCAGAAAGGTTGCAATGAGGCCTATGAAACACGCAACATTCAGAGTATCATTTAAATAGAAACCAGAGGCTCTCAAATGAAGAAAAAGGAATGGAGTCCATTGAAACATTCAGAGCAAATTTGTGTCTTGTGGAGTATAATTATTTCAGTCTAGATCCAACCTGCTAATCAAAGTTGACCATTGGATTCTGGAATGTTCAGCAAGATTAGTAATGGGATCTCAATACCTAAATTATTTTACTGCATCCAACTCACCAACATGCCCAGAGGGAGATGCATCTTATGTATTTAATATTCATGGTTATACATTTTCAGGGAAAGAGAGAATCATGGGGGGCGTGGGACTGGTTGCATTAATAAAGGATTCTATCATAGCCTTAAAATGTAACAATGTCCAATGGGTTATGACAATATGAAATGCTTATAAATAGAGTTAAGAAATCAGAAGACAAATCATACAGTGCTCAGTGTGCACTATAATTTTTATTCCATTCTTAATATTACAAAGTCAATGCACAGAGTGGACAGAACAAGCCCTTAATCCAGCTCATTGCTTGCTCCAAAGACTAATTCAAATTGAAGCCAATTCATGGTCTCCACAAGAGAGACATACAAGATCCAAGCTGACAAGAAAAGACGTTACACTTCACTTGGGCTTGATCTGACGCTTGAACTGAGCCAAAATTGGAAATTGAGAGAGCAAACTGTAGACAGTTCAGAGAACATGACGGGTAATAATAGCAGAATGATTTAACTATCCCATAATAGACTGAAACAAAGGTGATGCACAATCATATTATGGATTATGCAGGAATTTACTATAAGCAAGTTAAGTGTTCCTGCAAGAACTACACTAATTAGATTTTCAACACTTATGAACCAAAGTCTAGAGTTTGGCATTCAAAGTATTCTTCTGTTTTAAGTACAATAACTAATAATGGAGAACCTAAAACTTCATGGTGACAAGCAGAACCCACTGCAAAAAACAAACTACTGTTTATGTAAAATTCTGTTGCTCATCGAAAAATGCTATATAAACAGTCAGAGTCAACAACACAATGAATGCAGATTTTTGTACAAGTGGCTCACTGCTTACCAAATTCACATAGTAGTCCTTATATCGGTTGTCAGTTCTGTACTTATTCAGGAGAAGATTTATCTTTGTTGAGTTTAGAAACTTGACTGATATCTATGAATAGATTACAAAGAACAAGACTTAGAATACTAAAAATCAGCTTGCATTTATACAGGGCCTTTAACTTAGTAAAGTATCTCAAGGAACTTCACATAAGTGTTATCAAACAAAATTTGCCATTGAGCCAGAAAAAACTGTTTAGGTCATGACTAAAGAGGCCAGTTTTTAAAAAGTGACTTGAAGCCAGAAAGGCAAATGAAGAGTCAAAGAGAAATTCCAGAACTTAGGACCTTGGCCATGAAGGCACAGTTGGTCAATGCACAAGAGATCGGAGTTGGATGGGTGCAGATACTTCGGAGAATTGTAGGGATGAACGTTACAAAGATAGGATGGGGTGAGTTCACTGAGGAATTTGAAAACAGAATTTTGAAACCGTGCTGCTATTTGCCTGGAAACCAATATAAGCCAGCGAACACGGAAGTACTTGGTGAATATGAGCTGGTAATGGTTAGGACAAGGGCAGCAGAGTTTCGGATAGCTTCACATTTAAGCAGGGTGAAAGACAGGAGGTCAGCCAGGAATGCATTGGAAAAGTTAAGTCTAGAGGTGACAAAGGCATGAATGAGAGTTTCAGCAGCAGTTACACCGAGACAGGGACAGACTCAGGTGACGTTATGGAAGCGGAATTAGGTGAAGGGATGGATATGTGCTCTGAAGCTCATCCCAGGATCATGGATGACAACAAAGTTGCCATAAGTCTGGTTCAGTCTTAGACATTTTCCGGGGCGAGGGATTGAAGTCAGTGGCTAGGGAATAAAGTTTGCGGCAGGGACAATGGTTTTGTCCTTCCCAATATTTAGTTGGAGGAATATTCTGCTGGTCCAGTATTGGATGTCAACTAAGCAGCCTGATCATTTAGAGACGTTGGAGGTGATGGTGAGGTAGAGCAGGATGTTGTCAGCGCACGTTCAGAAACTGACACTAGGGGCCTGACTTTGGCTACCAAGTGGTAGCTCAAGTTGGGAAATTTCCCTACTCACTGGACCCACCTCAGTAAAATAAATTGTTAAGCATTTTAGCCCTCACCCTCACACTCCCTCACCCCCAGACCCCAAAGTCCCTCATACCCTCCATGCCAACAATACCAACTCATGCATCCCACCCTGCGACAAATGCAAGATTTTAAATATGTTGGGTTATAAACATTTGACAATTTAAGGGTTAAAAGCCAGGATTAGAGCGCTTTTGACTGCAGTAGCCACGTTTTTAAAATAAATCTCGCGAGGTGTATCAAGCCGGGAAGAGACATGGCGAGGCATAAAGGCCTCTCGCGAGATTTACCCGCCACATTGTGTCCCAAGTCGGGCGGGACCGTTAGATTTCGGCCAACGTCTTCTGGGCTAGTGCAGTATCGGGAAACATTCAGCACGTTTGAACTTCTAAATGGCATAGAAAGCCAAATATGTAAGACAGGAAATTGTTACAAGACAGGTTAAAAATTAAAAATAAATTGGTGCCTGGCTACAGGAACATACGTGTGAACTATTCTTTCCTCAGATCAGTGAATATATGTGTGGAAATAGTGAGAAAAAGCTCACATATTGGCCTGTTCTGAATCGGCAGCCAGCACTGGAGAATGACTTGTCTATTTTGCCTGTCATCCTTTCCATTATACACTCCAGCAGTCCCCCTGCATCAGCCTCTCCTATGCTAATAACAAAGGCAGAATCCACTTCACTGGGAACAGGAACAGGGTAAGGTAAATTCTGAGATCGTTATCTTTGCTGAAACATCGCTCCAGACATTTTTGCAACACCGAGCCCTCTGAAGTAAAATATAAATGTGCTGCATGCGATCTGTAGGTTCTGACAGGCTTTTAAACCCTGCAACTAGTTTGCCCCCTCCCCCTTCACAGTAATTCACTCCCATGTTCTATGAGGGATACACTTTTGGTCGACAAAGTTGAGCCAATCCTGGGAAGTCTGACAGGGTAGAAGTGTAATTCATGAGTGGGCAGAAGTGCTGACCTTATCGCAGCAGAAACAACATTGCTGATTTTCAGCCCAGTATCTGTAGAGGCACTGTTTGAACACTGGGAATTGATATTTAAAACAAAAATCAGAATCACATTCAAATACAGAATACATAAGGTATCCATTAGGTATTATTAGTGAGGGAATGGGTCTAACGTCCAAGGGCTGCTATCAGGTTTCCTGTAGTTCATGTGTACAGATAAAATAAATAACTCTCTTGTGTTGGTCTACACACTGCACTTAATGATAACCATTCTGGCTCACACCCTTCCAGCCATTTAGGTCAGAGTAATAAAAAGTATGTGATGTAAGCCACAGTTCAATGCAACTGTGAAGTCATTTAAGAATAAAGCTGTGGTTATAGATCCAATAATTTATCCTGCAGCATTTGAATTCAACTGCTATTGAAAACATGCTTAATTTTGAAGAGTATTTCAATGCAGTAGCCTAGAAATTGCTATCAGCAGACCCCTTCATTCCACCAGCAGATTGGCAATAGTGCCCAACTCATACAGGATGCCCTGTTGTTACCATTTTTCATTGGTTTCCACATTGAGGGCATTATGTGTCACTTAAGGCATATTATTGTCCCTTGTTATCTTTGTTGGTTCCTGTGCTCATTAATGATGATATAATGATCTTTATTATTGCCACAAGTAGGCTTACATTAACACTGCAATGAAGTTACTACGAAAAGCCCCTAGTCGCCACATTCCGGCACCTGGTCGGGTGCACAGAGGGAGAATTCAGAATGTCCAAATTACCTAACAGCACGTCTTTCAGGACTTGTGGGAGACACTAAAGGACAAGTGTGGCAAATTGTAGTCTTCATGCCTCCTATGGTTCTTATGAGAAGTACGCTGTATGTTGTTACCTGGGAATGTTGGGATGCAAATTGGGTTTCTCTATTGGAAATCTAATGACAATTTTCAGTCTTCCCCAAGTACTTAGCTTGTTAGAGGGCAATGACAGGGAAGGGCTGCCAGGGTTTTGTGATATGCCACTATTGTTTTGCCACCTATCACATCTACAAAACTGGAAAGTGATATAGTTTAGGTCTCTCCAACAGCAATATGTGCCACGTACCATCCCCTTCCCCCCAATATCCTAAATCCCCAAGAAAACCCTTGCATGATGGCCGGATACAATTCCAGCAATCCTGGTTTCAATGGGCAGCATTTGGTGGCGTGATATTCTGCCACTTGCTGCCTGAAACTAGTGGGATGTTGGCTGATGAGATCTAAATGAAGCCCAGGAGTAAAAGTTAAGGAACCTAGAAGTTGAGTTTATGAGGCAAATGGGCACTGAAGAAGAATAATGTTATTACTTTCTTTAATCATTCCAAGTAATCCTCACCTCATTGTAGTTCAGCTGAGCATGTTGTTTGTAGGTACCCTCATTTTGAGTTTCAAAAAGCATTTCATTTTCCAAGATTCGACAAAGTTCTAACCTACTCCCAAAATAAATGAAAGCATAATTGAGAATTCAACAATTGGAAGTTGTTCAGCCAAAGAGCACATATTTGAAATACATAGCAGGTCTATTAACATCTGTAAAGTGAGATGGGTTAATGATTCTGGAATAGATCTTTCATCAGCGTTTCTTTGTTTATTGTTCTCACCAAATTGAAGGAATATCACAAAAGCAAAATGGACGATTCCTCTACTTTATGTGGATGTAGTGTTAGCATCAAGCACCCCAATATCCGGGCCTATGCAAGTTGATGAAGAGTAAACTATGCTGTGCACTGTCGCAACTATGGGAACACCTTTACCCGAGCCCTAAATAACAGCAAACTGGATATCACGGGACCAGCTGTTAAGGACACAAGGGCCGGGATTTTTAAGGTGTCAGGGTTTCCCTTCCTGCCATCCGAAGAGTTGGTGGGGAGTACTTCTGCCCCACAGTGATTTCATGCTCCAACGAACGGTAATTGGCTGCAGACATCACTACTGTCCCTCACTTGGGAGGAAACCGGGATTCCCCATTGGCTGACACTGGAATCGGGAAACGAGATTGGGCGGAGAATCAGTTTTGATGTCAAAATCGCGGCAGGCGCCGGTTTCACGCCAAATCACAATTTTCCGGAGCCTTGACGGCTGCGTCAATGTGTTCCACTCCACACTTACAGTATACGCCGTTGGCATATCACAGTATACTCCGGGGCCTCTATGATTCTCCACCTCCACTGGGGGGAATTCACAGTGAGGTTCACTTGTTCTCTGAAAAATCGGGAAACAGGCGCCGTGGCTGATGAGGGAGAGAGAGAATTAGAACATGCAGAGGTGCGATCGTGGGCTGCCGGTCCTGAGATGGGCAGGGAGTGGGGAGGGTGACGGGCAGACAGGCTATGGGGTTGGGTGACACCCACTTTGACCTTGGCTCTGCAGAGTAATACTGGCCGTATGGGTGCCTCCACCCTACCACCCCCGTACCCCACCATCCGCCCTACAACCATTCCCACCACAGCCACCCGCTAGCAGGGAAACACGCGGCCCACACAAGGGCAACGCCCACAGTAGCCCCGACAATGGGGTTCCGGATGGGGGCTTCAGACTGTACCACTGGCATGGGCAGCACCAGCCGATGATACCATTGTCAGCAGGGATCGATGCCAGGGCCAGAGGCCACCACAGTGCCGGGGACCAATGGGGCCGGGGTGCAGGGATGGGGGAGGAGGGGGGGGACTTATGGGGGCAGAATCCACAGTACCAACCAGGCCGCTGTGTATCCCGGTGGACCTGTTTGGGCATGGGGGTATGCACTAAACTAACATGTCAGCCTTTCACCCCCTGCAGGCAATGGATATTGGAATTCAACCAGCAATAGTGGTCTTCCTCCTAGTCACTACAGCCCTAGGGGATGACCTGCGGCTGTACGAGCTGGAGCTGATGGAGGAGGAGGAAGCTGCAACACCGGAGTGTGCCCCAGAGGACCAGCAAGCAGCCGCTGAGGATGGAGAGCCGGCCACACAACAGGCCGAGGAAGAAGAGGAAGTGGTGTGAAGGAGATGCCGCATGAGGCCACACATGTACGGCTGCGTCTGTCATTCGAGGATCTGCTGGACCGAGCATGCCATCGAAGATGCTGGCTGAGCAGAGAGACAGTGCGGCATATCTGCCAGATCTTAGTCTCAGGAACGGAGAATTCCGCTGAGAGCTACCGCCCATCTGATTGGCCAGTAGCTCTCAATCCCAGCCGCACAAGAAGCTACAGTGGACATGACCAGGACTACAAGCAGTCCCCAGTGCCTAAGTTGGGATTCCAGGAAGTGGTGGTTTTTGGTGACCTCAGGGTGAAATGGTAGGGAGGCCTGGTGAGGTGGCCAGTGGGGGATGGGGTGTTGGGAGAGAAGCCAGGGAGAGGAGGGTGGAGGGAGGTCATGCGGTTACCAAATCATAAGGGGGTCGTGGCACCCAAGGCTGATGGAGGCTCCCCTCCGCCACCACTCCCTTCTCATCAAAGGCCGAATAATATTGGGTGGGATTCTCCGTCCCGCCAGCCCCATCTTCTGGCACGGTGCACCCCTGCCGACAATGGGATTCTCTGTTCCCGTAGCTGGCCAATGGGATTTCCCATTGTGACCACCCCCATGCCTTTGGAAATCCCGTGGACATGGGTGCGCTGCTGGTGAAGCGGAAGATCCCGCTGACAGAGAATTCCACAGATTATTTTTGGGCTTTCCCCATATCCCGGAACTCGTTGCACCAGCCTGCAAATTGAGGCTTGTGGGTAACAGCCTTTAAGTGGTCAATATTTGGTCAATTAAGGGCCTCAATTGGGGCAAAGGGAGAGCCTCGCCTAAAGCATAAAATTGGAAAGAGGTCAGGGCAGATGGGAATCCAGCAGGAAGCCCATTGAGGAATTTTACATTTACCACCCCCGCCCCATCTACAAACCTGCCGATGGGAGAGTGTAAAGTTCAGGCCAAGAATACGGGAGACAGAAGCAGATGTTGGTCATACAGCCCATCAAACCTTTTCTACTCTTCACATAGACATCAATGTCACATTCTCACCCTAACCCCGTTTCCATTGATTCCCATAGTGTCCAGAAACCTTGTTGGCCCTGAATGGGTCTGTTGTCTTCTGGTCTGATTTTAAGCCACCAATCCAAACCTGTTCCAAATGATCCCTTAAATTTCCAACTATTAACTCTGTTTCTCTGTCTATAGATACTGCCCGACCAGCTGCGTTCTTCTTGCATTTTCTGGTTTCATTTTAAAAATATATTATTTTTAAATTATGTTGAACTTCTATCATCATGGAGAAATTTGACATTCCACAAATTTTAAATTATTCTTTCAGGGCTAGTTAGGCTGCTTGAATGTGTATAAAATATATATTTTTAATGATTTTCATATTTTATATTACATATTTTTAGTTTGACGTTAAGTTACATGTGTCATACCCGTTAGTAGTATTTTACAAAGCCAATCAAGGTGCTGTTCTGGCTTATACAAGAGGGAAAATTAAAAAGTCAACAAAGTGCAGACGATGAAGGCTTGCTATACACATTTACATTTGCCTGCTTTATTTCTCTTTGGTGGCTGTGGGTCTCATTTGGTCGGTGTGCCTTGGAAGCCCTGCCCCAGCTTGCGCCTACCCACTTGTTGCTGCTCCCTCTGGTCCTCCTTTTACTGTTGGATCTGTCCCCTGCAGTTGTGCCCTTGTGTTTCATGGTCTTCTTGCGGGTTTTTAACTCCCCCTCTGGCCCCTCCCCCCCTTCCTCTTCCTTTGTTATCTGTGGCTCATCCGTGTCCCCCCCACCCACCTACTCTATTGGCTGTTGGCTACAAACAGGTCTTGGAACAAGTTGGCGAGTGACCTCCATGTTTTGTGGAAGCCATATTCCAACCCCAGGATAGCAAACTTGATTTTCTCCATTTGGAGAGATTCCAAGAGGTCAGACAGCCAGTTTACAGCTTTGGGTGGTGCTGCTGATCGCCAGCCTGCAGGATTCTTTGGAGAGCAATTAGGGAGGCAAAGGCAAGGGAGTCGGCCCCCACCCCTGGTGGCTGGTTTGATATCCCAAAGTAATTACAAAGTTAGTTACACATCATTCAAGGTGCAGCTTTTCCGAAATGTTGAACTATCATGTGAGAGTACCTTTAAGAAAAGGGTGTTTAAGAAATGTACCGTTAAGAAATGGGTGTTTATCAGTGATGGGTGTGGGTGGAGCTGCAGGGTGTGTTTTCGTTTCATTTTCAGAACTGGATAGCTGCAGTCACAGCCAGAAGGTGTATGAGTCTCTCTCTCTGTAATCTAAAAACTGTAAATCGATCCTTTGGTGATTTAAAACTAATAACTGCTCTCAGTAGTGACTTTAACTTGATGTGCTTCTGTTAAAAGTTTTGTTTTTAACACTTACGGATGTTAAAAGGAAAGCTTAAAGGATTATTTAGTGTTGTAGACTTTAGGGGTTGTATTTGAATTAATGGTTGATAAGATGTTCACTGTATGTTTTAAAAAGGTTCACTTGAGTTCATAGAATAAACATTGTTTTGCTTTAAAAAAATACTTTTCCATTTCTGCTGTACCACACCTGTAGAGTGGGCCGTGTGCTCCCCATACCACAATCTATTAAAAGTTGTGGGTCAGGTGAACTCCTTGATACCCTTTGGGGTTCTCTAATCCCTGGCGCATAACAAATTGGGGGCTAGAGGGGGATAAAAGTCTATCTATTGGATTGGTTTAGTAAAACGAAAAACAGTGAGGGGTGAGCACATTGTGGCTGCTTTTCAGGTGTGGTATTTTAGTTTAAGTAGGGAGTGTGTTGTGGACAATGGCTCTTTCAGAGGCTCTGAAGTTTTTGGGGGTGGAGACGGTCACACGCAGTACCTTACAGACAGAGACTAAAAGCAGACTGTTAGATTTGGCAAAAACATTGCAGTTAACATTTCCTGACAAATTGCGAAAAGATGAGGTAATTATGGTGGTGGCTAAGCATTTAAAGTTGCCTGAGATACAGTCTGACTCATTAGAAATGGCAAAGATCCATCTGCAGTTTAAGCAACTTGAACATGAAAAAGAATTAAAGCAGCTTGAATATGCAATGAGAGAAAAAGAAAGAGAAAGGGAGATACAGGTCAGGGAAAAAGGAAAGGAGAGATAAGAAAGAAACAAAGAAAGAGATAGAGAGGAGAGGGAAAAAGAGAGAGTTTGAACTTCAGAAAATGGCTATGAAACAATACAGTCAGTTAAAATTGGCAGACTTAAAGGGAAACGTACAGTTGGAGGATAGTGATGAGGATAGTGAGAAAGAGCGTCATAGTCAAAGGCTTGGTGGGGATCTATTTAAATATGTCCAAGCATGGCCAAAGTTTGACGAGAAGGAGGCGGAAATCTTTTTCATTTTATTTGAGAAGGTAGCTAAACAAATGAAATGAAATGGCCACAGGACATGTGGGTATTACTGATTCAAACAAAGCTGGTAGGTAGGGCGAGTGAAGTGTTTGCATCACGATCAGAGGAGATATCTGGGACATATGAGGTGAAAAAATACATCTTAGGTGCATAGGAACTAGTGCCTGAAGTCTACAGACAAAGGTTTAGAAATTTAAAGAAATAATTTGGTCAAACATACATGGAGTTTGAAAGGCTCAGAGTAATTTTGATAGGTGGATAAGGGCTTTGAAAATAGACCAAATGTATGAAGCTCTAAGAGAAATTATACTTTGGAGGAGTTTAAAAATTCAATTCCTGATGTAGTGAGAACTCAAGTGGAAGAGCAGAGGGTTAAAACTGCAATATTAGCAGCAGAAATGGCAGATTATTATGAATTAGTTCATAAATCAAAGCTTGGTTTCCGACATCAGTTTCAGCCTGTGAGCGATAGAAACTGGGGACATGAGAAATACTCAAGTGGGAAAGGTAAAGGTGATCTGATGGGAGATAATAAGAAGAGTGTACCTCAGATTAAAAAGAAATTCAGGAGGGTGAAAAAGAAATGAAAAGTTTCAAATGTTTTCACTGTAATAAACTAGGCCATGTAAAGTCAGTGTTGGTAGTTCAAGAAAAGCACTGGTAAGGTTGATGTGGTAAAACAGGATAAGACAGTGGGGTTCATTATAGTGGTAAAGGAAAGCCCAAGTGAAGCGAAGGAGGTGCAAAAGATTGTACAGCCTGATCAAGAGGTGATTGATAAGAAGGTGCCAGATCTCTCTAAGGAATTTACTTGTGTGGGTAAAGCTTACTCATGTGTATCAGGAGGAGTAGGTAAAGAAGTCACAATTTTAAGAGCTATGGGAGTTAGTCAATCTTTAATGGTAAGCGATGAGGAGTTATGTAGTTTAGGAAGAATGATGCCAGAAAAGATGGTAATACGTGGAATTCAGGGTGAGAGGAGTAGTGTTCCATTATATAAGGTAAGGTTGGAAAGTCCAGTGCAGAGTAGTGAAGTCGTAGTAGGAGTAATAGAGAAACTATCTTGTCCAGGAATACAGTTTATCTTGGGTAATGATATAGCTGGATCACAGGTGGGAGTGATGCCTACTGTGGTTGATAAGCCAGTGGAAAATCAGACAACTGAAGTGTTGAAGGACGAATATCCTGGGATTTTTCCGGATTGTGTAGTAACAAGATTGCAAAGTCACAGGTTAAGGCAAGAGGAAAAATTAAAGAGTGAAGATAAAGTTGAAGTGCAATTATCAGAAACGATTTTTGATGAGATGGTTGAAAAAGAACAAGAACAGGTCGAGGATCAGGCGGATATTTTTAGTTCAGGAAAATTGGCGGAGTTACAACAGAAAGATGTAGAAATAAAACAGATGGATCAGAAAGCATACATGGAAGAGTGTATACCAGAGTGTTATTACCATAAAAGTAATGTCTTTATGAGAAAATGGAGACCTTTACATATGCAGGTGAATGAAAAGTGGGCAGAAGTTCATCAAGTAGTATTGCCGGTGGGGTATAGAAAGGAGGTTTTGCGAGTTGGACATGAGGTACCAGTGAGAGGTCGTTTGGGAATAAGGAAAACTCAAGATAAAATACGAAAACATTTTTATTGGCCTGGACTACATGAAGATGTAGTTACATTTTGTCAATCATATCACACATGTCAAATGATAAGGAAACCTCAAGTGGTGTTAAAAGCAGTGCCCTTAATACCCATTCCAGCATTTTAGGGACCTTTTACAGGGGTCCTAATTGATTGCGTAGGACCGCTTCCTAAAACAAAAAGTGGGAATCAATATCTTTTGACTATAATGGATGTGTCGACTAGGTTTCCAGAGGCCATTCCAGTATGTAATATTACAGCTAAAAAGATTGTGGAGGAATTACTTAAATTCTTTACTAGATATAGACTACCCACAGAAATACAATCGGATCAAGGATCAAATTATAAAAAAATACTTTTCCATTTCTGCTGTACCACACCTGTAGAGTGGGTCATGTGCTCCCCATACCACAATCTATTAAAAGTTGTGGGTCAGGTGAACCCCATGATACACTTTGGGGTTCTCCAAACCCTGGCCCATAACAGAACCGTGAGATTAATGGCATAAATGTGAGTATTTTTATCTACTCACTGATTACTTAGAGATTGGTCCCTAAGTAGTTCCCCCAGTGGAGCGGCGTAGAATCACTGACAGCAAATATTGGATTTCCATGTTATCCTGTGCACCTGCAGACGTCTGGGGCTGGATTCTCCGCCCCGCTACGCCACATTTCTACCCCGACCCGCCGCCGGCCGGTCAATGGGGTTTCCCATAGTGGGCAGCCCCACGCCATCGGGAAACTCCCAGGCGCCGGCTAAACAGAGAATAACGCTAGCGGAGAATCCCGCCCCCCAAGTTGCTGCCAGTTTGGGCTGAGTAACCACAGCAAACGCTGACAGTTTCACTGTTACTATTACTGCAAAATGTAATACATTGTTTTGCAGATTGATTTTGAATTTGCCCACTTTTAAGCCCAGGCTGTGTCATCTGGTTCGACTGTTCTGGACAAGGTAAAGTAAACAAGCATAGTTTACACTGTCTTGTCACTTTAGGATTCTAAAAACAGCAATCATGTCGCCTCTTAACCTTCCAAAAAGAAAAGATGTGCATTTATAGAGCACCTTTCAAAGCATGTTTCAAAGCACTTTATAGCGAATGAGATAATTTTTGAAGTGCAGTCACTCTAGTAATGTCGGAAACATGGCAGGCAATCTGTACCAGTAAATCCCACAAACATCAATGGGATAATGACCATCTAATTATTTTTATAATGATGAATGAGGGGTAAGTATATGCCAGAACGTCAGGGATAATTTCCCTGTTCTTCCTCAAAATAGTGTCATGGGATTCTTTGCATCCACCTCAGTGAGCAGATGCAGCCTCGGTTCAAGTCTCGTCTCAAAGATGGTACCTCTGCCTCTGCAGTACTCCCTCAGTAATGCAATGTCAGTGACTTTTGTGCTCACGCCTGGAATGGGACTTCAACCCTGAACATTGTGACTCAGAGGTGAAAGTGCTTCCGACTGAGCCACGGCTGACACTCTAACGAGGCTCCAGTGAGAACATGACAAATTTATAATACTCTGAAGTGATTTACATTCGTTCATTTTTATGAAAAACAAATGAAAAGTAGATTTTACAAAGGTGGCCATGCTTTAATTTTTTGACACGCATCTAATGCTTTTCAGCAAAGAACCACAACCTGAATTTGTCTAAAAATATGTTTTGTCAATTCACTTCCACAATGTCTTCATGATTTCCAAACTCGTGGTATTGAATAAATGCACAGAGAAATCCCAACATTTGGTTGAGCTACATTATTCCTCTTGATTACTTTAGGGGGTTTTTTATGCCCTGGGCCTCCCCCATACTCCCCCCTTCTACCTTCAATGACAATTTTGGAGTTGGAGTGGGATTTAATTGGACTGGATGGTGGCGGGTGGGAACCCCACCACATTTCCGACTCCAACTGAACCCAGGCCTCTGGATGGCCTTCCCATCCCTCTACCACTTTAGGCCCTTAAGTAGCCAAAAAATACCCATTTAAGGGTCGCAGCCTGTCGTCACTGGTATTAGCCCAATGGCCGTCAGGGGGCTCATCACACAGGGAGCGTGACAACAAACCTGTGCATGTTGCTTGTGGTCTTCTAGGGAGGAATTCCTCGTCAAACGGAGTTCAGTGTCTGAATGAGGGCTGTAGCTTTGGGAAGGGGGAGTGCCACCCTCTACCCTTACTGTTAATCCCCCTATACCCCTCTTCCCCATCATCCCCAACTCCAGCAGACCTTCCTCTAGCATTTACCTCCAACCCTGGTTGCTCAGCAATCCCGAGCCTCAGGTTAATGTTGTTCTAACAGCAGCCGCCACCTCCCCAGTTGCACAGCTGAGCACAGAAACTGGCAGCCTCTGATAATCTGGCAGCTCTCAACAGCCCGGACTTCCTGCCCCCAGGGTCCTTGATCCTGGGTAGGGCCTACTGATGGCTTGTTAATTCCCTGATTGGCTCAAATCTCAGTGGGCCAAGTGGCCAACCCCAAAGAAGATAATGTGGGTTTCTCGCCATCCCCACCTCCACAATATACTATAACCTCCCTATGTTTTTGTATTTCACTTTTTTCTGATTAATTTGTGTCATTCTGGAAGAGAAGGAAAACCTTTGGATGAGACTGATGACCCCTCTATCGAGACATTAAAGATCTCAAGGCCATTACCCGAATAATTCTTCCGGTATTCTGACTTGCATTTTACCTTCACTAAGTAGCAGCATTCATCATGCTGATGTTAGTAGGGAATTGTTAGCACAGAATGACTGCTGTTTTCCCTCCTGAACAACAATCAATGTACTTCAAAAACAAACACAAATTTATTGTGGAAGTAATCTGACACACTTAAATGGCATAACAAGGTGTTCTATAGATATGAGCATCTCTTTTTTTCCAAGGGGGAGAATCGTTCTCAAACGTCTTATGTATCTCCTGATGATATTCACAGATGTTTTGCCTACTCTCTCAACTGAAGTTAGTAAGTAGCATGAAGAAATGAGGAGTAAAATTAAGAAAGCATCTCAAACAACACAGAAACTGTGTCAGATTGTTAGTTAGACCATATGACTGTAATAGGTATCGGTTGCTGACTTATCTGTTCCTGCAGCAAGTGCACATAGATTATGACAGGTATAATTACAGAAATTTAATTTTCAAACACAGCTGGGAGTTTTGTGACCAGTGTCCCATAATGCATCTTAATGATTTGTTTTTTTTCTGCTTTACTTTGTTTGTTGGATTATTTTAAGCCATTCTTGACCAGCTGGCAAAGACCTCTGATATATTTCTAGGGTTTTCAAACGATCCATATATTGGCCAACAGCAAGGCACTTTCTTATTTCAGAACAAGCAGATTGCAATTTCCATTTATCCTCCCACCCACTGAGAATTTTTATGCAAAATGCTGACAGCAAACTGACCAGCTCTTTTTTAATATATGTAAATATGTCAGTGAGAATGTGGTGGCTCACTTTTGTTAAGAGGTTAAAGCTATAGGCAACGTTCTGTGAAATATTTTGTTAATTAATGCCAACTGCTATCAAACCATTAGATGTGACTGTTTCCTGTGAATTCTTTTCATTTCGTGTGTTAGAGAAACAGCTCCGTTGTTTTTATAATCACACGCATTTTTTTAATCAAAAGTTCCTTTGGATAACTATGAGTTAAATTGAAATCATTCTTTCCCAGCCAATGTGGTTTGGATTTAGGTTTGCTCATGCATCATTGTAAAACTGTTTGTTTCAACACTCCTGACATGATGGTTACCACTACCAGCTGCTCCCTGGTTCTTTATTGTTCAAAGGTGCAAACCATCGGGCCTATACAATACATCAACATTCATTCATAACATTAAGTGACAAAACCAGTGGGGTTCTAGCACATAAATTGTTCACCTGGTGATGCTTCCTATAAATACTTCCTCATGGCCTTGTTCTAGTTGATAAATCACAGGGAATCCACCATGATTTGTCTCCAAGAGAAGTGCAGCCAGGGAAGAGACCTTTTCCCTCAGATGGAGGACCTTTACTTGACGCTCCATGACATCTTTTGCTGTAAACAATTCTAAATTCAGCCTGTGAAAATGAAGAAGGAAGTCAGGTATAATTAGGCAATCTTGTAGTCGTGGAAGTTTTTTTTCCCCAACATGTGGTTATTATCTATTAAAAGGAACTTGAAACATGAAACCATCTGAATAGCTTAACATCAGCCTGGCTCCAGCAAATAGTCGGAATGTTTGTATTTTTTCAACTTGTTTAGATAAAAACAACTTTGTTACATTTCTACGTGACTATCTACTGGACTGGGTTTCAAACTATACAAGTGCACACTGCATGACATGGGCTGGAAGTGCAATACATGACAATGGCCCAGAACGTCCAGTCAGTTTTGATGCTGTATGCATTGATGCTGTCTGCAAATATTTCTGATTTACAGTCCTTTTTAATAATTTTCAGCCGGGACTTGAGAAGATCGTCCGATACAAGAGACAGAAGAAGGGAGAACACAGCCCCTTTTCACCGCAGTAGTTGCCATATGCAGGCATTGAGTGGTTAGTGAGTGAGGTCAGTGTGGTGGGTGATAGTCGGGTGGTTGGGTTCCGTCGGAAAATCAGGGGTAGGTTGGGAGGGGTAGTAGGGTCAGATGAGGGGGATTGTTGGGTGGTTGTGGGATAGTTGGGGGGTTGGGATCGTAGATTGGGAAAGTCAGTTGTGGTGCTCAGTTCAGTTAAACTGACTGTTCACTGAGTGTTATCAGGCACTAACTGTGTAACATTTCCTGGGTAAGTAGAGTGGTAAGTCCCACCCACCTGGCCCAACGCTTCACCACCACCACCCCCCCCCCCCCCCCCACCCCACCCCCACTGCCCTCCCACCATCCGCTGCACTAAGTTTACCATCAGAGACATTCACAGAGGGCAGTGGGCTGTGCCAATCCACCCATCGGAAGTTTAAACTTACGCGTGAGGACATCTGCATGGTCCTGAAACACGTCCCTGAAAGTACATCCCATCTCTGACGGTGCAGAGAACAGAAGCTTTGGCCCATTGTAACTATTAGGTTTGGTAGCATTTGCAGATTGTTAACTGAACACCACCTCATGATGGAAGTATGTACTTTGTAGCAATTACAACATTTATCTTGTACTTTATTAATCTTCACAGATTATTCTATAGTGTCTGGAGATAAACACAACTAGTTATAACCTCACCAATTTGTGTGCTTTTCCAGATGTAACAATGGCAACAAGGTTAACAGACAATGCATCATTGAGCATCATAGACGGGATTCTCCCATACCCGGCGGGGCGGGGGTCCCGGCAGGACGGAGTGGCGTGAACCACTCCGGCGTCAGCCGCCCCAGGGGCTAGCCCCTAGCCCCTTCAGGGGCTAGGCCGGCGCCGGAGTGATTTGCGCCCCGCCGGCTGGCGTGGAAGGTCTTTGGCGCCACGCCAGCTGGGGCCGAAGGGATTCCGCCGGTCGGCGAGAGTCCGCACATGTGCGGGAGCATCAGCAGCTGCTGACGTCATCCCCGTGCATGCGCGGGGGGGGGGGGGGGGGGGGGGGGGGTGGGGGGGGGGGGGGGGAGGTTCACCTACGCGTCAGCCATCACGGAGGCTGACACGGCCGGCGCGTAGGAAAAGAGTGCCGATCGCGGGCCAGGCCAGATCGCCCTGCCGGCCCCCCCCCCCCCCCCACCCCCCGGCGATTCTTCAACCCGGCGGGGGGGTCGGAGAATCCCGCCTAATGAATATTGGACATTTTTATTAATTAGGTATTCCTCTAGCTTGTTATTTCTTTTGTCAATATCGGCATTAGTTGGAAAAATAAGAGATCCAATTATGTTTGGGTAAAGTAAATATGTAGAAAAAATTATTTTTATGGTGAGGCAAATAAAGGTGCAATAGCTGCACCAGTTTTACTTGTTATCTGTGGACCCGCATCATGTGTATTGATTAAGAACCTGATTCCTCTTGCTTAGCTTGAAGACAAGGTCCCAGATCTTTGAGAAGGGAGGGGTGGTGCTCTACCCCAGAGATACCTGAGAAGATGCATTGAGGACCCCCATAAATCCGTGTTTTAAAAGGCTTTAAGGGATAGTGGCATGACATCACTAAAAGGGAAATGTATCAAGTGATCCGGTCCTAGTTTCACTTTTGCTTTGAGCAGATCACACACACCTCTGGGAATCAGGGGCAAAACACTCCACTGGTTGGAGTCATATCTGACACAGAGGAAGATGGCTGTGGCGGTTGGAGGTCAGTCATCTCAGTCCCAGGTCATCACTGCAGGAGTTCTTCAGGGTTGTGTCTTGGCCCAACCATCTTGAGCTGCTTCATCAATGACCTCCCTTCCATCACTGGGTATGGAAATACATGATAAACAACAGGACCCTGGGAAGCTCTGAGGATCAAAGGGATCTTGCTGTGCATGTATACTAGTCCCTTAAGGTAGCTCAGCAGATGGATACAGTGATTAAGAAGGCATATGGAATTGTTGTCTTTATTAGCCGAGGCATAGAGTTTAAGAGAGAGAGTGAGTGAGTGTGTGGGAGAGTGTGAGTGAGAGTATGGGAGAGAGAATGGGTGACAGAGTAAGTGAGAGAGTGTGAATGGTGTGAGAGAGAGTGCAAGAGTGTGTGGGAGAGAGAGAGCAGGGAGGATATGCTGGAAATGTGTAACACGTTGGTTAGGCCACAACTCGAGTACTGTATGCAGTTCTGGAATCCACATTATATTGTGATCACACTTGAAAGGGTGCAGAGATTTACCAGGATGTTCCCTGAGCTGATGAGTTTTAGCTGTGAAGAGAGACTGGATAGACTGGGGTTATTTTCCTTGGAACAGAGGAAACTGAGGGGGACATGATTGAGATGTATAAAATTGGGGCTTCCGGTTGCGGCTATGACCAGCTAAGTCGCACGTTTGGCTGCTCCTGCTACAAAGGTGTTTTCGGGCCGATTGGAGGGCCCCAACGGCGCTGTAAGGACAAATCCCGGTGGGGGAAGGCTCCCTGAAGAGAACCAGACCAACTTTATGGTCGGTACCCGGAGTGGGGTGGTAAAGAAAGCAACAGCAGCTCCCAAAAAAAAGCGGGGGAAGAAGACCAAAATGGCGGCCGGTGGCGCACCCGAGGAATGGAGGAAATGGGCGGAGGAGCAGCAGGCCGCTCTCCTGCGCTTCTTTACGGAGCTGAAAATGGAGCTCTTGGAGTCAATGAATGCGACGACCACCAGGCTGATGGGAGCCCAGGCGACCCAAGAGGCGTCGATTCGGGAGCTGCAACAGGAGATGACTGTGAGGGAGGAGGAGGCCACGGTCCTCGTGGGAAAGGTAGAGGTGCACGAGGCACTCCACCTGAAATGGCAGAGCCGTTTTGAGGAGCTGGATACCCGAATGAGGCGGAAGAACCTGAGGATCTTGGGCCTGGCAGAAGGCCTGGAGGGGTCAGACCTCCCGGGATATGTAGCAGAAATGCTGAGCTCCCTGATGGGGGCAGGGGCCGTCCCTTCGCCCCTGGAGCTGGAAGAGGCCTACAGGGTCATGGCTAGGAGGCCAAGAGCAAATGAGCCCCCGAGGGCGGTGCTGGTGCGGTTCCAGCAACTCAGCGACCGTGAGAGAGTGCTGGAGTGGGCCAAGAGGGAAAGGAGCAGCAAGTGGGAGAATTCGACGGTGAGGGTCTACCAGGACTGGAGTGCGGAGGTGGCAAAGCGGCGGGCCCGGTACAACCGGACGAAGGCGGTGCTACATGCAAAACGGATCAGGTTCGGAATGCTGCAGCCAGCGCGCTTGTGGGTCACCTACAGGAACCAACACCACTATTTTGAGTCCCCAGAGGAGGCGTGGGCCTTTGTACAGGAAGAGAAACTGGACTCGAATTAGACCCAGGGGATACTTGGCGGCCGTAGCCGCTCGGGTACTTTCTGCTGAATTCTTTGTTTGGATTTTGAACTCTTGCTGTGGTTTTTCTTCTGATGTTTTTTCCCCCTTTGCCAACTTCCCTTAGTTATTGCTATTGTGGTTATTCATGGTTATTTATGGTTATTTATGCTGTTTGGTAGAGGGCGACTGTTAAGTACATTGTTATTTGTTATTTATCTGTTATTTATAATGTTAAGTTGGGGAGGTGGGACGGGGGGGAGAGCAGATCGGGGATATGGGTTCCTAGGGGGGGTTATTTTACAGGCATGGACGGGGACGGGGGTGGAACTGAAGATGGCGGGGTGGGGTGTGGCAGGGCGAAAGCGCGGGCTTTCCTCTGTTTTCCCGCGCGCGGGGCAGAGGAGGGGGGAGGGGAGGAGTGCGGGGCGTGGCTAGCAATGGCGACCTTTCCCGCGCTGGAGCGGGGCCAGGGAGGAGTGGCAAGGGGGGGGAGGCCCCCCTCCCCGAGCCGGGGGGAGTCGGAGTGTGGCAGGAGCAGCCGGGTCAGCGTGAACCAGCTGACTTACGGGAGTACGATGGAGGGTACATCGCGGCTAGGAGGGGTCCTAGCCTGGGGGTGGGGGGGGAGGGGGGTTAGGGAGGGATACCGGGTTGCTGCTGAAAAGACCAGAAACGGGAAGTGGAGGGCTGGAGAGGTGGGGGGAGGGGGACATCGCCATGGGGAGCGGGTCAGAAGGGAAGGGTCGACCCGGGGCGAGCAGGGAACAGGACATGGCTAATCGGCAGGGGAAGGGGGCGGGTCGTCCCGCGACCCGGCTGATCACTTGGAACGTGAGGGGGTTGAATGGGCCGGTCAAGAGATCAAGGGTATTCTCACACCTGAAGGGACTGAAGGCTGATGTAGCAATGTTACAGGAGACCCATCTGAAGGTAGTGGACCAGGTTCGCCTGAGAAGGGGGTGGGTGGGACAGGTGTTCCACTCTGGATTGGACGCAAAGAACCGGGGGGTGGCGATTCTGGTGGGAAAGAGGGTGTCGTTCGTGGCGGAGGAGGTGGTGGCGGATAAGGAGGGTAGGTATGTGATGGTGAAGGGTAAGCTGCAGGGGGAGAAAGTGGTGATGGTCAACGTATATGCCCCGAACTGGGATAACGCGGGTTTTATGAGGCGCCTATTGGGCCTCATTCCGGGACTGGAGGCAGGGGGCTTGATCATGGGGGGGGACTTTAACACAGTGCTGGACCCCGGGCTAGACAGATCGAGCTCAAGGACCAATAGGAGGCCGGCAGCGGCAGAAGTGCTGAGGGGGTACATGGAGCAGATGGGAGGAGTAGACCCATGGAGGTTTGGTAGGCCGAGGGCGAGGGGGTATTCCTTTTTCTCCCACGTCCATAGAGTGTACTCCAGAATCGATTTCTTCGTGTTGAGCAGGGGGCTGATCCCGAGGGTACGGGAAGCTGAGTACTCGGCCATTGCGATCTCTGATCATGCACCGCATTGGGTGGATGTGGAAATGGGGGAGGCGCGGGACCAGCGCCCGCTGTGGCGGCTGGATGTGGGGCTGTTAGCGGACGACGAGGTGTGTAAAAGGGTCCGGAAGAGCATTGAAAGCTATCTAGACTTGAATGACACGGGTGAGGTGCAGGTGGGGATGGTCTGGGAGGCCCTGAAGGCAGTGATCAGGGGAGAGCTGATCTCCATAAGGGCGCACAGAGAAAGAAAGGAGAGGCAGGAGAGGGAGAGGCTGGTGGGGGAGCTATTGGAAGTGGATAGGAGATATGCGGAGGCACCAGAGGAGGGGCTGCTGGGAGAACGGCGCAGCCTGCAGGTCAAGTTCGACCTGCTGACCACCAGGAAGGCAGAGACGCAGTGGAGAAGGGCACAGGGCGCGGTCTATGAGTATGGGGAAAAGGCGAGCAGGATGCTGGCACACCAGCTTCGCAAACGAGATGCGGCTAGGGAGATTGGGGGAGTGAAGGAGAGGGGCGGGAAGGTAGTGCAGAAGGGGCAAGAAGTGAACGGGGTCTTCAGGGATTTTTACAAGGAGTTGTATCGGTCTGAGCCGCCGACGAGGAGAGGGGGAATGGAGGACTTCCTAAACAAATTGAGGTTCCCAAGGGTCCAGGAGGGGCTGGTAGAAGGGCTGGGGGCGCCAATAGGGCTAGAGGAGCTAGTCAAGGGAATAGGTCAGATGCAAGCGGGGAAGGCGCCGGGGCCAGATGGGTTCCCGGTGGAATTCTATAAGAAAAATGTGGACTTGGTGGGACCGGTACTGGTACGAGCCTTTAATGAGGCGCGAGAGGGGGGGGTTCTGCCCCCGACAATGTCGCAGGCTCTGATCTCCCTGATATTGAAGCGGGATAAAGACCCCGTGCAGTGCGGGTCCTACAGGCCTATCTCGCTTCTGAACGTGGATGCCAAGTTGCTGGCAAAGATCCTGGCAGCTAGAATAGAGGATTGTGTGCCAGGGGTAATCCATGAGGACCAGACGGGGTTCGTGAAGGGGCGGCAGCTCAACACGAACGTGCGGAGATTGCTGAATGTAATTATGATGCCGGCAGTGGAGGGGGAGGCTGAGATAGTGGTAGCGCTGGACGCGGAGAAGGCATTCGATAGGGTGGAGTGGGAGTACCTGTGGGAGACGTTGAAACGGTTTGGGTTTGGGGAAGGGTTTATTAAGTGGGTGAAGTTGCTCTACTCGGCCCCGACGGCGAGTGTAGTGACAAACGGGAGGAGGTCGGAGTATTTCGGGCTCCACCGAGGGACCAGGCAGGGATGTCCCCTATCCCCCCTACTTTTCGCACTGGCGATTGAACCGTTGGCGATGGCACTGAGGGGTTCAGGGGGGTGGAGAGGACTGACTAGGGGAGGGGAGGAACATCGAGTATCGCTGTATGCGGATGATCTACTGCTGTACGTGGCAGACCCAGAAGGGGGAATGCCGGAGATAATGGAACTATTAGCAGAGTTTGGGGACTTTTCGGGGTACAAATTAAATTTGGGCAAAAGCGAGGTTTTTGTGATACACCCGGGGGACCAGGGAGAGGGTATTGGGAGACTCCCCTTCAAGCGAGCAGGAAAGAGCTTTAGGTACTTAGGGGTGCAGGTGGCAAGGAACTGGGGGACCCTCCACAAGTTGAACTTTTCCAGGCTGGTGGAACAGATGGAGGAGGAGTTTAAGAGGTGGGACATGGTACCGTTGTCGCTGGCGGGGAGGGTGCAGTCAATCAAAATGACGGTCCTCCCAAGGTTCTTGTTTTATTTCAGTGCTTGCCCATCTTCCTCCCTAGGGCCTTCTTCAAAAAGGTGACGAGTAGCATCATGAGCTACGTGTGGGCGCATGGCACCCCAAGGGTGAGGAGGGTCTTTTTGGAGCGGAGTAGGGACAGTGGAGGGCTGGCACTGCCCAATCTCTCGGGGTACTACTGGGCGGCAAATGTGTCAATGGTGCGCAAGTGGATGATGGAAGGGGAGGGGGCAGCTTGGAAACGAATGGAGAGGGCGTCCTGTGGCAACACAAGCCTGGGGGCCCTAGTAACGGCACCATGGCCGCTCCCCCACACGAGGTACACCACGAGCCCGGTGGTGGCGGCCACCCTCAAGATATGGGGGCAGTGGAGGCGACATAGGGGGGAAATGGGAGGTCTGTTGGCGGCGCCAATAAGAGGGAACCATAGATTCATCCCGGGGAACATCGACGGGGGATTTCAGAGCTGGTACAGGGTGGGCATACGGCAGCTGAAGGACCTGTTTATAGAGGGGAGGTTTGCGAGCCTGGGAGGGCTGGAGGAGAAGTTTGAGCTCCCCCCGGGAAACATGTTCAGATATCTACAAGTGAAGGCATTTGCTAGGCGGCAGGTGGAGGGGTTTCCCCTGCTCCCCAGTAAGGGGGCGAGTGATAGGGTGCTCTCGGGGGTCTGGGTCGGAGGGGGGAAGATATCAGACATCTACAAGATAATGCAGGAGGCGGAAGCAGCATCAGGGGAGGAACTGAAAGCCAAGTGGGAAGGGGAGCTGGGAGAGCAGATAGAAGACGGGACGTGGGCGGATGCACTGGAGAAGGTCAACTCTTCCTCCTCGTGTGCGAGACTGAGCCTCATTCAATTTAAGGTGCTGCATAGAGCTCACATGACGGGGACAAGGATGAGCCGGTTCTTTGGGGGTGAGGACAGGTGTGTCAGATGTCTGGGAAGCCCAGCGAACCATGTGCATATGTTCTGGGCATGTCCGGTGCTGGAAGGGTTCTGGAAGGGGGTGGCAAGGACGGTGTCGAAGGTGGTGGGGTCCAGGGTCAAACCAGGATGGGGGCTGGCGATCTTTGGGGTCGGGGTAGAACCGGGGGTACAGGAGGCTAGGGAGGCCGGAATACTGGCCTTTGCGTCCCTAGTGGCTCGACGAAGGATATTAATTCAATGGAAGGACGCGAGGCCTCCAAGCGTTGAAACTTGGATTAATGATATGGCTAGCTATATTCAGCTAGAAAGGATCAAATTTGCCCTGAGAGGGTCGGTACAGGGATTCGCCAGGCGGTGGCAACCTTTCCTTGACTTTTTAGATCAGAGATAGACGTTCGGGGTCGTGGCAGCAGCAACCCGGGGGGGGGGGGGGGGGGGAGGGAGGGGGGGAGGGGAGGGGGGGAGGGGAGGGGGGGCAGCAAGGGCCGTGGGGGGACATGCACGACTGTAACGCGGGCAAGTCTGCTCGCTGCTCATGTCTGAAACTGTAGGCTGCCTTGTTTGTTAAGGTTGCCTGGGGGGGGGGGGGGGGGGGGGGGAGGACTGGTGCGCGCGAGAGGGCGGGCGAGGGAGGGACATTTGCCTAGAGGGATTGTGTTGTAAATAATTTAAAAATTAGTAGGGGTAAATGTTTGTATGGAAAAACTCTTTCAATAAAAATTATTTAAAAAAAGAGATGTATAAAATTCTGAGGGGCATAGATAAAGTGGACAGGAAGAAACTTTTCCCCTTGGTGGACAGATAAATGACATGGGGCATTGATTTAAGGTACGGAGCAGGAGGTTTAGAGATGTGAGAGAAACCTTTTCACCCAGAGGGTGGTGGGAGTCTTGAACCCGCTGCCTGAAAGGGTGGCGGAGGCAGACTCCCCCACCCTCACTCTCTCTCTCTCCCATACACACACTCACACCGTCATTCTCTTTCCCACACACTGATGCACTCTCTCTCACACACATTCACACTCCCTCACTTACTCTGGCACTCCCATTCTCTCTCCCATACTCTCACTCACTCTCTCCCCACCCTCATTCACTCTCTCTCCCATACTCTCACTCACTCTCTCCCCACCCTCATTCAATCTCTCTCCCATACTCTCACTCACTCTCTCCCCACCCTCATTCACTCTCTCTCCCATACTCTCACTCACTCTCTCCCCACCCTCATTCACTCTCTCTCCCATACTCTCACTCACTCTCTCCCCACCCTCATTCACTCTCTCTCCCATACTCTCACTCACTCTCTCCCCACCCTCATTCACTCTCTCTCCCATACTCTCACTCACTCTCTCCCCACCCTCATTCACTCTCTCTCCCATACTCTCACTCACTCTCTCCCCACCCTCATTCACTCTCTCTCCCATACTCACACTCACACCCTCACTCTCTCTCTCTCTCTCTCTCCCATACACTCATTCACTTTCTCTCACACACATTCACACTCCCTCACTTACTCTGTCACCCCCATTCTCTCTCACACACCATCACTCACTCTCTCCCACACACCATCACTCACTCTCTCCCACACACTCACTCACTCGCGCTCTCCCACACATACTCCTTCACTCTCTCACACAAACACACATACACACTACCTCATCCTCTCCCACACTTATCCCTCACTCTCTCTCCCACATGCACATTCACTCCCTCACCCTCTCTCCACACCCACTCATTCACTCCCTTTCTTCGAACTCTCTTTCCCTCTCCCACTTGTCATGATATGCAGACACACACATAATGATATACAGGCAAGCAGCTAATGGATACAGAGAACTGGACATGACCAATAAGCAGGCAGGACACTCAGGGGTGGGATCTGACTATAAAAGACATGAGGCACTCACTCTCTGCCTCTTTCCACTGATGAACACCTAGAGAGTCAGTCAAGGGTGTTGTTACAATCTCATACCTCCACCACGTGGTTAAGAGCTAGTCTGGTTCAGTCAGACAGAGTAACCACACTTAAGTTATCAGAGAGTCGAACTCACAGAGAACTGTGCTAACTGTGCTATTAGTTCCATAAACCTGATTGAACTAACTTCAAGGTCTGGAGTATCTTTCTGATCTAAGCTGCATACAGTTGCAGCCAGTGTTAGACCAGTGTACCTAACATGACACCACTCACTCACTCTCTCTCTCCCCATACACACTCACTCCCACACACATATTCTTTCACTCTTTTCTACACACACATACACACACTCTCCCACATACACTCATTCATTCTCACACACTCATTCCAAAACAATCACTCTCTCCAAAATACACTCACTCACCACTCCTACACACTCGCTCACTCACTCATTCACTTGTGAGCCTATCAGTAGCAAACATGAGAAAGGAATGGCCTGTGATTGGAGGAGCAGCCCCTTGAAATCTTGAAATTCACTTATCTGTCTGACTGCCATTTTGAACAGTGCTCCAGCATCCACAAAGAGGGGCTTTGCGGACAACAAAATGGCCTACTTTCGAGATGAATAGATTAATCCATTCTGTGTGGTTATGCAATGGTAACCAAAAGTGAACATGGATTGTGAATAGTTATACTTCTTTGGAAGGAGGGAAAGTATCTTTAAAAAGAAAGGGCACTGTTGTAAAATGCCTTTAAGGGTTATCAGTGTGACATCACTAGAAGGGATGTGTGTCATGTGATCCAGTCTTAGTTTCACTTTTTCCTTTCAGCAGAGTGCACATACACAGCTCTGGCATCGCCAAGTTTTATACCTATTAACAGCTGTTCTCATAGAATGTGGGAAAATGTGACATTGTTCATTTTAGAAGAAAGAAGGAGAAGGCAGATTATTCTTTAAATAGAGAGGGACTGCAGAAAGCTGCAACACAAAGGGACTTGCAGGTCTTTGGCCATGAAACCCAGCGAACTAAGCATACATGTGGAGAAGATAATAGGGAAGACAAGAGGACCCAGGTTCGAATCCCGGCCCTGGGTCACTGTCTATGTGGAGTTTGCACATCCTCCCCATGTCTGCGTGGGTTTCACCCCCATAATCCAAAGATGTGCAGTTTAGGTGGATTGGCCACGCTAAATTGCCCCTTAATTGGAAAAAAAATAATTGGCTACTCTAATTTTTTATAACAATTAAAGACCAATGGAATGCTGCTTTTTATTTCAAGGGGGCTGGAGTATAAAAGTAAAGAGGTGTTGCTGCAACTGTACATGGTATTAGTGAAGCCACATTTAGAATACTGTGTATAGTTTTAGTCCCCTTATTTAAAAAAAGATATATCATTGGAGACAGGATAAAAGAGGTTTACTGAGATGATCCTAGGTATGGAGGGACTGCCAGATGAGGAAAGATGGGTCTGCATTCCTTGGAGTTCAGGAGAATGAGAGGTGTAAGATTCTTAGAGGGTTAGATAGGGTAAATGTTGGGAGGATGTTTCCATTCAAGCGGGACTGTAGGACCAAAGGGGTAGTCACATTTAAGATGCATTTGAGGAAGTATTTCTTCTCTCAAAGAGTGGTGAATCTTTGGAATTGTTTTCCCCAGGAAGCTATGGCGGCTGAGTCCTTGAACATTTTCAAGGTTGAGATTGATAGGTTTTTAATCAATCGGGGAATTAAGGGTGATGGAGACAAGGCAGGAAAGTGGATGTAGTGTGTGTTATGATCTTATTAAATAGTGGAGCAGGTTCGAAGGGCTGAATGGCCTACTCCTATTTCTTATCGCCTTATGATTTTATAGTCTTCTCGTGTGCCTAGCCTTAATAAATGAACAATGTGTTTACCCAGTCCCTTATGAGTGATTGGTGCCTTGTGTCTTATACAATAAATACGCCTCAGGTATTATATCATTACAATAACACAACAGCCCTTATGCAAGGACTACATGAGAATTGACCAGGAAGTTTCAACTTCCCTTTAGCAATTATCCTGCGCCTGGAAGCATCTGAAACTCCAATTTAAATGAGAGACTTTGGGTTGTTCTGACATTCTTAACAGAAGAGTTACCCAGGAAACTTAAAACCACTTTGAACTCCTGGGTAGCTATGGGGTTGGATTCTCCAATTTTGAGGCTATGCCCCCATGCTGGCGTGGGAACGGTAGCATTTTCTGACAGAAAAAATGACGTATAACAGCCACCGATCCTCCGTTTGGCTGGGGGCTAGCATCAAGGCAGCGTAGAGCACCTTGCTCTAGCTGCCGTTATGGCCCGGAGAATTGCCGGGTCCACGGCCACGCAACTGCACGCAAGGGGCTGGTTTACTACATTGGGCTAAATTGCTGGCTTTTAAAGCAGACCAAGGCAGGCCAGCGGCACGGTTCAATTCCCGTACCAGCCTCCTCGGACAGGCGCCGGAATGTGGCGACTAGGGGTTTTTCACAGTAACTTCATTGAAGCCTACTCGTGACAATAAGCGATTTTCATTTGCATTTTCATTTTCATTTCATTTTCATTTCATTTCATTTCAAGTGCAGGGCGCCGGCTTGCAGCGGCCGCGCAATGCAACATGGTACCGGCCGCTCACGGACCCGGCCTGTGAAATAGTGCCCCCCCTTTTGCTGGCTCACACACCCCAAACCACCCAGCAATAGTGTCCCCAGCCCCTGGCAAAGTCCCTCCTGCCCGTAGATCAACCCTTCCCCCCCCCCCGACTATTGCGGCACTGGACTGAGTGCCGCCATCGGGAACTCAGCCGGTCGGGGACAGAGCATCGGGGGGCGGGCCTCAGGCAACATCCTGTGGCCGTCGGTATAGCCGTACGCCACTTTGGAGGGAGCGGAGCATTGCGAAAGCTGCACCGCTCCTGATTTGATCTTGAACGGGGATTCTCCAGCCGATCGCCGAATGCGATTTTGCTGTCAGTGACCGGAGAATCCCGGCCTTGGTACTCAACACCCCTATCCAACCACCCACTGCCCCACCTCCTCCACTCCAGAGGACCCACCCTCTTCCTACCATTACACACTAACATTCTCTCCTGTTAAAATGACTGGGACCGTTAAACGTACAACTCCCTGTAACAAAGAGTGTGACTTCACTTCCCCGATGCTGCTTGCCCTACCCAGAAAGGAATCAGGGGCTCCTGCGCTGTTTATTTCACACCAGACCCAGGTCAGAATTCCAGGTACGATGTGCGCAGCTCTTGGGTAAGTTAAAAGGATCAGAGTGGCAAACTGACAGTCATTGCCACTCAATGGAAGTTCCGGGTCTTCAAAATGTATCCTGACTTATTCCCAATACTCAAAGTATATCTGAACCCAGAATGGCTGAAGACTTTACTCTGCACGAATATTGGAACATTATGACCCTAATTTGTTGCTAATTTTACCAGTCAAACCGTATCAAATGCATACATAAACAATGATTTCTCATTATGATATTCTGATGGCTTTGGACGAACAATAACATTTATTGTTCCCTATCTTCCAGTGAGATCAATTATTGAGAAATAATGTGTGAAGTTATATTTGGAAATTTAATACGTACCCACCTATTCAGGTGCCCTTTTGTTCTGTATACTGATCATAGACTTTTGCCCTTCACATTTTCTGAAAACTGTTCGTAAATTTGGTGAAAATTCAAAGACGATCTATTCAGTTTATCAGTTTGACCATCAAAATTAAATGCCAATTCAGAATTTGTTTGTCCTGCTTCAATCAGGTCCATATATTGATTTCACCATCAAAAAATAGTTCACTGAGAAGGTAAACTCACTTCTCACCAGTGGCCAGTGGCATGAGTAATTCAACAGATCATAATCCTGTACTATCCCTTGTTTTGTTGTATATGGTGAACAGCTGGCTGAATGATGCCATTTTGCCAACAGAACTACCATCACAAGACAGAAATAGAGGTGCCTTTTTGATCAAAGATGGATGTTTGCCTCGTGAACTCTATGTTGCTATTCCAACTAAATTTCAAAACAAAACAAAACATGATGTAGGAAATCCATGCTATTCATCCTGCTGTCGTAAGAATGAACGGATTGGCTGAAATGCACATGTGGCAACCTTCTCTAGATAGTGACACAGAAGATGCTATTCATGAGCATCAAGTCTGTCAGATCAATTTACCTGTAATTCCTGAGGAATCTAATTCCTGAGGAAACTAGTACTTGGCAGTAGCCAACAAAACCATGGCAGCATACTCCTGTTCATTCTGTCTGGCTGAAGGCATGGAAATCTTTCCTTTCTTTAGATCCTTATTTTAAATGCTGAAAGTGTTTCCAATGTCATCAGCACGTGTTTATGATATTTCTCAATTCTTGAATAAGAATAGTGTATCTCCTATTACCTCTCCATTTGGACACTCTGTCCAAAGGGAAAATGGAGAGGAGTGTATGTATTTTCAAAGTGTCTTTAAAGAAGGTGTTGCAAGATCCTTACACCATGCACCAGCAATTAGCTGCATTTCCTCTTAGTTATCGTAAGACACGCCAACCCAATGCCAGTTACACACCTGCTGAGTTTGTCACTGGGAGAAAGTTATGTACTCATTCTGACCATTTCAAATCTGACTTGGGAACAAACTGGGTGGGTAGGGTGGCAGCAGAGCAGGGTGGCATGTGGGTGAGGTGATAGGGTAGCAGGTGGGTGAGGTGGACAGACAGATAGGGTGGTGAGTGGGTCAGTCGGGTTTGTCGGGTCGGGGGCGAGACATGTTAGGATGAGACATGAAGGCTCAGTTAGGGCACTTGAGAGTTACAAGTTAGCCAGGAAGGACCTAAAGGGAGAGTTAAGAAGAGCGAGGAGAGGACACAAAAAGTCGTTGGCGGATAGGATCAAGGAAAACCCTAAGGCTTTCTATAGGTATATCAGGAACAAAAGAATGACCAGAGTAAGATTAGGGCCAATCAAGGATAGTAGTGGAAAGTTGTGTGTGGAGATAGGGGAAGCGTTAAATGGATATTTTTCGTCAGTGTTTACACTGGAGAAAGACAATGTTGTCGAGGAGAATACTCAGGTACAGTCGACCAGGCTAGATGGGATTGAGGTTCACAAGGAGGAGGTGTTAGCAATTTTGGAAAGTGTAAAAATAGATAAGTCCCCTGGGCCAGATGGGATTTATCCTAGGATTCTCTGGGAAGCCAGGGAGGAGATTGCAGAGCCTTTGTCCTTGATCTTTATGGCGTCTTTATCGACAGGAATAGTGCCGGAAGACAGGAGGATGGCAAATGTTGTCCCCTTGTTAAAGAAGGGGTGTAGAAACAACCCTGGTAATTATAGACCTGTGAGCCTTACTTTGGTTGTGGGTAAAATGTTGGAAAAGGTTTATAATCATCTTGAAAAGAACAAGTTGATTAGCGATACTCAACACGGTTTTGTGAAGGGTAGGTCATGCCTCACAAACCTTATTGAGTTTTTTGAGAAGGTGACCAAACAGGTGGATGAGGGTAAAGCGGTTGATGTGGTGTATATGGATTTCAGTAAGGCGTTTGATAAGGTTCCCCACGGTAGGCTATTGCAGAAAATGCGGAAGTATGGGATTGAAGGTGATTTAGCGGTTTGGATCAGTAATTGGCTAGCTGAAAGAAGACAGAGGGTGGTGGTTGATGGCAAATGTTCATCCTGGAGTTCAGTTACTAGTGGTGTACCGCAAGGATCTGTTTTGGGGCCACTGCTGTTTGTCATTTTTATAAATGACCTGGAAGAGGGTGTAGAAGGATGGGTTAGTAAATTTGCAGATGACACAAAGGTCGGTGGAGTTGTGGATAGTGCTGAAGGATGTTATAGGATACAGAGGGACATAGATAAGCTGCAGAGCTGGGCTGAGAGGTGGCAGATGGAGTTTAATGCGGAAAAGTGTGAGGTGGTTCACTTTGGAAGGAGTAACAGGAATGCAGAGTACTGGGCTAATGGCAAGATTCTTGGTAGTGTAGATGAACAGAGAGATCTCGGCATCCAGGTACATAAATCCCTGAAAGTTGCCACCCAGGTTAATAGGGCTGTTAAGAATGCAGATGGTGTGCTAGCCGTTATCAGTAGGGGGATTGAGTTTCGGAGCCACAAGGTCATGCTGCAGCTGTACATAACTCTGGTGCGGCCGCTCCTGGAGTACTGCGTGCAGTTCTGGTCACCACATTATAGGAAGGATGTGGAAGCTTTGGAAAGGGTTCAGAGGAGATTTACTAGGATGTTGCCTGGTATGGAGGGAAGGTCTTACGAGGAAAGGCTCAGGGACTTGAGGTTGTTTTCGTTAGAGAGGAGAAGGCTGAGAGGTGACTTAATAGAGACATATAAGATAGTCAGAGGGTTAGATAGGGTGGACAGTGAGAGTCTTTTTCCTCGGATGGTGATGACCAACACGAGGGGACATAGCTTTAAATTGAGGGGTGGTAGATATAGGACAGATGTCAGAGGCAGTTTCTTTACTCAGAGAGTAGTAGGGGTGTGGAACGCCCTGCCTGCAACAGTAGTAGACTCGCCAAATTTAAGGGCATTTAAGTGGTCACTGGATAGACATATGGATGAAAATGGAATAGTGTAGGTCAGATAGGCTTCAGATGGTTTCACAGGTCGGCGCAACATCAAGGGCCGAAGGACCCATACTGCGCTGTAATGTTCTATGTTCTAAGTCTGGTCAGTGTGGAGGTTATGTGGGGATGGGGGGAGGGGATCAAGTGGGAGTCTCTGACGATCTGAAGACTAGAAGACCTGGACCTTTATGATTACATATGTAGTGTTTTGTATTCCTTATAAAAATATTTTACATAACAATGGACAGCATTGCCCTTTTAACCAATTAAAATAAGCACTCAGAACTATTTTGTCTTCCTAAAAAACTGTATGTTTTCTGCATTGCTAATGCACACCAGTAACAATAGTGGCATCAGGAAGAAATATGTGGTGAGCCTTGTTTATCCCCTGTCTGGACTGAAAGCAATTTACTCTGGATGGTATTCATGTTAAATTAGCCTTACTGTAAACTGATTTTATATTATCATGATGGGCCATTGAGCTTTGAATAAATAAGTTCAGCCAAAACTTTGCTGCAGTGGTGTTATTTTACCTATAGTGATAAATGTTCCTTTTACATTACTGGCTTTGGTTATGGGAAGTATTTGGTTTTTACACATTGACTGATTTTGTCCAGTTCACCAACATAGTTGAAGAAATTAGGATGTTTTCATACTGCTTATTTATGGATGACAGAACTGTTTGGTAATGTTAGTCTAGGTGGTTTGCCTCTGCTTATACTTAAGGTTTGAACAATTTTTATTCCAATTAAGTGAAGCATTCTATATCACTGTGGGACTCAGCAACATGATGAGATAAAGTCTGCAATCCTATTGTGGGATTCAGCATTTAGTCTGAGTTGTGCATTCAAATAACTGGTAGCTTGACACATTGGCTGGATGTGAAAGTGAGATTAAAAATCACACGATCATTTTAAATATGTTACCATAGTGGCCGCGATTCTCTGACCTCGTCGCACTCTTGCTCAAGCGAAACGAGGCAGGTGAATAGCGGGAGAGGCAGAAAACGAGAACCGCGCCAGGCGCCAAACAGTTTGCAAGGCAACCCGCCCCTTCCGTGGACGAAATCGGGATCTCAATTATCACCACTTAAGCCCTATTTTCATACAATTAACAGGAGCCACTCCTTATCCAACGGCCTTCTGTCATTCATCAGCCTCCCCACCAAGTGGTCACGCTGGCGCCAATTAGTGAACCTGGCGGAAGGGCTTCCGTGGGGAGCCGAGGAGGTGAGTAGTCATCTTTGCTCCCAGGCAAAGAGCCCAGGTGCACTAGGCTTGCCAACCCAGTACTCGGCAGGGGGGTGGGGGACCCCCATAGGGATGGGCTGCCATGGGAGGGCGGTTGGGGGGAAGCACTAAGGGGGACAAGCGGGGGAGCAACCGCTCGTGGCACCACCATCTAACCACTGAATCATGTGTACCCATTCCAGGAGAACCCTTGTCCCTGCCATTCGGACCATCCATGACACTCACCTACAGCTGAGGCCTCTGGCCGTGTGGCTGAAGGTTATTGCTCATAGGGAATTGGCATTCGTGGTTAAGTGAACACTTCACACAACCAAGTGGATTCCTGTGGGTTTGGCGGGCCATGTAGCTTGTCTAGCATCCCAGTCACACCTTGATGCATGGCCACTCAGCTTGAACACTGCGGGACGGAACACCACAGATGCAGCAGCCACATCCAAACACCCGGGGGATGGAATACAGCTCCGGGCACATGCCCAGAGCTGGAGGCTGGGGGAGTGCTACTGGGAGAGGACCAGCACCCGGTCCAGGTGATGTTATGAGCGGATGTCCAGGGTTCAAGGTCTGGGGTCTGGTGAGGGGGGCCTGCTGTGGTCGGTTGTGCATTGCAGGGGAGGATCAATGGGGAAATGAGAGTCCTGGGGTGGGAGCCACTGCTGTCTGCCAGTCTAATGAGCGGCATGGTAGCACATTGGTTCGCACTGTTACTTCACAGCTCCACAGTTCCAGATTCGATTCGCGGCGTGGGTCACTGTCTGTGCGGGGTCTGAATCCGTATCTGTATGGGTTTCCTCCCACAGTCCAAAGATGTGCAGGTTAGGTGGAGTGGGAATGCTAAATTGCCCTTAGTGTTCAGAAAGGTGAGATGGGGTTACTGAGGTGTAGGCATAAGTAGGGAGTTCTTTCCAAGGGTCTGTGCAGACTCGATGGGCCAAATGGCCTCCTTCTGCCCTGTAAATTCTATAAATTCTATGATTCTAATACCCTCTCCCAGTTCCTTACAGATATTGACACTATGTCAGGGATTTTGGACCCAGAACTTGCCCTAGTGGTGCTGCTGGTAGTCGGGGCGGACAGACGCTGGAGACAACGGCAGCAGCAGCGTCTGCAGGTGATCAAGGCAGAAGACCATGTGCCGGTCCCCACCCCACACCCTGAGGACCCAGCAGCACATCAGGCAAGGGAGGGACCCAGAGCGGGAGTTCTGCAAAGGCGCAGGTGTAAAGGCATCACTGGTCATTTGAACAGATGACGCAGGAGGCTCCACCTCAACAAGGAGACAGTGCACGTGGACTTGGCACCATGTGGAGGAGGAGGACAACCGCTCCCGATGCCTCGGGATCCTTCCAGGGTTAGGGTGAGTGGGGACCTGTGTGGTATCTCAGAGGCCACAGCCCACAGGTGCATCCGGTAGATCAGGAATGCCCTGTATGCCTGAGTGGAAAACTATATCATCTTTGTCATGGACCAAGCCCAGAAAGATGCCCAGGCAGCAGGTTTCTTCCCGATCACCGGGATACCCCAGGTCTAGATGCCACGCATGTCGCCCTGCGCTCACAGGGCCATCTGGGAGTGCCCTATGTCAACCAAAAGGGGCTCTACTTCCTGAACATACAGCTTGTGAGCTGCCACCAGTTGAAGAAAATGCGCGTGTGTGCCGGCTTCCCGGGGGGTGTGCACGACTACTACGTCCTGTGGCAGTCAGTCATCCCTGGCCTCTTCAAGGAGCACCCCAGGATGGACGGTTGGCTCTTGCGGGACAAGGAGTATCCGCTGAGGACCTGGCTGGTGACGCCAGTGCGGAGGCCGGAGACCAAAGTGGTGACCTGAAACAACAAGGCCCATGTGGCTGCCCGGGCTGTGATTGAGCGGTGCATCAGACTGCTCAAGATGCAGTTCCGATGCCTTGACCGCTCAGATGGTGCCTCCAGTACACCACCCGGAGGGTCGCCCGCTTTGTGGTGGTCTGCTGAGCCCTTTACAACCTCGCACAGCAGCAGAACAATGAGCTGGAGGTTGGTGATGAGGAACATGTGGCCACCTGCGGAGGAGCAGGAGGAGGACGAGGACAATGAGGCGGCTCCGGACCAGCAGGGGCTGGAGGAATCTGAGGACCAGCCGGAGGCTGCAGGCCAGGCGCCAAAGGCGACGGTCTGGCAAGCCCAGAGAGCTAGGGAGACCCACATACTCATCCGCTTCGCATCAGACGGATCCTGGTCCGTTACCCCCCACTCCCTTTTCCCACCCTCCCAGGGTATGTGTCACATCACTCCAGGGTGCTGGGACTGTGTCGGCACCCATCAGCGGTTCACTGTCGAGGACATGGGGGTGATGATAACACGTTGAGAGCTGAGCGCCAGTGCTCCTCAATATATCCCGCAAGGATCTGTTCTGGCTTCGGCTGTTTGTGGTTTTTATAAATGACTTGGACGAGGAAGTAGAAGGGTGGGTTAGTAAGTTTGCCGATGACACGAAGTTTGGTGGAGTTGTAGATAGTGTTGAGAGTTGTTGCAGGTTACAACAGGACATTGACAGGATGCAGAGCTGGGCTGAGAATGGCAGATGGAGTTCAACCTAGATAAATGTGAAGTGATTCATTTTGGAAGGTCGAATTTGAATGCTGAATACAGGGTTAAAGGTAGGATTCTTGAAAGTGTGGAGGTTCACCTCTGGACAGAAATGCAGCTGGATTGAGCCCCGGCTGCCATTGCGTCAGCTGACTCTGCCAGCCCTGGCTGCCCTCCAATGTCTGCAGCATGGTGTCGACGCCCTTGACGATGCTCCTCACTGACTGGATCATGCTCTGGAGCGTCCCGGCAATGCCTCCTGCGACTGCGACATGCTCTGGAGTGCCTCGGCTATGCCCACCTGATACTTAGACACGTCCCCCAAGCAAGTCGGACATGCTGTTGTGGCGCTCAGCCATAGCCATCACTGACTGAGGCACACCCTGGACACCTTGATTCATGCTGCTGATGTTGTGCACCAGGCTCTACACTGTGTTCGCTACCCGAGCAGTGCCATGCATTTCTGCTGCTATCTCCACCAATCGGCTGTGGTACAGCTGGAGTGTTACTGACAACCCCCTCTGAATATCATAGTCACACCGTACCGACTGCTCTGGGTGAACCTGGTCCAGAGGCTCGGCATGGTTCCTGGGATCAAGCAGACTTCTGACTGCTGTCTCACCTGGGCATTCCTGCCTCCACCTGATGTGCATCAGCAAGTGTGAGGTTCTCGCCAGAATTTGCCCCAGAAGCTTGTCCTCTACTATTGCCCACTGAGGTGTGTGTCTTTGCACTAGTGGAGGGTCAGATTGACAGCTGTGCCGCAAATACCATGGTCTCCTCGGAGCTCCCCTCCGAGATGTTTTTATAGGGGGACCATCCTGGATGCGGGATAATGGACATGTGGTCAGTGGGAGCGATGGGGCATTCTGTATACCATTAACAACTCACTTGTGACAGATCCTCTACGGGGTGCCGGTGCATCCTCACCTGTGCGGTGTAGACCAACCTCTACATCAGTGACCGATCTGTCCTTGGCCAACCCTGCGACCTCCAGTTCCTCGTTGGGGGTGAGGACTCCGATGTCTGGCACCCCACTGCCCGTTTGGGCCCTCTCCCGTCTGTTGTGGGCCAAATTCTCCTGTGGGGACAGAGGGGCAACGTGAGCCACACACTTCGTTCATCGCAGGTGGGTGGGGAAAGTCGAGGGCGGGATGCATGGGGATGGGGGAGATGGGGAAGGGGAAGGGTTGGAGAGATGGGGGGGGATGGGGTTGGCGTGGATGGCACTGTTGAACATGGGTGGGCCGGGGCATGGTATGGTGGACAGGGGCAGTGCCAGGCTCATGGATTTCAAACGGGCAGGTGGGGCCGGTGCCAGGGGGCCACTGCCAACCCACCTGTGCGGCCAGGTGCAGGTCATTGATCTTCTTACGGCAGTGGGCACTGACCCTCCTGGTGACACTCTCCGAGCTGACGGCCACTGCCACTTTCTCCCAGGCAACACTGACTGCCCTGTGGCTGACCCTCCTAGCCTCTCCTGTCTGCACTCGACTGCATCGAACAATCTGGACAGGTCGCCATCCCCGAATCGTGGGCCCAATGTCCTCGGTGGCATGGCTGGGAGCTGTGCGCGGTTTGCTCTGCAGGATCGGTTTCCCTTGTTGGCGGGAAGCTGGAAGGCGCGGAATCATTCGGCAGGACCATAATTTACGGCATGCAGCCATAGGTCTTGTTAAGTGGACCGAATGTCTGATACCGGTGATGGCCGCGCTGAGTCAGAGGTCAGGAAGCTTGCGGTAATTCCTGCTCACGACCATACTTGGAAACTTTTCCACTATATCGTGCCCGTCCTATTTGTTCTCACACCACAGGGTCTGAATTTCCTTGCTGCTTATTTGTGTATAAATGATGTAGGGAATTTTGTAAGTGAGGGAAATCAAGCAATAGGGTATTTCTATATCCTATTGTCGGAAGACCTGAAGCTATGGTGGTTGGCCCACACTGCTCTCTTAGCAGCTACGAAGGTACCACTGTCTTCAAAATTCAGAGGGCAGGATCATTTCAGGCAGATACAAGGGATCCTTGTACATTCAGCCGAATATCAGTGCATTCATTGCCATTGGCGCCCTTTACATGAGCAGCACAGCACAGTGCAGCAGAATGAAAGGACCATACAGTTACATGTGAGTGCTGTTCCCAAGGGCACACTGCAATCAATGGTACCCACATTGCATTGAAGAACATCCACTCAGCTGTATACTGATGTAAGTTTGAAGGACTTTGATGTAAGTGGGCACATGCAACAACATTGAGTCCATTTCTGCAATGTTTATGTGTTAACTGCTGCTGTATGAGCCTTTGTGTCAATTGTCAATCTCAGATTCCTTTTTTCCCACCTACACCATTGATACTGATCTGTCAATGGGAATCCTTTCTCTTGAGAAAGAAGAGGAGGACCAAAGGACAGATGAAAGACAGAAGGCTAAATTAGATTTGATTAGATTTATTGTCGCATGTACCAAAGTACAGTGAAAAGTATTTATCTGCGGCCAAGGGAACGTACACAGTATGTACATAGCAGACAAAAAAGAATAATTAACAGAGTACATTGACAAACAGTGATTGGTTACAGTGCGGAACAAGGGGTCAAACAAAGCAAATAAATGAGCAAGAGCAGCATAGGGCATCGTGAATAGTGTTCTTACAGGGAACAGATCAGTCCGAGGTGGAGTCATTGAGGAGTCTTGTAGCTGTGGGGAAGAAGCTGTTCCTATGTCTGGATATGCAAGTCTTCAGACTTCTGTACCTTCTGCCTGATGGAAGCGTCTGGAAGAAGGCAATGCCTGGGTGGGAGGGGTCTCTGATAATGCTGTCTGCCTTCCTGAGGCAGTGGGAGGTGTATACAGAATCAATGTGAGGGTGGCAAGCTTGTGTGATGCGTTGGGCTGAGTTCACCACGCTCTGCAGTTTTTTGTGATCTTGGACCGAGCAGTTGCCATACCAGGCTGTGATGCAGCTGGATAGGATGCTCTCTATGGCACATCTGTAGAAGTTTGTGAGAGTCGATGCAGACGATGCAGTTCCATGTCCAGATCTGCATTAACTGCAAAGATGTATATACCTCACTTTCACTGAAGATTAGTACCAGCGGATTTTGCTATTTCCATAAAATGTGTTGCATATTAAGCCGATGACAGGGATATGACAAGGTCTGACTAATGTCACAAGCAGATGAGGAAGGATATAAATAGTCTCCCTTTTCTGCCACTCCTTAGCTAATCGTAACAGAGTATCTTGAAATTTAATGAACACACACACACAACAAACACAACAAACACAACACACACAACGCAGGGCACAACAAACACAACACACACAACAAACACAACACACACAACAAACACAACACATACAATGCAGACACAACAAACACAACACAGACACAACACACAACAAACACAACAAGGACCCCCCTAATCGGTAATTTGGGGTGTTGGGAGGGGGGGGGGTCCAGAGATCGGGGCATTTAAAAAAGGTGCCCCAATCTCTTCCTGCACTGACCAGCTCAGCTAATGAAGCTAAGTGCAGCCTCGGTGGGGCATTCCTCGCCAAAAGCTGAAATAAAAGGAAACAGAGATTTGAATTTTTTGTTGCAAGAAAAAGAGAAAGGCAATCAGCCTTTTTGCTGTTCTCAGATGTTTCTTCTCCAGACTGCTCCAGACCAAGCAGGGTTTTGTAATAAAAAACATTTCAAAATGGTGACCCTGATCACATGATCTCTCTCTCCATAATGATTGAGTATTCCACCGATGGTAATTGATTATGATTTATGGTTTAGGTGATTAATTTTTAATGTCCAAGCCATCACTTCTGAATGACTCATTCTTTCATGTACGAGGTAGGAAGCAGAATACAAACATCGCTAATGTGGTCATGGTCTCTGTAGACTCTCTGTTTACAGCCTAACAGAAATGGAATGTGGCTGTGGTGGCAGCCATTTTAATTTTCTGTCGGGTCTTTGTCATAATCCTTGATATCAGCAGATGTGAAATTCCACAGAAGGATTGCCTGGACGTGTCTTAGTCGTAATCCACATTGGAAACTTGTACAAACTTGACAAACTTGCGGCTGCAGAGATGTCAGATGGCCTCTGGCAGCCATCTTAAGTCAGTGTCTTTGTTTTAATAATTGAAACTTCCTTTTTGAAAAGTTCCATATGTGAGTCCAGAAGGGGCTGGTTTAGCACAGTGGGCTAAATAGCTGTCTTGCAATGCAGAACAACGCCAGCAGCGCGGGTTCAACTCCAGTACCGGCCTCCCTGAACAGGTGGCGGAATGTGGCGACCGGGGGCTTTTCACAGTAACTTAATTGAAGCCTACTTCTGACAATAAGTGTTTATTATTATTAAGGTGAAATTAAAATGTAATACTGGATTTGTTATGCTAAATTGCCCCATAGGTATGGTGCTCTTTCAGGGGTCCGTGTCTACTCGATATGCTGAATGGTCCCCTTCTGCACTGTAAATTCTATCATAAGCCGTTCCCTGAACTACAGTATCAGGCAGAAAGATACAGAGGGTGAACAAGTTGAGTAGAAGAGCTGTCCGCATCTCCTCTCCCAATCTGATTTTCAGAAAATGTCATTGATGAGGTGAGGGAGGCATATCCTCCTCTTCCTCCTCACTGTCATAAGCACCAAAAGAGCAAGAGCAGTCCAAGCCAGGACAATGACCTAATGGTCATTGCCAGTAGCACTACATCGTACCATGACTGCATGCAGGGTGATTGAATTAGACAG